>NW_027273862.1:17628750-19022500 GCF_046630095.1 Trachinotus anak | reverse complement strand
TGTTTTGTAATTTCATGGGCATAAAACGTAGGACTCCAGCACAGTTAACCACTCACACAGCCACTTCAGAGGCATTAGAAAGCCACTCTTCATATTGAATGTAATTGGCAAACAAAAAAGGCTGCCACAGCCCTGTTGTGAGGTAATGACTGTGTCGTAGCAATGTCAGTAGAATTACAGATAATATATGATAATATGATATCATGTGTAACAGCTTGTGACTGAAAACAAATCTGGGATTCTGATCAAAGGTGTTTTGTAGTAAAGGGAGGATTCAGGAATGAAAATACAGTCCCTTATACATAAGCCATAGACAGCCAGTAAAGACTCATTTGCAAGTAAACAAAAAATAGGGATGATGGTTATTTGTTAGTCAGAATCATTTAAATGCGGCTGGATGTCTGGGGACAGTGTGTTTGAGTCACATTGCTCATCCTTGGTCCTGAAGACTTTTTGTATAGAGAAAATTAAAAATGAATCAACAATAGTCAAATGCAGAAGCGGCTGTGAATATCGGGGTTTGAAACAACAAAGTGCTATATGAATAGATTGTCCCTCTGTCATGTGATTTTTGGCTGGACCAAACACTGTTTTTTTGCCTTTATCCTGATAGCGATAGTGAGAGAGATACACGAAAGTCAGGGAGAGAGAGAGGGGATGACATGCAGCAAAAGGCCACAGGTCGGGTACATTCCCAGGCCGCTTGCTCTCTCAAAATTATTTGGCATGAACATTTTCTGTTATGTCATCAGGGGGTGTTTACAGCAGATCCATGTTCTTATTTTATTTATTTATTCAGAAAAGTACAATTCTAGCGACTTTTTGAACAAACCTTAGCTACTTTCCATATTAGAGAGTCGCCAGTAATGCCCTACGAAATTGAAGGCACACCTCTCTCTACATCTAGGGAGTGGCAGACAGGTGGAGCAGCAGTTGGTTACCCAGGTGACTGTGCCCTGTGTGAGCGACAAAATAAAGATATTCTGTCGGTTCTCACTTTCTCACTGACTGCTCATTTCACAAGTAAATATAGCCAAGTTCACAGCACAGCCATTATCTTTAATGTATGTGTTCAGGGTGATTTTTGTTCACAGTGGTTCCACAACAGTTTTCAACTATGTCCTCAATTTCACATGCTGATCATGCATGGTCCAGCCATATACTAGGTTTTGACCTAGTCTTGTTATGGTAACAGCAGGGCAGCCTTGTTTTCTGTATTAGACAGACTCTGTATCTCTATAGTTACACCACAACACAACCACACAGAGACACACGCGCACAATAATGCCATCAGCAAGAGACATTGTAGACAATAGGTCAGAGCACTTTGGAGCCTCAGCAAGGTTATGTATTGTTGTCTGTCCTATTTCTTTTTATCCTCTCGCGTTTCATTGTCCTAATGAATTTTTAATTGTCTCTCTAAGCTCTTAAGGCAAGAGATGTGTGTCAGAACCAATAAAGCACAGAGACCACCTGTGGCTGGTGTCTGTTTTTGGCTCGACAGAGGAAAGGGCAAAGGCAGAGATGGCTGAGAGGGGTGACAGGGAGGGTTGGGTTTGGGAGTGATGCTGTGTTTCCTCCACAGGGGCAACAACAAGCCATGTTTACTCCTGGTTCACAGGAGTCAAAATAATTTCTAAGATGATACTGAACAACTTATCTATTTAACCTCTTTGTCCCATCCCTGCTCTGCTGCTAGAAAATATATTTCTTCCTCTGACAATTTAAGGCAAGTGCGAGAGGTGGAAGAGAGTAGGCAGACTAATGAGATATTTTTCTTGGACAAGGTAGAGATGGAGATGTGCACTTTGTTTTACAACTCTGCTTTGCTGAGGAATAATAAAAAGATCGACACTTGTTTGTCAAGTGAAACCGTGTTTGCTGAGAGAAAAGTGCAGCGGGCTTATGACATATACAGACTAAACAAAACACACGTAAATTGAAATCTTTGTCTGTTTATCATGTGAATTACTATAGTGAGGGTTTAGTTCAGCTATTCACTCAACCACCAGAGGGATAATCAGTCCTTGTCATGAACTGATTGCCTGCCGTCTCTTAACTATAATTTGCTTTTCAATCCTCTGCACAGAGAAGTGCTTTTCTTTTTGCTTGCATTCCCATTTTTTTCTGACACATAAATATTATATAAGTAAGTTCATTTTACTGCTGAAGTGTTGTGCGTGGAGTGCAGGGAAAATTGGAAAAGTGCAAGGCTGGTATGATTCTAAAGTTTGTAATGGATTGCCCATACAGGGTATCTCTCAATGCCCTGTTAGGATGTTTCCGTCTTCTACAAAAGAGCAGAAACTCCTTTGATAGTCCAGAAACACTAGCTCCATCACCCTCTGTCCATGTTGTTCAGTCCCACACCTCGCAGATGTGTCAGCTAGATTATTCACCCATAATCAGAGTGTGGCCCCAGTGATGCCACCGGCCCAGCACACTGAGCCTCAGTCAAGTACAGGCGGTTGGTCTGGTGTCAGAACTATCTGGAGTCTCTGCTGACGTTGTCCACTATAAATACACACACCTGCACAGTTCATCCAAAGTCTCCTCAATAAACTCACCATTGCACTTAGTTTGAGCGATCCTGTCACTGCAGCCTGCCCTCAGGCAGAGGTGGCTCTGTAATATTTATCACTGGGGTTTTATTGTGTTTGGGGAAGGCTGGTATTATAACACAACAGCTATTGCTCTTGAAATCATCCTATTCCAGGGAGAGGTGCAATACTTCCTTAAAAAGTTAAAAGGCTTTAAAAATGTATCATCAATCTGTCACACCATTACAAATAAACACTACAATACAAATGCTGAGCACCTGCCTACTTACTATATCTTTAAATAACATTTAGTGTTGCTAGCAATAAGTTATTTGTGGCATTTAAAACTCTTGTCTTCATCACAGTCACTCAATTTATTTATTTTTTTTTTTGTATCTTTGACATAGAGTTAATTAGGCCCTATTTTTATATGCACATGTGTGTGTTTAATGTATGGGGCTGGGTTAACATAAAAGGCCTGTAGTGCAACCGCTTTCAGGGTTGAATGACAGGGATCTCTGATGCCTTTCAGCCTATTGGTTTCACGCTGTTTTGGGCAAATGAGAGCTGAAGTCCCATATGGCTTTACTGCATCGCTGAGAGTGAGTGGGTGTTTGCTTACTTTATCAGAAGTGGGAGTTATGTAAAACCTCAAACAACTGTAGGAAATACTGAAAAAACAAGTTGCAAAACTAACCTTTTTTAAATACTGGTTGTTTCTTATTAAGTCAAAAATTGTTAGAAAAAAAATTTGTAACTAAGTGTTCAAGGGTTTTATTGGCAGGGATAAGACCATATTCAACTCAAATAGCTGTTACTTAATTTAATAAAATTAATTTAACATAATTTTCTCAGCTATAGGGTAACATGGAAAACTTTAGGGTTTTAGCCTAACTTCACATATATAATATAGTAAAATCACAGGTAATTTTGGCCACACTTTTAACTCCCTGTAGTTAGCATTTATAAGCAGTATATAATAAACATTTAATAAATTATTCTATTTATACTGTTATTGTTAAAGGGATTTTTTATCTTTATTTTTGCTCTTTGAATTAAAAGGGAACCAAATGCAAGACAATAAAATGTATACTTTTTATGGAAAATAGAACCTCTAACGAAATTTACAATGATGCATCTATTCCCTTCCGCTTGTGTGTTTTGTATGTATACACACCCTCCCATCAGCGGTAATCGGTTTAGGCAGGATAGTGTGTCGTTTATGGCTCTGTCTGCCTCCATCACACCTGTGACTTCCTGTAGCCAGAGGCTTCACCAGCTTTCATAACAGCCATCTGCAGAAGGACACTGGGCTGTATACTTCAGTCACACTACACTGCAAACATGCAGCACTCAAAGTAGTTCAGGTCTCAAAATGCATTACGGCTTTTTCACGCTCCACTGTATTGTATGTTTTCATTTTTTTCCACATACAACAGGTCAGATGTAGTGTTTCGCGCTATATTACACGAAATTGGATAGAGACGCAGGTCTAATGTGTCATGAAGGGAAGGGAACATTTCCTGTTCTGTCCGTTGTGCATCCCCAAGACAATGAGAGTGACGCACGTTTATCCTCTGAGTGTGCCATAGTCAAGATCTAAAAGGAAATACTTTAATATTGAATGGAAAAAAGCTGTCTTTAGTGCTTGCAACATGGCTGTCTTGTGGTCTCAATAGAAACTGGTTATCTTGGTGCCACTCAGCCCTTATTTGCATGAAGTGCAGTGATGTATAAAAGACAAAGAAGGTGTGGTGAGTAACACTGGTCCCCACTGTGGAATTACAGTACATATACTGATTTGGACAGTGCAGTGAAAAACTGTCTCGTGAAAAACTGTCTCGTCTTTAACAAAAGCAGCAAACCACATAGGGTCAAACAGCCTCCTCAAACAACATGTTTGGCTCCACCACAAATTTAACATGGACTGTTGTTGTGAAAATGGTGCTTGCATTTGCTGTATTAGATAGATTTTTTTTTTTTTTTTTTTTTTGACCAAGCATACAGCTGCTTAGAGTAGAGTAGATTTCAGTAGAATTGGAAAGAGAATGCATACACATTGCAGTCTAATTGGTCATGATATACAGAAGATAAAAAATTCTGTCCAAGGCTGTTGCTGAAGCAGATGCAATTCTGAAGCCTTGCCAAGATGATGTGGCATTCACATATATTCATATTCTATAACCATATGAAATGTAAAGATGTTGACACCAGGGCCATGGACAGATGTAAAAACCACCAAAGATGAAGGCTACACATGTAAAAGGAGCCTAAGAAGTAGAATAAATACAACTGTTTGCTTTTCCAATCTGTTGTAGTAACCAGGGACATACTTAAGCTTTGTGAATAATAAATAAATAAAGTAAGCCTATTGATAGTGAATTGTTAGCATACACACTGTATTGTACTGTACTGTATTTTGGCTACTGTTTATAGAAAATATATGAATCCTTAAGGGTGTTTTTTTGTATTTTTTTTAAATTACTGTTTATATTTCAGATAATATTGCAGGCATAGATTTAAGCAAAAATCATTTTTGGGGTATTAATGCAAAATTACAATGTTATTCGCACATGATCAACAATTAATTTTTTAAAAGTGTGTTTACATTTCTTCCACCAATTACACCATCTTAATTTTTGGCTAAAATAACTTAATACAAACATTCAAATAACATTACATCCCCATCAGGATTCAGGAAGAACATTTATGCCTACTTGGTTGACCTGACTTGACCTAATAGGCTCCCAGCTGTCATTCCTCCTTCTCCTCCTTATGGCAAACAAACACCTCAGACAGCACCTGCAGCCCTCCAACTTACATAATCACGTCTGCTTGACATCCGCCATACTGTCCATTGATATGTTAAACCCGTTTTTCACAATTAACACGATTCACTGCTTTCATTCACCACTGTGACATCTCAGTGCCTCAGTAATATATACCATATACCATTTTAAAATTAATTCTGATAGTGGAGTATAAGTGCCCACATAAAATTGGGTGTCACTGATGATGAGGAGTCTGATAATATGGCTCCATGTTCATCCTTTGTCCTGCCACATGGAGGAACTGCAGAAGTGCTATCAGCTGCTACATCTGTGCGCACCTCTTGCCTAGAGGAGTCGATGATGCTGTTCCTCCATATACAGACTCACAATTTGCAACGCACAGAAACCCAGGATGTGTACCACTTTCCAGTGGACTGCACAGGCTTGCTGTAAGTCATTTTGTACAAAAGTGTCTGCCAGATGAATGTAATAGACTGTAATTTTCCTACTGTGAAAATCAAGGGTTTAACCTTATTAATAAGTTCATATGGTGGTTCTTATATAATACAAGATATATCATGAGCAAAATAAGTAGTCAACACCATGACTGTGTATTTCTACCTTGGAGCGGCAGTGAACAAATGACATACTCATAAAAATGACTTCAGACAGCCAGGGTTTCGTACATCACATACCTAAGGAACCAATCACATCAACTTGTGGGGAGGTGTGGCAGGCAAAATAAACCTGAAACCTTGTCAGTAAGCCACTGCCAGTTACAAGATAACAAACAGCATAAACAAATAAAAGATGCTTTATGTTAACCATTCTGATATGTCAGCCAGTAGTCGATTTTGGTGCACAACAGACTCCTCACCTCTTTGATGTTTCCTCCGCTAACCATCTTGATACTCACTGCTCTCAACCTAGTGCAAGCAGCAGTGTTGAGTGGGGCACAAGGCCTGATCCAGAATTTCTCAATGAGGAAGTAAGAGTAGGTGGGCTTCCGGCCACAGTTTTCCTTTTTTAATTTTTATGTGGGAAAACCATTTTAAACAATATATTAAATCATAGCAGAGTATTTTTTACACAGTTTAAAACATGTCTGGAGACTAACTTAATATGTAAATGTGGTTTTAAGGAAAATCATGAGTGACTTTATTCAATTCAATTGGATTCTTTATTCAACTGGATTGAAGCACTTTTGCAGCTTGAAGTTACACACTTGGAGGAGTGGGCTATGAAAGGACAGAAATGTTGACAGAGTGGGTCACTACAGAATGGAAAAACATCACAAGGCAGGACTCCCTCCCTAGATGCTTGTGTTCTGCTTCCTGTGTCATCTGTGACCAGCTTTTCACTACAATTACAGTACATCTTTATGTCTATGCCCTTTTCACCGGTGGAATATACTGTCAGATTAGTAGGAGATTATGAGAAGCAGGTAAATATGCAATGTCTGCTAAACAACTATTTTAATTGAAATTAATTGAATATGATGTATTAGGCAAAAAATGACAAGTGTTGCCTTGTGATTAGGGTTTTACTTTACATTCATTTTCAAATTTAAAAGTCTATATTAGCAACAAAACTTGCTGGTCACATCATCTTATTGGCTGTTATGAGGTTATTTTGAGGCAATGTAAGAACTGCTCTCAGTTGTGTGCCACTAAAAAGTGCCACAAATTCCTCAAGTTACACATATAGGTTTAAATCAGGCAGAACACACAGTCAGGAGAAGGAAACCAACAAATCCGTCTTGACACAATATTCAATCCCGTCAGTTTGCACACGAGAACATCATTTAGCAACAAATCATATTTTGAGTCAAAGCAGACTTGTCTGTACTTGATCACATATAGACTAGGGTTTTCTCTGCCTTCCTCGCAGATTTGGTTTGGCTCAGTCTTTTGGCTGGGTTTTGTCCGTGAACAGCTATTTTCAGGCGATTGCACTGGTTTTCAAATTGATTCAAGTCGGAGCTTAGGCATTGGCCTCTGCCGGGCTTTCATGCTGTTGCTCTGAAGTTATTCCAGTGTAGAGAGATCCTCTTTGTTTGCAGTCACGGTCCACGGTTTAAAAAGGTGCATCAATCTAATGTCTTTGGCAGTCTAAAGCAGGTTTCCTCTCAACAATTTCCCTGTACTCATCTTAATTCACTGTGGTGTTGATTCTTACAAACCTTCCCTAAAGGATGATGCTGCCATCGGCACGCTTCACAGTGAAAATGGCGTTAGATGGGCCATGAGCTGTGCTCGGCTTTCACCAAACTCCAAAGCCTTTTAGCGTCATGCTTTATGAAATGTCTTTTAACAAAATGCAGGCTTCCTTTTCTTCAGGGGTTTTAAACATACAAAGGTTTTTGAAATCTCATGTTTTATTCATATCTAAATGTTTAGGTCTACTGATGTCCTAACAGCGATTGTGCTGTATATACTTCCCTTGATCTACACCTACTGACAAAAAACTAATTATGTTTGGTAAGTGTTTATGTGACTCACCTGAGGCTGTTAGATTTCCATTTCAACACATTTGTTAAAAAAAATGTAAATTAAAAAAATATTTCAAATTGAGTTTCTGTATCTTAAGAAATGACAAAAATTATAAATCAACACTTTTTCAAAACGGACTACCACAAGTAGTGATAAGGAAAGGAAAGGAAAGGAAAATATTCTGCTGTCATGAAAACCAATGACTCTACTACTACATCTATTTGCAAAGTGAGTTTTATTGCATTGGTAGCTTCTAGCTGTGAGGAAAAGTAATCTGGATTGTCTATGCAATGCTTCCTAGCATTTCATTCCTGCATACTAATTCTATTTACTGGAGTCACATACATGTTTTAACTGTCTTGACTGTCTGTTGATTGTCTGCATTTTTGTACTTTTTGTTCTTTTAAATGTTTAAAAACTATTAAATATAAATATAAATATATTTAAAAAATCCTTAAAATAGCTTTTTCTTTGTTTGGGGGAGGTTTTAAACCGTGTTCTTGAAGTTGACAAATGATCCAGAAACCGTCTTTGCTTTACCTTGTAACATTCAGGGTTGATTAGTTTTGTGACCAATGACCCAGAAGACATTGGCTCTTTCAGTCTTCAACCCTCCTCTTTCTCAAACCTATAAAATCTCCAAGAGTCTCTTTGATTAAAAGAATGCTTCATTAGCTTTGTCATCTGATGTTCCAGAAAAAAACACAAATATCACACTAAACAAAAAGAAAAAAAAATATACCAAAAACCAACAATACATAAATCATGTCTGTAAATGTCATCTGTGTAACGTAAAAAGACAAACTGCATCAGTGTCTAATTGTCAAAACAAATAAGAGTTCACCAAACCAGAACAGTGGGTTGAGTGCTTGACAGAGAATGTAAATGAGGATGTCCCAGTGCCCGATCAGTTAAGATGAATAGCATGCAACGTCCCAGGCTTGATTCCAGTCAGAGGACTTCTGTTGCCTGTAATACTCGTCTCTCTCTCTGTCAATGTTCTGTCTCTCTGTATTTACACAGTCACACTCTGGTAAAGCCAAAATGCCAGAAAATGGAACAAGGCGTATTGCGATACAGATGGTAAGGAGAACATGAGTATCAGGGTATCAAGTGCTATTACTTTGTCTAGACACAATGTTAGAATACCAGCACAATATACAATAGTACACAAAACGATGTGCAGAAGTATTTTCATCAACTCATCGTGAGGGAAACATAAAATTGTTGAGACATCTCACTGAAAACCTCAAATTACAACCTCATGGTGGTGCTTGAGGAAAAATCTGGGGATCACCAAAGTAATTAGGATTCATCCTCTGAATCCTCCCTGAATGTATATACAAAATGTCACGGCAATCCATCTTAACATGGAATATCTGTGATCAGACAGAACAAACAATTTGAAGAGATCGGCTTGGGTCCTGAGAACTTGCAATGAGCATTATCACAATTTTATAAACTACACAATTTAATTATGAATACAGTCATTAGTTGCAGCCCTAGCAGAGTGATGTAGTTTTATTACTCAGTGAGGTAGAAAGCCAAGCCATGTAGACTGTCTGAGCCCAATCCATTTTCTTTTCCTCATCTGCTTTTCTGTGTAAGCATTGTTTTGGTTACATACTTTGTATACAGGTTTTACAAAGGCAGAATGTTTTTATGTTGATTTATTTTTTTTGTTTCTCTCCCTGTGCAGCCAAGTAAGGACTAATTCTCTCCTCTTCACTGGGTGCGTGTTTATTACCAAGACATCTGCTCTCCATAGTTAACAGTTTATTAACGTGGTTGGTTAGTCACACTAATGTATGACAGAAAAACTATGCTTGAACTGTGAAGCCTCATGAACACATGCACACTACTAGATACAATAATGAGAATTTGGCTAGTGCTTATTCAAAGTGTTATATGACCAGCAGTGACCCTTCTCTTCCTATTAGCTTTCAGACTGTATCAAAGCAGGGGACAAATAGCATCTCAGGAACAAATAAGTGCTGTCTCCTAGCTATGATCAAAGTTATATGAGGAAAACGCACATCTAAGTGGCCTTCAGTTTTAAAGTTTTGCTTGTCTGGAAGCAAGACCTCGCCTCTCCTCCCCCTTGTGACACCACATATGGGATACAAGCCCGTTTGGACTTGCCCTCAGGACAGGGAGAAGGAGGCGCTTGGCAGCTCACAGCTGATCCTCACAGTACTGCTGCCTATGTCTAATGACCGCTGTCTATTCTTGGATTAGGATGCAGTGTTGTGATAGGCTACGAAGGCTTCGCAACGTGTCAATGAGTGAGGGTAAATCCCCAAAAATAACAATAAAGCAGCCTACACCAATGGGATACGATGCCACAATGCCCGCAGCTAATAAGGACTCGAAGGAGTGGGAGTTCAGCTAATAAGAAGAGGACTTGAAGGGCTTTCTCTATTGCTGATGGGAACATAGTAAACTCAACTTAGTTCCTTTAAGCCAGAACATTTCATAAAACAAAAGAACACCACTGTGTTTGCTGCTGCTACAGCTGATTGGGAAGAATCAGTTGTCTACACTCTGTTCAGGGAGAATGTGTTTCTCCTCAGACAGACTGTGGTAAATGATTTCTGTGATTGTTAGAACAAAAACAACTTCAGATCCACCCTCAGTGTAACCTTGTTTTGTTTTTTATTTTTGTTGTACTTTGAAGCATATTTTCCAGTTAGTGTAAATGACTCTCAAAACAAGTGCATTACTCCACCCCTCCTCTCACAGAACATATTGCATTCCACAGCCGATGAGTTTTTATAATGGTAAACCAGTGGAAAAATAAGCACAACATGGATGTAACCTCTCAGGATAAATGTTTCTGTAATCATTGTTTCAAGTTCTTTAGATGCAGGAAAAGAAGATGTTTTCAAACAACCAACATAACCTGACCAAATGTAAAATTTAGTGATGCATTTGTCATCTTTTTGATAGACACATCAACACATCATGTAAAAATCTGATTGCATGATCGCACAGGATCATTTTCACAGCAAAAGGAACACATTGTGAAAGGAAACTTAAAAGGCGGAAAAGAAGTGATGAGTTAATTTTATGCTAATCTGACAAATGGATTTTGAAATCTGTGAATGTAAGTGACAATTGGTAATATAGCAGATGGAGCCGTCATCACAGTCTGTATGATTCATCCTCTGGAGTGCATGAATAACCACAGCAGATGCCACATTTCTCCAGTCTTCCATTTTTTGTCAAAACACATAGTCATAATTTAATATCATAAAAAAATGTCTTGTGTAAGGTGTTGACATTTGATCAAATTAAGACTCAGATTACAAAGAATTCTTAAAAAGCACCATAATTATTCTTTAAGAATAGTTTAATTCCAGTTGTGGATCTCCCACACTGAAATAAATATCTTTTATACCCAGTACACAGAGCCATTGACTAAAATAAGTAGCTTTCTACAATGTCAGCGTCAGATAGCAGAAAAACTGAAAACATCACATATGTCAAAACTGAAATTATGCAATGTGTCGTCTGCAAATAGCACATGAAGTTCTAACTGTGTATACTGTTCTGTTTTTCTGTTGGCGCTTTAACCCAATCTAACGTACTATAGATTGAAACAGAGACTTCACAAACACTCACCATGAACGGCCCTGCCACAAGCACATAGCAAAATAAATACCTTCATCCTAAACCCAAACAACATTTGAGCTGTGTAGTACCATCATCAACATGTCTTCAAGAAACGTTGGCACGCTTCCATTCATTTCAGATTTATAACATCTATATTTGTCATTAAGGCAGTGAATAACACAATGTCAACATTTGAATGTATTGTTTCAACTTCTGTATATAACTAAAGTGGAGGACAACAAACAAATTTTGCTATTTAATCCGCAAAACATCATGTCAGATTATCTTCTTTACGCACAAGAAAGTCGGTAATATCCATTTGCAAAAATTTGTTTAGGGAGCATGTGTTTGAAAAATTCAAGCATTTTGGTCTCAGTATGCACCTGAGAAATACTAACTGCTGTTACACTGTAACAAAAGGAAGGACGTCTGAAATAAAGTTAAAAACTGACCTCAGCTTCTCACTACTGCAAATGCATCAAAGATTTACCATTATTCACTTAATAAGTAAAGGCATAGCTGAGGTTTGGTGCATTTAATCTTTGCACTCCTCACCACCAATACTGAATATATGGTTTTAACGACAACCAGCTCAGAGCTGACTGAATGCACAGGTAGACTATCACAAACACTCATTCATCTCTGTTTAGGAAAAGTTGACACTCATGTTGCCTAGTTGGAGGAGGCGGCAGCTACAGGTGCTACTAAGCCCCGAGTGTCTGTGTTAACATTTACCATCTCTTTCAGCATGCGCTGCTTATGAGTCGACCAATCTGCTCCCCTGTGATCTGCCCCAACTGCCTCTGATATGCTGCTGAAACCTTGATCTCTGTGAAAATACAAAAAAGGTACTGAATTAGTGATTAGTGTGGTGAGAATCAGAGGATGTTATGTTTTTACACAGCTGAGAGTTAGGAACTGGAGGAAAGTTCTGGAAACTAGTGCTGCAAGTCTTTGAGAAACATGCTGTATGAAATAACATGATCTGAACATTGTGGAATCGCATTAGCATTGCTGCGAAATACCACTATACGTGTAGGCCTATGCTAAAGTCGAGGAGTGAAACCTTTTTGACCATTATTAATTCAAGTTTATTGGGTCTTATTCTGTAGCTTTGCCCATAATTTCTATAGCCTATGACATATCATATATAAACAATTACTGAGACTAAACATTACTAAAAAGAAATTTCACGAGGGACGAAACACAATCATAGAGTTAAACCATTTTATTTGTAGGCAAAACTTAAAGTTTGACCTAAGGGGCCAATAATTTTACAGTCAGACAAGTTTAGCAAACGTGTCTCAGTGATCCTGTCAGATCTTTTATAGATATAGCTGGGCTCCAAGATCTCAGTGATTAAACTGGTGAATAAAATGTTATTTCCAAGACATAGATTCATGAACATTTCCATTCACTGTCATACTCACTTAAGAAGTTGTTCCAATTCTCGCTTTATCTTTGTCACTACAGGTGGTCCCTGATAGGTCAGAGCAGTGTAGAGCTGAACCAATGAAGCACCAGCACGGATCTTATCCATAGCATCCTGCCCACTGGCCACTCCACCAATTCCCACAATTGGTACTTTGCCTACAATAACGTTGACATACAGTGAGTGTATTTTATATGTAACTTCCAAAAATCAAAAATACTCAGTTTACTGTCATAATAAAATAAGAAAAAATAGCAAATTCTCCAATTTGAGAAGCCGGAACTGTGAATTATTTTGACATTTTTACTTGATGCTAAGGCGATAAGAGGTGGACAGAAAATTTTGACAAAAAACGACATACCTTTAGTGAGGTTGTACATCTCTCTGACCATGCTAGTAGAGAGGTCTTTGAGAGGCTGGCCACTTAGCCCACCAACCTCAGACTTATGCGGATCCTGAAGCGTCTCTGGCCTGGACACCGTGGTGTTGGACACCATTAAACCATCCACTCCCAGCTGCAAACACAGAACATACACAGAGTTGAGGACACAATCAAAATTTTTCCCATTCACTTGAATAGGAAAGTGTGTCCAAACATTTGACTGGTACTTAATGTAGCTGCATCTACAGGAGCAGATCCCACACAGTTATGTGGGTGGCTATGAGTAAAGGCCATTTGACTTTCACAGACCTCTAATGGGAAGCATACTGTGACAAAGAGAAGGACAGAGTTGTTAAAATAAATGCTTACTTTCCCCTTCTTACTGTCTCTTCCATTAAGGCTAGTCTCCTCCTCGCTCCCATGAGCACAAAAACACTGCTCTGGATTTTCTAATATCAGCCTACTAAAGTAGTGATAAGATTACCAGAACATAGTGGAAAAAAAGAGCCAAGTCCTTCATTTTAAACTGTATCCTGATTTTTTCTTTTGCTTCACTTTCATTTGCCTGACTTTATTTAATTGTAGAGCTAAATTTCTTTTCGGTTTTTCACCTTGTAAAGCACTTTGTAACTTTGTTTTGAAGGATTCTGTTTTTTGTTTTTGTTTTTTTATTACTAAGATGATTAAAGATCTAAAATGCAATTGTATTGTAGAGTCACATTTCTCTGGCCGGCAATATAACTGCCATTCAAGCAAAGAAAAGGGCTGCATCCTTGTGTGGGTGTGTGCTGTATCCATGAAGCACTAAGAGCAAGCATCATGGATGACTCAAGGTATTAGTGCTGTTGCAGAGCAGGACCTGACCTTCAACTCTCTTCTTTTCCTGTGTTTTAATGTTTAGTTTTTTTTTTTTTCCTATATTCTTGAGAAAACAGATTAAACTCTACGAAAGCAGAATGTGTAAACTTGAAAAGTATCCTGTTTTCATTTGTTAGCCAGATTAGGTTTGCATTGGAAAGGGTTATGTTCCATGGAAAAACTAGACTCCGTGGAGAAGGAGCACAATCCTTCTGAATGAAACCTTAACAAACCATTTCATTCGCCATGAATGCAAAACACAACAGAAATTAAACATGGCTATCATGGACCAAAAAAATTGCTTATTAAGAAATGAAATTGAGAGGGGCAAGAAAAATCAAATCAAAGGCACAATAAGAGAATTAGATGATTATAACAAATACACTACCAACCTCAGTGACAACATCAGCTATGTCTCGTTTGTCCTGTGCAGTGAGGTCAGGAGCAATCTTCACCAGGACTGGAGGTTTGTGTTCTCCCTGCAGGGCGTCACGCTCCTTCAACACCTGAAGAGATTGTATGAGAATGTAAGTACATCAGGGGGGAGGGGGGGCTACAACTATTGGAAACTAGACAGAAGGTCTGTGTACTGTGCTGTAAGATCTAAAGCCTTGGGAATGAGAAGGATTAAAAATTAAGCTGTCACTTCATTTAACTTGACAGATGAAGAGCTGAACAACAAAATACAGAATAGGTAATTTATTTAAAAAGAAACTTAACACCATATTAAAGCTTAAATACATCCCCTTAACAAATTTTTAAAAATGTTTTCAAACCCTGCAAGCACCTAGGGATGGAGTTTGACAGCATTTTATCTCATCTGAAGCCAGTTCTGAACCCATTTACCAAAACCAAATCTTTGCTAGTTTGTTTGGTGAGGAATTAAGAAAAAAATGTCCTGTTTTTATTTCTCTCTGTATCATAACTAAACTACAGTGATTATACTTGAAGTTATTTAAGACATTTATATTTTTGTCATTTATTTTTGTCAATGTTGAGTCCCAACGCGGTAGTTTAACGAACATTCACAGAGTCCTACCGTATGTAGGAGCTGGTGGAGCTCTGCCTTGCCCTGCAGGTCCCGGAGACCCGGCGTATTAGGACTGCTGACATTGACCACCAGGTAGTCAGCCAGTGGGCCCAGGATTCTCACACCCTCCAAGTAGTCTGTGCCTGCATCCTGGGACAGCTTGTTCTTCCCCAGGTTGATGCCCAGAGGAAGGCCAGCTATAAACACAGACATATGCACGTACACACACACACAAAAACAGGAAAGTTCAGACAAATACAAACACAAGCAGCATCATCAGACACATGACTCAGCTGGGGCAGTGGCTGCTCATGTGCTAAATGGGCTGTAAGCAGGTATGGATCAGACACAATAGCACGTGAGACAAGGGTAGGTCAAGATCATTAAAACAAAACAACAGAATAATGTATAAACCCATTTTAGTGCTAGTGCTTGACCTTCTCATCACAAACTAAGTGACCAATAAATGATAAATGCACAGAAGACCAAACGTGCCAGATTTACATCAGACAACTTGGAGTAATAAACATTTTTTTAAAGAGGAAAAAGAAAAACAGGTTGCAATTTTAAAACACTACTAGGTATTTTTTCAGATGGATCAGTGACTCATTTCACATTTACATTAGGCTCTACAGTATAGCGTCACATACAGAGTGCCTGCTAACCTTTACTTTGCTCTTGCTGTGTTTCTTCCCTGGCCTTCAATCTCTGCTGTGCTTCTGCCAAACCACAGCTGTTGAATCCATATCTGGAGACACACACACACACACACACACACACACACACACACACACAAACTTGTTAAATTGCCAGCCTATTAATGAAACTAATACTACAAAAATGAAGTGCACTAAATAGCAAAAGCGCAATATAAAAATTTCTGTAGAATATTAAATAATTCAAATCAGATTGCAACTGGCAGAGCTCTTAATTCACTGGTAAATTGTCTATTGCAACATCTCCATCTCCAATTACCATAAATTACCAATTTCACTGGGTATGATGACAGAAAAGAACATCAGAAAAAGATTTCCTTTATATAGCTCATTTAAATCTGTGTTACAAATTAAAACTGCAAAGAAAATGAGATAAACCTGTAAACCCTATGGCAGCAAACCTGTAGGAGGCATAATCTTTTTGAACGCACTGTGAAAAAGAATATTATTATTGTCTCTTGCTCTCAGTTTCAATTTTAACACAAACACTAATGTGACTCCTTTCCTGTTAAATACACTGAA
The DNA here is from genome assembly GCF_046630095.1 of Trachinotus anak. Taxonomy (NCBI): domain Eukaryota; kingdom Metazoa; phylum Chordata; class Actinopteri; order Carangiformes; family Carangidae; genus Trachinotus; species Trachinotus anak. The sequence continues at coordinate 19,006,142 of NW_027273862.1, read as the reverse complement.
TAAACATAAAAGCGGAGTGTTTAGGTACAAAACATGACCAATATAAAAAATATTTTGAAAGACATGAATTGCAGCCATAAAGCTACCAGCTGCCTGTACGCACTAGAGCTGATTTTAAAGTACCCAGCCTGACCTATGAAGCACTACATGGACTTGCCCCCATTACCCTTCAGATCACGCCGACCCATCTTTTATGTTCTGCTGGTTCTGCCTGCCTAAACATTCCCAGAATTCACTAAACAAATAGATGAATAAGCTGGCTTTAGCACATTTTCACATTACAAATTTTTGTAGGATTAGTTTTTTCTGTCTTCCTGCAGATATCAGACTGCCCTCTGACTTATTTGCAAGTTTTCATTGTAAGATACTGCGAGATTAGTAGTAAGATAATGTTGCCCCAATTTAATATGCAACATTATTTACACAAGGAAATATTTTAACACCATTAAAACATAATGAAACAAATAAATTAGTTTTAATTTAAGTGTTAATTTAAAATGGAAAACATTTTCCCCATTTTTAATATAAAAACACTGTGATAACCTACAAAATACAATTTGTGTAAAACACAATATATACAATCTATTGTATAATAATGCTTTTTGATACAACAACAATAAAACAGTCAGTCAGAGTATTGACAATAGTGCAACTTTTTCAAAAGATACCTGTTAATAATGGCTTGATCTGTAATGAGTCGAAACACACGTGGTTTGGGGTTCCCCTGCTGAGGTTTGGGAGTGATTGTTCCCACTTCAACAAAGCCAAAACCCAGTTTGTACAAGCCGTCTACAGCCTCCCCATTCTTGTCGAAGCCCGCCGCAATGCCAATAGGGTTTTTGAACTTTAATCCCAGGACATTCACTTCCTGAACAGACATAACGACAAACAGAACAAAGTCTTACAGGGTCTGGGGTCCATTCTGATGTAAATGAAAAGTGTCAAATCCAAACAGCGAGGTGACATACTTACCAATGATGCAGGGTCCTGGTAGCGGTTAAGAGGAACCACACCCAGACCTATCATCTTCACTGCCAACACATGCGCCATCTCTGCTCCTACAATCCTTTGCAGCAGGGGCATGAGCTGGTTGGCATAGAAACGCTCATCTCCAACCATGGTGAGGTAGGAGGCAAACAGAAGGCTACCTGAGCCGATGACCTTCACAGCGTCTTTTAACTGCTTCTGTTGACAAGACCATGAAAGATTAATGTATTAACTGTGTCATCAAACGACTGACATCAGGCATTCACGGCTGTGACTAGAGTGATAATACTTGGTAATAGTTTAATAAAAGCATTCAGATTATTTGCAGTGACCCCATTTCCACAATAACCTGAGTTTGAATACAGTGTTTTGTTTAATAATCAGGTTAATAGTGTGGTAGTGTTGAAGAGAAACAAACTGCATGGCCATCATACATCACACCATGCATGTCTGAATTTCAGAAATGTTAATGGGACCCCAATGGAAGTGAGCCATCATTAAACTAAATTAATTACACTTGTGCTTTCCTGTTGAGTCAAAATGTCTGCTATGGAAAAACTGTTGGGAGGTACACAAAACCAAAGAGAGAAACAAAATGACCACAGACAGAAATGACCACAAAGAGAGTAAAAACAATCACAAAGGGACACATAACAACCACAAAGATACAGTAAATGACCATTTAGAGATACAAGATTATTAGAGAGATACAGAATGACCACAGAGAGACAAAAACTTCAGAAGAACGACTACAAAGAGACACTACAACAAAAAGACACAAAACGCCCTGAAAGACACGCACAATGGCATTAAAGAGACACAAAACGACCACAAGGTGTCAAGGGGACCACAGACAAACTCCTGTAGGAGCCCCCTTGGTGTTGTGGTCATCAATAAGACACGGTTACACATTAAGGTTTGGGGGAATAACCAAACATATGACATATCTGTGCCCTAGGACGCGTTGTGTCATAATCTATATATGAGTGGAGGTAATAGTGGAGGTGATATTTGGGGCAGACTACTTCTCAGTGACAGCTGAAAACTTAGCATACTCCTAAATACATGAACCTAAACAGCTGTCTTTGTAAATATATATTTTTTTTTTTACAACAACCGCCTCTATTTTCAGAGAGCAAGCAAAGGTGGTGGCAAAGACACTGTCACTGCACCGCCTATGTGTCTATAGTTTCTTGCGAAGACACAGGAAATCCATGTGTTTCCTGGTTTAATGTTACTTTTATGCGGAGCCGCCGAGCTAGAAAACAGGAACCCAGCTGTCACATCAACGTTTGTGGCGTCGTTTCAAATGATCTGACTCTGCAGGACAAAGAGTGTGAGATCGTGTCTGAAATTACCTTCAGATGTCCCGCCATGGACGCAGGTCTGTCCTTGCATTTCACTGCATGAAAATGTTACACAAACACATGGTGAGTGCTTCCTGCGTGTCCTCTCGCGATATTTCCATCGTCAGTGCGGATCCTGGAAAAGATGCAATACAGATTCATCTGAGTGAGTGGAGATGTTTCTCAAGAGGTAGAAATATAAATGGAGAGCGTATTTAGAGGGATTTAGTGAAATATTGAAAATGAAATATTTATTTTTAAGGAATTAGGATTTATGAAGATAAAAAGATGTTTGATGAAAGATGTTTTCGTGTTGACAAGCAAATGAAAAAGTGAAACCTGGCCTTGGTCAGTTGCAGATGAAAGGTTCATCTTGTATGGCCTTTGGTGACGCCAAGTGCCTCCTTCACTTTGCATCTTGTTTGAGTGTCTGCAGTGATTTTCCTAATGTATTGAGAACATATGCAGGGTTTTTCTGGAGAAAGCTCTCTAATTTCCATGTGACATACGGAAGTGATTTTGCTCATTTGCTGTTGCAGCCATAGCTCCTACAGCATTATGTGCTTTGGCTCTGTACATTATAATAACCATGGATATGTTACTCCGAACCTCTGTCTTTTTGTGGATTTCAGTTGGATTTCTGCCTTTACCTGAAAAGTCTGAGGCCTGTCCCGGCAATGATTTCCCTGCCCTGTGTGATCTTGTTTTCAGACATGTCTGTTTTGAGTTTGTTGAGGAATCAAAAACCTGGTTTCAAGCCAGGAGCACCTGTGAAAAGCGAGGAGGGGAACTCCTGAAGGTGAACAGCCCAATCAAAGATTTCCTGAAGAACATCACCAGAGAGAGAAACTTCACATGGTGGCTGGGGGTCCAAGGGGAACCTGCCATGAGTGAGTAAAGTACACACACAAACATATCATGTCTTTTGTTTGGTTTTTTTTTTGTGTGTGTTTTTGCCTCATGATCCTTAAAATCAGGCAGTGTCTATTTGAGACCCCCTGCCACAGGGTTCACATGCAGATTGATGGAGAGCCCAAGAAAAAAATGATTTCTTTTCAGGTTATTTCATTTGATTTATCAGCAGAGGCCTTGTAGATAAAGTTTCAAGATTTAAAAGAGAAAATGGCTGACTCGCCTAATACCATTTTTTTTTTCATCTAAGAAAATAAAACAGTTTCTCAAATGCACAAGTTTAATGTTGTCTTGAGACAAACAACAGTATGAGCTTTTGCAGGACAATATCAAAATTAACAAAATTCTGATTTATATCAAAATATTTTCTCAAACAACTAAGCAATACAAAATCAGTAGGTACTCAAGAGATTTAGAAATAAGAAATGAGCTACATCTTGTTATTTCTTATTAAATAACTTTTAGTTTATCCATGACACTAGACTATAGTGCATTTAGTGCATTGTGAAATTACTGTGCAAAATATTTAAATCGTGGAGAACTTCGATAAACATTGCATCTGATTTCTTTCAAAGCTTCACTGCTGAGGTGAGGTAAAAGCCATTAGTATGTTACATGTAAACCCCACTATCAGGTCAAACTCATTTATCAGGAAAAAATAACAATCTCTGCTTCCAACTTCTAAAATATGAGGATTTGCCACATTTGTCAGAGTTATATTATTAGATTTAATATTAGGTTAGACAGAAAAAACAAGCAATTAGAAGACATAATTCAGGGCTCTGGGAACTTGTGATGGGCATTTTTCATTATTGTATGATATTTTATTGACTGAATTGTCTGAAAAATGATTGACAGATCAATCAACAGTTGCAGCCTGAATGGTTTTTGTCTTCATTGAGTTTGTGTAATGCAACTGTGTGTGTCTATGTGCATTCACACTTCTTTCCAAAACAGAAAATGGTGATGTTTCAGAGTCCAACTGCACATACATGAAGCTGACTCCTCTTCAGCTCTTCATTACATCAGACTGTAACCAGAGACGAGGCTTCATCTGCACCCACAGTATGTCACAGCAGCTCCCTTATCACTGCTTTACGGCCATCCTTTCTTCCCTTTCCTTTATGTCTTACTTTCTTCCTTTCTTCTCTGGCATTCATAACAACTGAGTAAAGTGTATTACGGTTTCATTTCTTTTCCCACTTCACATTCAATATGCTCTTGTTTTAAAGATTTGCAGTCTTCATCAAACACAAAGGTAAGAAATACATTGCACGCTGTCAGTAAGAAGCCAGATAAACATCCAGACTGAATTTTCATGTTGGTTTTTTTCATGTTTTTATTTGCAGAATACAATAGGGCCCAGTCATGCAAGCAGATCTCGTAAGTCAGATTGAAACATTATGTCATCCTCAGTTCCAGCAAAAATAAACGTGAAGAACAACAGTCAAAATCTGCCTCTCTCTTTCTCTACTTCTCAAACACACCCACTTTGATTTTAGGACGAAAAAGGAATGTAGATGACATGGGTTCAGCTGTTGAAAACATTAACACACTCCTCCAGGTGAGAGATGCCTCATTCATTTTATATACAGACTGTTTGACCCATTAATCGCGACCACGGCCACTGAATAGTACAGTGAAATGCCTTTTGTTAATTATGCCTCAATGTTTACAAGTTCTGTTTTCCTGAGACAGGAAGCAGATAAAGAACTACTGCGAATGGAAACAACAGAAGGGGAGCCAACAAATGACAACAGGGTGAGTACCGTCCCTGACGAAGCCTGTGAAAACTCTTGTTATATCAGTGCTATCACAATATTCACCTCTTTTTATGCTTAGAGCGTGTCTGTTTGTCCCTTTCACAGGACAGGTTCATTGAGTATTTGTTGGAAGGCACTAAAAAACTTAGATTTGCAAACAATGACACTATGAGTCACATCATTAACTGTAGTGCTGGCATCCTCCTGCTCTCAATGAAAAAATGTGACATCCAGGCTAACCCAAACCCTACAGTAAGTTCAAAAGGATGTGAGACTATGACACACAAGCAGTCATACCCAGTCATTATGGCTCTTACAGTCAGGTAATGTTGCATTTTCCCCCTACAGTCTTTGTTTGAGAAGGTCTTTGAGATCTTTCGCCAAGTCTCTGTGCTGCTGGGCAAAAATAGCACAAAGGAATTTGTCTTCAGGCACCCAACAGGCACCATGTACCAAAGCAGGTTAGTATTTTCTTTTAGAATATCAGTCCTCTGTCTAACCGCTATCACTGTAACCTATTATTTTTATTTTATTTTATTTTATTGCTTTTGTACTATTAGAAACTGATATACAGTTCAATTTTATTTCCCTTCCCTCAGTCGCAAACCTGCTGACTTTGGCAATGCAGTGCTGGGCTCAGAGACAGATGGTGAGTTCATCATACTCCCCTCATATTCAGCACTTGAGGCTCAGCTTGGAAAGGCAAGCACAATCACCGCTCAGGTCTGTGTGTGTTATCATCATTTGTGTGTGTGTTTGTATCTTTGTTGTCACCTACAGCATGTTAACCAGAGCTTTTGTCCGTCTTAGATGACTACCTTCTCAGGGAATCCCCATCCCAATAATGACATCTCAGGAACTGTTTGCAGCCTTTTACTCAATAACGGAGACTCTGACATCAAGCTGAGAAACCTGACAGAGATGATAGAGGTACAGCCAACAGCAGAATTTAGTATTGTGTCATTTGAACTATAGTGCTAATTTTTTGCAGGAAGGTAGCAAGCAAACGTCAGACAATTCAACATTACAGTGCCTCCCTTGGGCCGATCAGTGCAATTTTGAAAATGGCAGAGGTGAAATTGAGATGTTACAAAAACGACTGTTATTACAAAGGTTAGTCAGAGTGCACACAGTAAAGCTCCTCACTGGCAGGTGATAAAAAGCAGCTTGTGACACCATGTTTATCAAAGCACTTAGCACATTACTGTGTTTATCCTTCCTGCATCAGCAGTGGGGTTAGCAATCAAAAGCACAGAAACACAAGAATTGTCTGTTGCAAACTGGGAAGGTAAAAAGCTAAATATACTGTACTATTTCCACTACCAATAAGAGTAAGGTTTTTGTTTTTTTTGTTTTTTATTGTCATGTTTTTATTGTGAGTAATTGTTGTCATGCATATACATATGCCAAATCCAACTATTTTGCAAAAGATTATATACTTAAAAATGATACTAAACAAAATCAAAAAATTAAGAATACCAATTCATATAATTTACATAATCTCATTTACAAGCCTTCATTTCTACAACAATAAATATGTATATTACTAATAAAGTAAATGTTACCATAACATGCTAGATATATCAAAGTCAAGACTGATAAAATATAAATAAAATATAATGAAGTGTATCTTGCCTTCTTTTCAGCGACTTCATAGAGTTAGAAACATCTGTGTAAAATAACAATTCGATTTTGTAATCTTTTGTACACCTGAATTTCTTTTCCATTACATTCCTTTTTTTTTTTTTTAATTGACTCTTGTTTCATCTCTTAGTAAGAAAATGAATCTCACTTTCCACTTATCCACACAGAGCTCACATCATTTATTTTTGTCCTAAATAAAGAAACACTCTATAAATTTAGGCTATAGCTTAGGTTAATATGCATGTATTAAAATGAAGAAGAAGAAATAATGATTCTTACTGGGAGGCTCACTATAGAGCAACAAAGTCATGTTGGTATTTTGTGCCGTCCAAAATAATTCCCTGCCAACTCCCTGTTCTATATGTGAAGATTTTGCTGTCTTCGGTTCTGATATTGTTTGTTTGTATTATGACACGATACCTGCTTTCCCTGGCTTCTCCAGATCTTTCTGCCTCGTCAAAATTCTTCAACACTAATGACTCGCACTGTTGTGTTTGAGAAAGACTCAAAAGTACTGAACACAATCAACATATCAGACCCTAATATGACCGTCATCTTCAGTGCTGTTCCTAGTGCCAATGTGTCACTAATTCTTACTCTGTCTCGTGGGTCACCTCCTACTCCTACATACTCCAACACCACAACCATCTTGAGCCCAACAGGTAACCATCACTTTTAGCAGGTGTTGATTTACTACTGTACCAGGACCTCTGATTTCTGTTATTTTTACTACTTAAGTTTAATATTCATGAGTGATTTTACATGTGAAATCCTCTGTATCTGTAGCAGTAGAATAATCTGATCCAGGCTGACACGAATAACAACACAAAAAACTAAAAGACACACTTATTTAGCATAATAATTTCTTCATATGTATGTGCCCCTACTCTTTCCTGTATTAATATGTCAGATAGACAAATCATGTCTGCTATAGCCAGAGACACTGTCTGGCAGACTGTAATACTAGCTGCTTTTTGCTACAGGAGGCTATCGCTGGATGATAACCCCAGAGATGTTAGAGCAGACTCCTGGAGTCTGGTATGTTGACATCAGACTCTTCAATTCCACATGGGAGCCAGACATGACACTCAGTATCACTTCTTTTATGAGCAAGTGCCTTTACTGGGACACAGAGAGTGAGATGTGGAGCAGAGATGGCTGCCAGGTGAGTTTCCACCTGGATAAAGTCTGATAAACTTTGGCTGTATTTCTTTGGCTCTGCATGTTCAGTCATGTTCTAGTTGTCTAGCATCAGTTGCATATCAGACATTGATGGGCTGTCATTGTCTAAGGTGGGAGAGAAAAGCACTCCAGAGCGCACACAGTGTCTGTGTAACCACCTCACTCTGTTTGGGAGCTCCTTCTTTGTGATGCCAAACTACGTGGACATATCTCGAACGGCAGAGCTGTTTGCTACTGTGTCTGAGAACTATGTGGTGCTGGCACTGCTGTGCGCTTTCTTCGGCCTTTACCTGCTCACTCTGCTATGGGCCTGCTATGCTGACCGCAGGTCACGCTCTAAGGTCAGTCTCTCCATACAGCTCTCACAGGTCTCACAATTCAGCTACGAGAAAACTCATCAGGTCACATTAGAAAAATATAAACTCTGTTCTTGATTATGAACTATTTATAAGCATAATCATCTCCCACCATTAAGCCATGATAAATGATGTCATTTTTTTAATGGTGGATATCTTTTTTGGAAATTAAACTCTTCTCCAAAAATAAATCAGTTTTTTGCCAGTACATTCATATTTATGCCCTACAATGATTTTATGTTGAACTATTAGAGGAAGATGACTCTGCTGGAAGACAACCACCCAGGTGCTCAATACAACTATCTGATCGGCGTCCAAACTGGCCATCGCAAGAATGCTGGGACGACTGCCAATGTAAGAGTCTTCTTTCATTCACAGAATTATGATTTATTTCTTTTTTTATTTCTCTTCTAAAATAGCTCGTAGAATAATCCTTTCTCTGAGGGTATATGTGGCTTAAAGTTGTTTACAATAAAGCAGTTTATGCCTGTTTTATACAGATTGTGTAAACTTCAGATTACTGTATATTATCCACCTTTCATGCCAGACTAGAATATGCGGCAATCTGCTGTGGCGTACCCTGAGGGGAGCAGCCTTTCAGGCAGTCATTAGGATTCACATGCTAAAGAACGGTACTAATCTAATCCAGAAGGCAAACAAGCAAATGTGGCCATTCTGACATCAATAATATGAATTTAGGAGGATATGTTCACAATTTTTCAAAATGCTATCTGATTTCATGAAAAAAGAATAGTCTTAATAATACATGCTTTCCCCAACTGTAATATCATGCAATGATGTTTGACAGTTTGCTCTAGAAAATGGTTGGGAGTTGTGTGAAGTACACTCAATTGTGGCCCTTTATACAATCCTGGTTCAGGTCACTGATGTGTGAAACCAGTGCTGTTGCATCAGTACATTGTGTTATCCTATAGGTCACAGTGAAGCTGATTGGCTCAGACGGAGAGAGCGAAATACACACCCTCACAGATCCTGATAAGCCTGTGTTTGAGAGAGGAGCTGTCGATATGTTCCTATTGGCCACACCCTTCCCACTTGGCGAAGTGCAAAACGTCAGGCTGCAGCACGACAACTCTGGAGGTCACCCATCATGGTACTAGAGGCTGAGACTGAGCACACTTCAATAGCAATTAATATATTTAGTTGTACACCATCTCCAGGCACTGTGCTTTGCCTTTTTTTCTTTCAGATACATAGAAATGCTAATTGTAGAAGTTTTCTATGGTGGCTACGTGAGGATGGCATAATTGTCTTGTAAACAAGTATAAATGAAGTTTAGAAGTAGCTTTATGTGATTTTTTTAGGTCATACCTTAAAGTGATACTCAAATACTTGTGTTTTTTATGCTTGGATTGATTCAGCTTTGCACTGAACATAACTGGCGGGCGTCAGTGTAAACCTGTAAACAGGGGTGTTAGAGCTGTGTGCAGGTAGCGTTTACTGCCTCTCTTCTTCACAGTAACACTTGACACAAAATGTCAGGTCTGCCTCATCATTTAGCACCAACTCATTATCACTTCTTATTAAATACCACTCAGAGCAACGAGCCTACCGTACACATGCATACACACACACTTCAGTGGAGAATAGTTCTGGGCTATAGTGTAGTATAAAAATAAGATTGGTAATAAAGAATCACACAAAATCCTTTGGGCAATATAAAGCACTGTAGTACTTCCAGTAAGATACTATACCAAATCCATCATTAGGTGTTGATGCTATCTTTACACATGTATGATGATTTGTGTCACAATATTTTTCTCTCCTTTTGCTACCATTTGATGCTCCCATTTTGCAAACCTGACAATTGTAGCTGAAATGTTATCTAATACTTGCATTTCTCGCATACAGTTACTCATATAGTAAATGTATAGTCTTTTTGTGTTATGAACTTCCCTTTTAAAAAGGTATATAAACAAGGTGACCGTACAAGACCTGCAAACACATCATGTGTTTCACTTCTTTTGTGGCTGCTGGCTGAGTGCTGACCGTGGAGACGGCATGACAAAGAAAACTTTCAACGCTGCAAGGAGCAACGAGATAGCCAGCTTCAGGTCAGAGTTGGTCCACGATACACTGCTGAAATACACCAACTAAGCTCTTGAGAAAGTCATGTTAATTGACTAGCTTCATGATGGGTTTCTGCTTCTCCCTGTCAGGAATATTTTCCAGAGCAGAACATCAACTGGCTTTAGGGATGAACACATCTGGGTGTCCATTGTGGATCCTCCCTCACGTAGTCCGTTCACACGTGCCCAGAGGGTCTCTTGCTGCATGAGCCTGCTCCTCTGCACCATGGCCATCAATATTGCCTTCTGGAACATTCCTATGGATGAGAACTCCCCAGTACTTTTTGCATTAGGTGAATTACAAGACCGTTTCTAAGCTTTACGCATCTGAAGAGCAAAGTTTCTTCAAGAGGGAAACTAATTCAAACAGTGCTGTTTTAGGTTGATAATAATTGTGTTTTAGGCATCTGAAAACCATTAGCCATTTGCACAATAAACCCACAGTCAAGACAGTCAGTATATTGAGACACACATATATAAAATGTAATATAATGAGCAGATTTCTTTTGGATTAAAGGTCAAAAAGTTGAAGCCAGCAATGTGAGCTGGAGCAAAGGGTGTAATTTCAAAAACAAGTTAATTGGCTCCCTGTTGATATTGTTGATAAACTGGATTATCTCCAGCAATTCTGCTTCCACATGTGCAAGCGAAACATTTCCAACTATGGAGGCGTCAGTAAAGCCCCGCAGCAATAAATGAATAGAATGTGTGTGGGATGAGAGAGTGGAGCCACCTTTACAAACTTGTACACAATACTTGTTTGTTGCTCTTACCAGAGGTCATAGGTGTTGAAAAGTGAAAAGTGTGTTTACACGTGGGTGTATTTAATCAGCAATATCAATATTGAGAATTGAGAATATTCACAGAGCTAGTCACAATGATCATTGTATTTTTTTTAAAGATAATAATCAGCTTATATCTCACAAACTCACTCGGTCACACTTAGTTGAATGCAGATTGTCCACACGAGGGAGCTGTTTAGTCATTGTCAGATCAGCTCTGCACAGCAGCAGTGAAACCTGCAGATGTGCACCCATTGATGACGCCACCTGCAGGCAAAAGAAAGTAATTATTATTATGAGATTACAGTTACAGTTGCTGTTTTCTCTGTGCACCTGTGTTTGAGATTTTACATTTTACACTTGTATTATGTTAGCTAAAATGAAATCATAAGTATCTGCTATGTCACACTATTCCCCAGCAAAGGGGATGAATGATTAATATTCAAATATCAATACAATTCAGCATTTTTTTTTTTTTTTGAACCTGTGACTTTTTTTTTTTTTTTTTACAAAACTAGTCATAAGACAAGTGTTAATTGCCTGAAAAAAATTGTCCCAAAACATCATAAAAATGTTTTTAAACAACCACAAGGTTTATGGTTACAATATTCAGTAACAAACAAAAAATCAGCCTACATTGCTCATTTCCTTTCCTTTCTTGTTTTTCTTTTTACATCCTAACCTGACTTTTTTCTTATGAACAAATAAAATCTGGAGTCCTTCTTCACAAAGTAACCAGTGACACACAGAGTTCTGTTCCAGTCTCAATATGTAGAAGTAGTAATGTTTCTTGGCAAGTTTTTACATTTAGTCACATCAACAACCATTGTTATCCTTGTTTTTGCATCTCTCCAGGTTCATTGGAAATTACCTGGCAGGAAATCATGGTGGGGGTGCAGAGTGGTCTCCTCATGTTCCCAATTAACATCCTCATCATCACCATCTTTCGAAGCGTCCGTCCTCGCATTATTTCGAAATCTAAAAAAGACAACTATGAGGAGAACTTCAGACCCCCCCCAGTTAACATACCAACTCTTCTGAAGGTGTGAGAGTGTGCTCAGCATTTTTATGTGACTTGTTTTGTGCATTACCCTGATAAATTATACTTCCCTCATCACTGTACTTGTTAGCCCAGAAACACACTGTCCATTCAGTTTATGTTACAGTTAATGCGTGGCTTTGACATGCACTACTTTACTATTAATTTGATCAAATAGTATACTGGACATGTAGCATTGGGTGTTTGTTGTGCATCCCTGCTAGGATACAGAGGAGATGATTTCTCTGGTGAGCAGAAGTAAGAGGAACAAGATGTCAGAGACATACAGGCTGGAGTCCACCACTGACCTTGGTCCTGCCTTGGAAAGGCTGCATGAACTCATTCAACTTATGCAAGGTTTTTCTTTTGATTTATTTATTTTCTGTAACAGAAAAATAACAAACATTGATTACCTTCTGATATCATGACTAGTTGTTTTACTGTCTGTACTGTACAATCTAGCTTAAAATTTAAACACATTAAATTGCATTTACATAATAGAAGAAAAGAAGAAAAACGGACAGTCAAGTGTAGCTTGTGCTAAGCAGACAAGAGAATTACAGCAAAAATTAAACATGAATGTGTCCTGTGAGGGCATAGATATATTGTGATGCAGGGATGCAAGGATAACGCTGGATATTTTATACATTTGTCAACACATCCCATGAAACAATCAAACCAGCTGAATGTATCGCTCAACACTCTCCATCTTCCCAAACCTTTTTGATTCTCAAAGCCCATTAATTTCTAGTTGGAAAACAGGTCACAAATATATACTATTAATGATGGCAAAATAACTCCCAAAATAACTGGACACTGTAATTTTTAGCAAATGTTTTATACATCATGTTTAAGGGAGAATTTACATTTGCGGATTTGATGCACTAGTGAGCATCTACAGCAGCAGGACGTGCATGAGTTAGACTTAAAATAGGTTACAGTGGTCCTGTTCATTGTTGACGGTTATAAAAATATAGAATATCACCAGACCTTTTCACACATCGTTTTTAGGCAAATTATTTTTCTCTCTCTGATCAGTCAAAGAGGCAACACTGCTTTCTGCAGCAAAGGCAAAAATAAAACCCTTTCTTCTCAAAGAAAGAAACCTCAAGTCCTGGAATGGCCACGCTGTGCAGAGAAATGTAATTACCTGCGGGTTTCTCTGTAATCTTGTGACAGGGGAGACTGAGAGTGACCTCCACTGGGTCTACTGCAGCAAGTTCCTCCTAGCTGGTCTCTGCCACCTCTTGATGGGCTTGGAAAAATTGGATGGAAAAAACTTCCCATGTCCACAAGAGTACCAGCATGCCCTCAACATCACTAATCTGCTGGTTCGCAAGGCTGAGATGGTCTTCAGCAGCCACTTGATCTACTGGTCAGCACTCCAGCCAACACGCAAACACAGAAACAAAAATATCTGTATAGAATAGAAATATCACTGGTTTTAGATAACTGGAACATCTAATTTTCTCTTTCCTTTCTTCTCCTTGGCCAAGCCCACCTTCCGTGAAGAAGAAGAAGGAGAGGTCGGGGGGCTGCTGGCTGCCCTGGTGGTGCGTGTTTGTGGGCTGGTTCCTGTTGCTGTCCATCAGTGGAGTGTCCACTTACTTCACCCTGCTGTACGGCTTTCAGTACGGCAAAGAAAAGTCCACCAAGTGGGTCATGTCTCTGGGCCTCTCCCTCTTCCAGAGCATCTTTATCCTGCAGCCTCTCAAGGTTGGTAAAGATGGGAAATTTTAACTGCATCCAACTGCTCCTCTTAAAAAGTCGCCTAATGCAGCATTTAGTCTACAAGCTGTACTATATGTTTCCAGCATGTCACTCTAGTCACTGTGATAATATGGCTATGTTAAAGATAATTTACTTTCTATAAAATAATGCAATTTGTTTATAAGGTCATTTTTTTTATATTTCTGTGTTCTGCGTTCATTTTCCACGGCTTGTTTTTGCTCACAGGTGATAGGTGTTGCTGTGTTCTTTGCCCTGCTGTTGAAACCTGTAGCTGTGGAGGAGAGTGAGGAAATTGAGCAAGTGCTGTTAGGTAAGAAAAACAGTATGCAGCTCATCTGTTACCAGAACAGGTTGGGGTTTGCAGGCTCCTAGATGTTAGGAAGTCAGAAATTTCATGTTTGCTCTTGAACTGTGGTGAGAACATTGTTGTGAACAATGTTTCATGCATTATGTAAGAAGGCTGCAGCTCTTTCTTTTCTTTGTCTTTAATATTGTCTGTGCTCATCTGCTACCTGCTATGTTTAGTACTGCAATGCAACCAGTATAGTAGCTTTTATCAGGATTTTTTTTTTATGTTTCATAATCCTCAAAGCTAGTGTATTCAATATCTTTCCTATGCTCAAAGTTTTGGTTTTAACTTTACTGTTTTGGTTTCAATCCAACCCCTCTCATTAATATTCTGCCCAGATGCCCAAAGAAAAAAATGGCTAATCAAAAGACGGTTACATTTTCTTTGAAAAAAAATTTTTTTCAAGGTTTTCGCTTCTAAAGGCTGTTATAAAATATCTTATACAGTACCTATATAACTGAGGCTGAAAAAAGTAGCACAGACATTTGAGGATTTTTTTTTAAATAAACCTGAGATGCTGGACTGCAATATTTGAAAAAATAGCCTCTAAATTTAACACATAAATTGTTTACTCCAAAATACATATTTCATAAAGCAGACAGACGTATCCATTCCTTTTTGTTTCAGGCTGACTGCAGAGAGCTCTTATGTAATAATGCACATGAAACAGTGGAACTTTTAGCTTTGACAACTCTAAACTAGTGACCCTTTCAGTTCTCTACTCTTCCCAAGTGACTTCTCTCTCTTAGGTGTATCAGTGCATCCTTCCTTCAGTTTAAGTATTGTGAGTCTTACTGTACTGTCTTCTCCATTTAACAGAGCAACAAGACAGGTGTAGATGGTTCTCTGGCAGGAACACACTGTGAGGAAGCTGCATTTAGCAGGATCAGCTGTCTTCATCGATGGGCACAGCTTTCAACTCACAGCACCTTTGCCGCCTCTTAAACACTCTTTTGCACTTATTGGAAGTTTTACATTTTGAATATAAAATTGCATAACACATTCTGGTGTTTTGCATGTGTCAATGCCTGAGAAAAGTTTCTGAAATGGTGAGTCAGGCTAAATGTTGCCCTTACATGTCAAAGTGTTGCTTTTTCCAAGTAATTTTACAATCCACGATGATTGTGGTGCATGTCCACACAAAGAAAATCTCTGGTTGCTTATTTATAAAAGCTTTTGTTCATATGTGGACATACACAGCACTCACAACTGGTAGAATCCATTTAGAGCTTCAAGAAGCATTCAAGCAGATTAAGAAGTCAAAAACTGTAACACCTAACATGAGTTCTTTGAGTTAAGAGCAAAAACTGCCCTCAATCCAGTCAAGTTAACATAATAAACAAGTAATGGAATAGTAGCTCTGCCAAAGTTATTGAATATCTACACAGATACACTATATCATTTCATTCATTTCACTTCATTCATTTGTTAATTTTCTCTATGTTAATTTGGGTGCACATTCTTCCTTTAACATTTCAAAGGCTATTACACATTACTTTTTATAGCTTAAAAATAATAAAACCTTACAATATTTATTGTTCGTACAAATGATTTTCTACTAGCAACTTTAAAATTATTGATATGGCCAGGATTTAAAGACTCCTAACAGCCACAGCCTACTGGTGTCCACATGACTAGTCATCAAAGTGTGTGACAAGCAACCACTGACTGCACTTTTAGAAGAGCGGGAAGGTACTTTTATGTAATTGCACATATGGGGGCTAATTATTAATTGATCACTTTTTGTCATTTCACCTTCGTCACTGTAATACATGCTGAAGGTGCGTGTCATGAATTTTCATCATATACGCCTACTTCTGTGTGATTCAGTCTGTCCTCCCTCTGAATGATTAATGAAACAGACCTAACTATATTCAAGTTCGTGCTCTTGGTTGGGGAATACACACAGGTCTGCAGACACTTTGATGTCCTGTCTTACTTTCCAGACTTTGATCCTCCTGTTCTTTTGTTTTATCAGAAATTATTTATTTATTGTTTTTCTTCAATTGATACTGTGTGCATTGTATGTGTGAGCTTGAATAAAGAAATAATAAATAGATAAACATGTCTTTACACCTGAAAAAAGAATACCTTTAGTGGTTTAATAAACTTCATCAGGCACCAAAAGCCCTTATTACCAGTATGGGAAAGTCAAAGTAAAAATTCAGCAATGCATTTTTTTAACAGTTTATTGAAAGTCATTTTTGTATTTCACTGCAGCTAAATATGAACATTTCCACTGTAAACTGACTCATCAGCAAACAGGCTTTACTTAACAAGGCAGCTCAAAACCTCTGACATATAATGATATTCTGATGTCAACTCGGTCAAATCAATTATAAGGTCACAAAAAATCAAGAGATATATTACAGACATCCCAGAAAATGGATAACCTTCAGGGGACGTTTGCAACCTTTAAAGAAGGTTCTAGGAATCTTCTTTAACGCTTATTTAGAGCAGCGGTCCTCAAAGTGGGGTCCAGGGACCCCCAGGGGTTTTTTGGGAGGCTCCCTGGAATGTATGGCTATTTTGGTCATGAGTTTCAAACCAACACTTTCTGTAATAAAACCTTCAAGAGAACCTTCAGGTTCCTAATGTTCACACAACATTCATGGAAAACTGAAAATTGTTTGCTCCCCTATGATGAATTAAAAGATAGAGAAGTAAAACAAACAAAAGTTTGCTCTAATAATTTATATTCACTACTGAGAAAGGGGGGTCTGACCTAATTCCCAAGGTGATGCAAGCCTCACCTGGATTGGCCATTCAGTGGAATAATCTTTGAAAATACAGCAGAGAAACTTAGTCGCTGTTATCAACAGCTCGTGTCTCATACTCTTATCAGCTGCCTGTTTTTTCTTACACCACAACAGCAGAGTAGCTTGACGCACATTCATGCAACAGTAACTGTCCGATTCACTTCTGTCTTGGTAAAAGGAGGAGATGACATTGTCAAGCTAATAATGAACAGTTTGTCAGTACTGATCTGTGATGTTTACAGGTGATATAACATGAACCATCTTTTTCTGCATGGTCTCACAAACATAAACCTGATTCTGGTTCCTGGGCCACACATTCAGACATGCTGGCCATGAACAGCACTGTGATGTAAGACAGACAATGACCTATATATATATATATATATATATATATATATATATATATATATAATCCTTTGTTAGGTCACTGCCACTCAAGCATACTGCATCTCCTTAGTAATAATTTGTTACCTTGACTCTGAGGACCCCTGCTGTTTGTCATTTGACATTACAGTGTTGTGAAGCAGAGGAACCAATGTAAACAATGTGATAGTGGAAAAACCTTACCAGTGTGCAGTTCAAAGTAATCTTTTATTAAATCGGTATTTTAGTATACAGTGGGGAAAAAAATCTTTTTTTTTTTTATACAAGACACGATTTTGTGTCTCAAGGTTTAGCATGAAAGAACAGTTCAACATAGAAAAGACAGTGAGCAGATCACAGTTCTGTAGTGTTAATAATCTCTCTCTCTACTTCCTCCAACAGATGTAAAACCTATAAATACACTTTTGTCTACCACCTAGCTGGAAAGCTTTTTCAATGTGCCTCCAGAGATTGCTGAATCATTTTATTCAAGGCCACTGTTCATTTGCCATGCAAGCAGAGCTTGGTATGTTTAGGTTGCAGCAATGCGTCACATCTGCACAACAGCAACACCCTCTCACTCCCATTTCTCCAGAGGAAATAGAAACCTCTATTGGCAGTACAGATGTGTTGTTTTTTTCATCTGATACACAAAATTCAACTCAACAGGTTTTACAGAAGTGTTTACAGGTGAAGCAAATAAAGCAAAGTCTAATCTTAACAACTGAGACTCCAATGGAGGTAACGTATCCAGTCTTGAGAGATAACAAATACAAGGCCTCTGATGAGAGATGATAACTAAGGCAAGTGCTCATGTACATACAGTATAAGACACATGCACACAGAAGGAAAACAGAGACTTGGTGGTGTCAATATTTGCCTCTTATCAATCAAATCAGGTTGTAGTGTGACTGTTTATGTCTGCACACATTTTGTTTGCAAATGAAGTACTTCAAAATTAAGAAAGTGCAGGTATTTGGTAAAACTGACATTCAAAATGGCAAAAAAACAACTTTATTTGGAGATAGTGTATATAAAACAGATTTGTCAAATATTGAACAACTCCCTACTACCAAACTCTTTTTGCTGTACAGTTAAATCATTCAGGTTAATAGGTCTATCTATATCATTGTAGATGTATTATATTACAGATTTCCATACACTGTTTTATCACCTTAAGTCACTACCCCATCATCCCTGTAACAGATGAACAGAACATGTTTGACATGTGTCACCATGAGCTTTTTCCAGTATGAATAAACCTTGAAGTTTGAGAAGCTCAGAGAGTGAGGAGTGTTTGAAAAATGTCCTTACCCCTGTGACAACACTGCCTGACTGTGCAGGACACTAAAAATATGGCTTCTGTCTGTCCCAATAGCTTGATGAAAACAAATTGTTGGGTAATGTAGCCTCACCTTAGAAACAATATGTACACTTTGTTAGCATGACTGCCAGCTTCCCACCAAACTGGGGCAGCCAGTTGGGCTTGTTTGACTAGTCTGAGACAGGACTCAGTGACACAGTGGCAAAGATCACAGCAACACAGCATGTGCAAAGTAGAATCAAGGGATGTGTTGTAAATATTAGTCAGACCCTTAACCCCGGGAAAAGCAACAATTAAAATCTAGGTTTGATTATACAGTATATCACACAGACAAATGGGAAAAGTTAAAAGTCGGTGTGATCTTAAATGAGAGGATGTGAATACCGGTCAACACTAACATGATTGTATGTAATATATGATGTGTTATGTAGAAAGAAATTAAAACATATGGTACTCATTAGTACTGCCAGCAGAAGTTAGATTTCTGATAATTGACAAGGTCGAGTGAGCAACCACACCCTCTGCAAGCTGGTCATATTTATATAAATGAGGTAAGAATATATGTATGTTTAATATCTGTTTAAGATGACTTCACCATGAAAAGGGGAGAACTATCCAAATCTGATACAGAGCCTTTAAGATTTTCCATTTCCTGTTCTGAGCTGTGTGGGTGATGACACAGGCCTGTGTGTGTATGTGTGTAATTATAGATCAGGGACATAGCAATTAAGTCTTCTTCTTCAGCTCCTCAAACCGCCTTGTTAAATCATCAAAGTCGATGTCATCCGAGGTGGTGGTGTTTCCGCCGAAGGAGGATGTGGGGAGTGTGTCGGGAACAGAGGGGAGTTCTGGGAGAGCGTTGTTGTCATATAGCTGAGACGAAGGTCCAGGACCTGAGGAGTAATATATGGTAAAAGAAAAATAACAATGATGAGTTTCTCACAAGTTGTAGGAAAGAAAGAAAACATCACCAGCTTCATCCACTGATGGTGACTGTTGGCAGAACTCACCTACAGCCTGGGAAGGAACAGAGGGTTTGTCTGTTAGGTCATCAATCTGAAACACAGAGAAAGTGTGTCAGGAATCATGTCATCTTCACACTGTATTAAAACAATATTATATGTGTTAGTGTTTAGAGAGAATTGTAGAATATATTATATATTATAATATATTAAATGATGCAGACATAAACACAAACATTAAGGAAAGAAAATAAAAGGGAAAACGGCAGGGGATTTTTGAGAAACCATCACCTTTAGTGCGTGACACAAAAACAGATTTTAGGACCTAACTAGCCTAAGTGCTCTCTAAAATCCACTTAACACTTTCATCTATTCATTTCAATCCCAGTCAGAGCAGCTGATCAAGTCACAGTTAGTGGTTACAGTGTTAGCATTTTCACGCTGCCTATACCATGCGGATGAAGCAGAATCTTGGCCTGTGCTGAGAAATAGTGTAAAAGTGTAGACAATGGACAAAATTGCAAGCAAACTGAATGAACTGCTCTTCCCTGAGTGGTGCCCTGCCCTGTCCATCTGCCCGTCTGTGGGAACAGGAAGGGGGCATGGATGGGAAGGTTTCAGTCACTTACAGACTCGTATGTGGGGGGAGAAGTGGGCAGCTGGGGGGGCTGCCCTCCTCCCATGGGGTGCTGGAAGTTGTTGTAGGTTCCGAGGGGAGCATTAAACGGTTCCTAGAGGAAGACAAAAGTCAAGTTCAAGTCTGTGGGAGGCAGCTGACAGCTGTAAATTCGTATTTCTTATCTCCTTCAAGCCCTTTAAAACGAGGATGACAAACTACAGTTGTTTTCAGACCATACATCACATTTTGGGTGTAATGGTCACTGGTAAAACAT
Organism: Trachinotus anak; assembly: GCF_046630095.1. Classification (NCBI taxonomy): domain Eukaryota; kingdom Metazoa; phylum Chordata; class Actinopteri; order Carangiformes; family Carangidae; genus Trachinotus; species Trachinotus anak. Next base: position 18,985,660 of record NW_027273862.1, on the reverse strand, counting down.
CATTTTTCTCACATCACCACAGGTCATAGCATCATGATAACAGTCTTTCATGCAATAATCACCAGCAGCTGTGAAGGACTTTGAGAGTTTTTAAAATGGGCCAGAGAAAAATATATCGCTGATGATAATCTATAGACCTCTCTGCAGGCAGCTTTTGTTGGAAACTGTTTCGGGAGAAAATACCAAGCACTGCCCACAGAGATGTTGTAATATAAACATGTTTTAAATCTCTATATTACTGTTTGTTTGTACTCCACTTGAGGATTCAGTAATCATCAAGATCATAATGTACGTACCAATAATTTTGGTAGGTAATTGCTATGACGATCGATGGTCGTTGTGATAACTGAAGATTTCATACATGTTGCCCCTTCCAATTGCACTCTCACGTTTTCACTACATGCGAAACTCACAACACAGTCATAAAAAATGGGGTCTTTAAATAGAATTCCTTACGGCTCCTTTGGGAGGTGGATAGTTGAAAGCTGTTGGCATAGGCATGGGCATAGGCATGGGCATGGGCATAGGCATGGGCATAGCAGCAGCAGGGGGTGCACTGAAACCTCCACCGCCTCCTCCTCCTCCTCCTCCAGACTTCTTGTCAGTGTCCACGTCTATCAGGTCTGCCTCTTCCCCATGACCCACCTCTGGCTGTCCAGAGACAAAGGTGGATGAGTGGTAAATAAACAGAAAGTATGACTTAATTCTTCATGATGAGTGATAACTGATTCGTAAATGCTCACCCGGACCATGGCGTCAGGTTCGTAGGGCACATTATAGTTCTTGGCGATCTCTATCAGGTAACGCTCCACCAAGATCTTGGGAGGTGCCTCCACACTCAGTTTGTGCATCAGCTATACACATAACAGATATTTGATCAAATGCCGCTAAAGATTTTCCAAACTAAAGGTTCATACATTCTTGAACAGACTCATGGCCAGTCAGTGGAAAAAAAATTACCTACCCTGTCATTGACTGTGCCAATCTGGTTTGTCCTGCACAGCTTACCATACTCCTTGCTATACTTTGCACATAGCTGTTCAGATACCTGAGAGAAGCAGAGCAGAGATAAGACTGTCAAGACCGGTCTAATAGGAATAAATGGACAGAACCTGTTTAAGATTGTTGGAAATGCTGCCAGCACTCATTTATATTTAGACAGTACTTACAATTTTTAGTTCTGACACCTCTGACTGAAGACGAGGCGCTGCCCAGATGAGGGTGGACACTGCCTCCTGTAAGCCTGGATCCAGTTCCCTATGGAGAAACAGAGACAGGGTTAACAAGATTGAGCAAGCAGACAACGTTAATGGCAAAGTGTAAAAGCCTCATACTCCCCAGAGTCGATAATTGATGCACAGTGTGCATTAGTATGGTCAGTACTTCAGTACTCACTTCATAGACTGAATGAGGCCAAAGCGAGCTAGCAGCAGGTCGCAGTAAAGCTCCAGGATCTCCATGGCTTCCACAAGATAGTCCTCTCTGATAATGTGTTCCACACGGATCCGAGCCCGCTCATCCTTTCCTGATGACAGGTAATCGGCGATCTCCTTCCTTGCCTTTTGAGCGAGCTCAGCTTCATTGTAGATTAGTGAATGGGAGTGGAAAAGGGTAAGACATCAATACAGGCAGGACCAGAAAAATGAAACACATTTGTCTTGCAAACAGGTACCCAGTGACTCCACATCAGTTGTAGGAAACCAATGTCTTACTCAGCTCAGGACTCACTTTTCTTTTTCTCAAGGAGTTTGAGTCGGTTGATGACCAGTCGGAGGTTCACTCTTAGCCTCTCTGCTTTGAATCCTCCTCCCAGCATGATGATGATGAGGAAGGACTAATTGTGAACAGGAGAGAAGCAGAAGCATTCAACCGAAACCAACCTAGAATCCATCTAACCTCACCCCCACCTCTGAACCGGTGACTCACTTAATCATGTGAGCATGACCAACCCATCGCAACAGAATGACTCCGCAGATTTACTCCAAACAAATACAACACACTGACACACATAAACACCACGAAAACATTGAGTTCGCTCGCTAACGAAAACTACGTAGCATTAAAGCACCTAGCTTTAGCCTGACGCGACGGACAGCTAATGAGACTACCTAAGGCGTACTACTTTAGACGTGACCCTCATACCTATTTTATTTCGCGTTTTCTACGAATAAACTTAACCATAGTGTTAGAGACATGTTTAGACATTAGAAACGCAAACCTGTGTCAAACCTGACTGTAAGCTAGCCAGTGCTTTGTTAGCAGCCTTGTGTTCTGTAATCGTTTGCGCTAGCTACCTAGCTCAACGCTAACAACATCAAAACAAATAAATTGTGATCGAACAGGTCCGAGTAGTCTGGAAAAAATTAGGTAAGTTCAGAGCGACCAACAGTTAACGAAGCGGCAGTAACTTACCTGTAAATATTGGTCAAGTGTACACACCAACTTATTTGGGTTTCTGTCTGTGTTCCGTCGCCTGGTTCACTTCCGTGATGATCTTCAACGACGTCATGGGAATTTTCCCTTGAGGGGCGGGGTCTGCGCACTTACCGTCAAACAACAGGTACGATCAGGTACGTTTGTATCATCGATAGTTTGGATGCTGGATTCAAAAATATTTTTTATTGTACAACTCATAACCTGGAATATGGCATTTTGTTTTTACTCTTTCGTCCTTAAATTCCAGAGAGAAATATTGTACAAGGGAAAATTTACTGGTACAGCTGTATCCAAACGTTTTAGCCGAATTTTATTGATTTTTTTAAACGAAAAGAAGTGAAAACAACCCCTGCAGCCGACAGAAATGAACAAAATTAGCCTTTCGCAAAAATGTTAATGTACTGTTACTTTTTATGTCATGAACTTCAAAAATAGAAAACAATTAAACAAAGTAAGTGTGAATGTACTTCTGTTTTATTCACAGTCCCTTGACTTGAACATCTGTTAAAATCTGAGAGTAGATCTTAAACGCGTGTGTGAGTGGGTGTGTGGGAGCCTAAAAATATCTCTGAAGTCTCAGTGACTTACAGGAAAAGTCTGGCTGAACTAAGTGTTTACAAGCTATGATATCTGTCAGTGGAGGGGTAACTAGGTGCTGGCTTTGTAATTGTTTGCATATGGCAGCTACTTATTAATGCATTTTTATGTCCATTGCTGCAGAAGTTGTATTTACTTATTTTCACCAAAAAACAACAAAAAATTATTTTTTCAGATTCAGATTTTTCAGATGCCTAAATATTTACATACAACTTAACTGATTCACCCACATGCACAATATTATACAAACACATTAAGCTCATTTTTATCTAGCAGCACTGAAGTACCGACAGTAATTACAAAACTGTGGCACCAGTCTGCATAATGCATTATTTTAATTTTGACACTTTCACTAATACACCTTATGTGCATATACTATAAAAGTATGAATGCAGGACCTGTATGGGATTTCTTTTTACACTGTGGTATTACTTTTACTTTCCTCTGTTCCTTTGTAAAGTATCTCAATACTCTTCCATCGCTGGTAGTTATACAGTGAGAGACATTACACTGCGAGAGAAATCATTCTTCCTTATACATTGTACCATACCTGATACCTGACAGATTAAATACTTTTTTACTGTGACAACTTATTCCATCTCTGGCACTGTGAAATGATACCTGTACCAGATTATAGCATCCAGAAAAAAAAAATCACTTGTCACACCTTTATTTCACACAGATGATTTCAAGTCAGTATTTGAGCATCTTTGATGTTAAATAGATTAAATTTATAGCCACTAAAAATGGCTGTTATTGTGCTGCCTAATACACTCTTTAAAATTATGTTATAACCTGTTATGATTTCCTAATGAGTAAAAAAAAAATACCACTTGTGTTATGAACAATAGTGGCCCCCAGACGGGCACTGTACATGCACAAAAGGAAAGTGCTCTGATATTTTCATGTGATTGAACATTTATTAATACAGTTGAAAATGCACTACTCATTACCAAACAAACAAACACATCTTGGCATTGAGTTATTTGAATGAAAATGGAAACATTTTACAAGGACTTTCAGATTTAATATATTTCTGCTTTCTCATAAAAAAAGAATCTGTACAATAAAAAGTTGATCTTATACAACAAACCATCACAGTTATTATAACTTGAGTTTGCTGACAGAAACTTCTTTGTGCTTCTTCTTCTTTGAAGACTGGTCCTTTTCACTTTTGATCTGACTTTTAACCTGGTCCTGCAGCTGTGAGAAGAAGGCTTGAGAGGACCGCAAGGCCTTGTCCTTTCCCTCATCCTGAAAAAGGAGCACCACATTAGTCCAGTCGCTTCAGGAACACACACAATAATGTTTATTTTGGCATTGAAAGATGTGATGTGCTAGGTAGTGGAAGCAGACTACTGAGCAATCAGTTTGACAACTTAAAATAGATGACCTAGTTTTTGGTGGCAATATGCACCAACACATCAGTTTATCCAAGACGCAGCACAAGCTCAACGGACTCATCTAATTAGCTGCTATTCTTTGATTCATCTACTGATTGATTAAGTCAGGGGTGGACAAAGTACGCAATACCTTTAGTAACCAAAAGTACCAACACCACAATGTAAAAAGTGAAGTGAAAGTCTTATATACCCTGAGGTAGTTTGCTCTGTATCATTGCATGATATTTTAGTGTTCATAGGTTTTGTGTGTAAAATTGCAATCATAGTAATCGGTGACTATGGCTGTCAAATAAAATACATTTAAGTAGATCTATAAAGTGGCATGAAATGGAAATACTCTCAGTCCATGTACCTCAAAAATGTATGTGAGTACAGTTCTTGAGTGAATGTACTTTCCACCACTTGAGTCCATCTGCCAAGTTTTTCATCATCATTTTGTAAATAATAAGATCCAGTGTGAGATTTGGTCCATTGGTTTGCAGCATGGTCAGTGTTCATCCCAGTTGTCTTTATCCAGTCGATATTTTAACGCCAAATATTGACAACTGAGAATAGGCTAATACTGATTATCTACTCTGAGATACGTGACAAATACAGGCCCTGATCTGAGCAATAAAAGAAAAATCATGAGATACACTCACCTTGAGAATCGTGGCTTTGCCTCCTTTTGTGAGTTTCTTCAGGTTTTCTGTGACTTCAGCCTTTGATGGCTTTTTGTTCTCTCCAGTTTTACTGGCCTCTTTAAGTTTCTGTCTCTTTTCTTTCTCCTTGATCTTAAAATGCTTCACTTTCTTCTTGTGGCGTCTCTCACGCTTCTTGTCTGTTGCCGTTTTCTCAGTATCACCCAGTATATCTCCTGCTTTGCTCTTCTCCTTTGGTTAGAGGAGGTTATTATTAGACACGGTGTGTAACTAAATATACCAAGATCAAAATAAATATTTTTGAACATGGATGAATGACAAACCTTGATCTCTTCTGGTGCGAGCAGTGTTGCATCACTAGCACTGACTGGAGCCACCTCCTCCATTGTGATGGATGGCAAGTTAGAAACCACTTTGACCTCAGGAACAGGCTGTGGACAAGACATAAATGCGGTAAATAAATGTAGTAACTGCACTGGCTTGCTACATCATTATCTCAAGGATATGTGCAACTTATTAGTTCATATTTACTTAATTTGCATTTTTATCTCATTGCAATTAATGAAACTGTAGATAGTTAACCAGATTATTAACCAGAGTTAGATCCAAGGTTTTCAAAAGGACAGTTAGTCAGGCATAATTGGTGCTGTCAGGTAAAACTTACTGGTTTAGGTGTGAAGTGGAAGTTGGAGAGAGCATCCAACTTTAGGAAGAGTGTGTCCATAAGCTTCTGAATTTCTACATGGGCTGGGTTCTCCTCCTCCTCTGTCTTTTGCTGAAATAAAAAAAAAAAAAAATACCAAAAATTGATGCAGGAAAGGTTCATGGGCGTTGGAGTAACAGTGTAAACAAGATTTTTTTTAAAAAGTCAAACCTGATTCTGCTTGAGGTATTCTTGCTCATAGATTTCTGCTAGACTCTGCTTGCTCTTCTCATGGTCCAGCGTCAGCCTCTTCTTGTACTCAAACACCTCCTCTTTAGGTTTCTCCTTGCGGACCACATCATCAAACGCCTTACAGATACACAAGTTAAAGGCACAATGTTATTATCAGGCAACAAAAACATTTTTTCAGACAATATAAAACCCAAGTTATTGTGGCTAACCTGATCTTTAATCCTCTGTTTGATGATGTCTTCAAGCTGTAGTGTGGTGTCCTCTGTGATAGTAGGGGCTAAAAGAGCACAGATAAAAATCTTGTTGTCAGATTTGAATACCAGACAGAAAGGAACCATAATGAAACCACACCACCAACACTGGGGTGAATAATTATCCAAAATCAAAAATACCATGCAGTCATTTGCCAACATACAAATGCAACACACAAGCACAGACAAGTCCCTCACCCATCCTGGATGCCTGCTCAAACTCCACATCTTCCTCCAGCATACTGTTCTCTGGACGAGTCTGGGCTGTCACCTCACCGGACAACTGCCAGGGCTTCTCTGCTAGAGCTGCTTTCTCCAGCTCCTCAATCTTATCTGACATCTGCAGGTTAGATCAGCAACATGACATAATAACCACTAATAACAGGCATACAGATGGAAATCAGGGGTGGTAATAGTAACAGTAACATTCTGGATGTTAATATTACTAGTTTAGACCTGAATGCCATCAGAGTAACGGCAAGTCTGCAGCAACACAAGAATAAAAAAGCTGAGAGTGAGAAATGTGTGCCTCGCACTGCCCTCTCGACCACTGTACTTTTATTTTAATCATCATCATCTCTTTGAAATATATGAAAAACCCAACTCTGAATCTGGAGTTGTGATTTTAACGCTTTTTGTTGTAAAAATTGTGAGGGAAACAGAAATATGGCATTCACGTTACAAGGTAATTCACTTGGAAAATACGCTTGCACACATTTGCCAAATGACTTTGAGTTGCAGCAAAAGTTGAACCTGGTTTAAGATTGCTTTTTTTGCCCTCTGCACTGTTGCTGGACTGGCCTCTTTCCAATAAATGTGAGGGATGTGTTTTTTCACAGAGAGCTGTTTGGTGTAAACACAGCCTTCATTGCAGTGTATCGAAAAAGTTTAGCATCAAATGCATGGTCCGATTCCCCGTCATCTTCCTCTTATTCATTGATGACATGTTTCCTGATTGAAGCATTAATTTTGCATCTTAATTAGGTGTCGTCCTTTTATATCTGCTTCACATTAAGGGAAAATCAAACACTGATGAATAAGAGATCTATGTCTTTTTTTGTCAAACAGAAAAAAAACTGGCAAATCAAATCAGCAAAACTTAAAACCTTGTTACCTTTTCTTGCCGTTTCTCAAATGATGACTTTGATTCAGATTTTGCTGAGCTTGAAGTTTTTCCTCCAAAAATATCCTCCATGTCCTCTCCTTCGCTGTCCTCATCCCCAGAGAGGTTAAAGGTCACTTTCTTAGATGCCTTGGACTGACTTCTCTCTTCATCCCTGGCAAAAGATGGGAACAAACATTGTGGAATCAAGCAACTGTGCTTCTCCCACACAGAATTATAAGCATTGCGTAATATTAATCACACTTACTCATCATCACCCTCCTCTTCACCATCATAATCATCTTCTTCCTCGTCCATTTCTTCTTCACCTTCCTCCTGGCTTTCATCCATACTGTCATCCTCACCATCTGACTGGTCATCTGCTTTGGGTGGTTCACTATCCACAGCATCAAAGAAGTCCTTGTACTTGAGATTCCTGGAGCTCTTTACCTGACAAAATTAACAGCAATCAATATATTTTCTGTACTCTGTACCACAATATGTGTATGTAATTTATGTGAGAATAAGTGATAAAATACATACAGATTTCTTCTTTTGCTTTTTGGTAGAAATAATTTCAACTAGGTCAAGATCACTGTCCTCATCAGAGGGCAGATCCTGAAAATAATCTATGTCATTTTCATCGTCACCCTCCTTTCCCTCTCGCTTGTCCATATCATCAAGAAACGACTCCATCTCTGACAGTTTGAAGAACTTATCATCAACCATAGAAGGAACGACTTTTGTTTTAGAGTCTTTCCTTCCAACCCCCTTCTTCTGCTTCTCTCGCTTCTCCAGAGCATCCACATCAAAATCTAAATCAGAGTCCTCATCTGTGTAATCCTCTGCCCCGTCCTCAGCCTCCACAGCAATTTTCTTAGACCGTCTGCTTGGTTCCTCCTCCTCCTCTTCTTCTTCTTCTTCTTCTTCTTCTTCCTCCTCATCGACATTTTCATCATCAGTCTCTACCTCTGCCTCATCGCCATCTTCTTCCTCCTCCTCTGCCAGCACTGTTAATGTCTCATCTGACAATGCCTCATCAACAGCACTTTTAAAGTGTTTCAGCACAGCATTGTTCTGCAGCTCCAGTTCCTGCCAGATCTGTTCCTCATCAAAGTCTTCCACCACCAGTTGTGTCAGCAGACTGCCTTTGAAATCTGCAGGCTCCTGGGCTTTGTGGAGATCATACAGGGTCTTAGTGAGAGAGGTTAAGTCTGCTGCCACTCCATCCTGAAGGCTGTAAAGGTGGAAACACACAATCATTACGGCAAGGTCAGGTGCAGGTCTGTGTGGTTTGCAATCCTCAATGCTGGAGTTGGTACAAGTACTCCACATAACTACATACGTATAAAATACACTCTGTGATACATTGCCATTACACCGGTACCAAGAATTACTGCTGGTGACCCTTTGGAAGGCCCGGCCCCTGAGTTAAGAACCAGTATACTTAACTATTTGAAATAAAATAGTTAAAACAATCTTGGTACAGTAAAATACTATTTACTCATCGATGCACCGGTATCAAATCCGACAGAATTATATGTCAGTCACAAGGGACATTTAACTTCATAACGAGTATCTTACTTTGATAATTAAATACACTTTGCTGACAATATGTCATTACTTAAGTAGGAATTTATATGTTGGGCTTTTACTTGTAACTGAGTATTTAAAAATGATGGGAGTGTTACTTTTACTTGAGTGAAAGAGCTAAATACTTGCTCATGTTAGCTTTAGCTAGCGATGAGCTAGCTGAACCTCTTCTGTTCAAACGCGAGTGAACAAACCTGCAACAACATTTAAACGCTTTTTTTTTAAACAACACAATCTTGCAGACAGCAAACACTTGCCTCAGGAAGTTCTCTGGCTGCGCTGTGTTGGCATTTATTTTCTTCACACACTCTTCCAACACGCTGCACATATCTCCACTAGCCATGTCTCCCCCACATGCGTAACCGTCTGTGTCGCAGGTAAACAGGCTCGCCGGGAAACTCTTCCGCTGCTGTTTTGTTCCGAGGTTCTAATATGGCGTCCGCAATGCTGAAGGTTGCAGGTTGGTTTGTGCCAATAATGATTTAATCACAAAAGGCATACATTTATTAACCGTAATCGTCCTCTGGTCGTCCTCTGATTTATTCTAGAGCCTCAAGCAAGACCGTGGTGTCGTTGAATATGAGGTTTCTTACACTACTGCTATCTTCGCGTTACATAACGAGTTCTTGCAGCGTTGTGTATGTGGTAGTTTTCGTGTTTTGTGTCTTAAAAAGTGACTGAATTAATTTTATTAGAGAACACGCAAGCATAACTTCGAACAATTTGACTGTGTTCATCGCAGTCTTTTATTCACCAATGTATAGATGTTTTCTTGAACTCAGATTTGAAATAATAACTTTTAACCAGTAGTTGTACTTGTGCAAAGACCTAACTCCCTAGCAAGTGGTAAACCTGCTGTATATGTGTCAATTGATGCTATGCAGTCGAACATTGTTTAAACCCACAGACCTTTTAAAAAACGAGTGGAGGAACCAGAGCTTCCAAGTACACCAAAAGTCAGGCTGAATTTTGGAAAACAATGTAAAATTATGCACTGTACATCTAGACTATTTCCATTTGATGAAACAATAAAAAACATTCACTCTGTAGGCACAAACCGTAAACAAAAAGTTTGAAGTTGTTACAGAAAATACCAATAATGTCAGACAGTGTGGGCAAAGATGATTTTTCCAACCTCGAAGCTTCTTGAAGGAAAAAAAATGGGGTAAACTGTAAGAAAATCTTTAGTTAACACAGTAGCTCCAACTGCACTCACTTTATTTTACTCTGGTTATTCAGTGGCAGGTCTTTCCAGATGTTCTCATCTCATGCTCCTGAGGGCACATTCAACGACAGCACCCCTCCATCAGGGCATTCCTGGATCTCTGTGGAAGCTGGGAAGGCTGAACCACATTGCCATCGCTGTCCCTGACATGGAGAAGGCCACAGCTCTGTATCGGGACGTGCTGGGGGCCACAGTGAGTGACAAGGTGCCCTTGCCTGAACATGGCGTCTATACGGTGTTTGTGGAGCTTGGCAACACGAAGCTGGAGCTGCTCCACCCTCTGGGGGAGAAGAGCCCGATCGCCGGTTTCTTACAGAAGAACAAGTCCGGAGGGATGCACCACATTTGCATTGAGGTGAGGCAGCATTGATCACAGTCCAAAGAGATGACAGTCATTTTCGTAGGTACATGTGTAGAAGCCACTTTTACCATCAAATGAGGATGAATAGAACTCCCTCACAGCATTTTGTTATAGCAGGAGAAACACAGGTATAATTCATAATAATGAATGATGACTCTGCTCTATTTATGTGTGCAAGTGAGCCAGGATGCACATTAGGCCTTTTTCTCAGCAGACGTTTTGCCTTGTCATACTAGGAAAAGTACGGTATTTAATTCATTGATGAGTCTGTTCTACTTGAGTGTCCCTGTAAGAAATGACTGATGGTGAGCCAGCATGCTCAGCACCAGAATCCTGAAACCAGAGGAGCTGAAGAGAATTCAACCGCCGTTCATTTTTTATTTATTTTTCCCTGCTGTGACATGTCAAAGTGTTTTCTGTCAGCAAGGCCAACAGCAGCGCCCTGATGGCACTGCCACACATGTATGGAATGTATCTTTTGCATATTGATTCGTGGTTACACCTGTTTCGATGACTCAAAATGTCAGCAAGCTAGCTTCCTCTAAGGGTCCCTCAGCGTAAGCTAAACCTCTATAAACAATTATTTATTCAAGAGGCTTATATGCTAGTTTTTTACCCATCTATATGTCTAATAACAAGCATTACAGAAATGTCAATAGTCAACCAGTAGTAGAAGCTCTGTCAATATTACACAGTTTGTCCAGCAGAGAGCACTGACAAGTTTTATTTGTGAGCTGCACATCTTTTAAAAATGGCCAGTAACAGCTGGTTTCGAATTTACTCTTATCTCACTAAAGCTGCTACAAACCAAACGTTGCTGGCCGCAGGGATTGCTCGTAAGGCTTCAGTGCTATTTGAGAGTGAACTTAAATCGGGATGAGTGGATTGAAAGAGGTAGCTTAGTGTGCTGTTTATTTGATTTTTTTCTCACTTAATGTTGCACATTTTAAACCTAAGTCGAACCGCTCGGTCCTCTGTTTTATGTTTTGTCAAAAATACAACAAATACACTGCTTTTTCTGCATTTCATGTAAGAGACATATCATGTATCATAATAAGTGGAGTGAGATGAATAATTAACTAAATTTGCTCCTGAGTTGTAGGTCGATGACATCAATGCTGCAATAGTTGACCTGAAAGCAAAGAACATCAGAACTCTGTCTGCAGAGCCACGAATAGGCGCCCATGGGAAACCAGTGATGTTTCTTCATCCTAAAGACTGTGACGGCGTGCTGGTGGAGCTTGAAGAAGCATGAATACCTCAGTTTGATGGGGACTGTGGGAGCTGTTAACCCACATGTGTATATTCTAAAGTCTAATTATCACCATAACAAATGTTGATTTTGTAATATTGTTCCTTATAGCACTTAGATTTGATCTCCTCATTTCAGAAAGGTGCCTCAATGCTGTTCTTGTTGGGAATAAATTATAGTGTGGTGTGTGTTTTGAGTTTCCATAAAGTGTAATTTCAATTAATTCCCATTTGCATTTGAGTTAGATATTTATCTTCACTCCACAATCCTTTTGCGTGCCTTTTAGGTGAAACCCAAATAGGAAACATATTTAAGCTGAGTATGTTTAAGAGTGCAGTACAGTTAAGTTACCCAGAAATACAAAATCATCCATGTTTTATGCAGGTAACATTCAACCAAGGTCTAGACACATTTTCCTGAACACAAAAAAAAAAATTCAATTGTTTTTCCTTTTTTGTGTTAATTATGTGTAATTTAAAATCATGTCTGAACAAACTGGGACATTTATATTATTATAGGGATTTGTGCTGTTGGTTGTAATCTTAGAGTGAGTGACCAGCCACAGGCACCACAACAACAGTATGTCTCTGCCAGAAAACGAATGTCTCTGATTGCAAAACCAGGGAACTCGTGGTGATGGAGGTCTACTGAACATTTCATTCACACTTCCTGTAAAACATTTCTGAGTTGGAAATCCCATAATTATTTTAGTTCTTAGAAGCCCTCCAGATGGTCCAGAAAAATCAACATACTGTAACTTTATGAACTAGTCTTTGGAGCTATCAGCTGAAGGAGATCCCAACAGTCTCAGACAAAGAAACATTCCGAAACAAGAGCCCGGTGGCAATTTGCTTGTCTTGACTTCACATTAAGCTACTTATTGTCAGTTGTTTGGTGTATATTTTCTAGAGACCACAGGCTGCGAGGGAAACAGTAATTATGTTCTTCACATTCAGATAAATATAGTGATTGTTTGCTTAATTATCAGCCTCCTTCAACTATTACAGTTTTTGTTCTCCATTAGTTAGTCCATACATTTCAATACAGTAAGATCTTCAGAAATGTTTCATTTGTTAAGATATAAAACAAACACTACAAAAGAGGCTTTATGAAGGAGTTGTTCCATGTTATGTTCACTGCCCCTTCACTGAGTTCGAGAAAAATGTGTCAGCTGCATACCCAGTTCTGTTTTCTCTGGTAATGGAAGTGAAACAGATCATAAGTGCTATAATTACACATTGTCAGTGGTGGTTGAAGAAGCTCATGATGCTCACTTTAAACCATCAAATTACCACTTTTTTACAAATTGAGACAACATAAAAAAAAAATAAAATTAAAAAAAACTAGACTGATCAGAATCCAGAGGGTTCGATTTATTTGGTTTGATTAACAGCTCCTGGCATAAAACAGCAAATATATAGTAATGACATGGACATAGCTGATAGCAGAGAGAGAAATGTGAGCCACAAGAGTGGGATTTGATTCTCTCAGGGGCTAATGCATGTGTAATATGGAGGAAATGGCAGTAACGACATGAGCAATATAAGAGTTAAATGACTAGCCACAACCATGCAGATGGCTTCATATTTTGAAAATAGTTGGAAGCAAGATACAAATATACATATATAGAAGCTTTTATAAACGTGATCTGGAGGGATTTAGCTGCTTTCTTTGCCCAGGGTATGTTTGTCAAACAGGTATTCAGCCATGCCATTCTGTGGAGCTCCCATGCGGCGCAGGTTGGTCACCCAGTCTGCCAGCTCTTTGATGGACTTCACCTGCTCATCCAGGTAGTGTGTCTCGATGAAATCACACAACTGAAACAAAGAGAGTCGAATCAAATTGGAGCTGAAATAAGCATTCACTGAATTCTACCGAAAGAACACCTAAAATGACTGAACTGTCTGTTTTCAATTACCTGCTTATTTATTACAAATAAACATGGGAAAAGGTGACAGACTGGATTTTAAAGAAACTTGTACTGAATATTGATTAAAAACAAAAAGTCAAGTCAGTTATTTGCTTAAAAACACCTCAACTGTACAGGAAAAAAAAAAATCATATAGGCCACATCAAAGTTTGACAGGTGTTTTCACATCCTGCAAAACATTAAAAGGAAACTTTGCAGTTAGTTGAACATACAAAACTATTTCTACAGCTCTGAAGTACAGGTGTACATCCAGTGTGTATGTCTCGAGTGCTTGTGCTCAGATCTGATTATTTTGAGACCTGGGCTTGGTGTTCTCTAAAACTAAAATCTGAATTGGAAGAGAAAAATATGCTACTGCCAAGGCACGGTTTGGTACTCACATGTGGGTCATTGTGTTCAGAGCAGAGCTTGTGCAAGTCCAGCAGTGACTGGTTCACGCTCTTCTCAAGCTGCAGGGCACATTCAAGAGCCTCAACGCCACTGCCCCACTCATCCCTCTCCGGCTTCTGCAATACAAAGCAGGTCAGGAAAACAGTGAGAGAGTCATTAATGAGAGGTGAAGGGCCAAAAACCCGAGCCAGACAGCAAACTTTCTGATTGTTAAACTGCAAAGTGGGTTTGCGGTTTAACGTTTTACTCAAGCTAAGTGGGTTGTGTTTGCATGTCTGAGAAAGATAAGGGGGCACAGTACAATCACACCCACTGTATCTTCTTTACTTTACGTTGCCCTCCCAACACAGGAGATAATGATAAGCCAGAACGAGATATCTCACACCCAGTTTTAAAGTTAAAACAGAAATTTAACAACACATTTATTTTCACACACACATTACATAAAATATAAGCACATACCCTGATATCTTGTAGGAAGATCCTTCCCCCCCTCTGGTTCTGGAGTTTCATAAGCTTCTCAGCATGCTCACGCTCCTCGTGTGACTGGTTACGGAAAAACTTAGCAAAGTTGTGCAATGCCTGGTCATCACGGTCAAAGTAGTATGCCTGTGATGAGGAAAGAGGAGAATGTTGGTGTTTTCCAAACTAGCCATAGTGAAACGAAAAAGAAAGTCCTGAAATGTGGCTGCAAAAACTGTGACAAAATAATGTTTTTTTTGAATGTTTCAGTCCAGTCTCGTACAGAATCACATGCTTTACGATGACTCTGTGATATCCTACAGTGTTTCTAAAGCACCGTGTTGCTTCCATTAAAGAGGTCACACTACTAACACTACTATTTAACTGGTGATTAAAAACATTACTGTTCTGCACTGAAAAATAGTAACAGCCCATAGAGACAAGGCAAATAAAATACGAACAATTTTAAATGATCTGAACTACAGAATAATTTATATTTAATTAATTTAACCCTTTCTGGAAATTACCAGAGTAGAGAGTATATTCATAAGTAGCTTGCATTCATAGGGCATAGAAACCCTTTTATATATACAGCTGTGTGTGGGAGTCAACGCGCTGTCTGCCTTTCTCTGTACATACAGTAATCTCAAAATGAACTTCAACCTTTGCTTTATTACTCAGCCACACAACATTAGTCTCAACTCATTTCAAAAAAATAATATCAAACTAACATCTAAAAAATCACTTCAATGTTTAACAAGTTAATGCTGGAAGAAAAAGCTGCCGTGATGATGGCTTTTATTTATAATGGCAGTAGGCTGCCCGACTACCCTCGTCCAAACCTCCCATGTGCTTTTTCATCCATCTGAAAGACGTTGGCACACTAAGCCCACCCAGCACAGCCGTTACATAGCCACAACAATGTCTAGTTAAACAGAATTGGAATCAATTCTCAATAACAATAACTATCACAAGAGTAACTGTTAAAACAGTTCCCTTTAAACTGACAACTTCTACCTATATTATCATCAGCTGTTCCTCCCTGGGGTTTTCCACTCACTCTTTTTCACTCGTTGGCTTTTGTATTGCCTGAACACTTCTCTCTAACCAACTACTGGACTCTCACCATAGACAGGTAGACGTAGGAGGCATACAACTCCAGGTTGATCTGCCTGTTGATTGCAGCCTCGCAGTCCTGGTGGAAGTTCTGTCTCACCTGGGAACTCATGGTTCTGAAACACACAGGAAAACAATTATATGTCTCAAAATGACACAGCTCATATGTGTATAGCATTAGGGATAGCTGATAACATAAAACAAAATTTAAAAAAAACAATTACAGCTGAAATGAGTGGCTGAGTAATTGATTTGTTAATTTACAGAAAATTGGAAAATAATTCTGATATTCAAATAACCGTTTACGGCCTTTATCAAACAAAAATATACTGCTTTCCTCTGTGGTATATTGCTGTAAACTGAATATATTGGGGTTTTTGAAACAACAGATTTAAAGACGTCTTCTTGGACTCTGGGAAAATGTGATTCACGATAAATTAATTATATCTAATTAAGCAAACATAAAATATACATTTCTTGCTGCCCTAATTACAATACCTACAAAACCATGTTCTGCTATTGATGTACTATATCACTTATGTATACGAGTCCAGCACAGTAATTGAAATTTAAAACTGATATAGCTGTTTTTGAGTAATTCCTAAGTAAGAAGTTCATGTCATCAGATTGTCTCTGTTCCCCCAAACAACAGACCAAAACCTGACATTATTCTTTCTGTTGAGTAAGACAAAGAATAAAAAATCCTCACAAATGAGAAGCTGGAGCTGGGGACCTGTTTACTAATCGACTAATCGCTTCAGATGTGATCAGAATTGAAGAAAATATTTATATATATAAATATAAAAGGAACCATTTTCACCAGCTGTATGGCTCCACATTGTAATTCATACCACACCCGGCCGTTTCATGGGTTTAGCCAGGCTTCATTTTGTTGAGTAACGCAAAATCCGAAGCAACAGCTAATCATTGCCTGAAAAACAAGTTAATGAACAGCTGGTTTCTACACCAAGCTTAACATAATGTTACAGTTGCGCCACACATCCCATTATTAGGGGATGTTTAAAATTACGATTGTTATAGTAGCCTATGCAACTCTTCAGCAAAGTACTGTTTTGTTTGACAGACCCAGGACTATTGTGAGGCACACCTGGCACTGGCACAAGAGATTGCGCAGAGGCTGAAGGAGCCAAATACGCCAAGGCCACACTTGCGGCGGCGGCGGCGGCAGAGAGGAGATAAATAACCACAGCGGAACCAGAGATAACATACACCACCCTGACGCGGTCGGACAGGTCCGTCAGTGACATGTAAACAAATATAGACAAGAGAAGGCGAAGACTTCTTACCAATTCTCAGTGGCAGGTCTTCTTTCCTGCGAGGAGGTCGAAAAGCAGTGGCTTGCGTTGTTAGCAAAACAAACAGTTAGCTAGCTGTCAAGCTAAACGTGTACAGGATAACGGAGCTATCTGATGTTTCACGGTTCTTAAAATTTGATCTGATGTTGTCGATTGAAATCTGAGTGATCGGAGCTTTAGTCCCGTCCTGTGGTGTTTGAAGACAGATTGAAAGGTTGCCGTTCAAGCACTGTTGAAGCAGGTAACCTTCACTGTCCGCTAACGAGAGGATCAACTGAGCGTCGCACACGAACGTCCACACATAAACTTGTGGTACGGACCGTGACGTCACAGCGTGGGCGGGGGGTCACGGAGACTGCGCAGTGAGTTGATCCGCCATACATGTTTTTGTTTTGGGGCTTTTCCACAGTGGTGGAATGTTACCCAGGAGATTTACTCCAAAACAGTTTTGTGGTACTTAATTATGTACATGAGTATTTCTATTTTATTCTACCCTGTACGTCTACTTCAGCAGTAGTGGTAGTAGTCAGAAGTAGTCAGACCCTTTACTTAAGTAAAAGTACCAATACAAAATAAAAGAGAAAATAAAATACTCCATTACAAGTAAAAGCACAGCATCTACAGTCCTACTTAAGTTAAAGTATAGAGAAATTATCTGCAAAATTTACTGGTTCAGGTCCCAAAGGCTCACAAGAAAAATCCAAGGCATTACGAATAAAAAACAAAGTTTGTCTACACACATTTTTATTGTTTTTGTTTTATTTTTGTGAAATATATTGTTACCAATGGCTAGCTGTTTTGGATAGTTGTCACCAAGTGTCCCAGGTAGAACAGCTAACAACTCAGAGCCATCTGAAACAAGGAGTCCCAAGTAGACAGTTTTTTTTTAAAGGCCACAAACTGGTAAGAACTGGTTCAGTCTTTGAAAATGTATTGTATTTTATAAGCTTATCATGTGTTTTTTTGTAGAATTTTAATCTTAAAAGTTATAAAATAAATGTAGTGCAGTAAAAATGATATTATTTACTGCTGAAATTTGGTGGAATAGATGTAGTGGAAAGTAGCAGAAAATGGAAATACTCAAGTAAAGTACCTCAAAGTTGTACTTACAGTAAGTATAGTACTTGAGTAAATTGTTACATTCCATCTTGACTAGCTACAACATAAAATGCTGCTTATATTTTGATACATTAATAAAAATATTCCAATATTACACTCCAAAGGAGCCTTTCACTACAATGACACCTTTTTCATATGGAAGTATAATTTTTGTTTTTCTTTCTATAATGTATATCCTTCATGGACCACCCATCACGATTTAGAAAAACTGGGCATGGTGAATAAAAGTATAATTAATAAGAATTTATCATAAAATTTTCTAATGAACTTACTGAATAAAAGTTAAGAAATTGACCAAAGTTAAATAAATTAAAAATCTCTGGTTTAACATAATATAGGAACAAAATACAGCTATGCGGAATAGATAGAATTTGAATCCACATTAGAAAGAATATTGCGTTATGCTTGTCCATGGTTTGTGAATCAGTAAAACTAGCTTGCTTGTTTTGGCAGTATATTTAGGATTAGAAGAATTAAAGCTGAGAAAGGGATCAAGTTTATTTTTAAAGCCTAAAATCACAATTTTAGAACAGTGTAGAGGACTACAAATCTCTACAGCATACAACACTTTCTGTCCACAGACTCAAAAAAACAAAAAAACTCAGGGACACAGACACACACCTACTTAGTCAGCTTTAAACACACGAGTCAGTCCTGTGATTTTTTTTTTTCCAGTGACATTAGCCAATTGAAAAAGTTGGAGATTAAGTAACAGTGTTATAGTCACACACCAGGACATGACTAACTGGCTGATTAAGACATATGAGTTGCGTTCATAAAAATCCACAGTTAAGTTTGTTTCATTGTTGCCCCAGGCTCACCAGGTCAAATGACATAAAAAAGGGTCCAGCTTTATTACCTGACTTCAGGCCCCACCGCGATAAGGAGCCCTGTTTCAAAATCTCATTTTAGGGTGATATTGATAATGTGCTTACATTGTACATGCTTCTAAATTAAAGTCTGGTTGGCACATGTGCTATACTCAGAGGTCATGAGTACGCAGCTGTATTTAAACAAGAGTGTGGATTTAGTTTCAGAGACAGAGCTGCCACAAAGTCAGCTAAAATAAATAAACAAAATAAGAAACGCTAATCTTTTTGTATTTGTATGATACCCATGGCGAACACAGACTGCAGCACTCTCTGTAGACTTATATGGGCCCAAAGATCCATTTATAACATATGTTCCGCTTACAGCCATAATTGGGTTTACAGCCTGCCAGTGTTCACTTAGGAACAAAGATATGTAGGCTTTGTGTTTATTAGAAGATACTGCCTGAGAGGTGCAACAAAAACGTGCCTTAGATGATGTAATCGGGGCTGTAAGAGTACACAGTAAAGTGTGGTTTTAGTAATCTAGTCATAATCTGTTTGTACTGACATGTTTTGGAACACTGTGTGATACGGTGTTGTAGATCATAATGTTCAGTTGCAGCTGAGAGGCAGTGGACCAAAGGTTTAAGATCTCATTAAAGGTCTGGTGCTGCCATATGTGCATTTTCATTGTATCCCATTCTTCTGAGGTGGAGGGGGTTACAAAAACTTACTCTTACTATTGAAATTGGTTTGCTGGGTAATTTATAGATTATTAAGCTGCTGTAAATAATTGACATTCAGGATGTTGACCCTTGAACCTTCCTGCGTACCTTTAGTGAACTGAGCTGACCTGAGTAACCCTTAGTACCCATGAAGACATGTCTGCTCCTTTTATAATGAGCTATGTTGTCCGTCCCCTGGCAAAATCTTACAGGCTAAATGCATTTAGGATCTTTCTAGGCCAACATTCACAACACTGTATATCATTTGTTCATTTTTAAATAAGTTTATAATGAAAAGGTGCAATATAGGCTATTTGTTTTTTAAATCTAAGACTGTGAGATGAAATATTTTGCCTAAGACTAACTACTGACATGTCTTTGTGTTCTGCAGGAACAGCAACAATAAAATATCCCCGCCATCTTTTTTTTTTTTTTTTTTTTTACGTCAGAGCCCTTCTACATTACTGAGATCACTTTGAAACCAACACGACTTTGATCCTAGGTGTTTATACTGAAAAGTAATTATATTATTTTCATCCTCCAACCGTCGCTGTGCTGCCTGTCATTCAAAGCGAATGTAAGTGTATGAAACATCAGTCATCGCATGTCATGGACCCACTGCGCAGCCGCAGCCGTGTGAGCCTCCTGCACTCATTGGTCGGAGTTTCTTAACCGCAAATAATCAAAAGGTACAGCCACGGACAGGATGTGTGGTACGGATCCATGTCCATCTTCTCTGATTATTTATAATAACACATTGCCCAACATGAGGGACATGAGGACCCGCTGTCTCCTGTGTACTTATGTGTTTACTATGAAAAATTCAATATCGCCCTCCGTTGGCCAAATGGCTCAATTACATGACATATGAGCCACTACCTGGCAGCAACAGTGTAATTGCTCTGGTGTCCTTTGACACAATTACAGCTGGGGACCAACACTGTCAACCCACATGTCAAATATTGACACTGGAACTCTGAAATTGATCAACTGTCAATTTTGTTTTTGATTATTCGAGAAAATGTGGCAGTTCATAACAAACTTTGAATGCGCATAAAAGTCTTTTTTCCCCCCTCCTTTCACTCATTTAAAGAAATGTTAGAATATTTGCTTCATTATAAACTGTGTAAAAGACTATTTTCTATCCTACTAAATAGCAATAAAACTTTATTAGAAACAGAACAGAAAAAAAGTTTAAACAGTTGAGGTTTTTTATAAACTTTATTCATCTTTTGAAAAAGTTTAGTCGAACAGGCCGAATCCCATGTCGTCATCGGACTCCTCAGACTCTTCTTTCTTCTCTTCCTTCTTCTCCTCAGCTGCAAAACGAAACGCACTTGATATAATTTCGTGCTATAATCAGCAAAGCACATTAACATCTATGCTTATAAGGTCACTTAGGTAATTCATGCAATCTTTAGAAAACATCTGTCAACCATTGTTGGGTTTACGTGACAAACGTGGTAATGTGAAGTCACTGTACTCGAACATGCAAATTGTGACACCAATTTCTCCAAAATAACCGACTAAAAACAGATCATATTACTGACCTGAACCCACTGTTTTAAAGTCAGGCTAAATTATGTAGTGTTTGTAACATTTAACTCTATGAAAATGCAACTTATGATGACTAACTCATTTGGTTTCATGTAATTCTGTTAGCATACAAGGTGAGGGTAATGGTACTGGTGCCAAGTGTCACTGATGCAGACAAACAAGGTGCTAAGCTACAATGCTCACCTGCAGGGGCTGCGGCTCCGCCTGAGCCAGCAGCCGCAGAGCTGGCAACGGCTGCGACGGCACCGCCTGCTGGCATGCTGGCCAGCTTGCTGTAACCTGAGGAGACACGAGTTGGCAGACATCAAGCACAAGTGATAACATTGATAATCAGCAGCCAGAAACAAGATAGGTCAGAAACTGTATGTGGATATCATTAGATACAATCTAGCAATTAAGATATAGTAATACTAGCATAAACATTGTCTTTCTTGGCCTTAAATTGATAATATTTTGACTTATTTTACAGTTTTAGTCACGTGAACACTGCTTTTGTCTGCTTGGCTATCATATACTGATTTTTTCAGCGAAGGCTGATATCAAACCAAAATATCAAGTTTGAAGTAAATACCTTTAAGAAAACACCATTAATCATATGTATTACATTGCCACTGATACTAAAACAATACTAAAGGTACACAGTCATAAAACTTTGACCCAATCTAACCAAACAACACATTCAGATATACAATGAAAATAATTTAAAAAAGGATCTTATTCATAGAATGTAAGCAAATCAAGCCTGATGTATTATCAGATAGCTCATCAACTTACTTAAAAACACTTAACAGCTTTGTGCAATGATGGCCAAAAACTATTGAAGGGTTAATGGCTTTTTAAGGGACATTTGCATCTAGAAATCCTGTAATTTAATCCCTGGAAATTGCACATTTCTTGGATCTACTGTACTGCAATATGAAATTATCATTCAGTGCGCAGTTGCTTGTATTTTGGATTAATTCAGGGGTGTGTTTTAGTGTTCAACTCCTGCCTGGTGCTGCTTTAATTGTGAGATCAGACCAACCAGTTTCAGCAAAGCCAAAACTATAAAAATCTACAAAACACTACACAGGCACAATAAATGGAAATAATGGCACAGTGGCAAACTCACCTGTCGTGATCACCTCATTCACATTCTTGCCCTTGAGCTCAGAGATGACCTGTTGAGAAAGAGATCAAATTATATGGGTATCACAGAGGTAATGCTGGTAAAACTGCCACCAGAACACATGCGGACGACGAAAAGCAGGCTACTTTGTACCTTGTCCAGGCGTGCATCTTCGGTCTCGATGCCAACACTCTCCAGGATCTTCTTGATGTCCTTAGCATCTGGGTTTTCATTGCCACCCAGGGCGGCGAGCAGGTAAGCAGCAACGTAACGCATCCTGAAAAACAGGAAAATTAAAACTTTCAGCATGTGATAATGGACAATTCAAACCTCATAAAATTCTGCTCCTTTTAACAGATTTACACTTCTCAGAGGAAAAACATTAAAACCAAAAATGTGGCAATTTATGTCTAACATTTAGGCACTCTGTCAAGTAAATACCAGATTAACAACAGACTGCCAGCATTTCTAATCTGGCTTCCTACTCTGAACCATCCTCCTTCCCTGCTGATTGATTGTAGTTCAGAAATAAGGCTGTCTTGCATATTTCAGATCTAACCAAATATCTTAATTCAAGAATCAAGCCTTGTGGCTGAAGGAAAAACCTTCCTTTCATTTCTTGGTGATTTTAAAACACACTTAGGACTAATCTCATCTGTAGACTTCATCAGAAATATTACTTTGATCACATGTGGAAAACAACATTGGCTGCGCTTCCTAAAGCTTAATTGGCCTATTTCGTTGTGATTTGAACAGCATGAAATGAAGCTATGCCGTTTGACAGTATTATCAAACTTAAAAGCACAAATTGTTTTGGTAGGATTTCACAAACTGTCACCATAAATATGAAATATTTAGTTGCCAAAACGTTTTTAATTAATGAATTATCAGTAGCAATATAACAGTTCAGCGCCGATTTACTGGTCGTATAAGCGAGATATTTTGAGTATGAACGTTAACAAGCATTTAACGCAAAGCCTCGTTAATTTTAGTTCAATGTACTCGAATAAAACCGTTTAAAACGTGGCAAGAGAAACAACACAGCAGGTTTTACACCCATGTGGCGGCGTGTGCTTGGTGCCGTTAACATTAGCTTAGCTAGCTGCTGTGACGGTGCGGTGCATAAAAAGACTAAATACTGCTAAGATGCCACTCTTTCAGGTCTTTGAGTTAACAAGGCAAGAGGTTTACTTATTTCTTGAGATACCATGCGTATTCTCTCAGTGATTAGTGCGTTAATTACGTTATAAAAAGACACTCACTTGAGCTAGAAAGGCGAACGCGTGTTCACTCCGAGGTTAGCGCGGACAGAAAGGAAGAAACGTCAGATGACGGAAACGGAAGACGCCGCTTTTCTTCTTCGTCTTCTCCAATGAGCGATGAAACCCGGAAGCGACCCCTACTGTTCACCCACCGAATGTGCAACGTACAATATGTTAAGAGTTGAAAACTGCAGATTCACCACACCTGGACCCCTATGCTTTACTAATCCAGGCTAACATGCTGTAATCAGGATAATAGATTACCCTCACAGCTAAATCAGATCTTTGAAACGAGTTTGATGAGTGATTTTTTTGTTCTTGTTTTGCATGACGCTATCTTGCATTTACATTTTATAAACACAAAATGAGCAGAGAGATTAAACATTGATAGGGAAACCTCCCAGCATGCACAAGGGCAAAGTAAGTTATTCACGTGTTTTTACGGGTTTAATTTTGTTCTACACTTTATCCCCCATGGTGTTTTCACTGTCATCAGTGCACCAGAAAAAACAAACAAAAACAAAACTGAGAAATGCATAAAATATTTGCATGATTTCACCATTTAATGTCATGATCTTCCAAGATAAATAGTGATACAATTATTTTGCGTGTACTTCAAGTACCAAGGGTGTTCATTTTTCTGTACAACCCTGTTTCCAAAAAAGTTGGGACACTGTGTGAAATGTAAATAAAAACAGGATGTGATGATTTGCAAATCTTGTAAACCCATATTTGACTGAAAATAGAACAAAGACGACATATCAAATGTTGAGATGCTGAAATTTTATTGTTTTATGAATAGTATGATCAATTTGAATTTTATGCCAACAACATGTTTCAAAAAAGCTGGGACAGGGGCATGTTTACCACTGTGTTGCATCACCTCGATAACAACACTCTGTAAATGTTGGGGAACTGAGGAGATCAGTTGCTGGATTTTTGAAAGTGCAATTGTATCCCATTCTTACCTGATATAGGATTTCAACTGCTGAATCTTTTCATGCTATTATGAACCACAGATGCTGAAATTCCCAAATTCTTTACAATTTTACATTGGGTAACATTATTCTTCAATCGTTGCACTCTTTGCCCACACAGTCTTTCACAGAGCGGTGAACCTCTCCACATCGTCACTGCACAGAGACTCTGCCTCTCTGGGAGGCTCTTTTTATACCCACTCATCTACTGACCTGTTCCCAATTAACCTAATTAGTTGTGAGATATTCAACCAGGTATTTATTTTTTTTTTATGCATAACACAACTTTGCCAATCTGTTGTTGTCCCTGTCCCAACTTTTTTGAAATATGTTGCTGGCATCAATTTCACATTGAGCATATATTTTTCATATATCAATAAAATTTCACCATTTCAACATCTGATATGTAGTCTTTGCTCTATTTTCAATTAAATATGGGTTTAGATGATTTGCACATCATCACATTCTGTTTTTATTTACATTTTACACAGTGTCTCAACTTTTTTTGAAACAGGGTTGTACACTAAAGTACAGAATTTCAGTACAACTTTTTTCTGTGTCCTTTCTCTTCTATGTATAAAATAGTTCTTTTTTACGACAGAATAAAAAAAAATCCAATGTACATCCCAACCACTGCTCTATAGTCCTTTTTTAAAATCAAGGATATGTCTCTTTCTGGCTGCTTTACTCAGCTTTCTGCTTTTTGTAATTTCCCCCAGACTGCATCTGATCATTCATTATAGAAATGAAGTTTTCTCCAACACATCACAGAATATATTTTAGAATTCATTAACATCTTTTTGTGATTAAAAGTTGGTGCTTTTGTAATTCTGCATCAATTCACTCACCTCTCAGTAATGGCAGCGTCTTTTGATCTATAAATGTTATTCCTCTCTGACTATTCAAATGTGTGTATGTGTGTTATACAGTCAAACAACATGAGTCATCCCTTATTCCTTGTTTGCTCCTTCTGCCAATTTGGCTCTGGATCTAGTTTGGCCTCCTGCTTCTTCCTCAGCCCCTGGTGCTGCTGCTGTGTTTGCTCCTTGGTGTGATTGATTTCAGTTGCCAGAAAAGACAAGTGAACCATCCACACACAAGGGTCTGCAATGAAAAAGGGTCCACACCATGAGAGACCAGCAGCTGTGCTCTGGTCTCAAGCTGTAGTGTGAACAACCAGCTCTAATGAATCGCTGTCACGTGCACAGTTTGGTTCCAGGCAACCAGCCCTAATCTACCACTGAGTTTCAGTTACAGAGCTCCTCTCATCTACAGTATGTTTCAGTGCATCTAGGTGAAACCACCCTCTTAACATAACTATATCCAGAGTGCAGGTCTGGTCAATATAACATCAAAAACTTTGTTCTTTGGTTGTAAAAAAAAAAAAAAAAAAATGTTCTGGGCAATGTGTTACTGGAATTTTTCATTGGCAAAAATGAGAAACATGTTTTTCTTTTGGCTTGCAAATGGGAGCATGACAGAAAAGTAGGAAACGACTAAAATATATTGTAATTTTGTCCATCCCTCTATATTTGAATATTTCCACTTACTGCTGACATGGTTTTTGACCAAGAAATTGCAGGTGAAAGAAAAAAAATTTGAACTTGTATCATAACTGCTGCGACAAGTTGCTCTTACCAAGTTTCTATTCCTGTCTCTTGTTTCTTGCTTTTCCTACAATTAAGGCAAGACAGTGATAGAGCAGTGAAGCATTGAAGGCAAAGGAAGAACATTTATTGGAAAACCTGCTGCAGTACATAAATGTAGACAGCAGCATGACAGATTCTTCAGAAAATAACAAACCATTTCAATAGCTGAGAATGAAAGTTTATTCTGGGTTCACTCTTCCAACTGTATTCGACAGCAAAAATGTTTCCCTTTGCGTCAAAAAGGAGCTCTCACTGTGCGTTGCGTGCATGCTCTGAATTTTCATAAAATATCAGCCATATGTGTATATAAGTCAAAATGATAAAAGACATGCCAGTAAACATCTTAATGTTTTGATTATGAAGTCATGGGATCACACGTGTCCTCTCCCAGTCCTTTCACTTTTAGTGGTTGTTCCTGATGTTACTGAGCCAAAGACTAAAATGCAGTGTGTGTAAAAGATGTTCAAGAAGAAGACCCCCAAAAGTCATAAATTTAAGCACTGTTTATTTAGCCTCCAGTCCAAATATTATTATATTCTACATCACAACATTTTACATTCCACATCCATGTAACACAGTAAATTAGTTAACAAACCAGAGAACACAAAATAACACAACACAGTCTACAGGTAATAATCCTAAACAAGCACCGACTAAAACAGTTCAAAGCATTATCAAAATTTTCACAAATGTTGCAAGTTTGGTCTTGGTACTAAAAAGAAAAGAAGAATCAGTTCAGATCTCAGAAAAGAAGCGCTGATGTAAGACGGTCCCTCTCTTTAGTCTGTAAGTTCATACAGTCACAAGATCAGACTAACCCCTCTACATCAGTGCTGCATTTCAGAGGCTCCACTGATATGGCCGTGGTACACAGTCAAAATGGAAGTACCAATCATTCCTGGTATTTACTTTTAGGAAAACCACTTATAAAAATTGAGAAAAATATCAAAAGAAAACTATTATAAAAAATACTCTATTGGCCATTCCAATATGTAGACAAGGAAAACGGGTAGAAAGTTGAAACTTACTTCACAAAATTTTGCAACTAACTTAGACAATGGTAAGTGACATTCAGTGGATAGTGACTGTGTAATATCAATTCCAAGTCTCATTACATTTTTTCCTGATTTACTATACATGTGTGTAGGTGTGTGAGCAGTGAAGCTAGATATCTAATGTTGAATAAAACACAATCAAGGGCCAAACTATACATTATATTAAGACATGTCAACTTTTATGTACACCCCGAATCTTCTACTAAATTTTATTCCTCAAAACAAAAGTATGCTCAAAGTAGCCTGTGGAATGGTTTACTACTAGCCACACATTCACATAAGCCTATTCTTCTACATGCATCCTAACAATCATTAATTAGATAGCAAGGCTAATATCACATTGAAATCTTCGCTGTTAACTTGATGGTGATCAATATGAGAATGTCACAATAACAAACATTGTAAATATCTCATAACATTATGTCACTCCAATGTGTTTAAGTGCAGCGGTCCCAGAATTGTCATATTACATTAGACATTTGTCCACACAGCCTTAAAGTAGGACTTTTCAATAACATTCTGTAGTAAAAGGACAATTATTTTTGCACCAATACAGGAGATTTTCAAAAGTTTTAAAAGACCTTGCATAGATAGTTGATTTGCATTCACGTCTTGCAGTACTGTGTGTGTTTTGTTTTATACTTTGTCCCAAAATTCAGCATTTTTAAGGAGTAATGGATTAAAGGGAGCACACCTTCTAAATACATCTGGGCTACGTGCTCATCAATATTAAAGTAACATACAATTAGAAATAAGTTAATGACACCTTTCACTGACTTGAGTGAAGATAGTCCTGCAGGTAAACCTGACATTTAAATGAACAGCAGACTAGAAGTTGACAAGGAGGATAATAATGGACATAAGAGACTGCAACAAACAAAAGTAAGATGCCGGTATACAAATTGTTTGTAAACCACAATTTTAGTTCCAATCGTTAAATAAAAATTATCACAGCATCACCGACTGCCATGGTTTGTGGAAAAATATTCAATCTTCCCCTGACCTTGCACTGATAATGGTATTTTTAGCACTCGATGATGCATTTCATTGCATTTAGTGATGTAAATTATTTTAAGGACAGATTTCCAGATCACAGAAACACACAAGCATATTTTGCTTGAGAAAACAATATACATTTGTTATGCCAAAAAGCGCTTCATTACTTTTGAATGAGCTATTTACAGTTTGTTGGAGCAACTGATGTCATATTGAACCTTATTTGAGGAGATGGCAGATAAAATACCAAAAACATCAAATGAAAAAAAGAGAGAGCAAAAGCTTTGGAGTAACAACACCACAAAAGCAGCTACACAAGCAAACAGAAACTATCAGTGACCTGTTTTCAAGATGCCTTGGTCATAATAACTGTACAGCTCATTATGCCATGTCAGTCATGACAGTATATGCCAAGTGGCAAGCTCAACTGGATATCCATTAACATTACATGGCATAAAGTGTTTCTGAAGAACAGCTCAGGACATCTATTACACCATTCAAAGAGAATGAAGCTGAAGGTAAAGTTCATACATTCCCATGTTTCTGTCACTTTACCCACCATCCATTTAATCTCTACACCAGTTAGATAAATAACAACTATCTTCATTGTTACCACCCTCCTGTCTCAAATATGCAATGTGTTGATCCTGAGACTGGACAATAGTATGGCTTATGCAGCTAAAGCCTAGTTTATGGTATTCTATATGCTATGTACAGGATATTGTATCTACCATGGAAACAAAACACTTCTGTGAATACATCTCTGAAATTAAATTTGTTCTGGGGACAGTTTACTGTCCCACACAGTGAAAGACTAAATTGGGGGGGGGGGGGGTAAGAGGGGATTTAGATTTAGACTTCTCAATGAATATTTCACATCATAAGATTTTTTTTCTCATGATACGAGGAATATCAGTATGATATCTAAACATGCATTCTGCAAACACTAATAAAGCCTTGTTTGTAAATGTTATATATGTAAACGCATGAGGAGCCTACAAATTGGTGGTTTGATGGTGGCCTGCTTAAAACTGTATATCAGATCTGTCAATGACTGGCAGTACTGAGTAATGACATGTTTGTCAGTATCATTCTTATTTTAACGTGATGTGCAGTTTGTATATTAAATGCAGAGTACATGGGTGCAACTGAAATATTGCCTTTAATGTAGCTAGGATGACTGTTAAAAGTAAAAATGTCTAGGTACTATATGGCAATAAATGTGTAGTGACACACAGGTAGGAAAATGTTTAAACTTATTGCTCTACCAAATTATTGAAATGTATGGGCTTACTCTCGTCTTTGTTAATCCTTATCCCAGCCGTGGTATTATGTGTACAAATAACTTTTACAAATCTCAATGATAAGTTCAACAGTAGTTAATGCTTCATTTAAGACACACTTTTTGTTTTGAGTAAGACATGGAGTAACAAAGTGTTAAAAACAGACAAAAATAGAAATGAATGATATGCCATTGCAACAAATTTACAACATAACACCCTTAACACTTCGTGAATATGTAATGGCCATATACAGTATGTGTGATATTAACATTTGCCCTTTCATTCATCAAAACAATGAGGAAAGCTCACATTAGGCATTACTGTGACATAAAGAGATTGCTTGATATTGTGAATGTGTTACTTTTCTTTGCTTTGTATTGTCACTAAATGATGCAAACAATACCAACCACCAGTTTCTAGTGAAGATCGAAGACAAATGCTGTGGAACTGACTTCTCATTAACTACTGTACCTGGCTAAAGACAAATATAACATTTAGTAAATTCCTGATTTACATCAAGACAAATTAATCAGGCAGCTTTCATCTCGTGTCTTGTTGACTGCAGAGTTCATGCATGTGAAGGTTTATTACTTTGATAAGAGTAAAAATGTGAGTCTGTGTGGCGGCAGGAATTTAGTTCATGTGTTGTGCTGAGACCTCATTACATCACTTACAGTACCTGCTGGGCTTTTTATAGTGTGGTATGAAGTTAGGAAACTTAGAAGGTAAGCCCAGAGAAAAACCTTAAAGATGGTATATCACATTCGATTTGAAGTGTCCTTTCAATGGTTTCCCTTATTATCAAACATAAAACTATTTCTTTCTAGCAAATTCAAACTCATTAACTCCTCCAAAAGAAACGATTTTGAGAATAACAGTTGTAAAGCATGTACTAATTCCTGCCAACAAGCATTTAATTACCAGACTTTAAACCATTAAAAAGAAACAAAGAACGACACAGTACATAGGATGAATGTGTTTGCCCTGAGGCACTTGGTAGTGGCTGTGACCAAAGAATTAAAAACACTACCTTTCCAGTCAAAGGAGCTCTGTAGTTGGTCTCAAAGTTCTCAAAGTTGCATTCAAATTGTCAATTCAAAAATAATGCACACGTGTGAGAGACCACCTCCACTGACAATCATAATCAATCTAGTGTTTGTCTAGAGTCATAGTGTCTAATACAGTAACAGAGGTGAATATTAAAAATGCTACAGTGGGACAGAAGCACAATATACAGTATGTGTGAGTGGCAACTAAAACCAAACATTTTTGTTATGTGTTTTCTTGAGCAGGGAGATAAGAAAGAGACCAGCACAGATGGCCAGAAGGCTAGAAGAGGAGAGACATGGGGATTGGGCATCTACATGGAAAAATCCTACTGGGGATAGTTGTTCTGTTGCCGGCGCTTCGCTGACCTCATTTTCTCAAAGCGTGACTCCATTTCCTCTAGGACTTTGGGGGTGTACCTTACTACCAGCTTCACTGTGCCCTGAGCTGCTTTGAGGAGTTCCACAGCTTTCTCATGGTGCTCACCTTCAACACTCTGGGAAAAATCAAATAACACAGAAATGTACTGTGAGATTTTATCACAGATTTACAACCATTGCTGTTAAGTTTATATTGTAGGTTTATAATAAAAAAGCAATATACTGTGGGCAATTGTTCGGCTCAAGTTCCACACGATATGTAGTAACTTTGGAAGAAACAATGAGCTCAGGATTTTACAGGTATTGGAACATAGTTTCAACATAAACCTAGTTCAACTCATCATATAAAAGTCTGTAATGTGGACATTTTAATGAGAACAAACTAAGCAATAAAGTTAAATGGATGATTGTCTCTGGCTTATCTGGAATTTTTAACTACCTAAGTAGAGCAGCAAGCACAACTGCTGAATGCTGTGGCTAATGGGAAAGAGTCTTAAGGATACTCAGTTATTTTTTGTTAACAAACTATTTCACACATACATTCACTAATTCTCATCTTTACTATTTCTGTGCATATCCCTGAGGCCTAATAAATATGTTGTATGCAGCTGATCCACCTAATAAGACTAGTATTGGCACTGACACTGATCCAATGAATTGGATCAGGATGATTAGCCGTCATGCTGAAGCTCAAACATAACATTTTTAGGTTATGTCGTGATTCAACGTACCACTCCATTAACAGACAGAAGCTGGTCGCCTCTCTTCAGGCCACCGTGACGGTCAGCAATGCCTCCTGGGATGATCCGTGAGATGTAAATAGGTGAGTTTTGCTCCTTTCCACCCATTATGTTGAAACCCAAGCCTTCTTCTGTCTTGGGAAGTTCCACGACACGTGGATGTGAGTGTCCCTCACTTGCTGCAAAAGCTGCCACAGTAGCCTACAAATTCACAAGAGGTGGTGTTAAAAACCTTTGGGTATTACCTACACTCAAAACACAATGTGAAGTGTTTAACTAGAGTGCCTTTAAGAAATAAATGGTTTGAAATTAAGATAAGAAAAAGGGTGTGCAAATGCTTGTGTATTAAAATGGTATTTGACTCCACCTTAGCAGTGGCGTTGGCCCTGACTTCAGGACTGCTGTTGATGTCCACTGTTTCGTACACATGTTCATACACCTGAGGAGAAATTGTTGGACAATATTTCATCACACCCCTGAAGCATCTGTCCACATTTCCAAAAACTAACCACAAAGTAATTACACCAAACTCAAGTTTTTAAACACTTAAGTTTAACATCAAAAGAGGAGAAATGATCTAATGCCATTTCTAATGCCACAGTGAAATGTTTTAAGAATATCATGAAGACCCAGTGTCTCACTTCTCTGACAGCGTTACAGAATTCACTCTGTAAGACCCTCTGCAACGCCTGCAGCTTCTGGGGAGGCACTTCCCCCGTCCTCTGGAGCTTATCGAGCAGCTCAATAGCCCGGTTAATATCTGTCAACAAAAAAACATAAATGTCTCCATCAAAGTTTTCACTGATTTCTGCAAATGGAGACCTTCACACTGTTGCCTGCTGACTCTTGCCTGTGTGAACATCAGTGCTCAATCTGTACCAATATAAAACCAAGAAACTATGACTAAGCCTAACAAATGTTTAATGTCATCACTTGATAAATGTCTAAAATGATTAACTCATCATTTAACAAGGAATAAATTTGCTGTCAATTAACATGTCTTTTTTAGTTTAAGACTTATTTTACCTTAATTTGCACATTCTTTATGGTTATAAATGATTTGTCGCTGTGGGGGAGCTCTTCCTGGTTCACAGCACTGTTTAAACTGCCACAAATAAACATCATTATGACGCTACATAACTCAATATGGCAACCTCCAGTACATCACTCTTAAGAGCAGGATGAGGCGCTAAATGATATGCTGGAACTTCATTAAAAAAATTTAAAAAAATCAGCAAATCATTAAACTCTTGTTTTACAAATAAGTAACTGCCTCTGCCATCACAAAGAGGATGGGGACAAACATCATCAGAGGCTCTATAACATAAGTATGCAGTCTCCCTCAAATATTGTGTTCATATATTTGCATTAGTTTAAAAGTTTATTATTGTTCTATTACAGTTATTAGAAGAAAGAAAATTTATTGTTCACTTGATCTGTAAATTGCTACTGTGATTAAATCCTTTTAAGATTAAATAACAATCTGGGTTTTCTATACTGTCCAGCCACAGTGTGTAAGCAGACATGTCAGAGCGTTTCGTTAAATGGAAAAATTAGGTTGAAAGAAAGTATTCAGTATAAATATTTCAGGATAAATATTTCCTCCTGTTCATCCTTGCTGCTAATGATGATTAAGCCAGTGTACCAAAGTGTATAAAGCTTATTTTTTTTTGCTGCTGCTAACACGAATTGAACCTTTAGCAAATCAGCTCGGTTAAATGACCACTCTGTTGTCATAAATATTAGCTAGTTAGCTGGTGTGAAAAGTATAACAATGTAACTGTGAAAGCTGTCGTTACTTTAGCTCGATATCAATAATACACACCATAAATCAAAGACATAAACATTAGCTATCCGCAAGCCGTCGTTAACGCAACATTATTCGACTAAAGAAGAATGTATGCAGTCTAAAACAACAATCACCAGTTATATTCAGCTAATGCTAGGTAAGCTAGGTTAACGTCTCCCTGGGAGCACAACAAATATTTCTAAGCTAACGCTGGCTAGCCAATTAAGTTTACCTCTTTCCAACCGCACAGGCTCCCCAAGCGATGCCATTCTTGTAATGAGTGACTGTTTGATGTCAGATGGATATTGCGTTAAACACTAGATATGGAAAACTAAATTTGGTAATCCTGGCTAGCGTTACGTGCGCTTAACTCAAGCGATAAATCAGATTAGCCAAGTTAGCCGGCTAGGCTAGCTGCCAGTGTCATGGTGCATTCACGTACTCCACGTAAAGTCCCTGTATCTTCCGAAATCATGATATTTTTTCCATCGGTGCTCGACGATCGTGAGCCAACCTGAAGGCATCTTCCCTAACTATTGAGAATCAGTCAATGTTAAATTGTTTTCTCTGAATAATTCAAAAAAAAACATATCAAATAATTCAGAACTAATTAACAATTTATGCAATACCTCATCCATTTGTGCATATATCACAATTTTATGTATAATACATGTCAATATATCACAGTATCACCCATGGACTAGTGCAGCAGAAAAGTTATGTCTATTTTTGAGCATCTTTCCCTCTTACACTTACAGTGCCTTTGTGCATATTTCATTTCTGGATTTGATTACCACTCTAGAAGTTGTATACTGCTGTGACTCAGGTTTAAATTTAAGAATAGATAGTAGGTTGTGGAAATTGTGTTTACTGATGACATGGAATATGGGGAGGGCTCATCTTGTTTAGCCCACTGGAGATCCAGGGAAAACGTGACGGAAGGTGCTCACTGTGATCCCAGTTCTATATCACTATTTAACAGTCACATAATCAGCACTAATATGTGAGTTTGAGCGTCATCCATTTAACAACTCTACACTGATGTTCGTAACTAAAAGTTGTTACATTGTACCTGTGTATTATTGACTTCCTTGGCTGTTTGCTGACATAAACCTTCAGAAAACTGCTGCCGCACTGCTCACCTTGGGCTGAAAATTTCTAACCTGATTTACTTCTGACCAAACCCTAGTTGGTGATGGCTCTGCCTTTAACAGCTGATGAGAAATACCTGCTATGACATCGCTGATTGGGGTGTGGCCAGAGGCACAACGCAATTGACAGTGGTTCCAACATGTAGTGGAGCTTCAGCAATTTTTGCCCTTTTTTCAATACAATAGGCCCATGGTTTGTTATGTTAGAGTACATTGTCAGATCTTGTTTTTCTTTCTTCTTGTTTTTGTCTTGAGGTTTCAATCATAGCTCTGACTTGTAGAATTACTACATTCTACTGTAAGACCTATTCACATGCATGATTTATGTTCACGAAAGACAACATGGGCTTCAGCCTGGCTCAAACGAAACTGGTAATTTTAGAGACACTTTGTTCATTACTTTGATAAGTGTTTGATTGGGAGTTGATGTTTTCTATTACCTCAGCTTTGTCAAACAAAAATAGCCCAAGGCTCTCGCTCATGATAAATGGAGGACTTCAGAATACGTTGTCTAAAATGTATCCCAGAGGGTTTGATTCATTGTCCTGTGTTCTGAAGATGAGTTAGTGCTCAGACACGATGATTTAATTTTATTAAACAATACCAATTCTATCTTAAGGTGGAATTCATTTGAAGAGCAAGACATTGCAACCGCTTTTTTCCCCATAGGATAATAAAATTACTTAGGATAATATGAATTCTTACTTAGCTTGTGTGGTTACAACAAGAAACTTCAATACCCTTTGTTGGAGATTCATGACATTGGATTATTTGGGAGACTGTATGCTACCGTATGCTTGTCGTCTTCCTCAGACTCTCTATTTATCCTCAGCTTTTGTAAAATAAAAGTAACTCACAGCATCTTCACCAGGCATCTCTGGAGGATCCAAATAAGCAGAGAGGAAAGTGCAGCATCCTTTCGCTGCTCATTTCTTCATTCAGCAATCTGTTTCCAAAATGTCAAAATGCCAGATCCAGTTCTCCGTGGAGGTCACACTTACCTTCAGGTTGATGAAGAAGTAGTAAAATGAGGTGGTTGGCTCATATGTAACCCCAACAAACAAGACCTAATTGAAAGTTTTGATGAAGTTAGTATTTGCTTTTTTTTATGAGTGTCTTACCTCTCTGAAATGTGTCTTATTATGGGTAACTTTGAAAGTGTTTCATGATATTAAGATGAAAACCCAAGCAAATGTTATTGTTCTCGCTACAACCTTAAACTATGGCCTCTAGACTTTGCAAGCAAGGGGTTCTTATTAGGTAATGCACTGACTCTGCTGCAGGGAATATTGATATGAAGACGCAGCAGTCTTTTAACCCGCACACCAAACCAGTTACCTGGAATGGCTTCTCCTTGTGATCACAGTGAAGGTGCAGCTGAGAGACTGTATTGTTCTAGAGGATTTAAAGATGGGATTACCATGCACCATTTAGAAAATGTTGGGTGTATATTTTGAATGTACACAAATGCATGAGTGGGTGGATCCATCATTGCAATGTTAAACTAAGGCATGCTTCATGTACACCCATAGCCCACTTGTACTAGTCCACACTTGTACATGCAGGTGCTTTTCTTGTGGTGGTTAAGTTCTAAGTAATTGTGAAATATCACATCAGCACCTGGAGTATAATTAAGGAAATCTCTGAGCCCCTGTGTATAAACACTAAACTATTAAATCACATAGATTTGTGTTCCAGTAATGTGCTGGTGGGGAGCAGGAAGTGGTTTAGGAGCATTTTCTACTTTTTCTCCTCCTCAAAATAACACTGAATAACTACTAAATATGCATAAATACGCATTCTCTCCACCCATATTGCTTTCCCTCTGCATTACCCAATGCACTGACTCTCTTCTACTGAAAATATATTGAAAATATATTATTTTCTTGCCGCCTGTAAAAACGTAAAACTCCATTGATCGTTTATGGAGCAGAGTTTGTGTACATGCTTGTGTATATGTGTGTGCTGGGTTCCTCCCTGCCTGCCTGTCTGTACAGTAAAGTTTATCCTGCCTAAAAATGCATTGTTGAAACTTTATCAACATTGATTTTGTTTTTCAGTTGCCTATAGTCATTTTTATTTCTTCAAATATTTCAGTTTAATATTGCAAACAACTTCACAACATACAAAATGAATAATATTAACCCAGAAACATGTCAATGAATGAATTTCTTATATATATATATATATACATATATATATACACATATATATATGTATATATATATATATATATATACGTATATATATATATATATATAATTTTTTTTTTTATATATATCTCGTCCTCTGGTGGGGATAAAAAAATAAACAGCAAAGCTTTGACAACAGCACCTTGACATAGTATGTAATTTCAACATTACCTTGAGAAGTTTAGAACAGTAAACAGATAAATTACTTGAGAGGAAAATTGTTTTCTGCTGAATATGTAAACGGAATGTTTTTTGGTCAGCATCATATCCTTTTTTGTAAGTGGAGAATTTCTCAATTCACAATTGAAGCAGCATGCAAGCTTTTGAAGATGGAACTGTCCTCTCTCATTCCTTGCCTGTTTTTCTTCCTTCATTTTCTAATTCTTGGCAACGTCAACAAATCACAATGTCTTGAGGAATGTGATATAGTAATTTAAACTGGGCGCAAATGACTGATCAGATTTTTTTTAATTGTTTACAAGGTCATGAATATGTTCAATAAATAGACTGTAGTATCACTTTTACTGTATAAACTTCATCTTTTTTTACATGCAGTCCATAAAATTTTCATTTGACGGAATAATTTACCCTGTTATGTATATATACAAATAGATATTTTCTCTTTATTCTCTTTTTTAAACTCTTCAATAAAATCTATACATTTTATACACTATCTCCCTCTTTTAATGGTCAATGTGCATACACATGAAGTGTCTATCCTTATAAACCGCCAGCCAATCTTCTTTTTGCTATCCATGGTAAGCGCTCGCACGTAGGACTGGGTTGTCCTGCATTGGGAATTATAATGCCGCTTGTCTATTCCTCTGCAGCCTTCCTTTGTGTACCCCATGGGGTTGCATTTGGTCTCATAAAAGTATTGCTTCAGTTGGCCATTGGGGACAGGGACCTTTTCCATGACGGTAACTGTCTGCCCAGACATGTCTATTGCCGTCTTTTTATCCACAGCTGTCACCCACTGGCTAATACTGTCACACACACTGAGCTCTCCACGCCGCGAGGGATCGGAGTGTCGCCGCACCCTCATGGACATATTAGCGGCGTCCAGATAGTTTTTGTATTCCTCCAGAAGAAAGAGCAAGGGCGGCTCCAAAGGCACTTGGTTGCTGATCATCACCCGCGAGTCGTACAGGTCGACATCCTTGGTCTCTGCGGTGACCACAGAGGATGGGCCCCCACCTCCCTGGCTCTTATCAGCCCCCTGTCCCAGCTGTGCCGCCTCTCCCTCCACCTCCAGCAGCTCCTCTATCACCTGCTCAAACGTGTCTGTGAGTGAGGGCAGTTCCCCGCGCTGGCCTGGCCCACCACCACTCTGTGGAGTCCCATGGCCTCGTGCGGCCGTCGCAGCAGCGCCCAAGTAGCCTTCCGTCCGATGGCCCCGCATGCCCGGGGCGTCTCTCAGGGGCGCAGCTCTCATGCAACTGAAGTATGAAATAACCATAGTAAGGAACAGGATGGTCATCACTCTTCTAACCTGGTGGAACTGGAGGGGGAGACAAAGACAGAAAACAAGAGGGAAGGAGGGGGGAGAGAGAACAAGACAGTTAGTCAAAGAGCATTTTCAATGAAGTTAGCTTATTTTTGATCCATAGTGCACCACGTAAACCTCTCCTCTTATTTACACCCTCTACTCTTTCTTTGCCTGCCAAAAAGAGAGCCAGCTTTGAAATAATCACAAAATGTTTTTTTATTAAACCGATATTGGCACTGTGTCATCGGTGTTTTCAAATTGTTTGCAAACTGTAATCATTCTGTTCCTATGTGAGGTCTGGCTTTGATTTTTATTTGTTGGCAGCAATGCACAAAAGCTGTGCGGAGCATCAGAGAGATCGTTTATTATGAAAGATAAGATTACACAACTAGATGCTACTACATCCTTACAGGCTTGCTATTATTTATGAGCTTTTTTTTTTTGTTACTGGTGTGTTAAACTGTACAGTTTATTTATAGAGTGTGCAAGGATGCGTAGTTTTATACTGGCTTAACTTGCCATTCATCCCTCACTGCCTAACTTATTATCAGTTGTGAAAGCTCATATCTTTTTTTTTTTCAACTTTGAAAAGAACACGCTGGATTTTTTATATAAATTCGGAAAGGCTCTGTAGCCAGTGTGTTGACATAAGGATATGGTTTTGTTTGTTTTGTTTGTTTGAAGAGCTCATGTACCATCTCTTGACTATGACTTTACCCCATGAACAAAATCACCATTAGCAACACTCAGGGAACCTCCAGCATGGACAGCACTTACTGACTGAAAAGAGTGGGAAATGCTGTGTTTGTGTCAGCTCTGACAAACACTGGTGCTGCAGTATTATTTATCTAAAAAAAAAAAAAAAAAACTGGTCTGTGCTCGTAAGACAGGTTTGATACTAAACCTTATAGTCATGAATGGGAAGCAGGAGTTTGTTGAGGGACACTGTTTGTTTTTGGCAGGTGGATGGCGAGAGCACTGCAGGATGAACTAACAGGATGTCATGAGAAAACTGAATGACAGAAAGATGTGTCATCCTCCCCGCACTGTAAAGTACCAATCTCGAGGCTCCGGAGAGCAGCTCACAAGATAAGCAAAGCACTGCCAGGGGAAAAAATAAAGGTGCCACAAGGAGCCAGGTGTAGCCGAAATACTGTACATACATCCTTAACCAGCGAATTGCCTGAGCACATATTCATCCCTTACCTTTGAGAAGCTCTAAGATTCACAGCAAATCAATGAATTGGTGGACATCCAACAGCCAGAGACATAAAAGCAACCATAATGAAAAGAAAATCTAGATCTTGCTTTCCACAGGGGCTCATTTAAAAATAGCCTGGCCGAGGCTTTGACTGCACTCTGCATGTCCCAACCTGATACAGGAAAACACGCCGAGCAAACACTCCGCTGCCCCCACTCAGAATGGACACAAGGACCTTTACAGCAGGGAGGAGCGAAAACCCCACCTTAAAAGCATTTGTTTCATTCTTAATTGGTATCTGGGGCCGTGGCTGCAATTAACCAACACCACTGTGACTGCCATAGAGATATCTCGTCTAAAAATAGATGTGCTGGGAGTCTCACAGTCTCTATTCAGAATATCACATCCTTCTTCTTAATGAGCCACTCATTCCCCGAGCTCAGTGACGTGCTCCTCCAGAGTGTGTGAGTGTATGTGTTAGGGGGAGGGCATGGGGAGGGGCCGGCATGTATGTGTTTGCAGGGAGATTTTTTGGGGGGGGGGGGGGTATTTTTCCTCTCACCAACTAAAACAACAATGAGGACAAAGCTTATTATCAAATTTTCATTAAAAATTGTTATCAAAAGCCTATTCAACATGCAAAAAAATCAGGATTATTAACCGCTGTGCATTGTTTAGGGTTTGGTTCCAATAACCGAGAATTTTCCGTGAGGCTTCCCAGCACAGAAAATCATGTAGGTTTACAGGATTGAGGCCAGTCACGAGCTCTATGTGTAGGATGCATTTAGGCTGATATTATTATCAGCATCGCACTCAAATGGTTCCACTTCCACATGAGGGAAATGAAGGCAGAGGGCTGATTACTGTTAGGCGTCAAACTTCATGCTGGAAATGATGCAGACGAAGAGTGCTGCATCTTCCGTAACAGACCACAGGGGTAATATTGCAGTAGCAGGGGGTGGAGAGACTGCCAGCGTCATTTCGCAGCATAACAACCACAGATGACGTCTCTTCCAGGTCTCCATAGGGGAGAGAATGGAGGGGAGGAGGTTGCTGGGGGTAATGCCACTCAACAGTGTGCAATTGCATACCATTCCCCTGGGTATCCTCACACCGGGAACAACAAATGATTTTATTTCTATCTCTGTGATTTCCTGTTTCCATCAGTACAATCAATATGGCTTATGCTCTCAATCAACATCCTGTTAAAATGTGATAAAGCCAATGAATCATTTAATTGCTATGGGACTGGTGGAGAAGCTCTGGCTTATATCTACTAGAGGCTAAATGTGACAACTGATTGGTTTGCTCTTGTTTTATACATCCAGTGAAGGAACAATTTTATGCGCACTGCTGGATTTTGCAGTTAATAAATAAGCGGCTTGTGAGTTAACATAATGAGCAGGAATAATAAAGCAAGAGAGGAACTACATATGGAGGAATATGATCTACTTTTTGGAGCCTGTGGACCAGTCGTCGTTTAGGCTAGGAAAATTCTAACGGTTGAGTTAGTGGTTGAGTAAAGTGCAGTTTCCTCTATCTAGACTGTTCAAAATATACCTTTTTAAAATGAAATGTAGGTACATCCAACCAATCCAGCCACAACACATAAAGTGTCATCTAATGCACGGCCATCTAAAGATGACAGGTCTTTTGACCAAAAATGTAAATCACTTCAGTGCTGAGTACTGAGATAATAACATGTGGAGCGGAGGGGAATAAAGCCCGCAATAACCACTGCTCAAACACACCTTTATACAAGACAACACACCTAGAGCATGAAACACCCAGAACAATAGGAGCAGCTGAATGCGTGGACTCTACTGTTTGGCTTTGACGTCTCTAGATGACCACCTGTTCATCTGCTTTGAGAGCACGGCTGTATGGCAGGGATGTGTAACTTACCCTCACATTTATTCTTTGTGCCAGGTGGGGATTACAGTGATAAATGTCTCCTTTGACAGATGCTGAAAAGTTTCTCTAAAGCATGAAAGGACTAGCATGGCTCGTATTATTACACATTCAGTAATGTTCCCCAGACTCCCTGCACATGTCAGCACACTTTATGGCTTCATCTTTACTAACAGCGTGCATGATATCGTAGGAACTGTAAGAAGGGAAAATAAACATCAAACAGGAGAGATGAAAGAGGGAAATGTGCCCGCTACATTTGAATAGAAATATGTGACCTATAGCAACATTTGTTCTCGGCCTCTACCACTGCTCCCTTGAGGGCACCCGTCTTTGTTCAATTCCTCAAGAACTGTGTCGGCTAGAGCTATTTACCTAGCAACATGTTTTATCACGTTCAACATGTACAGTGCACAATGCCAAATGTTCATCTTGAAAAAAAAAAAAACATGCAGCACATGATATCAAAATTTCTACCCAAGGACCCCGTGCACGCCACAATGCAGCGCTTAAAAAAAGGCAATTAGAGTTGTCTGCAGTAATGGCTGACACATGTGGAAGCTTGCTTCCTCCAGATCTGTTTTCAATCTGACATAGTTTCAGAGCATGTTTAGTAATAGATGAGCATCACTAAGGGATTATACCTGGCCTCCAGGCCAACCCCGGCCGCTGCCACAGAAAGCCCAGCATTCAGATAGCTGCTGAGTGATTTGCCATCCAAATGAGTCTCTGCCTCCCTCCCACCGTGGGCGCAACAGTGAACAATTCAAAGAATACAGTCAGACCATATAGAGTTTGGTAAAAAATAATGACTGACTCTTGAGGCTACATGTGCATCGCTAAACGTGTGAAACTCTTTCTCTTTTCGCGCACTTAAAAATTGTGTTTGCTTGTGTAATTTTAACAAAAAAGTGCATAGTCCATTTTAACCCGTGAATCGCCAAATTTGAAACCAAACCACCTAAAATAATACCAGTGTACCCACAGCTCCAGATTAAGTGCTGCAGTCCCCAAGTATGCCCACTAGATGGCGTGTGAGACCATGAAATAGTAAGAGCTCCTTCTTTCTCTCCCTCCCTTCACCTCCTTTCCATCTTTTTTCCTCCCTCATATAGATAGATAGATAGATAGATAGATAGATAGATAGATAGATTGATAGTTTTGTTTTTTTCCAGGAGGCACAATCAGTTTTTGTTGTGCATGATTGTAAATACACCAAAAAGTTCACTTATATTAGTCTCAACTCTGACAAGACATTTGCCTCTAATTAGCATTTTTTGGAAAGTACATC
This sequence comes from Trachinotus anak, assembly GCF_046630095.1. Lineage (NCBI taxonomy): Eukaryota > Metazoa > Chordata > Actinopteri > Carangiformes > Carangidae > Trachinotus > Trachinotus anak. Next base: position 18,942,956 of record NW_027273862.1, on the reverse strand, counting down.
ATTAATTCATCATTACACCATTATCCATCCAGCCCTAGTGTACTGCTGAACTTATCCCGGGATAACTCATCCCAGGAGAACTTATCCTGGGATAAGTTCTTGGAAAAGATGTTTTCACATGAAGCTGTCACAAATGAGCCAGTTTTCCACCACTCCATAAATGGGACTTTGTGTTAATCCGTGTTCGTTTTCGCCAGTAATGTGAAGTTGCACGGTGTGAGCACACCGCAGTGAGAAGTACACTCACTGTATATTGGCCGACGGAGCTGGGCGTTTAGGTCTCGGGTTTCCTATAAAGTCTTAATGAGTTCATCAAAGTTTTTTCCCCTCCAAACAACATTTTTTTCTCTCTTTCTGTCCGTTCACGGGGGGGGGGGGGGGGGGAGTCCGGGGCTAGATGGGCAAATATAGACAAACACCCTGAACAAAGAGTTTATTGAGCTGTTTACGAGCGTAAAAGGTAAATGTCCAAACGACTCATTCGGAGATTTCACACGGAGACGCGCTGAATTGTTTCCACTTTGTTACTGACTGGAAATACAAATAACCATTCACATTGCTCAGGCTGCTCTAATCATAATGAAACAACAGCCCCCCCCCCACCCCCCTCTTCTCCAGATTACATCTTGCTGAGCCCGTGCTCTCCACTGGAAACCCAATCAACATAATAACTCCGTTTTTTATTAATGAACGAGAGGATAAGGTTACGCATATCCCCTCTCGGGCTGCGGCGCTGTCTGTTCGCAGGATAACCGGGCTTGATCGAGCTACTTTTAGACCCCCCCCCCCTCCCCTCCCCTCCCCTCTTACCTCTCCTACCTCCATCTACCCCCCCCCCCCCTTCCCCAAACACACACACACATCTCTGTCTTTTTTTTTTTTTTTTTTTTTTTTGGCTCAAGCAGCAGCAAGCAAAGCCCAAGTGCCTCAAACAACTCATCGAAAAACAAGCAGACACATATCCTACCTTTTACTGCCCAGTCGTAAAACAGACCATTCAACAGGACAGAGGTGTCATCTGGGATGTTTTGGACAACTCCCTGAGTAATTTACTCAAGCGACTATTTTTCCCTGTCTCTACCCTCCCGACAAGCTTCGGGATATCTCTTCAGCTTTGGAGCAAATAGATTAAATTATTGATGGTGGAAATTGCATGGATGAGGTAATGCACTCCCATGGCTGCACGGCTCCTTTGGAGATCGTCTGAAGCTGAAGTTGTCGCATGCTGAAACGCCACAGCGGCGGCGGCACCACGGGATGAGAGACCTCTGGAGCTGAAATGAGGAGCCTCTTTGCAACTACAGTAACTTTACTACACAATGACGCTGCAACATGTGACCTACCGCTGGCTGACTGGTCGCCACCAAACTCCTGTTTAAACAGCCCCGAGGCGGAACTATTAATGCGCTCTCAGTGAGCATTATGTGCTTTTGTTTGTGCGCATACCGTGCAGCCTGCATCAACACCACAATGTCTGCAATGTACAAAGCACAAGCTACGCCTGCCTTCTTCCGTATTTTTGCTTTCTGAGGCCGAAGAAGTGGCTTTCTTTTTTCTTTTTTCTTTTTTTTTTTTTTTTGGGTTTTGCGTAACAGCGCGTCTCCACCAAGTCGTGATACACTGCGTGCCATTTAGAGATGGCCTATTTGTGTAAAATTAGATATTCAGAGAATTAAAAATAAGCATTTCTTGTACTGGTCTGCAGATAGCGAGGAGCCAAGGAAATTTATATCAATATAAGCTTTAAAAAAAGAGGGTATTTGAGTCTTAAGTATGTATCTGTGAACGTCTTATTTCACCATTTCATCAATTTTAGGCAGAAGGAGTCTTCTTAAATCTTTTTTTTCTACATTCAAGAGCTGGAAGACTCTCACAATCTTCTCATAGCATGTAGGCTACTCTTAATCTTAGAGGAGGCTTATAATTTTGCTGCTGTAATATGGAAGTGGTGTTCAAACATTTGGATGCCAACAGGCTAACAAAGATGTGAACTTATTGAAAACAATTCTGCCTCTCCCTGCTTTCAAAGTGAGCCATCTCCACAACAGATGGATGACTCCCCTGCAAGTGCTCTGCAGTGTAGTAACCAGCTTTCACAGGTTATTATTACCAAATGTCAGCTAAACAAACACGTTTAAATTATATACACAGAGCTTACTCGGAGAATGAAACCGCTTTGCTTCTTGATATGCTGCTTCTCCTCATCAGGAACAAACTGGGGACAATTAATTCCCCTTATAATGTAGAATTCAAATAAAGATGTCAGCGGAGCCTCAACCTTTCAATGGGTGATGAACGTTTGGAAACTCCACCTCTGATGAATACCAGAGTGGGCATAATGGGGAAATAGCAGCTCATTATCCTTGTGACTTGGCCCTAGTCCAGTGCAAAGATTTATTGTGATGTGTTTGCTATATTGCCATCATGATTCTTCCCTGCACGAGCTTATGAGCTGGAGAGCTCCTGTTTGGCATGTAGCAGTATGGGAGTGGATGCTCACACCTGCTTAATGAGTCACTCCCACCTCCAACACACCCGGGGACATGCCAAGATAGATATAGCCCTCCCTGAAGGCTCACAGGAGGTGAGGGCAAACTCTGGATGACAAAGAGTTGCATCAGCAATCACTGAGCGACATGACTCCAAAGAGGATAAAAAAAATGCACACTGCACAAGGGGGCTGTTCCAAACAAGTAATTCATAAATAAATCACTTGGCATCTCATTAGAAGAGCAAAAACAACAACATGGTCTCTCTCATTTCTGCAGATACAGCACAACTGAAGGTGGTGTATCAAGAGAAGTCTTTTGGCGTGCACGTGTCTGAGGCTTGAAGTACTGGATTTCTGAATGAAATGAGGAAAATGTCTAATACTCTGGAGCAAGAAGGAGTTGTGAGCAGTGTTAGGATCTTTTAGAAGAAGGCCACCAGGAGTCTTTCTGAAAACTGCTAAAGCACTATTTCCTTGAAACTGAGGTGTAAGATTTCTGAAGGTTTAAGATTTCTCAATATGGCGCCAGTAACAATGACTTCAAACTGTCTGAGGTGTTGGGTTGAAACCTTTTGTCTTTGCATGCCGTGTGGCAAATTTCTCCTGGTTTCAACCTCCTCATTCATGGCTAAACACATGTGATTTGCACCAACAGTCAGGTAGTTCTCTTCTTGCATCTTCTCCGCACCCAACCTTTTTTTGCCTGTTTGTGCAGCAGAAAAGAAGAAACAACCACAGGAGCTGACAACACGACACACTTGTATAACCTTTCAAGGCTTCTCTTGCCAAATGCGGCACGATGCTGACAGGTCCGCACTGCCGAAAGCTTCACTTAACAAGTAGAATTATGCCTCCTTGCGCGAAAGAGGAACTGTGTTACACGGACGAAATGACATTTTGTGAAATGTCATTTTCACTGGGGATAAAGGAAGGCGATGAGGGTTTTTCGATGAAAGTGAAATTGCATTCCTCCTTGAGAAGAAAACACATCGACTGAGAAAACATTTAGTATGAGGTTGGATGACGTCAAACGGGACTAGGGGCAAGCTGCAGAACAGTTGAGAAAACTCCAGACTGGTAAAAGTAAACTCAGTACACGCCTTTTATAATCAGATGCTGGAGTGAGGAGTTAATGCCATCCCTCCTGTGATGACAATAACCTTTATTGCAATCATCAGGCAGACACAGAGGACAGGTCTTCTAAGCTTCTTATAAGCTCCTCCTTCCACATCCTCATACAGCTGATACATTATGTCTACAGTGGTACAGACTGAAAATCACTCCATAGCCTATTAATCCTCTCTCTGTCTTTCTGTCTCCTTGCTTGAGTCCCCCCCCCCCCCCCCCCCCCCCTCCTCCTCCTCCTCCTCCTCCTCCAAATTCAATATCAGCACAGCATCAATAACCTTTGCTTGGTTCACTGCTGAATGAAAACACACTAATCATGCCTCAAAATCACTTGGAAATGCTGAAATATTTGTAATGAGAGTCCAAGTCTAAAAGCAGGTATTTTTCATTCGCAACACAGGAGGCTGTGGAAAACTAAATCAATGGCTTGAATATGCCTCCTGCTTGGTTTAATACGACATATCCTGCCCCACCATAAGCAACAACAGCTACATCCCTCACCAGATAAAAGACAGAAATGAGATGTTTTCCCTCATGGAAACTGCAAAAAAAAAAAAAAAAAAAAAAGCAACATATAGCCTAAGTTAGTCCAAACGTGCCTCTCTTTGAGCCTGTCTGGAATTACAGGAAATACAAATATATGTGTATATATATGGGCCTATGTGCTTCATTTTCTTGTCGGAAGTTGCTTGCATTCACCGACGTGCTGCATGTTCACATGCTGAGAGAGACACTTGAATGGTTTGCCGGAATGATCGAACATTCGCGCGCGCACACGCACACGCACACACACACGCACACACACACACACACACACACACACAGCATCGTGAATCCTTGTAGTCCCGCAGTGGTTCGACATATAAGAAGTCGTTACAGTCTAAATAACTATATCCACTGTTTATTAGTAACTTATCGCGGGCTTCATCACGCCTCTGTGATGAATAACTGATAATTAAAGGTTCAAGGCTTCGCCTCCTGCCAGAACTTGTTTAAACAAGCCTGCTAATTGGATGAAGGTGTTGGTGATGATGAAGATGATGGTGGTGGTGACTAAAGCAGCAGCAGCAGCAGCGACGGCGGCGGCGGCGGTGGAGGTGGCGGCGGGCGGTGTAGCCTACATTTCCATAATGATTAAGATGATTAATTTTCGCTCTAAATATATCGTGACGTCCACCGAGCAGTGAGTCGAGGTTTCCGACATCTATAGCCCAAAATAATCAATAGTCTATTTATAATTTACAGGCTATCAGACATCAGCTAGGATAAATAGACAAGTTATTGCATTTCATGAATGAAAACATTGTGGCGAAGTGGGCCAGCACAGTCCGAAATCGACATTTATTAGTGATAAATAGCAGTTTAAAAGAAAACGGAACGACCTTAATTGAAAACCAGATTTGGTCAAATCCGTTTAGCCCCCAAAGCGCATGAATTGATCGCAACGCAAAAATTACACACAAAGGCCAACATTTACATTATGAAAAAAAAAAAAAAAAAAAAAAGAAGCAACAAACACATTAGCTGCATGAAACGATCGAGTATATTATTAATGTTATCTTTATTTGTGCGGAATGCATGTTTTTTTGTTTTGTTTTTTGTTTTTTTTTCGTTAAATAAACAGGCCTACCGAGAGAATCTCGTTTGATTTTTGCAGTGAAACCTACCATCAGGTTTGTTATTGACGCCCACCCCAACTCTGCAGAGCTGAGAGTGCAGAGACAGAGACAGAGGGAGAGAGAGAGAGAGAGAGAGAGAGAGAGAGAGGGGAGATTCTCGGTAAAGATAACACACGCGGAGACGCACGCACACAGGCGCGAGCGCACGCAGGCGCACGCCCGCACACAAACGCGCGCAGCCCCATTTATGGACTGATCCGCTGACGTACATTGCAGAAAAGTGCTATAAAAAAACCTTCATACATACAAAGTGTGTCGTGCCACCCCACAGACCCCTCCTAACCCGCCTCCGCTCATCCCTCCTCCTCCACCCAACACGCCCACGCCCACACCATAATCCCACGTCTCAGTAGAAAAAATAAATAAATAAATAAAAAAGAAGAAAATACTGCTACATGGCCAGAAAATAGGCATTCTACTAAGAACCATCTTATATTTATTTAAAAAGAAAAACATTCGGTCGAAGAGGATGCTGCAATAATAAAATAAAAAAAATAAAAAATCAAACTCCCTTATTGCATCTGTGAATAAAAGGCCAAAGATTTAGTTAAAATATCAGATTTTAAAACCTTATATTTACTAAAACCTTCATCGCCTCCTTCGGTAAATTACTGATTGGTCATAATTTGTGCAGTAAACGGGCTTTGTGGGCATTTGTAAGACTGAAACGTGGCTGTTACAGTTGCGACGCAGCCTTTATTAAAGGAGCATTTTTATGAATGTCGGGCAGCCTAATAAGTAATATGATCTATTGTGGTTTCACTGTCATATAAAATGAGGGGTAATAGGCTATAATATGCAGAAAGCGATCTGCGCACATTATATTGCTGGGTAAGAATGACCGAAAACAGCAGCGGAGTCACATATTTCAAATGCAATTAGGAATTTACTGGATATATTTCGTTCTGGAGTAATTTATGTGAAAAATGCAGCCTCCGAGAGGAGTTTTCATTAAAACAGGACTGCCAGTGGGCGTTGGGGCTTTTCTCTCCTCTTTCTGTTGTTTTGCCATGCAATTGCTTCGTCTTGGATCAGAAATCTTAAATCTTTGACCAGAGGAGGGAAAAAAGGAAGAGGAGAGAGAGAGAGAGAGAGAGAGAGAGAGAGAGAGAGAGAGAGAGAGAGGAAATAGACAATATCCACCGCTTCTGCATCGGTGCGAGGCGAAATTTTTAGGCTACAAGTCCTTCAGGAGAGCAGACAAATAAAATCCCAGAGCAGTTTTGCCTGATTGTCATCTGAATGTAAAAGCCTCGTGTGGCAGATCTGACGCGTGCCATTCGTTTTTAACCAAAAAGGAAGAAAGACAGAAAGAAAAATCGATGCCTCCCGAACAACTGCATATCAAGCCATCTTATCTCTCCATCACATTCAGCCATAACATCTGTCAGTGGATGCACTTTGACCACGCCCATCTTTATTGTAATTTCATACAGGAATAATATAACAGCTCGATTACTGTAAAGAAGCCTGGTTTTGGTAAAATACACGAGTCAACGCGATTAAGGATTAATTCATCTTTTTTCTTTCTTTTATTTTCCCCCGTTTTTTTTTTTTTTTTTTTTTCTCTCCATCATTCATCAGCATAGCCTGCGTTTGACAGGTCGACACAGAGCCGTGTACGGACAAAAGAGGGGGTAGGGTAGCAGGTGAAGTGAAAAGCACCTTATGAATGAAACCGTGGAGCGGTCGTAGTAAAAACACAAGTGATTTGATGGCGATGACGGGAGGGGGGGGGGGATGGATGGATGGAGGGAGGGAGGGAGAGAGGGAGGGAGGGAGGGGGAGGGGGGGTGGAGGGGTAAAGAGTAGGGCTATTTTTGGTCGATAACAAAATCCAGAGGGTTTGACATCAAGACAAAACATGAATGCAGAAGATCAAACAAGAAAAAATAAGCATAGATAGACAGACAGATAGACGGATAGACAGATAGATAGATAAGCGGTTTTTCCAGACAATTTTATAATGCACCAGCATCAGTACTCCAGTTCGTGCAGGCTGGAAGGATCACTGCAGCGTCTTAAGTCCCATATTGGGAGCATGATTAGGCACAACGCAACGATTACGCAAATTATGTTGCAGCAGGCGGTGTTCGGAAACTCCAAAAACGCTTCAAGAGCTCCGTTTGAAAAACATCCAAGCACGAAAGCGAGTCCCAGTTTAAACGTTTCACATGACCCAAACCTTAAATGAATGTGCTCGTATCCGTATTTTCTTTAAAAAAAACAAAACAACAAAAAACAAACAAACAAAAAAAAAAAAACAACCTATAGCCCAAGTTCGTTTTTTTTTTTTACACAGAAGGAAAGAAAAGAAAAGATCTACGAGACATTGGTCACCTGGATCGGATTTCATTTCGGAGTTATTTCGGTCACTGATGCCCACAACGATCACACTGCCAAGACGAAGGCTGCATGCTGTAGTGTGAAGCCGAAGTTCATTTTGAGAAAAGCCAGAAGAAGCCCCCGTAAAGACGACAGGAACAAAAGAGTGACAGGAAAACAATGGATTGTGCTCTTACCTTTACAAGGGCTGACAACCACTATGTGCGTGGTTAGATCTCCGCGACCAAGACTTGCATGTCCCAAAGTTTAGCGCAGTGTGGGGGGGCTTATAGGTACCGAGAATGTGGTGTACAAAAGACCAGACGCCCTAACATTTTAAACTTTCACAGAGCTCGACAAAAAAAAAACACATCTCAAAGCACAAGCTCTCAACGGCAAGCGCTTTCCTTTCCTTTTCTTTTCCTCTCTCTCTCTCTCTCCTTTTTCCTGTTTTTTTAATTGCTCTTTTTTTTTTTTTTTTTTCTCCTTCCTCTTTAAAATCCCGTTTATTTTCCGTTTACAGACCACAGGCTCCCTCAGAATAAGCTTACCAAAAGTTGAAAAAACAATCCCAGGTTTGGCAAAGGGGGGGCTGGGAAAAGAGAGAAAGAGAGTTGGCGTCCACTCGGCGTTTTAGTCCATGCACGACTCCGGTGCCTCTGTCCAACGTGCTGAAAGCATAACACAGCCAGGGTAACTATGAGGGGCCAAGAAAATATCTATATACTTTTTGTTTGAGTGCCCACTTTAACTGTTTTTTTTTTTTTTTTTTTTTACTCTGCCGCTTCCCCGCGTCTTGTCACGTGTAAAATCCCCCCCCCCCCCCCCTCTCTTGCCAAACCAGCTTCTGTTAATATTTGATCACATGTTAGTCGGACATTTCCTTCCAGATAACAGCACCTATATCACAAATGCCGGTTCCATACAGTGTATAGTCGCCTCAAAAGGGCTCCACTCTCATGACAGATAACAACTGGCACCGCTGATACTGATCCCTATTGTTCTTAATGTCACGCTTATGACAAGTGTCACAGGTAAGTGGCACATGTTGCTTTTTTTTTTTTTTTAATTATTATTATTATCATCATCATCACACACAGGCTAAAAACAGAACATACATACATGCATAAAATGCAGAGCCCTCACTGCCAACACACACTACAGCCCTCCAAGACAGCCTGTATCCTACATCACATCCACACGTTGCGCTCAGACACAATGCAATATTTCCTTACCTCTCTCACTGTACCGGCATATCCTTAGCCCGAGAAATGCCACACAGTCTTTTTTTTTTTTTTTCTCACACAAGCTCTATCAACATCAGCCCCATCAGACATGGGTCTCGATACTGAGTTTCTCAAGTAGCCACTGAGTCCAACCCTTCCAGCAATGCGTTGCCAGACTAAACAGCAAGCACGACTATTTACTGGTAATCATCCCTCATATGCTGCGTGTTTCCATTGCTACTTACCATTTTCCCCTACGCTGTCCTGGAGATAGAAGTGTCTTAATATCCACTCACTCCAACAGATGCTGGTAGGTAATGTGTCTTGTTTGAAGTCATCATATGAGAACTTCTGCTGTGCTCAGTAGATCGCCCACCACTTCGCTGACTTATGAATCTAATAACCCTTTGCAATATCGGCGTGCTTAAACTCTCTTAGGCAACACCTTGGTGGCTCTACAGTAAAAGACAAATATCAACAAGGCTGCGTTGTCAGAAAAGCTTGTACAGATATACGTAACACCCTCGCCCGGACAACGCCATTAGGGGTCTTACGTGATTGAAATAAGCGACGACAGTCCAAGTTTATGGGGTTACTAGTCCCTGACTGATCGCTCGTTCAACTGCCTCAAACCTTTAAATCCGCCTGTGACAGAGACATAAAAACTTCTGAGACATATTCATATTCACGTGTTGTGTTTTAGACTGTTAACTCCCTCTTTGGCGAAGGGCCATGGGCCCATTACGCATACGCACAACTGGTCATTTAGATTATTCTGACACGGGCGATGCACAGCCAGGTCAGCTTTACGACACAAATATCACATTATTAGCGCCCCTGTGCCTGCCTGTCAAGTTCTTGAGGAACTTGTTGCTGCTCAAAATGACCCCCCCCCCCCCCCACCCCCCCTCCGCCCCACCCCTGTGCTTTCTGTCTCTTCCTTGGCTGGACAAAACACTCGCGTATATACTTACATTGTCAAATTCTGTCAAAGTGCTGCGTTTTTGTTGTTGTTGTTGTTTTCGGACAGATACAACAGTAATCAAAAAGTTAATCCACGTCCTCCGGAGCCACAGTTACACCGGGAGAAGCGATCGGAGCGTTGCAAGTCAGGGGAAATAATTTTCGATCAGGAATATCTGGAAGTTCAAAGGCGAAATCTGTTTTCAGTAAAATTCCATCAGTTGCACTGCCAACACTCAGCCATCTGATTGTTATGCAGTGACGAAGCGCTGCGCTTGCAAGTGAAGCCCCAAATGTACTAAGTAACATGAGTAATAGGTGATATTTGCCTGACTCTTTGCCAGCATCCCAAACTTTCTACAGTGTTTGTAAGAAAAGTGTCATTCTTGTGTCAGAAATGACTTTGTTTTTGGTCATAGTTTATGGAAATCACGCTGCATGCGTGGAGCGTTAGTGGAACCTGTAGGCGTTCGTCTGCAAAGAGACAATAGCACCCACCTGACAAATCCTTGGATTTCTCTCACAAAACAACAAAAAAAAGCTGCCCATCAAAGTGTTTTGGGTAACTCGATGCCACTCAGACCTGCTGCTCTGGCGCACACTTTGCCTCCTGCCTCTGTACGTGAATCATGGGTGTAAAAGGAGGCAACACTGTCCCTTTGTCACCACACATGCACTGATTTGATGCAGCTTTATGACTAGAGAGAGAGAGAGAGAGAGAGAGAGAGAAAAGATACAAGTTGCTGTGTTGTCAGACTCACTCATCAATATTGTAGAAAAACTTCTAACACATTTAAAAAAAAGTCTTTTCTTGGCATATATAGTTGATTCTAATTTGGTCTGACTACGCATGTACTCTGTCATCTTGCTTGTAGAGGCAGTGGCCAAAAAAAAAAAAAAAAAGACTTATTTTCTGTTCAGTTTGTGTAAATACATTTCTGTCTTAAAGACACAAGATGGCATAATCAGATAAAATTCGAATCTTTTTTATTATAATTACTATTTGCCAGTGAAGATGTACTTTTTCATCCACCGTACAGGCAACAAGTGCTGGACTTGAGAGTCACACATAGCTTATCATCCTTGAACTCACTCCTTTCTAAATGTAGGTTTTTCACACAGTGGCTACTCATTACAGGCTACTAATAAAAAGGAGTGACGTAAAGAGAGAGGTAACACATATCAGCTTGGCATGGACAGCATGCTGAGGATGAACAATTCCCTTCATTGGCTTCACATGATTAAATGATTAGGATGTATGTGTCCCATCACCTCTCGGGCTCCTACCATCATCCTACTCTCAGTCCTTTTTGCTTCCTGACGTGGTAACTTGACTTGCTCCTACTTGTGATGTTGTTAACACTTCCTCTGCTCCCACAGCTTTTCGCAGACTCTGTTACTGACTCATGCTCGTCCCTTTTCCACTATCCATGCCCTCCCCCGCACTCTTCACCACAATATCTTATGGCTGAGACCGAGGTCACAGATCAATCACTTCATCCCCTGGGCTGCATATGACTGCATGGCATTTTGCTCTGTGGTCTGCCAAGATACTTCACCTCTTTTGAGCTTACTCTCGGAACTTTTAAGTGTTTGAGTGGAATTTATTTTGGCAGAGGGAGAGTTATTAAGATGTGTGGCCAACGGGCTGCACTGCGGGATAAATTTGGAGATGAATGTACACCGTTACAGATCTTTGTGGTCTGTAAAGAAAGACTGAGATTGTTGTGGATATCGATGTTCATTAGGTACAGTAAACACAGCAGACAAGATGCATGATGTAAGAATAATAGCGGGAATAGTCAAAGTATCGCTCTTTAGTGGCCGGCTCATCACCACTTGTTGTTATCACTCTGTGTTTTGTGAATCTGTCTTTACTTCCACAGCTGCAACCTGCCTTTCAGATGGCACTTTGTGTGAATGAATCCAGCCTTTCCCGAGGATCTGCCAGCAATCTGCCTCTGAAAGCCTGAAAATGGATCGCAACTCCTTCCTCTCAAACAACAACTGTACAAATTAATCACACAAAAAAACTATTGTTAAAGCCATTTTAACACTGCAGTCATCATACTTCCCTGTTTACATCTGGTAATCACATTTGGGCCCTGTCTGGTCTCTGGAATCATTACTAAAATGTAGAGTGCCAGCCTAAAATTTTGAGTCTATCAGCACTTTCCTCCCCCTCGCTGTAATGACAACTATTAAGCGAGGATGGATCCAGTCGCGGCCGTGTGTATCATTACTCTGTCTTAATCTTTGTTCCATAAATATTGATAACAAGAGCCCCACGTCATGTGTTACTAGCACCTGCTGTTAAAAATAGAAGGCCCGCTGATAGCAGGTTATCTCTTACTGTCAGATCCCAGTGTATCTCCCCCTCTCTACCTCTTGTATCTACAGGAAGTTGAGCTCTGGGACAAACAAAGAGCAGACAGAAAACAACAAATACTCCGATTACACACCAGTAAATCAAACCACTGTACCTCATGTCGCTTCAGTTTACCCCCAAACAAGGTGTAGGTTGTAAAAAAAAAAACCAAAAAAAAAAACCTTTGAAAGTCTTAAATCATTCACATAAAACATAATTTATTTCAAAAATCCAGTGTAATGAAGGAGGGACAATAGCTTAATCCAGTCACTCTGTTGACAATATGCTTCATGCTGTACATCTGTCATTCTGTCGTGCAGCTTCATAATATTTCTGTAGAGTGTGGAATTAATTATCAGGCTCGATCGGTGACTCAGAGCTCAGGTCTTCAGAAAGTAATGCAGCCCGTAAATAATCGCCCTACTGCCACCATACTTCACACTGATGGCGAGTGCTGCATTTGTGCTAATTTTGCTGTTCTATGTATAGCGTGACGGACAGTGTCAGGATGGATGATATTTGGGTTGCCCCAGTGGCTTTAGCAGGCTGAAATTGAACTGAATGTGTTGGTGTGATATTGAGGGTTTCTATCTGGCTTTGCTGCGTACAGCATCATCCGTCTTCTCCAGACCATCTTTTATCAGTTAAACACCAGGTGACTATGTAAACTCTGTCTTTAGAGCCTGAGGGGAGAAATCTAGAGCTCTGGGTGTGACATATAAGTGCATTGATCTCCTAACTCTGACTAACCTCCGTCTGCTCGACAGCCTGGAGTGGCGGATGCTGCCTGTCTGCCATTAGCTTTATGACTGCCTGGGTGAGATAGGTAATCTGGGCCTGCCACTGGACTGAGAGGATGCCAAACAACAATGGGCAACATGGTGGGTAAACGTCAAAATTTCAATTTTAATTATGTAGAATATCTTAGATAAGTTCCATTACTTGGACAAAAAGGAAAGGGAACACGGATATATGGATCCAGACTTGTCTCAGACCAAATATGGCCTAGGGACAGTGACTTATTCATGACTGAAATGAATGCAATGTATTTTAATTCTGCAGTGTGGCGCACTGAGATGAGATTGTTGTGTGAGTGTTTGTGTAAGCTTGAATGTGTATGGAGTGGTGGGAATTTGAATAGATGTATTTGCATCTTGTTGCTTAGCCAAAGGCATTATTGGTTCCCAGTGGTAGTGACCTGAAATTTTGCATGCACGGCAACTCTGCAAATGGTAGCCCCTTTATGATCAGCCAAATATTGCACAGAAGAAGTATGAGGCACTGACCTTCAATGCGGCACATATATGTAACACACGTTGACCAAGGTGTTTGCATTGCATGATTATGTCTCCTTCCCAGATTTTCTGCTGAACTCTATGAGGGAAAACAGGAGAAACAAAGAAAATGTATTTAAGCCTGTCTGCATTTGCAGTGATGGATTAGATTGATTTGGTGGCTTTGGTCATTAATATTTAGTCCTCTTTAGGCTTACCACCCTGCCTTCGAGTAACTAAGAAGTTAAACACAATGCAATGTAACAATAAAGTGACTGAAAAGACAACCACAACATTAAATACCATGTGTGTGGTTATTTTTATAGCTTGCAGATGTACAAAAGTCATTCCACAGCAATACTGCATGCATACCGAGGAGGTAGGTGGTAGATTGCGACTTTAGATATTCACTTTGTGTGATTCAGTCTGACACCAGTATGTGGACTGAAGCAGCACAGGATGCTGACCTTGTAGGCCTAGCGGATTTTTGAACTGGACACTGAGCCCACAAACATCTTCTTTTACTTTGCATAAGAAAACAGTTTGACAGAATATTTAGTCAGTGTGTACATTTCTAGCATAACCACCAGCCATGGTAAATACCATGCTGTAAAATCTAGTGTAAGCCAACTTATAATATTTAGACAGCCAAGGTCAAAAACCTTGCAAAACTCATATCAGCATTACTAAGGCTTTAAAACAAAACTGTTTTTTCAATGTTTTTATGTAAAAGCCCTATTTTCTGACCCCCATACTAAAATGCCTATGTGACGAATATAATCTTTATCTGCTTAAGCACTTGTGGGCGCCCAGGAATGGACGGGTCAAGAGTTTTAGCTCTTTTACTGGTCGTCTGATATAAAAGACAGCAGCAGGAGCAGCCTGCAGAGGAGGTGGAGGCTCGTGACTTGGAGGCTGGCAGTTCAAATCCCTGGACTGACTGACGAAAGCTGTGTAGGGAAGTAACACTGTGCTCTGCCTCAACAGCAACTGTCAAAGTGCTGTTGCACAGAGTCACCGAAGTCCCAACTGTTCAGTTACAACAGTGTAAACTGTGACAGTTTACTGGGCAAGTCCCAGGTGTGAGCGCGTGAACTTTCTCTTCACCTTGATTTTAATCATGTGGATTTTTGGCACGATGGTCAAAGCTGATAGTTTGCTAAACGAGCATGAAGCATTGTGTGTGCGTTCAGATGAAGATTTTAAACTTAATGAAACATCAACTTAAACACATTGTTATTCTGAAATTAAAACTCCCTATAATTTGATGGTCAAAGTCCAACCCCGACCTTGGAAACAGCAAGTGTGTTAACAATCTCAGCACAAGGTTAATTTAGTCACTGTTCTGGACCTTGTGATTATATCACAGGATCTTCATTGGCTGATGGAGTTTTCCAAGTGCTTAAAGTGTGCAGAAATGATTTTCAAAAGCACCAGCACAGCTGTTGAATTGACCTGTTGGTGACAGATTTTTTTCTCAACCCCCAATTATTTTGTATTTTAGATAATATAAATCAACCTCACTGTCCATCATTTTGGAAAAATAAAACAATCAAATTATTGTCCAATTTCTATTTTCTGACCATAGTGTGTACTTTAAAAGAGGGAGGCCTGATGGAGTCTTCCATTATTTTGATCACGACACAACAAACATCGTGATGGCAGCGCAGTATATTTATTTATATATATTTGTATAGGTGTATATGTCAGCTAATAAATAACAAGAAATTGGACTGAAGAAATGCAGACGTTTGATTGAGTTTTAATTAAAAACTGTCACCATTCTATAGTTTGTCCACAGGTGAGCAGTGACTTTTTTTTTCTTACTGTCAAATGTCCCACTTAAAAACAGAAATATACTGAAGAGGATTTTTGTGTTATTTAAAAGCTGAAAAATGAAATTATTTTGTCAACTATTGTTATGTTTTCGTGATTTTGCCACTCTTGACTGACTAAATGGTATCAGAATGCTATAACCATCTAACTTTGTCACATGGTCGGCTGATGTTTTTTCATATCTGAACTGCATGGCCCCAACTCCCTATCACCCCCCTCCACCCCCCTCCCATACAATAAAGTCAAACAAGATTCCCCATTACAGTTGACAGACAGACAGTAGGCACAAAGTTTAAAATAAAGGTCTTAAAGGGAATAAAAGGTTCGCAGTCAATGGTGAGGGAATTGTTAAGGATAATACAAAGGAGTGGGATTTCTGGTGCATTTGTCTGTGAGGGATATCCCAGCCAAAGTTTCTCTATACATCAAAGGCTTGCTGCAAATAAAAGCACACTTGTCAGGGGCGAACAAACTGCCTCCTTTGTGCCTTGTACCAGCCAAATTCAGACACACAAAGCCTTTGGATGTACAACACTGCAAAGAAGACATACTATTCACATGACATGCTTTGCTCTCTGGTGGTTTGCTGTGTGCTTTTGTCTGCCCTGACCAGAACAGATATATAATATCACTGGATCAAAATCCTTTCAGTCCCTTTTACTCCCTGTTAAAGACTCCCGTTACACTCCCTCCCCCCATACACTCTACTATTCTTTCTTTTCTTAAACAAAGTAAACTTGATGCAGCCAGATAACACTTGCAGCCCTCAGGCCTAATGCCCAAAAATGAGTCTCAGGTTCATTCAGGTTTTTTTTTTTTGTTTAGGAAAGAGCCTCATACAAACTGTGGTCAGACAGACTGGACACATTTCACTGTTGCCTCAGGAAATCTTTGTCTGTTTTGGTTTTCCGTTACTTTAACATCTGTCAGCTGCATCATTTACATGCCTGCGAAATAAATAACTCACTTAGAAAGTTCTTCCAAGCCAAGGAAAACAATAAGGAAAAAACTGTCTTGCCACCCGCGCACACTGACATGACTCACAATTACACACGCATACACACACACACACCTGAATCATATACACCTCTGCTGATTATTTTCTTCAACCAATTCCACCCAAGTACAAACTAAAATTTGAAACATCTCATTAGCTGTGTTTAGAGTGAATTTGAAGTTTGAACTTGTTAACTTTTGAAAAATTAAGCATGTTGCCATTAACTGGTAATACAATGGCAATGTTTGTGCTGCCTGGAGATGAAGACAAAGAAATGCACTTTATGGGAATATCTAGGAAGACACCAGAAACAGCTTCTTCTTCTTCTTCTCTAGAAGCGGAAATGTATGACTTAAATGTTTGCGATGTCAGAACTTAGTCGGAAAAAGTGTTTCCATCTTCCATTAAGTGCTTTAACTGTTTTTTGAAAAACAGACTAAAGGCAACAACCACCGCAAGTGAGAGAAAAAACTTTTTTGCAGAATTCAGGAAGTTTTTTCAAATTATGACGTATTCATCAACCTTTTCTAATGTGATACTTCAAACTGTGCATAAAAACATGCTGATGAAAACGCTATTGACAATGTGCAACATTTGGAAACATTGGGAAATCATTGCAGGTGCTAATCAATTGTTTACTGAGGAAATTCAGTTATTCATGAATCTTGCAAATAATACATTTGCTTTAGTTATTGAGAAATCCTGGTTGAGGAGAAGAAGAAATGCAGGAGAGCATTCACAATTATGGTTTCACTGTACATGCAATTAAAATGCATAACTAATAAAATACAGTTGACATTGACACAGGAGAAGCAAACATTTTTTAATTGTGTGTGTGGCTGCGAAATCATGGTCTGATCTCACTGGATTTTAATGACATTATGTGCTATTTTTGCTTGATTTTTTTAAAGGCAAGGCACACCTGAGCTCACTCAGAGACACCATGGTGCACCATGGCCACTGCTTTGCTCTGCCTTAAGAGATTTCAGTGTGTTGAATAAAGCAAGTCTCTGAGTGAATGCAATGACTCATCACCAGGGTCATTTGCCTTTCACTGCAAATGAGTGTGGGTGTCTGACTAACTTGCAGTTATAAGCTGGATATTGTTTTTTAATCATGGAGAGAGAGAGTAAGGGTGAGAGAGAGAGACCCAGTGTTTGTGTGTACAGTACGCATGAAAGGAAAAAGTGTGAGAGCATGTGTGTGTGTGTGAGTGTAGCTGTGCTACAGTTTACGCCAGAGAGACAAAGACTGAGGGCCACATTTTGAAGTTTGAGACGCATTGTATGCCCGGAGCCACGGGTGTTATTTATCAAACTGGTACTTGGCCTGGAAGTGCTGTTTCCTGTCATCTGACAGAGAAGCCCTCTGTGTGTCAGCAGTGAAGCATGCCTTGCTCCCACATGCATTTGAGGGAGAAGCGCACACAAAGTGGGAGGAGATATAAGTGTGGTTATTTGTGCATTCTGACTGATTTCTTAAAGTTCACACACTTTGAGAAGGTTGGTTTTACCTGGAAAATTTTTCATCCATAGAAAGCAGGTGCAGTTTTTTGCAGGTTAAAAGCTACGGTAGGCAGGAGGAAAATTTAATTAAGCTCCATCTGCAGAAATCCAGCCCACATATAGCTACTATAATATCCATGGTAACGCTATTTGAAAGGGTGTGCATGAGGCTGGCATTACACTACCATGAAAACTGACATTATCATTAATTAAACTTCACAGTTGTTAATGATTGTTGTGATTAAGTCATTTAATTGATAATCACCACCACCCAAAGGTGTTGTCAAATGCTTTAAAGGTGCTCTGTGTAAGTTTACTCTGCCGCTGAACGTGGTTTCTTGCTGGAAGCAGGTGGTGGTGATAATGTTTTCTTGCCAAGAGCTTCAGCCGTCGTTGACAAGGCAAGAGGTTACAATATGTCCTCTGAGCAGTGCTACTTCTTCATCCTCTCATGCTGAACTGAGGACAGACTGGATGCCACAGTGACTCTCTATAACAAAGAAGTATTACGAAAGGGAACAGGACAAGGCTAGTTAGTGGTTTTAATGCCGAACTTAATAGGGTTTAATGCTAATGCTGGTTCTGTAGCGATAACAAAAACCTCCCAGACCTCTGTAGCTTAGATATAAATTTAATTGTCCATCGTGAATCCAACAATGCTATAGGAATGCAATGCTAAATCGATTAAGTTTAGAGTTTACGTTAAACGAAAACTAGACTTGTGCAAAAGGGCTACAAATAAAGTGTTATAATTTAATATGCATCTCAACATTGAAGTGGCTTAAGCACTGACAATGTTGCCTTCAACATCATGTGCACAAACAAAACCAACAAAAAGTGATAAATAACTTAAATGGGCTCTAATCCTTTATGAAGTTATCATTTTCACGCACAATGTTATGAATTCCATATCATAGGGTCATTCAGATGGCTCTTCTAGTGAATGAGGCGAAAGTGATCCCACTTGAAGAGAGCATAAAAATAAGCAGGCACACACTTTACTACATCCTACGATACAATAACTTACTGCAAAACCAAACAACCAAAGAAAATCTACCAGCTTCAGCTCTGCCTCAACTGCTATAA
The DNA here is from genome assembly GCF_046630095.1 of Trachinotus anak. NCBI lineage: Eukaryota > Metazoa > Chordata > Actinopteri > Carangiformes > Carangidae > Trachinotus > Trachinotus anak. The sequence continues at coordinate 18,924,078 of NW_027273862.1, read as the reverse complement.
AAGCAGCCAATTCTTTGCCTGAGATATCCAGTAAATTGTCTAAACTGTAAAGTGGAGAAGAGGAGAGACGCAAAACTAGTATCATAATGATGTATTGATCCCGAAATGCAATAAAAAAAAAAACTTGACAGTATTAACCATTTCAGCAAGCACAGTAAAACAACACTCGTTTACATTAGAGTGGCAAAGCCCTGTAGTGTCTGCAGTAATTATCTGAAGAGAAAAGGAAGATGTCAGGTGATATTGTGGATAGTTGGGTTAGCAAAACACTGGACATTAAAGCCTTGAAGACTTTACCCCAGTCACGTAGACACGCAGTACTAGTCATACTACAGTTGGTGTCCAACTGTGCATGCATTCAAATTTCCCAATTACACTCCATTCCACTCAGGGATGGTAATGCAACACAATGTTGTTTGTTGACCACTATACAAATCAAGAAGTAGAAGAAAACAAGAGGAAGGCAGAAAGACTAAATATATTGTGCAACAGCTTAAAGTGATAGTTTGGGTTATTTGATGTGGGGTTGTGTGAGGTACTTATCTGTAGTCGGTGTATTACCAGCAGTGAATTCAGATCAGTGTGCCGCCAGTTAAGAAAAGCAGCTAGGAGCACCAGTCAGAAGCTGAGAGATGTGCTGCTGTGAACAAGGCCAGCCACAAGAGGTGTTTTAGCTACTTCAAGAAAATGCAGACAGAAAAAAGCTAATATCATTTGAACTGTACATTTATTTTGAATATTTTCACCGCTTTATCTTGCCGTGAAACAGCCCTTTCCTTTGGTACAAAATATTTTCAACCGTTGAACTACTGTATCACCATGTATAAGTGCACCTACACTTAGCTCTGTCTGACTCAAACAGCTGATCTGCGGAGTAATGCGTTGTGCGCTGTAGTTGCGCTTGTGCGTAAGAATGCGGTAGTTCAATGGTTCACAAACTAGTTCCAAAGGAAAGGACTGTTTGGAAATACTCAAAACATAGCGTACACTTCAACTGATATTGGCTTTTTTTCTGTGGGTATTTTCTACAGTGATTAAAGCCCATCTCCTTGTACAACCTCTCTTCAAAACAAGTCTCCGATCTGTTTTCTGGAGCCATTTGGGTTGAATGTATACGCCTGCATGTGCCCTTGGGGCCATGGGCAGATGACGACATTTAAGTCACGCAGACCGAAGTGGACCTTTTCAGACACAGAAGGTATGGATTGGCCTAACATGGGAGACTGCTGTTAATTTTCTCTTTCCAGCTGCAATACAACATTGTTCTTTTAGAAGCATGATTAGAAACGTTACTGAACCTTGAGCTGTTTTTGTGCTTAAGCCATGCCAAACATTAAATATGCTGTTAGTGATTTGTAAGGCAGGTTTTGTATGGCAGGTGATAGGGTTATCAAATTTAAAAAATGCCTCTATGTGTTGCTCTATAGGGCATGGACAAAAAAAATGTATTTTGTTATTTACTTTGGACGACGTGTTGTTGCATGGAGCATTTTCGTAAGAAACATCCATTCAATGACCTTCAAATTATGTTGCATGAACTGCTAATATCGAGCTGAAGCTAAAGATTATGCTTTGTAGAAACCTGATCAAACTTTCATCAGTTTAAGTCAATTAACGCTGAGATTCTGGGCTAATTTTGGATTAATTTAAAACAACTATGTATTATTCTCCATACCAATGGTGGCTCAGACTCACAGGTGTCATATTTAGAACCATCAGTCATACTAAAGTGAGATGAGGGGCCATGACTCAGGTGATAGAGCAGGTCCTTTGCTGATCTCTGGGTGGCGGTTTGTGGGGATGTAGGTGGTGGTTTGTGAGGATGCACAAACCAGCGCATTTTAAGTACCGGGCCCAATCCTGGATAAATGGAAGGCTTGAGTCAGGAAGGGCATCTGGTGTAAAACCTATGCCAAATCAAATATGTGGCTCATGCAGCAGGATGATCCACTGTGGTAACCTCTAACAGGAGCAGCTGAAAGAGGAAGAAGTCATACTGAAGCAACAGAGAAACAAGTATTTCTCAGAAATGCAGATGAAATAATTTAAAACTGATGGTAGCAACATACACCTATTGATAAATTATCAAGGAGACTTGTGCTTCTGTGTTGAGAAACAAAGAGGGTTTTGTAAAAGAAAATGTGAAATTAATGGTGGGGGAGAATACCAATGGAGCTTCTCTCATGCAGTAACTCTGTTACCTGAGGTGACCAAACTATTTGCACATACTAATAAGGGCCATAAAGGCGTTAAGTTGTACTTCCAAAACAAAACAAACAGGAGAGTGATGCAGATGTGAATCAAGCTCAGTCTGTACACACCCACACAGTCCTAAGAGGTGGTCTTATCAGGCAAAACACGTGAAAACACCTGTGTGGGTGTAACATGGATGAGTTGTGACTCCAACTTTATTTGAAACAGGGCAGACCAGTTGCAGTCCAGTTGTAGAATTAAAAGGATGTCAGGATGGATAAAGGGTTTAAGGTGGTGTATTGAGGTTACACTTTTCCACACAAATCTACTTTCCTTCAACTAATATCCGCTTTTTATTGTAAATTACTGTATAATTTTAGCACTAAATAAAATAATCTGAGAAGGTTTAATCATCCTTTGGTTTCCATGGTCATTACCCTGTAGACATATCCAATCTATGACAAAGGGTTGCAAATGAATGTAACTTTGTTTTAATGAGTCACAAACCAAAAACACCGAAAACACAGCTCCTGCTCATATGATTTGTCCCTGAAGACATGCATGCTGGGTAAAAGGGGTAACGTGCCCACCATTTGCAGACGTACCCTCAAAATTAGGACTTGTTCCCAGTATTTAGAATAGGAGAAATACAAAGGACACATTTTTCCACACGGATGAGTAGTCAAATATAAATTAATGATATTTAGATAAAGCATTGATATAAGCATCACTTAGGCCACATTGTCATGGGATGAGAACCCTGCCGCTTTAATGACAAACTTAAGAATGAAAACAGCAGAAAGATGATAGAACAGCAGGATCCAGCAAACTGAATGAACAGCTCCCAAAAAAAAGAGATAATTTTAATGTCTGCATATTCCCACAACATTCATCCACTCAGTGTGCAGTGTAGCTGGAAAAAAAATACTCCGGTAGTCCTACACAGCCCAGGATCTGATAACAGGAAATAACCAAAAAAGCTCGCACCAAACCATTTCAGCCGATGAGCAACAGCATCTGTATGTGTGCAGAGGCTAAATCTGGCAGATGCTAACGGATAGTGCCAGTTTAAGGAATACCGGGGGAAGGAGAAGGAGTATTCTGCCCTTCTGTTGCTGTCAGACCGTGTTGAGTTTTGAATGGGACTGATTGGGAGACTGCAGAGACAGGAGGTGAAGGCGAAGAAGAACTTGGAAGGCATGGAAGAAATGTTTACAGGTGGTGGTGTGATAGCAGAATATACTCCACAACATGATTGCATTGTCAAGATGGAGAGATGGCCAAACAGCCAAAGAGGAGAAGGGTCAGAAGAGTAAAGATTTGAAAAAGAAGTGCTGTGATCAGGCAAGAGGGAAGAACTGTGTAAACATTGGTGAGGCTTTCCAGTGGTGGAGACTGCATGGTTGGACTGGAAAGAAATTCAGACCTGGACTTCTCTGCTGTGACTGGCCTGCACCCCAATTGACAGGCGCACAAAGATGTCTGGAACAGGGTCTGGTGGGACTGGTAAAAAGTTGTGTATGGCCAGTCCAACTTTGATGGAAAGACCTCCGAGAGACGAAAGGCATGAAGACAGATGCGCAGTTTGTTCTCGTTTCTGCTTGACAGGTGGGTAACATTAGCTTTGTCAAAAGGTCAGTATGATTTTGTCTTGTTTTCTGTTTGTAGTAGCTAACCCCAACTGGTTCGTTGGCAGGCCGGTCCTGGTGTCATATTTGTGTGTTCCGAAGTGTTGAATTACTTGCACATGGACATTCTGCTTGATTCTTATTTTGCCAATATATGCTGTTGATGTGATGTTGGCTATAGTAGCAGGAAAGTTGCGAGTATTGCTGTTTGCGGCTGGTCTGCTAGCTGTGGGAAACGGTCTCGTCCTCTCTGCATGTTTCATTGTTTGCTCTGTATCATGTTATTTAGCCGTACAATGTGCAAAAAGCTTTACAGTCACGAAGTTGTAAAGACGCAAGTTTGCTAGCACAGTAGATTTATCTGGTTGAATGCATAATTTGAAATGTTATGCCGGGTAATGTTACCTTCCTTGTTAGCTTAGCCAAAAACCTACGGTCCTCTCTTCTGTCTCTGTAGTTTTGAAAGAACGAATCTAAACAAGTAACTCTCTAGTTTTTACTTTTATGGTGCTGTTTGTGTGCATGTTATTTGTTTAATGATTTTTTAAAAAAATATTTTAAGGTTTGTTTTGCTTCATTTCTGGGAAAGAGTATCAACTTCCACACCATATAAGGTGCTCTGGATTCCACCACTGTGCCAGTGCTTTGGCAATGCACGTCCATGATTTTGAGAGGCGGAGCTTCTGAAAGAGCTCTGGAGGGAGGGTGTATTTGTTTTGCTGTTGAGTTCAAATATCAACTGTCTCTCTCCAGCACTGCTTACTCTACCTTTAACCCTGTCTCCATGGCAATTGCTGCAATGATGACAAATTCGCTTTTCAATAAACAAAATGGCTAAAAAAAAATTCTTTAGCCTCAACTGATGTCTCAGTGTTGTGTGTTTTAGTCATGTAGTCATTACATGTGCAACAAACACAGGAGGCTATTTCACACCATGTGTAATATAACATAATAGAATTGGTTTATCAGAGTTTGTGTTTGCTGTCTGTGGGTTCAGACTTTAAGTCAGCACAGGACTTCAGTAGACTCTGCAAATCGTGAAATGTTTATTTGCAAGGCTACCTGCACCGTACAGCTCATTCTCCTGAGGATGAGTCATCCACAGGCTACATACAGTACATTTGAGGTGGGCTTTGGATAAGCTCCTGGAGGAGAGTGTAGAGGGGCAAAGAACACTGCTGAGCCATCACAGCTGTACTGATTTTCTGTCACATTGTTTCACAACAGGAGACATTACCTGGTAAAGGAAACTGTAAATCTCACCCATCCCCCGCTATAACCACTGCACAAGGTCCTGTCAACAGTCAGCTGTGTATTGATAAAGGGAGCCAGGTATTCGCTGCCACATTGTTTCTGAGTTTGCTGAGTAAAATGTAAAGGGAGATTATTAAATGAAATGTATCTGGGGAAAAAAAAGAAAAAACTGCTGGGCAAGAAAAAAAAAAAGAGGATGGCCAACAAACATGTAAACAAACATATCTGAGAAATTTCTGTCGCAAGTATCATGAAAAATAATACACTGTTGGTAATATTCCACTCCACACACACACAAACCATCTGCTTTTCACTTTTTTCTTTCTTCCTTTCTGTATGTGACCGACAGTACACATATGGCGTCCTTGAGAAGTGATGTTTGTTGTTACCTCAGCTCGACCTCAACCAAGTCATCCAAACCACAACCAGGTTTTGACAGACAAAAGTGAGCACTCTTTTACAATATGGCATGTTTGTGTACAGTATCATTTAAGGTTACCAGTGCTTAAACAAAATCTGCACTGCAAATTTCCAACCAACAATTATTTTCAGAGCTGATCAATCTGTTGATCCAGTTTTCACTTAACTGATCAACTATTTAGTCCATAAAAGACTAACAACTGCCCATCACAATCACCTTTGACTCAAGAAGACTAAAGACTCAAATGTCCAGTTTTGTTCAAAAGAAGAAAAATTAGAGAAAAGCAGGAAATGCTCACATTATAGCAGTCATAATCAAGCTTTTCTGCCAGTTAAACAACTAAAATGAATGAATTATCAAACCTGTCGGCAAATTTTCTGATCACTGACTAATCAAATGATCGACTAATCATTTTAGCACTTGTTGAAATCTCTGTAAAGGTATCAATGCTTACCTTATCCAGAATCACTATATTTGACAGCCTCTTGAGCTGAAGTATCTCCCCAAATGTGCTCCAATGTTCTGATTTTATTTTATAGTTATGTGTCTATTCCTTTGCTTCCCACAGTAGGATTCACTGGACACAAATGTATGTGGTGTAAAAAGCAATCTTCTTGGCCCTGCTTTACATGCCAAATCCAGGGTGCATCCCAGGAATTTCCATAACCCCCATTTAAATATTTGCATTAAGCATCACGGGACGGGACAATGAGCAGAAGCAATGCTCTAGTGCTGTGCTTATGATGCTGTTTTTATGACTGAAAAATAAATACTAAATAAATAAATAAAATGTATTTAATTTTTCTACAACCAAATACTAACAGATTTTCCCTTTAGATCTTTCCCATGTTTTGTCTTCATTATCATTGAATTGAACTATCCACAAATGCACATGTCCCCCCCCAAAAAGGAAGTGTGGAGGCTCATAAAATAATGAATACCAAGGCTGTTCTTGACAAATATTTAAAGCACTATCTAAAACTGAAATATTAATCTTCATTTTTTAGTGTGTTCACATCAGCATGAGACACAGTAAGTGTAGCAAGCATTCATACCTATTTTCAGGTGACTTTTACACATCATTTTTAGGCTAACAGAGGTAAAACAAAAGCCAACAAACGACACTATTAGTGGTAAAGGGACAGACAGTGCTGGTTGTCAGCTCTCTACGAGTTATTCCACTGTGACATATTGCTTTAAGATATCAGGTCATCTAATTAGACAGGGGACGAAAAGTTCACAGCTGTGACGTGCTGCCTTGTGGGAGTCAGGAACATTGTAGGAGGGATCATATGCTTACATTTGTATGTGGTAGTCTGTGTCTCTCTCAAAGGCTATTTCCAAACACTGGATTTACCAGAAAAAACTCTGAGTTTCATTTAGAAACACTCAAGGTTTCTTGCATCAAAAAAAAAAAAAAAATCATAACTAATTGAAACAGTGCTGTTTGTGTGTGTGTGTTTTAGTGTGATGGCATCTGGGGGTGTGGCAGGTTAAATGTGGCACACACTGATATTTCATCTACATCTTTGTTTTTAGCAGCCTGTGTGTGTCTATGTTTATTACCACTCATATCACTCTCCAAGTGGTTCAGAAAAGGCTACTTTCCTATACTGCTGTAAATAGGAGCAAAAACATAAAACAATAAAATAAAAATTGCTTTGACATCTACATGTTGTAACATAATGACAAATTGAAAGTGCTCAGTCTTGAGGGTGAAATGCCATTAAAGTCATTGTGATCTTTGTTTAATTATACAAAAATAGAGTTAACAACTTTGTGACGCATTTGCACAGAGGTGTTTTTTTTACTAACAAATCACAACACATAGCATGTAATGTCTCTCATGGAGGCAAGATAAAACAATGGGTCCGACATGATCTGAGATTCTACCTGCAGTTGCTAAGCAACACCCACCTCCAACCTCTCAGTCTGTCCCATTGGTCAGCAGGAAAAACGCACAAGGCGCCCCATTGGCTAAGAGAAAGTTAATAAACTTTAGCCAAGACCTGCCTCCCTGTGTGCGCACACACACTCTCCCCCTCTCCCTCACACACACACAATGAAGAGATTCTTGTGAATGAGAGCATGAGAGGGTGTCAGTGCTTGCGCAGTACAGTGCTGATATATGCATTGAGCTACTGAGCTAAAAATAAAGATCACACCGAATGCTGTGCCACTGAAAGTTGCAAGACTGAATTCAAAGTGACAAGTCTAGTTCCCTCCAGACAGAGCAATGAGGTCCCACCCTCATCACAGACGGATCCAGGAGGTATTTTGTGACATTTGTTTTTAGTATAGAGTTCTAATAAAAGCTTGTTCCCAGCACTTCTGCACATTTGATCAAGCTAAAAATGCAACATAAAGCCTAAAATATCTTTGAAATACAGTTCAAAAATGGTATTTAGCAGTGGTTCCCTGTAACCCCATCAGATAAGCTCAAGTACCCCTCCATCGACAATACAATCATGCTTTTGAATGGATATCAAACTGGATGGTAATTAACAGTTTATTATATAAAAGTGGTTATTGATACATTTTCTCTTACAGTTGAAGTGTCAGTGCTTAGGTTGGTTTGCATTTATTCCACTATAACTTGGTGTGGCACAAGCTGGACAGTTCAATAATTCTTCTTACATTTAAAAAAAAAACAAAAAACATTTCAAATCATTTTTTCTATTACATTTAGCTAACTATTTCCAGAGTCTATCCACTACTTTAAGCCAATTTTATTGTTACACTTAGCTAACTTTTTCAACAATTGATTGATTACTGCTTTGATGAGCAGTTTGATTGATTGCTGCTGTAACACTGAATTTCCCCACTGTGGGACTCAAAGGCTATCTTATTTTATTACTTTACACTACTTATTATAACCATTTATCTGTTTTATCTGCTTTTTGTTAACTGTTTATACATTAATTGTAACTAATTTTACACAAGTATTCTTAGCTAACTATCTAAACATATTTCTGTAATTTGTGACCAACTCTCAAATGTATAGCCATTACTTTACACTAATTCTATTCATTAATCTGTATATTTTCTGCACTCTCAATCATTTCTGCCATCATGTTACAACAGACTCTGGTTCGTGGGAGGTGCATGTACTAGCTTATCATAGCAGGTACCTAACTTGTTATTGTTACTATGAAATATTCTATCTAAATAAGAAAAAATTACCAATAACAAGAAAAAGAAATTAGGAGAGGATATATTCATTTATAGCAGTTTTATTATGAAATTTCTATAACCACTTGCTATTAACTGTACAAAAGAAAAATAGATTAAAAAATTAAAACACAAACAGCTCAGTGTAAAGCAGATTCATTTTTGCAGCCGTTCCTTAATTTGAGATCATGCACTGTCTACCTCTGATAATAGCTGCCCCGGGAAATTTAGTCTAAACAGATGACCAATACAATCAAGTAGAAACTGTCAAGTAAAATTTCTATTTGCAGTGTGAGGCAGAATTAAAAACCATAAGATTACATTTTATCTCACTATATTAGCATTTGTGTTGGACAAACCTAAACAATATACTACTTTTTTTTAGGCTTTGAGAAAAATATTTTAAAAAGATGAATCTGGACGGAAAATGGTAGAGTGTGAAAATATCTACAAATGCAAAATGTCCTGCTGCTTTACATCCGCTTGGTCACTCGTTTGAACTGTTGGGATGTTTTATAGAAAATGGACTTGGATTTCTGAGGTTCGAGGACACTGAGATTTCCTTCAGAAATGCTCCTCACAACTCTCCGAGGCTTGTTCTCTGAACCTGAGTACAGACACCAAACAAGGATTAGTATCAAGAATGAACAAACTTTGACGGTGACATATTATATATATATTATATATATGTGTTATATGATCTATATATTAATGTGGCTTGGGAAAATATACAGACCACTTCTTGTACACTTTGTATTGTAGATTTAAGTTAATAAACCCTCTATCTTTGCTAATCAATCAAAATTCAACAATCCAAAACATGAACAACAATCCAGAAGTGAAAACATGTTTTTGACAATTTTGCAAATTTATGAAAAATCTGAAACTGAAATCCATCATTGACAAAAGCATTGAGACCCTTAATTCAATACTTTGTAGAAGCTTTACACACCAGGATTTGCGGAGTTTGTCCTGTTGTTGTCAGATCCTCTCAAGCTCTGTCAGATTAAAGGGACGCATCTGTAAACTTCTAAACTTTGTCTTCTTCAGGTCTCTCCACAGATGTTTTATGAGACTTGTCTTGAAGCCGCTCCTGCATTAGCTTGGCTATATGCTTCAGGTCATTCTCATGCTGAAAGGTGAATCGTCGTGTACACTCTGGAGCAGGTTTTCTTTCAGGACCCATCTTTCTTTGGCGTCTATCATCTAACCAATCTCCCTGTTCCTGCTGCTGAGAAGCACCCTATAGGTTGATGCTGTGATGACCATGCTCCACTGCAGGGATGATACTAGCCAGGTGATGAGCAGTGCAGGGTGCCCACACGATTAAATTTTGTTTCATTAAACTGGAGAATCTTTTTACTTATGTTGTCTGAGTCCTCTACATGCTGACTGGCAAAATCGAGCGGGCTGTCATATGCCTTTTACTCAAAGTGGTTTCTGTGTAGCCACTCTGCCATAAAGACTTGATTGATGGAGCGCTGCTGAGCTGGTTGTCCTTCTTGCAGGTTCTCCCATCTCTGCTTTCTGAGGACTTCTGAAGCTATGTTAGAGTCAGGGCTCCAGGCCTTTTTTTTTTTTTTGCCAGGAACACTTGTGCTCCTAAGTTGAAAATTTAGGAACACGCAAAGAACTTTAGGGGCTCAATTAAATTTGATCATATAAAGTGTTTTTCCTTAATAGAGGGATATGAGGAGAGATTAAAAAGCAAAATTATTTCTTTAAATACAAAAGGTACACCAACTTTTTACTTATTTTTTTCTGTATTTGTTTATAATAAATATGCAGTCATCATGACGTTGATATTGAACAAATACTGAAGGTGATGGTTCAGAAGTACAAAGTCTATAAGCCTAAATTACTAATTATCAAGTACTAACAGCGACGTGCAGTGAGCACACAAACTGACAACAGCCAACAACTTTAATTTAGGCCTGACATAAAGTTACTGCCTGTATTAATGATAATTAGTGAATAATTAGCTGATAGATGTACCACCACTGATGGTTTGTCATTAACCACCAAAAGTGACGGTCACAGTGATGTTGTCTGTGCTGCTTTGCTGATGATTATTATTGTAGCGTATTATTATAGTAGCTCAGTGAACTTTCTTTCCAACCGCAGTATCTGAACTCAGCCAGTCACCCAATGAATATTTCACTGGCACTTGCCAATTTTTACTGGTTTACGTGGTGGGATACTATTCTTGTAGGCAGGTCGTCTAGCCTGCTTTGAGCTCAGCCAACAGGAGTCAGGACTGCGCTGAGAGTGGATCACCTGATATTTTCAATGGACAACATTGGTTCAGCGCAGTGACTGCGTCATTGTCATTGTTGTTGTTTTATCAACCTAAGAGGGTGCTTGGGCTGAGTTATACTTTTTATTTGCACAGTGTGCTCCTAAATACATTTTACAGTTCTGACACATTTATTTTTAGTTGCATGTGCGATGTGTGTGAAATGCTCGCACTGTAAAGTCCTGAGATGGACTGATGAGTTCTTGGTCACCTCTCTGTCCGAGGCCCTTCTTGCCACGTTACTCAGTTTGCCTGGATGGCCAACTCTAGGATGACTCCCTGGGATTCAGAATCATTCCACAATTAGAGGCCACTGTGCTCCTGGGAACATTAGAAACCCTTACCTTGATCTATGTTTCAAGACAAAATTTAATCTCAGAGGTCTACAGAGAGTTCCTTGGACTTCTGAAATGCCAGGTGTGTGATTTTCTAAATGATGTACAGTCAATTCAGTTTTCCACAGGTAGACTCCAATCGAGTTCTAGAAACACATCTCAAGGATAATTAAAGCAAACAGGATGGGCCTGAGCACAATATGGAGTTCCACTGCAAAAGGTTGTAATACCTCTGTAAATAAGAGCTTTCAGTTTTTGGTTTTTAATAAATCTGCAAAAATTCCTGAAAACATGTTTTCACTTTCTCATTATGGATTATTAAGTGTAGATGAATGGACATTTTTATCTCCTGTACAGCACAAATGATACAACTATTCTTTGAAGATAGTTACTTGTTTTTCAGATTCTTGGGGAAAAAATGTGCCTTCAGAAAAATATATTCGGTGTATGTGTGTACTATTGATGATGATAGTCTGCAGTGTCAAATTTAATGATTGTGTAGGTATTTTGTCATTATTCCACACTCACCAGCAAACCGATGCACTCTGAGTGGTCTCTGGGCCACTGAGGGGTCTTTCTTTATACGCTTTGGCGCAGAGAGACCCTGTGTTAACTCTTCCCTGATGCTGCTACAGCGAAATGGAAACAGCGAAACAGACAGGGGAATAGAAAGAGTAATCAAAGATCAAACAATGCAAAACTTCCTCATCAAAGTGTTTAATCTACTGCAAGTATATTAAATGAGATGACTTGAATTGACTTGCATGAATATAAGAAAAAAGTCAGTGGCACATTACCTTTTAAATTTACGCTTTCCTTGTGCAGCCGATGTCATGTCCATGTAGGTTGGGTTGGCTCGCCTCACGTCTTGTAAAGACTGGATCTGTTGTCTACAGAGCAAAGTTCAAAGTTACCATAAAATCTTTGATGTTTTCACATCACATAAGAATTAGGAACATTTCCATTTCTATTCAAAATCAGATGATCAAAAAAGTAAAATGACTTATCACCAACTAATTAACTAACTTATTACTAACATTTTGTTTGTGTTGTATTGCAAAACCAAAGAGTACTTTTTATAATCGATGTTTCATTCCAATGCACATGCATTCAGAAATATATTGTTATGCTAATTTTGTTGCCTCTCAGATAATTTTGAAACCAGCACTTCCTGGCATAAAATGGGTAAATCAATGTTTTAGGGTTGGGTGTTCATGGTTTTGTTTCTCTAAATACACTTACATGTTTTCAGATTTTACCAATCCCAGCTCATGCAAGGATGGATTTAGTATTAAGTTAAATTAGACATCTTTTAAGCCTGTATAATCAGTGTGGAGCTTAAAATCCTCTAGCAGGTCTATACTTGTTGATCTGAGATTTAAATTAACAAGCACATAATTGTGGATAAGTTAAAGCACCAAAGCCAAATCCAAAATGAGCACATATTCCATTGCTTGACACGGCCACATAACACCAACATTTTGGAGACGGACAATATGACTGAGTGAGTCCTCAAAGTTGCAAGTGCCATCTAAAAACACAACATAATGGGTTGTTTAGAAAAGTCTATCTGAGGAAATCGGTATATCCTTTAATGTAATTAACCTAAAATTAGCCACATGTAATTAATCCTCCGAATTTATTACTTAGCCAGGTGTCATTTGTACTTTTTTTTTTCCTTTTTTCATTTCTCCTGGACACAACAGTTTAAATTCTTTCTCTCCCTAGTCTCCCTGTCTGCTACACTCCGCATGAACCCTGCCCAGGGAACTGCCACTGCCTTGCGGTCCCAAAAATGTCTTTTCTACAGTTGCCAGTGTAAAACTAATCCACCAAGTTTCTCGAAGTCATTGAGACTCTTTCTCTAAATTTGCCTAATATAGTCTAATAATAGTCTAAATATTTACAAAAGGTAGTGCTTTTTCTTGCTATCTAAATACAACAGTTTCCCTTTGAGATTTGGCTTGTCCGTTGCAGGCCAACTTAGTTACCAGGTGCTAAGTGCTTCTATAAAGGCTGGATTAGCTTTGAGCTTTACTGTTTGAGGAAAAATAACTCCTGCCTATTCGTGTGGTAGCACAGATGTTTTCAAGCAATTTGATTTGTCTGTGTTGCAATTTCAATGATTTTGAAGTTGGTTAATGACATATTTGTTACACTCAACATAATAATGTGAAAGATCCTCTGCTGGGAGGAGCTTTCTAACAAACCATTTCTGCTGCTATAGGTTGAAATGTTTCCTATTTTGTTGGCCACTTCCAGCTAAAGACACCAAGTCTGTACCAACTTCTCAAGAAACATCAAGAAAAATAAAATGCAGATGTGCCTAATTATTTGCCTAATTAAATTTTTTTTGCTTAATTATATTTCGCCCCAGATTTTCTTTAGATATCGCAATAATATTGTATAGTTCTGCATCTCTTTGATAAGGGAGCAGCTAAAACACTCCCCAACTAACTCTCAATTGTTGAAAAGTGAATGTTGAGATACATTTTTTGATAAACATGAGGCAAGAAAGTTAAACAAATGGTTCTGAAACATTGTGGAAGGTGTTGCCGATTTTCCCTCTGAATTTGACTGATAAAAATGTATGTCTGCAGTGAGTTTACATGAATTTTGGTTTCTAACCTTTTGGTAGATATCTGGTTCCCCTCATTGGCCTTGGGAGGTTGGAGTGGTTGGCTGTGACCCGAGAAGTCTTTGGACTTTGACGCTTGACAGGGACTACCAGTGCTTATTATGATGGTTGCATTACTTGCAGTTTGATCATCATGGTCCAGGACTTCAAAGGTCATGTTAGGATCCATGGCACTGGAGGAACTGGGCTGCAAGGCCTCAACAGTTTTTTGAGCAGGTTCTGGTGTGCACTGGAGTGGGAGTATGCCCTCCTCAAACACTTGGGCCCTGGCGACAGTCTGGGGGCTTTGCGGTGGCAGTGAGGCAGACAGATTTCTTCTGATGGGCATTCTGGGATGTGGTTCCTCTTTTATATCTGTCTGATTTCCTCTACCTGAAAATACAAACCATCAGTAACAGTTAATACAAAGCAGCAATGAAAATTAATTTAACCTAACTGACAATGCTCATTTATAAACTACAATTACTGCCTCGTGGTTGCATGCTTCCACCACTCATTCTAGTTTCAGATTACACCCTTGCTTGTATATAAAATATATAGAAAATAATTTGTGTGAAATTTTGTCATAATTGCTTTGTGAAGTCTTGAGTTATGGCTAAAAAGTGTCACAATCAAAGTCACCGTGACCTTGACCTTTGACCACCAAAATCTAATCAGTTTGACCTTGATTCCAGGTGAATGTTTGTACCAAATTTGAGGAAATTCCCTCAAGGCGTTACAGAGATATCATGTTCACAAGAATGGGATGTACAAACATACCTAAAGACTGATAACTCGAAAACATAATGCCTCCTGACCTGGCAATTTCCGGTGTGGAGGCATAAAAAGCCTATAAAGAATGACCGTGCAATTCCTCAATTAGCTTCTTACTATGAGGATGGGTTCATACATGAACATAAATAACATTCTTTCCTTTTTTGTTGTCAATTTACATGAGAGATTTCTGTTTTTGTTTTTTTTGTGCCTAGCACTGTCAATAATTAGTGAATAATTAGCTAATATGACGTACCACTACTGATGTTTGTCATTTAACCACCAAAAGCAACGGTCACGGTGATGTTGTCTGTACCGCTTTGTTGATTATTATTATTGTAGCTTATTATAGTATCTTAGTGAACCTGTGTGTCTTTCCAAATGCAGTATCTGAACTCAGTCAGTCACCCAATGAATATTTCACTGGCACTTGCCAATTTTCACTGGTTTATATAGTGGGATGCTACTTTTGTAGGCAGGTCGTCTGGCCCGCTTTGAGCTCAGGCAACAGTAGTCAGGACTGCACTACAACTGAATCACCTGATATTTTCAACTGAATAGCTTTAGATGACCTCTGGAAGTCATTTTCCAGTCATGCATACTGTAGTTAAGTAGCAGACGAATATCAACTAATGTATCAAGTGGTGACAGACAGCTAACGCTCGCAGATAGTAAAGAAATCGAAAATATATACGGCTTGGTCTAACTTACATTCGTTAGAGGTAACTATTTCAAGAAAGCTAATTCCTAAAAGGATTGATGTTTGATTTTTCTAAGACAGTTGTAATGCAAAGCCAAATTTGCACAGACAAGTGCTTGCATTTGGATGAATGTTGAAATTACACACACACACACACACACACACACTGAATAATATGTGAAATTTTATCCAGTAATTGTTTTTGTCAGTGGCTTTTCCTGCACAGGTATAGTGGGGTTATGGAGCTAGCTAAAAAGGAAAAATGCCAGCACATAAAGGACATTGAGAACACTATATATAAAAGTGAATGACTGATTTAACCATTACCCTAAATATCCAAATGCAATATTTAGAAAATGTGAGTCAGACTTCAGACAGCACATCGAGTGAGGAGATGGTGATAAATAGCCCTTTTCTGTGGCAGAGGAGTTGTCCCCAGCAATAAATGGCAGCAGAGTTCCTTCAATCACATATTTTTGGCTTGTAGGGGATTAATACATGCATGAGTTGCTATTTCTGGTAGAGGCTGCACTGAATTAGGGTCGCCTGGTTGCTGCTGCCTGTTTTTTATAGTGCGCCTTTTCTGGTTG
Source organism: Trachinotus anak (assembly GCF_046630095.1). Taxonomy (NCBI): domain Eukaryota; kingdom Metazoa; phylum Chordata; class Actinopteri; order Carangiformes; family Carangidae; genus Trachinotus; species Trachinotus anak. The sequence goes on along the minus strand of NW_027273862.1, from coordinate 18,908,099 downwards.
GTGGAGCAGGGGAGTTTACGTCTGTTGACGTTTTTTCCTGCCCTGCTGTGGATCTGCATTTTCATGAATGAAGCTCAGGAGGGATTGGGAGGGTTAGATGCTAGACACAGAGAAAAACATTTGAGGATAGGAGGGAAAGAAAAGTAGAATGGAGGAAAAAACCAGACTAACAGACATTTGAAGTAAAAAAAGGACAGCAAAAATCCAGGGAGGAAAAAATAGAGAAGAGAGAAGTGAGGGGTGGAAGATCGAACAGGAATATAAAAAGAACAGCACAGAGGAGGCGGTGGGAGAAAGCTGAATGAAAAATCGTGAAGCTATTTATAAATGCATGTGTGGCCATGTTATAATCAATGCTGAGTTGTAGAATGGAGAAATGTTCCTTCAAAAGAGATTACCTTTGTGTGATCTGTTATTATTAAGCAGTGCACAAAGAGTTAATGCACTTTCAAAACCCCAACCCTTTCTAAAACCAATGAAATTTGATTGGCTTTGCAAGCTGCAGGGTGGAGCTATTTCTCATAACATGCTGCAGTGACTACCATTAAGAGCTGAGAAAGCAGTAAGGGACTGAAACAGTGCTACAAACCGCATCAGGATAAGATCAGAGCAGTTTGTCTGAATGCTAAATAAAAGCCTTATTAATTTAAACATCTGTGATATTTCAGCTCTATATGATTTAGAATTTGTCAGTAATTGACCACTCATTTAGCATAGCCAGTAGTGCTGCTCAACATGTACAAAGATGCACCTAAGACAGTAGCTCTAGACTGAAATTAAGATGGACAGGGTGGTTTTAAAAGGATGCAGGTGTGAGTCAGTGAAAGCTTACTGGAGAGAATGCACAGAGTTATTATTTTATTAGAGAGCTCTAACTGTGGCTGCATGTTCACAGTAATGGAAAAATAGTGATGCAAAGACAATTAAAGGCTGAATAAATTACACTGATCATCACTATATGGTAATTCAGTGTGAAGCTATTGTTAAGGCTCTGAAAGTCTTGCATGTATGGTGTACGGAAATGGGATGTTGTAAGCCTGGACAATTAATTATTTGATAAGGTGCTGCTGCAGGATGAGCTACGAAGATTTAACAATCACACTGCATTTTTATGTCAATATTATGGACATAATGTTTACATAAATCTTTTTGTATCAGGCACACTAAGATTCTTAGTTTAAGGAAGATTGTGGATTATTATAATATTTTTATGCCCTTGATTAATTTTGTTGTTAATAACAGGGATTAATATAAGTACTAGTCTGTTAGTGGAAGAAATTATTCATTTGCATTTTTCAAATACCAAATCCACCCAAAGTTTTATTTTGGGTATATCAAATGCTGCATTCAATTGAAAGGGAGGCATAGTCTGCCCATTAAAGTGTTTTTCTTTTTTTGTTTTTGTGTTAATATATAAACTTCACCATAGTATTACAGTTAGAGTGTGTGCAGGTGTTGGCATTTGTGGATACTTGACCATATATATATGTATTAGCAAAGAAAAGCACAGTCATGACTGAATAACAATAAATGACCATATGGGGAAAAAAAACTATAAAAACAATTGTAGGATATAAAGATGGGTCGGACGGACAGACCATACAGAAAGTAGGGCTTTTCATATCAGAAAAACTTACTAGAAGCTCACTTACTACAATAAGTTACTGGGAAATTTAATAGCAGTGGTGACAAACTCCCTGGTGCTTTCATATTTAATTTCCATTCAAGGAGCTCTGGTCATCTGGAACAAGTATTTTCTTCAAAAGTTAAATTTCCCACAATATGTTGCAATGGACTATACACCACCTGCAGTAAATATCATTACAGCCAATTTGAACTGTAATATTTCACGAAGGTTTTTGTGTTACATTTCCCCAAAGGTTCCTCATGTACAGTTTTCCCTCTATAAAACTGGTTGCAAGTATTCACGTCATTTCATTATTCAAGTTTTGGCTGGGATAGAATGTCTGCAGCACAACTATAAATCTAATTATATTACATGTCTGATTTTTATTGTGTATTTTACTACTCTGAACAAGCTCTTTCTCGCTAAAATGCTACAAACATGTTCAGCAAATAAAAAGCAACACAGCAAAGTGAAATTTTAGGCTTACACAGAACAATTTAAAATTTATATGGCACATCAAAAACAAATTTATGGCCTGTGTGTTCTGCTTCAATAAAACATAGCACTGTCTCTTGAAGTGTGTTTGCGTAAGTGTGATGGATTGAGTGAAAGGTGACAAGGAAAGAGCAAAAAAGGTGAATAACTGAGGGGTGGGAGGGATTATCAGGTATGCAGGGGTTTTAGATTAATGACTACAGTATGTCAGCAAGACGGGAGAGAGAGGAGAGCAGATTTACCTTTTGGTGATGGAACAGCTTTGCACAATGATGTTCTTTTTGTGTGTTTTTCTGCACCTGAGAATTAAAAAATTATTAAGACATTCAAGGAGAAGCAATATCAACACATTATCACAACACAACACAAAGCTAGAAAAGCTGCAGCCCTTATGTGGTTTCTTTCATTGTAAATTGTACATTATCACTAAATGTCTGAAAGTTGCTAGCTTACTTGTTTTGTTTTTTTCTTGTTGGATTGGAGATTTAAAGTCATTCAACAGTAGTTTTTGTAAAATGTTCAAGAAAATGAAATCTCAAGCAAAAGCCAAAGCATGATGCAAGGTGGCAGAGACATGAAGTCAGAAGAAACAGTTCACAGTTTCATTCATAATGAATTCCCCAAACACTTAGTCAGCCTGGGGTGTTTTGGTTCTTATAAAAACATCTTGCAATCTCTTGAACTTTGACCTGCAGGAGGCTGACACTAATATCTGCATTCTGGGGTCATCAATTTTTTTGTAACACTGACAATGAATTTAATTGAAATTCAACAAAAAACCCTTTCAAAGAACTACTAATTGACGTATAATTCGAAACAAAACAGCTGTGTAAGGGAGGGACGGTTCAAGTTTACTGACAAATGACAGACACCATCATAGTAAATGAGTATTGCTGGCCAGCTTTAGTTTATGCTCCACTGTCTGTCATGGCTTACATGTCATGAGGGACTGGTGCTGCTAGGTCATGCAGAGATGACAGTTAAAAATCAACTGTGCAATCTCGTGGGTCCCACAATACATACCAAACCTGGAGTAATGTCAAATACACTGGGCCTTCATAAACTACTTGACTAACACTTTTCAAACTATTGTAAAATTTATTTTACATTCAGGTGTGACATCCGTATACTTGTCTTTAATGTCACATGTTAACCTGCCACAATACAGAACAATGGAATGAAAGAAATATGGAAAGCCTAATCTAAATTGTAACAAAATTACACACTCGCACACCTTTTATAATTTTAGATGCTGTAAGGGTGTCATTTTCATTTTACATATGTCAAAAACATTTGAGTCCCAAAGAAATCATCTAAATGTATGCTAAATAAACAACAACAGAAGAATAAATAGGATGATAAGAGTATGATGACTTACTGCAGGGGCTACTCTGGTGATATAGTAAATGTGAGAAAGACAGGACAGGTGCCAACTCGCTGTGGAGCTCAATGTTTCCTTGTTCATTTGTCTTCTGTGATTCCACATTAGTCCCATCACCTTTCAGCTGCTGCCCCACCTCCTCCTGGTCTGCCCAGACCACGCCTCTCTCCCTCAACACAAGGTGCTCTAGTTCATGGTTCTCCATCTCATCAGCTGCTGTGACCAGCCCAGCCCCACACAATGCTGCGTAATGCCGACTATATGCTGGCAACAAGATATTCACCATTCTGAAAGGTAACAGAAGAATAATTTTGAGATATTTCTCTGGGTTAGAGTGAGGTGAAGTGCAGTTTCTTCAGCTGCAATGAGTAATAATTTACTTAATTCAATAAGAATCAATCTAGGTATTGTCAACCTACTTCTGCATGCGCTTGTTCTCCTGATCCTGCAGTGTAGTAAGCTTGACCATCTGATTAATGTGTTGTTGGAGATCATTCACCTGCAGCTCCAGTCTGTGGCAATATAGGTTCTTCTCTAACACCTGAACAAGTGGGAGAAGTAAGGTCAGAAACCAGAAATGACTGCCTTTAACATATCAGCATATTAAATTAGCACTGCGGTGGGCAGAATTCAAGAAACAAAAGGTGGTTAGGGGTCAGGATAGTAGAGATGCAAAGTTCTGTTTTCATCACTGTTTCATCAGACAAGCAGTCTGCTCAGGGTAAGGGAGGGGAGAAAAAAAAAAAAACACTCTGACGTAAAGAAACTATGAAACAACAGCAGAGAGAACATTTGACCGGTGGGTGCGTCATAGTTCTGGGTCAGTTCCTGGAAGAAAGGATAAAGAAGAAAAAAATAACATGGACATGGTTTTAGGTAACTGGCTGCTGTGTGAGGGATGAGTAAAGGGTATTGATTTATTCTCTTCACTGATCCACGAGTGAGCTGGAGAAATAAAATGAGCACGGTTCTAATTACTGGGAGAACAGATGGGAAGAAAACAAAGACAGTCACGACACCAGTAGAGGCACAGCCTACCTTCCAAAATAAACAAACAAACAAAATAAATAAATTTAAAAAATATAAAGTTTTTCTCTACATCTAATAATACGCATTTGTCTTCTTACATGAACTCTGTGAAGATGCTACAACAATTTCAATTAGGTAAAATCATAAGCAATTACAATAGAATTTGACATAACTTCTACGTGCAATTGTTAAAAGTTGAAAAGTTTAAAAATTCTATGTACTTAACGGAAATTTGTCACAACAAAAATGCTTAATTTTCAGTCAATTATGCTGTTTTTTTGCACTGATGAATGTGAAAGGGTCAGTAAGTTCTACTTACCTCTGAACTCTGATCATTTGACTTCAGCAGCTTCATCTCATTCTCAACACGATGAAGCCAGCCGTCATTGTCCAGGAAACGTGTTTCTGCCTCCTTCAGACGTTTGCAAATGTGTTGCTGCTGAGTGCGTAAGCTGGCGATCTTCCGCTCATGCTTACAAGTAGCCTATTGTAAGCAATAACAACAAAAGGTCATTTAGGTGATATTATTAATCATCTGTTGTATGCATACTATTACCCATGTATGTACTCTAAATAACAATTACAGACACAAGAAGAAATATAACATCCAGTCTAGCAATACAGACCAATTTAAAATTGTTTGTTGTTTTAAAAAAAGTGTTTGTTAAGAATTCATTGTTGGGGAGGATTTCAAATATACATTTAATATACATTTTATTTGATTTTATATTATTATTTAACACCACTCTCAGGAAAATAACTCCCACAATGTTGTTTGTTTTGGGTAGGAGTGGACTGTTCTGCAAAGTTTGGTTCCAAAATTCTTGATAATTCACTTTTATACTTTAAATTGTATTGGGACTAACACTGAAATAGCAGAGAAGAGCCAGGAACTGGGGAGCAGTGACCCTGTCCTTTAGTGGCGTAAATGAGAGGCTAAGACAACTATGGAGAACAGAGAGGTGAAACGATGACTCAGCAGCTATTTTTCTGCGGGGATGGTGGAATCTGTGGATAGCAGTGCAAGCATCAGCTACCTTCTCAGTCTTTTCTTTGGCACAGAAATATCGGATCTGCAGGTTGTCCTCCTCACTGTAGCGCTGGCGCAGCTCATTCTCCTTCAGTTGTCTCTCCAGATCCAGCTGTTCTCTCCTGATTTGGGCCCGACTCGAAAAGATTCGCTGCAGAGCTTCTGATACCCTAAAAAGAGAGATAGATATAGAGAGGGAGGAAAAGAGTGATGTTTCAAATATTTGCATTAAATGGGCTGCTTAGGAAATTTGAAATTGAAACAGAACGGAATTAATGTCAAACTTTTCAAGTAATGTAAATGTAAAAATCACTCTGGCCATTTCACTTCATAAAATCAAAGAACAGGTTATTGCAGTTCCAACTATTTTTTTGTTTGTTTTATAATTAAAGCAATGTGGGAAAAACTGTTACAAATAAATATATATAAACAATGATAATATAATTATAAATTATAACTATAAACAAATATATTTGTATTTCTTAGTTAAAACTATAGATTAACAAGGCAGTCATTCATTTCTGGTTTTTGAATTTTTGAAGCTGTAGGTGTTTTGTATTGGACAGTATTATATTGAAAGGTTGTTTTTTTCATGTCCTCTCTGATTCACATACATGAGGGGGACAGAATATTAGAAACACCTCTTAGTATAATGCAATCCAATAAACATCACCATCACCACAGGGATTCAAGCCAGATGTGATTAGAAGCTCCTGTGCCACATGTAAGGAGCAAATTTAATTTATTGCTGTGCCAAGAGCTCTTAGAACCCACTTGTTCAAGTTCAAGTATTTAACACATCCTAAAAAGATCATGAAATATTCAGTAGTTTTATCAACACATTCAAAGCAGTTTACAACTAATTATGATAATGTATACCTATTAATTACATCAAATGTTTGCATGACTAATATTATTTACCAAAATGAATTCATGATGCTTTTAGGCATGAATTGATCTTTAAATCAGGATGTTAATATAATTTATAGCTTCCACAAGATGCCTTCTCTATTTCAACTGAGCTAGAAAGATATTCTCAGCTATATGATGCATACATGTATTCCTGGGACACAGTTGAGTTGATATCCCGATTGAATGCAAGTGGCTGTCTGGCTGAGGTAAAGGAGGAGGAGAGACAGGAGAGCCATGCAGGTAAATAAGACTGGAGAGCTGTCGCTGAGATGTGACTGCACTCTTCAATGTAACTCCAGTGACGTAGGAGACGTCGTGGCCTTGCTAGACTGCTGAATTTTTAATAGTGTGAGAAGCGTGCAGCCTCTATTCAGAGCCTCTCACTGTGCGAGTTGTGAATTCTGATGCCAGTGAATGAAATGTGTGGGAGTGAGACTCATTCAGCTTTTCTGTGTCCCCTGCCCCCAACCCAAATACCCGACAGATGCCACTGTATGCCTTCAAGATGACTAGATGGGATGTGATTGATCTAATTTATGTAAAAGAAATAAATGTGTGTTTATCATTTGAATTAAAATAAATGCACTATACAGCTGTCATTATCAACATGTAAACTCCACATTTAAATAAAATCAGATAGTTAAGATAATTTGCATTACATCAGTTCAAACAGTAGTATACCTTTATACAGAGATACCTACTGTGTATTTGTGGCAGATAAAAAATGAAAATGGGGATGTTCTAATTTTAATTATCATTTTTTTCCCCTCTAATCACAAAACTGCCAACAGCAGCAGCTTTCAAGCCTAATCCTTGGGCCTCAAAGCACATCTGGTTTTTAATCCAAGAAGTATAACAGCCCCTGATTAGATAGCTAGATTGAAAAATAGCAGTGCTCAGCCCTGAGCATGGTTTGGAGTGTATCATCCTTTTTCAATTAAAGACAAATAAAATGTATGCATAGACTAGGACTGGATAAATAAAAAGATTTTCCGATTAATCACAATTTCTATTTGAATGATTTAATTTCGATTCTTAAAATTCAGAGAAGGATCTTTTATTTTGTGGAAATCACAAAATGCAAATAATGCAAATAATAGTTAAGCTAATCAGAATTTAGATGATAGCTGGCCACCTTGAGTCATGACAGTCTCATGAATTGTGACGTGTCTAATTAGTCTATGAACTGCCGCAGAGTATGGGACTCTAGAGATCCAGACATGGCATCTAAGACAGGGATAGACTGATAGCCGGGTAGCTAATACTATAGCTAACCAGCTGTCTGCGGATATCAGGCGGATGTGTTGTCAACACAAACAGTGCAGATGAAGTAGTGGGCAGACTTTCAGTTTCTGTTCTGTCTGTCCTCAAAGTGATAATTAAAGCGGATGTGTTGTACTTAGTTGAAGCATCTGATACTGACAGTCCATGTGTAGCTGTACAAGATATGCAGAATGACGCCGCCTTTGTGTTGCAGTTTTATGCAATTTTATGCAGTTTTATTTAAAAAAAAATATTGCACCATGTTTTAGTCATTTTACAGTTTCTTTTTTATTACTGGGAAATGTGTTTGCAATTTAATCTATCATGTTCACTTTCTGCAATTTCCATTCAAGGAAACAACTGTTTTGCACAATTGTTGAATGTAGAAGAATTGTGAGTTCCCAGGATAAATTCTGAGAAGTGTTTCTTGCAACAATGGCATTTATCTGATTTAACTGAATCAAGTATTGAACCAAATCTAAATGAATGAACTTTGTGAATCAAAAATCGTATGAGGCGATCAGAGGCAATACCCAGCCCTAGCATGGTGACTTATTTTTAGTTTAAAACTAGAACACTACTGCAATATTTTCCATATCTGGCTGCTCTGTATAGGCCCATTGACTCCAGTACCTGTCAGGAGCAAATGCAGAAGAAAAAAAGCCCACAAAGTCTTCTAGTTTAAAAATCTTGGTGTGGTGCAGAGTTTAAATACTTACTTAGATGCTGGCACGATTTTGCAGTTTCAATTCCAAAACAATTAAGACCACATCACACAAAAAAATAAATAATACAAAAAAAACCCTTCTCTCTCTTTGAAGTTCCTATGAAACATTAGTTTCTTCATCTGATGCAAATACTCTGATCCTTTTGAAAGAAAATTTACAGCAGGAAATTAGACTGACACAGATCATCTTTAGTGAAAAACCAATGGGCTATGAGTTATGGAGAGAAAGGCAGCTTAACTTAGACAGAAATAGAAAGATAGAAATATTCAATAACAACTGTGATGAGTTTTTTGGGCTAGTGCTGCATGAGGTCATCACTGGAGACACATGGTTTTCCAGGAAGTAACAGTTTTCCAGGAGGTTCAAGTGCCCATTTCACGGGATAGCATTTCATGGGAGTAACACAAACAAGTTGGTTAGAAAGTATAAAATATCAGGTAAAATAGGGATGTGATGATGTGAGCTGATCTACATAAGGTATGGGAACACTTTACTTCCAGTAAACTCTGGGTAGGTCGCTTTTCACTGCCTTACATAGCTCCATATTTATGACAGAACACATTGTAGGTCGCTGTTTAAAAAAAAAAAAAAAAAATCAGACAGACTCATTTTTAGGTGCAGTCTAGGGATAGAGCACATCTAGTTTGGTGACCTAAGAATTGCATAACTGCATTTCACCAATGATGTAGTTCTGCTAGCTTCACTGAACTGTCAGACTGGTGAGGGCCTGTAGCCAAGTGTTAGGCACCTCCAAGTCTTATGACTCTACTGAGTTGCTGCCATAAGTGAAAGAGGTCAAATATTTTTGGTTCTTGCTCATGAGTGAGGTGAGTCTTGAGCACCACACAGGTGGATTGGTATGTCATAGGACAACACAGGTGTTGGACCAGACTGAGATCATGGGTAAAAAGAGCAAAAATGTGTATTCTTCACAGGGTTGTTAGGCCCCTTAGGGACAGAGTGAGGGGTTCAAACATCCAGAAAGACACTAGAGTAGAATGACTCCTCTTTCACATTGAAATGAGCCAGTTTAGGAGGTTGTGGTGTCTGATTAGGATTTGACATGGATGCCTCCCTGTGGAGGCATTTTAGGCACATCCAGCTGGAAAGAGACCCAGAGGCAGACATGGAGCACACTGGATATGTCCTATTTGGCCTGGGAATGCCTTGGGAACCCCCAGGAAGAGATGGAGGAGGTGGGCATGGAGAGGAGTTTCCAAGAGCTAAAGCTTCTACAACAATTACCTACACTAGGACAAGTGTCAGACAATGGACTGATAGTTGAATGATAGGTCATGATATAAAAACAAACTACATAAAACTACATAGCTGTCAGCTGACTTTTGGACCCCACTGTATATGTATATGTGTGTGGTGAATTGCACAAACCAATGTCTACACAAAATGGCATGTTTATGCCACTCACCTCATATTACTCTATTAAGGCATATGATTAACACAAACACTAAATTAAGCCATATAAACACTGAATTAAACTCAAAGACTACTACTCAATGTAATCTAAAAGTGATGCAGTTCTGCTGAGCCAACTGAGAATCAACACCTCAGACTCCAGCTCTACTTATTTTTCAGTAGTTTTAATTAAATGATTTGGCTCACACTGGTTGATTCACAACAGCTCTCTCAAACATGCCATATAAAAGTCCTGACTGTCACTGTCAGCACTTAGGCTACATCCTCACTACTACATTTTCATTTTAAAATGCATCTCTTTACTATATTTTCGTCACTCATCTATACTACTCCGGAGTTTTCAGGCCCTGAAAACAGAGCGTTTTGGAAACACTACACTGGGGAACACAATTTTTGTTGAGTTAGGTCTGACAGCTGTTTTTAACAAATTTTTGGGTGCGGAATCCAAAACTGATCTCAGTTTTTCTCTATCACGTCAAGTTTTTGAACTATAGGATCCCCGTTTTCTTAAAACATATGAAAAATACTGTACTAAGATGGAATAGTTACAAGCTTTGAAAACTAAAAAAACAGCATAAAACGAGATAAAACTTACAACGGTATGCCCATGGTTACAAGGTTAAGAGAAAAGCCAGCACAAATCCTCTTAATTCCTACTATGCTAGCTTTCTGTTTGCAGATATTGATAGTACTGACCAATGTTCCCTCTAAGCTGCGCGCTTGCGCAATCGCGCACTGCTCACACATTCTCAGCGCACAAGAAAATCTATACAGCGCATAAAATAAAATTCAACATAAACTGCAAATTAATTAGAGCAATAACATTTTCTGTAACTTTTTGCAGTGTAATACAGTGAGTGACAGATGTCCAGCCAATGATACGATACGGTTCACTTACGCTACGCAGCCAATCATAGCATTGACATTGCTTGCGTAGGTGCCCTTCCCATACGTGCCGCGGCGCTGTGCAAGTTAGCTAGCTAACAACAGTGCATTTCATTTTAAGTGAGCCAAATTACTTATATTAAAAGTAAACGAATGGAAATTGCTGCTGTAATTTGATTCTTTTAATAAGCCATGTAACTTGCTATGATCCCAGGTGTTGATCAGGTGTGATACTGGTGTGTAGCCACAGTGTGCACATCTGATGTTGCTCACAATGGTCCTCAGTGTGCTCAAGGAGCTTGTGTGTATGCCCAGACACATGAAAAATTGGAGGGAACATTGGTACTGACCTATTGGGAGCTGCACACGCCTCTCACCGCACTGTCTCAATTGTGACTGCACAAACAAGTTGCCACGTAGCTGTTGAGTCCAATCGTAATCAGCTGGCAAGTCTTACTACAGCTAATCAGTGGAATTTTGCTTATCTGGAGTGTAAGCTGTGGAGAAAAAACTTGACATGCTAGAAAAAAACTGACTGCAATTTTGGAATCAGCATGCCAATTTTAGTTTTAATCAGCATAAAAATCTAACTCAACAGATTTTTTTTTTTCAAATTGTTCCCCAGTGCTACTGGCCCTGTTTTAGTTTGAAAACTCTGGGGTTGCATTGCGGTCTGGATGAGCAAAAACGTAAACCTTTGGAAACGATGACGTAGACACACCGGGTCGCTCCCTGATTGGGTTTTATCAGCCTGAATCAACATAAATTACAAGTGTTACCGACCTTGTTGTCTTTACTAGCAGCTAATATTTCATATTAATGCTACAACTGCCTTTGCTTTCCTCGTTCGTAATGTTTTCTGCAACTAATAAGCTGAGCACACCTGAGAGTAGACAATCTGCTTCCTGTTTACACCAACTCGCGCATGCCCAGTGTCTGTACACACGGTCACACGTATTCATTTTCAGGTATGTTAGTGTGGACAGATAATTTCTAATATGGAGCTAAAAAGCTCATCTGGATGGAGATCGTTTTCAATTTAAAACATCGTTAAAACGAAAACATAGTCACATAGATGTAGCCTTAAACTCAAGTGTGCCTTCTTAATAAGAAAGTAGGCAATTATTAACCAACACACTTACTATAGGGACTAGCTGAGCTGATACAGCACACCACAGTTGATAAAGGCTCATTGCTAAGTTGGAATATTTAGTGTCAATAAATAGAAAAATAGACAAAAAGTCATAATTTAAAAAAGTTGTTTTTGAAAATCATTCTTGATTCTACAACCTAGACCAGCATACCTAATTACACCTTACTCTGCTGGAGCCACTTCATTATAAATTATAATGGCTCTAAAGCCACCAGAACCACTTGTAAAACCACAGGTCCCATGAATGTATCATTACTGTATAATATGCTGGCAAATGCGGGCAATATGCTCTGTCTGCCTGCAATCAGTGCCTGTATTCTAATTACAATGTTTACAATTAAAAGGATTTAGGACACATAAAGAGACAACTACTGTACTTATGTCTCAGGATACACTGTGAATCACACTCATGTGCATGCTTACCTTTTGAACTCGGCTTGTGCCTGGGAAGAGTTCTTGTTAGAAGTCCCAAGCACCATGTTCTTCTCCTCATATTCCTTTAGTTTCTGCTTCAGCTGCAGAATCTTTAGAAATGCAATACAACATTGAAATAACTGTCAGCAATTAATTTTAAGTCTGAGAATTTTCCAGGAGATTTTCGGGTTTTTTTTTTTACTCATCACGGTATTGTTGGTTGTTTCATATTACCTCTTGCCGTTGCTTCTCACATATCACTGCATATTGGCCAATGTGACTGTCCAGGCTTACAACATTACTCTTCAGCTGATAGGTAAGGGTAGGGAGAAAAAAAACAATTTAAAAGAAATTCATACATTTATAGTCCAGAAATAACAGCAGATATATTAACAATATGAAAACTTTAATACTAACCGAGGATTTAATCTCCTTGGCCCTGTTGGCATATTTGAGTGTGTTTTGGGTATCATCATATGACTTGGATGAGGGGCTAACGTTGGCAATCATAACCGTCCTGCAGTTGCCTCCCAAAGAATCTTTAAGTAGTCGTGTCAACTTGCTGTCCCTGTATGGTATGTGAGCTTTCTTACTCTGAAATGAATGAGAACAGTTAACATTAACCCAAGAAATATGACCACTCAGGATATCTGGGTTCACTTTGAGTGTACACAAACAAGAAACTCAGAAATATTAAAACTCTTGGGATTCCCTTAGAAAAAGATTCAATAAAAAGAAAAGGAAAGGAACAAATACAGATTCTGGGGATCCAGTACTTCTGTCAAACATGACACAAAATCAAAATTAAAGAAATAAAAAGTTTCTGTTTTATACAGAGGAGAGCACACATGTCAGTTGTGCCTTAATATGCATTCTCCATCTGGACAAGCCCCACAGGTGAAGCTTAGTCATATTACACTATTTGGTGGGGACCAATAAACTGAAAGGAGAACAAAATTAAATATGGAGTGTTCATTTTAGATTTAAAACAGGGATCATCCATCAACAGTACTGGTCTGTAGTCTTTCTGCAGCTGGTTTGTGATAACAGCTCAGACTGTAATAATGGCATCAGATACACTACAGCTGCTTAGACAAGTCACAATCTCATGAGCATTGCGATTGCAGAAAGTAAAATTAAAGTTAAGCAACAAAGGAGTGTAAAACGATCTGTTCTGGGGTGTGCAGCTGTGTCTCTACTTTCCCCCTGGAAAAACCCTAAGCCTAAAGCCTGACTCAGAAACTGTAGTTATAGTTCATGTCAGGTCCAGGGAGTTTCAGGATAGTTTTGCCAATTTGGAAAACCAATTATAATAAGCGCAGGCATTCAAACATGTTCTTTTAGCGAAGTCTGTGTCCAAACGTTAACGGTCATAATTCACCCAACACAAACTCAAATGTTCATTTTGACTCCATCATTCACTGGTGTGAATGAGAGGTGTTAAGCAGTCATAATAAAAACTGAGGGCTGGGTTCAAAAGGAATGAAGACATGTCCACTAATGTAGACAAAATTTAATTCCACCCTTTTACAGCAATTGGGCAACATTGGGAGCAAAAGAAGTTCTACCGTAACTTATGTAACCCAACCCTTTTTGTCACTGCTTCACAAAGCTCCCATGGGCCTACCAATGTAAGGATTTTGCTATGAAGCAGGTACAGGTTTTAGCCTTAGTCAACAAAGTCAATGACAACCACACATCAACATTTTCAAAAAGTTCAGCTTTCTCTGTTCAGCAGCACTATTAAGTAAAATTGGCAATATCAAATGTATTCACTTTTTACAACATTTTCAGAAAGCCCCGTTTTCTTGGGTGGGAAACACTGGCCTTGTGTGGATGGACGGCCAACATAGAGAGAAAGGATGTGTCATAAAATGTATCTGCATTAGCTTGGACATCGCCTAAGGCAAACAACTTACAACAAAAACCTCTGTGCAGCATAGCATGAAGATGACATACTGAACAGCCCAAACAGAAGTAGCAGACATTCTTCTCACTCAAACGAAAGGCATGTCAGCCCAGACACAAGTGGGGACATTCTTTCCTGTAAACAATGGCCACAACATGAATTCCTTGTCTGCCAACAGTGAACACTGGAGCACCAATAACCATGGGGATAGGGTGGAGAAGGAGTGGGGATTAGTGGTGGGCGTTATAGCATGAGCAGATCAAACTATTCTATTTCATGATTGCAACACTCAAGAATGGTGAACAGGGTATAATAGTAACTGGACAGAGTCCATGAAACAACACAGTTTTAACCCAAGAATGAAGTAACCTGTTGAAGAAGGATCACATTTCAACATAGCTGTGGTACATTTGCACAGCACTTCCTAAATGCATGTGGCCTGCTTGTGCCTCATCCCTTGAGACTCGTGTGTAAAATGAGAAGACTGCTTGACAGGTTAATGTATGCAACTGGAATGAAATAATACCCAAATACTCAGTTGACTCTCCACTTCCCAGGCTCTGTTTTATATGGAGTGTTGTGGTTAACTTCATATACCTTAAACCATAATAATCTTAAGAACATGATTCAAAATATCCATATTGACTGTTGATTTGTTGAAAAACAAAAATGCATTAAAACAATACTAGATGAAACCATTTTGTCTGCTAGAAGTTTTTTATGCGTTAGTATCTGCTATGCAGTGTATTAGTGCCTATCTCTGGACACACTAAATGTAAAGCACTTTATAAACATTTTTTGTCAGTTTATCTGTGTATATGTTATTAACATCTGTAGTTGGTGATTGAGTGAAGAGCTAGCAATGCCAGACCCAGGCTTGGGCTGATATTCGTTAAGATTGAATACCACGATATTTCCCACAATATGCAATATTTTTTGAAATTTCTCTCAAAAAAGGAAACAAACTTTTTCTTTTTGCAGTTTTGCAGAATCTGCCCTGCTGCCAAGACTGACCTTCATTTCACAGCTTTGCTTACTGTACATTATACCTTGGCATGGGACAAATAAGACTTTAAACTGCTGTTTGGTGACAGCATCGCCAATACTTACAATAATATAATTTTATATTATAAAAAACATATCTAAAAACAAAAAATACAACAATACAATTATTACTCATTAAAAAAAACAGCTATTGCCCAAGCCTGGCAGACTACAAAGAATCTAAGATTCTATATCTAAACTATATCTGCCAATAGACTGTAGCTTATGTTTTACTGCAATTTTCTTTTTAAGTCTGAGTAATTATTCACTTATTTAATGTTTGTGTGTATTTTATTGCTTTAGTTGGTTTATAATGATGAATCTTGGTTGATTTTATCTAATTTGTATAACATTATTTCAAAAGTTGAGAGAAACATCATTCTAACTTATTTTAGGCAGTGAATTGCAGAGAAGTGTTTGATTTGTAACCAAACTAACCGACCCATTTGTTCACGTTCTTGTTTGACAGATACTGTGGTGTGCAGCTGTCTTTGCTAACCAGAAGGTGTCTTGAGTGCATTCAAAATTCAAGATTCTTAGTGTTACAACAAGCACACAACACCATTTGAATATTAAAGCTTTTGTTAACAGATCCCTAATTTGAATTTCCAGCTGTCATTGACACATGTGGGAGAATGCTCACAGGAAAGAGAAAATGTGAAACCTTTAAATATTTAAAAGGGAAACTAAATTTTCCAATTTCCCTTTTCCAGTGATTTCTCTGTTACTAGAAAAAGAGTCCAAATGTTAAAAAGTTTTCTAGGAACGGGTGGACAACTCGGTACCGGGGCTTAATGGCCTTGGAAAATATAAACGATGTCCTCAACAAAGGCTGGCCCTATAAAATGTCGACATACATCACTTGACTATTGTATGACCAGAGCAATGTCAAAATTACATGGTCATAAAAAACCATTCATGACTTTACTTTACTTCCCTTGTTTTGCATGATGGGGCTTCTTAAGAACATGGAGAGCTTTGCAGCTTCTGCAAAGATTTCATTTCTATCTATAGATTTCTATTTTGAACACTGGTAAGTTTTCAGGTTTATCTAAAAAGTTGTTTTGTTATTTTTTCCAACCCTCTATTTGTTATATACAGTATGTATAGGGTAAACTAAACTCACCTTTGGGTCAGCAAGAGCATTGATAACATTTCCTAGGGCAAGGAGTGAGCGATTGATGTTAGCACCTTCCCGCAAACGTGCCCCTTTGGCGTTGGTAGCGCTGGCTCTCTCTGAGCCTGCTAGATCAATCAGGCTCATTTTGGCAACACAAACGTTAGGATTGAGGCTGGCGGTTTTGTCCTTCTGCCTCAAATATATCTGGAATAAAGAACACAGAACTGTCAATTTAAGACAATTAAGAAGTAAACTGTGATGCATTGTTAGGCGTAAACCAGATATTTTTAATACTTATCTACTTATCTATAAAATGGAGATATTAGTAACTGCATCCTTGAAATTGAGTAGAAACTGTTTACATTTAAGCTTTTGCATTTATGTTTCTTCTTGTTAATTATTGTCTATTTTATATTGTTTTCTTATCTTAAGTTATGACATCATGTTACAGCCTAATTGTCCTTTGGGATTTATATAAACCTCGACTGAAAGACCTGAAATACAGCGTGGGACCGGGAAGAGGTGGCATTCATATCAGTTGGGTGTTGTGTCCTGTTTCGATTGCCAAAATCCAAAGCCTCAAGAATGTGCTCTGCAGATTTGGGCTGTATGGAAAGAGAGAGAGAAAAACAAAAAGACAACATCGATGGTGCATGAGACAGTAAAAGGACCACCACGGAGCACTTGAACTCAAAAACAACGAGGGACAACAGGCTACACTTAAGCTGTCTAATTGATGACAGCACAAAGCTTAAGTTTCAGTTCAAAATGTACACACAACCTTCATTTATTAAGAGAAAGAAAGTTGCTAGAGAAAACAGTTTTCCTGAACTGTAACCGTAAACACTTTTTTGCTAATGTATTAACACAGGAAATGCATTTTTAAATATCAGTGCTTGCAGGGGAGCACATTTCTTGTGATTTATTCTTGTACAACCCCTACAGACTTGAAAAATATGATTTTCTACTTAAAAACATTACATTGTGTACTGCAAAAACAACTGAGAGACTCAATGTAATACATTGACTTTGGAGTGACACCAGTATTTACCTTTAAAAAGCTCTATGATCCTAGGGGTGTGTATGATACATGTTACTACTAACCTGATGCAGTGTGAGGCCCTGAACAACAACTCCTTTAGAACTGTCTTCTCTCACTGCAAGAGGGCCTGCATTAGCCAACAAATCTCTGATCTGTTCATTGTAAACCTGCAAACAAACAACAAATATAACAGCAAACAACGGCAAATCCATTAAAACCACCCAAAGAGATCAGTCAAGACAATAATGTATGGTCAGGTTAAGGCTCTGTATGGGATACAAGTAAACAGTGAAATGTTTTAAAGCTATTAAAGCAGTTTGTAATTGCTGCAGTTCCTTTAGGCAAAAGCAGTGTGGTTCAATCTTCTCAGAATATTACAACTGAAACCCTTCAAAGTCTGAGAATCACTTAAATCCAAAAAATGAACAGGTTATAAACTAATACAGATAACAAAGAGAAGAAAACAAACAGAAAAGCAATAAAAACTGAAATATTCACCTCAAGATATGAGAATTCAACAGCAAATTCTTTCTCCTCCTTGGCATCATCCATGCGTTTGAACAGCTCTTTCATGGTACGATACATGACCCCTGGGTCATCTTGTGAGCCTAACATGGTATGTGTCTTGCCTGCTCCAGTAGCACCGTAGGCAAACACTGTAAATCAAAAACAATTCAATTAAAGACAAGTGAATGACATCTCTATACAAATAAAACACATGTACTGTATAATATAAATGCTTAACGCAACATTAAACTTGCTTTAGATAATGCATAACCACAAACTGGAATATGAAATCTTGGAACATAAGAAATTAAAGCATCAAATATATTATATTTCATAATGGGACCCAAAAAAGGCATGGTTATTGTGAAAAGTTTGGCTTAATTAAGCTTAACTGATTTGAATTATGTTCTGAACAACAACACCTAAATGACAAGCTTAAAACTCACACCACTGAAACAAATACAATTCAAAAAGTTTTGGTCACATAGCACAATTCAATCAAGATAAACTGGGTGCTAAACATTCTTTATTAGAGAGCTAAAGCTAATGCAGACTAATACGACATTTCTGCAATAAATTCTACCTTAAGGAAGGTCTATTTTTAAATCAATGATAGTAGGCTAAGCTGCAGCGAGATAGAGAGCTAGCAGAGCTGCAAAGCTAGTTAACCTAGCTTTCTACACTGTCTTATTAAAACTAGCTGCTGCTGAGGCTGATTCTGACTAGAGCTGTGATCATGACCATAGCCATGGGATGATATAGCTTTGGCTGTTGACAATAGACAGTACATGCAGAAAGTAAAGTGTCACATCATCTCTCCTTTCTGTCATATGTGCAAAGCATTTCCCAAAATTGTTCCTATAGCAAACATGTTTAATGTGAAGTAATTTAAAACCTAATTTGAGGTGAAGCAAACATTATTGCAAGGTAGCACAAAATATTTTTTGCAAGATAATCCAAAAGTACTGCAAGGTAATGTAAAAGTATTGAGAGGGATTGCTAAAGTAGTTCAGAAAGAAAATCCCACCATGACCCTTTTGGGGCTCCATAACTAACAAGACATTAACAAAAACCATGTAAGGTGAGGCGTGATACATGCAACTTTATCTTAATGCAGAGTCATTCAGGTGTTACCTTTATTTACAACCCTGTTTCCAAAAAAGTTGGGACACTGTGTAAAATGGAAATGAAAGTGATTTGCAAATCATGTAAACCCATATTTAATTGAAAGAGAACAAAGACACCTTTCAAAGAAGTTGGGACAGGGGCAATAGAAGACTGGAAAAGTTGTGTAATGCTTAAAACAAACAAAACATGGTTGAATATCTCACAACTAATTAGGTTAATTAGCAACAGGTCAGTTCACCACCTTGTGAAAGACTGTATTGCACATCTGGGAAGGCACCATTAATGCTGAATGGTATATACAGGTTTTGGAGCAGCATATGCTGCCATCCAGACGTCTTTTTCAGAGAAGACCTGGCATTTTTCAACAAGACAATGCCAAACTGCATTCTGTAAGTATTACAACAGCATGGCTCCGTAGTAGAAGAGTCTGGACACTAAACTGGCCTGCCTGCAGTCCAGACCTGTCACCCATAGAAAACATTTGGCATATCATGAAACTAAAAATATGACAAAGGAGACCCTGAACTGTTGAGCAGTTGAAATCCTATATCAGACAAGAATTGGAAAACATTTCCCTTTCAAAATGCCAAAAAAACTGATCTCCTCAGTTCCCAAACATTTACAGAATGTTGTTAAAAGAAGAGGTGATGCAACACAGCGGTAAACTGTCCCAACTTTTTTGAAACCTGTTGCTGGCATCAATTTAAATTGAGCATATATTTTTCATAAAACGTTCCCAGTTTCAATGTTTGATATGTTGTCTTTGTTCTATTTTCCATTAAATAGGGGCTTGCATGATTGGCACATCATTGGATTCTGTTTTTATTTACATTTAACAAAGTCCCAACTTTTTTGGAAATGGGGTTGTAAATTGGTGCACTAACTTTAATGCAAGCCTACATTACACACACACACAAAAACACACAGCTGTATTATTAAATAGCGGAAACAAGTTCTGAATTCGACCTATCATCACTTTTAATATACAAAATGGTAGATATGGTGAACTTTTAGGCAAATAGTGGTTGGCAAACAGTATTCCAGCATGTTTGGCAGCCTGGTGTAGCTTTTGACACACAGCTTGTATTTTTTCATCTGTTACCTGTGCAGTTAAATCCATTCATCACACCATCCAAAACTGCTTTAGTGGTATTCTCAAAGACGTCAACTTGAGTAGAGTTCTCGTTGAAGACATGGTCAAAAACAAACTTGAGGTCTTTGTTAGCCCTCTTGTTGATATTTCTGTTCCGCAATCTTTGTGACCCAAAACACGATAAGTCCTCTTCTTTGGGGTCAAATATGAGCATGTGGTTGTCAACAACCTGGACCACATTTCGACAGTTTTCACGCTTCTCACTGTCATTGGCTGGCCTCACCCGAACAACCACCTTTACATGGCTGCACACACTATTTGCCATTGTGGTCAGTCTGCATCAACTGAAGTGTGTCTGCAAAACAAAGACAATGAATTAACTACATTTACATTATAAATTGATTGATAATTATAAATGTAACTCACCAATGTAATGTTTAATAATATCCTTATTAAATCACACAAACCAAGAGAAAACTGTGAAAAATGGACAGGTGTATTAAAAGTGACTTAAGTTACCTACAAGGTTCTTTGGGCTCCCTGAAAGGATTGTCTCAGCATCTCCTTGATTACATTACTATAAACTATGAATGTCCTTTAAAAGGGCTAGGAGATGCATTTAATACAACAGTCCTGCAATAAATCCAAGTACAATGTTGATTATATTGGGTTGTATGCTATAGTCTTAAAATATTTTGTCTTTGGTATAAATAGGGTTTGCATATTATCATTAAAGTAACCACGTGTACACATTTACAAAATAACACTTATGTTAAGACTTGGTTGGCGAGGTTTATGTTTTTCCTCCCCATCACTGCATAGATAACAACTATGATTCCCATGCTTTATTTCTACTCATTACAGTGAAATTAATGGACCAATGTTTCTATTCTATTTAAATCCAAGACATAAAGATACCAGTACATTACAACAATGAGGCTTAATGCATGAATTATACATCTGGCCTAGCAGTTAAAGACTAGTAACTTTCAAGTCGTGAAAAGTCATGAGAGATATTGTTATACTGTTAGTTAAGGGTCATTAAATATATCTACATACGGTAAAAATCTGAATTCAAGCATATGTTGCAATATGACGCTTTTAAAGGCGAAACGATTAGCTATGAAGCCAACCCAGCCGGTGTGTCAATCATAAAAACTCATGCTATGCAAACCAGGCTGTGTTTTGGTGAAAAGCTAACAATACAGGAAATTGAATTTAGCATAGGAATTAAAACGGTGTCTGGTGTTTGAATATGTCTCTGTTTATGGACGTTATAGCGCTTCATTGAAGACCTAGACAAAGATGAATTATAGAAACTTGTCAATTCTTAATAAAGAATAGAAAATATATATATATTTATATTTTTTTTTTACAACATTAAAGCTTCTTGATGGAAAATGTGAGGGGGTTAACTTGGCTGGGTTGGCTAACGCCTGCTAGCTAGCTCTCACAACTTCCAACGGTAAATTAGTGTCCCCCAATGTCGGTTACACGGTGAGGGGATTGTTGTTTTGCCTTACCTTTTAGCCAGCAACCGTCTTCTTTCGTTTCATCACCACGGTAACGTTTTCCGACAAGAAACAAGCAGTCCGTGTTCTTAAAAATGAATTCGCTAGCAAAGCTTCTAGACGGCCATAGCTAGCACGACAAGCGCCAATAATTTCAAAAACAAGCCCTCTTCCTCCGTCGCAGCAGATTGGGTGTGAGCCGCTGGTCATGGGGCGGTGCCGACGTGACGCGGCGGGCATGCTGCTGTCGAAGGTGGAGCCACTCCGCTGAGTACTACGGTAAGCAACAGTTAACTTGCCTGAGGTGTAAACACAATTCACCCGGGAGAAATATCTTTAAATGTATCTGAGTGTACTGTTGCGTCCCTGTTGGTGTATTCGTTGATATTTTTTGAAGCTAACTGCGCCGGTGGGCATCCAACGTACCAGGTGTAAGCCACTGCTCATCTACATACCGTCACAGCTACTACACACTTTTATGTTGAAGGGCAACACATTTATCGTTAAAGGCCGAGCTTAGCCACACACCTCTGTAACACACTATAGTTAAGATTAGTGTCTTCATTTGTAACTCCATGTCTGTAACTCACAACCACTCACGCAAGCTTGCTCCATGCTAGCTTTCGCATTCTTAGCAAGGTAGGTTAGCTAAGCTGCCTCACACCAAAACAGTCTTGTTCCAGACCAGCAGCACACCATTACACGATGACAGGCGTTTGGTTAAATGAAATGATCTTTTAACAGCTACCACCAACCCAGAGCAGTAATCGTATGCTTTTGTGAACTCCTTTCTGCTCGTAGCTGTAAGGCTAGCAGCTAAGTAGCCATGGAAATACAGAAAGTATAACGGGCCCTTGAAAAAATACCTCTTCCTTGAATGATATAATAATGCCCCAGTTATCCTTGAATGGTTCCCCACCTTTCCCCAACCTTATTGCACAGTGTAGACAGGTTGTTTAAAAGACTTGTATGTTTTGAGACAAAATCACTTAAGTTGTGATAATATACACTTATGAGAATTGGAGGCAATAACATAGATACAAATAATTACAGAATGGTTCATAAGTGATAATAAATTTACAGTAAAGTTGATTCCTGCACTGCAGGTATGGCCCACAATCTGACTACAATGATGCATTATGACTGAGTATTTGTATTTCAGGTACTGTGTAGCCTATTTGCTGCCATTGAACATTTCTATTGCGTTTAGCAATGCCATGTACAAACATGTTAAATGCCTTCAGCTCCTGAACATGTTTCTGTTTTACATCTCAAACTGAGCTCTTAATTTTCAAGACATCTTGTTGCCAGGAAACACCTCAATACCTTTTTTAACCATGTAGCTCACTTTGGTGCCTGGTGCGGGCAGTATTATTCATGTAAAATGCCAAAATGTTAAACCAATCAGCCAAAGATTATATTCTTATTGTGGGTGTGGTGTTAATGCTGTACTTGGACCACAGATAGGTGCTGTTTGAAGGGTTCAGCCCTTCAGAGTGCTTTCAGCTGGCTTGAAATGTTAAGAAAGTGATTGTTTTGGCTGGGTATACCCATAGACTGTATACCAGGCTGGAAATCAGCTACTTAAGCCATTTAAAAGTTATATGCATTGTACATAGTTGTTACACTGCATTGCTGTATGTAACCATTTGGTATATATTCTAGGCTATTCCAAAAAGCATAGTAACTACATAAACACTTACAGTCGCCTATTTTAAAATGAGTAATCACCTGTCACTTGCAGTCCATTACCACTTACTTCAGTTTTCAATATACACACTAATATTCAACTGTATTACAAACCCTGCTCTTTTTAATTGGCTTAAACACTTAATAGCTTTGCTCTTATTTTCTACATAGATCATTTAAAGGATCATGATTTTCCACACGTCTCTGCGCTCCAACCCAATGTTAAGGAAAACCAGTCTGGCTGTGTGGAGAGCGTGGAAGTCATGGAAGTTAAGCCTGCACACTTCTACAGTTGATGCATCCTCTGGTCCTGGTCCCTGGGAAAGATCTGAAAAACTGTCTTCTGTTTCAACTGAAAAGCCTCCTCACACGCCTGTCATGCTCAAAGAGGTGCTTCATTACTTAGACATCCAACCTGGTCAGGTATGTTTACATCTTTACTATTATAAATATGTCAAAGATTAATTCACACCAAATGAGTGCCATGTGAAAATATTCAAACGAGCAATTATGTAATTTTACCTTCTTTTATTACCATTATTACAAAAGAACACATTAAGTTCCTAGAATAGGTTCACATAGGCAAATCTGATGTGTGACTAAAATGAATTTCTGGGACTGTCCACACTGATATTTACTGGTGATTAGGTCGTATTTGTATTTTCAGGCATTGTCATCCAGTCTGCCTTGGTTGCTATGGTAATGGCATAGGCATGTAAACTCACACTAAGAGGTGTTTCTTATATTCTGTCCCTCTAATGTGTGTCAGTGTTTGAAACACCTATCCGTGTCGTACATTTCGTTACAGCATCACCACTAACTACAGTCCCAAAAAATACAGCACCTCCTGACAGCATCAACAGCAGTTCATATCATAAGCTTCTTAAAGATAAGATGTATTGCAGAGCTTTTATATTAGTTTTGTAACAAATATATTAAATGGTTTTGAATTTGAAAAAAATGCAATAACACCAGTGTTAAGAACTAGTTTTCCTAATTTGTGCATTATAACACCTCAGTAGTATCTTAATGCAATCTAAAGATAACTGTTAGAAATTACCTCTTCACTGATACTTATTCTCTTAACTGAGATGTTTCTAAGGTAAAGATTCTGTTCACACACTATATGACAACTTGTTATAAAGACATGCATGAATTGGTTAGAGTGCTGGTATCTTGGCTTTCATTTAATGTATGTACTACCAGGACAGATGGGCATGAGTCAAAAGCCTTCTGGTGTGGCAAGCAGCATAGGAGGGGAAGTGATGCCCCCCCTATATAATGCATGGTCAAGGCAGGTGGGGGCCATGGGTCAACAACTTAGTCAGGAATTGCGCCACTGTAAGGCTGTTGGCAGGACACAGGGTGCTGCGTCGCTCCTGCCTGAACTTTAGCACCTCTAAACTCCTCCGCTGCCCGCCCATTTGCCAACTGTCCCAAGACAGCTTGCCAATCAGATGCTATTAAAAACAGTTTGATAGATTTTGTTTTTTTGTACAGTACATGCTGTAGATCTCACATAGTGTGACGTTCTGTGGAAATGTTGCATAGTTACATTCAGAAGTCATGTTTTAAATGTTGCTTCACTGCAGATGTCTTTTATTTATTTATGTGATGACACGTAGGTAATATTGCAGTTCCATGGGTTATGTTTGAACCACAGCAACATTACAAACTTACTAGGGTGCTTACACATTGTTATAGTACATTTACATAGCAAATTCTTAACTGAAGTGTCATTTAAGCAATCACATTTGTGGTGGTTAAGTAATGATGCTACTAACAGATCAGTTGCTGTAAAAAAAACAAAAAAAAAACTCCCTTATTATCAGGCAAATTCCCACTGAAGTCACTGAGGGCAGTGAGATTAATAATATGAATGGTTATTGTAAAATAATCACCAATATGTAATTGCTCTTGTCAGCTGAAGCAGAGTATGTATGAATAGCGTACTTAAGCAATGATGGGTGTTAGAGCAAATACTGCAGTTAAACCAAAGTGTGTAAATGAAGCCTTTCAGTGCCCTGCTGCCTCCCACACAGGACATCTGGCTGTAAATGTGTATGCAGGTAGCTAATTTCCACTGGTAGCCCACACGATATTTTCACAGTTTTACAAATGGCCATTGTGCTTGTTTGATCTGATTTCATAGTTTGTCATATTTCTTCACTGAAAGCATGCATTCACTTAACAAAGAACTATGCAGCTCACCACTAACTCCCATGCAATGGTTTTCTGGCACACTGGAACACAACTTAATATGTAAGGTGGGGAATGATTTTTAGCCACATTACCTGCAGTGTTCAAGGAATGGTAATGTTATTCAGTTTGTCCACTACTATGGCCCAGGCTAAAATATGAAAATGACTGTCAGATGGATTGACATAAAATATTTTGCAGACATTCATCTTCCCCTCAGGACAAATCCTAATGGCTTTGATTATCACCTGCCTCTAGCACCACGGATGCTTATCCTGTCAAATATCTAAACATCTACTTGATTGATAGAACAAAGGTTTGTGCAGACTCTGCTTGCGCCTCCATGAGGTCACATTTGCAGATTTGAGTGAATTTTAGTCCCATTTTTGTCATGCATTTATTATTTTTATGTCTTACTGGGATTTTGAGGCTATGCCTGTCGCCATCTTTGCTGTGTATAGTTCTCATGATCTGTTGCAATGTTAGTTGAAAAGGTACTGTTCACAGACACATTGTCCACGCCACTCTGCTTCGCAGTAATGCAAAAGACTCAGTCTCTTCAGTAAATCCATTTGTCATTTCCAATCAAGAGCTTGGTTACAGTGTGTTGTTCTGCAGATGAATGCAGGTTGTTGAATCAAGTTTTGCATGAAAACAGCAATTAGTTAATTTGTCCTTTCATACGTCTGTCACAATATTATCTGGTTCTTATTGATGTTTGTCATTGAAAATGTTATTATTAACATTGTTACTATTTTTATCATAGTTTTCATTGGCAAAATTTACACTGGTAACTCAACTATCAAACCAAGACAGTGAGCTGAAAGCTGTATAGAGCTGCACAGTGTGGTGTTGATGCTCAGTGGAACTGGCAGTACCTGCCACCCTTGTACAGTACAGTAAATGACTGAATTCAATTTTAATGTTTAAAAAATACAGCATAAATGTGTGTTGTTTTTTTTTTCAAACTTTTCTGCAACATGTTTTCTTTCTTTTTTTCTTTCTACTTCTTTTTTGATATTATACTTTCATGTGAAGCCATCTCTTTAACACAATAATATTTATAGTTGAGTTAAACAATTGTGCTGGAAAGACAAAGCATGAGGAGTCCTCCACTGGCGCAGACTGCTTGCGTAGGGGACCTCCTCTAGAACAGATTAATGAGCCATCAGCTGAGAGTCCAGGGGAGAAACCCTGTGCTGCTGTAGGAGAAACGAGCTGCCTACTCTTTTATTTCAGTCTCAACACGCTCCCCCTTGTGGATTTAATAAGGCCATAAGTGTGAAACCTACTTTTTTGGATCAATATCAGAGTCTTTCAACATCAACAAATTTTTGAGCAGTTTTAGACAAATAACAAATATTGGTTGGGCAGTTACGTATTATTATTGATCATACTCAAACTATACTATTGATCTCAGTCAATGCATAAAGGTATATCTTTATGCATTGACTGATGCAAAAGGAGATTTATTAGAGATGTATTATTCTTAACAATTAAATATAGTCTTGAAGATATGTTAGTGTTGATGTTGAATGAATGACATACTTTTATAATTCAAATTAGACTGTTATAATTAGATTCAGAAATGTGAGCATCACCAATGGTATCGGGCCATGCTTAGAAATTTCCACATACACATTTCATCTTGTTCACAGTCAGTATTGGTGAGCAAAGGCAACAACAGTAGAACAATAAAGAACTCACAAAAGTGTAAACTGTTCTTGGGACTACCAAAGCACTATAATTTTAAGTCTGGGGTCATCATGAAAGTAACAGAAGCATTAATGCCAGCTCATGTAGAAAGCAGATGGTTGCCAACGTGGAGCTTGCACACCATAAATAGCATGAACCAGGCTAGACTCATGATGACAATGGAAATCTAGCACAAAAATACAGCAAAACAGGCAAACCACAAATCACAGGTGTTGTATCTTGTTAAGACCCTGAACCACAGCAGACTAAATTGAGTGCTGCATTTTTCACTTCCCCAGTTATTTGGGTTATTTGGCTGGCTGTAATTTGGACACATGAAGAGGCACTCTGCTCAATGGATAGATGACCACAAAACACTCCACCAGCTGCTACTTCTCAATGTTTTTTTTTCTTTTTTGCATTTTTAGATGCAAGATAGAACATAGAGTAGGAGAAGTAGTGTGCAGTATTCTCACCTAAAGTAGTTAAGCAGTTACCATCTGTTTTAACATTTTTACATTAAATGTGGTTTTGTGCAGTGGAGAGCACAGGTGTTTTTTGTGGAACATACAGTTGTTGAGGTTGTCAGGAAGGAGAAATGCATCAGTGTCAACGAATACCATGTGATTGCAGGATCTTTTTTTTTTTTTTTTTTTACCAGGTACTGAGTGTACCAGCTTGTGAAGAAGGGCATAGATAGGGTTAATATGATGTTGTCTTGTCAAAGAGCAAAGTCTTACATTGAATCTTGGGCCAGCTGATGTTAGAAATGACTCTCTAGGTCCACAGTACAAAGAATGTCTTGTACTTTTGTGCAAGACTGTTTAGAAAATTGATATACTATTAATTAATATAATTAATATGCAATTTATAAAACCTTATTATAAAACAGGCATGCAGCAATTTGGAATTTTAATATGTGACACATTTTCTCTTAATGGTCTTTGTCAGTACATGGGCTGCAGCATTAGAAATGTACACAATTTCAGATAAAAGGTTCTTTTTTGTGACTTAGTTTGTGTTTCCTTACTTATATTCCCAGCATCAGCCAGCTGAAGTGCTGTTGTGAATACAAGCAAAGGGGTAACATGAGCTTGTATCTTCAAATTAGTTAAAAGCCTTGTAGTTGCTGTTAGGGACATGCAGCTGAAGTCAAGAAATGGCTTTAGGAGCAAATATATGAAGTACAGGGAGCCATAGTAGTTGCATGCTTAAAATGTTAAAGAACGTTGAAACACTGTTAAGATAAGCAATTAATAAATTAAGTTTTATTTACTTTGATTTTAGATTTGTAGTGAACATATATTTGATGGCTACTCCAGATATTTGCTTTTATTTACTATTTTCAGTTTCTCTAATAATTAAGTCTAATAACAGTTTGTATGTACTAAATGTGATTGTAATTGTTGAAAGTTAAATGCTTTGAAATGACCTTTTTTCATATTGAGGTGACAGTACCCGTTGAAGTAGTTTTATAGTTATACTTAAAAAATCTAGACATACTCATCTGTTAAACACCATGCACAGAATAAACATTATCCATATTATCTGGAACAGCCAACTTACTGTTTTCCCTGTACTAAATTTTCCACCACAACTTCTTCATGGTCTTGCCAATGTTTTTTCTTTTTTTTCTTTACACTCCTTTTTTGGGAGCACTGAGTAGTGAAAGAGGAGGCTGGTAAATAATTGATCCTTGTAATTAAACACTCCAGCCAGGGATGCTGGGGCTGATTGACGGCCAGATATTAGGCCCTTGTCTCGTAAGGTTGCAAGTTTAGTCTGAGGTTATCAGTGGCCAGAAGAGTCTTTCTCCCTCCCTGCCTCATTACTTTCATGAGTAGAACATTTCATAGTGGAGCTGTGGGTGGGGGTGTGGTGTGAAGACAGTCTGGGACTTCATTAGCCAAATGGGGTGCCTCAGTCTACAGAGCGCCAAATTGTTCAGCCTTGCTGAGCAGACAACCCCTTTGTGGGTGCTTCACCATGCTGTCCTGTAGAGTTGCTTTGGCCCTTTCATCTTACACATTCTTCAGCTTTAGGTTCACTTGAACAACAACTTAAACAAATAATGCTAGTATTCCTGAGCACCTACCAATACAGATGGTGTCTACCATAGTTTAGATAAAGTAAAACTCCCTCCCACCCTCCAAACTATATTTGCTCACCATTCAGTTTTGCTATATTGCTTACAAGCTGCATCTTACACCTTACAGTACAGTATTTTAAGCATAAATGCTCTTCTCAAAGTAAATAATTTACAAAATGTTGCACTCTCTTAATGTTTGTTTGACTATGCCATAACAATATTAACTGTGTGTGTGTGTGTGTGTGTGTGTGTGTGTGTGTGTGTGTGTGTGTGTGTGTGTGAGTGTGTGAGAGAGAGAGAGAGAGAGGTCCCTCTCTTTAAAGCCGATGCATCCACATAACATCAAATAACAGTGCATGGAGAAGAGTGTGCTGGTACAACATCAATTACTGAGAGTTATATTTGCATGTAGATTTAATAACAATTATTGAAATTGTATTACTCTATGCTCACATGCATCCAATATTGCTAGACGTAGTAAAAACAAACTGGAACCTATCCTCGATGCTGAATTGATACTATTACAGCAGGTTTTATTGCAATATTTACATTTGTTCCTGGTGTGTGAGTGGGTATGCTAATCAGATACAGCTGGATTGAGATGACTCATTCCTGCAACACATCTTCAATTGATGTTTGCGTGAGGTCCAACTGAATTATCTCGGTGGTGTTTCTTTTAAATATATTCAGGATAATTATATAACAAAATATTTATCTATTATTAAGATTTAGGTAGCATTTAGATTTACTGACTGATTTAATTTAATGGTAAGTATTTTTCTTATTGACAATGGTTTTTATCAAATGGTCCCACATCTTGTCATACCATGAGACTATGAAAATGAGCTGAAAGCAAAAAACCCCTTTATTTTCAGTTGATTTACACTTGTGATTTATTTTAAATGCTCAGATATTTTGGTGTTCTTTTTTGACAAATAGCAAAAGAGAAGAAAATAATTATTTTGCCATGCACAATATGAATATTTTACATTTGTCTCTGAGTTTTATGCCTTAGCATCAACTGGGACATTTTTGTACCTTGCTGCAGTAAATGGTTTGTCATGTGAGACATGCTTCCTCTCTTGCATGAAATTGTGTTTTAACAGCAATGTCATTTTGCTGTATCACTACTCTCTGCTGTGAGGCCTAGCCACACTTACGAGTGTGACCAACTCGTAAGTGTCATATTGTAAACACTCTCATGTGTGGTGATGGGATGATAGAGATGAAATAGTATTGTAAACCTAGATCTTGTGGCCAATTTAGACTGAAGGTAATTTAAAACAGGTGTGATGTATACTCTCTTACTGATCTAGCTCAGTATGTGTTCCTGCATCTAAATGATCTTTATTAAACTGCTGTTGGACCATTTCTGATAAAAGTCAGTTGCACTGACCTTATCTGTGTAACCAACATTATCTATATTCCCAATAGCATCCAGATGAAGTTCTGTGGTTCTCAGCTGGGGTGCTCCCACTCCTTGCCTACTCTGTTTCCTGACTAATTTGGCAGGGAAGAGCGTGTCCGCTTGACACTACATGACACTACTGACCTAAACAAGTAACAGAGGTTTCCTCGCTTCCAGCTCATTGTTCCTACACTATGTCTACCTCCACAGTTTAACCAAAATGACCCTGCTCAGTCTTGTTGATTTTGTATAAACTTCCTCAGCATGTGCAAACACCTTGCTTAAAATGGATCTCCTAAATATCTTAGTTTCCCTTGAATACAGTGATGGGTACAATCTTCTCCCATCTAAAGCATTTGTGGGAAAGTCTTTCTGGGGACCACTGCATCAGTTCACTTTAAGACCTTTGAGACTTGCCTCATCCTCTTGCCAGTACACCACCCTTAGACTTAATGCCTCAAAGGCCAGATGTGCTTTGGCTCATACAACAGCTTCACCTTTTACTGATGTGAGTACCTGAAGAAAATATATACACACTGACAACAGTTCTAGATGTAGTAAATTTCATCTCCACTGCATCAGCAACATGATGCTGGCATACAGCCCTCACACACAAACCTACGTACCCTCCAGGTATCTAGAGGGTCCTGAGACTGATCACTACTCCCCAAAGGCTAAAAACACTGATGTCAGAGATTGAAAACCCAGAGCTAGCTGATGGTCATTTGTCTGAGTGGCACCTCAAAGTCTGACCTTTGGTCATTTCCACCTTTACAAAGTACTGTCTCTATTCTAGCAACTTAAGTTTAAGGTTAGACAATGTTACCATATAGAGTGTGAGACAATTGACATTTGTCAACCATTGAATGTTAATACTGTCATAGATCTCTCAATTGTTGCCCGCATCTCTAATTTGTAGGAGTGACTGGGAACATCATCTTCCTGTACCAGAGTTAGTAAGACAGTCATATAAAAATTCCCACAAAAATAACACAAAGTGTTTTTAATTGACATTTGTTCAATCCACAAGACATTTGGTATCTGTTCCCAGCAACCCAACCACAGCTCCTGTATTGACTGAAAGTGACATCAATCACTTCAGGGCAAAATAATTCTCCCTCACAAACAGAAAACTGCTAACATGATCACAGTGTCAGAAGGGATAATGAAGTGAAACGAAATGGCAATTCTGCCTGATTAATAGGCTAATACTATGAGTATAGCCACCCATTGACACTGAGGCAACAAATAAGGAAAATAGAAAACAATACAGTATGTACTGATATACCTACAGTATGTCTAGTCGTTTTTGTAGCTTTAACTGCACTGACATGTGCTGCACTTTGTGGCCTTTACAGTAACTCCACATCTTTTTAACAGGTACTGTAAGTACAAAACATTGATGGACTGATGATAGTGCCAGTCATGGAAAGGCCCAGGGCATCTTAATCAAAAATTAGCACATAACACTGCACTATAACTCTTCCCTTCAAGCCTACCCCCTCCCCCAAGACGTCTCCATTGCCCCCACCCCATTCCCTAGTTCCTTTTATTTTATATTGTATTGTCAACCCAGTCTTCAAACTACTGGGAGCATCTTTTTAAATGCCTCTAGATGTCTCTTCCCTATTACCATGCCTTCTACCACGAGGCCTTCATTTAGGTTGACTCCTCTTTGCACTCCCTAATGGACTTGGCCCTGTTCTTCTTTTGTCTTCCTTTAGTACCATGAAATTCACCTTCAGGAGGGAAAGCCATCTTTCCTGATGCTTCTTTACATTTTGTGAATATAGTTAGATGATTCCACCCCCTCTTTTCACATCTGTTTTCTCTTGGGCTTTATATAGTTTGCATTGTTTCCTTGTGGCACTGTATTGACAGTAACATAACACTTAAGAGAAATCTTTCAGAGCAGGCACCAATGAAGCATGTAATCATTATGAATAGATCCACTGCATCATATTTGACCTATTTCTTGTTTCCTGTTAAAACAAAGAAATAGCCTTTTGGCATTTCTGTTACACTTTGTGGTGTTTCCTATCCACTGAAATTTAGCAGGTTGTGTATTTTATTTAACAATGACAATTTGTAAGCATGTCAAAATAAGTTTGGTTGTCTGACCTCACATGTTGTTATATATATATATATATATATATATATATATATTATTTATTTACAGTGTAGCATCTTGACCTATCATGTGTCTTCACTGTCAAGTCAAGGTACAAACTGGTATGTGCCCATCCAGGGAGCAAAGGTTATACAGTCTTTGCTTTTCTGAATAGTTGATGGGTGTTGATGCTGGGAAATGGGATAGTGGCGTATCCCAATACGCATCTGCCTGTGATAGTGTACATCGACAAGAATGGATAGTGCAAGCAGTTTACTGACCAGTATCAAGCGAAATATATTTGTGATTTGTGGGAGTGAGTTGTTGTAAAGATCCCCTGCAGACATGTTTTAAGACACAAAAATTACTATACTTCGAATAATAATTTTGCATTAGCCACAAGTAAAGATACTTTTTTAAAAATTCTTAAAATTACATCTACACCTTCTCAGACACTGAAAAGCCCAGAATCTATACTTATGCAAATATTTTGCATTTCACAGCTGGACTCAAGATGTGTACTACACTGAAAAGTTAGTCAGTCTGTGTGGACTGGAGGATTCGTGTTTTCACATCACACTTATTGTAAACTGAACACTGAACCACACTTGGCTTTCAAACCAGTTGTGAGATCACAAAATTGTGCTTGTATGTACACATGTTAAACTCAGATATAAGGTGGGCACAGAGAAACGTTCTCCCTTCAACCAATAAATGTGAAAACAGCCATCTACTATCAGATTCTGCACATACATCATTCTGCACAGTGAAGGTCAGACATCCGAGTAAAATAACAATAAGCAAAACACAGTTTTTAGTGGATGGGAACTTTAATATTTTAGCAGTAATCTAGCTAAAGCTTTTCTTTGGCTCATAATTAAGTGTGGGATATCTGAGTTTTTTTTTGTTTGTTTGTTTGTTTTTACAAAATGTCAAATAATGCAGAATTATACTCCTCTTGAATGTTTATATACCAGCTCAGTTGTGACAATTACGATTTGACTAGACTAATCAAAGTAATGAGGAGGATTTCACACATAGCAACCTATTTCCCCTATTTTCAACCCTAAACTAGCTAGACTGTGAGAAACATTAATTTGATTATCATGAATGGCTGTCTCCCACAGCCACAGAGCACAGAATTGAGGCTGTAGCCTTTGCTAATGTAAGGATGCTTATCTTGGAGCCACTATGCTGAGTATTCAGAGGCAGTTGTAAGGTAGTTGTCATTTTTTAAAAATGTTTAGGTGTTAAATCCGTAGTTAGTTTATAGTTTAAGCCAGGCATATTAGTATGGTAACATGTCTAAATTGTATCTTAGTGCAACTAGGTTTCGGCAGATTCAGCACTCTACTGATGTATGAGAATATTATATTACGCATTAAACACTGACGTTGTTATAATTAAACACATAAGATTATATTTAAGATATCTTGTACTAGCTGTAAAGTCATCTTTAACAGTCATTGTACCTTTTTTTTGCATTCTTCATCTTGCAAATTTTACTCATGATGTTACTCACTATAATTTGCTTGTTACAGTCTGCTTGTTATGGTCTGCATTTTATGCAAAAATGAATCTTTCTAGCAGAGAAAATGTGGCTCAGTAAATCTCCAACCTGCAAGACAAAAACAGACAGTTTGGCTAGGGGGGGGGTGGGGGTGGAGAGTGATGACTCATGCACACAGTAGAGGTCCCTCCCTTTCCATTCCTTCCAGTGTCCAATCAGTTCTTTCCCAGCTGTCACTCATTGCCTCCAAATCAGATCCCCACAATGCTTTACTCTCCCCTGTAAATCACTTTATTTGGAAAGGTTTAGAACACACAAGGTAAATAAAAATGTCATTAACATTATTTTGGCACACAGACTGATGCTTGATAATGTGATTACTTTGCAGTGCAGATGATAATCCCCTGCATCCATGATGTTTTGGTCATGCTTTGGCCCCAATTTCAATTTAAACATACATGAACAAATTTTCTAATGTTTCAGAATTAACTTTAAGTTGCTACTTTAAGTACATTAAGCTACATTTTAATTTCGACAGAAAATAAGTCTAATCCTTCATCAAAACAGCTGTCTCTGTAGCTAAATTAATTTTTTTAAGTCCAGTTACTTTTAGATTACTTTCTCACAATGCAAGCAGCCTATAGACTGTGGTAGAAAGACTAATCGTTGTCTTGGATTGCCCACGTATAGTAAATATTGAGTTATTGGCTCATAGTTTTCAGAGAGGATACAAGTGCCTGCTATCCCCGTTTCTCCAGGGATCTCCTCAGCACCACTGTGGTGCAAGAGCCAGTCTCAGGAAACCTTGGAGTGGGTGGATGCTTGACATGGACTTTATGAGCTTTATGTAGAGGAGGACAGGGTCTGGGGTTTTCCTCTTTGCAGTCAGATATTTATTGAAAAACATAGCAAATGTAACCATAGAACAAGGCAGAGCTGGTATGAATTATGTGAAAGTGGTGGTGAGGGAAAAAGACTATAGGAAGGAAGGAAGGAAGGAAGAAAGGAAAAGGACGAATGTGAGGGGGTTGAGATGTTGGGGTATTTGATTTGAGGTGAGTATAGTGAGGAGGGATTACATTGCAGTATCACAAGACGCTTCATAATATATCAGCATCTGTACATGAAGCATTTAAGATCAGTCCAAAACTGAGCAACACATCATGTAAAGGAAGGACCTCAGGAGGGACTGTTGTTTTTAATGGCATTTGTAGCATCTAGGAAGAACTGGAGGGGCATAGTATATCTTCATGTCCTCCTCCATGTTACAGGGTGAGTAAAAGAAATAGTTTTAAATGCAGTCATTCTACTAAGACAAACAACCACCCAACCATCCATTAAATATGGAGGTATTAGGTCTTCTAGCTTGGCATCCTACTTCAGTGTCTGTGACCCTAACTAGTGCCTCTTTACTGATTGCGCCGCTATGCCACTAACATTTTACTTGTTGACACTCAGGGCTGGGCAATAAAACAATGATGATAATTATCATGATATTAATGTCTACAATGACGACGACTCCAAACGACAAATGTATTTAGAAAGACAAAAATTCAATTCCAGTAGGATTTTTGTCAGGTCAAAATGTTTTAAAATGCTTTTGTCACCCATATATGACCAATAGGCTGATAGGCCTAAACATCAAAACCTGCTCAAGGTGACATTTCTCCAGTAGGCTTGCACCTGCATGTGATGTGCATATAATTGCACTCACATAGTAGCTAATACACGCTGTACAGTCTAAAGCAATCCAGTAATTATGTTTTAACATTGGACCTCAATGTTAGCGGTGGTGTTGTACTACATCATATGCAGAGATGTTTCTGATACTCTGTCCCCTTCTCGTATGCAAATGGCAAGGACAAAAAAATTAGAAACAGTTTGCAGTGTAATCTAGTATTAAACAGTATTATTGAAATGCAGTATATATAGTACCTAATAAAGCGGCTACTGAGTGTATGTATGTATTCATTCAAAATATTGGCAGTAGTATTAGAGGTTTTGTAAAATTAGTTTTGTGTTGTTGTATTTAACCTTGAGTTCACCCACAACATGAAAAAAATATATATTTCTTGTAGTCGTACGTAGTCATAGTTTGATGTTCATATTTAAATTTTTGTTGCTATGTGTCTCTTGAGATTTCTGCTGCAACCCCAGTACAGCGTTACTGTTTTGTTGTTCATCCCCAAAGGGCCCCACATGTTTCAATTACGCAAAATGATATATTCACACCTATAGGGAAAAAAAATTGTCACCAGTTTGCCCAATCTGAGGAACAATGTTGATGTTGTTGAGTCTGGCAGCTCCCACATCCCTTCCTGTCCCAGGATCAGCACCTTGGACAGCGATCATTGCACATTTACAGTATGTACAAAATGTTAAAAATGATCCACCTGAGCTGAAAGCTGGAGGAACTATTGATAGTCTTGAGCCATTGCCACAGATGATCATATTATTATTTCCGATTAGTTATATTTCCAAGCTAGTTGGAGCATCCTGGAGCATCCAGACAGATAATGTCATGTCAACATGCCCCTATTGGGAAAAATAGAAGCACTAATTGTAAAAATTATTTGTTTTGGTCTCAATGAGAAGTATAGGTTCAATTTTCCAACTACTCAAGTATGTAGCCTTCTCCCTTTGAGAGCTAGCTTTGTTTACATACCATTAAAATACATCTTTTCTTTTTTTTTTGTATTTGCAAGATGTTTAAAGGAGTAGATTTGGTATTTCTTGCCTTTTGTTCAAGCTTTTACTGCTGCAACCTGGTCAATTTAAATTCAGTTTATGGTAGTTTCAGCTCCTGGTTATTTTTCCCTCTCCCCGGGACCAGCAAATGTGCCCCATAATCATGTAGTGCAATCATACTCAAGTAAAACATTCATGATCATAGAGCCATTATAGTAAATAAAGCGACAATGTGTTTGTGTTTATTAAAGTTAAACTGTGGGATGGCCCATGAATTTACATTTGACGTGTAGGTAGTTAGAAGAAGTGTCTTACTGAAGTATCTTCACTTCTGTGTTCTTTCTTTCCTGGATTTCCTGGACTTCTAGTTGCACAGATCAGTGTTCTTTATCACTTTCTCATCAGACCCCCAGCTACACTTTCCTCTACACCAACACAGCCTTTATTCTGTACTGTTAGAAATTTTAGACTCAGTGGAGGAAATGTCGCCATTCTTTCTCTTTGCCCCCTTAATGTTATATAAAGACATACTACTGTATTTTACGCTTTCAGTAGTGTATTGTCCTGTTTGATATCCATCATACAGGTGTTTATAATTGCACTGTACATTTGGAAGGACCTTGTCTTATAACCAAGTAGGGACTGTAAAAAAAACAGTTGGTACAACTTATTAGCCTTTTTCTCTGAAATCTTAAGATCCAGATGTCCGATGACTAAAATCCTTCAGCCAGTTAAAAATGACAGTATAAAAAGTGTGCCCTAAAATTGTGGCTCAAAACAGGATAAAAAGTCAATTTTGACTGATTCTGGCAATCATAATGCAGATGCATACACATAGGGGATATGTCAGGTGACCAAATGAAACGGACCTTTACCATGATTACAATTATGAATTTTTCTAGGTTTGAAAATTGCTGGAAACATTTGGAATCATGTAAGTACACTACTCCAAAAAATAGATAACATAGGTAAAGTCATTTGTTGACATTTTAATATGGAAAAGCTACATATTATACATTTAAAACAAGGCTGACACCAAAAGGAAAATAAAAACACTTAACCATGCATATGTGTTTCATAACAGCCCAGATTGTGCCTGAAATTTGCTATATATGGTGTGGGGACACACCATGACAAACAGACTGTCCAGCTTCCTGAAATTGTTTAGATAGTTTTCCAGTATGTCCTCTGCCTTGTGCTACACTGAGAATTACACACGCTTGTAGGCCAAAAGCCTATGTTCTCTTGCAGCCAATCCAAAAAAGGGATGTCTCTAGAAAAATGACAAAGCACTGGCTAAGTATACCCAACAATGGTTAGTCAGTATTTGTGACTGTAATAACAAATTTACCAACAAAGAAAGCCAGTGAAGAAACAGCATTTAACAGCTCAAGATGGTTTTCTTAGAAGTTATGTACATCAAAACTTTAATACTGGGCATAACTCAGTGATCCTGTTTTTCGCAGCATATACACTGTGTCTCTATGGATATGTCTGTGCAGTAAACAATACACATTTACTCTTCTCTGTCTCTGACTCTTCAGTCACATTTTCCTCAGGGGAAGATGTTCAACTTGCAGTCGAAGCTTGCCATTGCTTCCTTTACAAAATCATGACAACAGTGTTTTGTGAGTGATCAGATCATTATTAACGCTGATAAATCAAAAATGAAATGTTGAAACCTGTGATGGCCTCAAATGTGAATTTTGTTTTTTTTTTATTATTATTACTGTGGCATTTCATTCTAAGCTGAATACTTTTTTATAAATTGGCCCAGACAAAATAAGCAATTTGAAGAGATCCCTTTGAATCTGGTACATGGACTGTAAAGAAAGATGGACATAGCCTCCCTGACCTCACTATTAGGTTTCTGAAGAGCAGTTTTGAAGCTCAGAGTGAGCTGCTCCGCCATCACCATCTTGCCAGTGCTTGGCTCTGCCTAACTTCCAGCTAATACAAAAATGGGCAAAGCGTTCAGGCGCGTGTGGAGCCGAGACTTGCTGGTGCGTGCTGGTTTGTGGCAAGCATACGCTCACCCACCTGTCACTAAACGGGTGAGCTATATAGGAATCCAATCCCTGTTCAGTTGTCATAAAGGGGGAAATTAGCTATAAAGACCAAAACCGATTTTTGTAGCAGGCTGTAAGCATGTTTATTTCTGTTGTAATATTGGGCATTTTAGCATGGGGGCAAATGGGAATTGACTTGCCTTTTGGAGCCAGCCTCAAGTGGCCATTTGAAGAGCTGCAGTTT
The DNA here is from genome assembly GCF_046630095.1 of Trachinotus anak. Lineage (NCBI taxonomy): Eukaryota > Metazoa > Chordata > Actinopteri > Carangiformes > Carangidae > Trachinotus > Trachinotus anak. The sequence goes on along the minus strand of NW_027273862.1, from coordinate 18,868,753 downwards.
TTAGCACTTAAGTGTTGGCTTCATTTTTCAAGCCGCAAGGTTGCTGCTTGGTCTGGTATCTTCTTGTGAGCATGAAGTGTTGAGTGAATAATTAATTAGACTTCTAGTTAAGTGTGGACTTCTAAGAAACGCATGTGAACAGGACAGATTTATACAATACCCCTGTATGTAGTCTAATCATGCCCCAATTAGATTTTGTTTGATCTCCTTTGGTGTTGTCAGCCTTGTTATACCTGTTCGTACATGTTACCAGGTGTGTGAGCATTTCTAGCAAAGCAAATAGTGTGACTCAGTCAGTGCAGGTAACAGTGCAGTGGGTACAGCTAACTAATTAACTTTTACGATTGTGGTGGTCAGAGGAGCAGCATGGTGCAGTCTTTAAAAAGGGGCTCGACATCATTTGTAGGATGACTTAAGTCAGTCTTCAATAACATTTAATCAGATCATTTTCCCTCAACCCCTTGAAATGCGGCAGGTCGTTTCTTAAGAGCCATGAGGAGAATCCATTTCTGTAGTGATGTGATTCACATTTGTGAAGTGTGACAAATTATATTTGTATTATAGCCTTTTATGTGTAGCCATGGGTATATTCAAATACATAAATAAATAATCCTAACCTCAACCCTACTTCAAAACAATTGAGGAAATGAATTACAAAAAAAACAAACATTTATTTTACTCTCATATTTATCTTTGACCAGCTCTTTTGATGTTCCAACTCACTTTCTTATTTGCGTAGCACCAGCACACGTCATCTGCAAATAGCATGATAACATTTACCAAATTAGAATTTATAATTTAGAGAGCATGAATATCGGCCCCAAATTTCATGGCATTAATCCATTCATTAGTGTTCATGGCAAACTAGGGGCCAAAGTGTTGGACCAACAGGAGGACGGAGGGAACTGGCTGATAGACTAGAATGCACATTGCATAGGTATAGCCACATGCTTTGCATAGGTATAAATAAAACCCAATGCCATATGTTTTCTCACAACTTATCACATATGCATTTACCTGAAATCATGAAACGCATTTCAAAAACATACCTGTCCTACGCCCTCATAACTAAACAAACCCATCCCCTTACCGGAGGGAAGTGAGCCGTTTGAGAGCCTTCAGCTATGGTTGGAGTTTTTAGTCTCATTATGCAGTTTTTAAGCCCCAAATCCTAAAACCAAGTCTAAGTGGGGAAAAAAAAACCTTTCCTGATTGGTGCACATTCATCTGCTAGGATAAGTAAATAACATCATTTTGGAAATGACCTACATCAGACATACCTTACGTGGGTGTTTTTGGAGGCAAATAAGCGAATGCTGTTGTTACGCGTGTAGACGTGTCTTGTCCTACCTAGCTCAAATACCTCTTCAGGTGCCTTTATTTAAACTTGCGCCAAAAGAGTGCAAACAGTACTGAATAGATGAGGAATGAAAGTATTTGTCGTAACTCTGCAGCATTCCTTTGACAAAAGAGAGATTAGCTTAACATACAGAGAGGCATTTGGAAGGTGCCCTCTGGCAGAGAGTTTTGTCAACATTTTTGTGCTCCTGTATCACTTTTTTTACTCACTCACTTATTCACTCACTCTCTCTTGCTCTCAGACACACAGGTAGTATGTTTAGTACACTTTAAATTTAGGCTGCATGCATCTCAGACATCACTGATCGCCATCAACATAACCTCTTGACAGAGTAATTGCAGGAAGCTTTCATGCCTTTTGAGTTTGTCTGCTCTCACTGGCCATCTGCTTTGTGCACCCCCACCTCCACCTTCTATCTGCAAGACCAATGCATACACCCATTACATTTGTTTAAATAAGGTAGAGACAGGAAAAACTTATTTACACCCTTTTAAAGTAAAGTTAAAATCAACTTGTGGCGTTAAGCTGTAGAGAAACTGACTGAAGATGTAACAAGATGATTCAGGCATAAGCGTGTTGTTAAAAAGTAAATTAATTGTAAAATAATCTTCATATAATTTGAGCATAGCAGCAGTTTTAGGTGTGAGATTTATATCCACAGTCAAGTCCAAACAGACAATGGCCAGGTATGTACACACTTCACCACTCTCTGCAGTTAATAAAACCGCTGTCATTCTCATAATCACAACCTCCACCTTCATCTGTCCATACCATGCTCTCATGGCGTACACCTGACAAATTTGTGCGCATTTGTATCTCGCCATGAACTTTGTGTGACAGAGAAAGAAATGCAAACCGGTTACCTCCACTCTTGCCATGGCAACGGACGCGACAAGAAAAGCGATCCTGTACCTGTGTATCTGTCTCCCTAATGGTCTGTGTGTTAGTGTAACAAGATCTGTAAAAACTCCCCTCAATGACATTTTAGATCCCCCACTGTAACTGACCTGGGCTGGGGAGTCACAAGTAGGATTTAGGTGAGTACTCAGACTTCTCTCAGGTTCCTGTTCCCCTTTTCCTAATAAATTCAACCATAAAAAGACTTGAGATGATGCCCCTTTTTACATATGGCCAGGATATTATTTACTGTTATATGAGATGTATTATGTTTGCAAAATCTCATTAATGCAAAAATTCTTAATTTTACCACGTCATATGTTTGTAAAATCTTTATAAACAGATGCTCTTACCCATGTTTTTGATGTAGCCTACCAAATGAGATTCTATAATGTGTTTACCTTTTCCTTTTGGGAAAAAAAGTTCTCATTAAGAATGCTGTGGGGTGGTTGCTGAAGTGTCCTGCATTATAGCACCTTGCAGCTTCACTGTTGGACTGCACCACTTGGGCCACTCCTAACTCTCCTATTCCCTCTGCTGGGAAAGGCAGATATTACACACTCAAAGCAGAGTACAAAACATAGACTACAGTAATTACTTTTATTTTAAGTATCATCCCTGCATTTAGAGACTGAGATGACCCATGTTGTGTTCTGGCTTAATTCCAGTCTGCTGCTTTCTCTGGGAAGGCCTGGTCTAGGTGAGAGCCTCGCTGACACCCCTCTGTATGAAATATCAATGTGAATGACTCACTCCCAAGTTTGGTGTCAATCATCATTGCAAATGCCAAACCCATTATCACAAAATCTTTTCAAGAAGTTGTTTTGTCCATCTGGTGGCAGAAGTAGCAGGTTTTTTGAAAAAAAAGAGGGAAGATTTTCACAGCAGCATTCAGAGCTTTTGAAGAAGCTTGTTCTCCCTGAGGGTGAAAGAACTAGATTTTCAATTTACCTTATAAATGACCTTGTAAACACAAACACCAATGCTCAATTTTAGGTTGCATGCACTTAATTTTTAGCTTAGTGTATTTGGTGTGTGTATGTGTGTGAGTGAGTGAAGGGTGTGGAACTTGTTTTAAACCTCATAAAGATGGATAGTGAGTGTGCTCAGTGCAGCAGTGATACAAATGTGAATAAATATACAGTATTTATATTTCTAACCAACCACCTCTAAGAATATGGAGCATCTGCCGGCAGTCTGTGCTGTCACCAGAGCAATAAATAGGCTTTACCTTTGTTCTTTTAGCCAAAGCTTCCTCAAGATGTGACAAAAGATTGTTGTGACAAGTGTCGCACACTCCAGTAGAGGACCAGTTTGTCTCCTGGTTGCTTGTGTCGACTGTTTCAATAAAAGCCAGCCTACTTTGTTGTTTGTGTTTCTGTTTTCGTTTTCCTTTTTTGTATTGAATAGCACAACAGGCAAGTTCATTATGCGTGTGACTCATCCCACTAGCCCACACCCCCTCCCCATCTGCTGCTGTGCGCTGGAAAGAAGAGGGAACCGCCATTGATCACTTCTTCCCTCACACATGCACGCACACACCCCACCTTCAACGTCACTATCGATCGACAGGTTTAATGTTTTTGTAGGGAATAGCTGGCATTTCCTTTTGTGTCATTTTACATCTGTTCCCTACCATTTGCTGACATTATAATACATCATAGTGCAGAACTGTAAAAAATAAAAAGTAAAACATAATCCAGCCAGTTATTCAAACAATCTCAGACTGTTCAGCCAATGCAGGGCTGGGATTTTTTTTCCTTTTTTTCTGTAGCAGTGGCAGTCAAAAAATATAAAAGGAAATATGCCTGGACAAGAGATGTTTTCTGCTTTGCAAGCCATGGATACAGCTGAGTTAACAGCTACCTGACTAGCAGCAAAGATGCTGCAGAATGGTTGGCAGGTATTGGACATTTCCTTGATAAAACATTTTCTTCTCCCTGCTCCTCATGACAATATTATTAAATTGTATTTCACAGTTTCATGCTTATAATACACTGTAACACTGACATAAACATATGACAATATCCTGAATTAGATAATTACACATTTTCAACATGTTTGATTTAAACACTACTGTCAACCTGAACACTTATATGTCAGAGTTCTCTAGTGATTGTGTTCTCATGCATATTCTTTTGGGCAAATGAGTGGTTACTTAAGGAGATATCCAGTGGTATTTCTCCATTTGGAGGATAGGATAAGGAATATTTTTTTTTCATTACAGAGGAGAGAGCTAATATTGTCCAGTTTCAGAATTACCTTTTAATTTCCGTTTTGAAAATTATGACGTTTACAGTGCTTATCCAAACATTCACCACCAAAACCATAACACGTAAAAGGAGCAGCAATGCTCCTTTCTATTCTACACTATTATTTTTCATATGGGAATTCATTCTCATGGATTCACTGTTTTTATTTTTCTGACCTAACAGCTCTCCTGTGGCTGCCTTATGTTTCATTCTTAATTTTTTAGACTGAGAGGAGGGGTTATTGGCACAGTAAGTTGTACCATTGCTATCACAGTGTCACGGAGTGTTATAGTTGTATTTTTAGAGGACTACAAGACAAGACAGGACTTTTTAATAGTAAAATAAGGTGATCTGGCGCATTTTCATACACTGCTTGTCCAATAGTTGTGTTTCTGGCAGATAATATTATTGAATAAATACCTAGCTAGCAATGTAGTGATATATGAAGCATTTCTTGGCATTTTTAGGTGAAAGTGAGTGTGTCCCTCGGAAAGCATAAGAGTTGGTAGATAGTGCGTGCATCGATTCACAATTAAATTGAATATGAGATGAGACTTATTGAGATCTGTGGATTAAGTTTAGCAGATGATCGATTGATCAATCACATAATTACCACTTTGACATAATTAATCAGAGCAACACATATCAGGACAAAAGTTTTTATTGGTAGGAACCAATAAAAACTTTACTTACACATAGTTATTTGGTTCACTGGTTATATAAATATATTGATTAGAACAGCTTCAATTGAGTTGAAAATATTGATTCTGAAATAATAAAGTATTTAATTTTTGTGAAGGTCTTTATTTTTATGATGTTTTTGGTGACTGAACGGGTGAATAAATAATGGTTTAATTGACTTACATGAACACTGCTGTGGGACCTAAAAATAAATCAAAGGAAATAATCGACATTTGCCAGAACTCACAAGAAATCATAGGTCATTTAAAGAATGATTAAACAATTGCCCTGTGATGTTTATCTTGTGTCAGTGGGTTTTTCTAGATTAAATGTTCCCACAATAAATTTTTAATCTGTCACAGCCTTTTAAAATGCAAAGGGCAGAACAAAATAACAACATAAAAAGAACTTGTAGGGGATTTTTACTGTTTTTGCACAGGATGTGAGGCTATTAAGCAGAACATTGTCATGTGTTGATTTAAATTTTATTTATATATATATATATATATATAGATATATATATATATAATATTTCATAGTAAGAAACAATTGGCACGAAACAGGAAGGAAAAAATAAATAAAATTGGGAGGAAAACTTAAATCTTGGAATATTTACATTTGAATTATGAGCATTACACTTCCATTTTTCAAGTAAAGAGACAACCTTCTTTCAAAGACGAAGTCTACCTTAAACTTACAGGCCAATCTGTAGTCACTACAGTCACCACTGTGAATTAAACACTCAAAAAAGAACTAACATAAGATGATGATGATGAATCATGTATAGTTCTGTTGTGAGACGAACGTGTTGTTTTCTTGCTTTCTCGCATGTAGGTGGTCCTGGACATGACATTTGGAGGTGGTGGTCATACCAAAGCAATACTGAATATGGTTCCTGACGTTACAGTCCTGGCCTTAGACCGAGATCCTACAGCAATTTCTCTGGCCCAGCAGTTAGCCAAGGAACACTCGTAAGTGATTTATTAACAAAGATCAGCTAAACCAAAACACAAGTTAAAGCTACAAGCTGTCTAGACCAGTGTTTACTCTATATCATGGTTAATGTTTTACCATAAGTTTTTAGTGTCATAGTTGACAGCTTGACCATTTTGAGCAGTGTTGGTTTGTGGTCATGATTTCTTAAAACATACTGAAGGTGTGATATAGTATTGTACTCCTCCCTGCATTTCTCACTTCTTGTCTGAGCCCGATCAAATACTGCTTGCCAAGATACAGCCCCTGAGTTTCACCATCCAATCAAATCCATTCCTCCTTCTTAACTTAAAGCTTCTCTCCCCCCACGCAAAGCTGGTGGGCTCAGCATGTCATTTGTCAGAGTAAGGGCCCACGCCTGCAGTATGAGGGAGATGCTGCCTCCCACGGAGGATCTATAAGATATGAGGGGGGGGCGGGAAGTAGAGAGAAGCCCAGAGAAGTTAAAAAGTGGAGAGAGAGAAAGAGAGAAAAAAAAAGAAAATGAAAACATGAGCGTGAGAGAACAGGGAGACACGAGGACACAATGCCAGGGTGAGAGGGAGTATGTGTGTGCATGAGCAAGGCGCAGGAGGATGAAAATGAGATGTTCCTAAGACCATGGCGTGGGAAGGAATCCTTTTACGTAGATTCTGGGGAAACCTCTCTCAGGGGAATCTGCCAGAGAAATGTGCCTGTGAGCAGGGAATGACAATTAAGAGAGAGAGAGAATGAGAACACTGTATTCTGTCAGCAGCAATATACCCCTGCTGTAAACTCTTCCACGCCTACTCGTGATGCAAGTTGAGAGAAGCTAGAGAAATCTAGCAATTAACCAATATTATTGGAAGCCTGAGTAAAAGACCCTGGCATCCTACGCAGTGCATCCACACAACAGGGTTAGAGGATTTTCTCTCTCCTCTGTACTCCCATGTCTGGAGGAAAGTATAACCTGAGTGCAAACTGTTGAGTTTTGTTGTGAATCTCAATCCAATGTAGTTAGATTTTAGTGTCCATTATTTTTAAAAGCATTAGCTTATGACAGTAACTCTGCGTTCCCTGAATGATATTCACTCACGTCTTCAATGGGATTTGTCTCCTGCATGTTGAGCCTTGCTATTCTCTGCTTTTCACCATTCTTGTTGTTGCTATGACTTCCCTGCGCTTGCAGCACTGCAGCAGTTGTGCCCACAATAAATGTTATAAATCTGAAAAGGCACCAAGCATTATTGAAAAGCAGAGTCAGGTATGGATTTACATGTGTGGATATGCGGATCACACACACTGATATGAGATAAAATAGTAACTGCTTGTATGCACCAAGTACTTTGTTGATTTTACATCAAGTAACATTATGGGTATAATATCAGAATAGTAGCATATGAAAACTTTGGCACATAAAGTCGAGTTCTAATTTACCTCTACATATTTGTTGTCTTTATTTGGCTCATTTCAAAATGTTTAAATAAAGTAGTTTGTCTATCCTAAGGCTTTGTAATACTCACAGACAGGATTTTATAACTTTTGTAACAACAAAAGTGAGGTAAACAGTAGAAATACAAAATTCATATTACAAAGTAATCCACCTGCTGTTGCATGTATGTGATTTGTCAACATAGTGCCTTGCCAAATAACACTGCATTGCAGTGAACCATGATTCTACTTTTTTGCAGGACAACCCTGCATTGTTTAGGGTCTATTCAAATGACTTAGAGGCCTTCATTTTTTCATGCAGGACTGAAGTTGAAAGGAATGCAGCCTTAAACCCGCTGTTTTGTCATATAGGGGTGACCAAGGCACAACATAAGAGTAACTCCATCTTCCCTAAATCCTAAGTAGCCACTGAAATACAATGGTGCTAGTTACTGACTGGTATTTATTTACAGTGTGTTTTAAAGAACAGAGAGTAAGATTCTTTTCTCAGGGTGGACACAGGCCAAAACAACAAACAAACAAATCTATCTGAAAATAAAACACCAACGTAACCTGTTCAAATACAGCTCTAAGGTCTGATTAGTTGACTGTGTGACCACAAAGTACCCCATGAAAAAAATCTGTGTGGCTAAAGCTGTTAGGGCAAAACTTGGGTGATGACACTGAGCAGTAAAAGTGCAAGAGGAGTCCACCGTTAGCTGCATCAGCACAACTACTGTGAAGGGCCAAACAATGTCTGTTTTTCACTGTATGCATGTATGGCATATGGCATGTCACTGCTAAATCACAATTCCATTAAAAAAAAAAACTCACACATTGCAAGCTCACTAGCCAGTGAGCTTTGTATTCAGTCCTGGCTAAATTGCACATTGCATGCAGTAAAAATATCCTTGCTATTATTACTACTACTTACTACTGTTGTTCAGTACAACACATAAGACAGCCAGTCTGTCAGTTCTAACCATCTGATTAATAACCTCAATCAATCAATCACATATCATAGACAACATCCAGGGAAGTGTCGATTTCCATATTTAGAAACGTTCTTCACCTGTGGCACAACATTTCCTAACTGTTCCAAAACAAGCTTTTGCTCCAGGAAATTAAGATAAAACAGCAGGGAAACATTTAACAGTTATTGATGACTTTTCTAGGTGGCAAGGCCACCAACGAGATACCAGCCATTTAGTTACAAATTCACAATCTTCCTGTAGCTTTATTAGTAAGTAAATAAATAAGTCACAGGGAGTTTTTTTTAGAACCTTTCTAAGGTCAACTGAGGTAGCACAAATTTAAATTTTGAACAAAATGCATTATAACTGACTAGCCTGTGTGTGTTTGTTCTGTTTGTAGCTTCTGTCTTTTTTTTTTTCTTCACTCAACTGTAGATATTTTCATCACTACTCCCCTGCTGAAAGCAATCAATCAGCATCTTGTCTTGGGCTTCAGTGACGCAGGTAAAGGAACTGAGCAGGTCAACACATGGGAATATTTCAGGCCTGATATGTGAAGAGGCAGCATCATGTTGAATGAGCATGCACTCAAACTGAGGCTGCTGTGAAGGTTCTTGATGTCCTCACTGAGTGTACTCTTATTCCAGATGGACAAGAACAAGTGAATGCAAGGACATATTTAGTGAGAGAATAGTTTGTGAGGAAATATTAAGGTGTGGCTGAATATTGTGTTTTTTTGCAAAAATATATGAAAATATTGACAAAATAATCTTATTACTATCTAATCTGATTATGGCTGAAAAGCTCTAAGAAAATCTCCAGTATGGGAGCTCGTGCTAAGACTAAGAATGTTTTGTCAAAATGTCTTTATTTTCTTATTAGGACACTCAAACTGTAAATTAGTGTGTTCATAACACCTTGTAATTTTATCTGTTAAGTGTCTGCTAAGTGCTTTGGCAGGTTCAAAGGAGCCTGTAATCTCAAAAAGACTGTTGTGGGAAATTTTGTGCACCATTGAGTAGCCACAAATTAACAATTGTTGGATATCCTGCCTTTTGCAGGCTATGTAACAATTGTTGACACATTTTTAGCCATCCCTGTGTACTGCGGAACAACAGAGTGTATCATTTTTTTTGTCATAGACAGAACAATAGTGCATAACAGTTCTTCCTGAAAAAGAAAACCTCTATACCAATGAAGTACATGGAGATAGATTTAACACAATATGACAGACATGTCATTTTGTGTGTTTTCTTCATTGATTACTGAAATGTGCTAATTCGTAGGACAAAACATGACAATAGCTTGAACATGATTTAAACGAGACTTAGAGTGTGTTAAGACAGGAATCGGGGAATTCAGAAGCAGCTCAGACTACATACTACATACTACACACTATATACAAACACAAAGTACAGCTGAGGATGATGTAATTTTTGGTGGTACTGGTGATGGTGCTACATGAGAGGTTAAGGTGTCACCAAGGTCCTTATTGTTGATCCTAAGGGGAACATTAATATCTGCGCCAAATTTCATGACAATCCATCAAATAGTTGTTAAGTCATGTTGAATGGTAATAGTTGAATAGTATCAATTAGTTACTCAGTCTGGACAGTGGTGGATCAGTGACCAATATTGCCATTACCACTAGTGTCACTAAAAATGTGTCAAATCTCAGGTGGACTTTATTTCAACTCATAACTTTTTGTTTTACCTGGTGCATGATTTTTTTTTTCACTAAAAGAATAATATATGTATAAGTTCTAAGTGGTTTGCTTGAATATGTCTTGCACTAGTATTATCAGCAGTGGCTCGTAATCTTTGTCACTGGCATTTCAAATTTTCCATAATTCAATCTGCAAAGCAGATGTCTTTGTGTGAGTTTAGGGAAAGTCATATTCAGTGTTAGGTTGAGCCAGTGAGATGCCAGAATAATAAAAATTTGCATGATGTCAATGTTGTGGGGTGCTACAACTATAAATAGTAGTCTTAAGCAATTATGAGCCCACATTTGGACCTCAGCACATACACCACTGAAACTTGTCCTCTTTAATAATATAAGACCTTACATAAGGCATTTATATCTCCAACTCTGTGTCTAAGCCACATAAAGAAGTTAATAATTTAGAAATGTTATGTAACTGTTTTGCATATTTTTAAATCCTTCAGTGGCTTATAAAAACATGTTTTAAAAGAAGGCGCAGTGTGTAGTGGAAGGTATGTCCATCACCTGTGTGAGGGAGGACACAGACTTCAGAATTTTTAGTAATTTGTGTAAAACATTCAGTTATAATTGAAATGCATTTGATTACAAGCTTTCGATTAGCACAATAGAGCTTTCGGTATTGTACAGTATGCTAGGACTTAAGTTCTCTGTCGCTATGACGGTTTTTTGTCAGTTCGATTCCAGATACGCCATGTATGAGATCAACGTGGATAAAAATATGATCTTAACTTTCGAGAACAAAACCTAGAATATCCTTTCTAGAGTGAAACACTGATTGGTCATTTGATTAAAAATATAAATAAAATAATTTTTTTTTGCTCTCAGGTTATTTAGCATCTTGTTCGTCTTGTCTCATCTTATGCCAGTTGTTATGTCAAAAGGTGGCAGTAATTAGCTGTGAAATCACTAGGGATTACAGTTAGTGGGTACTGGTGCAGTTTTGGCTCATAAGGCAAATTACTGCTGAAAAGGAATGACCAACTGCGTTCACTCACTGGTCTTTTTCCAGGTTATAATAATATAAACCTATTCTGAATCAACCTGAAACAGAAAAGTTGTACAACTGTATGATAGGTTTTATGGTTGCAGTTTGTTAAATGATGTTAAAAGGAAATGTAATCGTAAATTGTATATACATTGAGAAATGTAAATCTAACTTACATTAAGCCAGCATTCGGAGTATCAACTTACAAGCTTGTTGTGTTTACTTAGAAGTTAAGTTTCTCTTCTGTGCATTGTGTTTAGAATATGGAGACATCTGCTCATGTCTTCTGGTGTCTCACCCTGGTGAGCGCTTATACCATTGTATATTTGTGCAGAATATCGGCTCATAATAGTGAACACTTTTGAATGTTTTTGAAATGTTTGTAAGCATGGGTCATAGTATGAGAACTTGTAATAAGAGATAAGCAATGCAATATGTGTATGTATTTTTAAGGGTTTATTTGATATTTCCATATAGTGTATATCAAATTTTATTTGACTCTAACCATGAGTAAAAGACATATGAGTCTGAAATTGATAATTTTAAGTGAGAGAACGGGAGCTTAGTGTGTCCCAAGGTGTAATAACCATTTTATGGAAGGCACAAGATGCCTTTGAAGAACTTGTGAAATAAAGCAAATTATTGCTGAAAAGGATCAACCCACTGTGTTCATTCACTGACAAAATATTAGGAGCACTTCTCACTAGAACCCAACACAGTTCAACAGCAGCACAAATTACAGCCTCCAAAATGACCATTAAAATAAATCAGCACCTCTCTCAAACAGATTTAATAAAACACAACACAACTGTGATGTGGAAATTAGATGATGATTAGATGACTAAATAAAATATTTAACTATTAATGACATCACAGACACACTTTGAACTGGCAAAGTGGGTCCTCTTGGGTTTTGGTTCCCATAATAATCTGTAATCTGTATCTCTGACTGCAGGTAGCTGATTGGTGTATCTGGAACACCTGTGGCGCCCGGTGTGTGCCAGGATACATGAGTCTTGGCTGTAAACTAACCACTCTCTCTCTGCTCCTCTCCACAGGCACACCACCTCTTGGGTTTGGTTATGTTGCCTTAGTTTTTTTTATGTTTTCTCGAGGAACTTGCAACACTCACACTCCTCACTCATGCACACATGCACTCCATGCTAAAAAGAATTAATTGGGCACTCTGATTTGGTTCAATAAAATATTCTATACAATTCAACAATGAATATAATAGAAATTCATGGTGTGTTTTGTTGTAGACACTTGAGCCAGGTCATAACAAATGGGGGCTTTTCCATTTAAGTTGTTTTTTTTAGTAAGTCTGCTTGTCCCTTGGGTGGCAGCAGTCGTTTTTTCTGTTTGTCTGTCTGTTTGTTTTTTTGTAGTGTTGTGGTGGCATGATTAGTGTCAGTTGTTTGACGACAACTGTCAGGGGCACATCCGTGTGATTTTGTGAGATTGCCTGATCACTTTCGAGTCTATGGCAGCTATGCTGCTTCTGTTGGTGCTGCACTGGTTGGTGTTGATGTTGTGGCTAATTTATATTTGGTGCCAAAGTTTAATGAGCTAGACCCTGATACTTTTTTCACTCTTTGAACAGGTTGCTGTTGCAAAAAATTGGCCTGATGTAGACAGGGTACTCCTGCTTGAGTGCTTCCTCACTGGGAAAACCCAGGAGGCTTCTTCAGATATATGTGCTGAGGAGGATTTAGAGTATGAGATGGTGAAGATGGCTGTTTTAAAAGCATATGAAATGGTCTCTGAAGTGTATCGCCAGAAGTTTAGGCATCGGGAAAAGAGTGATAAACAAACAAATGTGGAAGTTGTCTGTGATTTGTCATCTCATTTTCACCGTTGGTGCCAAGCTGATAAGTTAATGATTTTGAAAGTCTTTGTGAGTTGATTGTGTTAGATCAGTTTAGGAACGCTATTTCCCAAAATATTATTACTTATTGAGCTACTTAAATAAGAAGGTCAGAGGTCAGAACACTACAAATAAACTAAACTTAAATAAACTATAGAAGAGCAATACCGCAACTTCTTCTTGGAAGCTAGCGACAGGGCTCCGGTCTGCAGCCATTTAATCACATTTTGCAACTAGTTTTACAGACACTGACTAAAGTTCATATCTAGGTGCACCAGTGGCCCTCAGAAATGTGCCCTTTGTTATATAACATGAGGGAGAGATTATCATGAGCAGTAAGTGGCTATTGTGCTCCATCTTAAAATTAACAGGTCCTCTACTCCAGATGGAGGTTCATGTGTTGAGAGAAGTGACTCAATCTATGTGCACAGGTTGCTTTAAAAATTGGTGAGACATCAGATTTAATGACGCATTTGAAAGCGCCTTGAATACATTCAGGAGCAGAGACTCTTCATTTTCACTGGAAGAAGACCATCGGATCAACATAGTCAGGCAGTGCTAACTAATTTTAAAGCTAAAAGAAATCGAGACAGTGTTGCTTACTGAAGCTATGTGCACCATTGATAAAATAGAAAATATTAGTAAAAAAATATTTTGCTGTATTGCAAATGCAGTTGGCTCTGGCTTAAAATTTTTAAGTTATTTGTGCTTGTTGATGATTTAGTTGAAGCTGTGGTGACTACAGAGCACACTAGTGCTGTTGCTTTTGTGCTTATAGTACTTAACCTCTTTGAGTTTTATTGAAGTGCATGTTAAACTATATGCATTAGACCCTACACCATAAATTGGTGTTTCAAGAAGTAGATGGAGCCAGTCTAACAAAGGCTATGATGTTGCATCTGATAACAACTGTTCCCCTGACATGATGTCAACATGCTTGCTGAGAAACACTGTAAATTTATAACATGTAATCCAAATATTTCCATTTAATCACATTCTGATTACACATTGTCCTGAGTGCTGGATAAGGAGGGTGTAGTCAACTTAAGCTGCCTTTGCACTGCTTTTGCAGTGGGTCAGTAACATACAAAATGATATGTTTTGCTATGTTTATTTGAAGAACAATCACTAGAAACATATTTTCATATTTGGGAACTAATTGTCTAGAGAGGGCTGCTGAAGACCTTTTACTCATAATGTATAGATGCTAACTCCTGTTGCTTTCTCCTGCCATCATCTTTGTTCACACAATGTTAAAAGGTCACATGAAAAATGCATGAATGTGGCTGGAGGATCTCACCACTCGTGCATAAGGAGGTGACTGAGTACACAGCTCTGTCAGAGACAAGGAAGGATCTCAATTGGCTAACTAAGACGTTTAGTTGGATTCCAAGAAAATATCTCATTGGTTTTAAAATGGTGACTGAAAATCTGCTCAAGCCATTGCGGGTTTCCACTGTGCTTAATATCTGGTCTCCCCATGAACATTTCTGCTTAGAATTGCCCTGACTTGTCAGATGGTGAGTGTGGGTGTTGTTTCTCAACAATGTATGTATGATGCTGTAAATATGGAAAACAGTCAGTATTTCCCTGCATTGAAGAGAGGATTTTACTTACCATTCCCATACAGTCGCAACTGTGACCTAAAGATTAAAGAACGTGAAAGAGTACTGCTTCTGGCTTCCTCATTACTTTAGTCTCATAGCACAAACTAAGGTGCCCTTGAGAACAGCACAGAACCCCCAAACTGCTATAGCGGAAATCAGACTGTGGTTGTACCAGGCAGCTTACATGTGTATATGTGTTTGCCAGCTCCCTTTTTTTTTTTCTCTAAAACTTTATTTAGAATGTGTCACACAGAACAGACCAAAATTAGACATGCATATCATTGTTAGTAACATTGGTAAAGGGTACAGTAGTTAAACATTGAGTTAAGACATGGATGTTAATAAGAAAAATATTAAGTCATACAAATAGAAGAAAATGAATAAATAATAATTACTTAATTAATTATAGTAATAATGATAATCATCATCATCATCATGATAAAGTTATGGCAATTAATAAAATATTAACTACAGAAACACAAGTCCTGATGCAGATTAATTGAATGGACACATTTCAGAGATTTAGAAAATCTGGAATTTGGAATTTAGAAAATTAACAATGAGTTTTATTTTGTTGTTATTGTTTTCACAATATAAAATAATAACCTTGGCTTCCAGTTTAACTGTATGGTTTCAGTTCTTAAATTTTGTCCATTGTACTGTTAATTATCAGAATTCATTCTGATATATAACAGAATTCATTCATTTTTTTATTGTGTCATTGTCAACCTTACGTAACAAGATATAGGTGTACCTCAGGGAAGCATACTTGGTCCACTACTCTTCTTCCTTTACATTAATGACTTACCAGCTGTATGTTAACTATTTTTTTGTCTTGTTTGTGCTGGTGACAATCTACTAGCCTGGCCTAAGTGTTGTTGTGATTAACTATGTACTGTCTTTTGTCTTTTCCTATCACAAGACATATTGAACCAGTCAGTAAAAACTCTACAATTTAGTGTATAATATTTTGAAACTCTCTCCTTGGACTGACTGCTGTTTAATTTTGTCACAGTATTATCAAGTCATTATCATGTAACATTTACAAAGGCATTTTTTGCTTCATTATTTAACCCTTTCATCTGTATGTTTTTATTCAACCAGTTGCCTCTGTTTTCTGTTTATTATTTCATCACTGTGTAATTTTATTCTTCCCATGTCTTCTTTAATATTGCTTACTGTTTTTGAATAAAAAAAAAAAGAAGAAAGAAAAAGCGAGCAACCAGTTTATTATTTATATTAAATTGTAACTTAGTCACCTGATTTAGTAATAGAACAAATATAAATCATCTAGTTTGCACTAACACATTGAAGTGATGTATTTTTCTTTTTTTTTTAATTAATTAATTTATTTTTATTTAATCTTTTTATTATAAGTTTCAAACCTTATTCTTCCCACCTCCTGAAGGTATTGTTGTCAGTGAGCTCAATGACAATGAAATTTTACTATTCTTTTGAAAAACTGGATGTCAGCTAAATAATTAAGCATTTCTCTCCCAATTCCATCAATCTAAGGCTAGTATTATAATAGCAGTTGTGCCATATGCACTGATACATACAAATGTCTAATTGTGCTGTCCTTTTCACCAATCCTTTTTCCAGTGGTCATGTGAAACCATTGCTTGGCCGATTCAGCGAGCTTGAGGCCCTGCTGTCTAGCATGAACATGCAGCCAGGCAGCATTGATGCTGTCCTGTTGGATGCTGGCTGCTCCTCCATGCAGATGGATCAGGCGGAGAGAGGCTTCTCCCTTAGCAAAGATGGGCCCTTGGATATGCGAATGGATGGAGAGAGGTAAGAGATGTGCAACATACAATAGGTCTGCAAAGGCTGATGGATCTCAATCTAACATAAAAAAAATGCCCATTGGAGCAGGAATGTCAATGTACAGCAATAAAAAAGGAGAGTAACCCTAATGGGTTGCCAACAACATGGGACAGAATGGGCCTCACAGACTATTTTAATTTTCTTCTTTTTTGTAGATTATGGTTTTATTGACTTGAAAAGCTAAAGGACCAATGAGATATTTGATTAAAGAAACACTGTGTAGGATTTAGTAACATCTTATGGGGAGGTTGGAGGTTGCAACCAACTAAAAAACTCAAGAAAATCTACAATGGCCTTCAGATTACAAAAAAAGTAAAAAGCGATCCCTAGAGCCAGTGTTTTGATTTGTCATTCTCAGCTACTGCAGAAACATTGCTGTGCAACACGGTGTGTTTCACGGCAGAGGTCCCACCCCCTACATATATATATAAAGGGCTCATTCTGAGCTAACAAAAGCACAACTCTTTATTTCAGGGGATTTTACACTAAAGAAATAATAATTGTGAATATTATATTCAGTTCTTGCCAATAGATCCCCCTAAATTAATTTTGAATTTTAGCAGGGTAAATGCATGACCACAAATAATTGTATTATAATGCAACTTTCCATTTGTTCTTCCTGTGTAACAAAACAAACAAAACTGTGTTATAATTTTCTTATTATATCATGACTTGCGGAATTTACAGTGATAAACTGCTCTTTCAGAATTTGTTTTTGGTAAAGTATGATTGGGTTTGTGTCATTGTTTGACAATTAAATGGTAAAATGAACTTTGGAGTAGAGACTGACTGTTAAATTGGCCAATTATCTTAATCACAATTCTTTAATAACCAAATTTTATGTTACCTCATCAAGTTATGTTTTTTGTAAATATTTCAGTATTGTCTGATATATCAGTATCACATTTTGTTTTGCTGTCAGTGTTGCTTCAAAATCCGGTCACAGTGGAGCTATACTTTTTTACTTTTTATTGCACTATTTGAATTGTAATATTGGCTACAAGTGCAGTCATAAGAAGATATAAAAATGCAGTTGCTAATTTAAAAAAATATATATTTTTTTGGCAGCATTGTAACTCCATATCACTGAAGTTTGATGCTTAATTCTTCAAGAATGCATCAGTGTAATCTAAAACCCCGTTAAAGACATGTTAAGCAGTGTCATGGCTGCCTTTCTAAAGCCTAAATATGTGTGTGTGTGTGTGTGTGTGTGTGTGTGTGTGTGTGTGTGTGTGTGTGTGTGTGTGTGTGCATCTGAGTGTGTGTGTATACTCTATGTATCTATTCCAATTAAATGCTTCAGAAATGTATATGCATTATTTTACAATGTCAGCAGAAGAAACCAGCTAAAATAACCCCCTATTGCAAAAGGTGCTTTTCTCTTTTTTATTCCCTCACAATCAGTCTATTCATAAGTGTCAGCCATAGAGGCTTTCAGCTGTATCTCAGAGTTGTCAGGATTCGCCACTGTCAGCAAGGACATGACGTCAAGCAGCTTAATTGGGCTTCTCTTTGTGCGTAGGTACCTCGACATGCCCTGCGCTGCTGACGTTGTGAATACCTTAGATCAACAGGCTCTTGCATCCATCCTCACTGCATATGGGGAAGAAAGACACGCCAGGAAAATAGCTTCAGCCATTGTGGAGGCACGCCGTGTCAACCCCATCACCCGGACACAGCAGCTGGCCAGCGTGGTGGCAGGTAGCGAGACACTATCCTGATTAATTCCCTGCAGCATTCTGGAGGCTGTAAGGGAAAATAAAATACGAGTGGAGTTATTAAGGCTGACTCGCGATGTGACGTATTTGATTTCAGTCATCATCCTCTTCTCTGCCTCTGTTTTGGGTGCCTGTCTTCCACATCTTCCTTTGAGGGATAAAGATGAGACAAAGAGAGAGCTAAGGGTAGCTGTAACAGAATGTGGCTAATGCCTTGAAAACAAACAGTATCTCACACACAATAGCCCATCTCTCTCTCCCTCCACATTACATATTTGATTTCCTTGTTCCCCTCTTTTTCCCCCATTTCTCTGCTTACAAATATGCACACACACCTGACACAAATAAAAACACCCACATATGCTCACACACGACACACTTGTGCATAAACCCGAGATTACATTGTTTGTCTTCAATGATTGTTTTTTGTTTTTGTTTTTTTTGCCGTATGCCTCCAGATTTGAGCTTCTGAACGAGTGAGATGTCATTTTAATAGTTATTGCACAGAGCAGTATGTGCGTCAGTGTCACCCTGGGAGAACAGGTGTGAGTAAGAGCAGCTGTTTGATCTCTTTTGAAGAGCAAAGCAAGTCACCACTGATGTTTATTTGGAGCAACCCAAGAGGTCTTGATTTAAGAAAGTTCCAGGTGTGGCTCTGTGACCAATTGTGACAGTGATGCTGACAGGGAAAATGTACAGTCACAGGAGAAATCATGACGAAGAGAGGGTGGGGGGGGGGGTACTTAAGGGACTTGCTGTTATTGAGACATCATATAAGATCTA
The DNA here is from genome assembly GCF_046630095.1 of Trachinotus anak. Classification (NCBI taxonomy): domain Eukaryota; kingdom Metazoa; phylum Chordata; class Actinopteri; order Carangiformes; family Carangidae; genus Trachinotus; species Trachinotus anak. Next base: position 18,849,691 of record NW_027273862.1, on the reverse strand, counting down.
AGGTCTATTGGTCATGCTTTTTTTTTTCTTTCGCGTACGGTAATAATGTTACACATTGCACAGCAGTAAATATTTATTTATCAAAATGCAGCATTTTTCTAGAGGAAAATAACTAGTGCAGCAAACTAGGTGTTGTATTTTCACTTTTTGTACTATTTTATTTAGACTATTTATATTATAACTATTCATGCAGTACTTTTGATATGAGCCATAATGTTTTGTTTTATTTCAAACCTTCCTCTGTCTGTAGTCTTTCAAGAACCCCTATTGTCACGTTCTGTCTTCAGCTGGGATTTATGTATATTTGGCAGAGCTGTTCTACAACTGTTTATCCAATATATTGTACCAGCCCAGTATCCCAAGGATGTCCGTTGATATTGGATGATTCTGCAGCACACAATTTGCGTCCAGTGCCAATGTTTATTGCCAACACTGAAGACTGACTTTTGATCATGTTGTGCTGCAGGGGAAGGTTAGCTATAGTGAATTATCTTTGTGCACTTAGGTTTCCCGTGTTTATGTTCTTTTTATGTTATACTTTAATGTGTGGCACTTTTTAAAGTCGGTCTGTATCTTTATAAATCAGACGTGCTTAATAGTGCATGTACACATACGGCCTATTTCATAACTGGTTGAGATTCTTAAAACAGAACCATGGCATTGCCTTACAAATCAGACATATCAGACTGTCTAGCCTCTGGGCTTTAGGTGCGTTTTCCTGTTATGTGATAATGGAATGAAAAAAGGCCACAATAAGAATAAATAAACATATAACATAAAAACACCTTTGTATGGCATAGTAAGCCATGCAAATGTGTCTACAGCCTACAGTCATGAAGTGTTACAAAATACAGCCAAGCAGCTTTGCCAAATCCAACTCAACATGTAACTGAATGGAAAGTGTGTTTATTTGCTGAAGGCCAACAGAGCAAGAATCAAGTGCAAAAAAATCAGGTTATGCCAAATTACACCACCAAATACATTCAGCACAACAACTTAGTAAATTGCATAATCACCCTGCATAGTATTTAACTGTGTGTGTGTGTGTGTGTGTGTGTGTGTTTATGTAGCCAGAGTGTAGCCAGAGGGAAAGACATGGATGCATTGATTTAGAGGCACCATGAACTGTGAATGTCCACCCAGAGCAACAACTGTAACTGTAAAATACGTGTGATGATCCTCTTGAGTTAATTAAACATTAGCAAAGAGGCTATCACTGCCAATTTAAAATGTATTTTGAAAAACTCAACCTGTAGCAGAGTTCCACAAAATTGCAACAAAATAACCCTGTTTACAAAGATTTACAAACAGCTAATTTCATATAAATCCCTGTCTGAAATATTTGCTAATAAGCTAATATTGGCCAATTGATCAGTGGAAAATCCACACTAAGCTGTGATGTGTTCAATAGTACAAATACTAGGTTGCTCACTGGCAGCTAACTAGCCTGCTATGCTGTTATGGCTGGCTAGCACTAGCATGCTCCCAGTGACATTGCATGTTTCCACTTGTACAGTATAGTAGTTAGCCCCGCAATTAGTTGTTATATCACCAAGATATAACAACTAATATATATATATATATATATATATATATATATATATTTATATATCACTATTTCATGAGGACAAAGGACTTTAATTTGATAAATTCCTCATTTGAGATGATGCCACTTCTTTCTCAACCGTCTTATATCGCTCAAATTGAAACATTTCCGCTTGAGCAAATACATCATTTCATTTGTTGTGCTATTGAAAAACAAAGTTATGGCCATTTTTTACAGCTCCATTTATTCTAACAAACTCATGCTTTTTGTTCAGCCAGTAACACCAAAGCATCAAACACTGTTGTTATCCTAATAGCCTCTTGTGGAATGTAGTCGTGTTCGTGCCTTTGTAGATGCATGCTACAAACATCAAATATACACTGTAAGATAAGACATGTCACAAAGTTAGAATACAACAAGAGCTTTGTGATGTAAATTCTGTGTGTTGCCCTATGTAATACAATCAGAAAGTCATTGTTCCTTCTTAACTACCTCATTTCCCCTTTATGTACACATCTTAATATCTTCTTTTCTCCATGGAACTCTATGTTGGACCTTTGAAAGATGAATTAGAGAAAGAGCACATGGCTTGGTGAGGCCAGACCATTGCTGGTCCTTGCTGTGCAGGCCTTGTATTGATTGCAGTGTGAGTCACACCTTGGGCTGTTTAGTGCAGGAGGAGAGAAATGCCACATCACTCACTTCTCTATTTATTCCAGTTTCTCTTTAGGTCTATATAAGTGCCTTAATTGTTAATTTTGTCTTCTTAGTGGTTGTTAGGAATTGGTCAAACTGGACCCTGCATGTGTTAATACAAGTCTCCTAAAGTCGTTTCCTCAACTTTAGTGTACAGCAAATTTTTAATCAGCTGTTATTTAGTGTTTTGGCCCTAACCGCTAATGTCCACTTTAATTGACCTTTTTGTGCCTAAATTCTGATGCATTCTGCACCCTGCATGTTATTTATCAAAAAGATGCTCAAGCCTGTAAGTGCAGTTTTCCTGGCATCTGAAGCGTTCTCTGCATGTTTGTAGTTAGTAATACATGTCTCCTTATTGTACATGCATTTTGAGAGAGAACTGCTCAAATAACTAGAGGGGATATAAAAAGTTTTTCATAGAAATTTCTCTGCCCCTAAAAGACGGCAGGTGCAAATAGCTCAGGAGTACTAAAAAGAAAGGTTGGGATGGGGGAGAGAAACATAAATCACCCTTTATTTTACAGAAAGCAGGTCAAGACTGAGTGTACCAGTGGAAGTACAATAACAACAGCAACAAAAAAAAACAATATTTTGGTATTTCGTTTTACAGTAATCAGAGCATGGGGAGTAGTCATTTTGTGCTCAGTAAGATTTAACTTGAACTTGGCATTCAGAGAACTGACAGATCATGAGAGGCATTTACCTCTTTATTTCAGTGACACATCAGTCATATCAACACCATCTTCACCCTCCATCTGCTCCGCACAGAGCTTCTGATGGACTTGCCACTGAGTCCTGCTGCAGCTCACTCTTCACTGCTTATAGAGTATATTTTTAATAGGCTGTGCTTTTTTGCTCCATCTTGCTATGTCAGTTCATCTTCTTTTTTTTTTTCTTTGAACTTCATTTAATATCCCCTCTTGCATTAATAATATAAACCAGCCTACTATGTCTGATGATTCTCAGTCAACCAGAAGCATACCTTTAAGTACTATGTCAAAGGCCACAAGTCAGTGTTTTCATTCAGGAGTCTTCTTTTATTCTCCTGACCAGGAGGAGGTTGCATAAAAGTCTTTAGGTAACAAGGTATGGTTTCAAGGTATGCATTGGTGGTGTGGTTGCTGATAAGTTGTGTTACAGGCCCTACTTCATTTGCACATGGTTGGTTGGTGGCCAATGGACAATGATCTCAGAGTGATTGCAGACACCTTATGCCTTTGCCAATGTCAAGACAATATTTGGCTTGTTTTCCCATGAATGTTTTAACTTATTATTATGATTATTATTTGTAGTATTAAAATATTTAATAAAATTTTCTGTGCCTTAGTTTCACATTGGCACCCGCATATAACTGATGGTGTCAACACTGACGCACGCGTACACACACACTCTGACCAGCTCACTGTCACTGAAGCGCTGCTTGTTGTGTGTAGGCGTGAGGAGATCGATAGCCAGACAGAACATGTCGCTTAGTTAGGTTTCTTAGCCTTGTTGTTTTTCGTGGTTGTAAATAGAACTCTCGGCCCTAACAGGAAAGTGAAGGGACAGTCAACAAGTGAGAGAAAGAGAGAGAGAACTGCAGTATCCGTAAACTCCCCCTGCTGATTTTGAGTGAATATTGTGAATGTACTGACTATTAAATGTGAATAATTAATGCCTTGTTTGTGACGACAGTTTTGTTTTAACATAGCCCTAAAATGTATTTGTCATCCTACTATTATCAGGCAAGGTATCCAAGAAAGAGGGAGTAAGAGATGCTGAGCAAAACTCTTGCTCGGTGTTAGGTTGCTCTTCTCTCATGCTCATAGGGTAAAGTTCAAAAAAGCCAACATTAACTGTTGCTGTAATTCCAGTGTGGATGTAATTCCCATGGGTCAAGGTTTATGGTTTTTGACATCTCATTTCCTGAATGGAAAGTTTTGGGATTTCATCATTTTAATATGAAAAAAAAACAATAGTAAAAGTACTTCAACAAAAAAATTTAGCGCATTAGACTTACGTCCAGTTTTTACAAGTTCTACTCACTCTGATAATTTCTTTGTCTCTAGGATCACTTCCTGCTGCTGTTGCCTATGCACGAAAAGACCGACTCCACCGACCTGCACATGTGGCCACTAAAACTTTCCAAGCTTTGCGTATATTTGTGAATGATGAGCTAAATGAACTACATGCAGGCCTGTGTGCTGCCCAGGCAGTACTGAGATCTGGAGGACGTCTCTGCGTAATCACTTTTCACTCGCTAGAAGACAGACTGGTCAAACATTTTCTCCGGGGAGAAGACTTGTCTAATCTGGATCATTATCACTTCAGCCCGAGGAAGCAAGGCAAAAAGAAGGAAAAACTGGCGGCTGAAAAAAGAGATGGTGGAAGGGTTTATTGGCTTCCACTGCGAAGAAAAGTGATCACCCCAGAAAAGGACGATGTCAAAGAAAATCCTCGAGGACGCTCCTCTAAACTCAGGGCAGCACTCAGACTTTAATTATGAGAAACTTTTTACAATTAATACCTAACGCAAGTTCAGCAAAGGGCTTTTTTTAATCTTCACTGTAAATGTAATTTTTATTTTGCACTTGGGTACACAAAAAAAATCAGATGTTTATAATCTAACTTAAGCCCACTACAGCAGAGACCCAGTGTTAAATCCTGGTAGCAGTATAGTTCAATTGTTTGTTCCAGTGAACACAGCTGGTTTCTGAAATATTCTAAACTCAAATGTCCAGTAGCTAGCATTAGCACTCGCATCTCATTGTTATCATTCAGTGAAATTAACTGGTTCAAGCGTTAGTCCGGGCCTGTGTGTTGAACCTTGGTCATGTAATGTAGCATTTTTCCTCATGTATGTTGCCTATATTCACTGAATGAAGACCATCAGATGCAGTTGAGAGCCCTGAAAACTGGTAAGATTATTTTGCTACATACACTGTTCCAAAAGGTCAAAAATTAACTTCCATACTTAAAAAAGTATGTACACTTTAAATTATGAATTGTGCGAAGACACAGTAGTAATTAGAGGAAGCAGATTGTGTTGCAACTCAATATAAATACTCACAATTTTTTATTGAGTTAAGAGGTTGACATGTCCAAATCCCAGTCTTAGTGAAGAGTAGTCTTTAGTTTCTGCCTTAGCACTGAAAAACCTGTTCAAACTTAAGTGATGGCCACAACTGTGAACACAAAGTTATTTGAAAGCTGGTCTGAGGTGTTGCATTAAAATATAAATGTAGTAAAAAGTTTTTATACCCAAATAAAAGTATGTGACTGCTTTTGTATTTTTTGCCTTTGTGTTATTGGCCTTTTGTATTACAGAATACACAGAAAACAAGTTTACACAAGTTTTTTCCACTCAAATTTTACATTAGAAACACCTTTGATTTGATCCAGCATTGTAATGACCCTGTATAATGTGTTTAAAGTGACACTGACAGATTTCAATGAGGAAAAGACTTTCCTACACTGAAGCATTTTAACAAATTTCTTTGTGCTATTCTGATATATTTCATTTTTTTGCATTGGTAAAGTTGGACAGCATCTTAGGTGGTTATTGCAGCAAAATAGCTCAACATATCAAACAAAAAAAAACACCTTTCTCCATTGACGTCTGTATTTCCCCTGAACCTCCCTTGATGAGTAGCTCAAGTGAAACCTCTACTGTACCATGTGAATCAGTAATGCCAGTAAATATTGAATGACGCAAGTGTCAGAAGTGGTGCTGAATGAGCTGGGTGGTTGTTCTTGAGCATTCTCTCACCTTCAACTGTAAGCAGATGAGGTGTTTTGATCTTTACTATTTGACTTTGACTAATTGTAATTGCTCCATCAAGATTATTAACACCTTTTTTCTTCTGTCTCATTTTAGTGCACTCTAAATATACCCTTCTCGTTACCTTGGAAACTAAATGGCGCAAGTAACATTTAACTGTCTAAAATTACATGCTGTTTTAATCTAACATGAGCTGATGCCATATTGTTTGAACGTCCCTCCCTTTTGACATCAGTGGTTGTCAGTTAATGAAAATGATTGTCTCTGTTGACGAAATATGTCATGACATTCGATCTTTTGGATATGTTGTTTCTATTTTATTGCCATAAGATCTTTACTGAATCACACTGTTTACCGTTTATCAGGAGGTGAACGTGGGTAAGGAAATGAATAAAATGTTACTTACGATATCACGGCACGCATGACAGTGTCCATATAAACATAAAATCATAAAGAAACATGGGATGTAACTAAGTACATTTACTCAGGTACTGTAATCTAAAGGGAACTCCACTAATTTTACATAAGAAAGTGTGTTTACAGGTCTTGGAAAGTAAAAGTATATACAATACAATATATAAAAACCTTTTTTCAAAACCACTTTTTTTCCGGTAAATGGGCTCAAGTGATGTCACTTTAGGCATTTCAAAGGCAAATGTACTTTTATTCTGAATGTGTGTGTATATATGTATATATATAAACCTTGAAATAGTGTCTCAGGTACATCTCTGAAAAGGATCATACCCATCATATTAAAAATCAACATTTTCTCAGTCACTGTTGATTTACTTAATTGTTTATTTGTGGCGAGAGACAGACTCAATTGTAAGGCAATTGTATATCCAGTGTAACCTGTGTCAGACGGATGATGATGTGTTGCAGAAAACACTCTTTAAAGTTGTCTTTCTTTTTTTAAAATCTTATTTATTTATTTATTTATTTGACTATTTATTCTGTGTTCTCGGTACAAAACTTGTTTTTGTAGCTCATTGCAGGAAAAGATGATAAGACAGGGACATCAGTGATTATAAATTATTATCTACGACTGCAAATTCTCAATCACCATGGAAACAGTAACCTCAGATAACAGTAAATATACTGTAAGACGGATGCTATTATTGTAGACTTGGATCAATCCATAAATTGACTACCAGATACATAACTAATAGCTACTGTAGTTGAATCACGTTTCTGAAATTGCAGGCAGACACACTGAGGATCGTCTAACCTGGTGCTAACAAACCTGAAGACACAGGATGAATGGCTTCACTTGATACAGGAACAAACATACAAAACCAAATCTTTATTTCACTGTTAGGTTTCATAGTTTCATGTCAACAAAAGAATACACAACTATGGGACCTTAGATTTTTTTTAAGATATCTGCACTGCACATGAGAATGGAGAAAGTTTGATGTCACTCATGACAAATGACACTTGATGACACTTCACTCAAATCTTTTTGAGTGAAGGCCTATCCTTTTTTATTGAGATTTTAATCAGTCTTTTTTTTTTTTTAAATCACATATGCTAATTATTGCCTTAATATAAGAGCCAGTCTCTGACATAAGAGGTTCACCTCAAACAGTACAGGACCAGATACCTTGCAATTCAACAAAGTTTGTAGTTATAACATAACAATTGACTGGAGTCACTGTTTCTGAATGCTTGGCAAATTCGGTAATGCAGGAAGTACTCATATTGCTAAAAGTAGCAATGCTGTACTACAGTGTAAAAGTACTCCATTACAAGTAAAATTCCTGAACTGAAAGTGTTACTCAAGTAAAATAATGTAAGCAAAGCAAAATGTATTTGCGAAATAATGGCTCCTGCGAGTGTTACACTATTATACATTATATTTTTAGATCATTAATAATCTAATAGGTACAATAATGTGTAAATAGCATTTTAATTTTGGCAAGGTTGTGCAAATTTTAATTGTTTCATATATTTCACTACAATAATCCATCATATTTTATAATCATCATATCATATGTTTTGTATGTTAAAAGGACATGAGAAGCCTTGAAATGAGACAGTGATGTCTGTCGTATCAGGAAAAAAGATTCACACTATATAAAAAAAAAAAAAAATGTATTAGTTTGTTTATATATTTGTCTTATATTTACCTGATACAGTTTAAAATCATCTCCACCTGTGAAAATATGCTGGAGAAAATGGATCCACCTCTAAATGTCTTCAATCATCAGAAATAAGGAAACAGGCCTTCACATCCTGCCCTCATTAATTATCTTCATGTAGGAGGATTTACATGAGGTATAGTGGTCACTACTGAACATTTCAACATTATGTATTTTCCTAGCCCTACGTGAACAGCAAAGCATGTTGCAAAGCAAGACCTTGACTTGCTAACAGAATATGTATAAAGAGGAAGCGATCCATTGATAGAAATAAAACAATTTTTGATAATTGATTAGTTGTACTGTAAGCAACAACCAAGAAAATAAATAAATAAATTTAAAAAATCTCAAATAATCACTGGTTCCAGCTTCTCACATGAGAGGATTTGCCGCTTGGATTTAAACCATAAATCACTGTCAACTTGGTTTTGGACTTTTGGTCAAACAAAGCCAGATGTTTTAAGATATCACCTTGGACTCTGAGGTTTTTATATTGCCGTTATGAAGGACAAAAAAATTACATAAGTAAAAATACATCAATTAATTAATACAGTTTGCTAATGAAAAATGTTATTTAGGTATTTTAACATTTATTTATTTATTTAGTTAGTATGTTTGTTCGTTATTTAAAGGTAGGTGGTTCTACCTCAGTCTAAAGCTGGATTGGTTAGAGCAGTGTAATCCATTGTGCGATTGTACTGCTACTGCCTACACAGACAGGAGCTTATGTCATTTTTTGTCCTCCATATTTTTTGACATCTCACAGACTAAACAATTTAAAGATGTAAACTTAAACTTCAAATAAGTCAGAAGTTTACACACACTTAGGTTGAAGTCATTAAAGCTAATTTTTAACCATTTTTCCAACAATTCTTTACTGACAGATTGTTTTGTACCACGTTCACCTGAACAAACAAGAGTATACAAGTATAAACACTATAGGACCATGCAGGTGTCATACCACTCGTGAAGGTGACGTGTTCTGTCTCCTGATCTTACTTTGTTGCAAAAAGTGCAAATCAATCCTAGAACAACAGCAAAGGACCTTGTGAAGATGTTGGAAGAATCAGGTACAAAAGTATCCATAATAAATCCAATAATCCATAATAAAACAAGCCCTATATTTGACAGATAGGCTGCTCAGCAAAGAAGAGCCCACTGCTAAAAAGCGGCCATAAAAAAAGCCAGACTACAGTCTGCAGACGGGGACAAAGATCTTACTTTGTCCTAATTGTCCTGTGGTCTGATGAAACAAAAATTTGTTTGGTCGTAATAACCATTGTATGTTTGGAGGAAAAAGGGTGAGGCTTGCAACTGGGAAGCATGAGGGTGGCAGCATTGTGTTGTGGCAGTACTTTGCTACAGGAGGGACTGGTGCACTTCACAAAACATGGCATTATCAGGAAGGAAAATTATGTGGATATATTGAAGCAACATCTCAGGACATCAGCCAGGAAGTTAAAGCTTGGTCACAATAAGGTCCTCCAAACCGACAATGGCTCCAAGCATACTCCAAAAATTGGAGTTACCGCCATAAAGCTCTGAGTTAAATCCAACTGAAACTTTGTGCACAGAGCTGAAAAGGAATTTGCTATTATTCTGACATTCATATACATTCGTATTCTTAAAATGAAGTAGTGATCCTAACCTATCTAAGACAGTTTATTTGGATTAAATATCAGGAGTTGTGCAAAACTGAGTTTAAATGTATTTTTTAAATGTATGTAAACTTTTGACTTCAACTGTACTGTACATACCAATAGCACTTTGCAATTCCATTATATGGAACTTCATTTGTAAATGACTTGAAATGAACCTTTAATTGTAACACAAAAAAGAAAAAAATAGCTGAAGGAGTGAATACTATAGGGCAGTGGTTCTCAAAGTGGGGTCTGGGACCCCCTGGGGTCCTTGAGGGCGTTCCTTTGGGTCCCCAGAAAGATGGTTAATAATTTATTTTCACTATGTTTACATCCATAACTCACGCAATGACAGAATGTATGACTATTTTGGTCATGGGTTTCAAACACTTCAAAACATCTAAAAGCTAAAATTTTATCAGATGGGGGATTGCGTGGTCTCATTTGTGTCAGTTTAGGGGTCCTTGATGTGAAACATTTTGAGAACCGCTGCTCTAGGTAACTATGGGCTATTATTATTATTATTATTATTATTATTTATCCATGTGTGAAAATAAATTCTGTATTTTGAAGAGCAGCATGTAAAACAACATTCAAAACAAAACAAAACACAAAAAACTGAAGCATATACAACAAAAGTAAGACGAAAATTATCACAGCTGAAAGAAGAAATATGTGCTGTAGTGTAAAGTATGAAGCAATAAGTTGATTTCTTTCTCCCAACAAAATGAATGACTATGCACTACCATGATATTAATCTGCCCCTGACTGTAGCTTTTTGTTATTTCTCCATTTCTGTTGGAGAGATGTGAGGCAGGTGCTGTGGCCATAAACTCTCTCTGTGAGGAGAGAGACATGCGTCAGCCTGTGGCTCCCCCTCTGACAGACTGAAGAATGTATGAGTTTCACAGTGTTAGAAAAAAGATTGAGGCAGCTACAAAAAGCTCATTCTATCCACATCTTTACTCCCTCCCTCCTACTCTCACTCCCCGCCCATCTCTGCTGCTCCGCCTGCTATAAAAAGAATCCTCACTGAAAAACACTGAGGTCAAAGCTGTTTTGAATAATTTTTGTGATTGACGCAGGGCCCGCAGGTCTCATGGGAAGAAGATCCAACTGTGAAAGGAGACAGCCATGTTGGATAACAGTGCGACTGCACAGCCAGCCACAGCTACTACTATGTTTTGCTGACTTTCAATTTGAAACTTAGTTCAATGGATTAAAATTAGACATTGAAAACATTAATTACAAGAGCCACCATCTTCAGAGGTTACTCAAATGCATCACCTTTGAGCTGCCAAAGATAATTCAAAGGTGTTATTACAACCTTAGTGTTGTGTGTGTGTACGTGTTTTCCTCTCCTGTGTCTCAGGTCCCACCCTCCCCCTCCCTACTCTGCTGCAGGTGGTGATTCACACCTATGCTGAAATTGGTTATCAAGGACCGGAGCTCAAAAGTCGGAGGAAACATACCGACTGGGTATCCCGGTGCACTGGCTTGTGTGCCTGTGCACCGGGATCAGTAGGGTGCTCCCCTTGAAGTGAAGGTGAGGATCGTTGTCCAACTTCGGTCTAACTTGGGATAACTTGAGTTAACTTTATTTATTGTATCTGTTGTAGGTTCTGGCTTCCCCCTTTTGGAAAAGGAAGGTGATTGGGAGTTGTTGCTCCACATTTATTCTGTTTGGTTATACTGTAAATAAATACTTTATTTTGTGAAAACAGTTTCTCCTTTCTTCCTATCTCTCGGACTCATTTTTATGTTATCTTATCCACGGGACATTTTTTAGGGACGTAACACATTTGGGGGCTTGTCTGGGATTGAACCAATTGGAAAATTGAATTATTGTTTTGGTTTTGGTGTATTATCTCTGGTGGTGGTCACAGTGTGTATTGGTGTCTGGGTGTCCACTGTCTAGGCTTCATTACACATTATAACAGCTTCCTCGGGAAGACAGGTGAGTGTTCAGCTGGGCTGTATTACTCTTTCCATTAAACATTCATTTATTGTAAACCCTTAGCAGAGGTAGGTGTTTCAGGGCACCACACACTTATGTTTCAGCCTTTCAAGTCGCTTGAGTCCAGCACGCTCCAGAAGATAGGTAGGTAAATTTCGTGGTTAGGCAGGGTCTTGGAAGTTAGGCAGGTCTTCAGATCTTCACAGATTCAAGGCTAGGCTGAGTATTTGACACATCGTATGTGTGGTATCTGGCATCAGTGTTATTGTGATGCCAGATACCATCACAAGGTAAATACAGTCAATGTGGATCTTAGTTGTACGGGTGAGTTGTAGTGGTGGGGCTGTTGTGTTAGCCTAGCTTAGCCTAGCCTAGTTTAGCTAGGTGAATACGGTGAGGTTGCATGGTAAGGTGGTGGTGATATTGTTTTGTTTGCTTCACAATGAGTATGGCAACATTTAACTTAGAAGTGTTTGTAGCCAATCTGACTTTGAGTCAGTTTGCACACTGTAAGTTTTACGTTTTATGGTCTTCCTGTCTTTAGCTCCCTTGCTAAGAGACCTGAAGGCTTCTCTCTTTAAACAGGTTGGTTGAGAGGGGAGTTTTGACCTTACAAGCTTCAGAGGAATCTCTGTGTGCTATGGCAGCAGTATCTTCAGGTGAGGGCCACACTGATCCTCAGTGACCAAGTGACCACTTGGTGATTTTACTCCCGATATAAAGAGCAATGTAAGTGAAGTGAGGAAAAGCCATTCGCACTGCTATGGTTTGGGGTCACAAATCTCCTGGCTCCATAGGTTAGATGCTCTGTTAAAACTGTGGTTAGCTCATTTTCATCTGGACAGTCAGGTAAAGGGAGAGGAGTGTGAGTTTCAGCTCCAGAGGGAGTTGGAGTGCATCCTGTGTGCATCCTGGAGCTTAAGCTGATCATAGCCTCTTCACATTATGTCTCACCCATCATCAGAGTACCACTTGCTGTGTCAGGTGGTGTACAGGGTGACCTGATGTCAGCTAACTTACTGGAGAGTCTCAAGCTGAAGGAAACAACACAAGCTTTCTTTCCTTCGATAACAACCATTTGGATTTTTGCACCGGCTTATTTCTATCTAGATATATAACAAACCCCACTGTCCCAGCCTTCCTTCAGGACAAGAGGGAGTGAGGGAGTCCCATATATGTAAAAAAAAAAAAAAAGAAGATATTTTTCTACTACCAAATTATAATCTATTTCTCTCCTCATATCCTAGATTTAAAAAAATATGCTCCTAATCAGCAGCTCAAGCTTTTTGAGGGTTTCCAAACATCTACATTGACAGTTTGGTCGAAATGTATGATCCACATTTCTACGTTACAGTGAGACATCAGAGTATCAGTTAGAGTGTTTAACATGACATATTTATGAGTAATAATAATATGAGTTAAATAAGTTAAGACAGAGTTGTCAAATTGCTCTCAGATTTGATTTGATTGAGTAGATTGAGTGACTCTGCGAGGATGGCGGTGCAGAGGACTGTTTGCCTCCACCCACACCTTCGCTAACTATGTTGTCAATTCAGAAAAGCTGCGGACAAGGGAGAAATTCATAAATTTGCTTTTGAAAATGTACACGGTGTTTCTACCAAATGACATTCAAACAGTCATGTCTGACCAATGACGTCGCACTGCTAGCTACTGCAGTTTTAAATGATGGGATGGGTCAGCTAGAAGCTGACTGGATAATTTAATCACCCTATTTACACCCGGTATTAACATGCATTCAGCATCTGGATATATATCAAGGTAAAAAAAATACATGTTGGTGCAAACAACAGAAAATTATTTGCTAATTAACGTGTGTTGTCATTCAGTACAGTATTAGGAAGTGGGTGCACTGAGGGTAAATAGAAGAGGGCCAGTCATAACTAGAAAATCATGTTGAAAATGTGTTGGAAATATGGTATTTATGTTTGTTTTATGTATTATTTTAAGGAATGTTCATCAAATCAGACTTCACAGATCCAATGTTTTCATCTGCTGCCATTTTTCATCTCAAATTTCAGAAGACATTTACGTCACATGGTTCATTTACTTAATGTTGACGTGTATATAGAGACAAGTATCACATCAAACAATGCCACATAACACTGCATTTATAGGCTAAGCTAGCCTGCAATGCCTGTCCCTTAAAATGCATATAAAAATAGGTGGATAGAAACATACTTCCTGTTTATCTTCTGTCAGGATATGTAGAATAAATCATTGACATCAATGGTACATTAAAAATATTTTTGCTATTATACAGGAAGACAAAATAGAATGATTTTGCTTTACATTTTTTTTTTAACATATACATAGAAATAGCAGAAAAAATAGCCAGAAAACAAGATAAGATTGTGATTTTTGTATTTCACTGTGATCCCATATTACTCCACATAATAGATAATTCTTCTCTTTCTTTCTTTTTCATGATAAAGATCTTAATCAATGTGTATAAAATATTTCCAGCTTTATATTTTTATTCAGAGAGTCCACTAGAGTAGCTTTGCATGATTCACAGTTTAAAAAAAAAAGTCTTCATTCAAATAAAAATTAAGCCTCTGACTGAAACAGGCAATATAAGCTCAGGCTGCTTTGAGAGGCCTCTTTAAAAGCCCACTTTGTTCTGATTGGCACCCAGTGCTCGTGAGCACTGTTTCATCGTAGGTGGGTCTGAAAACAAACTGTAAAATTAATTAGTAAGTAACTAAAACAATGTAGCATAACGTGATTAATTTGACTTGGCAACTTCTCATATACATCTGTACATGTTCGAGCCCGAATCTGATCTGGAATATGAAATCAGACAACAACATTCGTGTCACAAAGATTACAGAAGGTCTCCGTTTGGTAAATATTACACCCATTACCTGCTTATTGTGTGACATAGCAGTATATTTAGTCTTTCGATCACAATCCGTATATATATTTATATATATGCTTCTGTTAATAGGTGTATGTGTGGAAAAAGTGCTAAAATGCCAACTGAAATAAGGAAAATCTCATTCTGCTATTGCCAAAAGACTTTGTAGTAAACAAGTACCGTCAGTTATTTGTAAACAAAGGGTATTTGTGTTTACTCTGAAAAAACTGTCTTGGCATAGCCACAGGCTAAAACTTACAAAACGCCTCCCAGACTCTGCTCTAACTGGTTTTGTTTGAGGGCATTCCACACTAGCTGGTAGGTGACCATTACTCGAATGTGTTACATTGTGACTTAGTTAAGTTTTGGAAGAAGAGCCTGGAATACAAATGAGGCATTTCAGGAGCAGTGTCTTCTGCGGGAGATACCAAATCCCTTTGCTGTGCTACTTTGGGCTTTGTGTCTGAGCAGAACTTTTACATGCACAAAATAGCTATATGACCCAGTGAAAGAAAGAGAAAACACCAAAATGCACAATATGGGGAGTTAGGTAGGTAGGAACTTGAGCAAAGGCTTGAATCACTAATGCCATCATGATATTCTTTATTAACCTCCTCATTTAAAAATGGAAGCTTGTGATTTGTGGTTCACTTTGTATCTTTTTAAATTTAGTTCAAGATGGGTGACCAAAATGTGTATTTAATGTCATGGCTGTTCTTTACCAGGAAAATAACTGGCATTTTTCCTATATCTTGGTCAAATAACAAAATAAGAGAGAGAGATAAAATAACACTGGAGGATAAAAAAAAACCCAAAAACACTGCCTTCAAATCAGGTTGTAGGAGGTGACATGGCAAAACCTGGAAACCAGGAGATGTCTGTAATCACACCAATGAGGCGATATATTGGATGGTGGCAGCAGAATAAAATCACCACCCTTCAAGTAGGTGTACAGTATATGACTAAATCTTACCACCCCCCACTTACTGCCATTATCCCACCATAGGGAAAATTGCCTGTCTGGGAGCAAGCCTGCAATATTCCCAGCAGTCGTCCATTTGGCTCTTACAGGAGCACCACTCTCTAGAATGACAGTGAAACTGAGGTCGCACGCCTGGGGTTAAAATGATAGAGTTTGTGCAAGTATAAATGACTCTATGACACAGAACACCTTCACTCCATCCTTTAATGGATACCTTTCCAGTCTTGTTTTATGGTTATCTTATCAGCGTGAGTCCTGTTGGCTTGTGGAATTTGCTCCGACAATATAAACACAGGACCTTGTTAACTCACTGCACATTGGAAATCTTGATCCATTCTGATATTTTTGGTAATTTTCTGACCTAGCAACTCACAATTTTGTAAATATGTTCTGTAGTAAAACAGATTTTACGCCATTCCCTATTTCAGGCCAGTTTTCATTTCATCAGCTTCAGCGTGAAGTAAATTTTTCAATTTTTGAACTACTGTTATCCTCAGAAATAGTAGTTTGACAAAAGAAAATTGACTTCATGTCCGCGTAATTACGTAACTAACTGTTTTTTAAATTTATTTTGTTTTGTTTTTCTTTTTGACAAAATTAATCAACAACACTTGTTTGAGTTAATGAAAAAATTAACACATTCTACATTGACTAGGTACATTTCTTTCAACTGAACTCTATGTTTAAGGTTTGGTTAGGTTTAGAAAAAAATATCTTGGTTAGGTTTAGAGAAAGATCGGGGTTTGGGTTAAACCTTTGCTTCTGGTTTAGAAATGACTACTATATTAAGGACCTTCATTGTTACACTTATAGTAATAACCATGTGGTTAAGGTCCAGGTAATGAGCGCCGTCAACCTTCTCCCGATGTTTCATCGACCATCCAGCCACCCAGACCCTTTGCATATTTTATCACTTTGTAACAATGTCCCCTTCCTTCCTCCTTTGCCTCCATCATTTGCTCCCTTCTTGGGGATCTTAGAGAATTTCTTGATGCATTGGTATGTATTAGTAAGTATGAGACTTTGAGGCAGAGTAAAACTTAATTTTGTGCAATGACAAAACAATCAACATTTTTAAGACAGATAATGATTTCTGCTTTTGCACTGTAATGTCTACACTAATGCAGTACATTATTTACTTGATTTAGTCTGAGGCTTTAGTTCAGATCAGGGTAAAAATGCTGCTGCTCCTCTTTTAATAAAATCAATTATTCTGCAGGTCTGATATTGTGTGTGATACTGTGTCAACAGTATCATGGCATAGTCCAAGCTTTAAGGATTTTGTTTGTTCCTTGTGGCTGTTTTGAAATCACCTTACTTACAAGGATTATCTTTTGTGCACTTTTCAAGCATTTATAAAAGTGGTCGCCAAGCAGCTGGTGGAAATAGCTGAAGAGGACATTATTTTTCTGACAAATTTCAATCACAAAATCATCCTATTGTGTTTATGGTCTCACGTCTACCCCTGTGACATGTAAGGTGTGGTCCAGCAAAGGATAATACTTTATTTGATTTAATTTAGTTAGTATACAGTCCACCTTGTTCACACTGGCTTTTTAAATGGTCTACTCCTGTTATGCTGATGACACCCATCTGTATATTTTTATTAAACTGAAACTTGCTTTGCTGCAATAAAATCTGAATGGCTTTTAACTCCTTACAAAATAAATATTAATCACTTGTTCAGTCATGTGTCTTCATGTTTATTTCATGTCTTCAATAACTCAGAAATACTGCCAAAATAAGATCAGAGTAGATCCTCATCTCCTATCATGTTGATAACCACGGCTCTTTATTTACCTGTCTTTATGCTTTGGTAAAACATGTCTAGTGCAGAATGCAGCACAAGGCTTCTGACCTATTTAAACTCCAGTCGTGGCTCCATTAGCTTTAAACTTTAAATTACATTTAAAGCTCCAAACGGATTGGCTCCTGTATATATCTAATTATTCATTTAGATGTTGGTATACTATATCATGACGGTGTCTGCATGAGATATTTGAAAGACGTTGGATGCTTAAAACAACTTAAAACCAACAAAATATCTGTTGTCAGTAATTTATATCAAATTGACATCGGCGTTGGATGTTGAATTTTAGTCACTCAGCGTCACATGTAATACCCGCTGTGTGCTTGTTGGGTTGTCATTAGCCCGGTTAAGGTGCATGCAGCTGAGTCTTGACACATAACTCTATGAAGGTTTAAACGCAGATGACACTGCCCATAGTGTTATTAACGATGCATAATAATAATACAGTATCAAATGTGATGTTCCGAAAAACCATATCGGTGTGAAGATCACACAGGTTTCTTTTTTTCATGTTCAGACACACTGTTATTTATTTTGGTGCCAGACTAAATGATACAGACTAGTAGAATAGACAGAAAAGAATCTCACTCGTTACAACAACGGCAAGGAATTCTTTGCCTCTTTTTTGTCCTTAAGTCCAGAATCATTACAATTCTGTCATCTCTTGGTCATGGGGATGTTCCCTGTTGAAAAAAACAAAAACACAAACAAACAAACAAACAAACATAGAAAAAATGTGACATATAAGTACTGTGATAAAAGCATATTTACACTGAAAACAGTAGAGATTCCGAATGATACCTCAGCAGCTCTTGCCTCTACAAAAAGGTTTTCTCTTCAGCTGCAGGATTTATACCTCTCTGTCGTCATCAGAAATAAATTTAGGACCACTTTAATAACCTGCCAGAGCTATGCAACATTCCTCTGTACATTTGAGAGGTGAAAGCAGATCTGAGCAAGGTGTGCTACATGCTACAGCCACCCCTCATGTAGAAGTCTTCATGATTTTTCTCTTGCTCCTTCAATTTACAAGGAATAAAAGCATAATATATACTGTATTTTTGAAATTACCTTATGTTTTCTTTTTACACACCCAAAACCTCAATGAATGTTGTTAGTGGTTATATTTTCACCTGCCCCACCTAACTGTACACACAGCATTGGTTTTGTGTTCAGAGAAAAATGAATGCTGAAAAAGAGAGGTAATGTTTGTCCAAGGTCTAGTCATTAGAAATTTGTCAGATATTTTAACATTGTGAAAATGATAGTTCAGTATTGATAATGTACAGCGTGTTATTCACTTGAATGCCTTGGTTTAAGTACAATAAGCCTCATCTTTCATCTTCAACCCTGGTAGTTAGACAAAGAACTGCACAAGAGACAAAGCTCTAGAAGTGATAGATAGATAGATAGATAGATAGATAGATAGATAGATAGATAGATAGATAGATACTGTAAACATAGACAAATACACATAGACAAGACAAATGCACATTTTCAGTCTCTCAGATGTGAGAATCAAGTGTGGCTGCTGCTCACAAAGAAGTTGAAGCAGAGAAATGCCACAGCGCACGCTGAGTGACGTCAACCAGGAGGCCCCGTGGGGATGAGGTGAGTCAGAGCCAGGGCCGCGGCCTCGCCAGCTCTCCGCAGCCATGAGCGCGTCATCACCAGTCTCACTGACACCCTCTCACATTTCTCTGCATCTGCTTCAATGTGCCTCTGCCTCCCTCCATCCCTCCGCCTCCTCAAGAGGATCTCTTCACATCCATGGCATACGCCAGTCCTAGCAATGCCTGTCTGTCTTTGTCTCTCTCCACACTTTTGGGTGGGTACTCATCAAGCATGAAATGTTTTATATCTAATGATTTTGAAAGCTTTCTTTCTCTTTGTATGTAGTTGAAGAAGGATAGTGGTAAAAAAAAAACTAAACAAAAATTAACATGCAAGAGAAGTTTGAAGGTTTTTCATTATGTATTGGGTAAAAAGGATTTTTTTTTTAGATATCCTGACATGTTGAAGATGATAGTTTTGTGTTGATAACGTACTACAGCACAGTTTGGTGGTGCAAGCGCAGTGAGTCACACCTTTGATCGACACTGTTAAGAGCAACACAACAGACCAACATCCTCTAATATCTTCCAGAGCAAACCATGTACAGGTTAAAAGAGCAAATGCCTCTGTATCTCAGCAGTGTAGGTTTAAGCTGATAAGGAGCTCATTAAAGCAGGGTATACTGTTAGTGATGGATCTGGGCTGGCAGATCTGAGCTGTGATGATTCATCCATCACTAGCAGAACAACACTTAAAACATTTTTGAGGAATCGCTCAGATACAGAATGCCCTGTAAACCTTCATCACTTATCGCACCCCAGGGCCACTCCAAACAGTTGTTGTCTTTCCAGCACTGATTGGTAATAATTTATCAAAAAAGAAAAAAAAAAAAGAAAAATAGATCCAAATAATCTGATCACAATCATTAATGTTTCTAAAGTTAACTGATTGACACCAGTTATTTAAGCTTTTATCAGTCTTTGGCATTAGGCATTTTAGTGTAAGACAACCCTTTTATGTATTTTCAATGCAAATGTTCCCAATGAAAAAAGTCTTTGTATTGGAGTAGACATGACATCTTCAAAAGGTTATTTTTATTGCATTTCACTAATTGTCAAACATGAATGCAGACAGGTTCCAGGTTGCAGTAGTGTGATTATTCCATTAATCGTTTAGTCAGTTGCATTACATTACATTATATTAATTTATTTCCAGCATTTTTGTGTGTGTGAATTTGATGCCTTTACTATAGCTGTCATATATTATCGTAAGTTAAATATCTTTGGGTTTTGGACTGTTGGTTAGACAGAATGAGACATTTGAAGACGTCATCTTGGGCTCTGGGTGGCAACTTTTCATTGATTTTGGATGTTTACTTTATATGCCAAATAATTAAATGATTAAAGGTTCTGTAAACAATCGTCCCTGCCACTAGATGTCACACTATACTACCAGCATGGCGTTGGCAGTAAGCCAACTAGCAATAGCAACATTTGACAAATACGTTCATAATATGGGAAACAGCAAGTTAGCTAACGTTAATTGCTGCAGTTTGTAGGTCTCTCCATCTCAGTAAAGCTAGACCAGTATTGGCTCCGCGGGCGAACTGAGAAAGAAATGTGGCCGTGGCCAGTCTGCCTGTGGTCTGGTTTTATCTACTTCTTTGTCATAGGCCTTTTTTAGATGAAAAAGTGGTTTCTTCAGTGGAGGAAATTCTGAAAGGTTGCTTTCACCTGAATGCTGCGTGCTGCACTGTGTCATCTCACGTGTAGGCGGTTCTTGTGTGTTCATAAATGTGGGGAGAGACTCACATGCACTAACACTCACATGTACATGGACTGGCTAGTGTGACTGTTCCCTGGTCAGGACGCTATTACTCCAGTATATCTTTACATATAAAGTAGTGTTTACTGTTATATTATTGTTTAAAATTTACAGAACATTTACAGAAACTTTAATAAAAAAATAATCAACACATTAACTGATAATGAAAATAGGTGTTAGTTGCAGCCCTAATCTGATAATGAATTTTTATGGTAAATGTTCAAAATAACCAAAATGTACACAAATAAAACACTTGCTGTAAATTAGTGTGAAGAGTGGACATGCGGTTGCTTTTACTGAACTAACTAACTAAACTTGAACCTCAGTGGATGTCAAGTTTCAACATCTAATTTGCGTTCTTCCCTTTACAGCTTTTTCTACATCTAATGCTATAGAGCAGAACAAAATCAATACCACAATTTTTCTTTTTTTTTATGGATAAAAACCAGACAAGTTAATGCATTTTTGCATGCTTTGCTAAAGGAGAACACATTGTGAAATGGGCCAGAGATTTTAATCTCAGCAAAATCAACAACTGTCAGAATCTGGCTTGTCAGAATTTCTGTAAAGTCTTTCACACATGCTCTGCAACCCTGAACTTACCTACAGTATACATCACCTGGAGGAGCTGTATGTGAGAACGCAAATCAGTTGGACTGGACATTAAACAGACTTTTCCCTGCTGGCTCCTTAATACAATGTCCATGTAATGTCCAATTGAGCCAATGTGTAAATAGAGTGTCTCATTGTACGGAGAATTCACAGTGAACGTGTGCAGTGTTGATGACATTTGTATAACGTGACTGGTATGAAACGGGAAAAATACAAAAATCCTTTGGTGAAGAAGAAGGGTCCTTTACACGAAGACACCAACAAGAATGTCTAACTGGAGAGATGATGAGCAAAATCATCAGATCATATTCACTGTGCTGTAAACACTGTGATTTCCACACCATACTTTTACTGTCATGTCCTGTCTCCTGCATGCTCAGGTGCCACTCCTTGCCTAAACTGAACAGAGTATTTCCACTCATGTCTGACACTGAAACAGACCTGATTATCTCGATGTTGGGCAGAGTTCATGAGAGAAAGCAGATTGTGAACTGCTAGTGCAATAGACAATAGCTAGACAATAACTTTCACTATATCTTTTCAAAACTGAGTATTAAACCCAGTACTCCATGATTTTACACACTCCCAGCTCTTAAGATGAAATTTACTACAGATACCAGTTGCTCCATATAGTGGCAGTCTTCCAGTAGCATGGTACAGACAAGCCTCTAGTGGGGAGGATTGCAGTATGCAAGGGAGCGGTAGCAGATACAGAAAAACAGACTTCATTTTTGTAATAACCATCTTCCAATTGGATGACGCCTGTCTGCAAGCTGCCTACAACATGTTTGAGTTTCATTCATGCCAGGTAGAGGCATCAGCTAGGGGGAGCATGAGGGTGTCTGCTGGGGGAGGGGTGGTGGCGGCAGCTGTTGGGTTGAGAGCAGGGTGGGGGAAGTAGCTTGCCCGGAGAAAGAGGTCTGCACCACATACAACATTCAAGCGGACATCTGACGTCAGTACATCAATAATTAAAGCATTTTATTCATAGCCTGGGAGAAAAAGAATCAATTGACAAATCACATATTCACTTTGAGTTACTTCAAACGGTGAAACAATTAAAATGCACAACATGTCTGTGTTGTGTGTCTGTGTGATGCCATTTACACATTTTTCTATTTATAGCCTATGTTATTGAGGATGCATTCTGCAATATATGGCAAAGACAGGCATAGAAATCGTGACTCACTTTTTTTTTTCTACTTGTCTACCCATGCTTTCTGATTGGTTATAAGGTGCATCCAGCCATTGTATTTATCCCATCTATCATGCTTTAGCATGGCAACTTCTTCATTTGTGTTTCATTTATTCTTATTCCTTCTTTCTAAGAATATTCACATTTAAGTTATATTTTTAGTTTTTGAGGGTATGTGGTTCATTGTAAAATATTAAGTTGAAAAATGTTATAAGGTTATAGCCATATTAGGTAACACTGCATTTGTACAGGTGTTCTTGAAATATGAAGTCAAACAAGAAGACGAGTTTTAGACAGTTATTTATGCTAAATAAGTTTCTGAAATCCCTCTCAGAGGAACTTATGGTAATGCTGTCATTAATAACATATTTATTCTTATTTATTTATTTTAAAGATGTTTTTTTGGGCATTTTGCCTTTATTGGATAGGACCGTAGAGAGTGACAGGAAAGGGGCAGAGAGACATGCAGGAAAGAGTGGGGCCGGTCAGGAGTCGAACCAGAGACTTGCCTGCTAAGAGCATCTGCGCTCACGTGGTACGAGCCCTAACCACTCAGCTATCGGGTCGCCACCATGTTTATTCTTATTAACCAGAAAACCAAACATTTTAAAAATTCTGGAAACAATGTTCTTAAAGTTATATTGTTTACATGAACAATGGAGCAAACTGTTTCCAGTCTTCATTCTAAGCAAAGCTATCCTTTTGCTGGCAGTATTTTCATATAGACCGTGGTCTCAATCTTCTCATCTTTGACGAGAAAGCAAATAATCGTATCTCCCAAAATGTCAAACTATTTCTTGAATATAGCTTTTATGAATCTAAGATGCCTCAAATGCTACAAACATTGTCTCCAGTCTTGTACTACTTGCAACTGTGCTTAGCCAGCAATCATAGGAATAAAAGAAAACTGCTTACATGTGTATACATACAGTATCAACATATATCATATAACAAGAGCAACCACAGCTTTCACTTGGGCAAAGATGAAAGATTTCAGTGATGTTATAGTGAGCCATCAAACCAATATGAATGTTGACTTTATTAACTTGCCATGCATGTCCCCTGTGTTCCCTTTCTGACTGCCTGGCCTGCCCCTGACCTAAGTTGACCTCAACTCTGTCTTTGCCAGTTGCTGCATCCTGGCCTTTGCCCTTTGAACCTCCCAAGACACCTTTGGGTAGTCTTTCTGTGGATTGAATCTATGTTATTATTATGGTCAAAATCTGGTAGTAAGCTTTATTTAAAAGAGAACATCACTGTAACCTCCAAGCTGAATCACAGAAGGAGAAAAACAAGAAGCAAACAGATGCCTACAGAGTTCTAGGCAACAATATAAAATCACAAACACGTATCAGTGAAGTATTTCTTTGACAAACTCTACAGTACTTTGAGGCACAAACAGCTCAGTGAAACAAATTCTATGTCTCTTAAATGTACCATGAACTGCAGAAATCAAGATTTTACACTCTGTATTAGGGCTGTCACTATAGCAGATTTTAGGTACGCAATTATCGTGGAAAAAAAGAAAAAAAGAAAAATGTGCTAAAAATACTATCAGGATATGAATTTGAAAATAAAAACAACAACAAAAAAACCCCCAAAAAACTATTAGCTATTAGTAAGATTCAATTTTATCATTATTAATTGTGTATATTGTCTCTTTTTTGCAAATGAATTAGACTCAAATATGAGTATAAGGAGGTGGCAAGAAAGTCTGTAATCATAACTGTAAAAACACAAAAAGAACAATTGCACTTGATGGATAATGAAAAGGCTACCAGACAACTGATCCACAAAGGTCTAACATCTGCTATCCGCTAAAAACATGAATTATTTTTTTAGTTTTAATGAGTGGATATTGTATTTTAAGAGTGAATACTGTAGGTGAAAAAATGCTGTCAATTTCAATGTCTTGCACATACATCCAGTATCAACCTGGTAGATATTAAAAATGTTTACTAATTACAAAGACAAAAGAATGATTTAGGTGGCATTATATTTCTCTTAAAAGGTGTTTACTGTTTAAGATTGGCAGTATGTAAATTTTGTTATGAGGAGACAGGGTTGAGTTTTGCCTTCATACAGTAGCTTGTATTCCTCCCTATTTTGATTGACACATGTGCTATGACTGAATTTATCTCTGCGCTGCCCTGTCCACTTCTCTTTGATTATTATCTCTGAGTTTATCTGAAAAATTCACTGTGAGCCCACTCTCGAAAGGAAATATTTACATACTATTACAACTCCAATCTTAATCAATGATCTACATAATGTGACAACATCGTAATTCACAACAGAGTCAAAGTGACACTAAGACACAGAGACGGAAGACTGAATGAAAAATGTGTAAGGTCTGTGACCGGTAGTTTGATTCTCAGGACTGACTGGAAGAATCATAACTAACATCACTCACCTGTCCTTCAAATCTTTCCTGAAGGCTGTGACTGTAGACCGTGGCAGCTTCGACACTGTGTT
This sequence comes from Trachinotus anak, assembly GCF_046630095.1. NCBI lineage: Eukaryota > Metazoa > Chordata > Actinopteri > Carangiformes > Carangidae > Trachinotus > Trachinotus anak. The sequence continues at coordinate 18,824,618 of NW_027273862.1, read as the reverse complement.
TGCAAATAACAAATCAGTTTTACAGTCATGGTAGGTTCTGAAAGTTTGTTCAATCTATGACTTAGGCTTCTTAAGACAAACATATATTCACAAAATTTGGACAGTGAAATTAAGTCCAGGCTGTATCTTTGACTCTGTGTGAGGCTGGCCATGCCACTCAAGTCAATGTGCCATTCTCTGACTCATGGTGTTGCCTACAATGGGGGAGGGAAACTCAGAAGGCAGAGAGTGAGAGAGAAGACCAAGAGCTCAGCTATTGAGAGTGGTTTTTTCTCCCCCTACTGTCTGAAAGGCTCTCTGGTATTTTCTGTTGGATTTTCATACATAATTTTCTTACATAGATGCACATACATTCAAAGACCCACATACATTCTTTTTTTTTTTTTTAAGTGTTTAGTTTTTGCCCTTTCCACAACATGTAATACTTTTAATGAATTGTAGTCTTGACAAATTATTTTTTTTGTTTTTTAGATGTTTTGTTTTTATAGCTGTCATAATTTTCTTCATTTTGAAAAAATAAAATTCAACAAAATATGAAAAGAGAAATGGTAAAAATGTTTTTTTAAATAGAGTTACAAATATGAAACATCACACATATAAATGAAAGTTACAGGTAAGCAATAATGCACAACTTACTGAGAACTTTATTAGAAACAGAATAATAACGCTGGGTATGGCCCAGTCCTTTTGCACTCAGAACAGTTGTTAATTCAAAAAAACAGAGCAGATTTGAGGTGAATGCTTTCGTATAAATGACTTGAAAAAACTTAATGATTTGTAAGGGATCAAGCTGGAAGGTATGAGGAGTCACAGGTGGATTTTGAAAATAAGGGTATCCAAATACCAAACTTATGCTTCTTGAAATACAAAAAATATTGAAACCAAAGAGCCATCCTGATGACCCCAGTAGTGGCAGCAAGCAACCCTCCAGCACCGATAAAAAAGAAAAGAGAATTAGAACAACTTACGATAAATTAGAATGATTTTGAATATAAAAAGATAACTGTGTGTATATGAACTATGATAAGTGTGTAGTATTAATGTACTTCCAATAGACACCAAATAAGCCATATGTTGTATGAAATGAAGAATTATGTGTCATCATTTATATGTTTGTGTGTCTAAAGTGTAAGATAATTTAGGTTTGTCAGCCCAGAGGGGTTAATGACTTCTATTGTGGCTGTGTGGCTGCAGGTGTGTCCATCACAAGGTCCAAATGAAATGTGTAATGAGAATCATTTTTTGGCTGAGATGGCAGAAACTACAGTTTTCAGTGGAAGCCTAGTATTCACAAGATGCAGCTAGAGATTGAAAATGAAATGGGTGGCTTAAAATATGAAATGATGATTGAATATCTGACCTATAAGAATAACAGGTGTAGCCTACTTATTTTTGCACATCTTATTTTTACGAGCTACTTGCTCCAAGTACAGGAGGTACGCAAAAATAGTTTTAAAACTGGGACAGTTTCAAAAGTCAAATTCTTTTTATTTCATTGTACCTCACTCAACACAAGAATAGTGAATGGAATTTCAATTTAATTACCTTTTATATTGGCGGTCCCGGGCTTCCATACAGGAAACAAACCCATGCAACATTTCACCAGCTCTTTCATTCAACTCGGATACAATTTAACTCTTAATTCTGTATAAAAGTTGACTGATAATGAAATTTCAATATTTAAAAATCATTCTTTTATTTAAAATCAGATCAATAATTTCAATGTATACAGTTAATTTGAGACACTGTTGTTGTTATTGTCGCAGTTTGAAGATAAACCCAGAAAGACATGCTTTTTGTTTAAATGTAAATTAATACAAAGGGAAAAACTTTGGGTCATTCTTTGTCATTTTAAAACAGGCCAGATTTCTGAAAGTTTTCATAGATTTCTTATGATTTGTTGGCCACTGTTCTTGTGATAAATTATGTGATCTCTAATTGCAAAAAAGTACAACAGAATACTAAGTAATAATAATAAATTTTTTCCATTTAATTTTCATTTTTTTGTTTTACATTTTAATGTTTCCAACTTCCATCTAACCATTGGCTGATTTCATTTCACCCTCTGTGTGTAGAGCTGCACATTGTTTGAAAAATTTCAATGCTAGTTCCAGCATGAATACTGATACCAAACAATACATTCTTTTGGCACTTTACTTTGAGAAATACTGATGTTTTTCTACAAAACCCATTTTCCCCCTCAACAAAGACCAAACTTGTCATATGGTAATTTGTTTCCAAACAGAAGAAGCCATAAAAAAACATTGTCTACATAAAATACAGTCCAATATTTTAGATAACGCCAAATATCCATCCTACCTGTATGTTGAATATTTTGCCTATTGACTGTGTTTTGCTATAGTTTTGTATTTATGTCTACTCTCTGAAGCATGATGCATTGGTATTGAAAAGTTCTATACAAATAAATGCGTTTAATATTAGACAGACTAAAAAAATGTCCATTCTGTCTTATGTATTTCACTCTGACCACACCTTTTCCCAAATAAATTTGTGCATCTTGCAGCTGCACACATATGCACACATTGTCAGTGACAAACCAGGAGTCAACGGGATAATCCCAGTTAATACTTTCACCCACTGTGGGGATATTACAGATGAGAGGCAAAAACATATTTGAGAAACATCCATGTCTGATGTAATTCAAAATTTGTTCCTATTATAAGTCTTATAGTGTTTCAGTATGGCTTATGCACATATATAGTAACCCTTTGGAGTCAGTACTTACTAGTACATGTGCTCATCAGTAGGTGTGAATATGCAATTTTCTGGCATGAGGAAAAAAGCTCTCATCTGATCACACACACACACACAGACACACACACACACACACACACACACACACACACACACACACACTGTTGTGTTGTCTGCTTGCGTGCACATGGGTGCATCAGTGTATGTTATGTGTTTGTATTTTGATTCTAACATGAAAAGGCACTTCCACACCCATATATTACCTTCTAAAAATAAAGTCATGACGTCAAACAACAGTTATTTCAGTTGGTCAGCTAGCATTCCCCCTCCCTTCTCAAAACGCACTCAATAACTTTCAGGCTTAAAGAATCAAAGTATGAAATTGTTTCTTAGTAAACAACTAACACACAGGGTAAATATGTGACATTTTATCTTATATTATTGGTCATAAAATGCAATCAATTATGTGAATGTACAATTTTAAGACTGTTCTCTTTCTGAATCAATAACATCAATAAGATCTAAATGGATATTCAGACAGCAATTCCAGAAAAGAGTTACCTTTTTTGTGCAAGTAGATACCTTTTTTTTCCATTCTATTCACAATATCTAGATCCTTTATTTCTGTTGTCATGGTGTAATGCAGCACCATGCACACTTGTTATACATATTAAAAGCAAACATAATGTGTTCATGTCCCACTGATTTAGAAAACTCATAAAAGATTGACATGTTTCTGTGAGGCTAAAGTGTAGAAACAACTTTAGGACTGTTGACTTGATAAGTATTCACATCACATATAACTCTCTGCAGTGAGGCTTAGATATGAGTCATAGTCTAGAATGGTAGGAGGGCACATTAACAGACTGCCTTTTTATTACCACTCAGCCAAAACAAATATCTTCAATGAGTAGTTGAATGACTGTGGACCAACAATTAGGAACTGCCTAATTAAAGAAAATATTACTTACTTATATACATATCATACATACCATGTATGATATGTATATGTGTGTATAAATTAAACTGTAAGTGGTGCTGGAAAAGTGTCCCGACAAGTCAGTGAAAGTACTGACTTACAAACAAAACGTGTTCAATAAATAGTTTTAAAAATCATGTGATCAGCATTATCATCATTGTTTACATGAAATTATTTTTTTTATTACGGAGGCTAAAATATGCCAGTATGATAATTGCTAATTTTACTAAAGCTGTACATCCAAAATATAAGTTATATTTCCATTAGAAAATAATAATAATTTCAAATAATGAATTTGTAAATATGTTTGGAATTCTACATTTTGTCTCTCAATTTAATGACTTTTTATTCCTGCTGCTTTAAAATTCACATTAAATTTCACATTTTCATTTCATCCAGTCTTTAAATACGCCTTTGTTTGGTGGAAAGACACACAAATAACCATATAAAATTAAATATAAGAGGAGGTGCAACCCCCAGAGAAATATCAGGGGCTCAACCATCATTTTCATCAACAGTCCCAGATTTCATAAATACCGTAAATTCTCAAGTAGTTTGTTTATCTCAGTGGCAGAGAGAATTAGGCCTTTATTTGGAATAGGGTTGTATAAGAAAAGCCTTGAGACAGACCTTGATTTCTGCCCGTTTATTATTGTTACCCTGATGATGAAGGTCCACTATGCCTACCATTGTTATGCTGCTCTGGATTGTAGCCAGGGGGACACGCAGTCTATGGTCATCAACCCTTTATCAACTACCATGAATGAAACTTATCACCAGCACCAGAATTTTCAATTTTATAGGCAGGCTTTTAATGTGAAACCCACCTCAGTGTGTTTTTTTAGGTCTTTATCAGTGACTGACCTATTTGTGCTAGCCACACCCAAGAATATTATTTGAGAGAGATTTGAGACTGGTCAAGGTTTTTATACGAGGAAACAACAAGACTGTTTAATCAGAATGACAGCCCTGTGAAAGTATTTGGAAAGGGCACAGGAAGTTTAGTCAACATTTCCAACAAGTCCAACAATACTCCTTCACCATCTAAAACTTTATGTCTGCACCTCATCTCTTCTCTGTTGTTCCTCAGAGGATTCTCTCACTTTGTACCCCCCTAAAGCATGGATGAGGATGTGATCCTCAGACTTTGGACCTGATTCCACTCATGGTCTGATGCCTGTTTTTCGTATTGCAGCTTCAATCTTCGAAGAAACATCTAGTGTGATCATCATGACTTTATGGTGGAAACGTTACTGCCATTGGTGAAAAATCCTGTAAAAAAACAAAAGAGAGGACACATTATTGGAACAAAACACAGTTGGTGAGCAAAACGAATTTGCCCTCAGTTACACATTACTCTCACTTCGGACTTTAGCATTGATGAATGATGCTCACACTCCTCAACAAATGTATGATAAAATTCTAAAATTAATAAAAATAGACTGTATTATTTTTAATACAGGTCTCATTTGGTTTATACACAAATGTTACTATTAAATAGAGTACTTAAGTCAGATAGCTACACTATTGGTCAAAGGTTTTTGAACACCATCATTTTCCTGTTTTTACTGAAGTTTAAGCAATTCAACTCCAGTGAATAACCTTGAAGGGCACAAATAACACAAAGTAAAAAAAAAATTGTTTAGGTCGCAAAATTTCTGACCTTCTTTCTTTTGCCTAATAAACTAGCAAACCGACACCTGTGCAGGGACCAAGAGCATGTGGGTGTCAGTCCCCTGTGTCTTATCTAACTGTCTTATCTCTGACACTACAGCCAACAGGAAAAGAAAAAAGAAAAACTGGTGACACGTGGACATACATGCCAACTCAGAGACACATTTGTTGACTGATGGAACATGGCATCCCGTCTTAACTTAGACATTAGTCAATGAAACAACAGCAAAATGCAGTATGCAACAAAGGGGGCGGAACAACAAGCGCTTAAACAGGGTATTTGTCAAAACTTGTGTCATTTTTGATAACATGTGAGGACTTGCTGGTCCTCGCTGGTGTTGCCCAGAATTCTGTGACCCATCAGATTCTACGACTTGTAGTGGTGCAACAACATCTTATTATATAAAAACGAAATTAGTTTCGTTGATATTTTCTGAGTGATAAACTAGAATTAATATTGTTTCAGTAACACAGCCCTATTGTGAGGAGCAATCGCTAATTTCCCTATAAAATAAGCCAGGACAAGGATAATGAATGTCTTGATTTCAGAATCATTAACTGGGTATTGATTTGATGAAAATGATATACTCCTTGAAATGTGTTTTGAAAAGCAGTATAGAAATAAAGTTTACTTTCTTACAATCCAACCCTATCCCTATTGTTTATATTATTGTTTTGGGTCTGACAGGTGAAGATCCCTCTGGGGAACAGACCATGTTTTTCTGTTTATGACATTTTATAAACTACACAATTAATAATTTCAGTAATCAGTAAAATAATTGACTGATTAATCAGTTCTGATAAAAACCCCAATTTACAGTACAGTAATGTAAAGGCTACAATAAAAAATAACAATAACAGTATGAAGAAGCTATGGCAGAGCAGGTATTCACTTGGCATTGTACCACAATTGCAAGACAGAGCCTGTAAATGCTTCAGATTCCATGGAGAGTCCAAGTGACAGCACTTCAGATATTTTGAGGATGAGGAACTGTTTCCTTTTGAAGAACAAAGCAAGAGCTGCTCTGCTCCATATTCATCCTTCTTTTGTTAAGTCTGCTGCATTTTGATGCCACAGAAAAATGTAAATATTGAAACTTGTCGCGAACTGCTGTGGGAGCAGGAGCCAGAGTCGGCTAGCAAATGGCAGTTTACATATTCTAGTTGTGAGAAACATATTTCTGAATGAGTCTTACATAAATATCTCACACCAGCTGGGTCAAAAAGACACACCACAGCAGCGCATCTTCAGTGGAGTATTTAACTGGCCTCAATAAAGCAGCGAGCCAGACTGGTTTCAGTAAGTCTTGTTAACTTTTTCCGGTAACTTGTTTCACAAGCAAGCCTGAATAAATACACACAACCCTTGTGATACTGGGTGCTTGTCTGTTGTCTGACATCATGTTGTGGCCAACAATTTCTGACTTGTAATTGTTCATACTAAACTAATTATACATGGCATGACTGAGCTGGATTCCAACCATCAGGATCTGAAAGTAACATAGAAAACACACACTGTACAAAGATTCAGTAATACTTTCAGCAATGCTTTTTAAAGAGACTGTGTAATGTTAACAAAGACAGTTTTCTGAATAAAAGTGGGGTTACTAAAATGCCCATAACACAAGAAGCAGCAATGTTCACAAAACTGAACAGTGAAGCAGGAGCAGAGCGACAGCGAGTGGTGCATTAACACTTTTAAAAGACCGCCTCACTGTAAAAAAATGCAATCTTTGCAATGAAGTGGTTCTTCAACACATCTAAGTTGGGGTCAGAGTAATGACGTATGTAGCTGACCACCGCCTGGTGTCTGCCTGAACAGATTGGTTCCATTAATTGCTGAGATAATGTCATACACAGAGATCAAGGAGGTTGTTTAGGCTCAGATCTGTTTGTATAAATTAAAGGGTCGTGTCTGCATCACTAGAAAAATTCTGAGAAAGCTGAGAGCTGAGAAAGCTGAGAAAGTTATCAGGCTGAATGACAGCTTCTACATTGGGAGAAATGTGTAAAATTTCAAATGTATATTTGTGAAACACATGAGCGTGCTTTACTTTGAACTGGATATGGAAAAAGCTTTGTTGTATAAATCTGGGACTCAAGCAATTTAGTGAAGTAATGTTACAAATTATAATACTGTTTTCAAATTTGATAAAAGAAAATATTAGAGGTGGTTTTAGTAGGTTGTGTGTGTGTGTCTTTGTGTATGCAATGAGAGCAGTTGTACCAAGGCTGTGAATGAAACAAGGTGCTTGTAGCTACAGCAGAAGAGGAAGTAATAACTCTTAATGTTGGGCACTTGGGAGATGCACGAGGCCTCATTATCTCCCTTAACGCCTCAGGCTTCCCGATGTTCTCACCTTACACCCACTGCTGACCTATGACTCACCAGCCCCTTTATCCTCATAGTAAACCTTTATTACATTACCTTAATCGCGAAACATCATATTAGAAGGTTGGAGGGCAAACCCCTGGCTCCTCATCATTTATCATCTCTCCCTCTTCTTATAAATGACGTATACATGACCTGGACCATGTCCATCTGGCAAAATACTGTGTATACATTCTTCTAGCATGATGTACAAAAAGAACCAGTTCACTTTTATTTAGATTCACCAGAGTGGTTGTGGTTTTGGCTGAAGTCCCTGCATGACAGAACACAGGGCTGTTTAGAGACTGACGTCACTCCAGTGAGACAGTCAATGGAGTCACTTTTGTCAGAGAACTGGTATGTATGTGCACAGTAATGTTTCATCAACTGTTTGAGATGATATAAATGTAAATTTGCTTTTATCAGTAAATGCTTTGACCCAAAAGAGGCACCAGACCCACAAAACAGCTAGGAAAAAACTTTCAAATCTCAATCTTGGGCTTACAAACTCAAAGTCTACACTCTTGAAGATCCTTGATGAAAAAGATGAGGTCCCTTCATTGATTTCAGTAAAACTTTAACCGTCAGGAGACTAAATACTGTGAATGTAATTATTATTTAGATGTGACCTTTTAGCCCAGTCACTCAATTTTTAGTAATCGACCTTTTGTGATAACCTGATAGAAAATGTACAGATTATGAGATTAAGGTCTCTTAATTGTTACTAAATAGATTACAAGAGCATGTTTGGTTTTTGTCTTTCATGCAAAACATCACTCACAAGGCACATTTGAATGCCAAAAATGAGATGAATTTTCTGCTGCTAAAATTTCTATTTTCTTTTTCCTGTATAGAAGTATCCTGGAGCAAATAGGATAAGGATCGCTCGCACTATATCTCTCAGTTTTTGTGTGTGGACTGTTCTACATGTGGGTGAAACACCACACATGGACAGGAATATTTAATAATTAAGGTACAGTATTCATTTCAACAGTAATGCTCAGTCACAGGGTATCTATCAGAGAAGATCTGTCAAAACACACTTTCTGTAATCTGGTAAAATGCTAAGTTATTTTTGCATGTAACCACAAAAATCTGTGCCTTTAGAGACCCATTTCCTCACATTTTCTCTCACTTGGTAATCACAGAGAAAACCCTAATTGCTTTTTTAAATATTTTATCATTTGCAACAAGGCAAAATGACAAGAAGAATGATAATGGGCTAAAACTTGAGTTTCTATATATGTGTACCAATTTCCAGAGGAGATGGGATTTTATCAAATACGATTACTGCAGCTGGTTTATCTGGCTACCTAGTATGATGAAATAAGATTAAATAATTACATGAACAACAGAGCAGTGAAATAACCCTCTAATATTAGATTGTTATGGCTACATTCGTACTGCGCCTAATAATGTAAAGCTGTGTCCTCCTAAGGTTCTTATTTGTATACTTTTTGCAGAACTTTCATCTTTTGATGCTTTAAGTAATCAAGTGCATGACTCTACACCATCATGATCATCACAACAAGCTTTTGGTAGGCACCGTTGGTATGATGTCTGTAACACTTGTCACGCTGTTACATTACTTTATGCACATCGCACTTCTTTTATCTATTTTCGTAGCACACAAAATATACACAATACTGCAACTCACCCACCAGTGTGACAGAAGCTTCAAGAGAGTCAGAAATGCTTTTTTTTGAATTAAAGTCAATTTCATTTTCATCTTGTTTCCCCTTAGTAGACTTGGCACAATAGAATCCACTATATTGCAGTACTCCTTTTCACCACACAGGCTGACTGATATTTTACAGTCTGCAACAAACCAGAGGGGCACTGTTCTCCTGTTTTGAAAGAACTCTGTAAACTTGGAGGTAGATGGCTATGAAGCTGTAACATGAATAAAGTGTCATCTATGTGACAAATTAAATTACATTTGTATTAGAATGACAATTATAACGTTTTAAAAGTCAGTCCTGACATTTCAGAAAAAATGTCTATGCACTATATATTTCAAAGACAATTCCGCCAAGTGTATATTTTTCTGCCTGTATGTAAGTGTGTTTGGTTGTTGTTTTATATATTTATATATAAGCTACTCTTTTGAGTACCACCACGCACATTTCCACTGGACTTGAAATGAGGTTGGAAAAATCTAGTCTCATCATTGATGGAGAACAGTTGCTATGGTAAGCTTGAGTTCAGTCAAAAGCAAGTTCCAGTGGTGACAAATTTTCACAGCCAGTAGAAGTTACCATTGAGGACACACAGGGCATGTTCTCAGTGTTTTTTACATTGAATGTATGGAGACCTGAAGTACAGGTTTTGGATCATCATGGAGAGACACTCTAGGACACACTGTTTTAAATAAACACAACATAACCAGGTTAATAGAAAATTTTACAGACGCCTTTACTTTACAGTTCTTTTTAATTATCATTATGAGGGACCTATAATGGCTTCAGTATTTTTAAAATTATGTTGGCATTCCTAGTTGTGGTCATATATTTGCAAAATATATCTAGATCATCATCCCAGGGGAAACTCGACTGAAAGTATTGTTAATGGCCATAATTTTACAGACCTCTGAGAATGCAGCTGAGCATATAGATGAACAATGAAAAAGTAAGTGTATTCAGAAATTCTGTATTCGTCTGTTAATTTCACAAAATCTAAAAGACTACGTCCAAAGTATTATAGGGATTGAAATGCTTATTAGTATAGAAAGTCTGTTGGAGCCATGAGGAATTATAACATTATTGATTTATGGTAAATGAAGACAGGCTCACAGACACAACAAGGGATACAGCAATCTTTGTGGGTCACCTTAGTTGTGCAGGAGTGTGCCTGTTACTTAGAACCAGAGGTTTTCATCTCAGCCAGAGGCCACAGTCTCCACATTCCTTATTTCCAAGCCTCACTTCTGCTGATGACTCATCTCCCCTGCCTTATTACAGGGAGCAGCACTCACTCTCCATTGTCGGACTACAGGATTACTTTACTGCTCACACCTTATAATGAAATGAAGAGGTCGATGCAAAAGCTAGTGAGAGTCAACAAACTGATTGTAAAGTGTTTCTGAATATCTGTTTATATGACAGAGGGATTCAGAGGTCATCAAAGAGGTGCATTTACTGAAATTTACAGAAAGGAAAATGTACCCTGCAGCAAAGAAAAATATGCCTTGTAGATCATACAGATGACCTAAGAAATAATGTTTCTAAATCCCACTAAAGCAGATGCTTGAATCAATGTATAGCAGTTGCTATTTTGGGGCAGTTGTTTATGTTACTTTGATGATAATGGAGATTCAAAGCAAAGATGTGAAAAGCCAAGAATCAATGCACTACTCTTGTCTGTGCCGCACACTGGAGACACACCCTCTATGCACATCACATTATTGATTGTTGTTGTTGTTGTTATTATTATTATTATTATTATTATTATTATTATAGGAGTTGAATAATACAAAAATACAAAAATACAGTGTTTTCATGTTTTCATTGTTTTTAAGGTCAATTAAAAGTTAATTTAGTGGATAACCCCATTGTTCAACTTCAGACTCTCCCCTACTAGACCCTTTGTTATGGAATAATAATGGAAATTCCCACCATCTGTTATACTGTGCTTCTCGATGACTCGCCCTTCTCCCAAGCTGCTAAAAAAAACAGACGAATAAAACTGGAAACTAGTTGTTGAAATGAGTTGAACATCTACAAAAATGAAGATCCAGATATTTTTTGCAGGAGCCAATAGAGGCCGAACAAGAATTAAAAGGGGACTGAGCTCATCAGGTGGCCAGAGCCAAGACTGTCCTCCCAAGAACAATGATGGCATCAGTCATTTCAGCAAGTGCACCAAAACAACCTATGTTGACATTTAAGTGACAAAGCCCTTTAATGGGGAAGTCAGATGATTTTGTCATAGAATGACAAAATCCTCATAGGGAGGAAGACATGGACGAGTGGACAAGTGGATGGACAGCTGGCTGGACTTTTCCATGTGAGACCATTGTTTGTTTCCCATTTTCACCTGACAGCCACTATCAATCTTTTTATTTATTTATTTTTTCATTTTTACTATGACCACGATTATTCAGTAATCTTAACCATATACCTATCATTGTCAACATGATGATGAAGATCTTCCAATCTTATTGAACTAGTCATTTTCATCCAAACCTAACCATCTTACAGCTGCAGTAACCGATTTTTGGCAGTGGAAACAATTTGTGAACATGACATTGACATATAGTATCATCACCTATTACATTTATAGGCTATAAAGGAACTTGTTAGCACACAGTTACTTACCTAAATTCATTATCATTCATTTGGAGTTGTGTTTCTGTCCACCTGATGCATGTGAGTCCAGTATTCACTCTCTTTTATCTCTGCTTTTGGTCTCTACCTACCCCTGAGCAAAATATCTGACTCTTTAACTGCAAAAGCACCACTATTTTCATTTACATTCATATGCTGTGTCTGTCTGCTGTCTGATGCTGAGCAGGTAGGGTACAGTTCACTACTTAGCTGCCTGCTGCTAAACAGGCAGCTAAGTAGTGAAACACGACACTATGAGAGCGGTGAAAGTGAACCATAACAGTACATTTGTGAGTCAGACAGCTAAAGCTAAAGGTCTGTAAAGCCAAGGGGAGCTGGAGATTCAGGAGATAATTTGCTGTAGGTTCATCACTCTGAGCATTTCACATTGTCATTTGACAGTTACTATAAAAGTGTTGATTATAGCCTCTTTAACTAAGTTTTGTCACCTGATACAATGGATTTATTTTTCAACTGTCACTTATAACATGTTTGGAAGTCTTGTATCTTGTTGTTTAAATTAGAGGACTTATTGCCGGAAATACAATTCCAATCGGATGACGATGTTGTTGGACCATGTTCTTAAACTTTATAAGGTGATAATATTTCAGAACACGAAAGCATCCATTCGGTTGTTTTAGAGCTCTTCTGCCCTCTAGTGGCCAACAATTTATTATTGCAGCTTTAAGTGTAGAGCTCATCATCTCCATGGTCACTGTTAAAATAACACTGACTCCACATTCTCAGAATTTATAATCTGCTGTGTATATATCTATTACTCATGTTATATACTAACCAGACATGGGACAATTTAGTAGTTTCAAATATGCTTTAAATATACTGTTGACTGCTGCCTGTGCAGGCTTTATCACTCTGTTTACTGTATTTTCTTTATTTATCACTGGCACATGCATAGGGCCCAGTATGTTCAATAACCCTCATCTTCTCTTCCTTTATGATTTAATCAGTGAATGTTGGCAGGAGCCTAATGGCAAGGCCAGTGATGAGTCAGCCAGGCTGCAGTTTTGGGAGCTGGAGGTGAGAATAACACTGAGGCGAGGAGGAAGGCAGGGACAAAGAGAAAACACAAACAGAGAGGAAGATAGGGAATGAGGAATACCATTGTGAATAAAACTGAAGTTAGAGACAGGGTGTATTTTTTCTCTAGTAGTCATACAGCTTAAGAATTGTTGGAATGCAAAAGGACTGCTGCCTCTTGAAACACCCCATTAATTGTCCTCTTTGAAATGTTTAACACAAGGATGACCACAAATCTTTGAAATGAGCAGATTTGTTCCATACATAGGTCACATTCCAGTCAGGATGCCTTTCCTTAATCAGGAATCTTGGTTGGACTCATGTTCATGAGTGTTATTGAATCAGCTCTACTTGGTTAGGACAACATGAAAGTGAATGTTGTTGAAAAAGTTTCTTCCAGAATGCAGCAACCATGTTAGACACACTTATATACCTCCTATCAACCTGATTGATGAGCCTGACTTATAGTACAGGCTGTAGCATTCCTTCCATATCCCACCAAATACCATCATGACAGAAGAGCTTTCCATGTCTGTGTTTAGTCCATGGCCCTTACATTAAATGTAGTGTTAATTATGGAGCCATTTAATAGTTTACTGTATTTTCACTGCCAGAGGCATTTAGTGACAATGTTTGGGTATGACACGCCACAGTTTAGACAGTGTGGTATTTTCATTCATAACACTCCAGCTATTCCTGTTCCTGCCATTGAACCAAAGACACCAAATATGTTAGAAGACATCCTTCAGCTGTTACAGTTTATAAAAGCTTATTTTTATATTTCAGTCTCATCTCAAAGTTATCTGAAATATTCGGAAAATGTTCATATTCGAACACTGATTTGTTAATTTGTACACTGACAACAAAGTGGTACCTTGTAATAACATGGATCTGTGAGAGCTTTGTGTTTGTCTCTTATTCAAAAATGTGAACATGTCAAGGGATTATAGCTGAGGATACAAAGGTAACAGGCCTTTTACACGGAGGGTGGGAAAAACACAGGTGTAAATAAAAATGAATAATGACTGAATTCCACTTTCTCACTTCAGTTGCCTGCGCTTTTCTTATTATGGCAAGTCAGAGTGTCCTGTGATGTTTAGTTCATTAACCAGTTAAACTGAATGTAAATGTGTTTAACACATGAAAATGATATAGACATAGAAAATGTTAGGGTTTCTTTTTTTTTGAAAAGCATGAAAGAAAGCACTGCATGCCTGTATTTGTGAAGATGTGGTCATTTTATGATGCGGGTTTATAACTGAACACAGGTGTTGGCTTGATATAGTTCTATTTGCTATAATAGTTTCATGAACATAAGTTATTTGATTTTGATAAAGTCAGTGCAGTTTTCATTGAGTTTGAAGTGCAGAATCATTATCAGGGCAAAGGCTCCCTTGTTCTTTTGTTCACGGTACAGGTGAGAGCCTGTTTCCTTCTCAGCCTACACATTTCAGGGCAAAAAACTTGTGAAGTGTTCTTGGATTTTTTTTTCCTTTTTCCTTCTCAGTGGCCACCTTATCATCACCCCCATGGGTGATGGTAAGGTGGCCAGATTTCTTGCACCCATTATGAACAAGAACTCAAAGGTGGTCCTTACTCATTTTAAAGTAGCCAGAATGGTTTACTTTATATTTCTGTCCATACAGCCACAGTGTTCACAGGCACCTGAATGTAGCAGATGTTTGTAAATTGATATGACTCATATGAAATCTGGTCCGGCCTGGTGTCTGTAAGAAACTTTTTCATTGAAAATGTCACTGACATGTACAGGCTTGAAAATAGAGCGAAAATATGTGAATTTGAATTAATAATGTATTCAAGGTCTGGATATGAAATGTCACCATGACATGGACAACGTATGAGCTGACGTTCAAAGAAAAAGAGGATGATGCATGAGCATAGGTGTTGAATGATGGACAGAAGTGCCAAGAAAAGAGGGCGAGAGAAAAGGAATATGATAGAAGTGAGTGTCAATGGCTTGAAACAAGACAGAATGAGCAGAATAGGCCTTGATTCTAGAAGAAGCATCTAACCCCATGGCATTTTTTTCGAGTTATATTAATAAAGTAAGGTTGTGAGACTCCTTAATAGAAACTGACATATTAAAACTGATTTTGTTGTAGCGTAGTAACGCAGTTGCAACCCTTTTCAGAAGTTTGATTTTCTGAAGGAGGAAACCCACAAAGAAGTGTCCTTCGGAGGGCCCAGAGGCGAGGTTGAACAGGTGTGTTTGCGCAACTCTTCTCACCACATGAATTAAAAGATTTCTATGTCCATCTTAGGATCTTGCCCTGACACAGCCAACATCAGTGGTACAAGCACAGCCAAGTTTAATGCTATCATACAGTAGTTTAGGAAATTAACACATACACGGAGTGGAAGTGATGAAAAACATAACAAGGTAATGGTAAATAGATCGATACACTTCCAATTATAGCTTTACTTTAATTGTTACTTTTTTACATTCCATGTTTTACTCCGATTGGAGAATAGCTTCACATTTTTGTGAACAAATCTCTCTCTTTGTGAGCAGCACTTGCATGCACATTTGTACATTGTACATTTTATCCCATTATTGTTTCTCCAGTTCATTCTGACTGCCAAGAGATACTGCACTTTCCCTGTTTGTGTTTCCCCGGATGTTGTTTCCTTGTTGAGCTGTAGTGGACGGATAGTAAGGAATTTGGCACTAAAAAGACTGTAACTTTGGAATATACCCTCTTTATTTATCTAAATCAGACGACTAAAATCTCAGTGTCATCTGAACATCAGAGTGAGAAATGTGGATTTCGTCTCATATGTCGGACTGGAATCACACTAAGAAGGGATCTATTTACAGCCAATATAGAAAGGAGGAACAAGTCCAGAACACTGTTGCAATGTATATATGGGCATGTGAATATTGTTTTAAGACAAAATGTTAGCCTGTCCTACAATCTGTTTTAATATGTGTTGAATATACAGTATGGTTGTAATTGCTTGAACCTACCGTGCACATTAAAGATGATGCTGAATATACTCCCTATAAATAAATGAATAAACAATTAAAAAAACATGAAGCAGTACATTTAATTGTGATGTTCCAGCCATTCATTTTCTGAAGCTTATGCAGTTTGTGATGGCTGCAGACTAAACAAGGTAGCCCAAACATCCTTCTCAGTCCAGTCTCATCCACTCATGTCTTCCACTTATTTCTGGGAAATCTTGAGGCATTCCCAGGGCAGATGGATATGTAATCCTTACAGGATTTACTCCAGGTTGGATTTATAAGGGTGTCCAGGAGGGTTCCTGATCAGATGTCAGAACCACCTCAAGTGTCTCCTTTCAGCAGGAAGAAGATGAAAAGTCTCCATGAACAGCAAAATCAGCAGTACACTGTTCCTATAAGTCCATCCTAACCAAGATGCAGTTTCTAGGGGTTTCTGTGGGACTCGGGACAAGTGCAGAGAATTGAGCTTCTCCAGTTCTCATTGAGCCTGCATGTCTTTTAACTGTGGGAGGAAAACTGAGCACATGGATAAAACCCATGTGGATACAGGGAGAACAGACAAACTCCACACAGAACCCGCACCTGCTTTCTATTAGCAATGATGCTAACTAGTATGCTTCCCCCACAGCGAATATGACAATAATTTGCTGTGTGTCCAAAGACTTACTAAATAAATGTTCAATCCCACAACCCTTATTAAACATAGAGTCCGCCTACACACATGTTTTCACCTGATTGGTCCTTTTCTGTGGATTGTGTGGGTTACTTCATTGACATTCTCCTCACCATCTGGTCAGTTTTGTTGCACCTTTTAGGCCAGTTTAGTGCACTTTGGTCCCCTATCAAAATATTGTTATCATAGTTCCACCCAACTACAATTTATAGGTGTAATCAGCCAAAGACACCACCTGAGTGGGTATGGAGAGCTGTTATTAGAAAATCATGTCTGTAGGCTGACCTGTTCATGTGAAAGAAGCAGCAAGCCATATCTCCTATAGCTAGTGCTATGAGCCATTTGCTAATAAAACACTGAATGTTGCTGTATTCTGATGGGTTGCTCATACTGTGGTGTAAATAAACTTACCAAGCTGTCACATACTTTTGTCATATTTCATTTGGGTTCACCCAGCATCAGCTTGGCTTTGATGCATCCTCTGCACTTCTTGTCATTAGATGGCAGTGAGAGTTGTGGGTCCAGAGACGACATGCATTAAAGAAGTTTGTACTTTATGGGAGTTTACTGGAGCAGCTTGTCTGTTCATGATAATTCAACAGCCTGTTCTCAAAAATTCTTCAAAGATGGAGCTTCTTCACAGCCTGCAGGTTTCTATGCATGCCCTCATACTGAAACTGAATTACAGATGCATTTGTCTGCTCCTTTATTTTAGTCTGTTTGGACTTTTGTAATGGACTCGACTAGAAGTCAGTCTATCAACTCTAGTTAATTCAAAACATAGCGGCTGGACTTTACCTAATTCCAAGAATTCATTTTACACCTATTCTCACCTCTCTGTGTTTCCTGCAAGTTTTAGATAACATTTCAAGATTTTATTCTAAAAGGCAAAATCTATGATCCCTACCGCCAGAAAACAAAGCACAACATTGAAACATGGGTCCTGAACTCTAACTTGCCACAATATCTCACATGAAACCATATTCAACAATGAAAACTGCCAAAATCTCTTATGAAGTCCAGACTTTAGCAGTCTGTTTTAAATAATTAATCTGAGTTTATAAACTTACTGCACTTCAATCCAACTAGGCCTATATAAACCTCAGTCTGTACTTACAATGTAAGTGCACTTTCATGAGCAAATGGAATTTCTTCTGCAAGACAGTTAGCTTAGTTTATAGCACAGAAACCATTATAACAGGAAACAGCTTGTCAAGCTGTGTCCAAAGGTCACTAATGAACAAGTTATATTTTGTTTGTCTAATCAATACAATGTTGTCACCATGATTCAGCCAGTTGAGATGCCAGGTCATTGCATCTTGCCAAAAAAAGACCAACCAATAAATCCCCTATAACAGCAACTTTATACTTTACTTTTTGGATTGAATTCAACAAACATGGTTTTGTGTTAATTAGAGATCTTTAGATGTGATAATATGATAATATGTTAACATGATATGATAGAACATGATATGATAGTATAAAAATAATGCTAAACTGAACGACAAAGCTTTTAGCTTCATATTCAACAGATATATATGAGAGGGGTATCAGTCGTCATCTAAAAAGCCAATACTCAATTTTCCAAAAATGTGAATCTGTTCCTTTAAATATTGTATTTTCTGGTTCCATTCAACATTTTTCATTATACCTCTAAAATGTTGTGCAGCCAGTTGTCAGAAATGTCAATTGTATCTGGAAACTGGAAGGGTATTCACAGAGTGCAGACCTCCACCAAGGCCAATGTCAAACAATGTACACCAGACCGAAATTTAATGGGTTCTTCCCTGGCCAATGCCCCATCCCTCCACTAAGTTTGGTGCTAATCGGTTCGGTACTTTCTGCATAATCCTCCTCCTTGGCAGAAGTAATTTTTTAAATATTATTTATTTAGGCAGGGACAGTGCATAATTAAACACTAACCTTGTATAAACAAGGAGAAATGCATTGTACCAGGTTATAGCAACAAAAAATAGCAAATTTCTACCCGTAGTCCCTGAGCAGTTACATAAAAGACAGAAAAGATGTAAATGGAATATAAAAACCCGGTGTATAATGAGTGCATACTGTATATGGGGTTTCACTCTTACTAGCCATCTAAATAAATCAGCCTACATTTTGGCAGGTTTAGGCTTGCTGCTCTTACAAAAATACCAAATCAATTTTAAGCCAAACAAATCCTTATAACATTTGAAAAAACGTTGTATTTTGGAGAGCAAGCAGTTGAATTTGCCACATAAAGCTGAAGAATACACAATGTCCTATGGACTGTGTGAAATGAATAAAAAGGAAAGAAATTAAAATACTTTTTGTAGTTTACCAAAACTGAATGGAATTCACCAGTAGTTTCTTATATTTTCCAGTTCCTTTGAATTAATTTCATGATTGTATTTCCCCAAACATTTTACTGGAGCTTCTGTTTTCAGTGACTTCCCACTTTATCAGGACCTGCAGTAAACAAACCTTGCATGCTTGTGTAAGAAAAAATAAATATTTGCAGGCCAGATCTAGCTCACCAGCTGCCTATTAATGATGCCTGTTCTAGGGACACAGGAACTTGCTACATCTGTTGTTTGGGTGCTGTGACTTTAATCTTTGCATTTTTCTCTATTTGTTCCCCGTAATGTCAATGCATTTAAGCTTTTTATATGTCTACTAACTCATTATAAGACAATTTGGACAAAGTCTTAAAAAGTAAATAAAAAAATATCAGTAGTTCTAAAAGTCTAAATAGTTGGATAACAGAAACAAGGGGAAAAAAACAATTGTGCAGATGTGTCTTTAGGTTTGTTTCTACCACATTGACATTATCACTATTAACTCTTCCTCAGTGGCTCATATGGGGACCACTCTTTGGTCTAGCAATCTGCTGTAAACTTCACTGTTTCAATTTTACAGCGAAGAAAAAAATGTTTTATTCTCTCATTAAACCACATAAATTGAGCTCACGTATTAATACTTGCAAGGTGGGCACAGGTTGCTTAATTACTGTGACATGGAGTAGCATATCCACAAACAATTTAATGGGAAAATAATCAATATTTCTATATCAACAATGGATCACATGACTAGTTGAACGTGAAAGGAGTTACTTGTAGTGCCAAACCCACAGAGAGATACCACCACATTGTGTAGTTCTCCACAGCTCTGGTGTTATTCAGCTCATTGCTATAGTTTTACTGTTTCAGTTCACTCATTGTTCTCTCTGTGTTGTTTTTGGTCACAGAAGGCAACTGTTTTGAGTGAAAAAGCTCTAAAGACACATTATATTCTACCTAGCTCTCTACCAAACAAGCAGACAGACACAGTTAGTGACTATTTAGCGAACCTGTTGCAGTATTTAGCTGAAAAAGAGGCAATATTTCCCTCAGGAGTCATTGGAGACCAAACTAGAGTTAACAGGAGAGTGACTATTAGAGTTATACTTAGTAGGTGGCCAGAAATATAACTCCAAATGAATGATAACTCATTAACGCTCATGAACTAATGTATGCTTTTATGTTGATAAGCTGAACTGTTTGCTGGCAAGTTAAAAGATGGTAACATGTCAGTGTTGGCTTTGTTTGTTTCTGCATCCCCCAAATGGCCAAAAAAATGTTATTGCAGGTTTGCAGGTTTTTGCTATTGGTTAAATATTCTTACACATGAATGTTACACTTACTTATTTTAAGAAAAAAAAATCTCTATGAAATTGACTAAGTGGACACTAGGTGTGCTAATAAATGGTTTGTGTATATACTGCAGTGTTTTCTGTGTTTATCCATGTGCCTATTTAAACTAAATACTGTCATTACCTTGGAGAGATTGTATCAGTATAAGATTATAAGATCAAAAGCTGGTGCAGAGAAATAACAAACAAATGTGAAAACTAGCTTCATACATCCTTGTGTACAGTAAGTGAGCGTGAATGTGTGTGTGTGTACTGTTGGTGTATGCATTTGTTTTGCATGGCACAGATCATCAATTGTGAGTGGCAATTTCAGGCAATCATGTGGTAAAGGAAATCAAAGGAGTTGTCCGTCCTGTGGTGAATAGCTCTTATGAAATAAGACTGGTTAAGCATGTAAAGCTCTCTGTTGTTGTAAATGTGCAGATAATTAAGCTACTATGTCAAACACATGTCAGAGTATTGCAAAAACAACAAAACTATTTTCCTCATCACTCCTTATTCTACAAGGCTCGTGTACAGTTACTCCTCTTCAGTCCCTCTGCATTTCTCTGCTTCATGATTCCTTTATTAACATCATCTCATCAAACACACAAACGCCTAGAGGTCTTTGGGAAAGCCTTGCTTAACTGTGCTGGCAGAAATATGTGCGCAAGAGAGATCCAGGGACGTGATTCAGCCCTCTGATGTCTCTCATGGAGGACATTGGCTGAGAAATTATTAATTAGTTTTGCATAAGAGTGGTAGGCAGGAAATACTATCAGCTACACTTAGGGCTATAAACTTTGGCTCCTATAGAGTGCTATATTGTTTCCCCAAGGGGGGGGGCTTGTTTAAAGGTTTTTTATTTAAACTGTGTATCCCTATTCTCTGTAATAGTGGACAACATGGTGAAAAAAAAGACAGTGATCTGCAACAATCTGATCTGATCTGCTGTGAGAAGCTGATTAAATGTATTATTATTACATCATTAGTCATTTGTTTGTATTTTTGATTTAAAAGCTGACTAACACACAGCTGATTGCTTCTGTCTTTTCTTGTCACCCAGTTGCAGTCATTCATTTGTACCAGGTAGAGATAGATGGCAGCTGAAGGAGGACAGTCAGAGAGAAGGGCAGATGGTATGTGATTGGTGCTAACAGAAAGTCTTACTTGTGTCCAAAACTTGTTCTGAGCTGAACTGTTGACTGATGGCAAGAGTGCAGAACACAATGCTTTACTTTGTTTACACCCACTAAACCCTCCTACAGTATCTGATTCTCATAAAAAGGCCCATCCCGAGTTCATAATGACAACATCACTGACTTCTACAAGTGAATAAGTTCTAGCAAGTTTCTGAAACTTCAACGTTTGAACTGAGCTCACTTTCAGTTTGAAAAATAATCATTGTACTTTTCTTGTTATTGACACTTGCAGAATTGCATAGGTGTAGAGCTTTGCCTAAGGACAGAGCTGTAACAATGGCTATTATTTATTTAATGCATGTCAACATAGTCTTCACACTACATTTTTTTTTGCAGCTTATATGGGAATCAGGAGTAGATGATTCAGCTTTGGCATCTGCTTCCTACCTACCCACATTTTTGGGTTTGTGATTCAAAAGAAATGAATGGACATTAATGCAATAACTTGCATTCTCCCTTGCTGAATTTAATGAAATTCACTGAAAAAGCTCTAAAAACCCACTGCTGGATGTTAGTGATGTGTTCACAACTTGTTTTCTGCTGCATGAAAATATGAAAAATCCACAACAATAGGCCCCATCTTGGGGCATATTTGGACCCAGGGCCCTCTTTCTCTGAGGTGACAAGACTAACTGCTGAGCCACCATATCATCATTAACGTATCATTAACAATTACATTACACAACCAAGCCAAGCTGATACAATTTGCAAATGAAATTAAATAAAAGAGGCTACAGTGATGTCAGTGTACAGTAACTGGCCACTGATTAGCAAATGAATAATATCAAATTAGCCACTTTAAACAAATGTTAATGCTCCACATTAGACTAAATTAAGTTACTGTGGCCTGTATTGCCCCTTGCTTATCTGTAGAAATTCAACATAGATAGATTCCATGCAACTACTGTATATGTAATCTATACATTTATGCTGCCAGGAATTCACACACGCACACACACACACACACACACACACACACACACACACACATGCATGCAGAGAAAGAGAGAGTGTCTGTGATCCTATATTTTGTTTGCTGAAAGTGCTTTAACAGCAGCATGTAAAAATAGACTCAGAGGAGTCAGAATCTTTAAACAGCTCCTTTACAAGAAAATGCCTACAGTGCGATGCTTTGCTCAAATGTTCATGTACTTTTGTTCATCTTCACATCATTAGGCCAGCTGTTGAAACTGAGCCTGGCTGAAACACAGCCACGTGTGAGCAGTAAATGCATTGGTTGATTGCTATATAAATAGTAACATGTTTTAGTGATTGTGTCCATGTTTTGGGAGGGTGTAGTGACTCATATCTTGTTGACATGGAGACCAAAATAGCAGCCAAATGGAAGAGGACGTTCAGGCCGCCCTTGAGACTTTACACGATGGTGAAGAAAATGGAGAGAAAAAAAGACAGAATGAGAGGAGAGAGGATAGGAGAGGAGAGCGAACTATGAAGGTTTGTGTTGTATAAGCCAATGGTGAGTCACAGTCATCGTTTGAATCTTGAGACCTAATAGAAAATCGTTTGTTTTCCCTCACCAGGGAGTGGGTTAACTCTGCAAGGACAAAAAAGGAAATAGGGTGATTTGAGAAACAAGACTGAGTTGTCTCATGAAATGCATGTCAGGGTCATTGCGCATTGGCATTAGGATTTGGTACACCAAGTGCTTTACATGTTCTCGCAGTAGGTCAGGTGAGGTTCTAAGAGGTAGGAATTTTGCTGCTCTTATGTGTCACGACACAGCAATGTGTCAACACTATAACAGATTTTACCACCACAATGAACACTGATTGTGCCATTTACAGGTAAGAGACAAAACGCTTTTTTTCAACCAAGCTAGCAGCATGGCTCTATGTGAAGCTATACAGACACTCATGTTCCCCGGAGGATGAAGCCTACCAGGATTCATTCGCCCTTGCAGCTGCCCAGTAAGATTGACCCTGTGGAGTTTTTGCTTACTAGTAGTACTGTGGAACAATATTTTTGCAAGTGGGTCATCGCTTTTCTTTGTTTGTTTATTTATTTATTTATTTTGTATCTCTCGCATGACAACACAATCCACATTTCTGTTGTTCCTCTGATAGATAGTGATGCACCAACATGCACCAGCAAAGGCAGAGAAAGAAAAGACTGCAAGATTGTACACATGGATGTAAACAATGCAGAATTTAATGACATGAAATAAATGAAATGAAATGGGAAAAAAAGTGTAAACAGAAATTTGGTACCAGAAAACTCTACATGGTGCCTTTAGATTTTAGTCACCAAATCTTAACATTAGTATTCACAAGGGAGAGAAAATAAAAATGCGTTTTTGGTTTGTACAGTCTGTACAGTCTTTCGCAGGGTTTTCATCTGAACCTCTCCAATCCCCTTTATCCAGCAGGATCACATAACAATTAGTCATAGAGCAAATTTAGAGCTCAAAGTCCCCCAAATTTAAAAGCAAAGAATCCTAACATGAGACTGGTTCTTGAGATTTCTTCCCCTGAAGAACCAGGGGATCGTTCACGACTTCAGCTTCAGACAGTCTAACGTTTGACCAGTTTATTACACAACCTGTGCTTCAAATAATTCTATCCAACAACAGTAAACAGCTGCCTAAGATGACATTTGCTTTGTCAATAATTTTAGCCCAAACATGTAACAAACTGGTAACCTTTTACCTGATTTTCATTCCCCAACCCCTACATACTGCACTGTTCAAATTACACCACTGTTTCTTTTCATTGTCTACACCCAGTAGACTTTGTGGGCTTACAAAAGGAAAGCAGCATGGTTTTCTGGTGCTCCATCAATTGCAAATGTAGTTCCACAATGAACAGGCAGGATAAACCAAACCTCGCCATCAGCAGGACTTTCAGATTGAGAGGTTGAAAATTAATCTGACAGCATGCTTTCAAAAGACAGCCTGGAGCTACAGGACACACATGGGCTAATATTTGTTTTTATGTTTCTCTTGCCTCTGTGGTTTTCAGTTATTATGTTTTGGGACTGTTTGGGCAGAGTTTCACACTGGGTTGCTCTTTGTGGTAAAAAAAGGTCCACATTTAATTTATCATGCTGTTTTTCTTGTCGTATACTATGAATATTTTCTACTGGTAACAGTTTGTAAATGTTTTATTGCAAGGAAATGTGCCAAATCTGATTTATTTTTAAGATACTTAACTGTAACAAGAAAAACACATCTCTAACAACAGAGAGGAGCAATATACTGTGATGATAAATCATTAGTGATGAAACAATAAGTCAATTAATTGATTAGTTGTTCCTGCAACTAAATACTGTGAACTGTTTAATTGTTTTCCTTAAAGAAAAAGTGCCAAAAATGTCCTTGTTCAGACTGTTCAAATGTGAATATTTACTGGATTTCTTGGTCTTCTATGGTATTATTTTTGGGTTTTGACCTGTTGTTATGGGCAAAAATGAAATGAATCATTTGTTTCGGTCCTGTTAAGGTTAGTAATTTATTTAATAAACTGTAAATAGACTAATTTTAGTATTGTTCAGCAGGTTAATACCTACTATTATCTATTGATTGTTTCTCATTGCATGGATACTGTAAATAAAACTTCCCCCTTATTGGGGAAATTCCATAGTCTTTTTGAATAGATTTACATCCTCCTCACAGTAGGAAAATTAGAATACATTTAGACTCATGGTATGGTCGGCAAATGCCATCATTATTTATACTGTCACTTCTGAACTTTTACGGTAGTCAGTCTGATGAAGGCACATCAATATTTTATATCAGACATATGCCACCAACTGATGAGAGACAACAGTGGGCACTGTGCTGACACTAGCATGCTCAGATAGTAGAATATCGCTTGAGGGGACAGTGTCACAATGAGCAGATTATACAGAAAGAAAGAATGAATGACAGGACCACATAGGCTGATCATGCAAGAATGCAATTACTGGACATGCATTCTACAAGATTTTAAACGGTAATTTGAGGAGAAAACATCTAAACCTACAGACAATTTGTGCCACAATGTTCCTTTGCTGACACCCCTTCAATAAAAAATTACAAGTGGAACTTAAGATCTAATACATGAGAGTGTCTTCATGAACTTATACCAACCACTCTTTGATTAAAAAATCTGGAACAATTTGCCCTCTTTTGCTGGTAAGGCATTATATCCATGAGTAACTTTTAATGAGAGTGGTAGCTTTAGGCCTTAAGACTTAGACGTTTCTTTAGAGCAATTTGTCCTCCATTGCTGCTGAGGAATTATATCCTTGAGTAACCTTTAATATGAGAATGTTAGCTGTAGGCCTTGATAGTTAACATTTCTAGGTCACCATATCCGCAAGCCTCATCTATCTCAGTCAGTACAAACTGATCCAGTTTCAATTTTGTTCTATGACCACAGGTTTATAGTAAATGTAGTAGCTCTTGGAGGGGGGGTATATAAAGTTGGTGTAAATGATACTCATGGGCTTGAATGGCCACAACTATGTATGTCCTCAAAGACCCCTTTCACAGCCTGAAAAACACAGCAACATCCCAAGGTTATCGATATAAAACTGTCTGAACAAAATGACAAGTGCTTCATTACCTTGAAACGTCAATGAAGATTTCATTTTCATAAGTTCACTTCACAGTGCGCTCTGTTCCTATGATCCTTTTGCCTGAGATGCTCCTTATTTGTCTCAGCAATGGTCATCTTACAAAAGAAGCTTTATTATAGTCTGGGAATGACGAACATTGGACATCCAAGGCTGTTCTAGAAGAAGGTGATCATTGTGACCACTAACACTCCTCTGAGGACAGACAGATAGCGTCATCTGGCGTTACGGTCACACTATCCCTTACTTGTTAATAACTCTTCTAGCCTTAGCATCAAATTGTCCCTTAGGGCTTGCCTTTCTTATTGAGCATCAGAGGCAGCTTGGCAGGCAAAAAGTGACAATCATTGACATCACACAGTATATAATGGAGCTAAGTATCTTGTATGATCAGAGGATAACAGAAGTAGATAGGCCTATGTGAAAGAATCATCTGATGCTGGAATATGTGTTAAAGGGCCATTAAAAGGAATTAGATGTGTATGCTGTATCATTTCTATTAAAATTTTTATAACTGTGGCCATTAGCATTATTGTTGGGTGACTATAAGATATAGAGACAGCTTTTTACCACTAAGGGGGCTAAAAAGTGTGAAGCTGGTGCCTGAAAGTGGAAGATGAGCAAGGGCCATGTTTTCACCTAAAGCGAAAGGGTTTATCGCCTGTATCTAGACTCAGCTTGTTTGGGTTTACATTGTCAGAATTAGAGTTCATAGGGTGATCCCCACTGACTACGGTTTTTGAAGCATCTCTAGACTGTTTTTGGCTTCACCACTTCCTTTTAATGGAAGAAATATAGCTCTATGCAATGTCTGCACAAGCAGCTTATTATGACTCGTAGTTATTTTTCATTGTTATGCTGCACCTAGCGGGTGTAGTAATTATGACGGCAGCAAAAGAGACGAAGGTGTTACAGAGTGACCAAGTCTGTATTGGAACATACAATTTTACCTGTTCATAAATATAACGATGACAATGAAGGTCCTAACTTCCAGAAAGTAAACCTTAGCAAACCATGACCGTTCCATAAGCTTAACCATGTGTTTATTTTGTAACCATGACAACAAAGGCCCAGTGTGGCTGCTGCCATAGGGGCACAGTTTCCAGAGGCACTATTATGGGTTATATCAGAGGGTTAGGCACGAACGACCTCTGCGGACATTTGGGTCAGAAGACTTGCTCCAGAAACGTTGTGAAGTAAAAGCTGTGTGTGTGTGTGAGCATAAACTTTTTTTTTCTTTTTGGTCACCTTGGGGACATATGAACACCTTGTAAATTTATAATGGTGAATGTTAGAAAACTCAACCAGCAGAACAACATTACCATTTATTTCACTGTACAATTTCAATAGATCAGTATTCACTCTTCTTTTAGCTCCGTTTTTGTCTCCACCAACTCCTGAGAGAAATATCTGTATCTGTGGCTGTTAATTGCTCCACTATGTTCACCAGCTAGTTGTTAACTGTGCCTCCTGTCTGCTGCATCCAAAAATGTCACAAATTGGAGCCAAACGAGTCCAAAGATGCTATAAAACTCTGTAGAGCCAAGGGGAAATGTTGAATTGGGTGAAACTTCTTTGTGAGTTTGCTATAAGCAATTAGTTTCAAGGTCATCTGACTTTCTTCTGACTTTACTTTTTTTATTATCAATAAAGATATATTATACGTATAATATATTATAGCAACTTTAATGTCAAAATGTTTCAGCTTGGTTAAAATGGAGCTAATTTACTGCTGGTTACTTTAAACCCATAACAATTTATAATATTCTTAAGTTAAGTTAGTAAAGTCTTAATCCGCAAACTAAGGACTAACTATGTCAAGTGAATGTAGTGAAGGAAAAAGCTAAATATTTCCCCTCGAAATAGAAGTATAAAGTAGCATTTCACAGTCAAATTAGGTACAAGTACTTAAACTGCCTAAGTCCAGTACTTGAGTAAATGTACTTTCCACCACTGGGATTACTTTATTCTTTTATCATAGTTATTTGACCACCTGTTTTAATCACATTTAATCCTTCTATCTATTTTGGACATGTGCTGTTGAAACAGTCCATTCTTTTCTCTCTTGTTCTTATTCTTTTTCTGAAGACAGCCTCTCTGAAAACTGACATTTGTTGCACACGGTACCATAATGTAACTCTGAATTTATCCAGACTGTTCCTTGATCTTCTGTCATGTGAAGTACATCAACATACAGTTTTCATTTCTCTGAATGCAACACATGCACAGTTTCTGTTTCAGTATGGTGTAATACTCTTGGGGAGCAAAAATCATGACCAGCGAGTGTAAAAGGAAAATAGTTTGGAGCATTGAGAAAATCTAACCACTGTGGGGTAGTGTTTCTCTTCATAAGAACTCAGCAACACCCACAACTGTGTTAAAAAAGAAACTATTACAAAAATAATGTGCCTTTGCTGAAACAGTACAAAATAATCATATGAAATTCAACGGTGTGTACATATTAAATAATAGTGGACCTTAATAAGTGGTTGTGGGCTTTTTGGGCTTAAAGACCAAAACAAAAAGACCAGACAAAACAACTAGGTTTGTTTTGATTTCTCCCTCACATACACTGTACACCTTCCACATGTATGTCTCAGAGTGAGACTACTATGCTTTACTGTTTAAACATCATGTTTTGTAGTTGAAAGCCTTATTTCAATTAAAAAAACAAAAACAAAAACAAAACATTCTGTGATTCAACCAAAAAGCCCTAATCATCATTCTTCCCACTGAGATCATGCAGATTTGTTGAACAGAGATGTACCAGTGTGTGTATCTATTTAAACAGAGGAATTCGAGAAAAAATACAATACTAATACTGTCATCCTTGGCCAAAGTTGTGGATGCATGCAACCTCATATAGTTTTTTTCCACGTCTGTGTTTTAATTTCACCTCTAAGTAAGCCTCTCTTTCACAAATTAATAAAACAATGGATAAATAAATAGTAGGGTTTAGTACTGGTATGCAAATGAACATGTTTTAGCCATAGTAATAATAAAGCCAGAATTTATGCATAATTTTATACATTTCCACACATGGCACAATGTACTCCTCCAGCACTACCCAAACTCAAGGTTCTCCACTAATCCGGTTCACTTTTTGCCCCATGTTTCACTCAGTTAGATCACAAGTGTGACAATCTGTCCTACAATTACTATGCTCAGATATTCAATAATTGCTGACTTTTAAGCAAAAACTCTTTTTAGATTTTGTACTTTTCATCAATGCCGAAAAGGAAAAGCAAATTCTAGCATTGTTCCAATAAAAAGATTGTATAGCCATTTACAAAACACAGATAGGTTTTAGTGTAGAAACCAAAGGCCAAAAGTCAGTCTGTTACATTAAGTCATCATTTGTTATTCTCACAATTCATTGCTTAAATCTTAAAGATCTTACAGGACCAGTATGACATGTTTTTTGTCATCTTACCTCCAATCTAATGAGACTGATGAAACGAACTTCATCTCAGACGTCCAGATGCCCTTAGCTGTAGTGTAACAGTATTATTTCACTAATGTTGGTATGTGGTGAAAAAGCAATTCTTAATTGAATAATCTTGTAATATTCTCTACACCTCTCTAACTCTGCACCTTCTGGACAAGACATTAGTCACTGTTGCTCGTATAACGTATTGCTCGTAATCCAACCCCAGTTTCTATATGTGCTGCAGGTGCGCCATATGCCTCTGGCTACAAGAATACCAAACACACCCTATGCACCTTGTCCCTCATGTGGTTGACTGCCTTTTCCCCCCATGCCCCACTGATTATCCCATGATGTGAAGGGTGGAGATGTTCTGAGTGTCAGGTATCAAGTGTGAATTTGTAAGTGACCTGGGAAGAAGAGCGGTTTATTCATGGTTGGAATACACATGTACACATGTACACATGTATATTCGGCACAAGATCACTGATAGAAATTAAGTGTAAGAGGATGAATTATTGTGATGTTCATGACATGCAGTGAACACAGAGGTCTAAGTGTTGTAAGTGTTTGCCTTCTCTGCTTAAATTGTGGTTTTCTTGTTCCATTTTACCAGTCAATGGCAAAATTTAACTGCTGATACAAAATACTCATAATATGTGAACGTAATTCTTAGACGATTCACTCATTCTTTCAAAGCAACACTAAGACATCAAGCTGTTTGTCAGACATCATGTCAGACCTCATTTGCCAACCCCATAGTGGGTCACTGCAATTTATGAAGGTTTCAGTAGCCCACAGATGGATTTCAATGAGGGTCATGAACTGCCGCCGTAAGAAATGTTAAAGACCTTCACATTCATTTAGTTTTTATCATCTCATGCTAATGAAATAACGCTATATAATATTCACATTTTCCACAATGTCATTTTATATGTGAGAAAGTCCAGATGGAGGCATGTGCATATGTTTTGCCAGAGATTTGTGTAAAAATGATGTGTCTATTATTACTTTGTTGTTTTAAATGTGGTATACCTGGCAATATGTATGCATTGAAATGTAAAAAAAAAATGTAAATCACAAGCTAGTAGTGATCCATGCATACTTGGTCAAAACAGCTGATAGCTCACAGTCACAGTCTAGCTTGTTAGTTCTTTACAGCAAGCGTATGGTAAGTTGACCCCTATCTGAACAGTCCAGCAGGAGCTGTCAGCAGTGTAGTGTCTCCTTGCTAAAAGGTCTTTGATGGTAGCAGTTGATTCATTCAGCTCTTCATTGCTGTTCTTTTCTGTGTGTTGTTGTTTTAGGGTTACCTGTTACGTCCTTGCCTGTTTAATCCACAATGTGCTGGAGGTGTACTGTTAGACCCTGCAGTCTTATGGAGAAAACATAATTACGGCAAAAACACCTTTTAAACTTGTGTATATTAGGCGTTAGTAATGGCTAGTGATTGCTATATAATGTGTTATTATTCAGAAAGTATTCCGACACTTTTCGCACTCTTTATTGTATTGTAGATTTAATCTTAAATGGATAACATTCCAATTCTTGCCTTGCCCATTTTTATAAATGCCCAGTTTTTATATACACATTGTGCTGAGATACATCCTGTTTGCTTTAATTATCCTTGAGACTTGTGTCTAGGACTTGATTAGAGTCTACCTGTGGCAAACTGATCTAATTGTGAAATGGAAGAAATCTGGAACCACCAGGACTCTTTCTAGATTTGGCTGTCCAGCCAAACTGAGCAACCTGGCAAGAAGGGTGCTCAGGATGTTGACCAAGAACTCAACAGTCACTCTAACAGAGCTTCAGAAGTCTTCTGCAGAGAAGGGAGAACTTCCTAGAAGGATGACTGTCTCAGCGGCGCTCCCTAAATCAGGCCGTCATGGTAGACTGGCCAAAAGGAAACCACTTTAATTCTCTGAACAGAACTCTAAACACATATGTGGCGAACACAAGGCACTGCTCATCACCTGGCTAATATCCTCCCTATCACGAAGCATGGTAGTGGCAGCATCAAGCTTCTCAGTAGGAGGGACAGGGAGACTGGTCAGAATTTGGGGAAGGATGGATGTGGCCAAATATCGTCCTTATAGCCATACAGTCAATTATCCATCACATCAGACTAGTGAGGACAACTAAGACTATAAGGAAAAGCACATGTACTTTACTTGGATATTTCCATTTTGGGAAACTTTATATGATATAATCAATTACAGGGAATTAATAGGGAATAGGGAAGTAATGTACTTGTTATTCCAGTACATGTATTGTATTGCATTACCTGTTATATCACAGATATAGAGATTTTTACACGCAAAACATATGAGGAGCTTATAAAATGTGAAGCTTTGTTATAAATTTAAGTGCTGTTATTAACAATATACAAATAGAAACTTTGCTTTACTTGATTACTCAATTAGTTGACCAACAGAAAATAAATGGCAACTATTTTGATAATGGTTGAAGTCCTTTTTCAAGCAAAGAATATCAAACATTTCATGGTTCCAGTTTATCAAAGGTGAGTATTTATTGCTTTTCCTTTAAATTTATTTAAATTTATGTTTAAAAATTTTGTGGTTTGCACTATCCAATTTGCGTTTGTTATTTTAAGTAAATTTTAACAATTATACATACATACAGTACTTTTTTGGCTGGGCTGCAACAGTTGGGCCAGCACTATACACATGAATGTTGCTGACTGACTGAGAGACGAAGTTGCAGTTAGTCGTCTGGCTGAGTGTTAGATTTTCTCATTTTGCCATTGCTTTTTCAAAATGAATCGGTGCAAACGGTTTCTATTATGTCATCAGGGGGCCAACCTCTCAGAACCATTTAGCAACTTTTTTTCCCAAAACAACAACAACAACAAAAAACAAAAACAAAAAACAAACACTGGGACAAATCCTGTGACTTTCTGAACAAACTTCAAAGTTTCCTTTGAAGAGAGTTGCCAGTACTGCCCTGCGAGCATGAGGTTGGGCTTTTCCTACACAAGCTATACCTCTCTAAGCATCTCATACAATCGACCTCATGGCAGTTGACATTGACGTGCATGAGCTTCTGACTTGCTCTCTCAGTGATCATTTTATCAATCCCAGCACAGCTGTTGGCTTTAAATCATGTGTTTTTGTCAGATGACGCCAAGGTTATGAAATAAGGATTTTAGCAGTGCAGAGCAGCAGCTTGGAAATGGCTTGGAGGTGACTGCTAGTTAACATGTGGTCTTAATGGGGCACATTTCAGCCACTACAATCGGCTAAATGAGAGTATGAATGAAATTTGGATTGAGCAGAAATATCTGAATAAATATTCAGCATTGTTTGCTCACATGCATAACACGTTTATATAGTTGGTGTAGACTTTATGTAACTTCTTTACAATTTGATTTTACTGCAGATATGTGGATGAGGACCTGTTTAAATAAAAACTCTACTTGGACTTGACAAAATGTTATAGTCTAAGGTGTAATTTGGCAAATAGCTTTACCTGAAATCACCTTACTTTCATGAATGAATTATGAAAAAATTGGCGCCTGGGCACAAGCATGTCGTGTACAAAGGAGCAGGACACCCAGCTGGAAAGAGACACGGAGGCATTTGCAGTCGTTTGGGGTCTCTTTCTTGTTGTACATGTCTATTGTGTCTCTTTGTAGTTGATTTACATCTCCTTGTGGTCTTTTGTGCCGCTATGTGGTCATTTTATATCTCTCTGGATGTTATGGACCTTGTTCAGCCATTTTTTCCATCTCTTTCTAGTCCTTTGCATGTGTTTGTGGTCACTTTATGTCTTTTTTCTTGTCTGTTCTTCCTCTTTGTGTAAATTTCTCTAGTTGTAATTTTTGTCTGTTTTTAGGTTTTTGCATTTGCTGTGTAGTCATTTGGAGTCCATTTTAGTGGTCATTTTCTTGTTTTGTCTTTTCTTTCTTTCTGACTTATTTTACATCTTTTTTTTTTTTAAAGTCATTTGCCATCTCTTTGTGTTTTTGTTTTATCCCCCCTCTCCTTGTTTTGTGTTTCTTTTAATAACATTTTGCAGGTGAAGCCCAGGGGCCCCTGACCATTTGGGGCCCTAGGTCAGGGCCTGTGGTAGCCTCATCCATGTTTTGATGGAGTATGTTTACGGTGTTGGTAACTTTTTACTTTTATACATTTTTCAAATAAGGATCTGACTGTTTTTACCTCCACTGTCAAAGTTTTATCTTACGTTTGTTTGGCTGCTTTTATGTTGTTGTTTTTTTTTGTGCTTTGCTGGTGAGTTTGCAGCACTTGGTTGTTGGCAGGCTGTGGTGTTGTGGTGCAGGTTTCAGCACAGGCCGGGCCCAGTGCTGCAGGTTGTCCGGTAGGGTGCCTGCCGAGCTACAAGCATGCTGTTGATGTCAGGAGCAGAGGAGGGGAACGTAAGGAATGGCTGAAAACTGACGGTGATCTCCTGCAAGGAAACATACCAGGACAGCAAATGATTGTCCGGTATGTATAACTGAAGATTTCACTGTCACCGGAACAGCTTCTCAGCGACGCGTTAACAGCCACCAATCGTTTTTTTTTTTTTCCGGGGGGAGGGGGGTGGTGGTGGGGGGGGGGGGGGGGTTATTTAATGGGACAACGAAAACGCAAAAAACGCAAGGTAGGCTACCGCTCCTGTCGCCAGCGCTGCTACTTTATTTTCATGGACTAATACGACACACAGGGGGCTGAGAAATGCTACACAGCGAGGTAAACCTCTCGTCTTCGGAGACAATGTTTCGTTTCTAGCACCAACCAGACGTTAGCGTGGATATTTTTGGTCGGGCTCGTTAATGTGCGAAGTATTTGAACGTTACATTTTGTATTGAAAAGCGTCGCTCAGGCTTCATCTCTTCATGCCTCTACCGACCAAACCACATGAGAAGTCGACGTCCGGAATAGATTAAACCACAAACAAAGCCACCCCTGTCCGCCTTTTTTTTTTTTTTTTTTTGTGTGTCGCTTTCACCTGAACCAACTGGGGGGAAAAATGCGTGTGGATTTGTTTTGGATATGTTTGTGGTGTTTCCTTCGTCCTGGTGCCACCGGTCAAGGGCAGTCGACGGCCGTTTGTTCGCCCTCATGCAGCTGCGATGAAGATGGAGGTGCAGACTGCTCCGGGAGAGGACTGACCACCGTCCCGACCGGGCTCAGCGCTTTCACCTACTACCTGTAAGTACTAACCTAACATCCACAGCGAAGCACAAGCTCAAAACATGTCTGTGCACATACAAATGCCTCGCCGTGAAGGCCCTGTGCATGTGTGGGATGTTGTTGTATTTGCATCATGAGTGAAAGATGGACATTCAACATCACCGAGTATAAACTTTCCACAAATGTCTCACCAGAGGAAATGCTGTAATGACGATGTTAGTGAAGGGTTGTAGTCTGAGTCAATATTTAATGTGTCACAACTCTCAAGGTCTCCCCACAGGTCAGTTAACTACACACTGCTTCATAACTTGTTACCAACTTCTCCAGTACAGCTAAAAAGTTACATTCCTGTCAGCAGCAATATTAAAGCAGCTCACAGTAAAGTTGTAACAGAATATGTAGGGCTGCAAGTAATATTATCACTTACTTTTTTACTTTTAATCAGGTGATCTAGGGCTGCAACTTCTGCTTATTTTTATTATTGATTCTGATTGTTTTCTAGATAATTTGTTTTATCTAGAATTTCCTCAATTTCCACATCTTCATATGTTTCGTTTTGTCCGATCAACGGTCCAAAACCCAAATATATCAAATTTGCCATGATATATGTAACAGAAAAGCATTAATTCTCACATTTGAGATGCTGCAACCAGTGGAAGTTTGGCAAATTTGCTTAAAGAATGACTTCTTTATCAAATTAGTTGACAGTTAATTATCTGGCAGTCAACTAATTGATTAATCGACTGATGGTTGCAGCTCTAAATCAGTCATTTTAGAGTTGATTAGTTGATTAATTGATCTAGAGAAAATGAATCTGCAACAATTTTGATAATTGATTAATCATTTCCAGTCATTTTTTTGGATAATGAATACTTTCTGTTTCCAGTGTCTCAAATGTGCAGATTTGATTCTTTTATTTGTCACGATAATGAATTGAATATTTCTGGGATTTGGTTTTGTTGCCTGCATAAATAGGCAAATTAAATATTTCATCTTGGTCACTGGGTAGTGAAAGAGATATTTTCACAACTTTTTGCCAATTTTACCCTGAACTGTTTATCAAGAAAGGAGCTGAAAGATTAATCAATAATAAGAACAATTGCCAGTTGCTGCATTCACTAATGCCAAAATAGTCAAAAATGATAGTCACAAGTTTCCAGAGCCAACATGATGTCTACAAATTTCTTGTTTTCTCCAACTAGCAATCCAAATTTAGAAATATATTAAATTTACAATTACATAAAACTTATACAAGCAGCAAAATCTCACATTTGAGTTTCTGGAACCAGTAGATTTTTGTTTGATTTTCCACTTTATGAACAGCATGATTTGGCGTAACGCTATTTCTGACCTTAGCACTCCATACACTATTATTTTTTACCCATTGTTGAGCAGCAGGTTGTGTTTTAAAGGTTATTTTTCAGATCTCAAAGATACCTACTTCTGCCAGGAATTATGAAATGTTTGTCTGGGGCCAAACCAGCTAATATTAGATTGAAAACCAGGCGATATTGGTTTTAAACATTAGTTTGGCCCCTGATAAACATTTTTTTATTTTTCAGACAAACAGCATGTTTCTGGGATCACAAAAACACCTTTAAAAGAGAACCTTCTGCTGGATAACAGGTGTAAGCATAACAATTTGAAGTTTAGGTTTGGGTAGGAAATGCTATGCGACTGAATCATGGAATAAAGTTTGGAGTGTTGTGGTCACAAATGGGGCTAGATTTGGGTGAGTTATGTTGCATGGATTGTAGCCAGCAGCGCCTTGTTCCCAGTGCCATACATATGTAAAATAATTAGGTTTCAAGCTTGTGCCATTATCACATTCTCACCACAAGTCTGAATAAGAGTTTAACTACTGCTTCAAAGTAAGGGCACTGGTTTTTACAAAAACTGGAGCTAATGGGCACCAGGTGGGTTACATCTGTATGGAGTGGTGCAGATACAGTTGATGATTGCCCCATGAAGAAACTCTTCAGTTTGTATCACAGCCACTGGGTTAATCATAAACTAAAGTAACCACCTCTGTTACAGAACTGAAAACAGCAATTTATTGTGGCTTGTTGTAGTTACTGTGCTCCCATGAATAACAAATAGAAGAAGTTATGACTTTAAAGTTTACACAGGCACTCGTCTATATCTAGAATGTGTTATGTGGTTAATAAAATAACCAGTATTTCATTGTCGCCCTTGCCTCAAAGCGTAAAGGCTTGTGTTTGTTTGTGGAAACCTCTGTGCTGTTTTACCACCTTTTAAGAATGGTGGCCCAAGCCTCGCTACACTAGAACCAATATTGTGCCACTTGAAATCACCACTGTTAAGAGAGTGTTAGGTAAAGTAAACAGAGGGAGTGGATTCATATACCAGGCTGTCAAGACATGTCACGCTAGGCTTACTACTTACAGCTGAAACTCAGCACACTTATTCCTCTGGGAAAAGAAAATGCTCCAATGTATTATGGGCAGTCCAACATCTCAACATGAAACAATGTTTTCACAAAATGATATCATACCTCTTATCCCCACTCTCCTGGCTTATTTTATGCCAAACTGGAAAACAATATGTTGTTTTCAGGATCTTCTTGTCTCATAGTCTGTTATCTAAATGCTCTGTGATAGGTCTTAAACACCAAAGTGCCTGATATATTCACTTCAAACTTTTAAAAGTATGTGAAAGGTTGTTTGTCCCTCTTTCTGTCCTACTCTCATTTGTTCTCCTGGTCTCTTGAACTTTAGTTGTCCTCTCCCACTCCCTCCGTCTTTTGTATGTGAAGCACTGGGGTTAGGGATCATGATGGATTAGTGAGACATATTGCAGCTGCAAGGGTTCCTTCTCTCATGGCTAATGCACCCACAATGGCCTGCTGATGTGTAAGGGAAAAGTTTCATATATGAGTGTTTTGTCATTACAATATCTTCAACTGAGCTTGTTCACATTTGTTTACAGTTATTATGTCTTTAGACATAATATGGTGGCATAAAGACACAGAGTGAAAAATGTAGTCTAGCCAGTGCCAAAAACAGGGAGGAAGCTGTTTAAGTTTAAAGATAAAAATGTGCAAATATATACACACATAATAGCAGAAACTGACAAATTCAAGGTAGTGAATAATGTAAGCATAACTATGTCCAAAGGTCAGGAGAACAACACGAGTATTTTAGGCTAATT
Source organism: Trachinotus anak (assembly GCF_046630095.1). Classification (NCBI taxonomy): domain Eukaryota; kingdom Metazoa; phylum Chordata; class Actinopteri; order Carangiformes; family Carangidae; genus Trachinotus; species Trachinotus anak. Next base: position 18,786,668 of record NW_027273862.1, on the reverse strand, counting down.
ATTTGGTTGTTTTGTTGATTTGTACCTTTACTTTAGAAAAAAAAAACCTTATGGCAATGGAAGACCATATATTGTACAATAAATCATATGACAGTGTTGGAGTGGACTCTTACCTACAGCCCACAGGGGCTTGAGTTTTGGCATCTGTAATGGAAACAGCCCTGTCACAGAAAAGCAGATGAAAGAAAAGAGGAGGCCCCTCAGCCAGTTACAAAGCAAACACTCCTTTTGAAGGTATGTAGTTTACCTGTCACTGAGTCTCTGCATAGGTTTCCTTTTTGGCACAGTGTTTGCATGAATGCTTGTGCATTTTAAGGGAGCAAGAGGGAGTTATAGCAGCTTACATCTCACTAGAGTTAGGCCCTTTATAGTGCGAACAAGGTTGAGACTTACGGAAAACAGAGGGGTGGCGTCAGGGGTCTTGCACTCTGCTGGTGAAGCTTGCTGGCTTCACCACTGGTGCCCTCAATCCATTTTTAACTGAATGATACTTTTGTTCTTGGTCAGCAGAGGTGAAAGGAGCCAGTCAGTGGTTCCCGCTCCCAAACAGGATGACTTGTGGATGGGGGAATATTAACGCGCTCTCCCCCTCTCTGAGTCCCCAACCCTGTCCTCCACTTATACACCTATTCCCATCCCCCTATCAAATAGTTTCTAACCGCTAATGATTGTTGGTTTTCTGAATCCTGTGCTCAGTATTCAAAAATGAAATTATCACCACAAGTTGAGTTTGGTAGAAATTAAATTTTTAAGGTTTTTGACGGAAATAGTTTGAATGGTCAGGGTCTAGGTCTACGGATGTGAGAGTTTTAAAGAATGATGGGCCAGTGCTCAGAAGTAAGTTTGAAACATATGCAGTGTTTGTCGTATGGAGAGCACATCATGGACTGGTGACAACAATTCAAGATAATCTTAGGTAGCTGACATTTATTCAGTGTAGCAGTCCAAGACTGGAGCTGAAGAAAGCTGCTAATTCAATTGCATTCAACGTACATAAAATGACTGTGCTGAAATTCCTTTCTTTTATTAATGTGACAAACTAGAGATAGGTTAGGTTTTTTAAACTTCGTCTTTACCAAATAGGGCTTGGCGCTATATCATGATACACAATATATATAAATATATATATATATATATATATAATTAGTATGATATTTTGAAATCTCCTCTAAAGTACTTACATGATTTAACCCTTTGATGCATAAAGAGACACACCTCTCATGCCTTGCTGCTGCGTTGTGTGAGCTAGAGATTCAGTATCTCGCCTATTTTTCACTCGTGATAAGCTCTTCCCAGCAAAAAATAGACGAGGAAAACATCAGTTGATTGTCATATTGACATGATATCAGCAGCATTGTATATAACTGACACCTTTCACAATAATATCATTGTCTGGATTATATATATATTAGGTTTTTTAAAAAACTATTTTAGCAACTGTATGGCGAGACAGAGGAGGCCAGATGCACCATATGGTAATCAGAAACCCAACATTGGTTATAATTATATTATATAAGGTGAAGGGCGGTATTTTACTGGTTCTTCCTCTCTCGCTCACTCTCACTTTGTGCATGTGTGTCTTGCTCTGAAAGAGGGTAAACAAATGCCAAGGCAAACTCCATGTAGACAGACAGAGCTGGCAGTTGCAGCGACGCAACCGCCACGCACACGCAACACAGGCAATGTTTACCAATTCATCCGCCTGCATCTTCAGTTACAGTTTCCAAACACATAGCCTCTAAACTTGCTTTGGCGCCGCACTTTTTCACTCTCTCCAGTTCCCTCCACTCCAGATACAAAAACACACACACCCCTCACCTACGTTACACTCGCAGCCAGGAGAGTTTTTGGGTGGATGGGAGAGTGTGTCTATGAGAGAGAGTGCCAGAGGGGAAAGCGTGAGGAGCAAAACCGAAACACTGAAGCGAATTTCATGCCACCATCGTAAAATAATTACATGACAATTTATACTTGATGTTCGTGATATAGTCATTTACTACATTCCACATGGAGCAGGCTGCGATACATTGAGTATACTGATATATCGCAGAATCGTGTACATATCTGCTATGTATAATCTTACCTGTCTGTGCATCAAAATTTGACAATATTGATTAGATTTTTACAAAACTGCCTGGCGTAATGCTCGTATTTCATTGTGCACTGCAGTGTGCTGCAGCATTAATTTAGTTGTTTCTTACCAATACAATCTTGAACATCCATGATTGTATGTTTTGTGGAAATTTTGATGTATTGCACCACAGGCCTAATGGAGTGATACATTATTTGTGAAGGGTGACGGTTGTCTTAAAGTTGTAGAAATAAGTTTAGTTGTGAATTAGTGAACTTGTGCCTGGCTACAAAAAAAGGGGGAAAAAGACTATGTTGGGCCAGATTTTCAAGACCCACAGTTTGTCAAAAGTGATAGAAAGTTAGGCTTCAAAATAAAAGGAGTTGGTAAAGTCTCGATCTTTGCTGTACAGTTTACTTTCCAAAAAAGTTGAAATTGTTAAATTTGGGAGGTAAGCAAGCTCTTCTACATCTGGAAATCAGGTTTCACTTGTTTAAGAAAGGGATGATAAAGTTAAAAGAAAAACATGAAGGAAGTGAACTTGTAATTTGCATTCGAAGATATGTAAATCCTGCTATGAATATGCAAAATGATTGCTAGTACTATTAAAAATGTTGTATGGATAAGTACTTAATACTATTACAAACTATAATCTGTGTAGATTATGTATAAACCTCTTCAATGTAGATTTTTTTTTTTTACAAATTTCTTAAAATGGAAAAAGTGAAATATCACATTGACACAAGTATTAGGATCCTTTGTTATGACACTTTAACTTTTGCTCAGGTGCCTCCCATTTCTCTTGATCATCTTTGAGATGAAGTCTGGAAGTTTCTCTCATCTCCACACAGGATCGCTCGAGCTCAGCCAGAATGACCATCAGGTTCTTGGTCACCTTTCTTACCAAGGCTCTTCTCCCCTGATTACGCAGTTTGGCCAGGCAGTCAGCTCTTGAGAGTCCTGGTTTTTTTTGTAGCTTTCCCCAGATCTGTGCCATGACACAAAGCGGCCTCTAAACTCTGCTGGCAGTTCTCATATTCATTGTCAGCTGAGAGACCTTATATAGACAGGTGTGTGCCTCTACGAATCATGTCCAGTCACCTGGTGGACTCAGTTCAAGGTGTTGTGATATATATGTTGTGTTATGTTGTGTATGTTATATTTCAGTTTTTCCTTTTTAATACATTTGCCAAAATTGATAAAATTCTGTTTTTACTTTGTTATTATGGGATGTTGACTATAGATTGATTTGGGGGGGGGGGGGGGGGGGGATAACAAAACAACAAAATGTGAAACAATTGAAGGGGTCTGAGCACTTTCTGAATGCACTGTAAAGGCCTGTGCACGCAGTCGTGCAGTGAATAGATTAACAAAATCCTTCCTGACTAATTTCCTGTCGATTGACTGATCTATTAATCATATAATTGTTTACGCTCTGAAAAATCCCAAACTACAACCATCTGTTCCAAAATATACACATTCTTTTTTTTTTTTTTTTTTCACAAGAGAAAAACATGAGTAAAAGCAAAACAAAAACAGTGCTTAAATTCCCAGAGGAGACTGTAGAGCTGCTGCTCACATCAGATGAAAACTGAGTGATCAACAGACCACCTGAGCGCCGTAACAAACTGTGACAGAAACATTAATGTGAACGATTGTCTCTATAAATGCCAGCCGAAGTCTCCATGACAGAAGGTGCTTTTTTGTATTATTTCCAAATTTTCCTTTGGAAATTAGTGATCCTGTCATTCATTTATATGTAACTTATAACCACAGGCTATTATTCTTTCTGACTGGGGAGCTGAGGTCAATTAAAATCATAAAACAGGACACATAACGTATTGTTCTTTTCCAGCAGTTTAACCACCATCAATGTGCAAGGTTTACTAAACAGCAGGTAACTATAGCAACATGTCTTTTTTGTTTTATGCTATGTTATCATTTAGTGAAATGGACCTAGCAATGTGTTTAACTGACTAATGCAATGCATGTGTTACTGCATGTGTTATGACGTATAGTTCATTATAACACGTGTTTTACATTACATAAGATTGTGCTCTTCATGTAAATTTAAGGTGTTGTCTAGTATTATGTTGTACACTATAAGAAGATATAGGTTAGTCACTTCTACAGGCTGTGAAAAAAAGGCACTGATGACAGATGTACTGTATGTTTCACTTTTGCTTTCACAGCAGGTTTTTTTTTTTTTTTTGATGAATACAACACACAGGAAACACTGATAATCTAAGTCAGCACAATATTCAGAAATTAAAACAGTTGAACCAAAAACTGAAGTATTTTTAGGGCTTTGGATGGGGGGGTCATTTTCAAATTTGTTATGTGATACAGGTATAAAATACCCATTCACTTCAGCTTCTTTTTTACATGACTTGCATAAGCTTTTCTGAACATTTTTGCAATATGGTGTTACAGTTTGGTGTAGGATGGTTTTAGGTGGATAATTACAGTAGCTGTATCTGGTTTCCACAGCCAATGTACTTTGCATTATGGCTGTAATGTTGGATTTTAGATTTATCAGACCACAGGATCTTTGTTCAAAGCGTGTCCCTTTTTTCTAGGAGTGCGTTTGTTTTGGCCACTCTGCCACACAGGGTTGATTTGTGAAGTGCTGTGCTGATTGATGTCCTTCCGGTGAAACCTCTCATAGGAACCAATGAACTCTCCAGTTATGTTACAGTAGCTTTTGGCATTTTGGCTTTTGACCTCAAAGTCTTTTCCTGGTTGTTTGGTTTGGTCTGGAGTCTTGGTAACATGTTTTTTTCTTAATTATTAAGCCTACTGTGCTCTTACAAATCGTCCCACAAAGTTTCGCAACAAGTAATTTTTATCAGGTTGTTAAAGCGGCTGCACAACAGTCACGCCCAGTAGTTATTAAGTGTAAATATTTAGTAACAATTAAGCTCTTTGCAAGACCTAGTTCGTGTAGTTATTCAGTGATCTGTGAATCTGTACTTGGTAAACACACTATAAATAGGCCAAGTTTGAGCTTATAAACTGCTGCTGCGACTGGCTGCTGCTCTGCTTCATTTAAATTCTATGGACAGTTGTTATAGGCACTGTCTTTTGTGAAGGTTAATATGGGTTTGTTTTATTAGAAATCATGTCAAATAAACAACACGTTTTGCATACATCTTGAGAAGAGTTTGTTGTCTGCATCAGTTACAAAAAGATTTCAGTTAGATTTTCTACATCAGGTTGTAGGAAGTTTCAGAGAGCAACAGATGCACAGAGATGAGCATACATGTGTTTAAGCCGGGCAGATGCACAACAGTTTAAACTGTGTATATTCCTGATTAAACCCCCCATATACACATGCAGAAATATGCTCAGTTAGTCTTTGCACCAGATATAAGGCCCAGTGTATGCACTGTTCATCTCATAAATTCAGAGCACACTCACTGTCTTATTATTATTAAAACATGTAATTTAAAGATGAGTTCAATACACTGTGACATAGATGATTTTGCAAAAGGTACCGCATGAATTTCTGGTTTTTGATAGCGTTTGTTTGCCAATTTTCAAATAATGGCAAAGCCAATAAACAGGAATACATTTATGTATGAAAACTAAACTTCACTAGACCCCATCAGCAGGTAGCTCAAGAAATCGGGTGTCCTTTGACCTCTAGTGGGAACTGCAATAAAAAAATGTACATTTTGCCTTGAAACTGTTGATGCATTTGTCTTAATCAAAATTCTGTGTCTGCTATACCAGACACAAGTTGCCTTGCCCATCTGCAAATGCAGCCACCATTTTGGATTTTATGTAAATGTGTTTTTTCACTACTCCTCAGACAAACTTAGTCCAGTCTTCACAAAAAATTGGCACAGATAATCTTGAGATCTAGACCCACAAACGTTATCACATGGAAGAAATCAAGTCATATCTCCGCTAATCCTTAATCAACTGACATGAAACTTAATGTGAGTTCTTACAACCGTGCCCTTGACATAAAAACACCATGTTTCCATGGTAACTGTGGCCTGCTCAGATGCTTGGCCCCCACATCGCTGCTTGCAGCTATATTGTTAGAATATGGTCTTACTATACTTTAGCATCATATTTTCCTTTTCTCAAAGCATGTCTGTTTTTTCTCAGATTCTCTGCTTCCTCTGCTAAAATGAAGCCAAATGGCACATGTGATAGAAATTTACTAATACCTGTTTGTAGAAGCATTTAGGCTTGTCACCATTTATCACAGCTGCATTTTTAGTGTCCTCTTCAATCTATCTTAGCTGGGACAGGCCAGGACCTTGATGAGTAAAGCAGCCAGACACAGAGGGAGGGAGGAAGTGTGATAGAGTCGTGCAGGCGTCCCATACTCCCCAGCCCTGCATGTGGTTCAGAGCAGTCAACAGTCTGCAGAAGATTTAGTAAAACGGTTTAAAATGTGGTCAGGGATGTATCCATCTGACCATTGGTGGTGGCAGATCTGCAGCAGTGGTTGCAGAATAGCACCAGAGATGTTGTCAGGGTATAAAAAAAACAAACAAACAAAAAAAAACCATAATTAGTGGGGGGATGTGGATGGAAGTAGTGTTGTAGCTGCACAGTCCATATAGTAATTGGATAACCAGGTAAGTGGAGATGGGACATAGGTCACAGGGATGATGAGGGTTCTGTGAGGGCCCACCTTTTAAGGCTTCTTTATGTGTGTTTGTGTGTACATGTAGTTGGGACTGCAGAGGAAGGGCAATATGATCCTTGTAGGATTCAGGGGCCCACACACAAGGTCCTAGAGAGATCTGGCAGTGAAATTCAAGATGACCAGTTGGAGAGTGAAAGGGAGGGGGGCAGGGGGTTGCTCCATTTGTGATTCCCGGATGTTTTTTCAGTCTTGATATGAGACATCTTTTTACATATGGCGTCTGGTGGGGTGGGGGGAATCTTTTTGAAGCAGGTTCGTAGATTCCTATTCAAGATAACGGATCTAGAGTTGAGTTTACCTTCACATTATAGGTCTCCTTGGTACACTTAGTATAGCATTTTTGTCTATACTTAATTGCACTGCTTTCCTAAAGATAAAACATTTTCAATAGTAAGCATATACATATCAGTGTGTTTTCTTTGAAATATCATTATGAAGATGTAAACACATATCCTCATATTAGCTTTGGCGGGGAAGCAAATCAAGTTCTGTGTGCATATTTTTCATGCTGCTACATGCCTTTCTTTACTTGAAGTTGGTTTGAAAACTGATGATCCCTGCGGCTAAAGAGAAGGGCTTTTTCAAGGCTTTTTTGGCGTTGAGGTTGCACTCATGCGGGTACACTCAAAAGACAGAATATTTAAAAAAAAAAAAATACATAAAGCTGCCATAAGGGATGTGTGACACAGCTACCCTGTTTATGTAGTATATGTATTTAATATAAAGATTTCAAATACAGTCAATGACATCATCATGTTACGATCCTAATTGCATATTTGCTATAGTGTGGGTCATAAACTAAGACCCCATACAAAGATGATTAAACACTCTTATTAAAATTAGAGAAAATCTTCTGTAAGTAAGTAAAAACATTTAAATTATGTTAATTTTTAATTGACCCAGTGTGCTTACCAAGATCTTGGTAAGATCAGACCTCTGATTTAAAGGTTTCAGTGAGCACAGAGATTTTACAGTGTTTCTGACTGATTTTCTGTTTCCACAGTGACCTGAGCATGAACAACATCACCGAGCTTCCAGCATATGTATTCAAGAACTTCCCCTATCTGGAAGAACTGTGAGTACATGCCCCCTTTTTCTCTCTCGTTAATGATGTATTTACTCTGTACAATGTTGACATGAGGGCTGGGCTTTATGATATGCACCTGGGTATTTGAGTTTGTACTGCAAAACACACACTATAGGTGCACAGCATGCCCTTATTCTGAGCTGAAGATAAGCACAGCATTACGTGAGGTAACGAATCACTCACCATTCATGAATTGAGCAAGGGCAGTTATAAAAGGTGCAGTAAAGCTCAATTAAAAAGGCGAGGTGAGACAACATGTATTGAAGCTGCAATCATGTGACATCCTGTGTGCATTTTTCCTTTTAAGGGATTATCAGGGTGGCAACAGCACATCTATGCTCTGGGGCTTTGTTGAGTGGCACACATCTAATCTTAGTGGGTGTTTGTTATTTCTTTATTCTTTAAATACTCTGCTGTCTGGCTCGGTGCTGCTGGGAGTCAGAGATAAAATCTGTCTACCTGATATCAGGTAACATGCGGCCCTGAGAATGCAAACTGACCAGCGAGTGAACAGCAGTTGCAGCTCCACTTGGCCATGTTATTTCAGCTCTCGTGCATCTTTCAGCCGGCTGAGTCTTCACCCTCTTCTTTTCCATACACCACTCCAATCTGCTTTGTCGAAAGGCAATTTACTTTTCATCGCATTGTGATGAGGAATGCAAGGCAGGAAGGAAGAGGGCAAAACAATGGTTTCCATGGCAACAAGGCTAAATAAGCCACCCAGTCTTACTGCTACGTCTATCTTGTCTTAGATCATTATAATGGATGGACTGTCGTTGGGGCATCTGTTTTTAAAGTAAGGTATTTTGATTGACATATACCCTTAGTTCATATGTGTGTTTGTTTAACCTTTTTCTGAGAACAAATCTGCAGGCTTGTCTCAATGAACTTTGGTGGATGACTTTTTCGCTCTAAGGCTGCAGCAGTGTCAGTGAACCACAGCATGGGCCTTGAGGGCAAAGACAGAAAGGGAAAGAGTTGACAGAGAAAGAGAGTGGGCCATCCCCACACAGGACAGGAGCGGAGACAAGGGAGGAATATAGCCTCCTTCGTAGTCACGCAATCTCCTCTGCTCTCTTTCTTTCTTGCCAAAGGCACAACAAAGCTCAGCAGACGTGATGACAGGTATTCCCTGACTCCTTTGCAGTTTGTTTGTATTAACGGAAATAACCAGTGACCAATAGGCTCGCTATATATCTATAATGTTGCATTTTGTGGACATAACAATTTAAAGTATTTTTTCTCATTTACTTAATTTTTTTCATAATGTGATTTTTATATATATAGTTTTTTAAGTCTCAGTTTATTGCAATTGTGTATTTTCCTGTGAAGCACATAGTCTTATATCCATTTGTATGAAATGCGTGCTATAAATAAAGATTTTTTTTTTCTAGCTATTTTTAATTGTTGTGAATCTGGTTGAATGATATATCATAAAAACCTATCTGGGAATTTGTATTTTACATTTTTGTTGAAGTTGAATTACAGTAGTGCATGACGTTCTGTTTTTGGCTCACCTGATTTTTTTCTTCTTTTTTGGGGAGAGGGGCTTTTTTTGAAGACTTAAAGGAGTTTTTCTTTTGTTGACCTCCCCAGATTTAGAGAGACGATGGTGTACATGAATAAAATTTATTCCTCTGAAGTGGCAGTTCACACAACACATGAGCTCCCCATTATTTGCGCTATATTCAGAACTTAACAAGATATTTAAGGCCAGTGAACATGTTAACATGATGGTGGAGCTACAACTATGTACTGACACTCCCCCCACAGAAACACACACGCCGAAGAGCCTCTTGAAGTAGAACCGCTATCCTGGCCACAAACACAGGCACATAGATACATGGTTGGTTACCTCTTACTACCAGCTCTACGTCGCTGGCCATACTCTGAGCAGTATGGCCTGACCCCCTGCCACAAGCACCCCTCACACTCCCCTGTTGCATTTTCAAATACACCGTGAGGGAGGGTTCTTCTTCAGATTTTGAGGGCGCAGTTACTCTTAAAGAATTTGGGATTTATGGTCTGGACTATGGATTCATTGGTTGGTTTTCGTTATTCTCTACTGTATAATGAATATGATGTGTAGTAATGATGCTACAATACCCAAGAGCCTTGGTTGTGCTGCTGTCGAGACACCTGCAAATGGCAATACACTTAGTCATTACGGCTGGGAATAAAGCACTGCACTGTAGCGGCTGATCTGATCCAAAAAAACTGGATGTGACCTGCTGAAATGCAACTTGTTAGTTTTAACTACAAGTTTTTATGTACAGAGGCTTTTACCTTTTTATTATTCATTTTTTTTTTTTTTTTTTTTTATAAAGAACTAAATATTTTAGTGTCTAACAGCTGTTAATCTTTAGTACTGATGATTCAACCAGGAGAGTTTAATGCCTCCACCTCTAAGCTATGCAACAGAGTCTCTGGGCAAAATGAATGCAACTTTTCTCTAACTGAGACACTTCACAACCCCATTAAAATAAAAAGATAATCGAAAATGGTGATATGAACATTTTCATTGACAACATGAACATAGAAAATGAAGTCATAGGCTTATCGTCACAGCTACCTATACCAACGGTGATACAGAAAGGTGTGTATTGCACATGTGGGAGCATGTGAGCATGTTGTGGGGGAGGGGTGCTTGTTCGGGTTTTGCCTCAGCAAAACTGCTACAGCAAAGTTTAAGATCTAAATGCTTTTTGGGTAAACTTCACAACTCATGTTTGTAGCCCTTTACTTCTGTCTGACTGCACTGCAGGGCTCTTTGTGAATCTACTCTTGACAAAAGTAGACCTGAAGGAGTGGTGTTGCTCAAGGAGAGGATTTAGCCTTTCCTCAGCGAGATTTAGCACATTCTTCTGTCTTCATCAAAGCCTGGGGGGACATACTGAATTTGCTGAGAGATGCAGGAGGAGGAGAAGCTCTTTATATTGTGAAACCTGCAGGATCTGAAAGATTTGTCTAACCACCTTTGCATGTAATAGTTAGGAGTTCGTGACAGTGGCTGTGGGTTCTGGGTCGTGTGAGTTCTCAAGTAATTAAGTCGTATTGAATTAGCCACATTGGCCACTGTCTGTTGGAAATCAACAAGAACGTGTCATATTTAATTTGTAGGCGTCCATACGCGTGTACTGTACTGTAGTCGTGACTATAACTGCAGGTCTTGGAGTGAAAATCTAATTTTAAAACAGCTGTTGAAAGACATGCTGTTGACAAATTGTGGCTCTGTAGAGACAATTTTTCACAGTGATTGATTTGGGGGTGTTGTGAATTGTTGAATTTGTCTTTGTCTCAAAGCCAAGTCAGTCTGAATTGACAGTCTTTTTATAAAACTGGTGAAGATTCACATCCAAATATGACAGTTTTAGTCAACCACGACAAATCAAACAGCAAATGGAGCCTGTGATTGTCCAAAATCTTCCTTGAATGAGCGTTCAAAGCAGCTGGTCTGCGGTTGGTGGAGGCCCATGATAATGAGACATATAGTTTTTCACAACACATTGTGTATCAATAAAAAGAAAATAATCAACCAAATGAGTTTTTGACTAAGTAAGGTGTTTCTTCATTCTGGTTTTCAATCATTAACTGTTACTTACTGTTTGGAATTCAGTCTATAAGTACAGAAAGATTTCATTCAACTGTTTGAAGCATTTTACCATCTTTTTGGACGTGCCATCTTCTGTGACACTGTTTCTTGGCTGCTGTACAGGTGACCCTCTATTCATGTGGTAGATGGAAATATATTAGTAATTTGTTGCCCTTGGGGCCAGGTTTCCATTCAAATGTAACACTAACTAGCACAGATTTTACAGAAAATCTGCAAAAGAAAATGAAAATAAATGTGCGTTTCCATTCACCACTGCAATGGAAATATTAGGAGTTGATGCATTGAAATAAACAGCTGGTGGTGCATATTCTCCACTTAAGTGTAATTTAACAATTGCAAAAGAACCTGAAGCACTGAAAAACAACGTAGAAAACATTATGAAACATTTTCATATGCCACCATTTCCTGTCTCTTCGGTGATTGTTCAAGTCACATGCGTCATGTAGATCATGATTTATCTGCTGAGTGTGTTTTTTTTAATTGCGTGATAGCAATTACACTTTTTATGTGCAAATTGAAATTGCATGTATAAATTAAAACAGGTGGATGGAAACCAGTAAAAAATTACCAGTGAAATTCAATGCATTCAAACAAAAGACCAGTTTTGAGTCTACACCAAGGGTACATGGTCTTCTAGCACAGTCAGCCTTGATTCTCAGGCCCGCACCCAGCAGCTCTTGTTGCAGGGAATTCAGTCTGGCCTGACTCACATTGCAGAGTGATAAATCTGTTGCTAATCTCTCAGGCCAGATAGTATACTTGGGCTCTGTGTGCCAGTCAGCTTGTCCCATGCTTATTTACACCCCTATTTCCTATATGCTTCCTGTTCAGAGCAGGAAAGGGAGGTGTCCCCTCAGCTTCAAGTAATTCGTGCAGAGACTGAAGCAGCTGCCTTATGATAAATGTTACAAGACAGGACTGTTTAAGGGAAATAACTCTATATTCATATACAGTTTATATCAGTCTCAGGGCCGTGAATTATTTTTTCACTCTCTCTAAAGGCCTCTCTAAAGGGAGCATTGAATAGTGATGGTTGAGAGGCCAGGAACATTTCTAATCTCTTGTGGGTGACAGACGAAGTGACAACAGGCCATGGCACAGACGCATGTCTTTGACACCCCAGACCCCGTGTTCAGCTTGAGAGCTGGAACCTGATCTACTAAGGCACTGGATGAAGTTCTCAACACTGTATACTGCTTCATTCAGAAATACAATATACTCTCTGGTTGTTACAGTATGTTTTTTATGCAGAAAACATGGTCTCCTGTAAGAAATGTCTTAAATATGGGCCTGACTCTTTCTTTCACTCAGGCGACTTGCGGGGAATGACCTATCTTTCATCCACCCTGAAGCCCTGTCTGGACTGCATCAGCTCAAAGTCCTGTAAGCATACATCCTCCCTGCCACCACCACCAGTGTCGGCACACACATGCACACACAAACACACACACTTACGGCTGTGTTAGTGTGAGGTTTTCTGCACACTGGGGGAGAGAGTAAACACTTCAGTTTGTGGTGACATTGTGGTGCTGTCAGTTATTGCCACCCTAATCATAGTCATACAACTTACACTAAATACACTTTTCCATTCCTGCCCCATTTGCAACATCAACAGAGAATTGCATACAGGCTCTGTCTAAGAATTAGTTCTGCATAATTTACATCAGACAGCACACTAATATGCATGCACAGACTTGGACCCACTGAGAGACACAAAAAGCACTGCCCTGTTGATTCTGCACTGAGCCAAAAGTTTAAAGTCCTGTTGAGTCAGAGGTGAGGTCTTGGATACAAGACTGAAAACACAAACACATGGAGATGTTATATATGCTTATTTCAGTTGATTTATTCACATTGTTACTTGTGACAACAAAAGTGACATTAAATTGAAGTATTTTGACTGCATGCAGTTCAAACAGCCCCATTCACATTGGATTTGGTCAGTTTTTACAAACACTAACTGTATAAGGACAGAATGTATACAGTACATTGCTCTTCATGAACCAAGGACTTAAAAAAAGCAGTTAGTGGATACCTTCAGTTGGTGTTCAAAGTTTTTTCAACAGCTTGGCAAACACTGAGACAGGAACATCCAGGGAAACCACTGTCCCTTCCAAAGAAATGACTGTAACCAGGATCAACATAATCAACAACAACCAACATAGAGAGAGGAGACCTTCACAATATGTATCCACAGAATATATATTTGGATACATCAGGTTCATGATGCAAGAGAAACTGTTGTGAATTGAGTTGAAATCATCACTTTTACCATTTTACCTTCAGGATGCTCCAGAATAATCAGCTGAAGACTGTGCCCAGTGCAGCCCTGAAGAACCTTCATTCTCTCCAGTCTCTGTAAGTCATGTGCAACACACTCACACACACGTGCATAGGCATATGCATGCATACACACGCAGGGTATTGTCTGCTCAAAGAGCCTTTGAATCGTTGCACTGGTCAGATATTTTGCTGGATTGATGTAGCTTCACTTGGTCGTGCTGTCAAACATGGCCTTACTACTGCCTCAGCTTTGGACTGAAAACCGTCTGTTTTGAATTGCGGATGGAACACGTAAATGATCAAGAGGGTGGTAGTGTTGCTGTAAGAAGAAGAGTCATTCATGGGTATATGTAAGAAATCACTTTGCTATGACAATCTCAAGTCATACTGTAACACCAGCCTTGTTGGCGAGTTTTATGAATACCCCATATTCTCTCTAGAAACTGCAGTTAATGAAAAAGGTATTTTGTCCTGAATTCCTGGACAGGAAGATATGCTGCAGTCGTCAGGGCTGTTGTCAGAGACAGCACTGCAGTGTATTTACACAGCCTGCTATCCAAAGTGGAATTCATAGAGTTTGTGCCAAACTAACAACCACATTCTAGACGGTTGCTCACAAAGATAATAAAGGTAGAGCAATAGCAGTACTGCAGAACAGTATTAATCTAATCTACTAAAGATCTAAACGTTTTGTGCTAAAAATTTGTTAAACAAATTTATGCAAAAGTTGGTATATAGGCAATAATGGAGTTTAGTTTGAGGCTACTGATTTGTCAGTGTGAATGACAGATGAGATGCAGTAAAAGTGTATATAGGAGTGAGATCAGCACTTAGGTTTGTTTTTTTTTGGTTTTTTTTTGCCCCACTAGATGCGTGGATCTGTGGATGGCAATGTTGTTCAGTTGGTCCGCCATTTTGGGCCAGTCCAAACTATCTATTATTAAACTAAATATACTAAAAATGTTTTAACCTGAGATGGACATATAGATTGCTTTTGTAGCAATCTCACCTAACCATTGGATGGATCCTCTCACTCTAGTGACCTCTTCAAGCTACTGGTATTTGAAGTTGTGAGTGAAATATCTCAACTATCAAATGGATTGCCATGAAATTTGGCACACATTCACGTCCCCTCCAGAATGAACTGGTGATTTTGCTGATCATCAGGTACATACTTTGTGTTTAGTACTAATTAGTAAAGGGCATGCTAACACGTGTTAAGATGGTCAGTGTGGTAAACATACCTGTGAAACATCATTGTCCCTGTGAGGATGTTACTATGTTAGCATTATCATTCAGTTCAAAGCACCACTGTGTACAACATCACAGAGCAGCTTAGCTTGGCTGCAGACTCCTAGTCCTCATAGACAAATACACTTTAAAAACATACAGAAATAACACAGGCATTTGTGCCATGTTATTTAAAATAATTTTAAACTCTGGAAACTCCAACAGTTCAGAGCAAATTCAGACAGTTATCATTCACCACGATAGTTTATATTCCCCTGTTTAATATTGGAAGACTTTCCTCTTCCTCTAATTTTAACACTTGAAATCTTATTAATTACTCTTACTCATTGACATTATTGATGTCAATTTAGGGGCAGCTCCACTCATATTGCATACTTTACTCCTGCTGCTGTTTGTTGTGAACCAAGCCAAGTAATAGCCCTGTGCCAGTTTGTGAGTTCGTGTGTTTCTACATGTTTACTCGTAACTGTTAGCCCTCTCGTAGTTTCCTTCTCCACTTGCCTTCCAGTCTAAGCATTGTATTTCTGCTTCTACTGAATGTCATTTACACTGAGACCATAACATGTACATGACTTTATTTGTACCACCTCCCTCTACCACTGTGCCTTTGAATTTGACAGTGACTGAAGGAGAAATGGATCCAGCTGGAGAAACGTGCTGAAAATTATCACTCCTCTATATCCCTCCTTATGTCCCTTGCTTCCCCTCGTCTTTTTTTTTTTCTGTGCCTCTCTCCTTTCTTTTTAACAGATGTCTTTTCTCTGTGAGGGTTTTAAGGTCTGTAGCTGAAGTAATATGCTTTGGCAGAGCCAGGACTTGGTTTGTATAAAGCCTTAGAGAGCTAAATGTCAATCAAGACTGTTTTTCTTCCAGCCCAGACACTTGAGGAATTTTGAGGGAGGGCGAGATACTCAGGGAGGAGGATAGCATAAGAAAACTGTGGTGATGGTGAAAACAACACTTGTGCATAGTCTTTAAATTAAGAATATTTCCTTCATTGTGGTAGTTAGAATATGATGTGTGTCATTCATTTGAAGAATGAAGAGTTTCCCTAAGTGAGGGATGACTGGTATTTCTTTATTTGTATAAGTGAGATTAAAAAAAAAGACATTGTGTTCGACCCTTGCAGCTGTTGCAGTAATGCAGGTATTGTGTTGCTCAGTGGTTGCAAACAGGGAGCATAGCCACAAAGTGAAGGTCAAACCTTGGCCTGCAGTTACAAGATATTGGTAATAACCAAAGATTCAGAGATGTCCTAAGGAGTTTGCAGTCTAAGAGGATGTTGACATTGAGCTGCTGCCACTCTGCACTGAGATGAATGATGTGAGATTATGCAAATGCCCCATCAGTAAAATGATCAATTCTTAAATTGGAAATGCAGTGTTTCTGCAAGAATGAAATTCTGCTGTTTGAGTGCTGTTTTCAAGACATTTATGGCAGTATCAAATGTTAAAGCATCATATTAATTTAATGAATCTGTGATTTTTAGTCGCCTGGATGCCAACCATATTACCACAGTTCCAGACGACAGTTTTGAAGGCCTTCAGCAGCTGCGCCACCTGTGGCTGGATGATAACAACCTGACGGAGGTCCCCATCCATTCCCTGAGACACCAGGCGAACCTTCAGGCTCTGACGTTGGCACTCAACCGCATCTCATACATACCAGACAGTGCCTTCGCAAACCTCACCAGTCTAGTTGTGTTGTAAGTTATATTAAGCTTTTGTACAAATGTACAGTGTATCTATTTTACTAATATTTCTGGCCAGTCAGGCCTTTTGCTGCAGGTTGGATTTAAAAAAAGACCATAAACACCAAACTGTCCAGTTCAGCAGTATTCACTGATCTCTTCAAGTGTACTTCAAGTGTACTAAAAAAAGATATTCTAACATTCTAGATGGTAAATACCAAACTCAACACTGTTGTATTTTATGTCACTGCTACATGAAAAAAGACCAAGAAGGGCAAATCTTTATAAATAGGTAAGCAGTCATGTTGTGAAACTGTCAGTCTCTGGATTAATTGGTTCAGAAATTATTTAGTTACATAGCATACCATCTCATCAGTCCAGGCTTTTAGTGAGAAATCCTTTAAAAAGCCATAGTATTTCAGTTATAAACACTTTCAGTCAGTAAAGTAAACTTCCCCAGGACATCCTGTGCATGCAGTCTTCATAGACCTATACACTAAATAACTCAGCAGGAACAACCTGCTGGTGTACTTTTTTAAAGCCTTAATTAACCTGCCACCCTGACTAAGAACATTCTCATGTTTACCAAAATGACCTGAGGGAGAAGCTGAAGAGGCGACAGTCACGGGATGTTAAGTAGAAAGTTGAAAACCAACACATGCAAATTCTCTGCAGAGAGATTATACACTAACAGTTTGATGTCTCTTAAGTATCTGAGCCATGACATGTAATAAGTGATGGACATTTTTTGAATTACTGTGTAGGGATTTTTTGAGGGGGTAATTTTTCTAATTAACTAACATAATCTCTCACTCTGTCTGACTGTGTGTCAGTAAAATATGACTGTACTGCTAGTGCTCCCCTCTAAATTAAAGAAGCTATAATTCATAAGTAGTGTTTTCATATATCATCTACATTATTCTGTCACCACAAATCACTGCAAAGTACCTCTCATTGTGTTCTGCTCTAGCTCTGAATGTGTCCTCTGAGCAACTGCAAATCAGATTCACAAAACAAACTATGTAGTATTTATTTCCACAGCTTACAGTTAATAAGTCAACAAAATGGGTTGCTGCTCATGCCCTGCTGCGTTTTTGCATGCAGGCACTTTTACAGCGAAATATGCCATTGGGGTTTGAATTTGAATGTTAATGACACTGAAAAAAGTTGACTCTGACGGTGATGTAAAATCAAGATTATCTTGTTGTTTTATGCATGGCTGGAAATGCTAAAACCTTCCATGAGAGGAACTCGTACAAATACTGTATCTGGTGCGTTGCGAATCAGAGGGATTGTTCCAAACATTTTTTTTCCACTGCTGCTGTTATAAAATCACACAAACACGCACGCAAGCACACAGACACACATTGAATGGTATTGCTGCAGGGTTAGTATAAACATGTCAGGATAAACAGGAAGAAAAGACCTCAAATCTATTAGGCTGGGAAAGCCCTCTGCATATACACATATAGTACACACACCTGATTTCATAAATCACATGACTAGATTAAAACCCATGATGAATGTGAAAGATAATTTTATATCTATCACAGCATAGAAACCTTGCAGATGTGTGTTAAAATGCTTTTGCTTTTCCAGGCATCTTCACAACAACAGAATTAAAGAGATAGGAGACAACTGTTTTACTGGACTCTTGAACCTGGAGACACTGTAAGTAGACAGTTGTACAGTATGCATCAGTTTAAGTGTGTTTGTGCCTGTGTTTGTGTGTGCTAACAGCTCCCCCACCCACCTCTGCCCCAGTCCTCCAGACATCATTGTGTCCACTTCCTCCTTTAATTGCTCTAGGATAAATAGAGCAAAGTACATGATGCTTATCAAATCTGCCCTCCCACTGTTCACTTCCTCCTGCCACACAGCCTTACCTAATGGCAAACAGCTACCGTACAACACATAGACCTTTACAGGAGACTGGGGATGTCCTGATCCTTTTTTGTTTTTTATCCTAACTTCCAATCTCAGACATTCAAAATTAAATATCTGCTGGTACTCATACTAATCCACTGTTTACATTTTCCTACATAACAACACAGCACAGTTGGGCTATATTAAAATTAGTAAAGGCAGTTCAGCAGTAGTTTGCAATGATGTTTTCTAGCATATAGCGTTGTGTTTTGTATAGCTGTAAAGAGGAAGGAAAGGAAGGTTTGGAAGGGCCAAGGCAGCCTTCCTACAAGCCATTGTGCCAAAACGATAACCACTCATTGACTAGCTGATGAGCAGAAAATTAACAACATTTTTAATGATGGATTATCCCTAAGGTTTTAGATTTCTAGGTTTCATATGTGAGGGTTTGCTGCTGTTCCCTGTTTCATATCATTGTAAATTGGAAAAAAACAAGCATCGTGAAAATGGGCTCTCAGAAAGTTTTCACTATTTTTGATATTTAGAATAACCAACTAATAATTGAATTCAAAAAATCAAAAGATTAATTTTTAATGAAAATATTCATTAAATGCAGCCCATGCTCCGTGGAGCTGACTACAATCACAGACAGAACCGGGTAACTGAAGACTCAATTGTAGCCTTATTTGTTTGAATGTACCATTAATAGTGGGATTTAGAGGGATGGATTTGCTTTGCCATAAAGCAAAAAAAGAAAAAAAGCTGACTGCTTGTGTCTCTGTCTCTCTCACCACAGAGATCTGAACTTCAACAACCTGATGGTTTTTCCCAAAGCAATAGAGGCCCTGCCCAAACTGAAGGAACTGTGAGTGCTTTGACCTGCTTCTGCTCTTGGGAGGGGGCTTTTAGTTAATACTTTTGCTATGACACTTTTGTCAGTGACTGGTTAACTCATCAGCACATGAAGGAAGCTTGTTGGTGTTTTTTTTAGTTTTTTTATGTGATTTGAAAAAAAGACAAATATCTTACAAAGTAGCTGTGAACTAAACAGTTGTAACAGTAACAGTTGTAGTTGTTTTGTGAGGATTAGCAGTTCCTATTCACATACAGACACATCAGGTAAAAAAATGGCATGTTATCCTGTTTATTATATCGTTATTAAATCATTATTTGTCATATCATCATTATTTGGGCTCTTGTCTAGTGGGTGTGGTGATTAAACAGACAGAAATTTGTTGAAATTCTTGCTGGTGCCACGTGTCTCAATATTTGTGCCTTTATGAAAAAAGCTACAAACCTAAGGTTTTCTAGTTTTCTGTAGCAGACTGTGAGAGCTATTTGGCATTTTTATTTGTGCTTGATTTGGTTTAACAGTTTATGCCTTTTGTAACATGACTTTGGTTTTTTTGGTTTTTTTTTCAGTTTTGCATAAATGAATTTAACTTATATGTCAGGTTTCATATTGAGCAAAGTGTCTTTACGCTGTCTCCTTGGCCATTTCCTCCTGCAGCGGGTTTCACAGTAATGATATTGCTTCGATACCTGAAGGGGCCTTCCATAACAACCCCCTGCTGCGAACCATGTAAGGTCAAACTCCCCCTCTGATTCACTGAAACAGACATAACACACTAATAACTCAGACTTGTTCAAATGCCACCATGCACAATGTACAGTATGCTTCAGAGTACATACAGTACAGTACATTCAGTCTTAGCTGATGTGGGATACCAGTGGCTTCAGTAGATGAATGTCCAGAAGATGGTGCCATTCTCGCATAGTAAATTATTTTTGTTTGAACTCTTCCCCTGTGCTCTTCCTGCCCTCCCAGACATCTGTATGACAACCCTCTGTCCTTTGTGGGCGCAACGGCTTTCCAGAATTTGTCTGACCTGCGCTCCCTGTAAGTCCCACTGTCAAGCACGATTTCTGACAAATCACTGTTACAGAGTTCTGTCAGAACTTTGTTAGTAGGTGGTGACCTAAATATTAAAAGAAAATCTATTTATGTGTGTTTTAAAGGGTTCTTATGTCTTGTTTCATCCATATTAGCTCATACTTAGATGTTTATGACAGTGATTTTACTCTTCATCACCATGTGTGTTTCAGGATGTTACGTGGGCCAAGTATGATGCAGGAGTTCCCCATCCTTACATGGACCAACAACCTTGAGAGCCTGTGAGTGAACTTGGACTTGTGTGCAGCATCTGTTCCTGCCTGTGCTTTTGTGCATCTCAGTAGTGACTCATTAGGTCTTTCATTTCCAGGACCCTGTCAGGAACCAAGATCTCATCCATCCCTGCTGATCTGTGTGAAGATCTTAAGTTGCTTCGGACGCTGTAAGTGACATTTCCTTTCTTGTCACCTGCAATAGAACTTATAATTGTACTTGTACTACAATTTATGAACTAAAGCTTGATGGGTATACTATGCTGCTACAGTCAGAATTTGGATTCCCATTCATGCAAAAAATCTGGCATTTCAGAAAGTGTACATACTAATGCATATGGAAATTGTTTATAGACTGCCTATAGAGTGGAACATGACTAGCAATCCAACCCTTCACATTCATTTATTTCATAATTTTCCCAGTTGTCTAATTGTTGAAGTTGTTTGTGTTCCTCCATCAGAGACCTGTCCTACAATGATATCGAGGGGCTACCGTCCCTCCAGGGCTGCGTCCTACTGCAAGAGATGTGAGTGTAGAACATGTAGAAGTCAGTTCACAAATCATTTCAGACAAGGATGGTAAAGATTAATAAGTAGATTCTATCTTCAGACTTAAAATGTAGACTGTAAAAAAAAGTAATTATTTGCTTTTTTATAATCTGTTAAATTCTTGGTTTAAATCTACAGAAGCTTTCAGCATAACCATATTCAACAAATTGAAAGGGACACTTTCCAAGGTCTGTCTGCTCTCCGTTTGCTGTAAGTCCACTCAGTAACACACACTGGATGCTATTAAAACAGAGGTTTTATGCCTGGATTGTGAGTTCACGCCATTGTAATTTTTCACAGAGACCTGAGTAGAAATGAAATCCGAGTTATCCACAGAGATGCTTTCCTCACCCTCACTGCACTCACCAATCTGTGAGTATGATCTGTGTCTTATTTTACCACCTTTCATCATAATGAGCACAGAACTCCACCTACATATCATTGTTTTGTTTGACCTTCTGTGTTGTACAGCTTGTATGTAATCTTCTTTTCTTTCCAGAGATTTGAGTATGAACTCGCTTACTGTGATTCCGACAACTGGACTGAGTGCCCTCAGTCAGCTAAAACTCTCAGGGAACCCACAGATGAAAAATGTGCTGACGGCAAAAAACCTACCCAAACTCAGGTGAGGAAGAAATTCTGTGACCTCAAGTTCTGTTGTCTTAAGTGTTTTGCAGGGAATTTAGAACATAACACCAGTCAGTCAGGTGGGCTTTAAGGCGTTTACTATGTAGCTGCTACATCCCAGATGAAATTCAAGTCACTGACCTTTGTTGCATGTGAGCCCCCTTTTTTCTCTCCCCTCTGATAAGGGCACAAACTGCCCAAAAACTCTTTAAAAAAATTAAACATTGAACATGTAATTTATTTGTTGAAGGTTAAAACAACAATGAAGCTATGTTGAAATAAAAACATTAAATTAAGCAAAAAAAAAATTAAGTTGTAAATTGTAGAAGATGTACAAAGGTGAGGTACATGATTGAAATAAATCTCAAACTGTGATTAAAGGAATTGTTTTTGAACTGTTTGTCACATTACAGGACATAGCCCTTACACAGATTTAAAAAAAAATAATTCTGGCCATTAAAATAGAAATCAATTTTCTCAACAGAATCCTCTCATGTACTGTAGTTTATAGTGTATTGTATATTTGTATAGCCATTTAGTGGACTTATTTTCCCTCACCTTTTGTTTTCACTAAGTAGTGAGAAAAGACACTAAACATCTCTTTACATTTTATGCTGTAACATAAACAAGACAAAAACAATCAGTGGAGAAAACAACATACATGCTGTGCTGCACAAACTCAAATCAAGTAGTTGTTGAGCTGTTGTTAATCAGCACAGCAAATGAACTTGAAGCTAAAGAGAAAACACTCACCAGTGCTTAATTTGTAAACAAGATAAATTGAACAAATCCTGTAGTGAACAAAAAGTGTCCAAAAATAAAAATGTATCGCTTTTCTTGTCTTTCTCTGCCTGCTGTGATATGTATGTCACCAACTGACTGAAAAACTGAAACAAACTCCACCTCTTTGCTTCTGTTTAATGAGAAAGCCAGCTGAATCTGTTTTCTCCGCAATTGTAGACATACTATGGAAACATCCAAATATTATTATTGAAAAAAAAAAATCAGAAGAGCCAGATACACATTATTTATACTTTTTCCAGTATGGTTTTAAGATTCTGGACCATCTGTATTATCAACACTGGACCTCAGTAGGATGTTATCAGACTTTATAAATGATCATCATTTTTTTTGTAGGTCCATCTCTGTCCCTTACGCCTACCAGTGCTGTGCATTTGTTGGCTGTGACTCAATGACGGGTTCCTCTGAGGAAAATGACATAAAGAAATCTACAGGTGGGGATGCTTCAGTCAGAGCCTTTTCTTTGCAACAATTTACATGTTAGCTAAACTTTTTGTTGTTTTATTTATTTATTTTTTTTTTATAGTTTTATTTTGTTGTTTTATTGACATAAAAGCAACTGAAAATATCAATGAGTTTGTTTTACATAAGCCTCTTAACAGCATTCCTTATTCCAAGACCACCAGATTTTAGATGTAGATGTTGGACATACAACAGTTTTGCTTCATGAAATTTTACCAATTATTTTCATGTATTTTTTTTTTTTTAAACCTTACAGATTGTGTTGTTCAGATGTGCCTCTATGTGCATCAGTAAACAGCTACAATGTGTTTTATTGCATTAGACAACTTGAAACAACTATCTGAATGGACTAGTACTGTCCTACATTTCCTACTTTATTTAGGCAAAGTGAGAAAGTGTGTATTTTGTGTGCATGTTTGTGCATATGGCCTGATTTATGTGATTTATAGTCATTCAAAGTTTAAGACATTATACCTGACATTAACAGATGTACAGTATATCTTTAATTTGTACATTTTACCATCTATTAATCCCAAAGTGTTTTTTTTTTTTTTTGTTAAGCTGATTGTTGTTCCATTGACATCTGTTGTGTTAGTATATCCAGCCACTGAGAGATGTTTATCTTTTTCATACTTCTCCAGTCTAATAGTATTGTTTTATTTTTAGTAATGTTTAGGGCTACAAGTAGGGATATTATGATTAGTTTTGAGCATGTGTTGAGTATATCCAGATCACTGAGTCAGAGTAGGTATATTGTGATAGTTACTTTTTCCCAGAAATGTTGTATTGGTGGATAGAGCCAGAGTGCATGGACATAATCGTCAGTTGTGTTTAGTGTATAATGAGTGAATATCTCTCATGAGGTTAGTCCCATAATGTCCATCTTTGTTGTGTAATGTGTGTTCTGTGAATGATCTTTGAATTATATTGTATTAGCCTGATGTTAGTATTTCTGCACATTTTATTCCAAAAGTGGTTATCGGTGAGGATGTTGAGAGCTTTTTTCCATCTGTTTATTGGAATATGAGGTTCATTGGCAGTGGAAGAAGTTTATAGTGGTTTGTTTGTTGCAGTTTTATTGACGCTGTCCAATAGTGGTGATTGTCATGGATATATGTTAGAGATATTGATTTTTTTTCTGTGATATAATGTCTTAATTAGATTTATTGTTAATATTGTTCTTTCTCAATGTCACATATATCAATGTTCTGTTGGAATGTTGACATGGTGTTATGGTCAAAGATGTGGAGGCCTGTGATCACTTTTTCTTTCCATTTAGTCCACCTGGGTGGTGGTGATGAGTTGTGTGGATCCATTTGATAATTTACTATATTTGTGTTTCTGGTCCTCCTGTAAAGTGGTTTTATTCAGAGATTTTTTTATTTTTCCAATAAATTGTTATTATTGCATTCAGTGTGTTAAACCATTTTGCTGTGGGTTGAGTTGGGATTATTGTGAATAAGTGATTGATTCTTGGTTTTCGCAAAATCTTTATTGGGGCAAGGCATCCTTTCATGGAGAGTGGTAGTGTTATTCATCAATTTAATTTGTCTTGTATTGTTTTCAGTAGTCAAGTGAAGTTTATATAGAACAATTCTGACAGCTTGAAGAATTTCCACCTAAATATGTGATATTGCCAGTAGTGGGTCGTAAGTGGGGAATTTAGCATGAGAGCTATCTCCATTTATTGGTAGGATGGTAGATTTACTCTGTTTTATTGTCTAATCAGAGATGTTGTGAGAGGTATCGATGGTTTTAATAAGTTCTGTTCTGTTCTGTGATTGATTTGTTTGGATTTTGTTGGAATAGGAGTACATTGTCTGCATATGGGCTGATTTTACGTATTATCTTATTAGTGTGTTTTTGAAATTTCCAGTTTATTTTATCAAATGCTTTTTCAGCATGTAGTGGAAGGATGACAGTCATTTTGGTGGCATATATTCATCAGGTTGGTTAATTGGGTTGTTAATGCTTTGCTGATGATTTTGATATCAGTGTTTGCTAAGGAAATGGGTCTTTTGTGCAGCGAGTTGGATCCTTATTTGTTTTAAGTAGGCCAAGTAATGAAATTAGTGCAGAGTACATATGATAGGGAATATTTTTTTTCCTCTGCCATTCTGGTAAATAGTGATGATAATGTTTGACAAAAGTGTTTTTAAAACTCAGTGGGGAAGCAATCTAGTCCAGGGGCTTTATTGTTTGACATTGTGATTAGTGCCTTTTCATATTATGATGATGGTTACCCAGAAACAGAAACAGCCTCTCACCCAGCATTATTTCAGTTTCACAGCATGGCAAAGCTGTTATGCTTATTTTCTGGGACAGTTAAATTTGTTACAATTAACTGTTTATGATTAAGATTTTTAATGTATTTTCCATCTTTTTTTTTTTTTTTTTTTTTTTTTTTGATTTTAGCAGGAGAGGATGTGGAAAGAATCTCAATGATTATGCACTGCTCTCCATCACCAGGTAAGCCTTAAACTGTTTTTTTTACATCTTTCATTATGTATCTGTATGTTTGCTTTTAAACAAGTGTAAATTTTTGACCAACCATATTGTTTCTGTCTTCAGGAGCTTTCAAGCCTTGTGAGCACCTCCTGGGTAACTGGATGATTCGTCTGACAGTCTGGTTCATCTGCCTGGTGTCGTTGGTCTTTAATACCCTGGTCCTGGTGGCCACCTTCTCCCCCACACACCGAGCTGCAGGCCATTCCCACTCCCTGACTCTGTCTCTCTCTCCAGCCAGGCTGCTCATGGGCCTGCTAGCCCTGGCCAATCTGCTTACAGGTGTGTATGTCAGCGTGCTGACCGTGCTTGATGTTGCTACCTGGGGCTCCTTCGCAGAGTTCGGTGTGTGGTGGGAGATGGGGCCTGGCTGTCAGGTCACAGGAGCTCTTGCCGTCTTTTCATCAGAGTGGGCAGTCTTGTTACTGTCACTCGCGGCTGTGGAGCGCAGCGTGGCCGTGCGGACAATTCTCGGGAAAGTAATGATGTCACCCAGGAGGAACGGCAGCAGCCACCGTGGATGCTGGAGAGGAGATCGGCGCTTCAGACTGGCTGCAGGACTACTGGGGCTGCTGGCTGCTGCTGGAGCCTGCCTGCCTCTCCTGACCTCTAGCAACCAGTCGGCCTCTCCTCTCTGCCTGCCCTTCGCTGGTGGTGAGAGTCCAGCTCTAAGTGTTACAGTGGTTCTGGTGCTGCTCAACGCGCTGGCTTACCTCTTCACTGCAGCTGTGTACACCCAGCTATACTGCCACCTGGGCAGGGTGGAGCTGGCTGATCCAGAGCAGACAGGTGCCCTGCGACACGTAGCCTGGCTCATCTTCACCAACTGCATCTTCTTCTGCCCTGTGGCAGCTTTCTCCTTCGCCCCTCTCTTGACTGGCTCTACGGCTGGCGGCCCAGAGATCGCCAAGTCTGTCACCCTCATTTTCTTCCCACTGCCTGCGTGCCTGAACCCGGTGCTATATGTGTTCTTCAGCCCGGCCTTCAGGGAGGACTGGCTGAGACTACGCGGCCGCGGAGGTTTGACCAGGGAGGTGAAAGCTGGTGCTGAAAGTCATGGAGACGACGGTGGCGGAGGGTCGGAGCTCACAGATGGGGGCTCCTCCACCCACCTGGGCTTTGACTGTGGGGTGTACTCACAGCTTTGTGGAGAGACAGTTGTATGTGAGCAGTGCGAGGCAGCACTGCATGCCAGGACCTGTTCTTCCCCCTCGTCCTCCACAGTCTGTAGACACTTGGTGAAGTCACACAGTTGTCCCACCCTCCTGGCGGGAGCTGCAGTGTGTCCACGCGCAGAGGGGTTTTGGGCAGAAAGCGGGACACCCTCTGCTCAGTCTGAGTACGCTGACGAGGGGGACTCATTTGTGTCAGACAGCTCAGACCAGGTTCAGGCCTGTGGCAGAGCCTGCTTCTGTCAGACCAGAGGCCTTCCTCTTGTACACTATTCATACAATATACCTCGAATCAAGGACTAAGGATGGTTCAGAACTTCACTTTGTGCACAGATCTCTGTCATGTGAATTTAGATGCTACAAGAATATGTAAACCTTTTTATATTAAAATGTGCCAACTACAACTACAAGACTATTGAGCAAGCACTTGAGTAAACAGAGATGAAACCAATCATTTAAAGGGAACTTGGATATGATTTCTAAATGAGCTGAACTGAGCACATCATGTTACACAATAGTCGACAAAGGATCTTGCAAAGGAAAATCATGCCACCAGTGCCTTCCTTTTGCTTCCAAGTGGATATCATGATTTTGCGAACTTCAATTTGTGTGTCAAAGACTTTATGGTTTCTCTGTTTTACCTGTACTTTTAAGCTTTTTAAATTTTAATTGTTATTCATCTTGTCAATTTTTAAAGCTTCTCCACAGCAACTGTTGATTTTATACTTAGATTTTTTAAAATATAAATGTAGCAAATGTAATAATCATCCTAGACTTTCTCTGTTTGAATGTAACTTTAAGGTGGTTTTCACCCACCAGAGAGGAATAATGTAACGTTAACAATAACTTCTGCCTGCCTGTGATCCTAATCTACAGTGTGAGAATGGTAAATGCCAGTCTATAATAAACACGTCTTTGCTTTAAGTTACTAAGACTAAGAATGTGATAAAAGTAGCAGATATCACTGTTTTAGCAACAACTATACTTGGTGGTTTTGATAGATGTTATTTATTGTATGAGCAACAGGAGTGTATGGGTGGACACAATTTCAGGTGTATGAAAGGTGGCCTTCGAATGATGAATATACAATCTAACCCTAACATTTGCCAAAATAGCAGCACTTCTGTTTTTATCCTTCACAGAAAACTAATACATGTATACAGGTTTAGATCATTATTTTCAGTAGTCTGAAGGATGATTCCTGTTATTTTTAAATCAGTGCTCTTTTTTCTGACTTTTTTTCCATCATGCCCCTTTATTTGGATCAAACTTTTTTATGTCTTAACTGCAGAGCTATAAAAAACATAAACACTTCCTTTTTTCAGTAGAGTAATACTTAAATTAGACCTATTTTATCTGATGTTCATCTTATTTTTGGCTGAAAGAACAATCACTGACCTGTTAATTACAGTGTCAGAAGCTGACTGATTAAACAAACAAGATGCAATGTATAAATTACTGAATTTTAGATATGCTAGTTAGTGGATTATGTTCCCTCCATATAGACTAGGGCTAGCTGCTTACCCATTTCCAAGCTATATGCTAAGCTAACAAGCTCACAGATATGAGAGTGTTGCTTTTTTCATACTGAGAGAATATTTCCCAAAATATCCCCAAAGAGAATTACAGCAAACTTTTTATTTTAACCCACAAATTATAAAAGTTTGATGACAAACTGGCAACAAATGGTAATGAAAATCACCTGTATTCACATTATTCTCATAAGATGATCTCTGATTTACGTTTGAGTCATTAAAATTTTTTAAAGGTAATTTGACTTGAGTGCAACAAGAAAAACACATGAATACCGTCCAAGTTAAACATGTGAATGTAATGTGAAAATAACATGATGTGAATGAGACTGGCAACCAGCTGAGTCAACAGGAACGTGCATACGCAGTGCCAAAAAGTTTGAAATGGACTACTATTATTGAAAAGTGGGTGATCATTATTCAACCACAGACATATAATAACAAGTATCTACACTGTTTTTGTATATAAAGGATTTTCTTTTTTGGTGTTTGTGTGCAATCTTTGTACCTGTTGTACTATACGGTGACGTAAATGGCCAAATTTTAACCACAAAAAAAAAATGGGCATGATGGAACTAAAGTAGGAACTAGGGCCTATAATGAATACAGGAGGAATTGCCTTCAAAGTAATTCACTGTCTGCATTGTATTTGCAATCCAGTTTCAATATCAGCGTGTGACTCAGACCCTTGCTGCATGATCATTTAAGTGTGCATCGTCCAGTTTTATTGTATAGGTCATCATTATAGCATTATTATACTGTAAAGCATATAAATGTAGATGTCTTTTGCCCTGAGAGCTGACCTGAGTGATACTGTGAGTGACGAGGGGTTGACTGATGTTCGGTGTGCTTGAGCATGACTGTACACATTAAGGTGGATACACCCTCAGAACGTGTATCCACAAGTGCACATCATGTGAGTGCTCAGGAATTTAGACAATGTAGGCAAACGTTTTCTTCCACCAACAAGACATTCTTGTGCCCTTATAATGCACCATTTAATTGTAATCTTTTGGGTTGATTTTCTGTTTTCATATAGTCTTGACTGGGTGTGTAAGATCTTGCACCAACCAAAATGTCCATTGATTGTTTGAGATGCCTGATGTCCCATCTGGTGAAAATGTACAAATCTTTTAGTAGTTTGGTTATTGGTTTTTGTGTTTTTATGTAAATTATTTGAAAAGAAAACAAGTAATCAAGAATGGGATGCTAACCAAGGAAGCTACCTCCTCAACTGTAGTGGCTACCAGTAGTGCTTTGTAAAAGAATAGTCTGTTTTCATTTGTTGTTACTTTATTTGCATTCTTGGCTTTATGTTGACACATGTGTTTGTACATCATCATTTTAGTTAAGTGCAAATTGTGGGAGGAATCTATGTACTGTATACTGTGATTTAAAAAAAAAAAAAAAAAAATCATACTATAAACTATGAATTTTTTTTGTTTTGTTTTATCTTTTATAGATACAAACTTGCAGAATAATACAGATTATGAAAAGTATCTCACTTCAAATTTAAATTTAAAATACCTGTGAGATCTCCCCAAGTTGTTTTTTATTCTGTTCAAGTAAAAAAATAATTCTATAAATTGTGTATGAATAAAATTGGAAGAATGCAACCATTTTTATTTACCTTTCTGTTACAATGTAAACACTGCAGTGACTATTGTCTTCATCAAATATGTTACCATATATCTAAAATGATTGTACTCATAATCTTAAAACTTATTGTCACATCACTTTCTTGCTAAATCAGCTTTACCAGTTAAAGTAGGTGCATACATTGATTTCTGGAGCTGGGGATAATATACAGAATTCTTTTCACTGCATTGTCTCATAGAAAGGTCAGAACCCCTGGGAATTAAAGTATTGACAGTAATCCTTCATGTGTTTCTCTCAGCAGAGTTCCTCATTGAATATCAGGCTGTACAGTGGCCTCATGGGAAGACAGGTGATTTGTTAATTTTCAAAGCAGTTAAATTATATGAATGTATATGAACTGTATTTGCTTTGATGATCCCTTATTGCTTCATCTAGCGCCATCATCAGGTCAAAATTTCGCCTCAAACAACACTTAGGTTTATGACAAAGTACCAACAAACTAATGACATTCCCCACATCTTCACTTTCCATTCACGTCAGCAGTAATAAAGTGTGTAGATTAATGCATCAATAACTGGCGATAACGGGCAAGCCTGCATAATGAGCAGTTTTAAAAGTATATGTTGATGCTAACACTTTTATTAAATTCACATCTTGGCTGCATGGTATTTCTACACTGTAGTATTATTACTTCAGTTAGCTCTTTAGCTGATAACTTCTCCCACCACTGCTTAAGTTAGCATTTAGCTCGAAGGAGCACTGCGTACAGCCTCACACGGCTGCTAGTGTGGTTATTGACTTACTCTCATTAAACTATTTTCAGCAAATACTATTTTAGAGGTTTTTTTTTTTTCTAATGTGAATGTCCTAAGCCTGTTCACATGTATGAGACCATTCAGTGGAGTTGCCCTCCTGCCATGTTATCCACAACTGCAGGCTGCCTTCACTCATACAAGTGAGCTGTAACTTGGTGATGAGTGAAAAATTACCTCTGGGATTGTATAAAGAAGCAGACATGTAATTTGATAAATCCTGTTTAGGTTTGAACCATGTAGCCTTTTTATTTTGTAATTTGTGGATTTTGGCGAAGTCCCATGTCAAAACGCATGACAAAAACTGAGGCGCTCTAAGACATTCCTCATGCATGTTAATAGTGACACATGTATAGGGCTCACTGGATCTTTTGAAGCTGTACGCTGAGAGGGAGGACACAGGAAGTATTTACATTCAAGGCATCAAAGGAATAACTGTTGAGTGATGTTACAGCAGTCCCCGCCCGATGAACTCTGCCATGTGTTCCACTTCACTGACACACGTCCCCAATGGAAAAAGGACATCCCAGCTATTCTAGCCCTTCACACACATCCCTCTGTGGCGTGCACATTAGTAACATGCCTCACACCTCTAGCTTTACTGAGGATTTGTTACAATAAAACTAAGCCCTCGACAATTCTTGCAGAATTCCACTTGACTTCTGACTATCAGTGGCATGCTTTTTGCATTTTCTGTATAACACGGCTGCTTCAGTGATCATCATGGCAGGGATATATGACTGAATGAAATCACTCTATTTTGTGCGTCTGAAGCAAATTTTATTCACACAAATTAATCACACTAAAAACACTATAATCCAAGGATGACAAATCATAAATTACTATTAAATTTACTTTTGATATTTACTACACACCATTATCCATTTAATACTAGTTTCTGAAATGAAGGAGAAATACAGTGACAAACCATTGTTTTTTTTAAATAATACATGAATACTATTCCATATTCAAGAACAGTAAATTAAGTTAATAAATTTAGCATAACAGTGAGGATGACTTGATGCGAGATAATTGTAGATGAGGGAAGTGGTGCAAAAACAACAAAAAAAGATGTGTGTTAAACACAGTTTGTGATGCAGAGTTGCTCATGACAAAACAGTCAACATGCAGGAGTTGCTGGAGACAAATCAATCTTTTCTTCAGTCAGCAGGTCGTAGCTCTTTCTTTTCGTCTTTCTTTTCTTCTTTAACAATTTGAGCTGCAAGGCAGGAACATAAGTCAAGATACAGAGGCGTTAATAAATCCATTGCAAGTTATGTTGGTACCATAATGTTCACAAATTATATACCAAAGATGAAAGATTTTTTTTGTCCACATGGAGCAGGTGGAATCAGGATGTGAACTCAATATAACATATTATCATCTTTAAGTTGATATGGCTAACGTTATTAAGCAGGTGCCTGTTCACACATCCAGAAAACATGGAATATTCACTCTCCATTTAGCTCCATTTTTGGTCTCCACCAACTCCTGAGGGAAATACCAGGCCCTTTGGCTGCTGAATGCTTCTCTGTATCCACCAGCTAGTTACTAACTTTGTGTGTCTGTCTTTTAGTGCTGAACAGGAAGTGCACAGTGAACTTTTTTTTGTTGAAAATGATGCTTTGATATTCATCACAGTGTGGGGTGGGGCATGGTCTTACCTCAGGACCACAGGTTGGTGAGAGTTAAAAGAAGGAGGGAGTAGATGGATCTAAACAAGACCCAACTTTGTTGTTTTTCTGAAATTTTCAACCATCTCATGGCCTTCTTCAGCAGAGTGAGCTGCTGAGGTACTCTCAACCCCACGAGGAAGGCCAAGAATTGTGATTGAAAGCTTCAGGAATAAGTTGGATTTTGTGCTTTTACTGGACAGTATTTGGGTTGACGATAAATTCTGCAGTTCTCTTGAGGAAATTCCTATTTTTTCTTAAAATCAGAAACATAAGTAGTTCTGTCCAAGAAACCTGTTAAAAATCAGGAAAACATAAATTTTTTTTTTTTTTTTCCATTTTTCCATCACATATTCAATCCATTTAAAAAAAGAAAAAGTTCCCACACAGGAAAAATAAGTGCTATGATTTAACCTGTTGAATATTTTGACTATATATTCTCACATTTACACTAAAATATGTTTTTGTTAATAACAGAATGACATTCATTTGATGTGGACTGTCACGATATGAAGTGAAAAGGGGAAAAGGAGGATCGCAGAGAAAGGCTGGAGTGTCTAAGTGGGTCATGAAAAGAGGCCACATGTTTCTGTCTCTGTACCGCCCAGCAGGATACTTACAGCGAACCTCCAGTTTACACTCCACTACGTCTTCTCCGCTGTCGTTGACTGCTTTGCACGTATACACTCCCCCATCGAATGGACAGGGCTTACGGATCTCCAGTGTCAGGACGCCTTGCTTACTGAGCATTCGGTACTTGGCTTCATTTGTGATGTCCATCTTGTTTTTGTACCAGGTCACTTTGGGCTAATAAGGTAGGACAAAATATCCAGGTGATATTTTTCACAACATGCAATAATACATTTGCACAAATAGGTCACAATGCGGTGCTGGTCCATTAGTAACACATTAGTAATGACAGGATTTATGTGCTGGATACTGCTTGATTGAGGATATGGTGTTTATTACCTGCTACTAATCCCAAAAATGCCTGCATGAAGAGGGGGTTAGGTGTGTGTGTGTGTGTGTGTGTGTGTGTGTGTGTGTGTGTGGGTGGGGGTGGGGGGGTGTTATAATAATAATAATGATAATAATAATAATAATCTTAATTTATAGAACACTTCTCAAAAGCTGCATTACAAAGTGCTTGACAGAGACAGCAAAAAATTGTTTTGCTTTGGTTTCATTTTTTCTGTATTTTTGAAGTGGACCTTGATTAGGAATTGTACAAATTTCATCTTTTAATCATCTTTTGTGCATTACAATAAAAAAAAAAACTCCATTCATAGCTGAGATTTTTGTTTCCAGGTGTCATCAAATGTATGATAGATTTTTATTGCAAATTACCTTTGCTCATTTTTATGGAATGATTCTACTGACCTTTGGTATGCCTCTCACTGAGCAGCTGAGAGTTGCACTGTATCCTGCTATGATGGAACGGTTCACCAAAGGATGTGTGAACTTGGGAGCCTCTGAGAAGTCATGTTCCTTGTAGGTGGGTGGCTTGTACACAATACCTGTGGAGACAGACAGTATTTATGATAACTACTTGGATTTCACAGACCATTACTGCTTTATACTGATTGTATACATCATGTGCAGTCAGAGCCCACCTGTTTTCTGGATGTAAGCACTATCTTTTGTGTTGCAGGCCTCTGGGCTGAGGCCCACCAGGTTCATGGCAAAGGCTCTGAAGACATACTCATTCCCCATGATGAGGTCAGACACGATACAGTGGGTTCTCCTGTACTGCTCGAAGACTGTATACCACTCCTTCATATGAATCACAAAAAATATTTCAGTTTTTCCACTCCATTATAGTTTATCTTGGGCAGTATGTACACATTAATATTGGGCTCTTTTCTTGTACTTAAGTACATATGGATACAGTTGCACTGCAATGTCTGTTGCATTACCTCTGTTGAAACTTCCACACAATGATGTAACTACATTTTGGAAACTGTGAAACTTTGAAAAACTAAAATCCTTGCCTGTACCTCAATCAATGTGTAATACAGTGAGAAATGTAAATAGGGTTGTTTGATGGTGAGCGGAGTGAGTTTTAATGATATAAACATACTTTAAAGTATAATCAGTAATAATATAAAGGCAGAATAGAGGTAATCATATCAGATTTCCCTAGTTTGCATATGTTTC
Organism: Trachinotus anak; assembly: GCF_046630095.1. Lineage (NCBI taxonomy): Eukaryota > Metazoa > Chordata > Actinopteri > Carangiformes > Carangidae > Trachinotus > Trachinotus anak. Next base: position 18,752,083 of record NW_027273862.1, on the reverse strand, counting down.
GCCAATTGGACTCATTAAACCATTAAAGCCCACTTACATGGATACAATCTAAATTGAATCCATTTTTGTTTTTTACTCAGACAAATTACATTTGCTGATTAAAATAGGTCAAATGACAGATCCACCTGTAACTAAAGGAATTGTGTGACAGTTTATATTCATCTGTTTAGGTAAGCTACAAGATCGAAATAGGATATGAGTGGATTTGAAGTACATGTGCCCTCAGCACTTTTATCTCTGATAAATAACAGGTACACAGTACATTGTTATTGGTAACATGATAATCAACATCCCGAAGCTTGCTATAAAGAGATGCAAGTGAAATTAATTTGATCTAATAATGACTGCAGTGAAACGTGAACCATCGGCCGAGCTGGGCAGGAAAACAATGTCCCTGCGTCACTGTACAGACAACCCGGACCAGGTCAAGGCTACGAGGATAAGATTAGGACATTCCTGGCCGACATTGTTCCTGGCAGCTAGAGGTGGAGGATGGTCTTGCCAACAGGCCCATAATGCATCACCCTCAAAGGAGACTGTGTGCTCAGCATTGGCTGATTACAGCATATGTGTCACAGATGAAGCTAAAATATCCTTCTGTGTCCATGCAGCATTCATCCTCCCACATGTACAGTCACTTGTGTTTGCAGTAAGGGGAGATTTGCAAATATGGTAACTGAAGGCCTACATTTCAGGTAGCAAGAAACTATGAACCATAATAGCATAGTGATCGTTGCTTCCACTCAGTTCCTTGTAAACCCGACATGACTTGAGAGTCCACATTTTTACTTTCAGTGTAATTGGGATGGGCAGTGTCCTGTTGTATTCAGATCTTAGTCTGTCTTTTAATATATCTAATACCTAAATGCACCATTTGCTTTTTGAGGAGTGTCAAGTGCGGGCAAAATCTCATTTATTGTTACTCTTTTCAACTGCAGCAGCTCATTATCTGGTGGAGCAACATGAGTTTTTGAAAATTAATTTGTCTGTGTTGGCTTCAGGTTGGTATTCCAGCTCTTTCAGATTGGGCCCGAATTTTTCTGAATGTCATATGCATGTAAATTCTCAGAGGTTTTCTCTCTGCTAATTGCTTCAAAATGATTTAATTTCAATAAGAATTGCATTTCATCATAAGCTTGTGTTCAGCTTCATTTGAATTTAAATTAAGCTTTGCTGATAGGACCCAAGGGTGTAGAGTCTCACCATGGTCTTCTTGTCAGCTTTCTGAATGGTGTAGCCAGTGATTTCACAGTTACCATTGTCCTTAGGTGGCTTCCACTCGAGTGCCACATTGAAGCCCCAGACATCCATGATCTTCAGAGCCTCAGGAGGCCCTGGGAGATCTGCAGATGAGAAACGTGAACTCCGATGAACTGTCCACTGGCAAAACCACTGTATGGTTGGAGGTCACTAGCACGAATGCTGTTACAGTTTACTACAAAGATTGTATTTATTCCTGTTAATACCCAAACCAGTTTTCCATGTGTTCAGTCCTGCTTACCAACAATCTGCAGATTGACACTTGCTGTGTCTTCCACGTTCTCAATCTGCACCTGGAGATCATACTTCCCCGAGTGTTTTCTCTCTGTCTTGCGGATGAAGAAGATTGTATCTACATCACTGTTCCTCACACTAGCGAATGAGGGATTTAGAGGCTCCCCATCTTTGCTCCATGTAACCTTTGGCCTGGGCTTACCCTGCATGACCAGAAAAAACAAAGGCAGGGATTCACTTCAAAATTCTATGTGCTAGTTTACAAAGTAAAGATGAACAAGATCAACCTTTTAACAATATTCACTGATAATCTATTTCCAAATATATTATCAATTTTTAAGGAAACATTGCCTAATATGGCTACAGTATGTTGGTTAGTCTGTGACTGTGGATAATGGATGGATAATGAGAAAAGGGGTCCCTGGGCAGAGATAGGTAAAAGGCCCCATATCTCTCCTTCATAGGACCCTCAGAGTGAAAGAACACATCGGTTTTTTTTTGTCTTTTAACGGAGCTCAGTAACTTTCAAACAAGAAATGCTATCACTCACTTTATACAGAGCTCTGGTTCCCTGGGGCTTACAGTATATAGCAGAAGAATGTAGAAACTTGTCAGCATTTTTTCAAGCAATCAAAATTACATTTATCATAATAGAAAGTTTTATCATATATCTTTAATCATCGAGCCAAGGTACCAGGCACGCCCATTTCTTTTGGTTTGTGATCAGTCTCCTGCTATATTTTGCTGTTAAAAAATTATATGTACATCTAAAAAATTTCTGTTAACATATTTATGTACACAATTTGGAAGAAAGAAACCACTTTTGCTATGAAATGGATTTCAATCCTGATTTTATCTTTTTTTTTCTGCATCTTCCAGACTTACCCAAGTAACTGGTTCATTTTAATGCTTCATATGTGGATAGTAAATCAGTCTTTGTGCCTCATTCGTGTTTCACTCTGATGTTCATACCGTATGAAGTCATCAGTCTTGGTGTTTTGATGACGTTTTTAAAAAGGCATCTGACTGATTTCATATATACTGCACCTGGAATGGTATCAAAAGGTTGACAGTTTCTCCAACTTTCTTGATGAGAGTCTGGCGGAGATTTCTGGGCAGCCAAATTTTTGGACGTTCTGTGCAAGAAAAAACACAAAACACAAACTAAGAGGGATGAGGGTGGACTCCTGGGAGTTTAGCCTTGAGTTAAAATAGATTCAAATACAAAAATGTTGAGGAATCTCAAGGATGAGTTTAAGTGAGAGGAAAGGTTTGGCTCATGTCTCATCATGTCTCATATAAATAAATGCATTACATGCTTTATGTCTCACATCACTCCATCATTCAAATGAACAGTTAGATGGAAGTCTAACAGTTGTAATGTGGAATATAGCTCTGAAACAAAAACTAGAACCAGTCACCAATAGGACTAAATCCATATCTACTCACGCATTATCTCTCTGATGGTGACGGGTTGAGCGAGAGTGGTGGGAGCACTGGGACCCGCCATGTTGTAGGCTCGCACACGGAACTGCAGCCTGTCCCCGGTGGTGAGGTCTTTGACAATCAAGGATGTCCTCTCAGTCAGACCCTGAATGGCTGGTATCCATTCATCAGCTGAGGCCAGAAAACGCATGATTCATTTTACTGCAGATGTTACAATGGAGCCAAAGTTTAAAATAAACAAACAAACAAAAAAACAGAAATTCATCTGAGCTTTGTTATGACTTTGATTAGATGTATAGCATTGGCTTGCTGAAGGTATAGGGGCCTACAGGAAACAAAGAGAGAGAGTGGGGGGTATGAAATATGTAACAACCAGGGATGTTGTGATAATATGGTATAGGTTTGCATTTGGTGCCCCCTGTCAGAGATTTTTTGATCCTTTTTTCTATCTGACAATAGGTTTTGGTAATCTGACTGTGCTGTGTGGGCTGTTTGGAAATTCGGAGAGATCTGTTGCTGTGCTACACTTTGATTAACTGATTGGTGCACACAAACTTTGATGTAAGCTGTAAAAAAAAAAAAAAAAAAAAAACTTCTTTATCTAAAGCATGCAGGGGGTAGCTCCAGCACTTACTGCCCTCCTTGCAGTACTCAACCCCATAACCCTCGAGTTCAGCCGAGCCGATCCTCTCAGGCGGCCGCCACTTCAGCGAGATAGAAGTGTCACTGATGTCTTCGACGCACAGTCCGATGGGCTCACTTGTAGGGGCTGAGAGCGAGGCAGAGGGCAGATAAATGGGCTGTGTTAGTCAGTTAGAGCATTAATGCAATCATTTCAGAATGGATTACCGATCAAGTAGATGAACCTCATCATGAATTTACAAATTATGTAAAGTAACAAAAGCCCTCATAAAAGCTTTGTAACAGCAACCAGGGCTTCGGTTCTATTACCATCATCCATCACAACTTTACTGTTGCTATCCACTGGTCCACATGGTTTTATCTTAACTGGGCTGTGATAGATGCAGCCAGGAATGATTTTTAAATGTTTGAGAATGACTGACTGATCAACCTAATGAAAAGCTCCTCTAACCAAGTTATCTAATGTGAAAATTTAACTGAAATACGTAATATTAGGTACAAAAGCCAAAAGTGGTTTGGACTGAATACGAAAAGCTAAGCTACAGCATGATGCACCACAGGCCATCTTGCTAGTCTGGATCCCACTTTTATGCTAAGTACAGTAAAGCAAATGACAGGTTGGTGTTGTCCTCGTACAATATATACTATTACTCGCCGTGCATGGTGCAGTGTACAAGTAAAGAATCCTCCAAGTGGCAACGAAGGTCAACCATGTGTTTTTATGATGTTGCAACAACTTGTTGACATCATGAAGACAGACTGAAAGGTGCTCAATTTTAGTTGTGGCCTTGTCATCGCTAAGACATGGACCTCATGTCATAGGACACAGGCTAAGTATACAGTGCAAGTGAATTATGGGAACACTTGTCAGAGGTTAAGGATTTCCATGTGTGTAGAAAGTCACCGCAGCAGGGATGGTTCATAAAGTAGCAAATTCTCATTCAGATGCAATATCTTTTTTCAAGAAAATTTTGACATCATCATGACAGGACCACTGTATGATATTTAAACCGTGCTTAACACACCACTGAACACACCAATGAAAAATGAGTAGCAGCAATTTGCAGCCAATGACTACCATTAATGTTAGACACAGGTAAAAAAAAACAAACGTTATTTTCATTTGTATTTCTAAAACCTACATGACAATCCAACATCTCAAAACGAATAATGCCTACTGCCAACAGGTTGCAGCTCTGGCTCTGGTTCAGCAGCAGGAACAGACTCAACAGGGGTGTCCTCTGCAGGGGGACCACTTTCTGTTGGGGGGGCACCCTCTGCTGGTGGCGTCTCATTCTCAGCTGGAGCTGTCTCTGCAGGTGCACCTGCTGGTTCCTGTTCTACCCCAGGAGGTGGAGGCGCCTCTGTCTCAGGCTTGCTCACTTCCACCTCCGCTGTCTCCTCCACTGGAGCATCAGCCGGCTCCACTGGTTTCTTCTCAGCTGTCTTTGGAAGCTTAGGCTTTGTCATTCTTTCTCAGTGTGGAGCAATGCTGCTGATGATTGAAGCTGGTGATTGTACGTGTCCGTCTCTTCAGCCAAGTGACTTCCTCTAACCTATGCTCTCATCCTCTCTCTCACTCTTTTGTTCCCTCCCTAAAGTCTTTGCTGTAATCACAACAATGGTTCCTCTGCAACCAGCCTCCACAGTAGCATGAACCCCTCTGTGTTAAGCAGCTGGTCCCAGCAGAGCCAAGTGCTTCCAGGCCATTATTTATAGAGAGGGATGCCATGGATAGTTTCCCAATCAGCTGTCTTACAAGCGATTGGCCATCTGGATAGAATGATGTTCCCTCTTAAATCAACAAGTGGAAGACGAGATGGTCATTAAAAATCACTGATAGACTAAGAGACAATCCAAACCTGAACCCCCACAATAGGATACTGTTACAGAGAGTGCATCTTAGTACATTACTTAAAGACCTTTAGAACTTGGCTTCAAATCTTAAGTGTGTCTCTATAACATTAAATATCCAAATATCCATTAATAAGTGCCAGTCAACAGATAGGGTGATCTGATCACAAATGGACAGCTCAAGTACAGGGGTTACCACACCCAAGATGCAATGAGGACGCTTTTGAGATCCAATCACCCAGACCACATTTGGAGGTGGTCTGGGACACATGTGGCCACATTGTTTTAGCAGTGTGAACACAAATATGTGTTGGGCCACATTGAAGGACCACCTACTCAACAGAGGTCCTCTGCAACAGTCTAACTATATACACTGTATTTTTGCCAAATTCTTTCTCATGGTGGGTGTTGTTGGGTCTCTCTAAATCATTTTATAGACCTGACCCAGACCTGCTCTATGTGAAAAGTTCCCTGAGATAACCTGTGATTTGGCACGATATAAATAAAAACTGACTCGACTATTTATATAATGCTTTTAAAAAAATCATTCACTCTGCATACAACATGTGGAATGCATGAGCCGAGGATCAAAAAAACAATCATGCTCTACAAGAACCTACATCTCACCTCTTCAACAGGTAAGCTAATCGTGTATGACTTTGGTGTGTTTTCTTTTCCTCATCATTTGGCACGAAGCAGTTTGCCTTATATGGCACCAGTTCCTCTATCTGTCCCCTGAGGTGTTGGAACAGAAACACACGCAGACCTTAACCTTAATGACTGATGTTACTCAGGAATGACCTGTGGTTCATCTACTGTATGTGCAACCTATATTTTTGTGACACAGAGACAATCCACAGACTTCTACGATTACAACAAGCATACAGCAAACATGACCCCGTTCCGGTCACGACCACAAGTCAGCCAGGCCCCATGAGCCCAGAAAAGCTTTAGAATGAGCAAACCAGGTGTGAGACAACCCCAGAGCCATCAATAGTCAGACATGTCAACTTTATCACCATCTACCGTTGTTCATCCAACTAAGCCATAAATCAAATGTACAAAGATCTAATCAATTAACTTTTTAATGCATTCTCTATCTTCAACAGTTTCAACAATAAACAACTCCTTTTACTGAACATGCAGTGGAGCAAATGTGTGAAAATGATGAAATGAACGCACGTGGGATAGGAGCAAGTAAAAACCTGCTGGTAAAGACTCACCGACTGGCACAAATGGCTGTGAGGCAGGGCTGTGACGAGACATGCCAATGCCGTTGACAGCGTAGATTCGCATTTCATATGGCACTCCTTCAATCATCCGCTTGGCTTCATAGGTGGTGTCAGGGTAAGGGTCAAAGTTCAGCCTCATCCACCTGTAGCTCTGCTTCTTCTTTCTCTCCACCACATAGCCTGAGAATTAAAATAGAAGCAAATGCATGTTGTTATCAGCTATGGTTGGAAGAACAACAGAGGAAGATGTCAAGAAACAAACTAATAATTTAAACAAAGTAAGCATTTTTTTATTTATTTTTTTTTTTACCAATGATTGGCTGTCCGCCATCAAACAGAGGGGGGTCCCACTGGACGACACAGGAGTCCTCTCCCACACTGAGGATTCTGGGAGCCTGGGGAGGATCTGGAACATCTGGGAGGGAAATATTGCTCATGTGATTAAAAAAGACATTTACAGTAATTTTTTTAAAGAAATAAAATACATTTGACATCAAAGCTTTATATATGATGTGATTTTATGACTTTGATAGCTGCTTTGTACTTGTGTGGTAATTTGTTAAGGCTTTTGTCTACATGCTAAAATTAATGGGAACAAACTACTCAGAGTGACTGCAGGGAATTCTGTATTACCAACAACTTTCACATTGATATCTGCAGTGTCCTCCCCAGCAGGGTTTCGGACCACAACAGAGTAGATTCCCTCATCCTGCCTCTCGGCTCCCTCAATGGTGAAGACACAGTGGCCCTTGGTGGTTTCGACATGGACCCTACCGTCTCCCTCTGTGACGACCTACACAGTGAGAACCAGAGAAGAGTTACTGGATTGTGACTGACTACAGCATCTATTGGTAACTCTCACACTGAACTGACTGACAGCTCTATTGCACATACTGTAGGTAAAGATGCTGGTACAGTACATGTATAGAGGTATATTAATGCCATGCCACTTTTGGAGAGATGATAAACACTTTCCAATTCAAAGTTTCTAGAAGTATTTGTGTCTCAGATCATGCTTTTCAGAGCCAGCAGCACATGTTGATTTGAACACACAACTCCAGATGTCACCATGCAAATGCAGGACCAGCGCTCGAAAGGGCAGTTGTGTGCATGTACTGGTTTCTTGTAGTGTGAAAAATGTGCAAAAGTGTTTGGCACTTTACATGTTTAGATTCTTATCCATCACGCAATATCATCAGGGAGGGGTCTTAATAGTCTCAAAATCATTCTGCAGCAAGACAACAACTCCAAACTCACAGATAGAGTCATAAGGAACTATCTTCAGCAAAAAGAAGAACAAGGAGTCCTGCAACCACAGAGCCCTGATCTCAACATCATCAAGTCAGTCTAGGATCACATGAAGAGACAGAAAACACTGAGACAAACTAGATCCACAGAACAACTGGGGCAAGTTCTCCAAGATGCTTTGAGACAACCTACCTGCCAAGTACGTTGAAAAACTGTGTATCCGGGAAGAAGTGCTGCTGTTTTAAAGGGTGGTCACAACAAATACTGATTTTAATTTATTTTTGTCTGTTTACTGCACTTTGTACGAAGTTAACTGAGAAATAAAAACTTTTAATGGCACTGTTTTTGAAAGCATCCTATATAGCATAGCTTTGGGTAGTATATTGATCTGGTTGACAGTATCTTAAATCTATAAATGATCTCAAGAGAAACCTTAAGCATGTAAGGGAAATAGTAAATACCTACAGTAATAATATAAATAAAATCTTAACTCAAGGTCCACATACTGGCTGAGGAAGTAGCTTTTGTTGAATCTGACAGTGAGAACAAGATCCTTTTAATTTTTCTCTGCAGGCACTGGACTGATATGATTTTAATGTCTCAAAATGTAAAATAATTCAGCAAAACTTAACACCACATTAGTTAATTTGATTATATACAATAATAATGTATTGGAGCATGTAATTCCTACGTTTATTTTACTGAGTCACGTTATAAAATTGCCATACAAACGTGTACTTACTGCCCAGTTTCTTCTGACCTGTGCCTGTCGGAAGGAAGATTCAGAACATGCTCTTACCTTACTGATATGATGGGATACTGGGTAACACTGCATGCTGTTTTTTTTTTTTTACCTTGTTCCTGCTGTCTAAAACTGACACATAAAAGCAAAACACAAGTAGACTGCTAACCACTGAGGTACCTGCTTTCCCTCAGTGGTCGTTATTGCTGCAGCCTGTTTCGTCTCCAGGGTTGTAAATGAATATAACTCAACCTGTTCAGTCAAGTAGCTGCAAATTCAGTTCTTCTGTGCTTTGATGGTGGCTGCATGCATTATCTTTTCAAAAACTCAAGTGATAACACAAGTGCAGGATTATGCAGGATGAACCCAATGTCAAAGGGCACACATGGGTGAAAGTTGAGAAACATGATAGCAATGCTGTTAAGATAGAGACATGGATTTCAGAGTCAGAGTGCCACAAACAGGCATATTCATATGGGACATGCACACTTACTTCCCCATCCTTCATGGTCCAAGAGGTTGTGGGGCCTCCTTTCTCCTCTCCATCGGGTTTTACAGAACTAGCCTACATTTGAGCAGAGCAAAGCGGTAAAAGCCGAAGAGAACCAAGAGGGCAGGAAACCTCTCTTTCTCCTCAACTCAAAGATCAGTAGGCTAGTAAGCATGATTGAATTGAGCTGTTAGTAGCATTGTACTTATTCAGCTTGGGGAGAAAACGTTTAAATACCTCAACCAAATGTTAGACACATCACTGGGTCTACAGAGGCAACCTGTGCCAGTTATTAGTTATTGACTGGTTCAAAATAGTTAGTTGATAAAAATGTAATCTCCTCAACTTGTATTATAGTAGATCTGTTGAATATATTGTTTAAATTTGCCAACATTTTTCTGAATTAAACGTTTCAGCATTACTCAGGCTTTTAAATATAGTTTTGATAGTGAATGAGGCCTTGCCTTCTTATCAAGCCTCAGAATTCAGACCTTACCTACTGCATTCTGGACAGATGGCGCACTTCAGAGGATGGGTGTGTGGCTGATCAATACCAAGAGTCTATTTCCCTGTTTTACCTTCTCTCCTTTGGTCCAGACCACTGTGGGAGCAGGGTCTCCAGTGATTGGGACGTCCAGACGCAGTTTGTTGCCAGCCACCACCACTATGGTTGACTCAGCAGTACGACCCATACAGTCCAAGTGGATCTTAGGAGGATCTTAGAAAGTGAGAGACATGGTTGAAATAGAAAGACCCTTGCGTTGTGTTTAATCTGCACACTACAAGAGACTAAGTTTGTGGTACCTTGGCGTGGAACGTAATCAATCTTCACCTCTAGGAGCAGAAGGACAAAAAAGAAAGTGAGAAATTGTATAGTTTAGCTTATTTGTGGTATGAAAGTATGAAAAGTAAAAAAATATCACCCAAGAAATTGAGTTTGGCAGAAAGGTTGAAAGCGTGTCCATCTGGCACAAAGGTGTAGTCCCCTTCATCCTCTGGTTTGACATCATCAATGGTCAGTTTGTGGATCCTAAAAAAAGGTTAAAAGTTTTCAAAAGTTTACTCCATGGTGTCATGAGATATATGCAACATATTTAATGCATGCAGAAAACAGTCCTCACCTGCCAATATGTGTAATATTCACTCTGGCATCGGGCTTGACTTCTACACCATTCTTATACCAGGTTCCCCTCACGTTCTCATCTGACACCTCACACTTGAAAACTGCCTGGTCCTTCGCCTTCACTGTGAGGTCTGCAATGCTCTGGTAGACCTCCAGGTCTTTCTCTGCACAGTCAGAAAAAAACACATAGGCTCAGAGCGCAGACAGCAGAAACAGTCTAGGCCATTGGTGCTACTTTATGACACTACGGAGTAAGATGCACTAATATGATAATGTGTGGGGAATAATGTGATAAAAAAAATTAGATGCAGCTATTGTATGTGAGGATAATATGGTAATAATATGTTCAAGTGTGAGGTGTTCATTATCTTTGTGCAGCCTTTGTGTGTTGTATCATAGCAACAGACACAAAGGGGGATAGTTAATTGGATTTATGGTAGAAAATAAAGTCAGAGGATATGAAGACCAGATGCAGGAGTTTCAGGCTATTACTGTATATCATAAGGAATAATGTACATGGGAGTTATTATAATTATCCCAAAGAAATTGTTATCTGGGTGAGATAACTCACACCAAGCTTCATGTAAAGGTTACAGGAGTTTCACGCCAGTTCGCTGCCCGGGAGGGCAAATAACATGGGAATGGCATTATAATGGGAGTTCGGTGTTGATCTCTGCTGCATGATGGCAGCTGGTAATTCTTGGCAGGCTTGGTGTTTGATTAATAGGCCAAAGAAACTTAACAGGACTTAGAGCATGAAGAAAATGGGTTTAAATCTACACACAACAACCTGGGAGACACACATATGTACATCACACATGCGCATGAATATATATATGCAAAAGTAAGAGTATATATATTCAACATGTAGCCCGGACTAAATTATATCTTCTACAAGAAAACACAAAAGGTCAAACTATAATCAAACATTGGTGTAATGTAGGTTTTTGGTTCATAATGAATACTTCTGCTCAGTGAGCTAATGGGGCTAAGATGAAAGGATTACTGGGTGGTAAAAAAAATTAAAAAACAAAGAGGATGAGACTAGCTGGGGTTTTGTTTTTTTTTGCCTACGTCCATGTACTGATGAGTTTGAACCATCACCATCCATCATTTTTAGATCACCTGTGGAGTCAAATAAAGACTTCTAAGCATATTCATCCTGCAAAAATATTTCTTGTCTAAAGTACACCAAAAAAAACCCCATCACATTATTTTTTTTCATAAAAATTGATGTCTATCTAAGAATCAAACTTACAAAATTCTGAGGGGCCCAGTGCAGATCTTTCATCAGCAACACCAGGCTGTTGAGACTCGGTACTAGAGGAAAATCTATCATCTAGTAATAAAACATACTTTTAAACCACAACTTACTCTATATGATTTCTTACTGTCATGAAAAATTTGCACCTAAAATACTGAATATTTTTGGAGCAAGTGAAAGATGATGTTGCTGCAACTGTGACTGAACGTGTATCGTGAAAGTGTAGCATTTGAAGTGTCAATGTAGTGTATGGTTGTTGTAAACTAACCTGAAATTTCAGGTTTTATTTTTCAGTCACCTACACATGATATAGCAGCGATCGAATGAAAATGTATGACAAAGAAACACTGAATCCGCACAACAAAACAACAACACAGCAAACAAAGACAGGGCAAACAGCGACCGGAGAAAGAAACCAGGTCGCCTGTGCAGACCTGTGCCCTTCAGGTGAAATATTGTCGAAGTCTTCTAACTTTAGCTGGTATGCAGGAATCACTGCTGTAACCTTGGCAGAATGATGTGAGCAATGACAAGAGTTATTATATCCTGTGGATAGACTGCATGCCAAGAGTGGCAAGGCCACGTGACTGTTGGTAGGGTATGAGAATGAACACTTGGAGTATTCATCACTGACAAAAAGAGGTTCATACTGTACTCATAGCCCTCAGCACACAACACGACTGACACTCACCCTGCACCATAAGCTCAGCCATCGACTCGCCCCCATTTGTTTTAACCTTGTAGTGGCCACAGTCTTCTTTCGTGGCCTCATTGATGATCAGAATATGTTTGCAGCCGTCTTTCTTGAAGCGATACTTGAAAGACTCGTCTCTAGTCAGTTCCACGCCATCTTTCTCCCTGCACAGAAATTCACACAGCAACCAGACTGATTGTGACTCGTGATGAAAAGTATCATCCTGTAATTAAACTTTTTGGCAGGGATTCAAAGCTGGTTAAAAACGTCATATGGATTGAATCCAAGCTCAAAGGTCCTCTTACTATTTTTGGAGCTTTCAACCACATCTCACATTGTTACATATACAACCACTCATTTTCACATGACCCAAAGTTCACATTTAGGTCACATGATGACAACTGAGCCAGCTCCGTTTACTGTTGTGAGATGTTGTTGAAAACTTTGAAAACAAGTGGCAAGTGGTCTTTGAGCTGACGGCAGATTACCAAACACTGTCCACATAGATCAAAAATGAACCTCCAAGCAGTCACTAGAAACATGATTTTACTAACAAATTTTATAAAGGTTAGTACTCAGCTTTGTGACCAATAGTGTGCATTGAATTTTGGCATTTCTTTAAGTCCAGAAAACACTTCTAAGCTTCATCATAAGTGATTTTACTCTTTTTTATCTTTTATCTTTATCTGATCTTTGGCATCTTGTTCCAAGAAAATTATTTTGGATTCAAATAAAAGCCCACACACAATTGCAGCAACTTTCTCCTTCAGATAAAGGTCACATGGAACATACTAAAATGCTGATGTGACCTTTTCATTGAGGTGATAATTTACAGCTTGCAGCAAGACTTCAATGTGCCACAGAGACAGTGCTCAGAGGTCTGGCATCTGTCTGTGGACATGACAAACTCAAATGCCATCTGCTGGGTGTCTGAGCAACAAACACTGCGTAAGAGTGACTGAAAATTAGCTTAAAATTCAAAGAGAGATTAAAATAAATCAGATTTGATTTGATCTAAAGTAGCTTAACCTGGGAGCATCTTTAATCCACCCATGGCTCATTCGCTTTTATCTAATAATGCTTCTTGCTTTAGAAACGGAATCATTTTTGTGAACTGTGTTGGAATCATGATACAGTTTTTGATTTATAACTTTTTAAGATTTATTTTTTTCCAAGGGCTTGAAAATCCTGCTACTAAAAGACAGCCGATCCTTGAGGGTATAAAGAAAAATATCTAACCATTTAACATTGGCTCCTTCCTCTGAGACTTCACACTCCAACTCCACCCGCTCACCCTTCATGACCATCTGGTCCTCCAGATTCTTCACAATCAGCACAGGAGGCTCTGCAGAGAACAGATAAGAATGAGAGACTCAACTGCAGCTCTTAATCTTGCAAATGTTTTTCGGGATTGTTTCTTTTGAAGCTTAATTACCTTTAACAAAGAGCTCAGTGGTGCATTTCTCCTCCCCCACCACACAGGTATATGCAGCATCATCTGCTAAGGAGCAGTGGTTGATGGTGAGGTAGCGCATGTTGCCAACACTCTCAAATATGTACCTTGACAAAGAGCAGGACGGTGATGGCACTGTTTCAATCGATTTAACACTTGGACGTACAACATATTATTTTTCAGAGAACTTAACTCTTAACAACTTGAAGAAAATGTTTTTGTTTCTATTATGATACTTACTTGCTGGGGGTATGATGAGAGGTCAAGGTAGGGAATTCGGTCACACAGAAAAGAGGCAAGAGAGAAAAAAGAAAAACATTCATTAAAATAGTATGAAATTGCTGGTCTTTGTTGAATGCATGATGATGTCCAGCATGTTTTACAGAGATGAGGTGGATTTGAACCTTCCAGTTGGTTGAATTTCTTTCCCGTTCTTCAGCCATTTCATCTCAACATCCGGATTGGCGACCTGAACTGCTAGTTTTATTTTATGCCCCTTTGTCACTTGGTAGGCAGGATCCAACTTTTTGAGGAAAGCTGTGTTTCAGAGTATACATACAACATGATAATCACTCACTGCTTATTTACAATTTGTTAGGATTAGATCAAACTCTGCCCTCCAACCTTCGCTTTTCTTCTCTTCCTTCTTCATCTTCTTCAGTCTCTTCAGCATGCCTCTCAGGTCGGTAATGCCATACTGAAAAGCAATCTTCTCATACTCTGAAGCAGGAGCATGGCTGAGAATCTCCCACACATCCACGTCAGGCTCTGTGCTCACCTGCACAGCTCTGATACAAATAAACCAGCCAGAGGATGATGTTAAAACGAGTTATTTAGCTCAGTTTGCAAGTTACATTATGAATATAGAGTAAAGTGAGTTGGCTAGAATGAAGCTACATTAACACCAACATTTTGGTAATACTCATTAACAGCTACTTATTTTATTCACAATCAATTCACTATTAACTATTAATGAGCAACTAAGAAGCAGGTGATGATTAGTCAACTTCATACACTATTTACTAATTTATAGCAAATAAAGATCAGTAAATTGAAAATGTAGACTATATTTATGTGTAATAACGAGTGATAAAGTGTTTTACACAAAATTATATCAAAATTGCAGCTTTTTCGTTTATTTTTGTTTTAATCGTTTGATATTGCTGATTTTATACCTTATCCTGGCTTTTTTTTTGTTGATCAAATCACATAAATTAGTTTAGTGTGTATGTGGTGAAATATGAACTGATTAATGTACAGTTACTGCAAATAAAAAATATTATGACCGATTTGCATGCGCTTGACGTGTCTGTATCATGATGATGACGAGTGAGGTCAGAGGTCAGATGGTAACCATGGGAATTTCGCGGCTAAGGGAAAAGTTGGCTGTTTGGAAAAGACATTATGGAAAACAAACGTTGGAGCGGAGACGAAAAAGGAAAAGGATTCAGGAAAACTGAAATTCGGGCAAAGATACAATCCGTCTGGACTTTTAAAAAAAAAAAAAAAACTACTCGGCTTGCTAGCATTATCAGAGAGCCTGGAGAGGACGATGCTAACGTCGCAGAGGAGGAGGACAGGAAGGGTGGCAGCCATTAATGTTAGCTCAACAGAGGCGGACACACAGACCTGCGACAGACACTTGCTCAACAAGTTGTAACTTTCTAGCTGTTTTTCCACATTGCGAGAATTAAAAGTGAACTGAGAGCAAGGATGAGGCAGCAGCGCTTGAACTCTTTAACAATAGGCCACTCAACAGAACTCGTCTGAGGGAGGAGGCCAGAAAGAAGACCGCCGCATGTGGTAGGCTTTCTCTCATATTATTATGGACTGTCCTGATTTAAGGCTTATATTCTTGTCTCCAAAGTGTTGTGTTAATACACTGAGAAGTACTTCCCATTGGTTGGTTCTGGAAAACCTATTTTGGACTTTTGTATTTTTGCATCTCTACACTAGGATGGTTAATATGGTGGAAATCCTGTATGATACAGGTAACATACATTATTTGTTATAGGTCTACCTAAGCAGAGCAGTCTGAATCCAGCTCTCTCTCTCTCTCTCTCTCTCTCTCTCTGTATGTGCTTCTGTATGCCATTGAGCTACACATTTTCGGCTAAAATGTTGATATTGTTGCTGCTGGCACAGGAAAGTATTGTAAATCCTGTATGATAATATATATCTACAGGTGTTGATATTGTCCTTAAGGTTGTGATCATAGGCTGTAGCCTTTCAGTGTAAATCCTGTACAAACTACAAGTGTTTCCAATAGATAATAACCTCCACTGAGAACCTATAATGTGAAAAGAGCAGATTGGGAACAGGGGGCCTCCAAGATTTTGTGCCCAGGAGCCATTGCGTTCTTAATCCAGGCCTGTTTATGGCCTTGTTCATGCTGTGTATCACCCTCATGGGTGTTGTGCAGTTAATAATAATATATTTGATAAAACTATGTATTAAACCCCATTTATCTTGAAATATTTTTCCTAAGATTTAACACTTATTTATTTTATTTGTTGGAGGTGTTTCACCACCACCTAAAATGTATCTACATTTTTTCAGCTGCGAGCTGAGCATTGTGGGAGAAAAACAGAATCAACAATTCAGTTGCTGCCTAATGTGAGAATACTTTATTTTGTTACTATATTTAACACCTGCTTGGCGACTGTCTCCCCCTTCCTCCTGCTCTCTCTCCCTTTTTTTACCACACCTGTCCACTAGGTGCCCTCAGTGACTTTACTTCCTTAGCCAATCGTGTGACAGCTGACTGCATTTGCAAGCAGCCACGTGCCAACGGCTTCTTCCCATCAACACATTAGCTCAGCAGTACAGTCTGTGGACAGCAGTTTTCTTTTAAGTTTCCAACTCGCTTGAGCTGCTTGTTGTGTTCAAGCCTTTTGTTTTCATGTTTCATGTACCTGTAGCAAGTTGCTGCCTCTAGGCCTGATTGATCAGAGTAAAGTGCTTTTTAAGTGCTCCTCTTGCCTTGTTCGGGTTCAAGATCTGTGCATAACATACTGTGCATTTATCTAACTGTTTATGAGTACTATGAACACCTTATGAACTGGATAGTAAGGTATTAACAGTAGTTAGTCAAATTACTGATCTGTGCACATATGATTAAATATTTCCTACAGTATACTTTACACTATAAATTTGCAAACAATGTATTTTTGTGATTAATAAATCATCAGGTAATAGTTTAGTTTAACAATTATTCCAACAGTCATCAAATGATACAGTCAAATGTTCATTGTTTTCAAATAAATAAGTAAATAACTTAAAATAACACAATTCTGCTCAACACAAAGTTTCCCTGTGACATCCAGACAGCATGTCAGCACTTTCTTACCGATTTGAGGATTTTATGAAACTGCTGCTCATTCAGAGGTAGAACCCAAGAGGCAAATATGGCAAAACAAACCAGACAGGTTAAAACACAGCAGAAGCAACACAACCAGCATATTAGAAATATGCTTTTAAAACAAAAAATTAAATATTGTAACAATAGTAAACCTGCAATAAAGCAAGCCTGTAGCAATAAAGCCTCAATAACGATGCTTTGTGTGGAGTTTGACATGGTGTCCTGTTTTCTTGTGCACAGGGAATAATACGTGGTATGTGGTAGTGGTGTGTAGTACATAGAAGTGATTTTTGATGCGTTGGAAAGGTGAGGAAAGACTACAAAGTGTCAGAGAAAGATGACTCGTCAGGTGAATTGATGACAGTGAATCTCAGTAGCCATGTACAAAGTATCAGGGAAAACCAGCAATAACATGTAAAAGGGAGAAAAAAAACTGTAGAAACTCTGTTTCTGATCTTAAAGAAGTGTTGCTGTTTGAGTTACTGTGGTATGAGCGAGAGTGTGTTCAAGATAGAAAATGCAGTTAGTGATCACAGGATTAGGATCAGTGTAATAATAAAAATGAGATAAATTAGGGCAACTACATTTTGAGGACCCCATCGGGTGGGAAATGAAGACTTAGATGGCTACATGTGCATATATTTTCACTGGCAGAGAAATTAAATGCTTTGAAGAACAGGATGCAAGATCTCCTTTTCAATTTAAAATCCTGAGACACAGGATACATTATACCCTAATTTATCATTGTGCATTGTGTGTTAGTTTACAGGCTTATTGGCATGCAGATAAGTGTGGTGATCATTCACCTAATAACACATCATTCATTTCAGTTTGCACGTGCAGAAGTTGCTTACTCTCTGAAGATGCAGGACGACCCAGAAAGAATGAGAATGACAGAGTTAGAGCATGAAAAGTGAAAAAAAACTGTTGCCTTTTCCTGAAAGTCAACAAATTACAGTCACTATTTTGAAATTGCTTACCTCTTTTTTAACAAGGTGCTGAAGTCCAGCTCTCCCGAGTCTTCATTTCCATCTGTGCTACTGCAGAAATATCAGCCACCAGCAATAAAAATCATCATTAACAGTCACTGTAGGTTGATCTCTCCAAAGAGAAGATAAATGTTAATTCAGACATGGTTTGTTTAAATTAAACAAATCCATATTCTCAGGCTCAACACTATATTAATCATTTTCTATTCGCTCTTGCTCCAGTATACCTGATGGATACTGAATGGTGCAACACAAATATTCAAATATTAAAATTAGAGTGAGATTAAAATAGAAAAATTGGATTGGACATAATCGCTCTTTAGGACAAAGAGGAAACAAGTTGGTTGATGGATAAAAGAAGTGAATATACAGGCAGATGTTTTGCTGGAGACAGGTGTTGCCATGTTTGAAGGAACAGATTGGTATTTTTAGGAAATATACTTATTTATTTATACCACTCTAATGTTTGTGTGTTGACTGTGGAACCGGAGCAGGAGCATTCGGTTGGTTAAGCATAAAGACTGGAAACCGTACGAAGCCTCAAATTTAAAGCCCTCTAGCGTTTTAGCTGGGAGAAACCCTTTACTTCTTAACGGGGCTTTTATTGCTGTGCTGCAGTAAGCATATAGTCTCATTTCCGGTTGCTGGTGTTTCTGTTGTTTACCTGCTGCTCAGATCTGCTAGTTTCTTTAGCAGTTACTGATGAGTTATCTCATTTATTTGCATTTTCACCCTACTGGAGGCAAACAGGAAACAAGGGGAGAGAGAGACAAGACTATGACGTGCAACAAAGGCCCCAAGCTGAATAGAACCAGGGGCACTGTGGTTATGTGGTAAGCACCTTAAATATTTGGCTACTGAGCACCTGGGTTTCTAAACTTTAGAGAGTCAGGCTAAATGTTTATTTTTTGCTTCCTGTTCTGCTGGCCTAACACACCCAGACCTAACACATAGATATGAGTGGTGGTCTCAATGTCTCTAGCTAATTTGTGGGGGAATAAAAAAAAAAAAAAAAACTTGAATAAGTATATTTCCCAAAGTGTTAAACTATTCCTTTAAGCCATGAGCAGCAGCAGCAGCAGCAGTCGTCCAAGCAAAAACAATACAGAACACTCAAGGTTAAAGAAACCAACAGTCACTAAATAGGATCTGCTCAACTCTGATCAGTGGGATGAAAGATAATGACAAGGGCATAGATATGTGTGTGCTTGTCTCCTGCCTCTGATCTGACAGCAGGATTAGAAGGTGAGTCTCTGGTTTATGAGGTGAAGTTACAACACAACACGGCTGCATTTCCTTTATGTGGCAACCCTGTGGAAGAACGTGGCTCGCACTTTCAGTACGATCAAACCACCGTCAAAGCTCACTCTGAGGGATAGATGTTTGTGCAGCTGGCTCTGCTGTTTTGATTGAGACCCAGGAGGAGATCAGAGAGAGCTGACGGCTACAACGAGCGGATGTTGCATAACAGTTTAATAAACCAAATCTCTACATATTGATGGTCAAAGGTTAACACAATCACTGCTACTATAATTAGCAACAACACCCAGGATTTAGAATTTGAGCCATCCCTCTCGGTTTAGCTGTCTCATGGTCTTCCTGCTGTGGTTATTCTCTCAAACTCAGCAGATCGGAGGCTGCACCATCCACAACACTGGTTCTGTTTGACTCGAAGGCAGAGAAGAAACAGGCCACAGGAGAGAGAACCAGTCTCTGATCTGGATCCTGATTTCTCTGTTCTTTGACAATCAGAGTTCTCAGAGTTTGAATTTCAGCCTCATTGTTGCAACAAACCCCTTTACTACCTTGTTGATGGTCCACTTCTCTTCTTACCGGCTTCACTCCTGATAGGTTAGCATTTCCACAGTTATTTTTTTAAATATATAAAACATGGTAATACTCCACTACTGTGTTCTTTTTAGCCAACATAATGATTAATGTGAAGTCTGACCTAGTGTTCATTTAGTCTTGACAACAAACTAATTGGTAAAATTGTATTTCTTATCAGCTCTTTTATCTTGTCTTTTTGCTTGTTATGCTGATAACCAAAAAGATGCTGATTTTCATCACAGTAGCACATTTGACTAACCCCCTTGTCCTATAAATGAAGTTGGATTTCTTTTAGAATATGTCCATATTCTACATGGCACTAAAACTAACTATACATGCCAAAGTGCAAAGGAAAAAGCCCCAAATGCTGCATAAAATATGATTTAAATGCCCCTGAACTGTAATGAATATGTTCATACAGTAGTGTAGTGAATGTTCCCCACAGGCAGCAGAAGATAGCAAATTTCATTCCTGTTTTAATTTGGTGTCACATTAAATTGCATGATGACTCAGAGACTTCACTTTAAATTAATTTGAGATTAGGAGAATTAAAAGATGGCTGAGGTTTAAAAAGTAAAAGAAAAAAAAATCTGAGGAGGCATTAGAACAGAAATATTGGTCCTTCATATCCTTTTCATATAAATTAATTCAGTTACTAATCATTCCTTATCAGCATGGTATCATATTTAGGTGATTTCTTTAATCAGAAATTAGTGATTCTCACCATTTTTGTGTGTTTGTGGTGCGGCTTTTCTGGTGTTTTCATTATAGATTGACAGGTTAGAAGTCAGAAGTTGGATATTTTGAACTTTGTGCTATATGCTCCACTCAGAAACGTGATTTGTAATTTTAATAGTTTCATCAGTTAAAAGCAGGGTAGCACCTTAAAAAATGTTTGCTAATTTCTCTAAACTAATAAATTGTGGCATTAACTCTTATAGTAGTATAGTATAGTATGATCAGACATGTTTAAATGAAAATATAAATAATATGTTACAAGGGAATCTAGTATGTAACTGATCTCAGTTAAAATGGTTTGCATTAGCCCTTTAAAGAGAGGAAACATAGTGGCCGTGTAGTTCTCCTTCACTTCACAGCAAAGTTTTACCTGAGTACGCGAGAATACAGTATTAACTGGTAACAGCAATAAAGGAGAATCCGCATATATTCAATTTCAATATAAAATGTGATCAATTTTTGTATTGAATTAGAATTTGTATTTTCTGCAACGTAATAATGTCTTATTAAACTTACGTGCGCCTGAAAGCTGCTCGTATGTCAAAGCCTTCAGTAGCCCTCACCTCTGAAATGCAGAGCAGGACCCAAAGTCATTATGATGCAAGACAATCATGTTGGAGACTAATCTGGTATTAGAAATAATAATAATAATAATAATAATAATAATAATAATAATTGGTGACACACAAAAAATAAAAAACACACAAAGGACTCACCATGTACAGTCAAGTCAAAATTACAGCTGTCAAACTTGTCCCTGGATGAAACCTCACATCTGTACGCTCCAGCAAAGTTCGGCTTGGCAGCGATGATCTGCATCTCAAACGTGTAGATCTGCAACCACACGCGTGAGAGATGTGAGAGGGATTACAAGACAAAGTGAGACTAACATCTTTGATTTTACACCATAACCTATTAGCCATATGCTTCATTTGTATAACATTATCAGTCAGTTTCAGATTTTGTGCCACTGATGAAATTTGCAGGGGTGTTGTCTTTGCCACAACATGACCCTCAAGGTAGCGTGCAGGCAGTTCATCACGTTATTGTGTTGAGTGAGGAAAGACCTTGCTCAACTGAGTGTTAAAAGGGCAGGACTTGCGAAACGCCTTTGTTGCCTCAAAGTAAATGTTACATGTTGCATTTTTAAGCTCATTCTAGTGAAAAATACTGTATGTAACATGGGCAGCTGCTCACATGCACATTAAAAGAAAGAGTAAAGTTAAGTCTTTGTCATAACTGATGTGAAATCTTGATAAAAGCTCAAGAATCCTGCTGAAGTCTGTGGTCATGTTTTCGTGTCTGCAGCCTTACAGTACCTTCGTGTTGCGGTCATATGTCTCTTTTAGCTGCAGGTGTTTTCCAGACTTGCTGGCGAGGTCCATCCACTTCCCTTTGAACCATTTGATGGTGGGTTTCTTCAGCAGTGATTCCGCGTTGACTTTAGCCACAAACGTGATGTTTTCACCTTCAAAAAAAGAGCAGGTTGTCTTGTGGTTTAACACATTTTCCCTTAGATTCTGATATCCGACACAGCTGTGACTTGTTGTTATTGTTTATTCTGTGAATTTGACCAAATTAACAGCCTATTGAGTGTATTCTATATTTAATAGATTTACTGTCATGTTTTATATCTTTATGCTTATAAACATCCAATTATTTCATTTATACGGAACACTTGGATTTAGGATGTGCATATCTGTTTGGCAAACACCAATTTCGATATTTTATTTTATCGTATTTCTTTTCACATTGACTGAAATATGACACTAAAATATTGAAATATCTGATTGCACTTATACATATTCTTACATTCCCTCAAGATGGTTTAGTTTTTCTGAGAGGGATCATAATCCTGTTTAATGGTATGTATTGTGAAGGCACTTACCTACAGTGACTTCTCCACTCTGGGGTTTCTCTGTAAAGAGTCCAGTCAGGTCCTGTCTGGTGTCTGGAGGCTGTCCATCTGAAAATTCAATGGGGTCAAGGCAGAGTGCCACAATGTGAAGTTGACAAGTTAAAGTCAAACGATGTCTCATCCAAAAGCATGTTAGGCATCAGAGTAGAGAATGAAAACCATTCAGCAGACTGATGCAGAAACCATCATGTCATGATCCGGGGCTGTAAAGGTTTCCTCTGCATTCAGGAATAGATATTTGCCACTGAATTAAAGACACTTTGGGTGCTTTGAGTATGAAAATCATTTCAATTTGACAAAATTGCACTTACGCTAAAACGCTGAAATTGGTTAAGAATTACTGAATGGATTAAAAGTAATGTAAACATGTGCTGTAATGTGCATGTAATGTACAGACTGGGATGTTTTTGACATTTTTAGGAAAAGCATAACTCAAAGATCACATTGAAGTGGAGAGCATGGTGTACTGAACAAAGGAGTAAATGAGTGGCTGAATGGATGGAGTAACTCACCCTCAGCGGGAGGAGCATCGTGTGCCGGGGCAGTGGTCTCCTCCCCTGTGGGTGCTGCTGCAGGTGGAGCCGGGGCAGGTTTTTGTTCTACACTGGACTTTTCCGATCCATCAGTAGGGGCCTTAGCTGGAGCTTCTGAGTAGCCATCATCACAGAGATAACAAGGCACAAGTGAGAGACAACGACACATAATTGGTCTGTGTCCAATCTGCCTTACTTAATTTATATTTATTAAATATAGATTAACGTTTGAAACTGAAAAATGTTTGTAAAAAGCTAATTTGTTTAGAAAATGTATTTTGTTCTGAAGTTCTGTTCTGAATATTCTGTGTACGAAGTCACATAGAATATGTAAAATGTTTGCATTTGAGTCATTTCCTTTATTTGATATTCTTTTAAACACTGTTTTGTCTCTGACAAACATTTATCGACCAAATATTTCGTATGTCTTATCATCTCTGAATGACCAAATGATTTTCCATTTGTTATCAGCTGCCTCTCATGCCTGTCCTGAGCGCCAGTCAAGTGGTGGTTACTCATGAGGAAATCATGTGCTGGGGTGTGGGTCAAGGTCACTATACAGGCAGAGTTAAGAGTGGCTATGATATGAGCCACAGACAGCTGTGGGAAGTTGTTCGTCGTACTCGGGGCCGATTAGTCTGCTGCCTTTCTTCAAGATTTGTTTCCACCTTATCAAATCCAAACAAACGACCTCAGCGGGTCACACTGACAGACTAATGGCACAAATGTTGCTCTGTGACACACTTAGCACACAGTCATTGCAGTAAACACAGTGCTCTATGGATTTGGCAAAGTGCTGGACAAAATGATTGTGATTAAGCCAGTGATAAGACATGCTCACAGCCTTAAAGGAATAGTTGGATTTTCATGGAAATGTGCTTATTTGCTTTGATACCAAGGGTTAGATGGGTGGATTGATACCATTCTCATGCCTGTATGTTAAATATGAAGCTACAGCTAAATTATCTTAGCATAAAGACTGGAAACAGGGAAACAGTTAGCTTGGTTCTGTCCAAAGCTAACCAAATCTACCTACCAGCACCTTTACAACTCACCAGTTAACATGTTTTAAAGAAGGGACATTTGTAAAATGAGTGAATTAACTAGCTGCTATTTGTAACTCCAAGTGTCCTGCTGCCAATGACAGATTAAGAGACCAACAGTCCCTGGACACAAAAAGACTAACCACCAGATACTCAGACAAGCAAGACCCCCAGACTGAAAGAGGTCGTGTCATTTGTGGTTGTTTTGTGTCTCTTTTTGGTCATTTGATTGACTTTCCAACAAGGAATGTTAACAGTCACTTCATACTGAGGATCTGGTCAGAGTAGGATTTTATATGGTTTAAAAAGTCATAATAGAAAGAGGAATAAATGATGTTGGTTGACATCCAGGTATCTTTTATTGAGATTACAAGGTATATTTTTGGAGCTATACGATGTTAACTAGTAAGCATTAGAGGTGCTGGTAGGCTGATTGTTTTCCCTCTGTTTCCAGTCTTTATGCTAAACTAAGCTAACTGTCTCCTGGCTGTAGCTTTGCATTTACCATACAGGCACGAGAGTGGTATTGATCTTCTCATTTAACTCTCGGCAAGAAAGTGAATAAACATATTACCCAAAATGTCGAAGTAGCCCTTTAAGAGCAAACATTTCTCAAAGCTGTACCACACATAGATGTTTCAGAGATTTGGTGTGGAGCAGCAGTCAGAGGGTGCAGAACGTGAGTCCTTGTGCAGAAACATCAAGTGCATGCAGTGCATCAAGTATTTACTGGCTCAGTGGTTTTCAGCATTGAGTGCTGTGTTTTGCTTTGAGCTCTGTGTTGACTATACAACCCGAAAGTGAGTGAGCAGACGCACAGCTGCAGCATCAAAGTCTCCCACCTGGCTTTGCTATGACCTTCAGCTCAAACTTGACCTTTGACCCCCCAGCAATCACTGCATAGACATTGGCATCTTCCTTGGTTATGGCTTTTATAGTGAGCGAGTGCTTGTTTCCATCGGCTGTGATCACGCATTTGTTGTCACTGGCAATGTCCTTTGAGTTGCACTGCCATTTTACTTTAGCTTCAGGCTTCTCAGTCTCCGCTTCAAAGACAACAGAGGACCCCTCCTCTGCCTCCTGAGTCTTTGGTTTCTTGGTAAATGCTGAAACTGAAGAGGGAGGATGGGTTCAAAATAAAAGGTAAGCCCTTTTAAGTGTCTGTTAGATTTTTTTTTAGACGACCAGGAGAAAACACAGATGCCATAATTGCCTCACTGAGTGTTCATTGATGAGAATTTTATCATAATGTCAGAAAATCAAGTAACTCTCTGCACCTTCTGTTAAATAAAAGACCTAAAGTACTGTTTATGTTGTCTTTGTTTCATTGGAACTTAATCTTAAAAGGTTTCATTAGAATACAAAACTTGTGCAAAAATAACAACACATACAATATACTGTAGCACATAACAGAGTGAAACACAGAGAGAAAGACAAGGAGATGGAGGCTGGGTTAAGGGGTTGTGCATTCATAGTTCAACAATATGAGAAAAGGGCTCATGAGGTGAGTGGAGCTACTCATGTCTATGAATTAACGTTTTCCCACTCAACACAGAATGTCTCAAAGCATGATCATCTGGCTTCATAGTAAGTTTTGTTTTACTCTTACATAGTCTTTGGAAATACAAGAGAATACTATATTCTGTAGCACACAGTTTGAGCTGAAAGAGTAAATCTAAACACACAGAGTAATTTAATGTAAACATCTATTTATCAGTATCATTACACATTTAAAGGTGTTCCCGAGGATGTACTGTAACTAAATTCTGGTGTCGCTGTAGACTGTGGTTGAGTTCACATTGTGGCCTCTGGAACCATTTTGTAATGTTAAAAGTAAAATAGTGTAATAATGCAGAAAGGCTCCTTTCAGTATGCTTTTGTATTCTATATATTACATTATTGGATCATTATTACTGATGCATAAATATATAAACATCATTTTAATGGCTCTGGTCAATGTGAAACTAATGTACAGCTGTGCATTAAAGCTTATAAGATGATCATATGTTTTGTATATATGTAAAATATTAATCTGCAAATTAGTGGAGTAGTACTAGCTGCTCATCACAGGATGAACAATATCTGTGGCACCCACATTGTAACCATCCATCCTAAAAAAAAATGAAAGAAATGGGGGGGGGGGGGGGGAATCAATACAAAGTGTCTCCCTTCAGTCTGAAAAACTATTAATAGTAGGTTTTATGTTCACTGTGTAAAACACCAGCTGTTGCCTCTCCTGCGTTTTCTTTTGAAAATGTTATAAAATTTGCATAGCGATGTCATTCTCGGACACTTGTCATCTTTAAAAAGGACCTAAAAATAGTTGACTGTAACTAACAGCACTGACAGTAGACATGACTTTAACAGTAACACCATGTGTTTGGAACCATGAAATGTGTGTAGGTGTAATTCAGATGCATATTATTTCCAAGTTTGAGGCCTGAACAGTTGAACATAGCATTACAAAACCACACAAATCAAAAAAACACTATGTGCTGCAAGATGACCCTATGAGTTTAAATATAGGATGCATATGTACTGGACTATTAAATGAGGTTGCCAGGCTTCAGCTGCAACAGGGGTCCAGGTATCATAGTGGAGGGATTAAGCTGACTCTATTTTTATGACTCTGGAGGCACAGAAAGAATGATGTGCCCTCCATCTGTCTGCAGCCAGTGTCCTGTACCGCTACAACATCTCCTGTCATTATGTCAATCACTTATGTTGTTTCACCTTTCACACCTTTGTCTGATTTCATTCAAAGTGAAGAGTACTTGTCTTAGTTTTAAAATCTCACCTTTCCTTAATTTTAACATGGCATATGTTAACTCTCACAACTGAATGAGAAAGCATTCCACATTGTGGCATGAATGTCAGCAAGACGGTGAATTAACTGACAGATAATTTACTTGATGTTATTTGCTGTTTACTCTCGACAAATATCTAGTTGGTATACTGTCAACAGCTTTTTGGAGTACAAATTTAATCACATCAGTGTTTGATTAGTGTTGGTTGACGTTAAGGCTCATCTTAACATTAACTTTACTTGACTGTCTCATGAAATAATGTTGTAAATAGAATACACTGAAGCTGAAGGTCAGATGTTTATTTGAGGTTACTTGTTTTTTTTGTTTTTTTTGTCTCAATAATGTATACATTGGCTGAATAGATGTTACCAACACACTTTATATTCATAAATTGCTGTATTTCAACTTTTAATATTAATAGATAATAAATTTACTGTTGATATTTAGGAACAATAATGGCTCTGGGTTGGTTGGTTGGTAATAACATCTGATGAGTTGTTTTAATGTAATAATGTTTGGTTTATTTGAATTACTGTTTAATTGTATTATTTTTTGTAATGTTTTAGTTTTTTTCTCATATAAAAATGTCCTACAGTAATATACCCAGTTTATTTTGTTTTTTTTACTTGACGAAGTTTACTTAAAAAAAAGAATAAAACCGCAAACATCCTGTTGATTGAAGGTTAATTATAATAATGCCACAGGCTCGAGACAATCATAGCTGTTATTGTCCTGTACAAATCCCTGTCACTAAAAGTCTTAGCACACACAAGCTGGCTACTTGGGCTGCGCTGTGTTATCTGATACACACACTCCACAAACAGCAAACAGCTATCCATTCCCACTGAAGAGAGGGAAAAAAAGCTGTGGAAAGTCATTTGTCAAGTTGGAATTCTGTCAGGCATTTTTGGATCAGTGATGCTGGAAATGTGACAGTATCCATTTCCAGCATCAGACGATGTTTCCACCTGGACCATGTGACGTATAACTGGGTTCTGGACATGGCCAAAGAGGCTTAGAGTAACTCACACCACTGGAGAATGCTTTGAAGTGAGAATGGATAATTGCATGCACTGTATTGTGATTTGGGTTACTGGCTGTGTGAGTATTGGTACATCACATTACTAAGCAGCTTGTCCCACCTTATTAAGCCAAGGAATATATATTTCAGTTATATGTGTTAGAGGTACAGATCTTGACTTCTACTACAATGTTATGACTTTATTTTAAGCTGCATTTGCCACTATCTGCAAACAGACTATATAGTCACTATTGGTATATTTATAGTATTTTACATTTTACATACATTTTAAAGTTTATTTTAGTTTTTTAATGTTTAATTTGTATCTAGTAAATTTTCATAATGGATGTAGTATTTTAGATTTTTTTAATTTTGTGAAGTTACTTATGAATACATCTGTTCTTGTCCTACTGCTGCTGTAACTTCACCCTGTATGAAACCAATAAAGTTTATTTAAATTTTTTTAGTTTTAATCATGACAAGATTTCTGGCATGATCATTGTTATTGCACAATTTAACACAGTTAAATACAAACGTGATACATTTCCATAGTACTGCGCAGATAGTCAGTATATCACTGTTTATCTTGAAAACAATATACAGATCTGAAGTGAGTGGTTTGGTTGAGGTTTTTAGTTGCTTAAGAAGGTGGTGGCCCAACACAGTCAAATATTTTCTCACACATTGTAATTTCACATAGTTATTTTCTTAGAGGAAGTAAGAAGACAAAAGAAGAAATGTTTACCACTGGATATTCTGCTGAAGCATGTTGATAACAATAAGTGTTACAATTTTCATAGTATGTACTTCAGACTTTTTGATGGATTACTTTGCTGAAAACAGACACGTGGCTTGACAACAAGAAAGTGACAAAATAGAAAAGTTTGGGTTTTTAGACAATGCACTGTGAGCTGTTCCATCTTCATGTGGTTACTACATTTTCAAAAGTAGCTGAATAAGTACACTTACCTGCTTTTTTGACTGGCTCTGGCATCCTGAATGGTCTCCTCTCCTCCACAGTGTGACTCACTTTTCCTAAACAGTCTGCTGTCTATCTCAACCCTCTGCTTTTAATAGTGCTGCTGCTTGCAAATGGCCTCCCCTCCTTTCATGAACCATCCCACCTCTCCTGACATTTTTTTTCTCAGCCCAACACAGTGCCCAAAAAACAATAACCACCCCCTCATACTCCCCATCCAAGCTCATCCCATCCCAGCAGCAGCTCGGCCTCCACCCCACCCCCAGTAATGTTTGACCTTAGGCTATATTTCAACCATCCTTTCCTCTAACACCTCGGCTGAATGATAGGCCTTGAGAGGGTGGGGAAGGGATGTAAGGCAAGGTTAAATTTAGAAACTTGGATCCACAAAAAAAGTTTGTTTGCTCTCCCCACATCTGTGCTGCACCCCGTCACCCTGTAAATCTAGGAATGAATTGTACAGTGGTTGAAATATAGTGATCCACAGTTTATTTCATCTGTTGGCAGAGATGAGGTCGTTTTTCCCTTGATCGATGATTTGTTTGAGAAATCCTTCCTTCCTCTGAATTCCAGGTTCATTTTGGTTCATTTTTGCTGACTTTCTGTTGATTCATTTTTGTTTTTGTTTAGCGTCTTTTAAACTGTACTTACTCCATATGCATGGTATCCTTTTCCCACCATAAAGTCTGACTTATCATTTTGTCAATTTAGCAAAGTATGAAGCAGCCAGAAACCAGAAAAAATTATTATGATTACCACCAAAAATTGGTAATCATAATAAGTCTACTGCATGTATGCTAATGCAAATCAATAAAAATGCAATACAGTTAAGTAAAATATAGTATACAATACAAAATGCAATAAAATATAGTATAGTGTAGCATAGTACAACATAATAAAATATGAAATAGTAAAGTACAATAAAATATAGTATGTATAGAACCATAGGTATACTATTATAGTATATATATATATGTAGTAGTATATTATAGTATAGTATTTTGCAGTGTAGTGTAGTACAGTGCAATAAAATATAGTATGGATATTATAGTAAAGTGTAGTATAGTATAGTATAATATAGTATACTGTAGTATGTTGTAGTGCAATAAAATGTTGTATAGTACAATAAAATGTAGTATAGTGCAGTATAGTGTAGTACAGTGCAATAAAATATAGTATGGATAGTATAGTAAAGTGTAGTATACAATAGTGCAATAAACTGTAGTATAGTATAGTACAATAAAATGTAATATAGTGCAGTATAATATAGTACAATAAAATATAGTATAGTGTAGTACAGTGCAATAAAATATGGTATGGATAGTATAGTAAAGTGTAGTATAGTATAGTGCAGTATAATATAGTACAATAAAATAAAGTATACTGCAGTATAGTGTAGTATAGTACAGTACAATAAAATGTTGTTTGTATCGTATAGTAAAGTGTGGTATAGTTTACTGTAGTATGGTATAGAATAGTTTAGTATGGTGCAATGAAATATAGTACAGCGCATTATAGTATAATATTGTAAAGTTAAAAAAAAAAATGCAATATAGTATATAATAGTATTCCATGACAGCTTTTAAAACACTTGTCAACTAATGTCATACTACAAGTATAGTATAGCACTTGTGTCATACAACAAGTGCGATACTATACTACACTATACTATTTATTTCAGAACTCATCAGATACATCTATATGTCTGTTTCACTCTATTGTGAAAATTGTATTTGCATACTGTAATATTATTAATTGCTCCTAATGTGAGAATTACAGTGTGGCTCAGGTTGAGTTCTGTATTGTATTGTATTAAAGGCCATTTCTTTTCATCTTCTCAGCTGTTATGGCTATCAATTACCACTTCACCATTGAGGGGAGCTGTTGGCTCTTGGGACAGCAGGTGCTGCATTATTTTTATATTTACACAATGCACATTACATTTTTGCAAGTTACTCCTTTGTATAATAGTGTTTTTGGATTATGTTATTTATTATTATTTCATTTCATTGTAGGGTTTTAGTGTTGTTTTATCATATTTTCTTTAAGTCAATTTATCTGTAAAAGTGGTTTTGAAATATGGCAAATGAACATAGTTAGGTTGCTTACTACTTATTTTTCTGTTAAAAGGGAGCTGTGTTGGTAGTAAAGTTTATAAGCATAAACTGAAAATTTAGATAGTTTGTTTCAAACTGCTTTGTTCTGGGAAATGATGAATGACACACAAACTATGATACCTACACAAAAATAGAGCTGTTATTACATGATCAAGCTATTCAAGATTAACTATGATATTCAATGTGAATAAAAACAACTAGATACAAGACTGCATAAAATACTTGTATCGACTATTAATATGAAAACCCCTTGTGCTTTACTTACACCTGTCATGAGTACAGAGCTGACGCCTGCAGTATGTCAGGGCACACAGGCCAATATATGTAAGAACTGAGTGAAAAGCCACTTCACCCACCCTGTGCTGTATTAACCTCACAGTTCCTCATAGTTCACCAGTTATCTTTATAGCTGTAATGAAAGGTGAGATATCTCATTTGTAAACCTCGCACTATACAACTTTATACAATATTTACTTCTTCTTCTCCTTCTTCTTCTTCTCCTTCTCCTTTTTTGTGCCTTCCTTCTGATGTGATCGTTTAAGAAGTCACAATACACATACATTGATGAAGAATTTATTTATTTTTTTACATCCATTCTTAAAATTAACATACAGTTTTGTGTGTTTTTACAAACCATTTTATTGTTGCGTCAGTAACAACAATAATAGTATTATATCTAACCTGATCACAGTCAATGCTCTGGGTTAGTTAATCTCATTCATTACTAATTTGTGTCTCCTTGCTTTTTTAAATATTAAAATGGAAATTGAATTATATACAAATAGTAGTACTACTAACCACAATTCACAGAGAACTTACTGGAATAGATTATGCACTGATATGTGTACATCCACATGTAAAAAAATCACACTGGGCATCATGTTGTATACCATGTGAATGCAACACCACCTCTCTCTTTCCCCTTTGACTGTACAGTATCAATGACGGTTATTCACTTCAGTGTATTCAAGAGAAGATTGATGCCACTGTCATGTATATAAAGTTAATTTGAAGCTAGACCCAGTATCTGCTGGTTTACTGGCAACTAGTGATGACAAGACAAGAAAAAAGGCATGTTATGAGTTTATTACTGAGCTATATACATGATAGACAAGTGGTGGACAGATCTTGTTACCTTTGGAAAGAGCCAGGCCAGCTGTTTACCACTGTTTCCAGTCTTAATGCAAATCTTAGATAACCCCCTGCTGGCCATAGCTACAAGTTTATCATACATGCATGAGAAAGTACATACGAGTATCAATCTTCTCATTGTCATTATTGTTAATTTGCTGTTTTTCTCTGTATGCATTAACATACAATTACTCATTGACACCCTGGGTACATTAAACACTGGATGAGGTTTTCAAATGTGGGCTTTTCATCTCATTGAAAGTTGCTCACCCAGGATATAACTGTATGCTAAAAAAGTTTCTTATGCTTCCTGTTTGCAAGCCTGTAATGCTCATGCATTTGAGTCTTAATCTTGCAGATATCAGCTGCAGACAGTGACCTTTAAAATATACATTCAGTCACATTTTATTGATTACACATAGCTAAAACTAATGCAGTCTAATAGAACAATTCTGCAATAAATGCTGCCTTTTTGGAAGTTCTTTGATGTTGATAAAAAAAAATTTTGTCATTTGCGAGGATATAGTTTGTGGTGCTGTTGAATTATACAGGGAGGTGTTTAAGTTATTTAGCCTAACCTCATTGATATAAATTTGACTCAGTCTATTAGTTTTAGCTAAATAATGAACAGTGTATTTGATCTAATGATTTAAAGGGGCTATTTGGAAGTTCTTTTTGCCACTGAATATGGTTTCTTGCTGCGAGTGTGGTGATTGTCACTTGACAAGAGCTTTGTCCGTTTTTACGTTTACGAGACGAGGTTATATTATGCCCTCTGAGCAGGGCTACATTTCAGGGCAGATTGGAGGCTACAGTGAGTTGCTATCAGAAAGTGATGAGACAGGCTGGGGCTAGCTGGTTAGCACGCTAACTTAAGTAGAATAAAAGACGTGATAGAAACAAGAGTTGCTTTCTGCTGCTGGCAACAGCTCTTGGCGAGTAAAGGAATGAAGTTTGATGATAAACAACAGTTCTTCTATAATGGTAAGTAAACAGCTGCTAATTCTAATGCTGGCTATGCAGCATTAGCAGAAATTACAAATAGCTTTAAAATGTGATATCCAAAGAGTAGTTGAAAGTGTGTGATGCTCAGGAAATTCTTTCTCAGTTTACAGCCGTTGTTATTTATTTATATTATATACAAACATCTCTCTGAACGCTAATATTCACATGACTTGCAGTTCCTGCTTGCACAGCAAAACGGCTGCTCTACAAAGGGGGCAGCGTTTATTGTGCAGGTTTTGCCTGTCTCAGGAAAAATCTGAGTTAACCAGAAGGGACAAAATTCCACAAACAGTAGATTTTTATAATGCTCTTTCCAAATTAGAGTACCTATTCACGAATCACCGTGCACATATTCCTGCTACTTTCCAACAGATAAACTACACTGAGGTTTCTGTAGTATTTCTTCTCTACTTTGGATGACAATTACTAAGTGGTCTCCAAGATCTCTTTTTATAGAGAAAGTGTTTGGGGATTTTTTTCTATTGTTTCATGCTTTTAAGCTGCATTACCAGTATTTTTTGGATTGATCCCACTGTACAGTAGTATTGGTGCTATTCACAAAATGCTCTATTTATCAGAACAGCAAGGTTGATTAGGCATCGAACACCAGAAACTATAGCTCTTATGTCAACACTTGATTGAATCCAGACATTTCAGTGTCCCTCCTGCCTACATATATGGTTTTCTCTCTAGATGACTCTTCCCCAGGACCTCATCACTGAACTGGTATGTTAGCTTCTTCTTGATTTTTTTCACCTCTCCAGTTTTGCCATAGTTGCGCAAAGCACGAGCCATCTTCTGATAGGTCATTTTCTTGCGGTTGCCCTTCTGGATTCCCCAACGGTGTGCGAGCGCCTCTTTGTGTTTGGAAGAAAACTGGAATGTCCCTTTATCTCTGTCCACCCACCAGATACTGTCCTTCATATCGCCGTTCCTTAAAAGGTCCAACAGGAACTGGTACAAACGGATCTTCTTTTTATTGCCTTTTGGAGAGATCAGAGAATTGTATGTATTATGACTCTTTCTGTTGCTCACAAATTCAGTAAAATTACTTTATATTAATGTAAAAGATTTAAAAAACAATTTTAAAAATTTGTTTTACCAGATATGGGAAAAGTCAAATGTGTTTTTATGAGATTCAGTTTAGTCTGTACAATCATATCAGTTATAAAGAGTTTTAGTAGAATAAAGGACCATGGACATCAGGCAAATAAGTAAATACGTTTTGGGGAGCAGAGGCAGAATATACTACATATCTTCTAGGTCTAATTTTATAGCTTTGTAGTACAGTATGATGAATACTCAAGAAAACCCATTAAAATTCTAAAAAACATGTAATCTTCCATTAGTCATTATTTTAGTATTTTCTACTCTGTCATTGTGCCACGTGCGAAACTTAGCTGATGATATACATTAGCTGTCTCTGAAGAAGATTAATCAATGCTTAAATAATACATATGATGTTTGTTGGTGTATAGATTCTATACTTTACAGATGTCTGTCTGTGGCCAGTTGTTAAAGTTCAAAGGCCAAGCCCTGGGCTTCAACTAGAAACTCTACATATAACAAAAATAAGATTAATGACTCTACATCTCAGAGCTAAAAAAGTTTTCAGGGCAGTATTGTCATATCATTCTAGTCTCTGTGGAGATCTCATATGCACTGCAACCTTAAAAATTCAGTAAAATCATAGATAACAGTCTGACTGTATTCCACTGTTCACCACCATTGAAGCTTTCACCTACTGTAGGTTCTTAGACCTATTTAGAAAGGTATTTTATTCACATACCATTTAGCTAGAGGTACCACAGACATTTTGCACCAGACATTCCTCAGGCTCAGCTTGTCCTGTCAGATCTGAAGTTTGCCAAATGTGGAGGCTGTTTAGTGAGCCAGCACACTTTAGTTGACAATAAAGTGAAAAATACATTATTAACTAAGGTCTGACAAAGGGACCCTGTGATTCAGGTGGAACAGTAAACCAGTCCTGTTGTGCTGGACATGACACCTGTTCAACAAACTAGGTACTGACAGCCACATTTATGCAGTGAAACTAGACAGAGTGGACCAAATGATCACTCCCCAGTTCTATAGCAAGTGGGCACCTCATCAGAAGGCCCAAAGGGCCATCCTCCTAGTACATCAATCCAACCTTAAAGACCAAAGATATAACATTGTCTTTTTGAGAGCGTACTTCTGTTGAAGATGCGTCACCATCAGTGTAAAAGCAATTGCGCAACTAATAGCTAAAAGTGCATCTTAAGTTGTCAGCAGAACAAAAAAACTGACATGATGCAATAGCAAACCTCCACCATCCCAACGCAAGGAAGACAAGGCTGGCCTGTAATCCAGAAATGGCCTCAAGAGCTGCTCTCATTCTTACATGGTGGGCAGAAAACACTAATGTCCACTCACACTATTACACCTTACAGATAATTGTATACCAAAGCAACTGCACATATCTCTCCTGCTGGTAGAGGGAATTGAGGAATCAGAGTCCACACAATCAGCATTATTATACCGTATAACCACAAATTGACAGTATGAGCACCACTAGCACAAGTAAGCACTAAGTCAAAGGTAACTGGTCAAAGGTCAAAGGTAATGGTATATGTAGATGTGACTTAGCACATCTAGATATACCATGACCTGGATGACTGAGAGTCTTCACATGGCCAGTGCAGTTGCTGTGTCTTAAAGTATTGGTGTTAACTGCTCACTAGAGAACTGGAGTGCTCACCCACTGAACACACAGTCTGAAATGGCCTGTAAATCGGGTTCCTTACCCAGCTCTCCAGTAGTGACATAAGGGACTCGATCTCTCAGACACTCCTCATCAGACACCTCCAGCGGGGGACTGCGTCCTCCATGGTCTTCATCATCAGAGCTGCGCTGGGACACGTGCGGGGGATACACAGCCCGAGGGAAGAATGCTACCTACAACACAAGTCACAATTTATTCTCTTAAGTATTAAATCAAGATATTTGAAATAATTTAACTAGGAGCTTACTGATTATGTAAAATGTTGCTGCAGGGTTTAAAAAAGGAAACAAAAACTGCATAATAATGTTACAAGGACCCTTCTGCATCGTGAGTACTTTTACTTTTGAAGCTTCAAGTATATGTCCTTGGTAATACTTCTGTACTTTTACTTAAGCAAAGTTTTGAATGCGGAACTTTTACTTGTAATAAAGTATTTTTGTGGTGTGGTTTTGATCATTTTACTGATGTAAATCCATTTTCAAACAAATGTAATTTTATGCATTTTTATTTTAATTCATCTCAAATCACTTTTAAACATGTATCTGACATCTTAATTATTTTTTAGGGCATGGGACTATTTTAAATTGCCAAAGTTGGGTGAGAACATGTTGCTATTGATATATTATACTGTACCTAACATCAGGCACCTGCTTTGAAATGTGGGTGTGTAATAAAAAATGTGTCATTGTAAGTGAAAGACTATAGCAACATCTCTCTCTGCATGAGCTGTGATGTGTGGACACTGCTATAGCTGTATGCCTGGGTGGACAACATATTCATAACATCCTTTACAAAAAACAGTCAGTGGTGGAAACCTACATGTGAATTTCATGTGCGAGTCGTGGTTTTCACATTGTATTCTCGTATCACGTTTCATTTGATGCATTAACACTTTTTTTTTTCCACTTTCAAACACGTTTTGCTAACATTGTAAAAGTGGCAGGTGGTTATTTATTTATTTTTTGGTCGTACGGGAAATTTCATTTGCTCACAAGTGAAAACCCTCATGTGACCTAAAAGCTCACATGCTATGTGGCTTCTTTATGAGGGATACAAACAGTAAAAACACAAGCTATGGACCTTTACATTTTCTTTTACATTCTCTTTTAGATTCATTTTTTCATCCACTTTTTTCCTTTAATGCAC
Organism: Trachinotus anak; assembly: GCF_046630095.1. NCBI lineage: Eukaryota > Metazoa > Chordata > Actinopteri > Carangiformes > Carangidae > Trachinotus > Trachinotus anak. The sequence goes on along the minus strand of NW_027273862.1, from coordinate 18,715,019 downwards.
AATAAGCACTTTTACATGTATTGCCTTAAGTGGATGATGTGTGCTATTTAAATAAAAATTGCTCTGCCTATTGCCTTTTTAACCACTACTTGTCTTCACAACATGAACCAACAGATGGTTTGTGAAAGTGGAGAGGTTTGAACTGTGCATGTTGACTTGGTTAGACATACTGCACTTTAATGTGCAAAACCAGAGATCTCTGTTCTAGTTCATTGGTTCACAACCGGAGGGTCGAAGCATGCAGTTGTGACTCTTAGTGAGCCTAGCTAAGTCTTCTGTCCCTATTCAAAGAACTTTTTTTTTTTTAAACTAAAAACTTAAATTAAAAAAAAGGAAAAAAAAAAAAAACTAAAATTAAAGTTTTTCTTGTAACTCAAAGATTCACTTCCTGATTTTTGTCACAGGACCCTAAAAGGCCTCCAACTCCCTAAATGTCCTTTCAGATCTGAAACCCAACTAAGAATTAAGTCGAGTTTGAAGATGTCTGCAGTGAATCAGAAGGACATTTGGGAATGTAGATGTGTTATTGTGCACTATACCAAGATCAACTAGTCTGTGTAAGTGATGAAACCTCTGTGACAGTTTCCCATAACCAAGAGTTGTCTGTTTCTTGTAATTATTCTTTTTTACTAACTTAGTACTAAAAACACTGAGAGCTTTGAGTGTAATTATGCCATGTTCAGAAAAGTAATTTAGTCATCATCATTTTTATGTATAATTGGGCTCATTGCTGGGTGCCAGACAGACTTACTGGTTGCTGTAACACATGTGGATGTGCCCCAAGATTTGGATCGAGCAGGTTTTCTGCATCATATCGTATGGCTTCGTGTCGTATGAGACCGGGCGGGTGGAGAGCCTGCACACTCTGCAGCTCTGTGAAGTTAGTTTCTTGGAGGTTTTCAAACTCTGCAGGGTGCACATTAGGGTGAGGGTGGTAGTCCCAGTGATCTAAATAAAGAAGGTGAGAAAAAGCATAATGGCCACAGCCTGTTGTATCTTAAGATCTGTTTTTTTTGTCTCAACATTTACAGATTGTAATTTAAACACAGTCCCATACTAAACTCAAGAAGTTGTCCCACTGTTTAAATGATTAGAGATGACTCATGGAAAAAGCCAGACCGTCTGTCTATGAAAATCCGTCTTTGTCATGAAGCACAAAGTCAAAAACAACTGGACTTGACAGTGAGCTGCTTACTCATAGTGCTTGAGTTCGCATGAACTGAAACAAAATGAGGACAATAATGGAGAATTCAGCATGAAGCTCTTTCCTGTTTGTTGCCACACTAGCAGTGTTGCCACAGCAGTTGACTTTGAATTGTCACTCTTTTTCACATGGTCATTGACCCTTTGTCCACCAGAATGTAGTTAAACGGTAGATCAGAAAATGCAAGAAGTCGGCTTTAAATGTTTTAAAAAGTTAGACATATTTTAAGCATAGGCTAACCAGGGAAATTGAGGAGAGCCAGATAAAGTTGAACAAGTATTTTACACGACAGCTAAACCAAAGTACACTGTATACTCTTAAAATCCTTGCTCTGTCATACACCCACTGTAACACTGTAAGATCCTCTCAACCCCCTCACAAACAGACACATATACTATTTAGGTTGTTTTGGTGCAATATTCAAAGCAGTTGATTACAAGGGAAAGTAAAGAACCTCTCTTGTATCAATAAAGCCCCATGGGGCGAAAGTTGTTCTATGTCTGTAGTTGTAGCAGCCGAAAGAAATGGCATCTGTTTCCTGTGTTCCATACACCCTAATGTGGTGTGCTCCAGCTGCACACACTGCAGGCTTTTTATGCAGGCTTACAATACAACAGAAAAGTCAGTGTCACCACATCAGGCCATGGTGGTTAATTTGGAAAATAAGAAATATGACTGAAATGACAGTAGTTTAGTTTAACAAAAACTGAGAGCACGGTGTTAAATACAAGATTCACTCCCGTGGATTTAGTTCAAGTCATTAACACTTGCCCCTACAATCATGATTATTTGTTTGCATTTCACAGTGTTTTTAAACATAAATTATATATTTAAGTATCACCCCATTTAAAAGGACAAGTAGCGATTTCAACTCAAACAATGTTCACATGAGACAAAATCGATGTTGAAGCAAAACTCACCTGCCTGGATATCTGCATCAAGGACATATGGATTATAATATTCTGCAATTTGATGTCTGTATATCTCGGGGTCATACATTTCTTCTGAGTGCTGGAACAGCAAATAAGAACATTTTCAGCCACAAAATATCATGAAAGAAAAATCTTTTTTGGTGTATATTGTGCAGACAACACACATTATATCGTTCCTTATCTAGACCTTTAAAGTAAATATACTATACTATAATACTCACATCTGTCTTTCATAAAATGTTCATATTGTCTTTAAATATGTTTACATTTGTAAATTAGATGAGGCATTAGCAATATTTGTTAGAAAAATTACATTTTTTTTTTCTTGCCAGTACTGTTGTGAAACTTTCAAGAGCTGTTGAGTTTCATTTTCATGATGGCCAAAGTATAAAAGACTCTACACTTTGTATCCTGTATTCAAATAGTAGTAGACTCATACTAAGTCATGTAATTGAAATTATGAATATATGTCATCCAATCGCTTGATTATCAAACGTTTTCATTTTAACGCTGCATTTAAAACAAACGGTTCATGGAACTCTTTAAAGCTTCAGATATTAGAAAGTCAACTGAGAGTTTAGATATTAATAAAACAAATCGTACTTACAGGCGGGATGAGGTAACTCTCCATTCTGTATGGATGCAACATGGAGACCTCTTCTCCAACGGACCGACTCTCAGACGCTTTGCTGGCAAAACACTCTCACAACCTTTCAAAACTTTAGCGGCACCATTGCACAATGTTTCAAAATTTCCTTTCATTCAACGAAAACCAAAAGCTGTCTCTCTCTCTCTTATTGTATAGCATATACTTATGACCTCAACTACTCTCTGAGGCCTTCAGTCGTGTCAAATAAAATGAAATAAGCAAGGGCTCCTGTTTGACTGTGAAATGAAAAAGGAACTTTTGACTTCTGTAAAAATTGTGTGGGTGGGAGCAGTAGAGTGTGTCTGTTAAAGGTTCCTGGCCATTGATGATTTGTCAGAGGAGACCATGAAATTTTTATCAGGGTCTATCTACTGTCCCCTCCCTCTGCAGCCAATCATCACCAAGGGTTTTTCTCACAGTCTCACCTCCTCCTCCCCCCCGCCCCCCAGAGAAAAAAAAAAAAAAAGTGTTACAGGTGGTAAGAACTGGGTGCAGTCAACTGTTGAATGTAATGTAATGTTTTCATTCTGGCTGATTTTAATCATGTCTTGTGCTTCATTAAAATGATGGCATGCTATGGTCTTGATATCAATACAGTCATCTAGTGAAAAGTGAGGTTAAACAGGGCTTAGTGGGTACCCTTTCAAGGGAATGCTTTATTTTAGCAGTAATTGGCAGTTTATAAGCATTTAGTAAATGGTCTATTACACACTGTAACGTCGTTGTGCACAGATATACACATTTTCAAAGTTTTGATTAATGTATCTTTGCTGACAGTACTGTATAAACAGATAATTCATGGCAGTATAGTAATGTCTGATTATTGACAAATACTGTACATTATTAAAGACTTGTGATGTCCTGATATATGTGCATAGCAATATTATCACACGTTATAAACTAGTTATTAGATGGGTATACAGTGCTTATAAATGCTAAATTATTTTTATTTAAAGCAAAGTGTTACTCTTATAAGATAAACTGACTATGTTCCGTAAATGTATAATATTCTGTCCTTTATAACCAATAAGAAGAAGAATCTGGATCAAAATCTTCTTTGTTAGCCATGTTTGTTTAATCATTCATAAATTTTACTCCACCTTCTGGATTCTATGTACTTAAACACAATACACTGAGGAGCATTAAGGTGATGCTAGAAATGTATATTTTGAAATGAAGACAGTGCTTACTGCAGAAATGGATATTATATTGCCAGTACACTGTAAACAGCCATGCATCCATGTCTCTCACTGCAGCCCTGAAACTGACGGACTGAAAGTTTGCACTATAACAAAATGACTAAAACATGTTGTTTGCTGATGTAAACAGAAGTTTGTTGAGGAAAAAATGTCGACATGCAAACATGCACACACACACACACACACACACTCACACACACACACACACACACACACAAACAAACAACACACACGCACACACACGCGTGCACACACACACACACACACATAAACACACACACACACACATCTGGAAGATAAGATGAAGGTACAGTATCTGTGTTGTAACTACACTGAGGTAAATGGAGATACGTCTAAAACAATTCCTGAGGGAGGCCGACTCCCTCTGCTGCAAAACAACAATGAACAACTAAGAAACTGCAAAAACTATGTTTGTTTGATTCAGTAAAGCATTGTTATACAGTATACTATGGTTAATTATTTGGTCTACTGTATCTTCATAAGGCATTGGGGCAAAACAAAAGTTAAATATGTGAAATACATTGGTTACCAGTTTCTGAGTGCATCATGGCAACTGTAAAAACTGAAGATATCTCCCTGATGCTGTGATAATGGTTGAATGGTAACAGTGTAGCACAAATCTGAGTGTATATTGTTAGCACTGCCGGTTTAAGAACAGCTCTGCAGCACTGTGATAAGGCAATGTGCTGAAAATATTACTTTCTGTAAGATCGAAATGCTGAGGTTACGTTTATCTCCTAACTAACATCAGTGAGTTTATTCCTTCGGGTGCTGCTACACAAGCACATTAATCACAGAGGAAGCCTTATTATGAAGCTGCAGCAGATAGTGATTTTCATTGGAAATATTTGCAAATAGTTAAAACCTACTGTGTACGTACACCATTTATCTTCTCTTCTAATGAAACTATAACATTCTGTCTTCAGGTCTGGTAAAGTTTCAAATGTTTTTGATCAATCTGTCACCCTGTGTTCCTTCTTAACTGATAGAAGACCATAGTCGTCAGAATCTCTGTTTGGGGAGCTGTTAAAACCACGCAGAATGTGGCCAGCCCCCGATCAGCCCCCATCTTAATCACAGCTGCTTGAGCAAAACTGACGGCATATACAGCAGCATTTTCCGCGAGTATTAATACACAGCTGCAGCAAGCCAGGCACTATTTCCATCACAACTATTTTCAGTGAAGCCAAAAGATAATCTTTTTTTCTTTTTTTTTTTTTTTTTCTGGTGACTTTTTGTTCTTGTTGACCGACAGTGTGACTGAAAAGTAACTGAACTCTGTTAATGTTTTACTGAGTAATATTCAACTTACAGTATAATACTAAGTTCATTTTTATACTTAAAGGTATAAAACTGTGTTGCTGTAGAGCAGTGACAAGTATTAACATATTGATACTAAAGCAACTCAATTATAATACTCACCTGATCATCATTTGGTAAAAAATTTGAGTGATCATTTTCAGAGGTCGAACAAGTACTCAGATTCTTCACTGAAGTACTACTACACTGCCAAGTTCAAAGTAATACTTAAGTATCAGTATGTAAGTATTAGCATCAAAATATACTCCAAGCATCCAAAGTAAAAGTATTCATGACGCAAGATGTCCCATTTCAGAGTAACATTTTTTATGTTATTGGATTTAAATTATGAAATCTATTAACATCACTTGACTGTTGCAGCTGGTAAAGGTGCATCATTATTTGTTGATGATATTTTGTAACAATTATCTGAATCTGTAAAGTAATCAGTTGACCACTGCTTTGAAATAAATGTAGTGGAGTGGAAGTATAATGCTGCGTAAAACGGAAATACTGAAGTACCTCAAAACTGTAATTACAGTTCTTGCGTAAACATGCTACCACTACTGATCATCTTACTTTGAAGAAATGTTTTTCAAAGCCCTCTGATGAATCAAAGAGTTATGTCAACCATTAGGGTTAACCAGTAGAATGTATAGTTCTCTCCAGTGTTTTGTTCAAATGCACACTTTGAGTGCAAAAGATCCTGCACATTTCATGAGCCGATGCATCAGTCTATAAGACTTAAAGAACTTATTGAAGTTACTAGAGCTAAACTTAGAAAAGCAATGATTACATGAAAATGGATCTGATTCATTCTTCAAATCAACTTAAAATATGGGTTTGACTTTAAGCCAGCAGGATTGAGGTATTTTGTGTGTCCTTTTCTGACCTTCTCGACCTTAACACACTCTAAAAGCACAATATTGTCATTTTGTGAAGCACTTTATTTATAAGAAAGCCTTTTGAATGACTTTTCAGATGCCTTGAGGTCTGGTTTTATACGTAAAATTGTACTAGTCTCAGTCTGTTTGTCTTCCTTGTGGCCTGGAGATGAAGTACATGCAGTACACAGTGCATGTACACCAAGAGTGACATATTGTTAAATGAGGAACTGGGAATTTGTCTTTCAGATTCAGTTCCTTGAAGGCGGCCTTTAAATGAATCCATTTCGTGTCATATGGTCAGGATGATCCGGGCTTTGATAAGAGCTGGTTGCTTTTTTGTTGCTGCATTTTTTCTTTTGATTTGCGTGTGACATGATGGCCTGGAATTTTAATCCGCCATTCTCCAGCCTTAGTGCTAAGTCTGTGTGCAACCATTTTTCCCTACAATGTGCAGCTGAAGTGTCCTTTGACAAGACACTGAATCCATACCAGGCCCAGAGGATGCAGCGTGGTTAAAACTACACTGTGTCATCCTCTATGTTAAAGAGCAGCCAAAGTTTTGAATTTCGTATCAGATCTTAAAGTATATAAAAAGACATTGTTAAAGCATGTTATTGTTGGCACACAGTATTAAAAATAGCTGTAAATGCACCTGACATAAGTGACAACTTGGAATTGTGACATAATGGGCATTATTGTGTAAGACATGTAAGAGACTACAGCAAAGACATGGAGGCAGGTAATATGTTTGGTTTTATTACACCAAAATCATTTCAATAAAAAACATTTCTTGTTCTATTTCTTATGAACAAATGGTTCAAGGAATGTAATAGATTTTTTTTCATAAATACTTGGTGTGTTAAGTTGAACCTGTAACTCTTCTTTTTTCACATTCTGCAGGCAGATTGCGACATCATAGAAAAAACCATAAACACCATTACCCTGACAGATCACATGCTGTGCCTTGTTTTTCCGAAAATGTTTCCATGTGTCACGTGCATGTGTGTTACTGCTATTACATTGACAATATACACTCAGTGACCACTTTATTAGGTACACCTCTAAAATCGACTGCATTCCAATACAACAGCTCAGATATACCAGTTTTGTTTGAGATGTCAACTTAAGTGTATATTCATTATTGAGGTTAAAGTTTGCAGTCATGTTGAACTTATATTAAGTGTTATTCAATACTAAAAACACATTGCAATGCAGTAAAATCCAGTGTAATGGCACCTCTAATAGTAATAAACATATAGTTTACACCTCTCTTGCAGTGTCGAAAAAAAAAACTGAACATTATTAGCTTTATAAATATAGAATTCAATGCATAGTTGGATTGCATAAAATGTTTAAAGGTGTACCTAATGTATAGTATAAGCACTACTGGCATATGTGCGGACCCCTTCAACCATGGGACCAAGGATCCAGCTATATTACTCATACGTATTCATAACAGAGTGGTGAAAACAACAACATGACGATTTGTAATATATAATGAAATCCAACACGATACCCCCATAAAACATGTGACACTTAAAATGTTTAATTTCAGTCTGTCAGAGATGTGTTGATTCATTTATTTATGCACCCACCGTGGTGTATAGCTAACAAAATAACAGGAAACCTCTAATGTAAACTGTGCTGCCCCATGTACTCAAGGTACTTGTTCTTGGTATTTCCATTTGTTACTCTGACGCTTGATATTCTTGTTTCTCCATTCATGCTTCAGCTATATTTAAAGGTTTCTAAGCTTTTACATAAGATAAAAAAGTAAAATAATAAATATATAATGAGCTTGTGATATATGAAACACTGTTACCGATTGAACTTCCCAACAATATATAAATTAGCTCTACCTTGGTCAATTACATTATAATGTTAGTTATACACGAATGCATCTGTAATTGGCAATGGCCATTTGACTACATTTTGATAATATTTGCATACATTTATTTAAAGTGAGCGAGTGCAACTTTTACTGAACAACGGTAACTGTGGCATAACATAGTCTAATATTAGCACAATCAAAGAAGATTCATAAGTCAACAAACTGGCTTGGTAATATCTGTTAAACAGCAAAGTTAAATCCAACATTTGGCTAATATTAGTCTCTACACTGATCATGCTGGACCAAACAGCAGCAAAATCCCTGATCGTTTTGAAATGTGCAGAGGTGAGTTCTATTGCTCATAAATTCAACTTTTTATTTGTAAGAGGAAGTGTGTCATTTCTTATTCGAAAGGTTACATAATCTCACCTTGAGTAACGATTCAAAGTGGACTTTTACTTGTGATGGAATATTTTTACGGTGTGGTTCTGCTATATAAAGGAATAGTTTGGCATTTTGGGTAATAAACTTACTGGTTTTTGTACCAAGAGTTAGGTGAGAGGATTAATACTGCTTAGCTTATGACAAAGACTGGAAACAGGTGGAAATACCAGGTCTTGCTCTGTCTATAGGTGACAAAATAGACCTACTAATGCTTGGATTGCTAACAAAACTTTACACTGTGCTTGTTGTATCTCGCCACAAAGTGTAGTTTTATGGGGGGTTTTGTGGTGGAGTATTTCTTACATGCAATATGTAAGTGATCTTTAAAGGTGCTGGTATGTAGACTTGTTTCCGGTGTTTATGCTAGGCTAAGCTAACCAGCTGCTGGCTGTAACTTCATATTTACTGTACAAATATGAGAGTCGATCATCTCATCTAACTATTGGAAAGAAAGCGAACAAGCTTTATTTCCCAAAATGTCAAACCCCTCCTTCACGTAAGGGATCTTAATACTTCCTCCACCACTGAATGTAAGACGGTACAAAAGCTATGGGCTCAAATACTATATAAGACTATTGCATTACATTGCCTTACACTGAAAAAGTTTTCATATTCTTGTGTCAACCTGCCTGTATCTGGGCCGCTTTTACTTTATAAAAATAACATGTCCAGGGAGATATGCTGTATAAAATGAAATTGACAGCCGTGATATATTTGTTTTCAAGTCTAAGTGACACACTGTGAAGTTGCACTGACCAAGTACTGCACTCTGGTTTGGTCCTACCACAGGGTGTAACTGAGCACTTCACAGTTTGCCGTCTGAATACAGCCACAAGATGCATATCTCTGATGGTTTGAGCCCACACAAGCACGCAAACTGTTACAGTGGCACCTCTTAATTCACGGTCGTATAGTTTGGCCCCGGGAGTCTTTGGGCCTGCTGTGTGGAGGTGTCAATGTTCTCATCACTATCTTTGCATGCATTTATTTTAAGAAGCTACCAATATTGTGAAGGAGGCACAGCCTGCTGGCTATAAAATGGTGCTATTATTGGTTGTGCTACAGTTTGCTTAACACTTCAAAACACAGGGAATGTACAGTGAAATATTGGTTATTAACTGTAGTCTGCCACATCAGCTTTTAGCAACATAGATTAGTATCACAGTCATTTCTCAACAGAACTTGATACAATCATTGTGATATTGTACATATTCCTTTTCTGAAATTCAGAGTTTTTGTCAGACATGTGGAGTCTCCCACGAGACAGTCTCAGAGGAGTCACAGCGCAGGGTCACAAGATTATACCCACACAGCCTAGCAGAGGAGAATGACACGCATGACCACTGACTGTGGAAAACAGGATACAGGGTACGTCGCAACAGGAAGTGTTGCACTCCTCCTCTGCAGAACATCAGTTTGACCAGAATGACTGCAGGTTGATGTCCACACTCTGTAACTCCTGTGGCAGTATTCAAATTTCGTAATCATCTTCGCTCACCATTTTGTCTGAGCTTGTTGAGTAATTCAGTTTAAAAAAAAAAAAAGTTTTTTGTCCAAAAAAAGAACAAAAAAAAAAGCCCCAGGCAGGCTTTACTCGTCTTTATGTTGGATTTATGCAAATAATAACTTACTTTGGTTAATTGTGTATGGCAAAAAAACATAGAATCATCCATAGCAGCCTAAAGTTTATGTTAATAAGCTTTTATGGAAGAAAAACAAAACATTAATAGCCACCCAAATAACTTAAATAAACTGAAGACTATACATTTCTTGTTGATTTGTGCATTTCAGTAAATACAAGCTGTTTGAACTTTGCATGTGAAAAAATGTAAAACATTCAAATTCCTGTCAGGTTGAACATTAAAGATTGAAAGAATTTGAAAACTGAATTTGAATAAATACGGAGTAGTTAATGTCTGACTATCTATCTATCTATCTATCTATCTATCTATCTATCTATCTATCTATCTATCTATCTATCTATCTATCTATCTATCTCTCTTTCTATCTGTCTGTCTATCCATCTATCTATTTATCTATCTACGTTTGAGTAAAGCAGGCTACTACTAACAAACTAAACCAATTTAAATCTTGTAAGATTTCATAAAAACATTAAAGCACAGGCAAGCAAACAAAAAACACAGTTCTGGAATAAAATATAAGTAAACTCAACCTTGTATGCCTATAAAACACAAAATAATACTAAACCGCCAGCTCATAAGAGTGTGCTCATGTAAGGAAAGTCAGGAAACGCCCACAGTCTCATGTGGAGAACAAATCTGCTCGGGACTTACCTTCGCCCTCAGAACAATATGCAGTGATGAGCTATAAAGGTGTCCTGTAAAGGGAGCTGCTGAACCACTGGAAGCAAATTGCCAAAGGTGGTTTAAAAATGCAGGCTTTCTATATATCTGTGAATTAGCAGGGGAACTAAAAACTTCCTTAATTCTACCAATTTAGGTTGGTACCATAAGGCTTCTTCTTCTTCTTCTTCTTCTTCTTCTTCTTCTCCTTCTTCTTCTTCCTTATTAAAACAAGAAGGTGACAAACTCTTCCTACAAAACAGGTTTTTAAGGCTGTGAATCCAGTGTGAACTCCTGCTGCTGATGAGTTAAGCTCATTCAGTCACATCTTGACTCGAAAGCCTTTAGCCTCTGTTAGACTGAAGTGCTGAACCTGTTCTCATGTTTTATTGTTATTCGTTTATTACTGCACATGAATTGCCAATTCAGGATGACACACTGAAAGTGACCACTTTGTGACAACAGGGCAATAATAAACAGTAAAATAAACAGTTAAATAATGAAATAATAAACAGTTAAATAAAGAGACGGTTTGTCTCTATCTCACTAATTTATTTACATTTATATGTCAACGGGAAGAGTGAGATTGGTAGAATATAAAACCATATTTGAGCGTGTAGTTACACAACTGCTTTTTTAGATCACGGTATGCGTTTGGGTGTGACTAACTGATATTTTTGTGACCAGTGTCAGAGCAGCAGTGGCACCCTTGTGACATACGGAGCTACAGTACATAACAAGCATTCAAATCAGCTCATTCCTTTCCATTTGTTCTCCCTAAGTGAATGAGAGGAGCTCATTCAAAACTGTGGTTTGTAACAGGTAAAGAGTGTACAGAGCAGTTTATACCAAAAGAAAACACCTCCAATGTCCGGGAGGTACAGAGCTACCACTTATACATACAGTTCTTCCATTAAATTTATGTTACGGAAGCTACGGAAATGTCTGTTCACACACAATGAATTAGAAAGAGTTTCTAGAAGACACTACCATTCTCAATTATATAAATACATAAACTTTTTGCAGGAATTAAATGTGTATGCTGTATGTTGTTTGTTTGTGTATTTGACTGAAAAACCTCATTTCAGTTAGTTATTTAATTATATACTGAAACTGAAGAAATAAAGTGAACTAAGTCAGCATGACCTATATGATTGTGTGATGAGGTCTAATGCATATGCATAACTGTAAATGAATGAAGCGATGAACAATGAAATTCAATTTAAAAATAACAGAAATACATGCATCAGATGATTTACCGTATATATTGACTGACATGTAGAGCTCATTACAGTGTGAGCCACAAATTACCAGCCAGCCAAAGAAATTGTCACTTTAACATGCAATGCAATTTTGCACTGCCTGATCTAAGCCTTCAACAAGCATGTCACTGACTCTGACATGCAGTCCAATAAGTATCTACAGGGCTGTATCAGCCCAAAAAAACTGATGCCCAGTGTACGAGTGGGGTCCAAAAGTGTTTGTCTTTTTTTAAACAAAATGCATTCTGTTTCACCTATGATTCTTATGAAATCTGCAAAAAAAACAAGAAAATACTACACAGAATATTTCAGTTCTGTGGGTGGACAGTCCACAGAAAAGGGCTATGTTTCCTGGCTGATAGTCACCAGAGGTTTCAGTGGCCATCATGTGTTTCACAATGACATGGAACGATCGCTTGACATGCGTGCAAGGGGACATCCAGCCCTCTCACTTCTTATTCCTGATTCCTCATTTTCTCTGGACTCCACAAGATTCAACTATCAGACTGGGCTGTGGGTATTATTAGACAAAGGTGAATCACAAGGCACATAGACACACTCGCGCACACACAAAAAAACATTCACGGTGGAAAAGAACTGGTTTGTAACATGACACATCAGAGTACAACTCTGCAACAGAATACCTAATCTGCTGTCTCAATCTGTTTAACGACATTTCACCTTAACGCTTTTTAATATCTTCATTCCAGCTACATACGCACAAACATGCACATTTACACATATACACCCATATAAGGCTTTGGGCCTCTATCCCACTAAACAGCTAAGTTCCTCTTTCTTTATGTATTGCTCAAGTCAGACAAGGATGACTCAGTGCGGATATTAATCATGTTTTTTTTGGGTTTTTTTGTTTTTTTTGGTTATCTTCTCATCTCATTCTGCTAAGTTTGCTGGTCAGTGTTAGCGGGTTTATTTTTAAAAGCCTGAGAACTTAAAGACTGGTCAGACTTAAATGTTAAAAACAACGTCCACATACTACACATGGTCAGTTTCACCAACAATCTGCTTTTGACTGTTCATCATCATATGTTTGTACATTTAGGCCATTTTAAGTTATTCATCATTATGGTGAAAGTATGCTTTAAGTGTAAAACACAATTAAAAAGCAGGAAATGCCACGTCAGGAGATAAAATGTTGTTGCAGTGATAATAGAATAATAGGATTTTTTTTTTTTTTGTGGCTGTTGTCAAGGCAAGTCACCACTATAATTTATGCAGTAAACCCCTGTCACATACACCACCTGGTGGTCAGGCAGTTTATTGAGAGAATTCACTGTACAGCTGGACTTTGGGTGCTCTACTAGAGATGAGGACCTTGACAGAGTGAATTTTTTAAAATAGATATACTAATACTATAAATTATACACTATTTTAGAACAGATTTTGCTTGAAAAATTGTTCAAGAAGAAATATTCAGATAATTTACTTAAGTTAAACTACTAATGTATGAATTATAAAATAGAGGTAAAACACCCGCCATCAAAATCCACCTTAAAAGCAGTATCATCAGCAAAATGTACTCATTCCAGAAAAAGACAGAAAAACTGTCTTGATATAACATGATATTATTGGATCATTAATACTGTTGCATTTCTATCTAAGTAGCATTTTACTGTTGTATCTGGATTAGGGGGGGAGCTAGTGCACACAGGTAGATTTGATCAGTGTCTCTCAACCAAGGTTGTGCCCCCTCCACAAGGTTACAATCTAAATCTGAGGGTATGTGTGGTGATTAAGGAACAAAGAAATAAAAAACGAAGTTGCTACACAAATCTTTGTTATCTATCTTTCTTATCTATTAGTTATCTAAATGACACCATCTGAAAAAGTGAAGTGTCTTTTTGCATTTTCATGTGCATTTTCATTGATAATGGTGACTTTGAAAATGAAAGGTCAAATGCTGTTCTCTCAAAGCATAAGAAAATGTGCTTTTTTATTTTTATCGTGAATTGAATACTTCTTGCATAATTTGAAAATCACGTTACATTGTTTGTGTTGTATTTTCATTTTCAAATTTGAATTAACATTTGAATATTGCAACGTCAATTCATACATGCAATGTACGACTTTGAATATTAAATGTCAAACTGCTTTTCCATTTTCATTTTGATATGGTTATAGAATACCCATATGAGTATGTTAAATAAATTTGGTCTAATGGCAAGCCTCTCTATTTTCATATGACCTATGTAGCTTTATGGTGTTTTGCAGTTTCATGTAGGGCCTGTGTTAGGTCAATGTTGTTCTAAGCCAAAGAAGATTACACATGGAGAGTAATGTATATCAAACATCTCAAGTCTGATTAGAGGAGGTCTGTAGATTAGGGACTGACCGCCCCCACTTTGGCTGATGGTGTGTTAATGAGGTTGGGCCCTTGTCCTTTGAGTGCTGTGCTCATACAAGGTGGGAGCAAGGTAGTGAAACCAAACTGCTCAAATGAGAAACCCTATATTTTGATACGTATTCAGACCTTCTTTATAGACAGGTGTGTGTCTTTCCAAATCATGTCCGATCAACTGAATGGATTACTGGTGGACTCCAATCAAGGTGGAGAAGCATTGCAAAGATGATCAAGAGAAATGGGAGGCACCTGAGCCGCTGTGTCACGGCAAAGGGTGTGAATACTTATGTCGATGTGAGATTTTAGTTTTTCCATTTTAATTAATTTGCAAACATGTTTTCACTTTGCCATTATAGGGTGTTGAGTGTAGACTGAGGAAGGAAAAATGTTGCTTTGCTTTTACAATATTTTATGCCTTAATTAAAACTTTAAGAGAGATGGGCTGCAGTAATGCTATCCAATTCTCAAACAGCTCCAGATCGAGTGCCACAGGGATGATGTATTTTTGTAGGGCAACGTGGATGTATCAAAAAGCCAGTGGGATTTTTACATGGGCTTTTGAATTACTGCAACAGCTTTAAACAAACAGTCTAAAACCCAAATATTATTCAGCTGATTAACATTTAAGACACAGACAAGCAGCACAACCAGTAAATCCCTGGAATTTAGTGCTTGAAAAAAATGATTAAAGTGATTCATCAGCTATCAGAGTGGCTGTAGATACATTTTCTGTTCATTTCCTTATCATTTAATCTACAAGTCGTTTCAGCTCTAGCTGGAACTATGTTACAAATTAGAAAAAAACAAAACAAAACAAAAAAAACAAAAACTGTACAGAAAGGCTCTTCTGTGTCACAACAGGACAAGCTATGGTCCATGGACCAAGTCCAAAATAAAACTGAGTAACATAATCATATTATTGTGCGGTGTTAATTTAATTTATACTTTACTTTGATCTGTTTGTATGTTTTATATCAACTGGCGTGAAACACTTTGATACCTGTATTAAAAACAAACTGTACAAATAAAGTCTTATCATTATCATTATTATTATATAGATGTCCCCTGATACAATAACATCCTTGATGCTGTGATGTCTTAGGGGGACAGAAATTGAAATATCACACTCTTAGTGCAGGACTGTGGAGAATCCTCTCTGTGAATCTGTGTGTACATTAGCTACTGTAATATTTACCTGATAATGTATAAGCATGTGAGACTAGTTCATAGGTTTGATAAAGTGCATTTTCTCCGTCCTGTTTCACTGAAATATGAGAAACATCTCCTCATATCAAGCCTGCTCTTGGTTATGGAGTCCTTGGGGAAGAAAATACATTAACTTCCTGAAATCTTAGTTGGGGCGGGATCCTGACACTCCTCTCCTGTTTATAATTTTTTTTTTTTTTTTTTTTCTCCTCTAGGATCCTGATACGTGGCTGTTTGGGAAAGCCGCGGTGGCCGACTGATACTTGTGTGCTCCAGCTAGCGGATCCCAGCCCTCAGCAGCTGGGAGAGTGGAGAAACTAAAGCCTGCCTTCATCAAGTCGGCCTGGATGGCAGGGACACACTGGTGCAAAGACTGCCGAAACCACAAGGTATTTAAAAAAAAAAAAAACAATACGACTCCACATCCACGCAGTAAGTTGATGTTTTTTTTTTCCCGAGCCAGCACCAACTTATTAAAACTGATGCTAGTTTGAACGGTGCAGTTGTGTTTAATCTGCAGTGATTGCGTTGTTGTCGTAGCTAATCAGCCCGGCTAACGTTAGCCTGCTAACTTTTATCCGCAGGCGTGGAGTTCAGCGAGTTTTAGCATGGCTTTGTCACAAGCTGCGTGTTCAGGGTAGCGTTAGTTCACCGCCTTGTTTTGTCAGTCTTCGCACCGCGCTGTTTTGGTTTTCTGTGTATTTTTATGTCGCAACGCAACTGTGGGGAGTTAACCCGGTGCTTGCTCGGGTCGACGACTCTGCCCTGCTAATCCCCACACAGGGAAAATGAGCAGTATGTCGGGATGTCCCCAGCTCTAATAATAAATATCTTCTTCGGCCTTTCTGCTGAAGATGGGACAAAACAACCAGTTGCAGGGAAGTTAACGCCACTTTAACTTCTAGCGATGCATGAGCAGCTGCCAAAAGAAGCGAAGACCTTACACCTCCACTAACAGCTCAGAGGCAAAGGTTACTGTTGCTTTTTACTTCACTGCATGTATCTAATTACTTTACAGTTTAACATTTTACAAATAAATAAAATATGATCAGTTTAGAAAACGCAACACATTGTTAAAGGTTATACCAGAGCTTTTATTTTGACACTTCCTAAAACAGAAGTGTCTAGTTGGGGCCCCTTGCCACATTTCAGATGTCTGAGGTGTTGGCTGTTCCACTAAGAGTGATTTCTCCTTAATTTGACTGTTGACCACTGCGAGCGTCAAAAACTGTTTGACGCTCACAGTGGTAAAATGAGGCAGTGTGCAAAGCAAAAAGTCCGTCACATGTTCAAAGAGGGAACCCTATATGTGCCTATATGCCAGATGCATGAGCCTATTCTCCCTCTTTCCCCCATTAATCCTCTCACAACTCCTCAGATTATTTTGTGACCCTTTGTGGAGGCCCTGTCCTCTTGATTTGGAAGCAGTGAACTAAATTAGCCAACTCTGTACAAAGTAGTTTTAAAAAAAAACATCTGTGTACTTCCTCCACCACCGCCTGGCATAATTTAACTTTAAACACAACTGTGTATCAGCTGCAACAATTTGCATCTGGTTTGTCTGTCTGTCTGAAAGTGTGCACCTCTTACAGCATTACTGGTTGCAAGTGCTCTTCGGACCGTGGGACGGATGAAAGGTGGAAGCTGTGGTAGGCCCAGCTGGGCTGTAGCTGCTCTGTTTATCCCAGTTACCCTGCTGATGCTGACCTCCAGAGGAGCATTAAGCAGCCAGAAGATGACTCAAACAGCTATGGCTCATGCAACAGCCACTGCAGCAGGACCAGGCCCCAGCTTGACACATGACCTCCCAGGCCTCCAGGCAGTAGCAGACCTCTTAGCCAGCGAACATGCTCATGTGTGGCTCCTGTCCCTGGTGGGCTCTGTTGCTGTAGGCCTCAGTGGGATTTTTCCCCTGCTTGTCATCCCCATTGAGGCTGGAGCAGCCCTCAAAACAGAAGGTAAGAGATGGAAGTATTGAACTGAAATATACCATTATTACTTGGTAAGGCACAATAGTATATCTTCACAGTATTTCACTCATGACAATAATGATAACACAATATAGACAATTCTGTTATATGCAATATTTTGAAAGTCATCACTCACATCATGATATCTGTGTAAGAGGAAAAAACACCCTTTAAAAGAGATATTTGTAAGTTTTGCTATTGTTACCTTGTCTAAATTAGCATTAACAGATGCCAAAAGCTTCAACCATTGCCCTCTGAGCGGTGCTCCTTATTTAGGGCAAACTGGGCACCACAGTGATTTGGTAGCAGACAGTGATGAGACAGTCTGACTGGACTGGGGCTAGTTGTTTAGCATGCTAACTTCGGGAGTAGAAAAGACGAGATAGAAATAAAGCAAAACTGGCATTGCTTTCCACTGCTGGAGACAGCTCACGTCGAGTAAAGGAATGAAGTTTGATGTGGAACTCAAATATCCCCTCTAGAAAACAGCTGTCAGTGTTAACACTGGCTATGTAGCAACAGCAAAACTTACAAATAGCGCCTATAAAATGTAACTGTATAATGAAAAAAAAAGCAGTAAAAAATCATATACAGTATCTCTGTACTGCATCATAAAGAGCAATAGTAGTCAAAAGACTAATAAGAGTATTTTAATGCATAAATGTCAACATGAACACAGATGTTACAATCTAAATGTTAATCAACTGAAAACTGACAAAAGCCTGAAGTGTTGAAAGCAGAAGAGTTCAGAGTTCAAATTTCCACAGTAAAAGAGGGAAATATCTCTGCCTCATTAACCCAACAGAATGTATCACATTCCTGGTTCATACTTAATGCATTACAGAAACTGCAGACAGGCCATCCGTCTGCTCTGGCATCCACAAATCTCACACAATCTCACAACTATAAATAAAAACTCCAGCTCTTTACTGGCTCTGTAGTAAATCTTAGATCTCCACACCCCCTTAACAAGAGAAAACAACTCCAGCGGGCTCAACAAGTAGTACTGCCAGGTCTTTGTTAGCCAGGCCTAGACCCAGCTGCATCCTCTTCATGGTTTACAATTTTAGATGGGGCACAGCCTTAAATGGGCACTTGAACTTCCTGGAAAATAGAACATGTTCAGTGGCGACTTCATGAACGCCATTACATGTTTCTCTGCAGGAAACTTGAACAAGTATAAATGAGACTTGCTTGAGAAAATTTTTCTCACTTTACTTCATGTCCCCCAAGTAAACATACGTAATCATCATATAAACATTTAATAAATGGTGTTTTAACATATTATAATGTAGTTGTAAGCAGACATCAGGACAATTTTAACTTGTACTGTGAAGACATTCTCGTGAACACGATATCTCAGTAACACACTGAGGGAATTTTCTTCAAAATTGGTGGTAACATTCACATACACTTAAGGACAAACTGATTAGATTTTGGTGGTTAAAGGTCAAAGGTCAAGGTTACAGTGACCTCACAAAACGTGGTGTGAACATGATATCTTAGGAATGCTTTGAGGGAATTTCTTCATTTGGTACAAACATTAATCTGGACTCAAGGATGAACTGATTTAGAATTTGGTGGTCAAAGTTCAAAAACACACTTTTGGCCATAGCTCACAAATTATTTAGTCATGACACGATTTAACACAAATGTCTTATAGGATAAAATGATGAAGTGATGACATTTATATCCAAATGGTCATAGGTCACCTTCACTGTCACACACACACACACATCATAATGTTCTGCAGAAACACCTCTGACCATTATTCAACACTGTAACTCAGGAAGCGGTGATTGTCACCATATTTCCTGTGACCATATTTCCTGCAACTTGCCTGGTTGGTGAAGGCATACAACTGTGAGGTGGTAATTCTATTATAAAATGACAAAATGAGTAACAAGAACTATGTGTTATACTGAATAGGAAGAATTTCAGTTAAATGGTCATCCAGTTCCACAAAGTACTGTGAAAAAAATGTAGTTAAAAAGGGAAGTTTGTGTTTAATTAAAGGTATTATGTGTAGAATTTGACATTCTTGTGTCAGGTTCCTTTTATACAAGAACAAGAGTCTCCAGCTGCACTGACAGCTCTCTCAGGCTGCACTGAGGCATAGTAGTGCTTACCTGTAACAGTTAAATAACTCAAATGGTACTTGCTCTTTTTACTCTCTTACTGAGCTTCAGCAACCAGGGCTAAGTTATTGTAGGTCAGTCTGAGGCATGTAGCCTCTGAAGTGGCCCCACCCACAGGAACGTGGCGCTCCAGATGTATTTTTGGTTTTGAAGTGCTGTCCTCCCCGGAGGTTAGTCATTACCAAGGGAACTCCTAAAAAATACAAAAAAATATGTGGAATACATGAGTAATCACAGTGTATATTCCTATTCCAAGCTAGAACCACGTTTGCGCATTTCTGTGCATCAAGTTTGTTAAGATATAATAAATTAATCATTAGAAAAGGTGCCATTTAAAAAAAAAAATTTTAAATAAAAAAGAGGAAGGAGGTGAAGAGCTGTAAATATTTGTGCCTGTGATCTCAAGCCAAAATGAGAGATAACATGAAATTAATGAGTATTTCTTTATTAATCAGAGAGTACAGTAATTGCTGCCTTGTTTTTTCACTCTTTCTTTGTGTTTTCTCAGCTGGATGCCAGAAACTGAAGCAGCTCTTGAGCTTTGCTATTGGTGGTCTCCTTGGTGATGTATTTCTTCACCTCCTTCCTGAGGCGTGGGCGCTCTCTGACTCTTCAGGTTGGTCTCCTTTGCTCTAATGCCATCACCACCTTTGTATCTGAAGTATTTGTTATTTCTTTGAATAATTCTTCCCTCTCAAACATACAGAAGAATTGGCTAGTTCTACCAAAGTGACTGATGATATGTTTTCTATTGAAATTTACTTTTAATACTATTACTACTACATTGCCTTGCCCTCCATCAATCTGCTCTCTCAGAGACAGCACAGGCCGAAGTAAAGTCAATTTCATAAATGTCACGTAGGGATAGTATTTGTTTTGTTAAACCTTTAATCAATCAACCACGCATTACATTGCATTCTTATTATTTTTACTTTTCCTATAACATAGTGTAAAGCAAGAGAAATGCAGTATTATTAATACAATGTTTCATGTGGTTCTAGTTATTAGAGACAGTGTTGTTTGTAGCACTACCACTCACACACCTTAGTACTGGTATAATGCTCAGTTGTCACACTCTGTATTTGTTCATTCAGTCTTATGTACAGTGTGTGCTACCTCCCCCTCCCCAGCTGGTAAACACAACCACTACATGACCCAAGGCTTGTGGGTAATTGTTGGCCTGTTGGCCTTCCTACTCCTAGAGAAGATGTTTCCAGACCAAGAAAGCCATGAGGATCCTACTTCAAACTCAGACCTGAATTTTAACTCTCCTGTAAGTATCTCAGCTCTAACATTATGTTTTAGGAGAATATTCTCACTGCTGTCCATGGAAGTCTCACAGCTCACAGACATGTACCCACAAGCCTTCACATATTTTTTCATCGCAGTGCTTAGTGCAGACCCATTTCATACTTGGTCTGCATGTTTCTGTCAGTGGTATCAGTGTTTTGGTCACCGACCGTAGCATCAGATGACCAGATGGTTGTACAACTGGCATATCTGTGATCTCCTCTGAAAGGACAGCTGTGTAAAGGAGTAGGTTGAAATATTGTGAAATGTGTTTATTGGCTGTCTTGCAAATACAAAGATTGATATCACTCTCTCCTGTTGTTGTCAAGAAATAGTCGCGCTCATAACCCCTCGTAAAACCACAACGTATTGTTTTTGTGTTTAGGATTTTGTACGAATTTAATACAAAATGGATATTTATTAATGAGCAGCCTAAACCATATGAGATACTGTGTCTACTGTGCACTGGGTTGAAACAGCTGCTCATGTTGTTCATTATTTAATTAGTGTGTTAACTAATATGAAAATGAGATGCTGGTCATAATAAGTGTTTAACACACCGCTTCTTTGTAGACTGTGAATGTCTGGTTGCAGTATGTTTGCACAGGCAGCCTCATCCTCCCTCCTGCCTTTTAACGCTAGTGAGGGAGAAGATTGGAATCCACGGCTCAGCTCCTCTATGAGTGTCTATTTATAGAGCCAGGGTGAAGCAGCTGCTTTAGCCATTTCAGTGTCCACAGGAGAGCACTCAGCTTATAGACAGAGGCAACAATAGACAGGAACAGTTTGACAGTGTCTGTGAGAAACAGAGAGGGAGGCTATAAGTAATCTCTCTTAAAGCACCGTGTTTAGGCTAAATCTTACAAAAGATGTAAAGACTGTAACAAGCAGAACTTTTAATTTTGGTCTGTGTTTTTGATAGTCATGGTTTGATGATCATATGTGTGGAGAATTCAAATGCTTAATGTAAAATGTGCATGTCACATTCCTCATTTAACAAAGCTAATAATGTCTTTTGCAATGACAATTTAGCCCCAATCTGTTTTACAGCAAGAGGAGATTGATAGCCGTGAAAATTCATCACACTTTATTACTTCCTCATGCTTCAATCATAGACATGGGGAAAACATTTCTTTGCGACGGCAAGAAGACAGCAGGCTATTTTACTTTCACTTAATTTGACTATCATTTCAAATTGCAACGTAGGTGGTTTCTAAATTAGGGAACAGGGAAGTTGGCTGTTCTCGGAAAAGGGAGGCTATAGCCTGAGATGAATATATGTCCTCTTCTATATTTAAAAGATAAACATGTTGAACAGTGTTTGACTTTAATGGTCATCTGTTATGTCTGAAAAATAAAGCAGAAGTACAGATGACTGCCTATTACTGCATATGTAGGAAGTTATTCAAATAATCAGAACTTTTTTTAAACGGCTGTTCTGCTGCTAATGGGTGAACCTAGTGACACACAGTGGGAGCAACAATACAATGCCTGTTTGTTGCACTTCACTTACAATTTCTATTAAGACTAGTGTTAACCATCAAGGTGGACAACATGTTTTCTTGTGGGAGACAAGTCCTTCCACATAAATGGCATATTACCGATGGCAGGGTAATAGGAACATAAAACATGGTGCACGTGGGGACAGAGTGTTGATTTTAGCCTTGTTTTTCTCCACAGATACAGTCTAATTCAGTTTTCAGTGAAAATGCAGTGGCGTCACTCAGAAATGGGCACCATGCTGAGTCATGGAAATCCTCCAAGCAACAGAGTCTGCAGGAAAGATCAGAGAAAATCAAGGTAATTTCCCACTTAACAAAAAAGACAAAAAAAACTAAAGAGACATGACTAGAGTTAAACTGTTGATACAAGTTCCTTATATAAGAGGTACATTTTTTTTTTTTTTTTGTTTTTCACTTCTCAAAACTGAGTTATGTTGATTATCATAACCAGCACTGTGAAACCAAAAATATAAGCTTAGCACAGCTTACTTTATTCAGAGTGTTTGACACCAGAGATTATTAGGACATGTAAAACAACTGCACACTAGAATACTCCCCTTCTCTTACTGTTACTGTAAAGACTATCTTGCTTTCTTACACTGGGCTCAGATTCCAAGTTTCCTTAAAAGAACAGACAATTATATTATTGATGTGGTCAGACTACAAAGCTAGTAACTTTAGGTTATTATATTGTTATCATTTATCTTTCTAAATATTTGTTATTGCAGTTTCTTGCAGCTTTCCTGTTCTCTGCACTGCCACTTTGCTGCTGTAACACTGTGAATTTCCCCACTGTGGGACTAATAAAGGCTATCTTATCTTATCTTAAAACTAGACTTATTTAGTATATAACGTCAAACTACACAAACTTACATTCTGTATATATGAAGTACAACTTGTTATATATAACTAGCATTACTGTGACTAATGAAGGGTAATGTGAGTAACGGCATTATGTCTTGTGTGTCACAGACAAGTGGATATCTAAACCTCCTGGCTAACTGCATTGACAACTTCACTCATGGACTGGCAGTAGCAGGCAGTTTCCTTATTAGCAAAAAGGTAAGAAGCTGTGATAACCTCAGCACTAAAAAGAATACAAATAAATGATCTTGAAATGTCTAATTTCTCATTAAAATATGGTTTGCACAAAACACCCTCATTCTGTCATCAGTGGCTACTTTTGGAGTACTATGCCGGTGGTATATTGACTCTGGGCTTGCTTTGAAAATGTTTACATTTCTAATCACACTGGTTTAGCAAATTGCTCATGTGAGAATGTGATTACCTTCACCCTTAGACCTCACCCAACATATTGATACATGAACTCCTGGTTTTCATGAACTATAATTGCAGGTGAAATAACTCCCTGGTGTTGCAGACCACATCAGCATGCGATCATGAATTGACAATTACTGCAAATAAACATCATGCACAAACTGACTGTAGGCCTGCTCATGTCAACATGTAGGATTATGAAGATGAACTGAATATATAACTTTAAAATACACTTCAGATTTACTCAATTTACAGAGATGGATGATGGAGAAGTTCCATTGAATGTAAATACTGTATGTGTAAATGCAAATTTGGTTGTTTGTATTTTAAAAGACTGAATATTAAGCGAGATATTTGTAAGTTTTGCTATTGCTACATTAGCATTAGCAGCTACTTACCAGTCGTACCAAGAGCTTCAGCCAGTGTTGCATTTAAAAGAGAAGAGGTTATAATACACCCTCTGAGCAGCTCTACTTCTTCAAGGCAGACTGGATGTTACAGAGCTAGCTGGTTAGCATGCTAGCTAACTTTAGTAGAAGACAAGAAGTGATAGAAATAGAAGCAAAACAAGAGTCAACAAAGCGTTACTTTCCACCACTGGAGACAGCTCTTGGTAAGTAAAGAAATGAGGCTTGATGCTGAACACGCAACGTTTCTTCTAGACTGGCAAGTAAACAGCTGTTAATGCTAACATTGGCTACGTGGCAATAGCAAAACTTGTAGCTTTTTTTTTTTGTAGACTAGGAGAGCTACAAAATGGCCAAAGACGAGTGCTGAAATGATGATGCCATCTGCTTTTAGATTGGTTCTGTTTGATCCTTGCATTCACTATGCAATTCTTTCTGCCACCAGGCATGAAAATTCATGGACAAATTAAGGCTCAAATTTACTGAGAAGGCTCAGATGTACGTCTGCTACTGTGCAACCAAAACAGAAAGAGGATAGTACTTTTGTTTTCCTCTTTAGCTATCGATAGCTTTTCCCTTGTAGCAGAATTTGTGGATGGTGGAGCAACTGGTGTAACTGGGGAAACCCTAGCCAGCAAAAGTAAAAGAGCCTTGTTGTTGGAGGAGGCAAAGAAGACAAAGAGAAAGAGTAATAGAAACTAAGGAAAAACAAGAGTGAACCTCAGACGGGCATTTACTTCATGGAGAGAACCATAAAGTAAATGAACTGGGAAACAAATTCAATCCTGGACTTATCTGTTGGGACGGCCTTTATGGATTGTTTTACAGTCCACTGCCACACCAGGCTTTGTTCCAGCAGTCCCTATGGCCAGTCCAGCTATGGAGAAAGCTAGAGGACTTGAGAGGGTCCACAACCAACGTTCATTTGGTATTATTTCTACAAGATCAGTAAGAAACAAAGCCTGCCTACTTATTATAGAACAGGTGTTTTGTTGTGCCTTTCACATAGCACTGAGATCAAGGATTTGGATTTGGATTTCCTACAGTTGTCTTGCTTTGAACATGGTGGTTGCTAACGCTACCGCTAGCAGCCAGAAACAAATGATTCAATGTCCATTTGATAATCAAAACAAATGACATGTCTCTTGGTGGTGGCCTTTCTAAAATGAGCAGTGGTGAAACATAATATATTCTTCTTTGCAACAGCAGCACCAACATTAATACCACTTGGAAATGCTAGGGGGGGACGTTGTCTATTGGCACTTTACTGAAAGCAAAGGACAAAAATATATCTGGGGAATTTGGACATATAACAGCTCCCTTGCAAGTACAGTGTTTGGCATTGTATACAGGCACACTGGCAGAGGAGTAGACCTGTTATATTAGCATTCCCACTGTCTTAAGAGAGGCATTCATTACAGGATACAACAAACTTTTACAGTTTGAAGCCTGTTCTTGCTGTATAGTGTTTCAGGCTTGTTCAAAAAGGTACACATCAAAATGCAGTGATATGGGTTTTGTACTGCTTCAGTAGTTAACGGTATATTTGTAGCTGTGGGAATGAGAGAGTCCAGCTGGAGAGACATAAGGCTAGCAGCATGAACTATGGATCAGTGTGCCAGAGAGGAAGTTGACGAGATGTCTCAAACATACACATAGAAGACATCTCACCAGTGTTTTCTGTTTATGCTCCTGCACGTTTATCACAATGTGATTTTTGCCACAATGAAATGCTGTATGAAAATGATCTCTGCCAACACAGTGTTGATTAAACATGAATAAATTATGGTTCACAGTTTTTTAATTCTGAATGGATGATGAACCTACTTTAAACAGATTATTAGTAAATAGCACTCAAGGATGGCAAGGTAAAGTCAAATTTTGAATTTCCCCTCTGGGGTCAATGAATTTGGTCATCAAGCAGAATTGCCTTGCTTAATATCACTCATCATTTTCAAGAATTTTTTTTTATACTTACTGATTTAATGACTGAATAAGCTTTTGAGCTTCTTACAACCCCCTGCCTCTTGGACAAAAGGTTATTTTCTGATTTCATGAGGCTACATTAGGCACTTAATTTTAACTTAATTAAAATTCTACTGATTTTCAAATATTTATATCTGTATATAATGCTTATTTATTTTTATGAAAATGAAGCCTGGCTGTTGTCTCATGAACAACTTTTATTTTTTTATTTTGTTTTATTTTTGGAAAGAAGTCATTAAGCTACAGTTTGCCCAAACTTTTGCACGTACCAAATTACTATAATTTTCAGTTCATGAAACAAAAACTATCATCATGCATTTGAAGAAAGGCTCATTTTTGTAATCTGTTTGCTGCAGGTTTTGCATATACGTGTCTCCACTTGAAAAAT
This sequence comes from Trachinotus anak, assembly GCF_046630095.1. NCBI lineage: Eukaryota > Metazoa > Chordata > Actinopteri > Carangiformes > Carangidae > Trachinotus > Trachinotus anak. The sequence continues at coordinate 18,688,461 of NW_027273862.1, read as the reverse complement.
CAACAAAATATGTAATTTGCCTGTGAGTGCCAAAACATTTGCATACAGCTGCAGATTATGCCTGAAGATTGTCCAGCTATAACTGGTTTGAGCTTCACGTTGGCCAGATTTAGATTTAGATAGGTCTCATTATGCTCTTCATATAAGTCTATTTAATCTTTTAGAGACCTCAAGTCTAATTTTTTACTTTGTCTTTACATTTTCCATGTTTGCACCGGCATTGGAAGCTGAACAGGTAGAGCTAAGTACTCAGCTTAGGTGCTCCCAGGCCCCTAGTAACATTTTCCCTTTGATACTACAGATCACATTTCTTTACCAAGTAAGACAAAGCAGTGTTAATGAGACTTTTCTTGCAGGTTGGCTTCCTCACCACCTTTGCTATCCTGCTCCATGAAATCCCCCATGAGGTGAGACTACAGAATCTCTTGGTTAAATTGTGTAATATCATTTATAAACCTCAAGGTTCAACGATGACTTAAAGGTTTCGTGTTTACATGGCTAAAAGTGTGCAGGTCGGGATGTTAAGGTTTCCTGTGATGAGAGAAATGTCTTCATCTGTAGGTGGGAGACTTTGCCATTCTGCTGAGGGCCGGGTTTGACCGATGGAGTGCTGCTCGCATGCAGCTGTCTACAGCGCTGGTTGGGATCTTGGGAGCTTGCTTTGCTCTGTGCACTCAGTCACCGAAAGGCACAGGTAAGATATTAGGACAGTATTCATACAATCAAACACATTATTGTTGTTAACTGGAGAGTTGCCAGAATCACTCCTAAGTTGGGTTGTTTGGTTTTTTTTTTTTGTACCATTTCTAGAAAATGCCACTGCCTGGATATTGCCTTTCACTTCTGGAGGCTTTCTCTACATAGCTCTGGTGAATGTGGTGCCTGACCTGCTCGAGGAGTCCAGTTTAAGGTGCGTTAGATGTGTTCAAAACTCAAGTTCTTAAAGGTATCCTGTGTATTTTATTAAATTTTTTATTATATTCACATTTAATTTGCCTTGTTTACATTAATGTTTACCAGCTTGCTGTCCTCTTCTTCACTATTTTATTGGTGCATCGCTATAGTAGTTGGCATAGGAAAAGTGTGAAAACAGCAGCAGGATTTGACACATGTACATGGTGACTACATAAAAAGGCTGTTTACTGTAGAACAAAACTTGATATATCATGTGAAGTGCATGAGTTTTGTACTGTGAAAATGGGCTCATGGAATATTTCTTTAATGTCCTTGAATCTATAACCTTTTTTATTTTTTTGTCTAGGCACTCCCTACTGCAGATCCTTCTCATTTTCTGTGGCGTGGCGGTCATGGCTCTTCTCTCTGCCATTGTTGACTGAACATGGAGGCCTTACCCAGCACTAAAACTCAGCACTGGGGGAGAAATCCTGTTCTCCACCAGCCCTCATATCTGGTACTTCTCATTCTTAGAAACTTCATCTCAACTAAGAGATTAACTCTCCCCTATCATCATTATCATGTTACACTAAAACAAATGTCTGACAAAAGACTGGCACTTTATGGAGGGATGACTGAAAGGAAAACCTTCTCAAATGCTGAAAGGACAATTGTGAGGACACTTCAAAATGTGCCAGACTTAAATATCAAGGGAATTAAGAGGGTTTGTATGGATATCTGTTACCAAATAGTTTTATATTGTTGATCAGACAATCATGATGTTTTGCACATACATTTACAGAGGTACACCTGCTGTACCTTCTTAACAGAACAGGCTTTCTTGGACCTTTACAAGGACCTCCTCCCTTGAAATGTATTGAACCCTAAATTGTTTAAACATTATATGTGTTTGTTACTGTTGTGCATCTTCTGTTTCTAATGTAGCTGCTGCATATTTATTGAAAAAAGAGACAAGCAAACAGACATGCACCACAGCCTCCACTCCATAACTTGTCTTGTTAAGACATAAGTGCCAAGACGTTAGGATGGTCTGTCACTCTATTGTGGACCCTGCACCAAAGTACAACTTACTGCTGGTTGTGTCTCCCTCAGCCACTACATTCTGCACCTTTATGAAGCACAAGTTGGTGCTTAAATAAAGCTTTGAATAATAATTTGAATAAATACTTAGGATAAAATTGAAATTACCTGAAGAAAAAGATTGGTACAGTTTGTGTTAAGTATTCAGTTTTGATTTATATTTGTTACCTAGAACTCAAACAACTCTTAACCATGCAGGATTATTTGTTTCATTATGTTGACTCACCTCCTGGTGAAAGTTTCCACTCCTCAAGAAATAAACTGTAAATTTCTCTATAATCTGTCTTTTAAAAAAGTCTATTTATTTTTCAAGAACTGGGACACAGCCATATTGTATTGATCTTAGTGAGATTAGGATATCCTGGTAATGATTGGTGGACCTGTGTTAAGGTGCTGAGGCAGCCTGGTGTGTTGAATTGACCTTGCTGCACAAGAACCAGTCCAACATGAGCATGTTTTTACTGCAAAGATCCTATGCCTGAAATGTCATATGGGAGTGGAGGGAGGGGGTATTGATTGTGTGTTTTCACACTTTCCAATTTCAACACAGTCTGTTTGGCAAGCTTCTGTTGCCATAACGACTCCACCACAGGTTGCCTTCCTTAGTCATCAGCCTGTGTGCAGCCCATTGTCTGTGGGAGCCTTCCTCAGTCACAGCACATAAGGACAACAAACAACCACTATGTACACTGTAGTGGAAAACGTTCAGTGGGAAACAGTGCAAATGCACAAACGACAAATCTTTCATTGATACTCGGACAAGGTTCCATAACTTTATCCAAGTGTTTAACTCCTGTAGTCTAGATTCCATCATTTCAACATTTGATCGTCTGCATGACAAATATAACTTGTTGAGAATGGGATGGCCCATCAGTAGTTTTGTGGTTAAAAATTCAACTATATCAACCTTCAATTGTCCAAACTGAATGTTTCCAACATGAACCAAGCTTTGCAAGTCCCACACACATGAAAACAGTCACATCAGTGTTTCACACTGTAACATAGTCCTATACTGTAAGGAATCAGAACCAATAAGCTTGGTAACAGATTGTTTATCATTCATAGAGTTTCATTAAAGTATGTCACTATTAGAAATAAAGAATTAAATTTGTGTGTCTAAGAATTGGGGTTCCTTTATTAGTCAATGTAGGATTCAATTTAAATTTGCTTTATTGACATGATTATAATAAAGTACAGTATTGGCAAAGCTGTTTATACAAAGTTCACAATATTATAACAATTGAGAATATAATAATGTATAATAACATAGATAATTATATCCTACGCCATATGAAATACAAATGTATAATAAACATAGTGTTGTAAAGTGACTATAAAACATTTCATACTACATACATACATACATACATATGTATGTATATATATATATATATATATATCATCTACACAATATACTGTAATAAAAGAAAAACTAAGCATTGCAAACAAATCAATTAAAACAGTTACACAGTTAAACTATCGAAAGGCATTTATTTATTTATTTTCAAAGCCTTTCTAGGAAAACAGTCTACAGTGTCTTACATCTCAAACTCATACCTTTACTAGTCCTTTTTTGGGGATTTGCCCAAATTCTAATATGAGCCTTTTTTTTTTTTTTGCTCCATTATAATTCATAAATGAGCAAACATTACATCTTAGTTGAGTCCGCTATTGATTATACTGATAGATCTGAGTGAGTGCTGTTGTATCCAACTGTTTTTTTTCCAACTTTTATTTTACCCTTCACATTCTCATCTTTTAGCTATAGTTTTGTATGTTATCCTAAAGGTTTTTCTGTATTCTGTAGCACTTGTCTTTTATTAGCTCATCTACACTCGAAGGCCATGCAGAGTGAACTGCTCACATTGGACCACCCTGTACAAATAAAGTTTAAATGAACAAATACAGTGTAGTGGTGAGTGGTTAACATGCTTATGTAACTTTATCTGCTGACCTATCACTTAGAAGGGTGCAAGTTTGCATAACACATTAGTAATTTATCAATTCCTTAAATTATATTTTATATTCAAACACATGAAATTGTATATTGATGTAATAACGTTGATATCTAAGTCTTAGTCTAAGTTAGCACTCACCTCATAGCCATTCCTAAAATCCACAATAAAATAAAAACATCATAATAAAATCACCTCAAGCAGTGCAACGGCGGTAGCAACCCCTATGTTTTTGCTGCTGTTGGGGGGAAAATAAATAATTATTGATTTAAAAGATTAACTGAAAATGATGAAATTCCCCTCCATTGCACCTGTGTTTTACATGTTTAACAAATCCCAAAGGTGACCATTCAAGCGTCACAAATCCCCCCCCCCCCCCCCCCCCCCACCACCCCATCCCCACCCCCGTAACAGAGCGCACTCCTGTCTGCTCCCCATCCCGCTACAGCAGCGACCTGGAGGAGAGAGAGCGCAACTACACCCCTGCCCCTGCCTCCTCCTCACAGCGTTGGTCGCCATCCATCCCCTCTCCTCCTGTACCATAACAGATGGTGGGAACAACATTGCATCCACCGGGTACCACAACAATAGACCGCAGCATCCAGTCCAGACGACGCTGGTCTTGCACCATCATGCTCCTAGTGCAGGACTGCGTGAGGCTGTGAGTGCCGTCGTGATTTATTTCACGCGGTACCACCACCACCACCACGGCCACGGAGGAACCTTCTTGCGACTGTTTGGGCTCTCCATCGAGTGGGGAAGATGGCCGCTATGAAAATATTAACCAGCACAGGGCTCTTCTTGGCGTTCTGTGCGCTGGGGCTGCTCGCCATGGCGATTTGCACCGATTATTGGTACGAGACCGACGCAAGGAGACATAGGGAGAGGTGTAAAAACTATGCCAACAAGCGAAACGACCCGGGCTACATCTACATTTCAAACCACAACCTCCCCCTCCAGATGCCTCCAAAGAGCCTGGAGAGGAAAGGTAACGGCCCAGATGCTCATGCCCTCGTCAGGGGGAAGCGGCACTTCCTGGCCGCAGCATCTGCCATGGAGTCTCATTGCAGTCGGCAGTTTAACTCCACCATCTCCGGACTCTGGAGGAAGTGTCACCGGGAAGGATTCGACCTGGAGACCGAGGACCTTATTTACAAAGGTAAACAGGAGCGGTCTGAAGCCTGCACCAGGCCGTGATGCTCGGCGATGAGCTCACACCCAAGCCTGACACAAACACAGGATCATCCAGAGGCCCACATTCTGCCCTCACATTATTGTGTGTCTGTGTTTTACATTTTAAGGTTATAAAACTACATTATAGTCTGTTTTCCTTAAGCCCGTGCCTCCTTCACTCTTATTTGTAAATTTCATTGTCTGTGGTGCTGAATTAAGCTCCTCTTGCTGAATCCCTCTCTGAGGTAATGGCCGGTCTAGTTTTGCTCCTTCTGTTTTCTGAACCTGTTTTGCATCTGTAGGAGACTTAAACAACCTCTTGTAAGGGTTAATGTCACACGGGGGGGGGGGGGGGGGGGGTTATGTAGTGCAGAAGAAGCTGAATCACACAACATACAGCCATGAACAACCCTAAAAAGCTCAAGACTCAGGCCTTGCTCATTAATGCTATATCCGGTCCACAACAAGGTCCTAAAACTGAGCAGATTCACAGAGAGGGGAATCTCGCTCAGTGGAAAACATGGGGATCACTGATTGTTGTTGGGGTCACAGCTGCCAGAGTTAACGTAGGCTAGATGAACTTTGATGCATCAGTATACCCTAAAAACAGCCCTAATGGGACATTATTGATACAGTTTTCTCCTCCAAGCATTAACTGTCAGCTACACCATGCTGTTCAAAAATCAATCTCCGTCTGCATCCGTGCCATTTGATCTACCTTCAAATAATAATTAATGTCACTTTTTGTCAAGATTAACTACCTGCAGTTAATAACACAAGATTTAAGGCTCTGAAATAAAACTAAAATAACAACAAAAAATCTACAGTAGCCTGTGACACTTTAAGTTCTGCTTTCCAAAAATCAATATATAGCGACACCAGTGAACAATTCATGTGTGTAAAGTATAGTTACATACATATAATATACAGTGATGTTTTTTTTTTTTTTTTTAGCTCAGTCCTACAGGGGTAGAGTTTATGTCAGGACCACATTGCTCCATTGCACGCTACCTGTATGAAACTTGTTGACATTGTCTCAGAAATGTGTTAATTCAGCCCCGTAGTAATTACAAGGTCATACTGGACTGCATTGTTTCTAAAAAATACACCTGTCTCTTTCACATTTTGTCAGAATATATATATATACATATATATAGTCTATATGTAATACAAGCTTCACAAAGGTAATATTTGTTGCAGTACGTGTAGGCATGATTTTATGTCCACACCTTGTACTGCTGAAATTTGATCGTGGTCACACTACCAAAATGTACTGAACTGCTATTTAAAGTGCTTGCTAGTACTAGCTTCTGCACCTCTGGGTCATTCAACATCCTGGGAACCAAGCAGCCAGAATGGAGGCGCAGATTCAAATTTGCCTCAGTTGCAAGTATGATAATGAAATCCATTTACAGTACCATTAGTTTTAGTAGCCGTTCAACACCGTATGTAACTTACTTAGCCTTGTCTGATTCTTAAGATCATATTTATTCCTTTTGGTAATTATGCTTAGTGTAAATATTAGTGTTGATATCTGAGCAACTTGATATCATATAATAATGCTGTTTTTACGGATTATTTACAAAAGCCATTAATAGACTAATAACTACATTTAAAAGAAATGAATGACAGTTAATATAAAAGTGAAAGCAAAAAAAATACCAGCTTTACTCCGTCATGTTCACTACACTGAAGATGAATTTGCACGAGTAGCATTACATGAAATGATACACCTGTCAAAGTAATATGCCATTAAAATCAAACAAATAATTTAACATCATAATAGGTCTGACCTAGCTTGTTCTCAGAGCCATGGCAGCTGCTACCTAAATGTCCATATGCTCACCAGTTTGAAACCAAGTGTAAGCATATACTGACAGCAGAGGCTTTAGAGTTTCCTTATTGAAACTCCGTTGGTGCACCTGTAGGCAAATAATAAATACAGCTCTCAAGCTTACAAAACTATGTCCGGAGTCAGACAGAATGAAAGATGAAAGCAAAAGCAAAAGCAAAACGCTGCAAAATGATGCAAAATGTTTAAGGGGTCCCTCATCAGGGAATATAATCTGTTGAAAGTTATTCTCTCAAGTGCTGCAAATTATGAACTTTGATGGTGCATGGGCGTAAAGGTGTCTGATGTTTGTCTAATTATGATTAGAGGCTCGGTGATCACAGCGTTGTGACAGTAGTGGCGTCAGGAAAATAGCTTTCTGTGTTGAACAAATTCTGCCGTTGTGGACAAATATAGCATCGAGTGTTGATTTTTGTTTGTTCATTGCTGATATGTTTTGGAGCATGTGTAGAGCTGCAATAAGTCCATTAATCGTTTAGTCAACTGAAAGAAAAATTAAATGGCGACTGTTTTGATAATCGACTGATCATTTCAAGCCTCTATCAAGCTTAAATGCCAAACATTGGCTGGTTTCAGCTTCTCAAATCAAAAGTGTAATCGAAATGAATCCTTCGTCCTACATGATAGTAAACAGAATATCTTTGGGGTTTGGACTGAACAGAAGGCTTTTCGAAGACCTTGAATTTAAAAGTTAAAGTTAAAGCAATGCTGGTCCTTTTTAGGTCACAACATCAGAACATAACAAAGGTTGAGGATTTCGTGAGAATTTTCTGTAATTGTGTTATTTAATTTTTGAAAATTTGTTACAGAGGGAAAAACTTTTCCCATGGCTTTAGTGATATAAACCAACTACTGTACACTAGAAATCACAGGTTTTCCCTAAATTATGAAAAATTACTAAAACCATCATCAGTGATGTTCTGTTAGGACACTGATATGAAAAAAAATGTTAATTTTGAATACGGTTTACTGCACTGCTCTTCAAGTAAATATGAAAAGATTCAATTTAAATGAGAACAATTAAGGTTCTGTACGTGGCCATCAGTAGAATAATCCATATTCCATATTGTGTCCTAATCCCTTCTTAATAATAGTGAAGGAGTGGTTGGGAACATGAGGTTAATAAGGCCAACTCAGTCTATTAAAACTCAGTGAGGTTTTAAAATAGATATGAAGCTTTTTTACCATGTGTATATTGTTTCCTAATCCCTCAAGTCGGGCAAAGGTTCACAATGAGCTGTTTACTTCATTATCATGTCACCTCTCTCTATTTGTATTAAGAATATTTGTGCTCCAGTTATAATTGTCTCCATCATTGTTCTTTGCCAGGAATAATTCAAAGATGCACTCCAGTCAAGTATCACTACTCTTCGTCCATCCTACCACGAAATTTACCCATCAACATCACAAAGACCATACGACAGGATGAGTGGCATGCACTCCGTAAGTCTGAAAGTGTTTGTCTGTCGTCATGAAGTTTGTTGGACTTGTTGGTTTAGCTGCTGATTATCTGTTCTTTGCATCTTTTGTTTGTTAGCTTATTTTTGTGCTTTCCCTTCTAATGTATTCAATAACAGGCTATTTGAGATATAAAAAAAAAAGAAAAAATCTGAGAAAATCCATGATAATGGTTTTTATGGCTTTAATATTTTAAGTCTCCACTTAAAAAGTGTATTGTCTATACAAATTTCTTTTGCATTTAGAGGTTTAGTTGAGTACATATGAAATTTGGTGTACCTCAAGGCAGGATTTTGAGCCCGATCTCATTTTCTTCGTGAATGTTTCTTGTAGGTCACATTACTCACAAACGCAGCCTCACCACAGGCGTTCTGAGATATTTTTAGATATTTTCCCTGTGTTGTCATCACTCACTTCAATCCTCTGTAAAACAGTCAGTGGATATTAGCATAATGCTAGCCTGTTTCCACAAGTTGCCTGTTCATTTCTCACTTGTTTGAAAGATTTTACTTATCACTTTTAAGGCACAGCTGCCTCTCACTCCTGAATATATCACTGATGTTATAAGCCCCTCTCTCCCGTGTCTAGACCCGTGACCCGAGGTTATCAGGTCATCACTATTAGGGAGCCACTGGCTTTAAAATGGCTTATCTGAGGACATTAGGTCAGACAAAAATCTCTTGGATAGGCTTGTATTTCTTACTTGATATCCTTGTTCAAAGAGATAGAGTAAGAGAGTTGTTCGACCTTGGACTGCATCAGGAGTGATTTTCAGTGTGATATACAGGTGCTTTTATCTCATTGCTTCTAGGTATGTTTTGTGCAAATGTGTCTGTGATTTACGTCAGTCTTAAATTCAGTGATGTGACTCTGCTAGTATGTGTTCTGCTTTAAACATGAAATGATATCTACACAATATTCTTATTCTTAGTATAATACTCTAGATATCTTTATTCTTCCTACTGCTATCATCATCATCTAGTTTTATCCTTCATTGTACCTTATTATGAGTAAAGCTCGATTAAAAAAAATTTTTTTCCTAATGTATTTCTACAAATTTTCCTGGAAAGAACTATGCAATTTGGATGAGTTTCACATCCCCTTCTTTGATGAGTGCAAAGCAGGTCAGGTCAGTTGAATATGCAAAAATGTGGAATTTGTCTACAGGCAAACGTACAGTTTTAAATAAGTAAACAATTTCTTTTCCAATAATAAATGAATCATGAATGAATATTTATTTGGGTTCAATTAAAGCTTTTCATTCAAAGACATGGTTGTGCTCCTGGTTTTGCTATAATTAACACCAAATTGTATAATTCATTCTGTTAAACTTCCTGGGAAAATCATTAGAAAATAATGCATGAATAATGAATTGTGTTAACCTTATTGGCTGTCAGTCAATTCTTGACATAAGCTTGACCACAGTGTAGCATAACTAGAATTAGCATGATACGAGTGTCTCTTAAAGCTAAGTTCGGGTTGTTGGTCGGGTTGTTTTATCACATCTTGTATACCAGTAGTAAAAATATATTCATTTTTAAGTTCCCTGCATAGTCAGGAGTATTTTAGTGTGGTAAATTGACAGCAGAGTGACAGTGTGACACTAGCTGCTCAAACATCAGCGCTGTAGTTTGAGAGCAACAGATTCCAGCTTTACCAGCTTTAATTTTCCTGTCAGTTTCTTCAAGCTCGCTGGTGAGTAATCACCAGTTTCATTGTTCAGCAGCTGTAAGTTACAGTTCTCTCTGTGACGTCTTCATCTCTGCTTGCAGATCTAAGAAGAATGACGGCTGGCTTTGTGGGCATGGCTGTGTCCATCATTCTTTTTGGCTGGATCATTGGAGTGCTGGGATGCTGCCAGCAGCATGACCTCATGCAATATGTAGCTGGGCTACTCTTTCTCATGGGAGGTACTGTGAGAGCACATATGCTCACATCCACACACAAGCACGCAGACAAAATCCAATTTTATTCACTTTGTGTATTTATTTGGTGACAGCTGAGAGCATCCTTGGGTTATCATGACATAGTAGATCAATGATATGCTGTAACATGATTCCTGTCCTGCAGGAAGATGCACAGGGCATGTAGGAATTTAGTAATCAGACTAGAACCACTTTAAATCACTGCTTGTCTCTTCTGCTCACACAGGAACATGCTGCATCATCTCCTTGTGCACATGTGTGGCAGGAATCAACTTTGAGTTATCCCGCTATCCCCGCTACATGTATGGCCTCCCCGAGGACATTAGCCATGGCTATGGCTGGTCCATGTTTTGTGCCTGGGGGGGCCTTGGTCTCACATTGCTGGCTGGCTTCCTCTGCACCTTGGCCCCATCCTTGAGCACACCCGCTCGCACAACAACCCACAAGCCGAGGCAGGAGAACGGAACCGTGTGACAGGACCGAGGCGCCGAGAAGCGATTGACCCACCGAACGCACAAACCACACCCTTCCAGTCTTGATGTGCAACTCTGAAACAGTTTTTGTCTGATCACCATCTCACACCACCCTCAACATTGCCATCTCCCTTCAGTGTTTTAAGTGTGCCTGAGTTGTGACAGAAGGAGCAAAGGAACGACAAACTTCACACACCTAATCTCGGAAATCGCAGAGGAACCTCCAGGAACCGCAAGAGTAACATGTAACATATGACTGAGGAATGGCTCTCACAGCACAAATATGACATTTGTTTTGGTCCAGATTTTTGACATGCTGACTTCACGGTGATCTAAAGGTGACTGTTTTCTCTAAAGAGTATTTGTCTTAAAATGGTGCTCTCTTAAATACATAAAGCCACAAACACTCCCACACAGCACACACACACAGACACACACCAGCTTTTCCACACATGCTCAATTACTCTGGATGAATCATGAGAGTAATCCTCCAAAAGGAAGAAACGTACAAATATCAGACATCCTGTCAGCATTCCTCTTTCAGTCAAGTGATGTGTGCTGTGTTATTGTTTGTAATGAAAAAAAAAAGAAAACCATTCAGATGTCAGACAACTGCCCATTGCTTATCTTTAGTGTAGCACACTTACAGATATCAAACATGAGTCCCAGGGGTAGAACATAACGTGGATATACCTGTGTGGTCAGTACGATAAAACACACACAAGTGAATTTGCAATGAAAAGCAAATCGTTTGATGCTTCTTTAAAGATTCTATATGTACACATGCATCTCTATGTAGATCCAGGTCATTGTTTGTGTGATGTAGATTTTGAGTAAGAATGTTTGTTTTCTGTTTTTTTTTTTTAGAGGTGATGATGGCTGAAAGTGTAGAGAAGATAAAGAGTGACAGGATTGTGCTAGGAGAATCCATTATGTATTCCGCAACATGAAGGTATTTTTGTGGTACGGAATGAAAAGAAGTGAGAGGCAGAAGAAAGCATGAAGTCACAGTAACTGCTGAGCTGTGACTTAAAGCTGCTGTGCTGTTACCGAACTGACAGACCCAGTTGTTTGCAGACAGCTGAATCATAACCTGACAAGAACAAAACAAGAAGCCAAACTGTGGAGGAAGTATTTGATTACTCCATTGTTTACCCTTAATATTGGTCAGCCGTTTCGTGTAATACTCTGAATACAAGCAAGTTAAGCAATTTTAGAAGAAAAAAAAATGCAACTTCAGTGATTTAACTTAAAAACGAAAGCACAAGCTGTATTCCCAGTTCTCATCTCCACTGAATACAGTAACAGAGTGGTAGAAGGCCAAAAAGTAATCATTTCCTGACTAAAATCTGACTCAGCAATGACTGAAACAACAAAACAATGGAACATAATTTGTTGTTTGGTTTTGTTTACATGTGGGTTAGATAGCACAATCACTAACGCCTTTTCATGACGTTTGTTTGCAAGCAGTATGTGACACAGTTTACACACATGTGTATCATGACAACCAAACAAATTACATGTAAAAATTTCAGGACACAATAATATTCCAGTAGACTAAATCATCAGAAGCCACTAAAAGCAAGATTTCAGTCTTCTGTACTTTTATGATTCAATAGTTGCGTTGATAATGCATTAGAAAAGCACAAAGGCACAGTATGTATATACTTTAAAAACAAAAGGTCAAAATGAAGTAATATATCCATTCCAGTTTGATTGATCTCTAGAACACATCTTATATCATCTCTTGATTAGTAAAATTCATTTCATGTTATTGTGTACTATCTAAAAAATGGTACACTAAATGTTGTTTAGTATGTGATAGGAACTTGGGAATTATTCAGTTTTTCTCTTACCTTTGGAATTCAATTGTTGGACCACAAATTCATCCAAATCTCGTATCGAAAAAGCACAAATAGTGATTTAGAAAGGCTGTAGACTGCAGAGATGTATGTTAAAAGCTGTCATTCAAATACACTGGATACTCATTTTGTGTTTCAGTTGTGGTGTGTGCACATGAGGAAAATAACAAAATGAAGTATACTGAAGTGTTAACAATTGTAAAAGAGGCTACATTCTTTGTTTTAATGTAGACAACGGCTGCATTTTCGAAAATTAAATAATTAGTAAAAAAATAAAGTAATAAATTCTTGGAAAAAACACTTTTGATTTGAAATTGGAAATGCCATTTTATATTATCAGTTGGACTAATGTGTAGAACATATCCTTAATTGTGTGTCATTAGTATAGATCAGTAAAATACACGAGTTTGTGTATTTAACAAGTGCTAATGAGATGGGACCACATAAAAGCTTTTGAGTGGAGGGTTTTAGTTTGTTCGATGTAAATGGAAAACAATCCCCCCGGTGACATTTTAAGATGATAATAACTCACAGCAGACAGTCTTCTGTCATGCAAATGTTATTTCTTCCCCTCTCCCATAAATGTTGGTTGCTGGACATGAGTCATGGGATATTCCATCAGCTATGTCAAAGAACATTCTCAGAAAAAAAAAAAAAAGTGTTATAATGTGTGTTGACAACACTGTATGTGATGTTCGGACCTTTCACCATCACCATTAACCTCCTCATGAGGCCACCACTTTCCTGAAGTCAAGGAAATTAACTGAGGCATGATTGAAAACTGTATCTTCAGTGTCTTGTTGAATCTTTGCACTTTGCTGGGTCTCATAAAAGTCAGTGAACCTGAAGTGTGAGCAGGTGGAGTTATACATTATATGTTTGCAAGGCCACATACAACAGCAAAAGATGATCAGAGCATGTAATAAGCACCCTGTTGTGTCTTTTACAGAGTTTGGGTTTATACCAAGTTGTGTGTTTAGGGTCAGTCGGTCCAGGCTCTTATTGTGAAAATATTTATGCCAGAAACAAGGACGTGCCATAGATATACAAAATATTTATATCTATGGTCATTTCACTGACAACTTGGTCAGTGTCTTTTCTGACATGCTGTGACACATAGAATGCATACTGTTTGGTGTTTTGGTTTTAAGTTCACACCCAAACTGATACACAGAAATTAAGTATTACTGTAAGCAGTAAACTGTAATGTATAAGTACATGGTGCAAGTATAATGTGTTGCTAGGACTGAAGCACAACTGCACACAAATCTTACAAGGTTTTTTTTTGTTGTTTTTTTTCCCGGACTTTTCCAGTTCTACTGTGCCACCACTGCAAACGTGCAGGACTTTATCATAAGTGTTACAAGCAAAAAATTGAAAGCGCATACTTCTGCCCCCATATCTCAAGTAGTAAATTTAAAGTACACAAACACATAACAGTGTCTGTTATTTCAAACTCAGATTTTGTCATTGATTGGATTGAGCTTCAGTACAGAAGAACAGCAGCACACAGTAGCAAAATTTACAAAACATTAAGAATAATGTACTTTAGAGAACGAATGAGGTCAGCACAGTGTAACAGTGTATTTGAAATTGTTGTAAAACCCCTCGCAAGTGGCAACTTCCTGTGTTTCATGAGGAACTTAGAAATGTACTCTGTGCAATGAGAGATGCCCTGTGAAAACGCCACCATTTAGTGTGGCACTTGTTTCAGTAGCACAGCTATTATTTTCTACAAGTCATTTATACTGTTTCAATCCACGGCAGATGTTATGTGGGGACTAAAACGACATTACAGACTTGCATGAGCTCATTACAGCTAGTTTCTTTCAATATATTGAAAACTTGTGTCCATTTTTAATTAATTTATTTTACTGAAATAAAATATGTAATTACTAATGTGTTGTGACTTTCAGTGTTTGCATTTGTGCCCAATTTCAGCAGGTTTGCTCTCCAAAGTTGCACACTTGTCAATGAATCTTCCCCACTAATGTTCCTAATGTTTGTTTTTTTTTTTAACTTTCGTAGGTGACTGTCTTCATCTGGCTGATGGGGCAGATGTACTGTTGTAGTTTTAGTTTATGGAGTTAAAATTGAAAAAAGATGTCCAGTCCAGCTAAGAGATGTATGTCATCAAGACTAGAGGTAAGACATCATCATAGCAAAGCTGTCCTCCAAACAAGCTTGGAGGCGAGCCCTGGCCTTTTGTCACTTAGGACATGGTGCCATCTAGAGGGAGGACTTGATGCTTTGTGCCTTTGCCTTTTTAAGGCTGAGGTAATAAACTCAACTCAAATAATAATTTTGTTTTTTGCATCCATCATGTATTACAAAATATTAAATGAATGACCAATTATGATACATACCATTAAAACAAAAAATGTTATCAGCTGTAATTTCATCTTTAAACTGTTTATTTTAAACAGAAAACAAAACAGATTTTATCCAGTAAAATACAGAAAAATTCCGTACATTAAAAGTCATTATGCATAGATTGTTAAGACTATTCAAACTGCTGCTGGAACTAAAGGATCCAAAATACAGATGCTCAAAGATAAAAATTCAAACTATAGTACCACAATACATAAACTCAGAGCTGTATGTTCACTAACTACGCTACAATAACCCAAGTCACAGTCTTTCATAATTTCTCACAGCCCAAGATGATGTATTCAGATCGTTTGTTTTATTCAACCAACAGTCTAAAGATCTTCAGTCTGTGATCATTTATGACAAAGGAAAGCAGCAATCCTCACATTGATTAAGCTGGTTTGGCATTTTCTCTTGAACAGTGACTGAGACAATTAAATGACTATTCATTTTCTGCTAATCAACTAATTGTTGCATACATACAGTCATGTTGCTTCACTGGCAAGTTGTTCATACAGATAACAATCAGGTAAGAACCAGTCATATCTACAACTTCAATAGAAAATGTTGGATTTCCCTTTGAGTTGGAGGCAAAAGGGATTTGAACAATATGTTAAATCATTGACCTTTTACAGTTTGGTCTTATTAGGCAAGTGGAGCCAGAAGCAAAAGTTTGAGAGTCTACTTCTTGCTACGGTAATGGGCACCAACCACCATGTAGCTGTCAGGTGAGATGTTCAAACTGGGCGTCTTTGCTTTGTACCTACAAACCCTGACCTCAGTTCTGCCGGTCGGTCCTCCTCTGCAGGGGTCGTGTTTGTGCAGGTAACTTATAAAGGTCTCCCAGCCCCCGCCTACACGCACCATCACATGACGCTCATTCAGCATCTGCAGAGGTGACACAAGACAGTTCAGTCGGGATGGGGGATTGAAAGGACAGAAAGCCTGCGTATATTTTGTGGTTGGGTTATTGCAAGTATGTTTATGAATTCTCAATTACGTGAAAAATCAGTCGTGAAGAGACCCCCCCACCCCTCCCCACCCCCCCACCTCCTTCGTATACACACACTGGTCTAATATTTACAAATTCTGCATGTATACTCTGGCTATGAAAGGCAAATGCTCTCTCAGATAGCTTTGTCAAAATCTCATTAAACCAAATGAATCAACACGTCATGGCACACGTCAGCTGAGCTCACACACGCAGGACTAATCCTCATATGAATATGCAAACACACGCATGCAGTGACGCACAAAGGCACACCCACATAGATCTGCAACACAAACCACCAAATAAGCACTATTTTACATAAAATGATTACTGTACAGCCAGTCTATCCTTTAATAACAGTTGCAGAGAGGTCCATTATATCTGAATCAACACATTCTTCACAGACAGCTGTCCTTACAGCTGAAAACCAACTGCTGCCATGGCAACTACTGCCACAATATAGAGCCTGGAAAAAAAAAATGAAAGGAGAAATTGAGATGAGTTGAGCACAGACCCTCAATTCCCAGCAGACATTAACATTCCCAGGAGGTGCTTCAAAGCCATCCGTTGTCCTGTCAGCACCGGCCCACCCCCTCTTGCCTTATCACCAATAAACCCTTCATTATGGAGCCATTAAGAATGCAAGCAGATCTACTCTTCCTATGTGGGGAGGTGTGTGTCACGTGTATATAGGAAGAAAAATCAATGGTACAAGCACAGACACATGCAGGCGACAAGGGGCAGCTTTAGAGGAAACTCCAGACGTGGTCTGTCTCAGCTGTCATCCTGCAGATTAAAATGTTGAGGTTGACAGGGGTCAAGTCCGACATCCTGAATAAACCACTCTCCTGTCAGATGTGGAGGGAATATCATTCTGACTGCTCTTCATCCTCAAAAATTCATCATCATCTCAAGTTTATTTCCCAAAGACATACATTTTTTTAAATTATATAAATACAATCCAGCGTTAATTGTCATTTCCAATTAGATGTGATCTTTTCCAGTATTTATTCTCTGTTTTTATACAAACTAGTATATGTTGTTAAATCTGCAATCTTTAAAGTAAGCTGCTTAAATTTTAAAGCTTTTATCTTATGTTTTTTTTTTTTAAATTATTATTATTGCTCATATAACTGTTTTACTATTCCTATGAGTCACTTGTTTGTTATTTGGTTTTATATGTGTTGTTTCTTGTGTGCTGGTTGTCAGATTGTTTGACTATGATTGCTTCTTGTTCTCAGCTTTCTGTTACCTGATCAAATAAAGTTATAATATAAACATATTTCACATGTCTTTTAATTTATCATTTTTATATTTCTATAGCTGAATTCTACTGTCTATTATGCATCAGAACATTATTAAAGCAGGAACGTAGGATTAACAACCACTATACCAAACTGATGATTTATTGTAAAAGAAATACAGTCAGCGTCTTTCTGTACCCTACTGTAATATTCTACACAAGCCCTCTTTGTCAGGCACACTCCTTTATTTCTGTCTCTACAACTGCCCCCCCCCCCCTCTTTCAGGTCTCCGTACAAAGTGTGCTACGTCTGCAGCCCATAAACTACCGCCTGGATTCCCCTGTGTCCTCCCTGGCAGCTCCATTGATTCCCTCTCTCCTTTCCTGCTGAAAGATGCATGAGTGTTCTCAGGAACGGCAAGTCATTGAAACACTTGCCAGTAGGAGGCAGGCTTTAGCCACATCCGCTGCTCTGTCTTTGAGCGCAGCCAGTCCTTTGTAAATTTGTATTAAGTCACAAGCCGATGAGGGTTAGTTTTGTAATTTCTGAATGTTCACCTTTTTTTTTCTAAACCCTTTCTCTCTCTTTTCTTTGTTTTTCCTCATCAAATCATAGGCCAAAGGATAGGGGGCGCTGTATGCTTTTATATATTTTAAAGCCCCTTAAGGCATTTTGTTTTACTGGATTAATTGCTATGGAATTTGGTACAATTGTCCATACTTGCAAGAAAATGCAGCCTAATGAGTTTTGAGTGAACAGTCAGATATTCATGTTCCCCTCAAGTTAAACTGTAATAACGTTGGTTTGATATTTTAGTTTACAACAAAATACCTGCAGCCTCAGCTGTTCTTTAGCTTTGGTGGTAATCAGCAAATGTTAGCATTTAGATGGTAAAATTTGTGTTTTTAAAAAAAAAGCTTAACATCTTCATTATATCATTGTCCCTGTGGACATGTTAGCATGCTGACATTAGCATTTAGCTCAAAGCACTGCTGTGCCTAAATACAAAGTTGCTAAAAGGTGCTACATGTAGCATCTTTGTTTTGTTCATTCATGATTACTTCACTGAGGTCTTATACTAATGATTAAAATCACACCAGATTTTTCCTGTGATTAACCATTTTATAAATGAGTGCTACACTATTGGCAATCATATCTAAGGTCAGAGGTCAGGGTCACCTAGAGGACAAGACCCTGTAGCTTCTACTGAGTCAATGTCTTCCTCAAGTACACTTGAGAAAGGAGTATGATGAAGGGGTGTTCTATGAAGAGGCTAGGCTGAGAAAAACAATTACCTCATTCTCATTTGAGTTATTTCGCTCAGCACTAACTAGTCTTCAAAAAAGATGTTTTCATTTATTTTTAGGTTTATAGCATGATAAACAAAGAACTAATGTACCATGATATTGTGAAGTGTTTCAATGTCTTTTCCTTCCATTGACACGGTCAGACTGCATCTCTGCTACAAAGCTGAGGGAGAGCCTAATTGGGTGCAGAGAAGAAAGAAAAGCCTTCCTCTTTTTTAACACCAAAGAATGGCGGAGCACTCCAGGGCCAGCATGATTGAATAGTCTCCATAGGGAATAGAGAGGGGGAGATGGGGGGTAGAAAGTTTGCATGTGAGGAGGGGCGGTCATGCTCAGCCGCTCATTAACAAGCTGTCTGATTAAACCCCTCGCTAATGACTTTGTCTCGGTAATCAATAGTATCTGCTCTTTAAAAAGGTCTGTACACATTGAATGGCATGCTCTCCAAGGAGCAGCACAGGGGTTATCATGGTATATGGTAATTGAGGTTTATAGCGTGTTTCCCTGCACACATGTAGGCAGCTGTGAGCTTCAAGGTAATGGATGGAGTCAGTGTTGATGGGCTGCAGCGCTCTATTCACACAACTGAGGTACGTTTGCTTGTCAGCAGTGAGGAGAAAAGGGAAGGGAGCGGTGTGAGTAGAGTCTACAAACTAGTAATTATAGCTGAAAACTGACAGATGGACACAAAGTTTTTGTAAAACACTGTATTTGCAAGGCTACATGGAGAAAGTGAGCACAAAAGGTCAACAATTGAGATGGTGTAGAAAAACAAATTCTTGAAATACTGGAATATTAAATAATGAAAAGGTGATTTTTCTCTTCTCTCAACATTAATTTTCCTTCACAAAAATGCAAAAGTGCATTCTACTGGACCTAACCATAAACTAATAACATGCTTTGGTTATCACATCTTTATTGCTTTGGGTCTGCAGTGGAGAAACAGGTGTTCTGTGACTTGAAGAGGAGCCTTCTTTTCTAAATGGGCAGTAAAAATGTGCTGTCTGTCAGCCAGCCAAAACGTAGATGTCACTGTGTTACAAGCAAAGTGCTGCTGACAGCATTGATTACCAGTTTAGAAAGTGTTGGGTCAATGGGGTTTTCAATATGTTTAACAAAGCACTAAATGGGTTTCAACTAGTGACCAGTTAGCAGCCAAAGCTGTGATGACTCTGTTTAATGTAGAGGATATATAGCTCAAATTGTTAGACAATTTACTCAAATATACAACACACACTGATGCTATTATGTTATGTCTTTGTATAGATGGATGGTTGTATACAGACAGTTAAGTAAAACCTTATTCAAAATCATCCTGAAAGAGATGTGTTTGTTTTTCCTTCAGGTTTGAACTCCTTGCTGAAGGTCTACATACTGAAAATCATTGTCAGCCCAGTCCTATCCTGACCATTGGTTGCCAAGCAACTCTGCCTCCCAGAAGGCCATTCCTCGAGCCTTTGTACAGACGCATACGGGTGAAGCACGACTCAGGGAGGCTATAAGGCACTGATGTCTTCATCCTAAATGACTGTAAATCAGTCGCTCTGACACAATGCACTTGTTGCTGACTCAGCTGTTGATTAATGACTCGAGGGCCCTCGCACCTCAAATCTTGTTATGTGTTGCAGAATCTATGATGCACTGATTTGTCACGATATCAAAGTATCAAGTTACAATTCCGTACATCAGATTTTACATTAATGTACTGAATTTCGCAGATCTGTAGCTTTAGTTTATTCATTTAATGTTTAATATTATATTATTCTACATTTTATAAATTTGTCTTAGATTATTTATCTAATATTTTACTTAACAACATAACAGCAGTATCATCATCAAACCAGTGGAGGAGGTGGGTGTGAACCAACCTTGTCTTCTAGAAAATATGTTTATTGCTGGATTCTGTTCACTGGCAATGTTTTCTCCAGAGTACGAAGCACTACATTTTTGTACTTCACACAGGGTGGATGGTGGGCGCACAAGGTGCAGGACTTTGACCCGTGGTTCACAGCCAGGTCTCCTGTGCGCTTAAACAAGAGCTGCGAGTGCCTACACGTAAGACAGTTTAATCACGATTTTACGAACAAGGATAAAAACAAAGTGCTCCTGCCTTTTTGAGGATGTTACCCAGAGTGCAGTTTAATTACACTTTAATTCCTACAAGTGAAACAAACAAAGAACATAAGTTCTCAGTAAACATTTTGCAGATACTCCCAGTCTCAATATTTTGTGACTTGGCATATACTTTAATTAACATTGTGTATGTGTGTCCTTTGTATGCATGTAAAATGTATTTGGTGTTGTTTTGCTATATTATAGTTTCTAGAAGCCTGAACACACTTACCCGTATATACAGAACTTTATCCCCAACACGGTAACAGCCTTTAGGTTGCTTCTCAACAAGGAACCTGGTGGGACAGCTGCAGGGGGGGTTTTCAATAATGTTTCTCACCTGGAGAGAGAGAGCAAATCAAGTATAAACATTCAGTGCAGACCTTTAATCTCTTTAAGCTCAAATAAGACTAATTTCATTGGGAATAAAATGCATACAATGTCATCCAAAATGTTGTTGGTGCCTGCGCTCCTGCGGCTTGTGGATTTGCTTGAGGATCGCGGAGTCGGGGCTGCAGGTGGGAAGGTGGTGAGAGGTGTAGCTGGAGTATGGTCGTTTACTGTGGTAGGAGAGACTTTGGCAGGGGATACCAGGGTTTGGTCTGGTGAGGGGGCTGACAGCGGAGGGGAAGCAGATGTGTTAGTGGTGCAGGATGAAGAGAACAAAGGTGTTTGTGTTGAGGCGGTGGTTGTACAAGGGTTAGAGGCTGAGATGGAGGACCGAGGAGGAGACAAACATGTGGGTGCTGGGTTTGTTGTGGCTGATGGAAGATCAGAGGCAAGGGAGGCAGTGAGAGGTTCAGACAGACAGGTTGTGCTTGGAGTGAGGGGCGCAGGTGGAGGAGGGGGAGACTGGGCTGGGGGCAGGGATGACTGTGATGGTGAATACATTGATGTAGGAGGAAAAAAGGAGAGGGGCAGAGGGGATGATGGAGATAAGCAACCCGCCTCCTCCCTCTCTATCTCTCTCTCCAACTTCACCAGCCCCGGAGGCTCCACTCCGTACCTGAAAGAGAGGTTTAACAAAAATATACCAGCAACCAAAAGGATAATTTACACAGTAGAGCATAGCGATTGCCATTGCGATTGATTTGAGGGGAATACTTTAAACAGTTCAAGCACGTAGCTAAAGGTAGCTAATGGATAAACTGAAAAAATTGCTAAAATAGAATATAAAGAATATAATGGTCGAATGCTTAAGCATGTGGCATTTCTACTCAGTGTGATTCAGATGTTTCAGGAGTTGTACAGTGGGTGGGGCAGTTCTGTTTTTTTTTCTAGTTACCTGGCTGCAATCCGTCCCAGTTCCATCAGACACAGGCACACTTCCCAAGGTTGCTTGTGGAGGACTTCACATAGCACATGCAAGTGCAAACAAAAAAGGTGGAAAGGCAAAGATTAAAAAAAAAAAAAAAAAAAAAAAGTTACTCATCTGAAAAGAAAGATGTTTCCGGAGATAAACTTCTGCTTGTGTCAAAAGAAAACAGGAGCTGCAGTTTGAACAAACAGGGCGCATTTCAGGAGGTACTCTGTCTCTATTGTGCATCTGTATCTTTGAAGCTGAGCAGGAATTCCTGTGGGCTCTGGATGCGCAGCTGAGGGCATGGGGGTACGAAAAGCTCTCCTGCTTCCAGTCCGCTATTTATAAAAAGGGGCTCGGTGCACTCAGTGTGGACCTAGTCCTAGTTACTTATTTCCTTATGGTGACAATTGGTTGAGCATGCAGAAAATTATAAACAACTACATATCTACAGTCCACAACATTACTGATTGAAAAAACATTTAGTCAGCAGAGCAAGTGTCAATATCAATGATGGTGTTTTTTTTTTGTTTTTTTTATTCATCACCATATGACATCTGCCATTGCATCAAGACTGCTGCAAGAAAAAGAGACGAGAAAAAGGATAATATCTGTGCCATCATGTCGCTGAGGCAGGAAACTAAAGCCTGAAGTTTACTCTCCCTGTCACTCAATTAGTCAAGTGAAGCAGGTTTGTCTGCCTGCAGGGGGGACTCATTGTTGGTGGGGATTAACGTGCACATTATCATTCTCACGCATCTGCCGCCTTGCGTAGACATGCCCAGGCGAGAAGTGCACAGAGGAGAGTATGTTTAATGATACAGAGCCATGTTAGCATGTTGACTGCCAGTTTTCTCCTCAGGCACACGCAGCATCACACATACAGAGGGTGTTAGTGAGAAATGATACAGGGAGTCTGAGAGCATAGAAACATGTAATCACCACAGTGACTCAGTCACATTCAGTGTGATCATTGTGACTTATCTTGAAATGCTATCTTTCCATACTCCTTTTTGCTTTTAATGGGTTTGTGAGCAGCGTTTTGAGTTTTACAACAAATTCAGCTTATTTGAGTTTTAAGAGTGAAGACATTATAAATCACCAATAATACCAATTAATCAGAAAGTGTACAGAAATCACTTGAAAGTAACTGCTGGTCCCAGTAAATAGAAAAAAATGAATGTATTCTTTTTTGCACCTGATGCACAATGTCATTTATTTGGCAAATAAGCCACATTATGCTGATCTATCATGTTTATTCAGACATAGCCAGTGGGTTAGCAGTCGAAAAAAGGCCCTGACACAACAGCACGAGAGAGATCGTGGAGGGATGGAGACATTAAAGAAGACACATAAGGGGCACAAAGTTCTCACACAGCAAACAGACAGTTGAAGACTGGGAGACACAAATACATTATTTCTACTATGTGACATGATTTACTTACGTTTACATTTACATTTACTCATTTGGCAGATGCTTTTAGTAACTTACAAGTGAAGGATAATAGTATTATAGCTACAGTGCAGTGGGTGCATGTAAGTATTCGGTACTACATCTATTTAATAAGTGCTCAGAGACTGTATAAGGAAGTGTGTAAAATAGTGCATAGTAAGTGCTACTTGAGGCTTTTACTGGCAAAAGGGGCAAAAAAAAAGTCAGCGCTCGTGAACTCCATAATGTTGAATGCAATCTCCGGTCTTAACTCACCCAAATCCTCTGACTCAAAAAGGTAAGCCTCATCAACGCCAATCTTTCGACACCAGTAAAGGAAGTTGGCTGTGTTGTCTCGGGCAAAAAATGATCCAGAAGTTGCATCAGCTCGCCAGTGGATCACTCTTCTTACAAAGGGCTGTAATTGTTTTCAGTACACACATACATACAGTTAGTTTATTTCTGCAGTAACACATTAATGGATTAATGTTGGTTCATGCGTAATGATAAACAATGCACATACACATTCTGTGGGCTTTAGCTGTGACATCCTCAGACGTTACTGCATTTTCATTTTCCTAAGTCCCTTTCCTGCAGTTCACTGACTCTTGACAACTGGGCAAACACATGTCATGTCTATTAATATAAAATTGACATTTTCATTAGCTATTGTCAGTTTGTCAGTCTTGTCATGACTTGTACAGGTCGGTAGAGTCACAGTGGTAAAGTGAAAAACAGATTAAAATATTCTGAAACAAGCGAGCATAGATTATTGTGATATAATGGTAAATATTTGTTTAATTAAAATGACTTCCAAGGTGTGGTTTTGTGTTTTTGTGAAGTCTCCTCCTCTGTGTTTGTGTTCGTGTGTGTGAATGTGTGCATGACTTTGTGTTGTTGCAGCACCTTGCCATTGTTGGCATGGATCATCTTGTCCTGGAGCAGCTGCGCCAGCTGACAGAGGAGAACACCATTATCCAACCTCTCCATCAGACTGTCCGCTGTGAGGTCCACACCTGAGGAGGATACACACACATCCACACTGAATCACATACAGTAAAATGTAGGTATTACACAAGATATACCAAGATCTTAGGACAAGATCAACCTGAACAAATTTTTGCCTGGATTGGCATCAAAACATTATTATATTTCTTGTTTTAAGAGGAATCTATCCACTGTAGTTTTCAGGAAGTGGGATCCTCCAAAGATGAGTAATAAAAGGTGAAAAATGATCCAGTTTGAAATGAAGAGAAAAATTGGAGCGCACTGTCACAAAAGAAAATAAAAATAAAAAAATAACAAAGGTGAATCTTCAACCAGCTAAAAAATAACCACCCATAAAAAGCCGTATTAACATATCTACTGTAGAATCAGGACTAAAGAAGAGTCTTTGTTGATCAGGTGTCTGAAATGAGAGGGTAACCATTTGCAAACAGATGTCCAATTCCTGCGTATGTATATAACATAATCTCCCTCATAATACTTTAATATTATGAGGGAGGCAACACACATTTAAATCTCATTTTGATTTATAGACTCACAAAATGGCCACAGGTGGCCACAGGAATGCTTCATCAGGGAAAAGCTTTGAAGTGTCAAGCAACAACTTACAATCCAGTTTTAACTTTAACACATTCAAACTGGAACTAATATTATCATGTTTCTGCTTCCAAACAAATCAACACTCATAGGCCAACAAGTTGCCAAGGCTCTTTTTTTTTTGTAGTAGTAGTATTTGCATCAGTCAGAACCTTGTCATGTTGGAGTCTCGTCACTTTCCAGACACCCTCCAACAGGTTGCGGCATGTATACACCCTTTATGTTTTCCCTAACAATGCAGTAAAGTGGAAGAAAACATCCTTTCTCTGGAGTCCCAGCCACACTTCCTCTGGTGGAGTGGTATTTCAAGGATTTGGGATAATAAGTAGGTTAATGTGCCTCTGCAGCCTTTTCACTTTTTTCTTCAAAATAAAAGCCCCACTCAAATTGGTCTTGCTGTTCTATATCTATATTTGACTGTGACAAACAACAGCCTGATGTGATATTTTGGATATTATTATTACTTAAATATGTTATACTGAAATTTTGAATGAACTTGTAATTTAGCTGCACAAAGAAAAGTAATGATCCCAGTTTAACAGACTTCAACAATCAAGTATTAGTTTTCAATTGCAGGACAGCAGTCTCACCCATCATGTTGTTGAGCCAGAAGGCCAGGTCCTCTTTCATAGGCAGCAGGCTGGCATCATGACGGTAAGGCAGCCACTGGTTGTACTCCTGAGGACTAGCGAGGCCTGGCCCAGAGTGTCTGTACTTTTGGCTTGGAAGACAGTTCATCCCCAACCCAGTCAGGTGCCTGGGACTCAGAGGGCCCTCAAGGCTGGTGTTCATCACCCCCACGTCACTGTCCATGCTTCAGCTCCAATTGTTCTTTGGCCTTGATAGAAATAATACATATGTTTTTGTTTTGATTGATAATGCACTTGTCAGGTTTTCATTTTTTTTTATATTTTTCATTAGTCTCTAAGTATGAGAGGTTTGAAGAAGGGGAGACGTCATGTCTGTTTTTCATGCTCATGTTTAACAATTTTACTATTTCTATTTGCATATGTGAAACTAAATACGTTATTTACAGTTCACTTTACAGGTGTTTTTGTCACAGTTAGGGCAGCTTGGCTTTAGATTTAGCTATATATCAAGAACTGAACTTAGCCCAGCTGTACTCTGCTGAGTTTGTCTTTCACTACACCTTGGCAAAATACAACATTAAGACACATAATATTACAAATAATGGGTGAAACAACCACAAATGTTACTGATGTGTAAACCAGGGTGTGCTCTCCACAAATAACAACAAAGAGTCAGAACTAATTGAAGTGGGAGTGAGAAAAGAATAAAAGAAAAATAAAGTAAATATAAAATAACACAATTTCATGTTTTAAATCCTAATTGCATTGTAATTGAAGGCTTTTTAGTCTTCACATTTTGTTATTCACATGCCCAACTATGGAAAAGTTAGTGTCTCTTGATATGATCTCCTGATCATACTGTCTGTAAAGAGACCACTCCCTCCAATGTTTTTAAGTAAAAATGTATTCATGTTCACCTGTGGCTAATATGAGGCTTATTAGAGCAAATTCCATTTTTCTTTTTCAGGTGTTTTCTTTGCTGCTGACAAAGTCATTGGGTGTATGGGCATTGACGTGCTGAAATGTACGGGCATGTCAGTGTTGTTTTAAGACAAACTTGAAAGACGCAATAAATAATTAAAATGTAATGGTTTTTGAGAATACTAATGGGTGTTCTTTGGCGTGAAAACACAAAGGTGTTCTCCACATGTACAAAAGCAACAATACATGTTGAAACATATTTTACACACTGGCTCCCATGCACAGACCTTATACACACAATCATTAATCAAAGGGATTAAACTGACTGGCTTAATAAGACATACAGCTACAGCCCTGAGCCAGCCTCCTGGTGCTGTTGCATGGCTCATTTGTCCTGTTCCCAGAGCAGTCTCCATCATAAAGCTCAGCCCCATGCAGAGGCATGGTCTGACTGCCAGTAATACTCGCTGCTAATCAGCTGGAATTAAGACAACAACACATGCAGTGGGTCACTGGGTCTGCTGAGTAATGTACAGTAGACGCAGAGGCTTGGTTTGTGCCAAATGACTGACTTTAAAGTTTAATTGTAAAATTACAAGACCGTGCGGTCATTCAGACCAAAAACAGCCCTGCGTTAAAACAACGCCAAGGGTTGCAATTTTGGAGGCATGTTGTTTCAGGTACTAGTTAGAGTAAATTTTAAGGCTTTGCAGATGCAAAAATGCTACACAGAGGTTTATAATATACTTTGAGACTAGATTGTTATGCAGACTTTATTTAGCATTCACATTACAAAGTAATCCATCTGGAATGTGTGCCTGTGTGCTTTGCTGGATAAAGTCCTGTTGAAGCAAAAGTTGAGCCACGTTTGACTCTTTGCTGTTTGACCCTTGTGTTGTTCGGCTGGAGCCTCATGGCCTCGTTCAAATGAATGAGAGGGCTGCATGTTTTTGGAAGGGACTACTGTTGTTTTGAAAACAGCCTAAGAGCCTACAGCCATGCTAGAGGCTCTGTGAGGCTTTACATGAGTTAAATCAAGACATGAATGCCAAGGGAACATCAGTTTCTGTACACAATTTCATGGCAATTCATCCAAAAGCTATTGAGCTGTTTCAGTGGTGGACCAACGGACCAACCGCACCCTGCCGCTAGCTTGGATAATAAAAATCTTATCTCTAACAAAGACTTCATCTTTAGAGGGATATTCAAGTAAAAGCACACCTGGTGGGCAGATGTTTGGGACCCAGGCAGACAGCATCACAGCTGGCCTGCTGAGCTCATTTATAGTTGTGCACCACCTGTGTTCTTGCATGAATGTACCTGTAGCTCAGTGTTGCAGATCATCATTACAAGTTCAAGTACAAGTGTAGATTGTTGTAAAGTTGCCCTACATCAGCAAAAAGTTGATTACAAATCTCTCGCACCATGATTATAGAAGTAGGGCGAAGGTGTATCTGCAATATGTATGTCAGTGGATTCTGTGCTCAGGTTGTGTCAGACAAATGTGAGGATGATGTAGACGTAAGGTTCTGACTGGATGTGGTGGAAAGGGTCCTTTGTAAACACATCATGTAGACATGGGGCAGAGACGAGGTATATGAAGGGGCTTCCTGCCAAGTTTGAGGCTGGTTTACAGGTTGACCAGCAGGGCATGAGAGCCTCTGTCTCTAACAAAACATCCTGGTGCAAAATTCACACCTCTGCTACAGGATGGCTCTGCTGGGAAGAGAAGGCAAAGGTCACCCTCTGGCCTAACTCTCAGACACTAGTCGTCTTTATATTCCTGCAGAGCTGAGGGTCCATGTATGTAAATACACACAGACTGGCGCACAAGCAGACACACACACACACACACAGGCCCATGCATGTATCAGTGTTTCTATTCCACCTCATTTACTTTGCGCAACCTTTAATGTTTCTAAAGTAAGACCTGGTCCAGTCGTATTTCCCAGCCTTTAATCGTCTTTTGGCAATAAAAGTGAACATCTTCAGTCTAACCAGCTATTTGGGTTACGCCTACCTACCTGAAAAATGTGTGCCAAATGACAGATTTGAGCTGCAGCATGGGCTTAAACACCTGAACATGAACTGTATGTATAAGATGACAGAGGGATTAATGATTGGGTGCCTTCAGCACAGCTTTAACACCGGTGTCTCCGGAGAATGAAACCAAAGCCAGTGTCTGGTAAACAACTAACTTCACAACTAGTTAACAAAATTCTGTTTCCCTACATGACAGGCACGGCTCTCACCTGCTTCAAAAAAGTTGAAGTCGCAAATCTGTCAGTGAAAGAATCTTCTCTTCATTCAGGAAAATGTGTCTACGTTTCTACAAACAAATTTCAGTACAAATTGAGTTTGCTGCTCCTGTAACCTGCAGGCTTGTGCTCTCCGCTTTTGTCTTCAAAGTCTGTTCAACATCCACTCCATCTGTCAACTGTTTGAAAAAAATACTATTCATAAATATTAAGATGAATAACTTCAAGTGGATGTCCGACAGCACTGCTGGCAGCGGTAGCTGTCTCCGTCAAAGATCTGCTGTCTTGAATGTTAGCTGCAGGATTGTACAATCTTAAAGGAGGTAATGTAAAACTAGTAAATGAATAACAGGTATTGAATGAACACAACTGCATAGTTGAGATATAGGTTTCAGTTTCAGTGGTCCTCTCATTCTATGGCTTTCCTTCAGCTGCCTCTAGACTAAATAAACCTCATATCAACACAGGATGGAAAGGTCTGTTGCCTGCTTCTGTTTATGCACCCTGAACAGTGGAGACCTACTGTGCTCCAGCTCCAGTGAAACACAATAAAATACAATTTTAGCACCAAGATGTAAAAAAACGGATTGTTTTGAGGTAAATCAAATAAACAGTGGGCACCTCAGAACAGTCAGTTCATTTAGTGAATTCTGACTCAAGTTTTTGCGAGCAAGGCCATGAAAGGTCAGACACCATGAACATGTTGGGGAATTTATTTCTCCATCAATCTTCTGAACCCTCATGTAACAACTCATTTTAAAACTCACATTCAGACACATATTTTCTTCTGACTATAAAGTTCCCTCATTTTTGTTTGCTCTTAAAACTGCTTATTCAACTTTTAAATCAAATGCTTTAAATTCTGAAAATGCTGTGTTATCCTGCCATGAGAAAAAAGGATAAAAATATTTTACATCATAACAAAAACATTAACCTTATGGTTATTGACCTACTTTCAAACACTTATAGCATAATGAATAACTTTTGCAGAAATATTCAAATAAACATATCAATAAGGAACACTTAGAAGAAAATATACCTATATGTAGCCTACTAGTTACTTTACAAATCAGGATCTTATATGTAAACAATTGTATATTAAACTAACCAGCTATATGAAAAATTGTAAAGCAAAAATTGTTAAAGATGAACCTTGACTACATTAAAATGCTGCTTACATGTGACTGACACACAGTGAATCACTATGACCCAATTATAAATTACATTAATAGGCCTACACGACAAATGCAACTCTCTGAATGTGGTTATTTTGCATAATGAGTACTTTTACTTTTGATACTTTTATTTAATTTTACTGCTTATATTTGTTTACTTTTACTTTAGTAAGATTTTGAATCCAGGGCTTTTACTATTTTTACATTGTGGAGCCTTGTACCACTAGCAGGCTACTTCTTCCACCACTGATGAGGGAGCTAATAGTTGCATTAGTACAGTGTTTTTACCACCATCATCATTATCACTGTCAACATCAGCACCAAACTTTTATAATAGGAAAACACGCAGTACCTTTCTCCTGCAAACATACTTACAAAACGCCAACAGGATTCTTCAAATGACCTGCTTTTTCATGAAAGTTTGTTTTGAGTATCTTCTCGCCCGTATCTGTCCTCTCAGACACACGCACTCATCACGGCCCGCCAGATGTTCACCGCCCTCAGGTTCACCACATGTAACTACACCGCACTGTGACAGGGGCCGTCGCTTTTAAAACAGCCTCTCCTGAACACGCCTGCAAGTTTGTGGTGTCAACTTACAGCTGCTGAGGAGTTAGACTGAAAAATAAATCATCACCGCTGTCTGGTCAAGTTTATTTATTTATTTATGTATTTATTTTAAGAACGCGATGGAATGACTTGTCAATTGTACTCAAAAGTGACCTTTCAGATTAAAAGTTTCAACTGAAATACATGATCAGCTTTTTCAAAATAAGATGCATTTTTATGGATTAAAAAAGTAAGCCTTTATAAAATAGTTTTAAAAAACTAGGTGTAAAGCCTACATCTTTTCTTATAATACTCCTCTGCATTTAAAAAAAAATGATTGCAGGACTTTTGCTTTTATATTGTATAACTTTCACTTAAGCAAAAGTTTTTAGCAATTCTTGCACCATTGTGAACTTGTGAAACTTAACCCCTTAGGTACCCAGTATTTACTAAAATAATTTGTTTATATATATATATATATATATATATATATATATATATATAAAATGCCCAATTGTTACTCTGTTATTCCCCACAGTCTTGTTTTCTTCCACTGTAACTAATATTAAGCACCAGTAAGAACCAGTGAATATTTTACATGATTCATACAACTAAATTACACTGTAAAACGCAGGCTGGATTATAAAGTGTTACCCATTTGTTGTTGTTTGTTGTTTTTTTTTTTGTTTTTTTTTGGATGACCTTTGACGCAACCCTGGGTTTCAGGAGTGAAGGAACAAAACCCTAACCCAGCAATCAGCAGCTCACCTGAGCCATGGCCCCCTGATATAAGGTGTCACCCAGTTTTTTAGTCAATTGTTTAATGTAAACATTATAAGAATTTTGAATAATCTTACAGCTAACAAGTCAGGACTGAGAGCTACGTTTCTATGGTACCAGGTAAGCAACACCTGCTGATCTTATCTTTGGTTTTCCTTTGCTCAAAGAAAATAGTCTGACTGATGAGTTAGCAGAAGCTAAATAAAATGTTCAAGTAGGTCTATCTGTTTAATACTTTGAAACTGCTGGCAGGTCAGACACTAATGGTTGGTGACATTGGTCAGTCACCTATTTTAGTTCAAAGGGTCTTAATTAATCTACAGTTCATTAGCATTATGTAAGATCATGGATGAATTACAGGAACTGGATGTCGGACTCAAAGATCCAGTCAAATGAAAATTGCTCACCTGATGCATTTGCCAAAAATGTGTCTCCTGTTGTGTGGCACACTGCACATGAACATTTGTGTTTTCCCCTCTGGCCCAGCACGTGCACTGCATGGATCCTCCAGACTCTGTTCTAGGAGTAAGAAAACCTCAGTCAAGTCATTCCCACTGTCATTTAGTACTACACTAATAAACAAAAGTCCAGCCTCGGGACAGAATCACATTACTTTGACAACACCAAAACATGTTGCAATTGTGGGTTTGGGACATTTGATTTTTTGACGTTTTGACATTTTCTCTGTGTTTGTAAACAATATAGGATTATAAAAAATTAGTTGGATAAAATGTTGGATTAAAAAAAAAAAAAGCATCTTTGGAATTTATCATCATGGCATCCTAGGATAACTAAACACAGTTCTGGTTGGGAATCACCAGTGAGCTGTGTTGACATGTAAACTATTAAAATTATTTTTTCATGTTAGTTCCTGTCATGAACTGTTTTTCTTCTATGTAATTATTTTTATACAGTCTATGGTTTTATATGGTTTTAAGGCGGTTGGGTACCGTTTTTTAATGCTTCCCACGGTAACCCCCTGTTTAAGTGGGTGTGGTCGTGATTGCTTGTTCATGTCAAATATAGACTGTATATAAAAAGCAAAACAATGATAACAAGAAAATGCAACACTAGATACGTTTGATTTTGCGCCTGATTTTGCCCCTCGTTTTTAATTTGCTATCTTAATACCTGATCGACCCAGCACAAGACCACATCAATCTAATAATACTCCCACCAAAAACAGTCACGTTATGATGACAACAGTAGTATTATTAAGCAAAGAAATACAAGTTTTATTTCAGTGTAAACGCTTAATTCGTGGTTTCACAAATAAGTCTCTCTAAACTTCTGTGCTTTGAAAGCGGCTTCTGCACATGGATGTCTTATAAGACCTTATAAGACATCCACGCCAGAGCCGACAGAGAGACGAGATATGTGTTGCCAAATCTCGCGAGAGTGTGTTGCCGAGACAGAGACAGATCTCGAAAAAAGTAAATTCTCTCATAATCTGTTGTTCAAAAAAAAAAAAAAAGAAAAAAAAAAAGCCATTTTGATTGTCAGAATGTTTTGAAGAACTCGTGGGGCTTGTGAAAAATAGATAAAGTTTTTATTTCGGTGACTATGAAGCATGGACTGTGGAGGAATCAGTCATCTGTGATCATGGTCACTTCCCCCATTGGAATGACTACACGCAGACATGCCGCTGGTCTCCTAAAGGGGCGGGGGAAGGATGCGGGGAGGTGGAGACACCCGAGTGACACAGTTAGACGAAATAGTAGAAAAGTTTTTTGCATTTCTGAGCCAATTGGCATTGGTTCAGAAATACCCGACCCCCCCTTTGTCTGCTGTCATTGGACAGGGCTAATGTCTGTCTTCAAACTAGAATGATTGACAAAGGCAATAGCCAATAACAGTGCATAATCAGGTTTTCCGCAGGTGCGCTCGTTATTGTCACCCAGGCCTCCTTAGGTGAAATCTGAGAAGAACTTTTGTACCATTTGTAGTCAGCAAACTAATGAAAACAAGCATACCCAAACCAGGCCGGTGTTAGGAGGGAAAATGGCTGAAATGTGGCCATGAAAGACGCCTGACAGATTGTAATGGACTTCACATGACAACACTCACAACTTGGAATACTTTTAAGAGAGACCGTTTTGATCATTTTAATCTGTGGACCCTTACGGACTAAAGGAATATGAATAATCGAGGAATGGACAGATAATCAGACTTCTGGACTGCTCAAAAGGTAGGGAGCCATCATTTCGCTGGTCTTGCTGGTTTATGATGTGAGCAAATATGAATGAATTCTACTTTTGTGCTCACTGTCTCTGTGAAATGATCTGAATGGTGGAGACACTGTGTAGCATCAATACTGACAGAGGTTTAAGCATTTACACCTTTGTGAGTTTTACAATTAAACATGACAAAAACTTTATAAGTTCATAAACTGGTCGCTGGTGACCAGGTGGGCTTTAAGAGGTGGTCTATAGGGAAATGCCTTCGGGCTGCAGGGTATTGTTTTGTGCCAACACTGTGAATGGCCACTGGGATAAGATGGTGCATGTTGGAGTCATAAATCAAGCTCTCTTAATACATCCACGCATGAGGTAGCCTACTCAAGAACTACATAGATTCATGCACATCACAAGCGTCAGTACTGGTAATAATAACGTTAATTCAATGCACCACAAGTGCACAGTTGGTTCCCTTTGCACAGCCGATACTGCTTTATGCATTTTTGTCCAACTACCTGGAATATTGATAGATTTTTTCTGTTGACTGGGTAAGAAATTGAACTTCACATGGTGACTCTGTGTGGCTCTCGGATAAGATTTGTAGTAGTGAATAGTCGTGAATAGCATATTTTAGAGCAAACTCACTCTTTAGCAAATTAAAACCCAGTAATGATGCTGTTCCTGCGGCTGCTTGGGACCATGTCTTATCCGCTTACCTGCCATAATTCATAATTCATTTCAGACATTTGTCCTTCTTGTCACAATACTGTATTGAGATAAAATGGCTAATAATCTGTATTGGCAACTAATAACTTCTCTACTATTCCTTGCTCAATAATAATTTGGTTCCTGCTGCCAGGATGGTATGGGTGTTGTTAATTACACTTCTTCCAAAGGGATAAGGTGTTTTTTTTTTTTTTCTTTTTTAATACTTGTAGAAAGCAGCTTCAGGGCATCAATCAATCAGGTATGTGGTGGAGGCAGCCACATGCTCACAGGCTAACCCCAATGTGTGTGTGTGTGTGTGTGTGTGTGTGTGTGTGTGTGTGTGTGTGTGTGTGTGGTGTAGTCCCAGGTGTGGCTGCTGGTTCATTTGCAGCTCTCTCCCAGGGGACAAGTCCCTCATGTCGCCATGTCTATCAGACCCTCCCTTCTTCCTCCATAAGTACACCTCCCCGCTGCCCCCCTGCTCATTTGCACTGGTTAGCATTCATCTGACCTATGCTATTGTGAATATTAATGAGCGTGTGTTGGTGCATTCGTCTCACTTCATGCCACATGCATATACGATTAGACAGTTAGATCAGATATTACCACAACACTTTCAGAGTGTTTTAATCACACTGAAATGTAAAACACGACGAGCCACGTTGAGTGACGTTTCGCTTTAGAGAAGCTTCTGAGACAATGTGCGCTAAACTGAGTCCAAAGTGAGTGTGAATCACATCCCGTCTCTGTTATAGGAGCAATGTGCCTTTGAGCAGGCATAGTACAGAGGACATACTGATGACGTTTTAAAGACCTGTTAAACCAATTTAATAATGACTCAGAAGCACCCACAGAGTTACTTAATAGTCCCTCAGCATCTGGACCACAGTCTGGATTGTAAAAGGAAGCCAGACAACACAGTGAGGTACACTGGTTTATCTATATTCTTTTTAAAACACCTAGCTTAAAGTGTAAGGTTGGTTGTATTCTATATCTGTCTGTCTGTCGCTAAATATGTTTGAAAAGGCCTAAACCTGCGATGATAGTGTGATCTG
The DNA here is from genome assembly GCF_046630095.1 of Trachinotus anak. NCBI lineage: Eukaryota > Metazoa > Chordata > Actinopteri > Carangiformes > Carangidae > Trachinotus > Trachinotus anak. The sequence goes on along the minus strand of NW_027273862.1, from coordinate 18,653,197 downwards.
TTAAGCCAAAGCCTTATACATCTTATTCTCATATGGGAGAGTGCCCGTGGGCATGGGCGCTGTAGTTTATTTTGAGTCAATCCCTCATACATTGTCCAACTGTCATAAATACTTGCTAGTGCACCAAATTCCCAACAAATGTGCCCTTTTCCCTCCTTTTTGAGAGAAAATCAGTTCAGGAAATAAATTAGCCTTTAATCCACCCATCCATTTTCTAGTAGGCTCATTTTGTTTTACTTCTAAACAGAACCAGCTATAACCTAGCAATTTTTCCTGTTTCCAGTCTGTAGCTTCATATTGAACGATCAGACATGAGATTGGTATCAGTCTTCTTGTCTTGGCTCTTGACAAGAAAGTGAAAATCTCCCTAAATGTCAATTTTCTTTGCTTCAAGGATTCAACTACAGTCTCTTTTGTTGTCTGTTTTAGCCCTGTATCTTGTTAAACACAATAAATGCGGCCACAGTTGGGGTTTCAATGAAAACCCATCTCAACCCATTCCATATATTCTGATATGAGCTCTTGTATTTTAACATTAGGTCTCTCTGGCAGTGAGTGATTGAATTAAAACAATGTCTCAGCTACACATCACGGATCAGTACACACATGACAGATGGCATCTCTGGTTGCCAAGACAACTGAACCCTAATCCGCCTCCCTCTTGTCCCCACTGCAATGTTGGAGGTGGTGGGGGGGTTGATAATTCAGCACAGGGCACCATGTGCTGTGTCCCACTCAAATTGGTCCCCTGGGTCAAGAGGACCCCAGGCCCATCAGATGGGGACACAGTTATTAGAGATTTACAAGTGTTTTATCATTCTGTCAGATTAAGGCAGATTGCATTTTTAAGGTGGAATGAGCTGTGTTCATATAATTGAATATTTTTGTGTGTGCTGCTGTCAGAAGGATTTGTGCATATCTGGATTCTGTGTTCAGGTTTTGAAAGCTTTCTAGCTGCCTCTTAAAGCACATGTTGATTTTACACAGTCACAGTGACTTTCCATTCAGTTCACATGTGTATGTTGTAGTGCAAAGCTGGCTTCCCCCCCCCCACATATGAACATCATATGTTTTCAGCTGATGATTCTTGTTATAGATTTTGCACTTGAAGGTCAGGTTACTTGCATATTCTCTTGTGTGGCTCTGGGGCAAATGTCATAAGAATAGGCGAAAAATGACAATGAGGAAGAGGTGTAAAACATGAGGGTATTTATCAAGCTTGATGAGTTTAATGAAATAACAAATACTTTTTGACTTTTTGACAAAGACAGTTGAAATATGTACTTTGTATCTCAGAAAATTGGCCATCATCATTATGTTATGCCTTGTGAGGAAATTTTTTTTTTTCCACTGTGATTTTGCTAAATCATGTCATTGCATGCTTAATTACTGCTGATTATGAAGTATTAAAACTGTCTCACTGTGGCTGCGAGGCATTCATATAAATGACTAATAAATGATATGTCTGCCAATCCTGCACATGACAAATGAATGCTGGTTACCTTGGCTCAGGCTGGCGGGCCAGGGGGTCACTAGCTGCAGGGCAGACCTTTACTTTAATTAAACTACCTGTCACGCTGAGCCTCTAAATGTGGAGCCAGTCTGGAATCACTGGCAGGAAATTACTGTACTTTACCTTCCAGTCTACAACAGGAAAGGGGAAATTAAGATGGCTAAAAACAGATTTATTTAGCATATTTTTACTGTTCTCTACATTATCTGAAACAAACCAAAACGCAGTATCTTGATATAGCATTGTGGTTTCCATGGAGTGTTAACAAATGGCCACCAGAGGGCAGCATAGCTACTTAATGACAAGCTCCTGATGGTAGACTGAAAAAGGAGAAAGAGGAGCCATCTTTACTTTTAATGGAACAGGGCACAGCTATTGTAAAATGATTTGATGTAAAAAGCAAAAAAGCAAGAAATAAATAAATAGAAAGAAAACAAATCCAACATTGCAGGTTCTTCACTTCCTTCTAAAACCATGAGCTATTTGATGGGAACCAAAGGGGAATAGCTTACCTGCATTTTAAAGTGCATTTCAGTACCTGTATGCCTATGTGGCTCCATGGTTACCCGACAAAAGCTTATTGCACTTTAAAACCCTCAGTCAGATGTGGAGAGGGCTCGGCTCCACGGGCGGCTGCCTCACTGTCATTTGTCTCTCTGTCACTGTGATTCCAATCACTGGCTTTTTAACAAGATTACTGGGAGCGAGTGGAAGCAATGGAGTACCAGTGTAATGTAATTATCAAGTGATGGAGTGTTTGAAACGGTGTTATCACTTGCAAGTCGCTTAACCCCTGTCAACACGTGAAGGATCACAGCCTCGCTCCCTGTGTGATGATGAACAAAGATTTATCAGCATATATGAGCACAAGAGTGGGATAATGTTTGCATTTGACATTTTCTGCAAACGCAAACAACACATGGGTGGATGCCGGTCTTTGTGTCTATGCCCTTTGTCTTTGTTTAATTAGCCGAGGTACAATTACAGCAGTAGCTTTAGTAGAGCAAATGAAATATGAATGTACTTCAGTGTGTAGAAAAGCAAAGACCTGAACCTTGAGTCCACACACATGCATGCGCACATACTCTGCAGGCTCACTCTTTCAGCCTCAACCTCATGGTCCTAGAGTCTCTCCTGACAACCACATTTCTCTCTTTTGCCACTTCCTTTTTACACAAGTATCCCAGTCTCCATAGCAACTCATCTCAGTTTTAGAAACATGGACAAAAGACACATGAAAAAAAAAAAGGACATGCACAAATAATACATGTAGACACACATTAATCAATAGAAAATGCACACAATGACACACAAAGTATCAAACCCATGTACCCACAGTTGTGATTAGGAGATTTGGATTAGCTGATGTAAAGCTCTTGTGTATTTTCTGTGATATTAATAAATAACATTTCACTGCATGCTGTTATATTATTAGTTTTATTTCCTTAGTCACAGAGGGATGTCATATCAGCGTCACCCAGACATTTGTTCGTCAAAATGACATCACTCCAGTCTCAAAATGTGTCATATGGATTGTTCAGCGTCTCTGATCAAAGATGAGTCTGTGAAGGACAAGATGTTTCGTATAGACTTTTCCTGAGTCATTTCCTCAGTCCGTTGTCTGTGGTCACCATTGAACTTAACTCTTTCAGATGTTTAGTGATGGTGCCATATAACCTCTGATCTCTGATCAGGCACCCTGAATTTGAATAAACTGAACTTTTAAGATCTTTCACCTTAACTCTGAAAAAAATAAAATAGCAATAGATGCTGCAGAACCAGAAAAATCATCTTTTTTAATGCACACATTGTTCCTTGTCAAAACCTGATTCATACATCACTCATTATGCAACCTGATTCAGGTGTGTTTTGTTAGTAGCTGCTAGTGTAGCTTGTCAGTGTTGTGTGCTTAGTATTTGTGTACAGTATTGTGGTAAATGCACTTAGTTACTTTCCATTGCAGGGCGTTGTTGAGCTTTACTGACTTGTTGAAGCCACTGAAACAAACACAAATGTATCTTTTTCTCTGTCTGTCTGTGTGTTTGTATGTGTTAGGACAGGCAGTAGGGTGTGTAAGTGGTTGAAAGCCTTCAGCACCGAGTGAAGGAGCTGACTCTCCATTTGAGCAGAAGGGAGAAAGACTGACAGATGGACAGAGAGAGCGAGGGAATGAACAAAAACCTTGCCCCTCTGTGGAGCAGTGGATTGACAGATTTACTGTGTGTGTACTGGTTTGTTGTGTAGTGGTCAGGGCGGTGTGAAGGGAACAGCATTAAAATCGGCTTGTTTGTTTAGTCAGGAGCGTAGGTGCGGGGTTGAGCCTGAAAATAAGTGTTTGATGCATCGATCATGGCAGCTCACTGTCTGCCTGCAGAGCCAAAGCCAAATCTGCTGGAGTTTGAGTTGCAGTCTTTCAGAGGTTATCGCCTGCCAATGTGTGCCTGTGCAGAGTTTGTGTACTTGTACGTGTAGAAAAAACTTTTCAGAGATGGACAGTGTCTGACCGGTGTGTGACTCATACTCATATCATTCAGATGTGGCATCTCTGCAGTGTCTGAGTCACCATGCAGTAGTGACAGAGGGAGGAAGAGCACGAGGGAGGGACAGAGAGCCAAAGGAAGAGAGCTGATGACAAAGGAGGCTGATATGATGAAAGAAAGATCATGACATTATCTTATCCTTTTCATCGGACTCTTTTCTGCAGCCTACACTCGGCTTACTTTAGTCTGTCACAGGCGTAATCTAGCTGTATGACTGACATTGTGTCAGTCCAGAGCTCACAGGAGGTATAGGCTGTCTGATGTTTTACACTTTAACAGAATATCTGGTTTAAATTATACGGTATTTGTCTAATAGCCAATGATATCTGATGTTTAGAGCAGGTTTTGTAAAATATTTACAGAATATTTCTGATTATATGGAGAAAATGAGATGAATGCAGAGTGTAATATCAATAATGCAGAGAAAAACATTAAATATGCAACTCTATTTTTTAAGTTAATTGTCTGGCAAGCACCACTCATAACTGTATAGTTCTATGTTAAATTTAATGTAATCCAAAATAATGAAATGTAAACAGTCTTGGTGTAATTTTGCCAGTCTTGACATAAAACCAATGGGAGTTGTAGCTTAATCTCTCTGTGAAATATCAAGCTGCCCATTTTACCGTCATCTTTCCAAAGCAAATGTCAGCGGCAGCGTCTCCTGTGTGCTTTATCCTATTTGTTTATTGTCTGTCCCTTTTCTCCCACACACTCGTCCCAAGGTGTCTGCTCTCACAGGCTCGGCTCTTAAAGGCACCACGCATCAATATTTTATCACCACAGTGGCACAAAACAAAATCCATTAGACAAATACAAATGTGTGCTGTTAAATTCTCATTAAAAATGGCTGCAGGAAGTGAATAACAGAGAGTGAAATGAATGACTGTTTGGATTTGGCAATTTTTTTATTTTTTTTTTCAGTTGAGGAGCAAGTGCATGGTTACTGCTGTGGATGGAGAGTAATTTCCTGCAATTGCGGAGCAATTTCTCTAATGGGTAAATTGCAGGATGTGAAAAGGGGCTTGATGTTGTGCCGTTTATACCAGCAATTACAGCAAATGGTTTAACATGAGATAATAAAAGGCCTGTTTTTAAGATTCAAATTGTTGAGGCGTGTTTTTATTGTCATTATTTAACACAGTTGTAGAAAACAGATTAATCACAGTCAGCTCTTGCAGGCTGCAGCGTGAACTGAGCCATCTCTCTAAGCGCAGAACAAAAGGGCAGACGGTGATAGTGTCGTTCTTGTATTATCACTCCGCTTCGAGACCTCTCTATCAGATGTGTCACATCACTGTGACTAATGAAATCAGATGGACAAGTATCAGTGGCAGCATGAAATCAATAAAGCATCAAAGGAAGTGTGTGTCTGTGAACGCGTGTGGTTTACTTAGTCTTTGTTGAAATGTCTGGTTCTTATTTTCTGAAGATAAATTTCGTGCTGTAGCTGTTACTGTTGTCAAAGGTACAGTTCAAATCAAGCACAAAACGTGAATATAGTCATAATAAAACAGCGTTGCTTGCACCAAGTTATTATTTGCTTCCTCCAGTCCCATTAGACATGGAAGCCCCCCCCCCCCCCCCCATATCTCACTTTTTAATGAGATTTGGAGTGTGTGTGTCACCCCACTGTGAAGCCATCAGTGACAGGCAAGAGAACAAAAGGAGGCCTGATGCTTGGATTTTGGGAAATACCCCCCTCCTACCCAGACACCCACACACATATATTCATACACACACACACACACACACACACACACACACACACACACACACACACACACACACACACATATATCTACTGCTAGCTCCCATCTGGTGATAGGGCATTAAGAGACGAGACTGAATAAAGAACTACTGGCAGACACACACACACACACACACACACACACACACACACACACACACACTCACACTCACACTCTTCAGGTGCTTTAGCTGCATTAATTGGGGAAAAAAGCCTTCCTTCCCTTTCTCTCTTTATGATTCCAAATGTTTTAATCCTCATCATCTTGTGCTACAAACTGTGCTCTGACCTAAGCAGCACAGAAAAGAAAAGAAAGCAACAAGTAATTTTTGTTTGTGTAAAAAAAAAAAAAAAAAAAAAAAAAACAACAAACAAAATTTAATTTTATAAATAAATGAAATAAATAAATTTCAACATGAAATCCTGAAATTCTTTTCAAAGACCATTTACAAAAGCTTCCTTGTATCCCTCATAAAACATAAAATGTATGCTTTACTAATAATGGAGGAATTTGTGATAGAAACAGCAGCGTCCTTGAAGTATTTTAGGTGATCATGAAGGAGTGTTTCTGACTCCCTAATATTAGAGTGCCTCGCCCCAGAGACTCCCCCTTGACAAGCCTATGACGCACTTCCTGATAAGGTGGTGGCTGCGTATGTGGAGAGAAGAAGGAGGGTGGGGGCAGAGAGGGGGTTGATGGGCCGGGTGGTGGTGGTGGTGATGGTGGTGCGGGGGCTAAATATATACCAGCTGTGCTGATAGTGCTGAAGGCTGGCATGTGCAACCAATCATACTTCCGGACTCGTGCAGGAGGAGGATCCTGCTGCTGTTTTCCGAGCCAATCGGCACAGATCCATAGTGTGTTGTGAAGGTGGTTGGGGGGGTGTTACCCAGCGTTAATGCAGAAGTGGGACGTATAGAATATAGATGATCATTTAAGGTCTTGAGTACCATGATGCCATGCTGTGTTTTATCTGCAATTTACATATCTATGCACAGCTGAGTGAACATGCCCGTAGTCGTGTTACGTAGTGATCCTTCATTGAGCACCATGGACAGCTCACGTGTGAATGTATGTGACTCCAGAAGAAGCTGCACAAAGTTAAAACTGTGTATTAGCATGAGACAAAGCTGTTTCTCTGTTTGTTTAAAGAGTGATCCTGAACACTTTTAATTATTCGTGACGTTTAGAAAAGTGTTGTGACACCTTGGGGATAATAATTCCTATCATTAATTCATTCAAACTTAAAGTGATCTCCGTGTGTCCATTTCGGCCTCAAATCGATATCCTATCTAAAGACGTACTTTCTCATCATCCTGTGACCAGCTCAGAGGTGCTGGAGGCACATTGTGCAAATCAGGAGCTTATTTATGAGCCACAGAGGATCTCAGGGGCCCCAGCACAACATGAGCGCAGCCCCCCCGAGTCATTAAAGAGTGATTTTTGGCATCTACTTCCACTCCCCTCAACCCTCCTCCCCTCAGCTCCCTTGAGGCTGTAGCAGCACCTGCCCCCCACCCACATTTGAACAGCCATTTAAGACGCTGAACATATGCGCACGCATTCTCTCAATTTAGCATCCATGCTGTCAGACACGCACGCCCACATGCTGTATTTATATATGTGATGCAAATGAAAACATTAAAACTCAAGAGAACTTTGAAAGAACTGCTGGATGACGTCTGTCCGCTCACAGACTTGCATCAGTGCACAGGTAGAAAGGATGTTTTTTTTACCTTTTTTGGTGGGGAAGGGCAGTGGCAGGTTTTGTATAATTGGTGGATTGATGGTCACGAAGGGTTATGGGTCACCTCCCTCACTTGCACGTAGACAGGATGACGGTTCTGGCTGGTTGACTGTGCGAAAATACCATTTAGGGGTGGCTGGTGACACGTTTATTGAGCCTGTCAAATTAACAAAAGCAATGAGCTGAGCCGGGACAAGAGTCACAATAACACACAGACACACACACACACACACACACACACACACACACACACACATGCAGAGGATAAGGGAGACAGAACATGTTTTTAATGTAACCTGATGCAGAAGTTGTGCATCAGTCAAACACTGATCTCTGTGTCACCTTGGGCTTTTCAGAGCTCCTGCAGAGCTGTTTGACGTCAGTGATGTTAGGAAAGGAAACGCAGTCTGAATTTTGCTTCCCAGCTCAACACAGTGCAGGAATCCATACCGAATGACTTTAAAAGAGACATCAAGGTTCAGATACACAGGAAAGAGATGAGGCGTCCACTGTATGTGTTAGATTATGCCATTAATGATTATATCATTATATAATCATAATCATTATATATTTTATAAAGTCTTTGATTATTCCATTGTATAGTAGTTGTTGTTGATTTCATAATCAGTACATTTTGGGGTTTTTTTTGTTTGTTTTCAATGAAAGTACAGTCACTTATCAGGTAAATATGGAGTGACACTGATAGTTGTAATAATGATTCAGAAATCAAATTAAATCACGATTACAGTTGTGGCACTGATGAACTCACTCCAGACTACAGGAAAATACTTCAGCCACAAAATGATCCATCACCCAAAAAAACTCCTACTGCACAGATGAGCAAGTCTGATTGGATTCTACAAGAAATGGACTGCAAAGTTATTATTATTATTGTTATTATTATTCATCTTTCAAACATGGAGCCAATAAAGGGTTAAAAGAAGACTTTAGTCTCAATGACTCATTTGTCTTTACTCAGGCTCAGGTGTAGTGTTTTGTTAGTGGTATCGCCACTGGTGACCATCTGTGAGAACTGTGCGCTGAAGCTTTGTTGGTGGAGGTAGGGGTCGGCTCCTAAATCGAAGTAACACCTCCAAATAGCTCAGTAAGTGCTCCTCCTCCCTCTTGTCTCCATTAAGAGGTTAGAACAGTCAATAGGTCCAGCCGAACACTGGGGACTGACCCTATTGATTTCACCGACAGGGAAGGAGGGCAGCCATTAACTCTGCACTTCCTGTGGCCTTGGTGGAACAGCTAAAACCCGACTGTGGTGATATTACACACTGATCCCATGTTTCCTTCTTTTCTTTTCTTTTTTTTTTTTTTTTTTTAGTGAACTAAATTGATATTGTAAGTTGTAAATTTCCCTAACATACTCTTTCACAGTATATGATAGAGAAGCAACCAATTAAGATCCAGCTGAATGCATGCAGGCCTCATAGATGGAAACTGTAACATCCTGCTTATGAGTAGCATATGAAATCTGTCATGTTTACCAAAGTGCAGGGTAACGTTGCTGTCTGACCTTTATCCTCTAGTACAGAAGCGTAAACTGAGAAACAAGATATTTATGTGAAAATGAATGTTACAGTGGACTAAGTGGTTGAATTTAACCACTTATTCAGTTTTGTATTTAGCACAGGGAAAAAATGCACAGTTTTCAATGATCTTTCTTCAGTGTGCATTAGTTCACTTCACTTTCAAACTTCCTTTTCACCAGCTACAAATGTCAGTCAGCTTATTAACTTATCCCAGCGTATATGGCTACCAGTGATAAGAGGCTACTTCAGGCCTTCTTCACTGAAACCCCCGCAGGGACCTTTCCCATAAGTTAATCAACATTAAACAAAACTATGCATACATTCATAAAACGAGTGGACTAACAGAGCGGACGATACATTAGTTTGACTGCAGACGGATTTGTGTCGAGCCAAGTGTTTCAGTATCTTCTGTAGATAATATTTGATGCAGACAACAGTTTCAACCTCCATAAATGTTTGATCTGTGTGAGCGTTTGATGAAACTTACTCTCATTCTCTCCATAGTCAGTGTGCACATTGTTTTTACCTGGTGCAGAGGTCTTTTGTTGTCTCACTTAGAGATAATTAGGTCCATATTTCCAAGTTTACTGTTGTTTTCCAAACAATTACATTTCCATGTTATTTTCCATCTCAATCTATGACATGAGCTTTTTTTTCTAGGTCACTGATAATGATTTTAATGAATTTTTTTTTACTATTCACAATCCGAAACCAAAGACTGTGGAAGTTGCATGTTTGTGTTTTGGTCTGCTATTGAGTATTGTTTCACTACAACACAAGTAAATATATGCGTAGGTAATTAAACGACAATGGTGGAGTAGTCTCAAAGCTGCACTCAATTCAAATCAGATTGCTAAACAGCTATAACTCATTTTTATAATAACAATATATCAAATGACAGTGTGGAAGGAGTCGCTCAAAGAGATGAACCTACAGAGAATTATCCCAGCTAAATGCGAGTGAATGTTGTACTTATATTTGCCAAATGACCAGAAACATGACAGCAACAGAAGGTTGCTCCATAATTGCTGGATGTGTAAAAAAAAAAGCAAATCTTTGCTTCACCATTTGAGTTATGTGTTATTAGCAACATGTGAAGAATAGTAATGGTCAAGTAGTAGTTGCCAGTAGTTGACAAAACACTTCAGTACAGTCAGACTGGCTCCATAAATTGTTCCTCTTTGTTGCCACTACAAATACTCAGGACACACACAGATTTGTTTGCTTATTTTTTTTTTTTTTTATCAAAAAAGGATATAGAGTATTTCATGTTGACATCAACAAACCTCTCAATTTACACAGCAACAGAAGCCATACAATCACACTTCAGAGGCACAAAAACAGGAAACTTTTAACTACTTCAGGTTGCACATTTGTCATTTTTGAAAATGTAGAATCGCTTGGTTCGGTTTCATCCTTCACGTCAATGAATCATGTGACAATGAAATCAGGGTTTTACAGAGGAAGGAGGAGGTACATGTAGTTAAGCAGGGCAATGGGGGTCCAGCCATTTGATGGTAAACATGAATCAAAGTAAAACCTGAGGAAACAGAAACAGAGAGAGAGAGAGAGAGAGAGAGAGAGAGAGAGAGAGAGAGAGAGAGAGAGAGAGAGAGAGAGAGAGAGAGAGAGAGAGAGAGAGAGAGAGAGAGAGAGAGAGAGAGAGAGAGAGAGAGAGAGAGAGAGAGAGAGAGAGAGAGAGAGAGAGAGAGAGAGAGAGAGAGAGAGAGAGAGAGAGAGAGAGAGGAAACAACAGCACAAACTCCATGTGGACCACACCAAAACAAAAACAGAAACATGGAGAGGACGAGCGTCCGCCTCTCAGACGGAGCTCGTTTTATCATTCTGATCTGGTGAGCAGCCCCGTCACAAACTCCTTGCACTTTCTTGTTGTCAAAGACGTTTGTGTTGGACTCTATTACTATATTTTCATACATACAGTGTATTTCTATTCATTTTTTTCTCTAAGTGTTTATTTTCTACATTTGTTATCACAAAAACACGACTTTTCAACAAATGCATAAAAAACAGTTACATAATGACTGTTCGTGACGTTTGACCAGAACTGTTACTATGGATTTATTGCTTTGTACACTGAGTAATGTTTGGTGCCACCTGCGCACTGGGGGTCCGTATGCTGAAACTTTGCTGCTGATGGTCTGTACTCCCTTGAAAATATGTGACTTCCAGCTAAAACCCAGCTGTGCTCTTCACCTTTGGTTAATTGTGCAAAGAAATTGAAGCATCAGTAACAGTTTCTGAGACAAAGACAAAGAAGTTCGAAAGAAAAGGAAACAAAAGGACGTACTACAAATTTCAATTTGTTCCATGCATAAATACACATCCACGCACATCTATATTGTGAAGTTCTGACTTAAGGTCTCCACAGACAGTGAAAAAGTAAACAAAAATTGGCCCCTTCAGACCTTGTCAGTGTAAGTGCAGAATGAGGATAAAACCTGGAGATGTGGTGTGTTTGTTTGTTCTTCCCACTAAGGAGACTAAAACACTTTTCATTAGGTAAAGACGGGTCATTACAATAAACATTAATTGAGATAATGTCTCATCACTTCCGTTCTGTAACGGAAATGGACAAATAGCAGTTTGTCCATATTGCACACATTTGCGATTGCCTTTCCTACAGTATCTTCTCTAGAACTGTAAATAGAAATCTCCTGTTTTGGTGAAGTCTATGCAAAGCATAGAAATATGTAAACATTCAAATACTTGTTTGGGAATGTTCACTTTATCTTTTACACTGTCATTTGACATTTTGAATATCCCTTTAGTTTTAAAAGCCCTGAAAACATATTTTCTCCATCAGCTTGTCTCCTTAACTAAATTCTGCTAAAGTTAGAACTGTTTGGTTATTTCATTTTTTCATTTATTCATGTTTTGTTCTTCTCACTGGTTTGTAGTGGGAGGGGCTCAGCTGATAATGTGTTTCTGTGCAGAGTTTAGCAACATTTGTTATTTTATATATTTATTTATTTTCAGAAATATTTAAATATTTCATGTTACAGTGAAATATGTTTTCATGGATTTTCACACCTATCCCTTTTATTCATGTAAATATCTATCTCATACTATTTTAGTTATTTTCCCTCATCATTAGGTTTGCTGCTCTAATATAATAAGACTCATATTGATTTTGGCTAGTCTTTATTGCACAAACTGTTCATAAGGTCGTGTATGACCATGAAACTCTTCTTGAACAATGTCTAATTTTTAATCTTTAAACTCTGATACATCTTTACTCTGTGCACCTTTAGTTAGCTCTATGAAGGACATAAAATGACACAAGAATGAATAAATTAATGAATAGATGCAGAAGCAAATGATTAAATAAATGCATAATAAATACATTTTGGTAAGGCAAATTACTATTTTATGTATTTTTACATTTGTTTGTTTATTTCTACATGTATTTATTTAGTTAACAATTTCTGTATTTATTTAATTATTTATATATTTATCCAATTATTTATTGATGCATTTCCCGATTCATTTTTGTATTCTGTATTTGTACATTTATTTATTTATCTCTTTCTGTATCTGTATGTTAATTAGGTAGGTAGACGATCCTACGTCAGTCTAAAGCCGGATTGGTTATAGTGGTGTAATCGACTGGATGGATCTACCACTCAGGTATTGTCTTGACTTGACTGGTACACAGGAGCTTTGCCTTTAGCTCGCTACTAGCCACTAAGCTAAACTGATGTTGTTCAGTTTAATTCAGTTAGATTTTTTAGTGCCAAATCTTGATAAACATTATCTCGAGGCACTTTACAGAGTACCATTATAATATTATAGCGAGGAACCCAACCGTTAGTGAGTACAACACTCATCGTTTCCCACACTTTGTTTAATGTGGCCCTGATGGAAAGTTTTGTACATCGTCACATTGTATTTGCATTCTGCGTATTGTCAGCTGGTTTTCAGCCTCCCATCTGTTCACTTCTATCCTTCTCTCTGTACTCCGGAAACTAGCTAAGGTTTATCCAAAAGGTCTCTTCCTTTATCACTAGGTTCCTTTTGAAAAAAAACATTGCTAAAGAGGTCTGAAAAGTCGTCAAATCTAGGATCAAACTCACTAAGGCTGGACATACACTGTGCGATTTTAACAATTGTTCTGTTAAATTCCAACTCAAACTGTGCGAGTAAATCGCATGCGATGAAAAGCCAAAGGTCACGATTTATGTGCTCACACTGTACAGACCGATGGTCGGCTGCGACTTGACTGCTCACACTATACGTGTGAAAACGCTGGACCCCTGAAACCCGGAACACTGGAACTGGTGATTTCAGAGATGCTAACCAAGGAGGAAAGTGCTGCCTTGGCCTTTTGTGCCATTCTCTGTGCAGAAACGTCCAAAAAAGAGGCGCCGGCGTATATGGACGCGCAGATGGCTGGGAAGACGTGGACAATACAGTCTCTCCATTTTACGAGGACTGTAGGTAAGCAGCACATTGCAGATAGCTGCAGAACTTATAACGCTAATATTAGCGCTAACATTAGCTCTCCCTGTTTTTTCTTTCTTGCTGCAAAGTTTAGACCAGTTATGCTGTGGTTGTTTCATTACTTAAATTACTTTCATTACTTCAAGTTCACTGATATCCATGATACACAGACCAAAATTTCCGAAAGGTTTGAAATCCATCCAACCGTCTGATTGCTGGTCGGGAGCAGCTCATCGGCTGTCATTACCCCCTGTACACTACACGAAAACTGACGCACGATAAAGCTGAAATTTGGCCGGGAACCAAAAACAGTCGTATGACTCAGAATTCGGCTCAGTATCGGACCAAAATCGTACAGTGTATGCCCAGCCTAAGTTGGAAACACTGGAAAGGCAAAGATCCTGTCTGTGTACCAGTCAAGTCAAGACACTAGTTAAAGATCCATCCAGTCGATTATGTTACGATATAAATGTAGAAATGCAGAAATAAATACATAAATAAGTACATGCAGAAAAACAAATATATAGATAAATGTAGAATTGCATAAGTAATTCAATGTAAAGGTACAGTAACAGAATATTTTCATTACCAAAATGTATTTAGTTTTAATTTATGTATTTAATCATTTCTTTTTGGATTTATTTATCTATACTCATGTTTTGTCTTTCACATATCTCAGTCATATATGTTTTATTTAAGACAACTCTTTAGACAATGCATTGGTACTACTAGACGTTTTGTGTCTTAACAGTAACTTGGAGTATAATAATGAGAATGGCTTTACTCCTGCACTACACTGCTGAGATGTGGCGGGTCGCAAATGCTAAACTCATATTCTTAATGGCAGAGGTACAAAATGGATCACATATAGCAAAGTGTAACCAAACAGTCATCACAAGTTGTTACGCCACTCTCAAATCAAATCTCTATAGCAGGTCACTTACATGATAAGGACTTAAATTTACACACATACGAAGCAGTGGATTAGAAAACAGAAATCATCACATTGTGCATTAAGAGGTCACACTACTCTGAGTGCATTCAGGAGAGATACAGTACAATCTATACCAACAGAGTGTCTAGTTTCTGTTTACAATGCTGTGCAGTGACATATTCATACACTGTAATGGCTGGCTTGTAGGACGTCGTACTGTAACAGTTAATTTGATAGATAAGGGGTCGGCTCTGATGGGCAGCTTCTATGTAACCCTACAGGCTTCAGTGTGGTCAGGAAGCCACAGCTGATGGGATGAAAATTTTCACATCTACACACGATTGCACTCCAAATAAATATATCTATTATCATTATGCATAATAATACATTTACAAACTGCCAATTTGATATGTCTTACACCTCTATTAATCAAATATCTTTAAATTTTCTATATATTTTAGCATTTTTTTACAGTAGTTTGATCATTTTTTAGATTTTTTTTTTTTAGAATTTGTGCAAACAATACAACAATGGATTGTAGTTTTTCTTGTTTCTCGTTTGTTGATATTTTTCATGACTAAACTGAAGCACACTCAGGAAATGAAGTCTACTCATGTCAGTGAATGCGTGTTTGGTCTAGGAGTATCCCTCATCCTGCCTGTATCCGTAGCCTCCTCCCTGTGCTTCTTCTTGGACGTACTCCTCCGTCTTCTCCCAGCCGGAAGCCCAGCCTCCATTCACCTGCGTGGTTGCACCATACGTCTTAGCTGGACCTCCAAAAGCACCGTAACTCTGAGTAATGTCGCCTGTCTCTTCTGCTAGCTCGTCTTCATCGATGAAGCCACACTTTTCTTCACTAGTCACCTCTGGGTCAGCCCATGGCTGCTTTTCTCCAGAAGCAAAGATCCCATAGAAGATCACGCCCCCATAATGCACCATGGAGGCAATCAGGAACACATACTGCCACTCCTCTCGAGTCTGAAAAGGAGATGAAAACATAGGAAAACGATATATTTTTCTTATTATTAACTTAAACCAATAATGAATTGATCCTACTAACAAGTATTTCATGTGTGCTGTGGACACTGTTTTCTGAAACCCATTAAAAGCACATCAGTCAGCCGCACCTTTGCACTGAGTCACATGTTCCTTCATTACCATGAACATGTAATGTCCCAGTGCTGCAAGTACACTGCAACACTAAATGGGTTAATATGCATCTGAAAATTGTCCCCACCATTTTACTCCTGTTTGAATAAAGCTAAAACTACAGTTCCCAGCTGTTTTAGAAGATAATTTTGCCTTTTCAGTTGGAATCTGGGAAGAGCTGGAACAGGCTGATACAGAATACATACAATACCATCACACAGTGTGGAATAAGATGATTTTAACAACCTTAAAGCTTCTTGAGACCAAACAAAAGCAGAAACTATATGTTAGTGGATTAAAATAATCTATAATTCAAAAATAAAACTGAATAATGCATATACAATTTCATATTTTAATTCAACTGCACTAATGTAATATTATCATACTCTAAGTCAAGCTTAACATATGTAGTATTAATAAAGCTTTTCAGTCACTGGATTTGATAATGTTCTCCATGTGTTGTTAGTGCATCGTGTCACAAAATCATTAAGCCTGCGTTACCTGTTATAAACTGTTAAAATATCTATACAGTCTAGTAGGCCTACAGTTCAACACAGAGGGAGAACCCACTGACCAGACAGATGAAAGTGCTGCTGGAAACACAAAATTCATTTATTGATGAGCCTTTTTGGTGACACTGATTTCACATTCATAGGAACTATATAAACATGTAATAAATGATTTATAACACACTTATGTAGTTGTGTGTAGCTATATGGAAATTTTAAAAGTACAGCATTTGTCCGCAATTGTAACTTATATGAAGACCTATATATAATACTGGATGCTTCGCAGGAGGACTTCAAGTTCTATTCAAATACATTATTGAACACTTCGATCAGTTTACAACTACGTTACAGTCTGTTGCAAACCTTGTATTAAACAATGTATATACTATGATTATGTACTGCTTACACATGATTAATATAAAGCATTGCCTACTTATTTACTGTAGATCTCCTTTAAGACTTATTACTCACATATGAATGACAGAATATTTATTACTCCAATGTTTGGAGTCTTAAGGGGAAAAGCCCTTACCTTGTTCTTTGTCATAGCACCAACAATTAGTGGGCACACCATCCCAGATAGGGTACCCACACCATTAGAGATCCCCATTAGGATACTGGCATAACGTGGAGCAATGTCCAAGTGATTGACGTTAAAACCTAATGGAGGAAAAAAAAAAAAAAAGGGGGTTAAATTAAAATAGTTTTGATTAAAATTTCCCATGTGAATTATGACAACTGGAGGGAAACGCCGTGACTGTATGTGTCTATTAATAAAAACAACAGATTCAGGACATAGTTGTGGCTAAAAGCAGAACAAGTGGTGAAGATCATGTTGGAGAAACAGGCAGTAACTCGCCACACATGTTCCTCCTCCCCCACTCTGACTGGCTGAATGAGTAAGTGTCCTCGCCGAGCTGCCGGCTGCCCGGCAAATCCCCCAGGACAGCTAGCACTGAATTATTAAACACTCCAGGAGAAGGCTCAAGAACAACAGGCAAGGAACTGATTTTGCTCTCAGTCACAGACCTCTGCATCCTCTGTATCAAAGCTTAAGCATAAAAGATCTGTTGAATGAACGATTAATATCTGGAATCTGATTTGCTGGTGTAATTTGAATGTTGTAAAAAAAAAAGAAAAAAAAAAAAAAAAGGAAATCTAGCACTCTAGAGCAATACTAAGTGCAAATGCAACATAATATTATTAAATAACAGCAAACACACAGCTGCTTGGGATGTTAATAAAACTGTAAATAAATTCAAATACTTTTATTTCAACGTTTGTTATATTTCTTAAACCTTACATTCAAAGCTGCCTGTCAAAGAGTCTGAACAGTCAGTACCAACCATCCAATCTTATTATCAAAGGAACTCTGGACAGTTTTAGTTGTAAATAACTGAAAAGGAATTTGGATTGAGACGAAAGTGCCAGTGGTCAAACGAAGAATAAATAAATTACTAAATGAAGAACAACTACGATGACACTGCTTCTTTTACTCATTTTATAGACAGATATTGGTCGCAGAAAACATCATTAGCGCTTTGTGAAATATGCAATGATATAAAAAGGTAAAAAAAACCTTAACTGTCCATTAAGCTGGCACACATTTAGTTTACATTGGAAGTACAGTCTGCTTTCAGCTACTAAATTATCAATTATCAATTATCACCAAAGGACAACAGGTCAGACTCGAATCTAGGGCACTGGAGCAAGGAGACGGTTAGCTTAGCATAAAGACTTGGATCCCTTTTGTTATGAAAATTACATAAAGGGTTAGGCACGCTCCATTAAATCCAGTAAACTGCTCACCAACGGTGACCACATCATTTCAGCTACAGTATATTATGTCCTAAATTGTACTTCACTAACATTTTGAATGAGCTGAAGGTGTTTTAGTTGAACTAACCTGATATAGCAAATCCACTGAAGCCCACTGCCAGCACCAGGAAGGAGATGGCCACCCCTTTGCTGTGGGAATATCCTACCACCAGCAGCAATGTGGCCTCCATGCCAAATCCTAACAGAGAGACAGCAAGTCACACACACACACACACACAAACACACACACACACAAACGCACAGAAACACATGAAGCCCACAGGCTATTGGTCATCGCGGTGCCAATTGAATTAAGCATGATACATGGTTTGCACTCAATTATGTAAGTGACGGACATGAAATCAATGCATAGTCACAATCAGCAACTCAACTTGTGTACAAGAATTGAACAGATAGATTTTTATTTTTCAAAAATACAAACACAAGTATCTCTTAAACCCATCTGGCAGAGATGAGCAAGTGAAAAAGAACAGTATGGATCTAACGCCGTGAGAATAACACCCTGTAAAAGTGCAGAGAGAAGGTGTGGAAAATGTTATTTCATTCTCGGCTCAGACTTCTCACCTCCACAGTTCATCATTTTCCTGACAGTGGTGGTTGTCACGATGTTCCTGCTGCGCAGGTAGTCAGCCAGTTGGCCGCCGATGGGCACAATGATGGTCATGACCAAATGGGGGAGGGCAGACAGTATGCCGACCTACAACCACACACAGAAAATCAACTGAATAAGGAGCAGCGCAACAACAATGTCTTTTGAGGAAGCAAAGCACAAAGTGATTTAGACTACAGATGTTGACAGTTTAAAACTATTAAATCTATTTTATCTTTTTATCATCACTGCTTTGAAATGTTCAGGGCTCAGAAGGAAAAGGTGGCATCACGCTCAGGATTTAGTGACATTTCCATGAAAGAGTGTAAAATCATTCCCTCATTCAATAAAAAACGTGCTTGTTTACTCTGTAGTGAGCAGTAAATGCACATTTCAGACACCAGTGAATCATCATCACTTACAAGTACAGTGTGGGCCAACTGTTCATTCTGCAGCCATAAACTGTGATGCATTGAATTGGGAGATTGTTAGCAAAAAGTAGTGTACGTGTCATGTTTGCTCGGTTGTGAGAGTTTTTGAGGGCACCATGTTGTGGATACATTTCACACAGAATTCAAACTTAAAAAATGTAGTGCATGGTAAATGTGGTTCATTATTTAGCAAATTAGAGTGTTTTTGTTTTTATTAATACTTTATTAATAATGACTTTGATTTGTTGGCTTTTTATGTAATAAATATTGAGCATGAAACCAAGTTTTAAGAAGCATTACAGGATTGTGTACAATACTAAACAGAAATGTTGCCATTTGATGTGTTGTGCCACAGTTAGCATAGAGATAATTTATACCTGGTATTAATTTTTTCACTTGTTCTCTCATTATTGATCTTCCTATCCTGTTATAGGAAACACGGTTGCACTAACATTGATTTTGAAGTGTCGCATGCTCAGCTCGCGAACACTATTGTTGTGTTTTTTTTCCCCACATCATTGGAATCTATCATTTATTGATCACACAAGTCCTGCTCCATGTTTGTGACTTGTCTGCTGACTTGTATCGCAAGCTCACCTTGCTTATCTCAAAGCCAAACACTTCCTCAAAATATGCAGGTTGGCTGATCAGCAGCAGGTAAAAGGTCCAGCTCCTGCAGAAGTTGGCCACAATGATTGCATAGACAGGCATAGAGGTGAAGAACTTCCTCCAGGGGGTCTTGAATTTCTGGAACAAATCATCACAAAAGATTCGATTTTACATAGCCTGTTGTGTCTCTTGGATGAAAGGCAGGAGGTGATGGAAACGGCTGACGGTACTGTGACTAGGTATTGTGTTGGTACTTCTAATAACAAAGGATTGAAAAGCAGGTATATTCTGGAGGCAGAGCCCTCACCTCAGCAGGACCCATTAGCTTGGCACTCTCTCCAATGCTCTCTTCAATGTAGCAGCGTTCCTCATCAGTGATCGTAGGATGTTCAGCAGGGCTCTCATAAGACACGAGGACCCAGAACATATACCAAAAGATGCCAAAGCACCCTGCATATCACAGACAGATTACATGTCAGAACTGAAGATAATTATAGATGAAATACTGCAGCTAATTTTGACCTCATCAGTAAGCACACACACACACACACACACACACACACACACAGACACTGATCTTTCCAAAATGCCTGAGAGAATAAAACCCAGACAGGAAAGCTAACTGTATTCAGTCCAGAGAGAAAGATCTGGGATTATTTATTGACACACCAAAACATTGGGGGGAGGAAATCAATACACAGTCTGCCTGGATAAATCCATTTGACTTTCACTGGACTCTCTCACTGTCAAACTCTTAAGGTTTCAGCCAGGCTTAAAAACACTTCAAAAACACTTCAAACACTTCTCAGCAGACGTGTGTCTATATATCATATATACTGTTCGTACTTTCTAAACACAGAATTATACCTCATTCCCCATTCCCCTGCGCACACATATCACATGCGAGCCCTCATCAATCAATCTTACCATAGACATAGAACACTGAGGACCAGCCTGAATACTGAACCAGGATCCCAGCCAGAGGCATCGCTATCACAGCACCAGCATAAGAGCCTTACAGACAAGGAAACGAGGGAGTCAAAGCTTTGCAAAGCAAACTTCTTAAAAAGGCAACACGTCATTTTTGAATACAAATTTATAAAGGCCAGCAGGAAGTATTTACCACAGAATGATAAGGTGGCCAGACGACTCCTCTCCAGCGGAGGAGCCCATTTACTCCAGATGCCATGACAGGCTGGGTAGGTCACTCCCTAAACACGCCACAGAGCAACAGACTGTATTAACTCACGGGGAGGAAACATTCAAAAACAGTTAGCAAGAGACTGGAAAACCATGTTCCTTGGCCTACGATTTTAAAGCGTGCAGTCTTCCAGATATGAACAGTTTTGTTTTGAAAAATGTGCATTTAAATGGGAATGGACAATGCTCATATGACATTCGGCTTCCCAGGAGCCAGTAGGATGATTGAAATTCAAATTATCAACATGTTACTGTAAATGTATAAGTTTGAGCAGTGAACAAACTACAGGCCACACCTATGCATTAATTTGCACCCAACGCCGTATTGCAGCAGTAAATAATGGTCCCAAAATACATATAATAACAAATAAAAATTAACATTTTAACCCTTGTAATTTACATGAACAAACTGAGTAAACTGAGCTGTTCATGGAGCAAAGCAGCCCCACAGCTATTAAATGTTCATCAGTCACTAATTTGAACAAATTGTGCTGATGTAAAATATAATCTGCACGGGCTTTCTAAGGAGAGCAGTGCAGTGCCACCAGTCTGTAAGGGATGAAATATTAGATTATAATATTAGATTGCTTGTATTTATTCTCCACAAGATGTAAGAATGATCATTTTTTCCTCCAATTAAAATGTGCTGCAGCATTTTATATGACGCTAGGCTGCTACTGATGGAAGGGTTATATCAGGCAGGCTTTCCCTCGTCCTAAAAAGTATCTAAATAATGCCCACCCACAACTCTGTCTTTACCTTTCATAATCTTTTATATTTGCATAGCTATGAACAGTACTATCAGCTTTATGTATTTTTCACTATGATAGACAAATTTCATCAGCATGCCAAGATTCATTATAGAGCAGGGTGTCAGGTTCCACTACGCAGCCAGAGGATTGATGTGCTTTTGCATATCAGCATTTTCCTTTTCATCAATCTGTGTACAAGCACTTTGCTGTCGTGTATCCAGGATGCAATGTGTGACAGTAAAACAATGAACGGGGCTATCCCACAAACACTCAGCTATAGCGGACTGGATAAATACAGCTCATCTCATGTTTCCTCTGGCTGAATATCCGGTACATGGTCCTTCAGCACAGTCTTCCCTTTTGCTTCCCTTGGAGTAAAATTTGCAGGAAGCCCCTTTGTATAGTGTATCATTGCAAAGCCCCAGCTATTCATAGCCATAATAACAGAAACTCACATCAGACACATGTAATCTTTATGAACTGTTAATGGTCAGAATATGTTCAGTGCTGATTTTTATTTACTTCACAGTCTATGATTTTTGATTCAAAAATACCACAGCTTTGGTTGTTAACAGTCTCTTACCTCCACCAGCCCTTGTAATATCCTGACAAAGATGACACACCCGTAATGGACTCGCGCAGCCGAGGGAATGAACATGTTGAGAGTCGAGGTTAGGACAATGGCTGCACCAAATACCCTGAAAATGATAAAATGCATTTTACATATATCATTTAGCAGCTCCCCTTTTAATCATTTCAACTGAGCTGCATGTATGTTAATATATATATATATATGTATAATATATGTAGGATAATATCAAAAATATTGTTGGCCTTATTCAAGTACTGTAGTCTACTTAGGTATAGTTTTGAGATACAGTACTTATACTCAAGTAGCCTATAGTTTTATTTTATTTTAACATTTTAGGAGGAAGTCTTTTTACTCGACTACATTTATTTTACACCTGTAGTTACTAGTTATTTTGCAGATTCACATTATTGAAACGAAACATAATCAACAAATTAATTGTGATGGATTATTATATCTTATTATAGGATACCCAGGCCTATATGAAGTACCCAGTTGAGATCAGCCCCACCTTCAGCATTTGCATGAAAGTGATCTTTATACACTGATGCATCAATAATTATATTAATAATAGTTTTGAAAAAATGGGGTAACAGCCTATACATTATTCTCCAATGGGCCAATAAGCGTGAATGCATGACTTTTACTTGTAACAGCTGTTTCTACGCTGTGATTTTGTAGGTTTTATTTGGTCTGAGTAGCTACTGGTTCCACCACTGAAAATATCAGTGAAACATAATCTGTCCGTATTTTTTACATGAAAGGCCAAAAGCGTTGTCTCTGTCTTTATCTCCTTTTGGAAAAAAGACAGACGTGTAACATATAAAATCTTCGTAGTGTACAACCCTCGCAGCACCAAAGAAGAGCGCGCACAGGAGCCACGCCCCTTTTATAGTCGCAGTGATTGGTACATGTTGCCTAGCAACCATTTTCACATCGGCCACCCTTCAAGAAATTAGTTTCACCACGAAAAATGAAAAATGATTTAATTAATTTAATTTGACATTGAAATGGATGAAAATATAAGATTGACTTGATAGAATTTACTTAATAGACTTTACCTTTTACTTTACTATTTGACTTTGCTAATGAGGCTATTTATGGAAAAAAAAAAAAAAAAAAAGGAAAATATCTCCTGATTTTTGTCAATTAAGTAGCCTAAAATAAAAAAAAATTATCATAAGGAAGCAGCTGAGCGAGTGATATGCCATCCATATATATATATATATATATATATATATATATATATATATATATATATATATATATATATATATATATATATATATATTTAAGGTGGCCTAAATTAAAATGTGCGTACAGGAGGCCGTTTCATAACTGGCTGCTCTGGCTGCTATTATTGGGTAATATTTGTTTGTGACTGATAAACCTCTATTTGCTCATGATTTGGGCCTCTAGTGCTGCGCTGTTTTCGCCTTCGTAGACGGTGCGTTACCAGTCACGATTCTCCTGCATGAGCAACGCACAGCCAGAGCAGTGGCCTGCAAATCTGCATCAAGATTCAATCCCTGAAACGTGCGGCGCTGTGTCGACGTTATATATCCCACTTGTCTGCAATAGGCTGCAATTATAATGACTTTGCATTGGCAGGGCTCATGTGAATAAAAGCCTTTGGCGACAAGACAGGGTCTGGTCTCCATGCCCTGAGAGAGCGGCAGATTAAACCCGGCTCCCCCCGGGGAGCTCATTAACAGGTGGCAGGAGGCCCTGACACTGGGAGCTAGGAGCCTGCCAGCCCGGTGCCCTGCCTGCTGCCCTGCGTCTCTTCAGAGCAGCTGACTGTCTGCTGCCTTTATGCAGCGATGCTCAGCCTGTATCTGTGAAGTGCTCATCCAAATAATTCAGATATATAGGCCTATATATATATATATATATATATGTATATATATTTAGCTTAAGCCTATCTTGTCTTGTTCATTTTCGTTTCCTATCTATTTAGATAAATAAGAAAGAAAGAAAACATACAATGAGAGTGAGAGGAGTTGGGAGTCGCGCCAGCTGTTTAGTAATTTCGTTTAATAGGCCAAAAATCATAAAATATCACAGCGCTTCATCTGCCAAAACGGATGGGGCTGTGTTGTATTTATGGTAATTCACGGTGAGTGCCGCCTACCTGTTTGCTGCCAGCCTGGAGGATATGTATCCTCCCGGGATTTGTGTCACGATGTAGCCCCAGAAAAAAGATCCGTGAATCATTCCCACCGTCTCTGGGTCCCAGTTGAACTTTGCTTTCTGGTGGATAACGTGGAAAATAATACCAGTGATTTAAAAAAAAATAAATAATGAACGGAACTGTTGAATATATGACCGTGTATTTCTTTTTTAGCTGTCCTTCCAGAGATAACGAAAAATGTGGAGAAAAAAAAAAACAAAAAACACTGTGTGAAGGGTCTGGTCCTAAGGCAGGCCTGTTTATTAAAGGCCTGCAACGGTTCATTTCGATGAGACGACACTGATCTGATCACCACCGCGATTTATCTGTTCTGTCCTGTCAAAGAAAAACTGTGTGGCAAGTAAATCGCTGATCATGATGGGTGAAGACAGTTATTTGGTTAACACCTTTCCCAAACGCAAAAACATAAATATATGCTTCAGTTTTACATAAATATATAGGCTACATATTCTATTATGGATTCACTTATTGATACATCATTGGACAGGTGAGTGTGCCCTTTAACCTTGACCAGGTGCCCTTGATGCAAGCATGTGCTTTCACGGAAATGTTTTTTTTTTTTTTTTTTTTCTAGAGTGGTGTCAACTGTTCGTGTGCACACGATTTAGGCTTTAAGCAAAGGATACAGTGACGCATTTGACTTTGAATCTATTTATAATTACACGACAGGCCTATACTACCCACTGAATATCCTACTGTAGAGGCTGACATTACAAAACGTGAACGTCTCTTTGGCCCATTAACGATTTGGGTATGCTTTAAAATGTGCAGGAATATTTAAAAAGAAAACAAATCCTTACAGATATCACCTTAAATTTTGAAAAGGCACATCAGTCATGATTATTGGGGCCAGTGAAGATTTGGGAAACAATTTTATGGCCTGATGTGGCAGTGGGCCTTTAGGCCTACATATTCTGTGCATTCTCCTCTATCCCCCCCCCCACCCTTGTCTTTGTCTCGATAAAATAAGAAGGGGGGTGTCTTGGCTTGGAAGGCGAGCAGCCTGCGTTGTTTTTACGCTGGCTGTCGTTGCCACACCTCTTTGATGATGATCTTGCCGTTCTGGTGGACGGTGCTGTTGTTGACCATGCCCACTATGGCCACGCCCAGGTTACACCGGATACCGAAGGAGATGCAGAAGCCCAGGCCGCTCATGATGGCGATGATGTAGCGGCGGGGCAGACCGAAGCACTTGCAGTCGCACAGCGGGGGCTTCTTCTCCGCGGCCTCCCGGGGCCGCCCATCCTCCGTCAGCTCGATCACCTCCCCGGTTTTCTGTTTCCTCTCTATCACCCTGCAACAGCCAGGTGAAGACAACACTGTCTACTGAGTCCCCAAAAGAAAATAACATCGCATGAGATGATGATCAAAAGATAGACGCATAAGTCCCCCATAATGGAAAATGGGCTATTTCTAAAAAGGCCCATTTTATTTACTTTATTTACACTCGGTGTGATTCTGTTATTATGCACTGGATCCTTGGATCCTGGGCGGTTTGTGGTGGTTTGTTTATCATTCCGATCAACAAAGTGCAGGAAGCCGTTCTTGCAGAATCACCATCATGACGACCCATAGCTGTGCAGGCAGTGAGGCCTCTGCACTGTGTTTTCTTACTGGACACTTCCGTCCGTCACACTGAGGAGCATCTTCTCTATGAGCTTCACGTCGGATCATGAAAACAACATGATACAATATCAACAAAGAAACAGACACCGGCTGTAGAGCTGAGGAGAGGCGAGCATGTCCCTGGCTGTACCGCATTGCAGCATCACTTTCCACACTAATTAGCATTCACGGGACCGAGCAGCGGCTCCAGCCTCCAGACACACGTCTGTGGGCATCCCTCAGTTTTTTTTTGTTTTTTTTTTCTTCCCTCCAGGAAAGTCACATTTATCTACCACAGGTTGTTTGTCAAAATGCTAGAGGCAAGTGACAAAAACCGACAACGTTTGAATTCCTGTGTCTGCAAATGAATGAGAAACTTCGAGGCTGATTTCAAAAGGGCAGATAAATAATCGAATAAAATGTGAATAGATGCAGGAAGAGGCAGTGAAATCAAAGGGCCTGACGCCCCGGAGGAAGAAAGACAGACAACTGCATTTTTTTTATGAAAACCTTGAAAACGAAATGTTGCCTGATCCAGAGTAAATCTGAAATAGCTTTAATGTGTTTTCCAGTAGATTCGGATAAATTGTAGGCAACACAGGAAATACCCCCCACCCCCCAAAATTTTTGAAAAACACGGAGGATGAATTCACAAGGGAATCATCTAAATATAGCTGGAAGTCTAACGTTTCATTCATTCATGCTGCGGAGCTCAGAAATGACCAGGCTGTCGACATGAAAGAAAAGTCATGCAAAACCATCTCCAGTGAAGAGAGGAAAATTATGGGTTTGAATTAATATGGGACACAGGCTGTGCAGGTTTATCATCATGCGTGTGCCCGTGGCCTTTGAAGAGAATATGAAATGCATCATCAATTATGAACGAACCCCCTAAAAAATTTCGCGCACGGCCTGTAAATGCTGTATAACCTGTCCGCTAATGAGATTCACGTCCGGGCCCTGCATCAGTGCACGTTTTCATCCAGTGGCATCCAGGTTCATCCAAACCCCTGCCATCACCACACACACACACACAGAGAGAGACACACACACACACACACACACACACACACACACACACACACTTGATTGCATAATTTTCTTCTCACTTCTAGAGGCGTGACCAGAGATCCCTGTAAGTTGTACAACAGTTATAGGTGGCCTGCAGACCCACACATCACCGCGGCTCCTGTCTAGTTCAAATTCACCATGCAAATAATCACACTCATTATTAAAAAAAAAAAAAAAAAAAAGCCCGTCCTTACCTGTACATATGACCCAGGGTCTTCCCTGCAAATTCCTTCACCCCCGCCGTAGCTCTCGCCTTCACTGACTCCATATCCAGTTTTCTGTGTGCAGGCCTATTTTCTCGATATTCTTCTACTGCCTAATCGTCATGTTACGGCGCGGGATGGCGGACTGCAGCGGCTACAGGGAAAACAGCAAACGAAGTTCTAACGAAGGTGAGCCCAAGGAGGCGACGATCCGACAAAGGAGTCTAATGTTCACAGTGAAAGCGCTGAAGCAAAAAAAAAACAAACAAACAAACAAACAAACAAACAAAAAAATAAAAACACCACCTAGGTGCAGCCTACACAAGGGGAATCAAACGAGCTGTGCGCCTTCATCCACCACCAACTCATCCCCAGCCTGGAGTACAGTAGCTGCGCCGAGTGCCATCACGACGAGAAAACGGAAAAGAGTGAAACTGATGGTCAGCGTCGTCGACCGATATGGATCAGACAAAAAAAAAAAAAAAAAACGGAGAGAGAGAATGAATGGAAAAATGAAAAAAAAAAAACCCTCAAAGTTTAGAAAGCAGAAGTGGGGGTTTGAAGTAGCTTCAATAAATCAAAGAGGGAGTGAGGCTGTTTCGTGTCTCCTGTGGTGAGCGCAGGTTCATCTGACGTCGTGTTCAGCACCGAGGTCAGCGACAGCGGCTCCGTGTACCACATCTGGCCAGCTGCTCGGCTCAAATGAGGGCCAGAGCCACAATATAACATGCTAATGCATACATATGACTATTTGTAATGTCATAAAGAAACATTGCGGGAGGTGGCAGAGAGAGAGAGAGAGAGAGAGAGGGAAATGTTTAATAGTTCAATCCCTCGCATATTTCAGAAGCTAAATAATAATACAACCCTGTTTCGATTATTTTTGTTTTATTCTTTCGTTTTCACACGTAGAAACATGGAAGAAAATAAGCACAGTAAAACCCATATATGAAAGCTGCAGCTCTCCTGAGGGCGGTGCTATGGAAACCAAATGAGCAGGAGTGGACACCCCCCCCCGCCCCCCTCCCCAACAGGCTCCTCAACGTAGAGATCCATCAATAATTTAAGCATCTTCCCGTTTTTCATCCCCCCGACAACCACATCCTCCCACAGTAGCATGAACACAACTTAGGAAACGTTTTTTTGGTTTTTTTTTGATATGTTGATGATATATTGTCATCTGGTACCTGTCCCTCCACAGACCGAGTTTATATAATAAAACAAAATAATAAAATTAGGCTATACACGCATGTAATGATAACCTGCTACTGCTACTAATACCACTGCTAGGCTACTAATCATGATGATAATGACAATCACAATATTATTCAGAACAATGTTGATTTTAGGGGAGATCTTAGATGTGTAATTTAAGGATAAAAGAGATGGGAGAAAAGCGATCAGTGTCCTACCCGTTATTTGTGGGTATTGGCCGCCACCTGGTGGTCACTTATAACACTGCAGCTTGCTGACACATAAATACAAGCCTTTAACATAATTTCACGTTTTTCGTTCTTCTTTCTTTTCTTCTTCTTCTTCTTCTTTCTTTGTGTGGTTATTGGGAGGTAATTTGGACCAAATATTCTGTACATTTATTTGATTTCTATTCAGGCTATATGTATGTTGCTATAAGTTCAATATGTTAGTTTTTCTTTTTTCTTAGTCCCCCTCAACTCACAGGTGTGTTTTGTTTATTGTTACTTCACTATGATGTCTGACCTTCTGCACAAATGATGTATGCGCAGAGTTGGACACTAGAGAGCCTTATAGTGTTTCCACATCCATCTGCTGAAGCGGCAAAGTTTCCCTGCACTTACAGTGCATTTAGAAAGTCTTCAGACCCCTTCACGTTTTCACATTTTATGTAGCCGCCTGATGCTAAAAAAAATAATAAAATAAAATAATTTTCCCTCATCAATTCACACTCAATATCCCATAATGACAAAGTGAAAACAGAATTGTATACATTTTTGCAAATTTGTTGAAAAGGAAAAACTGAAGTATCACATTGACATAAGTATTCAGACCCTTTGCTATGACACTAGCACCAGATATCCTGTGTGGAGATGTGAGAAACTTCCAGAACGACAACCATCCACTGATCTGGGCTTTATGGCAGAGTCCTCAGTAAAAGTTTCCAAAAAAGCAAGCAGTTCCTTCCTCCTCATGGCTTGGTTTTTGCTCTGATACGCATTGTCAGCTGGTAGACCTGATCAGGTGTGTGCCTTTCCCAATCATGTCCAATCAACTGAATTGGCCACCGGTGGACTCCAACCAAAATGTAGGAACATCTGAAAGATGGTCAAGAGAAATGGGAGGCACCTGATCTAAGTTTCAAGTATCATAGCAAAGGGTCTGAATACTTCTGTCAATGTGATATTTCAGTTTTTTCCCTTTTAGTAAATATGCAAACATTTCTAAATTTCTGTTTCCACTTTGTCATTATGAGCTATTGTGTGTAGATGGATAAAGGAAAAAAGAAGGAAAGATTAAAAAAAAAAAGTTTTGTTTATTTCAAAAAAAAATTAATAGCACAACACTGCAACATTACAAAGTGTGAAAAAATTGAACTTGCACTGAACATGAAATCTGAATTGAAGACAATGCGAACTAGATTGGGAGCCAGTCGTGGTCAAACATGCAACTTACACAAGTGTCATCTTGGAAATAACGAGAATGGACTTTTCAGTGAAGCAGATGTCTTGACCTGAACCAGTTAAACTTTTGAAACAAAAATGTTTGCATATTATGCCATGTACAGAATAAGCCTTTAACTGTTACATGTGTTTGACTTGTGTTATCTGTTTTCTTTATGTTGGTGTTGTGCAAATAAAACTCCAAGTAAAACTAGTTGTTTCTTCATTTATTGTTAATATTACTTTATACATTTCTGTACAGTAGGCTACAGTGAGCTTAGGATGTAACAGCATTACATAACAGCAATTCCTGCACATCAAATGAGACTGAACAACTACTTTGCAAACTCCAACAACAAATGATATGAAGGTTTTGAATTCAGATAGGAAACTCTGTCATTACAAAATCATACAAAAACAAGTAAACACAGACGTTTAAGGCATTTGTTTGCTGGGAAGTACATTATGCATCTTGCAGGACCGTGCACATACCTTAGCACACCTCTGCATACCATGTCAACGAGCGACGCTCGACAAACATTGGGAGATGTTTAATCCTGAGACTGGTGTAAGTCAGGCTTACTTTTTGACTGTCAAATGTAATTTGCTGTTAGCTGGAATCACAACTGCTTCAGTTACTGTGTAAATCACAAAGAAGTCCCAATACAAACACAGAAGACTCCACATGCATGTTCAGCTCAAACAGATAGAAAAAAGCCATTCCGTATCTGATAAATCACTAATCGACAATGAAGAAATATCATCAGATCACCCACAGAAAGTGTAGGAGATTGTTACTTGTCTGGTCCCTTAACAAAGCAGTAATTTATAGCATAAAATGTACTTGAACTTTATGAACTAACACTGCTTGATGGTCTTTAAATGAGGTGGTGAATAGCAGAAAATATGAAATTAGGTGTTGCAAGTAAATTGATTAAAAAAACAGAGGCTTGTGAAGTAACTCTAAACACAAATGCTTCAGGCTACTGAGCAGAAACAGATCAATAAATTAATGGCTCTACAACCCTTTTAAATAGATAACACATTCTTTACATCTACAGCAACACTTAGTATCCAGCTAGAGAGTATGAGCAGGGTACTAAAAGTCATTAAGTATTTATTTTTTCACTGAAATTCTCACTCCCATGTACTCCAACCAGGCTACAAGAACTTTTTCTCTTCTCTCTTTATCTCTGAAGTCAAGGTTACAGTTGTTTGTGCCTACAGCAAATGGAGACACGAATATCTGAGAACAGAAATATAGGCCATTTATTATCCTTGTGTAACACAAGGAGGAGTAAAGCTGACGCATGATCAACCTGAACTCATCCACACTAACTGATTGTATTCAAAACTGAAGATCTGTTGAGAGATCTTCCAACATTTCCTTCATGTATTCTGTTCTTTAGCTAGAAGTCTTATAATTGGTCCCGGAGCAAGTTGGAAATGCATGTGGAAGATGAGACACGATGAGCCTGCAGCTTCTGTCTCACCACAATACTTTTGCAGCCCCCTCCCCCCAAACGCTGCAGTATAATGGAGGTACTTGGTTTTTAAATGCACAGTTTTTAAGAGTTTTTTTCTAAATATAACACACTGAAACAAGACTGGCAATCTTATAGCCCAGCTATAGATTAGTGGAACTAAACATTACGTAGCTACCAATTTCAAAGATGTTTTAAAAAGAAACTGTCTGAAGAATAAGCACCGCCTATTATTTTTCATATATATAAATGTGTTTCATATCTGATGTATTTAAACCTTTGTAAGTTTGATGTTTTTTTTATGTTCAGTTAAATGATATGAACTTCAGACCACAATTATCATTTGAACAATTTCACAGCTGACACATACTCTAAATTTTCGTCTAAACGGTTCAGTCCTTCATCTTGTATCCTCAGGAGAAGAATTACATGCAGCAAATTAAATTAGCAATATCATATCCAGGTCTTTTCAAGGGTGATTACACTTAATGTTATATATTCAACACCACAAACTTGAACTCTGACAGCACATACAGGGTCATTCTGTCATGACAAATGGAGAGTTTGAATGCATTACATGGGGAATGATACAAACTGCAGTTAAACTCTTTCGCTCTATTTTCCATCCCAACACCTTCCAGCCTTTTTTCATGGCACAGAAACATTTCATCCACTTAAGAAGCTGCTTTGAAATATGTAAGCAAAGTGAAATGGTGCATTTTCTTTTTCTGATGCCTCGATGAAGAGAAAGGAGTGTATCTTGACATCACAGTCAATTTAAAAAGAGAAGATAATAGCGTTTTTATCCCAAGACAAAAGCCCTTGCATATGGATGTTCTCATCAGGGTATTAAACTCCCAGACGTGTCCATTTTTGGCTTGGTTAGTTGGAGGAGTGAAGCAGGGGCTACAGGCACTCAGACAACACTTCATGCTTGTCTGTCATCAAGGACATTTCTGACTGGGGCTCTGTGATGAAACTGGCACTCAGCTGGAGTTTGAGCTTCTCCACCTCGTAGTTATGCAGGTACTCTTGAATCAGGTAGCGTTCTCGTTTAATTCGTGCCTTCACGTCTGAGGGGATGTCTGGGATCATCCACGCCACGAAGAACTTCACCACAAAGACCACATGCTGCGGGGTGGGGAGTGGGGAGAGAATCACATGAGATAGAGTTTAATCAATTTCATGACTAATTCTGTGCATGTTTTCTTCGAGTGTAAGGTGGACAGAAACTGTGTTGTCTTACTTCCATGATAATAATGAAAGCCATTTTGGCTGCAAGGATGTGCCAGAACTGCATGGTGTGAGTGTACTTCTTCTCGTGGCTTGGAGGGTAACGGTAGTCCCGGTATCTGTATAAAACAACAAGAAGAGGACCATCATGAAAGGAATAATGTATAAATTCATATGAAAAATGTTGTGGTGCAGTACTGGTATACATTAGGAAATGCTACAGTGTAGAACTTCAAAGCTAACCTCAACATCAAGATTCAAACACTACAAACTACAAACACAGGCAAAATGTATTCATTCAGGTAGTTTCATCCCCCGGACACACAAAGCACTAGAATGGAAATGTTTAGTCAATTAAGCAGTGAGTCAACTAACAAAGAATTAATTGCCAATAATTTTGATGATTGATTATCACAACAACTTTCATTATTGTCTGGTTTCAGCTTCTCCAGTGTGAGGTTTTACTAGTTTTCTCAGTTTCATATCAGCTGCTTTGATGTATAACAAGCTCTTCTCCCTGATACCTGCAGGTGTCGGTCACGTTGTTAAGCCAGTTGCTGCTCTCCGACATGTTGGCCACACGCATTTGTGAGAAGGTATATATCGACAGGCTGTTGTTGATGTAGCCCTCCATGGTGGTATTTGCACTGTAGGCATACAGATAGACCATACGGGGAATCATGTCTGAGGTGAATGCCATGATGAAAGCCTGGAACAAAAGTAAACACAAGGCTGTCAATACAATGTTTGTGGTGATGTAAAAGTTAGTTTAATGCTTAGTTTCATGTTGAATTGGACATTTTATTTAGATCACTGTCAAAAAAGTAGTGTTACAGTTCATTTAACGCAGGTAAAAATGAAGAAATTAGTAGATTCAGAAAACAAAACTCACTCAGTATCTTACATTTACTGAAAAACAAAACTCACATTGGTAACAACAGATAAAATGGCCACTGCGTTGAGGATCTCCTGCCACGCTCCTATGTTTCGGGCCTTGGATGCCACTGGTCGTCTGAACTGGGTGGTGAACTTCCAGGCGTCCACCCTGATCTCCAGGATGTTGTTGAACAGAGCCAGGAGGGGAGCCAAGGGGAAAGAGGCCACAAACAGAGTGATGAAGCCAAACTGGATCACTGAAACGACAGCCGGGGAGAACAGTTAAAGAGATTGAGTGATGAAAAGGAAAAGGCATGAAGTGGAAAACAGGAAAATGAGGCAGCTGGGTGTGATTTGTGGACATTCCCTGAGAAGTCTGTAAAAATATGAACCGTAATTCCATATATAGCCAGACCAGTGGTGTAGCTTACCCATCTCCAAGTATTCATAGAATAAGCCCAGTTGGCTGAAGTTCTGCAGGACATAGTCCTGCTCCCAGCGACTGTAATGGTTTTCAGGATTGTGCCGTCCCTTTCTACTACTCCACCAGTTACGCATCAACCTATCAAAGAGCCCATGAAGAAGAATCATATGTCAGTAAAGGAATAATTAAAGGTAAAACCAGGACTGTGCACAAAGCCGATTAGAAATTTCCAGAGAGCGATGATGGTGAAATGATCAGCACATTAACTACAAAATGTATAGTTACAGTTACAGTTAGACAATTCAAAATGAAAATAAATAAAATTCTGGTAACAAGTTCCATATTCTGCATGCAACGTCTTTATCCAATGGGAACCAGTTATTTGAAAGTTATTTGGAGGACAGAGATTTGATGGACTCACGGCAGCAGGGCTTCCTGAATGTTTCCCCACAATTGTTTCCCAGCCATGACAATCACCAGCTGTGTGGTTAGCTCGATCAGACAGCCTCCGGGGTCACACTGGAACAGTGAGAGGCTTTTAGTTTTATATAACACACGCTTTTGTTTTATTTGACTTCCTGTTGATAGCCATCAGATTTTGAAGCTGCCTTGACATGTAGAAAAAAAAGTCACCTCCTCATTCCTCAGTTTTTTCCATTTGCCAAACATGTATGAGTATTCACCAGGAAAACCCACAAATTTGCCTTTGAAGAAGGCCACGTAGAAGCACGAGGAGTAGTAGTTGACAAACTGGAACAGAAACATCTTCATGGTCAACCTGTTCTCATACTCCAGGTGGGTCTTTGGGATTTCTGTGAAACAAAGAGTTCGCAGATAATCTCACGTTTCAAGCAACATCTGAGTAGAGTATGAGCCCTGAATGTCAGATGAAACCTCCTTACCCATATCGGTGATCCAAATGGCCACCCTCTCATAAAAGAAGTTGAGGATCATGATGATGACAAAGTTGATACAGGAAGCAGTGACAGACGTGGCTAACTGTGGGGTGATGAATCTGCCCACCAGCTGGATCTTCCTCGTGGGGTCTTCAATGATACTTGCAAAGGCGGCATACACGGCCAGCCTGTACACTATGACCCCGATGATACAGGCTACTATAAGAGAAATCTGTAGAGAGCACACAGACATGTAAAGCTTGTTGACAGTGTATAACTAGACATGGGAACGATCCGCTATATGTATAGTGTAAATAGTACACACAGAACTGTGGTGAACGGTCAGTTACCCAGAATATAACAGTGGCTGCAGAAAGGCAGTAGCGAGCACACTTGCTGGTTATGGGGAGAAAGGGCTCCATTTCCTGAAAAATGATTTTTATAGTTTTAGAAATATTGTTTCAAAATTTAATATATATGTCATGTTTATTTTCATGGTGGAAAGAAGGTTCTAAAGCACCTGAGTGATCTTGTTGAGTCTCCTGTTAGTGCATCTGATCTCGAACTCTGGTCGGATTTGAAGCTGTTGCTGCTCCTCTTCGAAATCCACCAAGTCCCACTCGTACTCCAGCCGGGCCTGACGTCGCTTCCAGAACTCCAAAAACAGAGTTACTGTCAAATTGATGTGAGGACATGAAACAAAAAGTTTAGTCTTTGTGCGAGTGTGTTTGCGTGTTTTTTTTTATGACTTTAATCAAGTTGTGGCTTTTGCACCAACTTTTTTTTGTTCTTTTGCTTTTTTGAAGTGTAATGTGTTTCAGCTGTGCCGTGACTCTGATCACTTCTTGGCTCACTGTTGTGCGTGACGCCAGCTTTCAGGAACTATTTGTCCTAAACTGAGCTGGGCAAGCTAGCCTGAACATACCAACATAATTGTGCTGGCAAGTTGTTCTGGGCTGAAACAGTGTGGATAAAGGTTGATGCTTCAGTGTGAAAAGGCTTTAACTGTGAAAATCTGGCTTACAGGAGGAGGGGGTACATTGGATCTTAAACACAGTACGAGCAGCACAGACTGACACTTACCCCAAATCCCCATAAATATGGCAAAGAACACCGTCCCCTCATTGTCAAACAGATGGGATTGCTGGGAGAGAGAATATGGAAAAGGAGTTCCTCAGAGAAGTAGAGGAAGTGACATGCTGGGCATAAAAAGGGTGACATACTGCCTTCTCAGGAGGATACAATTTACAGTATTTACTGTATTTGTAGGGATTAAATGTGGTTGACCAAAATATTTCAGTCATCATAATCGATAAAAGATCTGCATTAGTGACTTTCAGCTATGTAGTATAAACATTAGTCTTACTCCTGGTGTCAGAATCGTGTCCAGGTAACATATGAAGTCAAATGTTTTACCCAGGATGAGAGACAAGTAGAGTTGAGCTTCCAGAAAGGGCATTTACTATCACAAAGTGGACACATCACAATGCTGCCCCCAATGTTAGCGTCACATATTTCTTTGCTGAAAAGAGAATAAAAACAAAGGAACATAAATAAACATAATAAAATGAAAACACCATTGTATTTATTCAAAATGGGCTGTTTACAATATAATGATCAAGAATAAAATTCTGATCAGGCCATCTTCAAGTCCTGCAGTGTCAAAATCAGTCTGAGGCCTAATGGAAATGTATTCTTTAATTTTATTTGACTAAAAGGAAGACGGAATACAGCGTCTGGTGCTGTCATGGTTTTGGTCCCTTGGTTCCAATTAAGGAAACTACAGTATAAAGTGAGACTTAAGATACAGTAATACTGTACTTCCAACAGTTTGACTCTACCCCCCCGCACAAAGCCAGGTCCATAAAGAAATGGGTTCCCCAGTTTGGTGTGGAAGAGCATGACTAGCCTGCACAGAGTCCTGACCTTAAACCTTATCAAACACCTTTTTGGAGGAATGGGAACGCAGACTGTGAGCTTGGTGTCATCACCCAACATCACTGTCTGACTTCCACTGCTCTTGTGGCTGAATGGGGGCAGATGTCTGCAGCCAGGGACAGCGTTCCCAGAAGAGTGGACGCTGTTAGAGCGGTATATGAATGCCTGTGGCTTTAGAATAAAATGGCTAACAATCACATATGAGTGTAGTGTTTGCTTGTCTACATACTTTTGGCCATATAGTTATCAGCTCGCTGATGCCCTCTGGTGGTACTAACCTTGATATGTTGTTGTCATAGCTGAGCACTCCATAGGTGAAACATATGAGGCCCATGACGGCTGCAAAGAACAGCATCTCTGTGTAGAAGCCCAGCCAGGCAAAGTAGATCCCAATCTTTTCTCCATAGTACTTCCTGCAACCAAAGAATCACATTAACGTTTAGTGTAACTCAGATTTCAACATCAGAATCAGTGGTAAATGTAAAAAAAACGTGTGAGAAAACAAAAGCGGAGTGCATTCAGGTGCTGTTTGTTCACCTGATGAGGTTCAGAGGCTGCTCTTTGTAAAAGCAAAGAAACCTGGCCCAGTGCTTGTACAAGTTGAAGCGCTCACTCTCGCACTCAGCATTTCTTGCCCTTTTCCAGTATCGACACTGAAAGCAAAACACACAACGGAACATGGGCTGTCAAAAAAAAAAAATAAAAATACATAAACTACTGATATAATGGAAAATAAGTCATTGTAGTAGTAGTAGTAGTAGTAGTAGTAAAAGTAGTATTAAGAGTAAAATGTACTCATTCTACAGAACTGCTCCTGTCATCATAGGTTAAAATATACGCAGAATTTTCACGTTGTGTGTAATCCAGGAAGCAGTGCTTCTGAGAACTTAATATGGAATTGGGCTACTTCTGATCGGTGAGAAATGACAGATAAAAATAGCAGCTGGACACAGTGATCTCCCTGTGGTACTATCTAGACGATGTTGTTTCCCTGAGCAAATTGACTTTTAGTGTTTGACATCTACATATTAATGTTCTTTCTTCCATGTGGTCTTACATCATGAAGTGGGAAGGCGGCCGTGTAGGTCCCATTACTGAGTAATCGCTTGATTCCCGTCTTATCTTTGTCTTTCCGTCCCTCTTTGTAGTACGGACAACGAGCCAGGATGTAGAACACCTAACAACAAGGAAGGGATTTAACTGGAGATTAAGGGATTTGGATTCATTTGAACTTTTTAGCTAAATGCATTTTTTTTCTGCTTTATCCTCACACAAGCATTTTCTAAAACCGTAAAAAAAAACTGTGTTAACTTGTGGGAGCAAAAATAAAATATAAGACCCAAGAGAAACTGGCCATGTAACAAGTGAACTCTGATTTAAAAGAAGAAATACTCACAATCCTGTTTCTTGTGGACGGTGGAAAGAATGTATCCTTGTCAGTGATGAGGAAGAAGTCAGTCTTGGTCTTGTCAAAGGGGTAGGTGAAATAGTCAGGTTGCGGGTGCATTATGTGGTCTGGCAGACGGAAAGGATGCGAGAGCCACTCCAGTGGCACGTCCTGACCATGGGGGATATCACTCTCCTTGAAGGGAACTTTGATCTTTAAGACATCGGCGTAGGTGGCCAGTACGTCCCATGGAGCGTGGATCTTCACGAAATATGTCTTCTGGTCTTTGGAGTCCTGATACAAGCATAAATACATTGCAATTATTTGTGCAGAATCCTTACACAACTGCCTTAAACTACTATGAAAGATAGCAGTGTAATGTGTCTAATATTGAGCCATCCCTTTAAGACTTTTTCTGTAGACTGTGATGTGCCTCAGCAAACTATCCACTAGGTGGTGCTGGTACTCTGTGGTTGAGTTTCTTACTGATTTGTCCTCTGTCTCGAGCTCCAGTCCTGCTTTCTCAAGGTTGGCTTCAAACTCCCTCCTCCTTTCCTGTGGACACACACACACACACAAACACACACCACAGCCATGAGAGCCACGCAGACCTGCACAGTCTTATCTTGTTTTCTGCTTTACCTATTCTCGTTATAGAAACTTAATAAAGCCCCCCCCCCGTCTGAGGTTCCTCTGAAAAAAACATGTCCCTTGTTAGATGCAGCATTATTCAGTTCATTCAGTCTGACTGACAAATTGATTTTGTACAGTAAGAGACCCTAGCAACTGGTCCAAAAGGGGGCGAGAAGGGAAGGGGGTTTGGGGATGTTTTAGCATTTAATTGCAGGTGACTGACTTCTGCTGATGGCTCATCAGAAGTTGAGAACCCGAGACCCTTTATTATAACGTTTGATAACGTTTATAACGGCAAACCTAAACACTCACTAGAAAGTGTGAAATCCTAAGTACTTGTTAATGGTTTGCAGTTTATAACTGCACTGCCACTGAACACAAACACACAAGCATTAGATTTAAACAGGATGCACTGATGCAACACACTCTTTATGCAAACAACAGAATATATTGATATTGTTCTCTCTACAATTTAACTATTTTAAGTTTTGCCTCGAACTCAATGGAGAGATTAATAAATGCTTAAAGCATGTAAATCATGTTGTAAATGTACATACAGTGAGCTAAAATCATGTCCAGTGGCCCTGATACAGATGGAAGGCAGTCAGATAGTCCATTGGAGAGGTGTCCCTAATGAATGGCAGAGT
The DNA here is from genome assembly GCF_046630095.1 of Trachinotus anak. NCBI lineage: Eukaryota > Metazoa > Chordata > Actinopteri > Carangiformes > Carangidae > Trachinotus > Trachinotus anak. The sequence continues at coordinate 18,613,816 of NW_027273862.1, read as the reverse complement.
CAACCTAAAAGCGGAATTTCTTCTTATGATGATGATGACGATCATGATGCATGTCCGAAATCTCAGTTTACTGCTGACTAATGAATGAGTGAATGAGGGAGGGACTTTATTTTTCTGTGGTTTCGTGCTGAGCAGATTGCCTTTGGGTTTATTGAGCTCTTTATTATTTTTTTTGTTGAAAACAGCAGCCTGCTGTGACCAAAAAACGATGCTATGAGAGCAGTGTGAATAAATCAAACCAGTAAAGTTGCAGAGCGGACAGCTAAACGATGAACTGAAGCTCACTGTGAAAGCCGACTAGAGCTGCAGATTCAGGTGATTATTCTCTCTGGCTTCATCACTCATTGTCATTCTTTTTTCACATTGTTATTTTAAAAATGTTGATTATAGCTGCTTTAACAAGACAAATTAAAATATGCTGTTAATACAACTGCATAATTGCAACTCCGAAGCGCCATCTGACTGTGATGGCGAGAGACTAAACAGGCACAGAAGGAAGTGACATAACTGGCTGAGACTTGTGAAAGTGCACCTCCTTCTTCCTCCAGTCATCCCCAGTCCTCCCGCCATGTGACTGATTATCCCATCATTTACTTCACATGTGTATTTTCTGCCATGTGACATAAAGTGCATGTATTCGTGTATGGCCTTTATGTACAGTAACTACATATGCCTGGCAGTAAACAGCTGATCTCGCTTTTACAAAATAATTGAATATCTGTTCATTTCAACAATTGCGTCAGATCGTAAATGTCACATGTCCATGGAAAATGAGTGGTTTGAATCTCACTTCCTCTTTGTAATACCATCTTTTCCTGTTCTGGATGGAGATGGTGTAATCATGGCTGCCACACTGTAAAATGCTGAGCAGTCAAGCAACATGTGACTCATGTGACTTGCGTGACTTACACTCACCTGTTTCTTTTCTCCATCTTTGTCATCGACATAAGACAACACAAAGTCAACCCTTCGCACGCCGTCCCTGAAGAACACGGTGTCTTTGTTTGGTTGTAGCTTGTCTGTCTGAAGGACAAACAACAGGCGTCAAATAACGCTTTTAGCTTTCTCACAGAGTGGGAAGCAAAAGCAAAAAGAAACATGCAATACTTGTACAGCGGATACTGAGAAATGAAATTGTCAGGACCTTGGAGACAAACATAACAGGCTCAGCCTTCCACACTGACAGATACACAGTATTAGACGTAGAGAGAAGCACACTGCATCCCAGAATTATACATGGAAGTTAGGTTCATGGTTTAGACATTCACTTGCCAATGTAAAGGGACAGTACTGAAAAGTATTTAAAGAGGATGTTGTTTCCTTCAGAGAAAAGTTTAGAGAGATGCCATGATGACTGCAGAAAAACCACATAAAACAAAAAGAAATTCTTTTCACGGCCTGTCATTATATAAAAATAGTTGATGGTGGAGGAGAAACGGACTCTACATGTTCTAGATCAGGTTTTGTATTTCAGTCATTGTTTTTGCATTTAAGACACAACCTCTTATCTTTACCACTGAAGACAGCGCTCATGATCATAATATGAAATTGCATACAAGATCAAATGATCTACAGTATCCACAGTATCCATTTACATCTGTATGTACAGTATTTCATAACCTTTAACCAACCTGGAATTTAATTTACTACTGTAAACCCTTAGTCTACACTTGTCATTTTGGATTTTGTAAGACTGCTATTGTCAAACCAAAAACGTACTTTTCATTTATTTTTCAGTCAAATGGCCTGATTCCAACTATTTCTAGTTGTTGTAGTGCTTTACATTGCCACGTTTTGGTTCATGAAAATAGGTAAAAGACAGAGTTCAGTCTTTTTAATTTGTACTTAATCCGAATGATTTTTTTTCTTGACAGGAATGTACTGAAATAAAATGTATTATAGAAATGTATAGTTGAATTTAGTTATTTATATCAATATGCATCACAACTGGTTCCAGTTTGTTGACTGTCTGCCATGTTTTTAATATAATAGCTTAATGGAGTAGCCAGTTGCTGAACCCCACTCAGCTCACAATGCACGAACTGACCTTTTGTATCAGAGAGGTGAACGCTGCTTGTTACAGTTATTTAATCACATTCGGACATAATGAGATAGATTAGCACTGCACAAAATCTGTTCCATTCCTGCACCGAATCCTGTAGGCATACATCACAGAAGCATAATATAATCAGTGTTATGAATTAAGATGGATAAACCATCTGCTTAATAGCCTCACTGTATCACTGAAAACCCAGCAGACTGACAACAGGCTCCTGTTTGAGCAGCAACACTTTATTTATTTCCCACTTTGACAGGAATGCGGGGAGCTCTTTGAGACACAGAGGTCTTGTGACTCAGCAGTGAACAAACAAAAGATCAGTGAATAAGTAGAGCAAACATAAACAATGACATAAAAATCTGCTGGCTACAAAGAAAAGAACACATGCTTTGGAAATGTTACAAAAACTATCTTAACTATTGCGGAAAATCTTATGTGAGACAGTTGATTTTGGATTGTAACAGATCAAATCAAAATAAAAAATATTTCTCAACAATTAAAGAAATAATTCAACATTTTGGGAAATATGCCGCTCTTCCATACCACTCTTATGACGGTACAGCACATATGAAACCACTACCAGCAACCAATTAAACCAACATATGCAGTATTTACGTAGCATATATGAAATGCCCAGAGATACATCAAAACTTACTTCTGTATGTCCAGGCAGTGTCCCTCTCTCAGATAGTGAACTGACGCCATTTCCACTGTTTTCATCTGCAAAAGAAATACAATCAGAATATATGTACAGAAGCAGGTACAGCATGTATTCAAAGTTGAAGTTTGTGTAAAGGGGAAAATAAGTTTCATTCAACTGAGCACAGAACCAATACTGTTCTACACTTGTTATGCAGATCTTATAAAGGGCTAGTACAGGGTTTTTGTAATATCAGTTTTCTCTCATGTTTGTTGTATTTGTGGATGGGTTGTGTTACGTGTAGTCTAGATGTTAGCCCAGTCGCTGGAACTCAAAACTGAACTCAAAGAAAGGCCCAGGGACAGATGGCTGGTCACACAGTTGCAGCTTTTGAGATAAAATTTCAATTTTGCAAACATCCATTTGTTTACATGCACTCACACCAAAGGAAGGACAACAACGGTTCCAAAAATAATGCCATGGTTATAATTTCATATGTGCTTGTTAACAAGTTTTAGAAAAATGCTACAGCTAGCCCAAATAACAGACGGTACAGGATGAAACCCTTTAGCAATGGAGTATGTTCTCCACTTATCCCACTGACATTCAGTAATTTAGCTAAGCTAGCTTAAGCTCTGTTTATATCCACACACAGGATATGTGATATGCAGGATAATAATAAGGTTCACTCCAAACCACACTGTCCCTTTAATAGCAGTGGCTGCACATGCATCTCTGAGAAACTCAATTTAACAAGGACTAATAAAAATCCAGCAGTCTCCTGGCAACATGAGCTGATACAGACTCTTAACACACAGTATTGGTAAAATGAGAATGAGAGATGAGAAATACAAAGGCACTGACACACACACACACACACACACACACATTCACACATGCACGCACACACTCCTCTTCATCTTTAATCCAATGACACACAACATTCCAGGAGTGCCTCTCTCTCCCTGTGTGGCAGACTCTGGCAGAGGGAATGTGCTCATATAGCACTGCTCTGCTCGCTGCCTGCTCCCCCAATTATTTCCTGAATGGTGGGAAAGCTGCACTTCCTGCATAGGGGAGGCTGGAACATGCATCAGTGAGGAGGAGGGACCTGGGGATGGGGGTGGCTTCTGTACCAGAAGTCCAACCTCCCCCCAAGATGACACACACTCAGCACACAAAGGAGACAAAGATCTCCAGCCTCCCTCAGCTTCAGCCCAGACTCACATCCAGCCACCTCTGATTAGACACAATCATCTGACGGACAGCAGCCTGAGCCAATGAAAGAGGGACTACGGTGTCTCCATGTGGACTAACTAGGATGGAATGTAAATCAGTTAGACGACAGGAATTCCTGAGGTATAAAAGGGGCAAAAGGCAGTGTGATTTTTCCATTGGGCTCGTGGGAAGCACCATTGACTTTGCAGCTGAGTTTTTTTTTTCTCTTTCCTTTTTTGTCTCACTTGTTTGGTCGTACTCCAATTGTGCACAGCCACTTATCAGATTCTGGCTTGAGCAAACAGCTGCAATGGGCCTGCAGTGTGTGACATTTACTACCACAGAGAGACAAACAAATGAAAACAGGTCAAAAATGCAGAGTGTAACTGAGCAGTAGACACCAGCACAAACACAGTGACTGGCACAAAAGGCCATAAATGTTCACTCACGAAAAATAATTACTGCATTTTGAAATCACACAGTTATTCATTCATGCAAAACTGCCTTGGCAACTGTGGCTTATGAGGACGAAAATAAACCGAATTACACCTCATTTAAAAGTAAAACTGAGGCACTATGTTTTCTAACACACTTTCCACCCAAGCAACCCAATTACACCCCAGCTGCTGTCTATTTACAGTAACTGAGACACTCTCCTGTGAACATGTCCACCAGCAGAATGCCAGGTTATTGAAAAAATAAGCCAATAACCTCAAGTGACACTTTTAACCACCATCTAAGAGGGAACTAGTGTCCAAAATGGTGCTGCGGAGCAATGCTCCCAGATATGGCAGGAACAGAAATCCATAAGCTCTTCTCTATAAAGAGCTTCTCTTTGCTTCTGATCTGATCCTTACTATGGGACACAGAGACTTTTTAGGGATTCCAACTCATAAAGTCTTGAGAATGTGATGGACAACTCTTAAACGGGGCCCGCTCATATGGTAACACCTGGTGGAGTGTACACACCAGGCAGCAAGAGACCAAAACAGGAGCAGACATGTGCAATACCATCTATCAGGCAGCAAGAACCCTCCCACCCCACCTCCCCCTCAAGAAGCTTAGCCAAGGACAAAATCATAATAATTCATGGACATATGACATAATTCTTAGTGGCTCTTAGTGTCTGGTACAGACCAGGTCCAAATATTCTGGATCCTACACTCCCCATAATGCAACACTCACAAAACCAAAGCTGAAATAACAATTTTATGTGAATATCCTGACAGACTGAGTACTACTCTCCTTGACCAGTCAACTCAACTCCATCTATAAGATCAATGGAGTTCCCTTTTCATAACACAAGACTAGTTTATATAAGCTACGACCACCTTCAAACTCTCTGAGGCAAACTGAACCTACACAAGGTGCACACACAGGAAAAAATTACATTTTCCACTGGTCAGAGCCAATTAAAGGGCTGTACTACAAGACAGCAGCTTCATGTGTATTACTTCAGTTGGCTCAAAGCAATGGCTGGTAAGAATCTGGAAGTAGAAATAAACTTGAAAATGCCTCCTTCATAAAAAAGGCATCATCCTCTTTAAACCAGAAAAGACAATGCTGGCCCACAAGCAGAAATATCCCACTGACCAAGCACTTCTTGTGTATTACCCCACTTCTCCTCAAATGACCGCACCACAGTGCTCAAGTTCAAACACTCACAGGTCATGCCCATCGAGGAATATCTGTCCATGTTACTAAGACATCAGGTCCACATTTGCTACTTCACCACTAGTAGCCAGAGTACCGGAGGCCAGCAAGGAAGGCAGTATATCAGAACAGGAGGCCACTCGTGTCAATGTATCGATTCCCAGAGGCATGTGCTGATCACACAAAGAGAAACAAAAACAGCAGAGGCTGTGCATTCTCTCTCAACCTACACAAATCCACTATTACCCAGCTGCACTGTGCCTGAGCCAAATTCACTGCAACCTGGGAGAAGAAGTTATCATTCCTTATTACATACAGTACGTAGCCCCCAGATAAGATGCATATATAGTGCTCCACAGTTTCACTTTGTATGCCAGCGTGAGTAACTGTCAGGAGAGGAGAGCGGTCCTCTTCACTGAATCCCTGAGAGTGAGTCATCACAACAAGTGGGGAACCTGCATTTCTCAGGCTGAACCGACATCCAGCAACTAGTATTTGTCTGACAAGAGGATGTGAAGGGAGGTGTCATCCACCCACACACCCACTTATCCACACAAGCACAATACAGAATGCATATTTTTCAATATCAAGAAGTTAGCGTAAAATTGCCATGTATTCCTGACACTTGAAAGGCTAAAAGCACGTCATGTACACCAGCAGTGGTGGAATTTACTCAAGTTCTGTACTTAGGTGCAATTGTAAGGTACTTGTATTTCATCGTGTATTCATATTTTATCCTAATCTACACTTTACACTTAATTTACACACTACTCCATCACATTTCTGAACTTTTTACTTCACTAAATTTATTTGACAGATATAGTTACTTGTTACTTAAAAGATCAAAATTGCACATATAAAAACATGAATTGCTTGCTGCCACTTTTACTTAAATAAAACATATCAATATTCTACCACTGTACACCCAGTTGGACACATGTGTGACTGACACTAGGAGTGGGCGATATGGGTAAAATTCTCTATAATTGTAAATATAACCTTCCCACCCTCTGGGAAGTATATGGAGTAACTGTTTTTGGATAAAATATCAAATCAGGACTCTTCATTTTTTATTTTTGCCAATCCAGAAAATTGATACAGTCTAGGTCAAGGTACTTCATCGCATTAATGTAAAAATTGTGTAGAACCCAGAGATATTAAGAAGATATCACTCACAGTCTCTGATGGTTGACAAATGTATATCTCCTCGCAGGTTACGTGGTCGAGTCGCCCAGCCCTAATTCAAACATTACCATGTGCACATGCCTCACTGCGGTGTATGAGTACAGTGCATGCATCAGTGCTGATTTGACACTGCAGCCACGAACACAGGACACAGCACACAGCACACAGCACACTTAACTACCAGGAGCCTGGCTTTGTAGATATGGCAAGAAGCTGAGAGAGTGGCTGAAAGATCAGACAGACCCACAGGCACCTGATTAACAGACAAACCACAAAGCAGCAGATAATTATCAGCCGAAAGAGAAACAGAAACATGGTCCACTATTGAGGAGAGTTCAGCATGATGAGAGAGCAAACGGATGAAAAGAGAAGCGGCAGAGGTTGATGATGAGAGGACGGACAGACAGGCGTCACATAAAGCCTCTGATCTGCCCGTACCTGAGTGCAGGTTTATCCTGAATGCGGTCAACACTGCAGGACCATCTTTAAAGGACAGACAGACACAGGTTAGGAGGTGGGTAGTATTGAACTGCAGGTCAGAAAAGGTAAACATGCATGATTACTATAAGTGCTGAGACATTCTACAACCAACTCAGTGAAAATAAACAACCTTAGATCTAAACAAGCACTGCTGGTAGTGTGCTGCGTAGTACACACGTTATTCTGTGAAGCATAATTGTTTTTCATTATGACTCAAGCAGGCTGCGTGGGTGTCTCCTGTATGAAAAGGACCAGTACTAACTCTTTTGGCAGCTCCTCCACTACACTGGCACCTAGTTAAAGCACAGATAACACCTCTTTATTTATTTGATAAAAAATGCAGACTAATTAACCACATCTTGACAGCATTGACCTTCTCTCTGATACAAACATAGCACAGATTGCTCTACAGCTTCCTTCTAGGCAGGAGTTTCATTGAGGCCAGTTGGGTGAGAGACAAAAAGCCTGGCTGAGCTGTGTGTAGATGTATATGAAATGATGCTGTGATTAAGGTCAGTACTCTAAAAGTCTAAATGTAATGAATCACACTGTGAGTCAGCCACTACACAGCACTACAGGGTGCGTTAGATACATTTAAAATGTAAAAATGTAAAACATTTCGTGCCATTACACACATGATTGTCGAGCAGGCGTGGTGTCTACCAGGCTACAGTGAAACCACAACATCCTGAGCTCGAACCGGGCCTAACTCTTCTACGACAAGACATCCTCTCTATCGCTCTCAACAGGTTTCCTGTCGAGTGAGCCAACTACACTCAGGGGGAAAAATTCACAAACTGCTCCAGTCAAATGTGAATTTAAAGCACACACTGAAAATTGTGGAATCATATTTGCTAAGACTTCAAAACAAAAACTGTTTCAGTTTCAAGGTGCATTCCTGATCTTGGAAATAGCAGTGGACAAAACAATCTCACCTCAAGGTCTATTTAGTAGGTGTTGTGGGGCTTTCAAATGAATCACATGATCTTCATCTGCAAATGGACTTTGCCCATTTGTCATGGAATTGTGGATGTTGAGTGCTTTAAGGTCATCACTCCCGTGTTGTCTTGAATGCCACTTAAATATTAATTTGACTTTTAAGTCATATAATTGACAGCTTCAGAACAGCAACTAAATGGACCTTGACGTGATAATTTAAATCAGTCAAAAATTGTATTGTGAATTGATACCAAACAATACTGATTCATGGCAGATAGAAACCCAATGAATCATGAATAGTAAGCAGAGTAAACCATTTATAACTTGCAGCATTTGTCTGAGGGTTGTATTGTCATTGTTGTGTCATTTCCTTTCTTATCGTCAGGATGCTAAAGTCCCAGACGGGAGATTTCCTGACAATCACCGGAAAGCTTGATTAGTGTAAAAATACCACAAACACATGAGGTCATGTGCAGGGTAGAAGGGATAATGTATTATCTTCATGAAACACCATGTTTGATATCTTCGATAGTCTGTTAGGGGATGCGTGTTTGAGAGAAAGTGTTTCCGAAGAATACTGGTCAGCACAGACAGCAGCTTTCTCGGTTGCATTAAATACAACCTCTGGATAGTTTTGATATAAGTCATGCAAAATCAGAAGTGGATAAAAGTATGTTTTCTTTCTGTTGCCTTACTGTATGTATATCAGGTTAGGTAACATTTACCTAGAGATGCTGTACAATGGCCTTTATAGGCACAGTTCTGTATACACAGCTCATACATAAAACATAATTCAATGACCTACAAGAGCGCTAGTTTTCCGCCATCTAAGTGTTTCATGTCCAAGTACCCAAAGGCCAGGACAAATAGGCCAAAACAAAAACGGAGGCACATGGAAGCCATGTTGTAAACACAGACCAGAACATTTTATTTTAGTCTCAAACTAGAATTACTGCCACGTGGTTGCATGCCTCTGCTGCAGGAAATATGGTCACAGTCTCTCCCTCTGTTCCTGAGTGTGTTGAAAAATGGCCAGAGGTGTTGTTGGAGATCATTATTGTCACAGTGAAACTGACCTTTGACCATTGTAATTAGAGTATGAATTCTCGAGTTTTAGCCAAAAACATGTTTTGTGAGGTCACAGTGATCTTGACCTTTGAGCACCAAAATCTAATCAGTTCATGGTGTGCAGACTAAAAATAAAGTCAGAAACTTGTTCTGGCACAAACACAAAAAAAAAGAGCCCAAACACTGGAGCTTTCCTCTAGTTCACTCAGAGGAGATCTTGGTTTTTTCCATGTCTCAGTCAGTATCGTGGCTCCATCAAAGGGGGTAATGTAATTACAAAGCCTGTTTCCATAGCAACTGTTTGGCTCTGTTTCACCTCTGACTGAGAGATCAGTTCACGGACTAGGCTGCAGATAGCAGAGGGAAATCACCTTTAATGGAAGCAAATTCCTCAATATATGAGTGATTTCTATTAAAAGCACCTAAAAGTCATATGATAAGAGTTGTTGCCTTACTGACCTGATAGATGCCAAAAAAACTGGCAACCCGCTCTAAAAAGCTTAGAGTCCAGTTAAAAAAGACTTGAATGAATGAAGATATCACCAAGTATCTGCTATGTTTAAGTGTTTTAGGTTTAAATAACCATCCACTAAATTATATATAATGTCACAGTACATCTGGTGTCTATCCAACAGTCCGATGCCAGTCATGACTTTCTATGAATCAGTGTTTGGCCAGCTGTCAACAAGGAAATGAGCACCGAACACAGAGAGCAAGGTGAAGACAGACCCCTTCCTATTCTCTCTCTGGTTCCTTCTTGATGGCTGAAGGGCTGCCCTGATAAGTGCCTGAACAAAGCTTTACCAGAATGAGAAGAGTCTATTAACCCAGAGCTCACCCCAGATAAACAGGCATGTGTCTCTATTAACAACTCACTGATTAACACAATAAGGAGTGGAGAATTACAAATTGAAAAGGTCTGAGATTTCATTATGTTCACTCAACACACTGTTTCAACATGAATGCTGTGGAATAAATCGTCTTTATTTTTCACGTCCCTTGATGGTGCAGTGTTATTAGCACTACGGGGTCATGTGGCTAGACAAATAGTATGTAGGTTACAAGACAAGTGACCTACCTGTTGTTTGCTACTATACCATACTGAAATATGGGTTTATCATATTAACATATCAAAAGACTTTAAAAATAACTCATATATTCAACTGTATTTTCCAAAAAGGAAAAGAGAAATAAGTTGAAATAAATTTCATGGCATGAGTACAGCTAGCTAGAGATGTCTACAAATATTTTACTGGTGGATGCATGCAAGTGAAAATGAACTCGTCAAGAGTACAGATGTTATTTTAGTAACTTTTAATACAATATTCACGACCACTATAATAAAAACCTAGAATGAGCTTGACATACAAACAATCCATATCTTCAGATCACATTCAGAACAGTCCCATAATTACATCTTATTAATGAATAATGTATCTTAATGAATGAATTGCTTGATAAGCCACTAAGTTAAAATGGGCATGTGGACTTCTAGATCATCCATTAAGGCCAGTGACGAAAAGTGATGAAAAAACGAAACAAAAAAAAAACATGTTTCTCTTCAGGACTAAAGCCACCTTCAGTCTCTCGTTCTCCAAACCATCTTCATTAAAATGCTGCAAAGCTCTTATCACAAGAGCGCCAGACTTTTCCTCTACATTTCATCTTGTGTTCTGACAAGCAGGGGTCAAAAGATAAGGTCAGTCAATACCCGCCATTCACTTACTGTATCTCCGAGAGCGCCTGTTCCTCATGTATGCTTTTGCTTTTCATGTTTTGGATTCACAACCTGCAGATTTCAGCTCGAAACCAATTTGTCTTCTGACCTATTTAAATAACTTCTATTCTTCAGCGACTGCAGTTTTAAAAATGATGCACATTTGAGTATGGATTTTAAAACATTGATAAGACAGGAATTTCAGGCCCTGACCTAAGTAAGACGTTGACTATGTAAACAGGATTAAATCTCCGTGTCCTGGACACAAAGCCATCACTGTACATCAAACCAATCTGGTGTATATAGGAGTTTTTGGATTCATGCATTGTTAATAAGAACTTATAAGTGAGCTTCTCATTACTGCAGAGCAATTAGTCTTAAAGCACGGGAAGTGGCCTGTTCCTTTTTACCCCCCACACTCAATTTACTTTTCCTTACACTGTAGATGTATGATATTTCAAATGTTAGAGCACAACCAAACCATGTCCCTGTTATGGCTTAAAAATAATATAAAATAAAATAATTAAACTGTCGCCTAACAGACTGAACTGTCTTGTAGCATATAGGTCAAATGTAAGAAGAAATTATGTGCAACTCTGCACCTTCCTGTCTGGCAGCTGCTGTATGTTGTGTAAGAATGCCACAGTAACGTCATCTCCACAACCTGTTGTGCTGTGGAAGAATCACAGCAGCCCTGCACTATAAACCAGACATTTTAACTAATACTCTGGTGTCCTTGGAGATTACTGTTTTTCACGCTAATGTCCGACAGCATATCTACTGTCCAGGCTGTTAACCCCGAGATGGATTCTAGTGAACACACTCTCTGAAACCACAGACTGACTGTGGTTTGCTGTTTAGTAGAGTCAGTGAAGCCTGGCTATCACAGAGAGGCAGTCCTATTATATAAATACTGATCTTGACAAACCAGAGAGGAGAACATACTTATGATTATTTTATCCTTTGATCAACTTGTCTTTAACTTGACTTTCACTACTCTGACAATATCTGGGTCATAGGTATACCTCTAATTACCCCGGATCCTACAAATGTGCCTCAGTTTGGTCGGTGTGACCTCACTGACCCCACAGTCACAAGTTTTAAGGTGCACCCCCTGCAAACGCACACACAAACACCCAGCATGTGTGTTTTTGCATGTCACGGGATCACAGCCAGTATAAACTCTCCTGTTGTGCAGAAAAGTCTTTTTTAAATGGTGGGTTTATACTGCTAAAGTTCTGACCTCGAACTGAGAGATGACCCCAATCTACCCAAATCCTCCTCCCACTTTATGCTCACCTATGACGTCATTATGTGCGGTGTCAGTGGTGAAAACTACTGCCAAACTGGCTCAAAGTACATAACTTGGGAAAAAAAAAAAAAAAAAAAAAGATAAGGCTGTGGACAAAACATATGCAAAGCCGAATACCCAAACTATATGTAGTGGAGCGACACATACACTAAAATAAGAGTAAAAATGACACCTTGATAGAAGCATTTAGTTTGTCTGCTGAATTGGATTAAGATGTTTATTTCATCTTTAAGGTTTGCTATAAAGAGACTCAAACTTTAACATGACGATATATAATCTTCAAAATTTGAATGTAATTGGATTAAACTAGCAGTTCTGTGGCGCAGTATAAGAATTGCTGTTACACCATGTAATACTTTGCCAGAGAGGCTACTAGGAGCATTATAACAGCGCATCTCACCAAAATCTAACAATTAGACACAACACGAGCCCTCCTCATGACCACCACACGCTGATAAAGGTTCATGAGAACATTTTTGTTTTAATTACCTCCAGTCTGTGAATCCGTGGCGCTCTGAAGCTCGATCAAAGTTTCATCCTTCGCCTTTCCTGTTATTCGCCTCATAGCGGATTGCGGTGTTATTCTAAAGGCTTCACCTTCTCAGGAAAGTGGGGAGGGCAGTGAAGATGCCGCTGTGATGCCGACGGGTTGATGAAGACTCCACCATGCAGTCCTCAGCCGATCTCACACTGAAATCAATGAACTCGATCCCGATCAATAGATGGTGGGTGGATCATATTTATATTATAAACGATCCTCAATGAAACTGTGCCCCGTCGGGCTCCCTGGCGCTACCCGAGAAGACCAGCCACACGTAAAGGGGAGTGGCAGGGGCTTTTTAGGTCGGCACAATAGTGTGTGTGTGTGTGTGTGTGTGTGTGTGTTTGAGAGACAGAGAGAGAGACGGTGAGAAAGGGGAACATGACTAAACCTATGTATCCCACTGAAATGTGAGTCATGTTGATGGGATGTTGGCTAAAAAGAAAAGCAAAAACGCAAATATTAGGAGCTGACAGTGCGACTTCGATACGATGAGGACATCTTGTGGCCATTTCCAATACCGCACACATCTACTGAGCAGAAAGGTTTGCAAAACACTATATGATCTGTTTTATAGCTTACTTCATTTCATCCATTTACATAAAGAGAAATAAGAACCATTTTCCAATACGCCACTCTTTATGAATTATCCGTAACTAATGGTTTTCATAAATGATGAACAGATGCTTTACAGATCAGTTATAAGACATTGCCAATAGCAATACTTGGGTTTCCAGGTTGTGGAAAATCTTTCCGGCTGGTGTCTGTCCTCCTCCAGCTGTGCACTTAGTCCCTCTGGCTTTTTAGGACACGCCAGTCTTTACTGCTCCGCAGCAGAAATTGGCAGTGAGCCACACCAAAGGAAACAAGGGAACATGGAGGAAGTGCAAATTAAATAGGTGCGCTTGCATTCGTTTCTGGACCCTCAAACTGATCATTTGAACTTCAACCTTCTGGAAAAAAAAAATTGCAGCGCATCAGGGCAACAACATTAATGAACTGTTTCCTGCAGGCTTGACACATCAGTGCCTTTTTAACATTTATGCCATCATTACATGCAGATGACTTATCAATTTTTGCTGGACGCTCGTTGAGAAATGAGTGATCCTTAATGGCATGTATAACTGCAGAGTTCATTGTTTAATAGTCTTTATTAATTACCTTTAAACATATTTTTAAACAATGACTTGACTATAAAGAACTCATCAGTAAGAGACATAGTAACCATTTTTTTTCTCATAATCTTGTATCCCAAAAGATAATCTTATTAATGGCCCATAAATTATCAATAAAGCCTTAGAGTGAATGATTTATTAACCATTAATACAGACATTGTTGAAGCTTGTGTAAATGGTTTTAAGAGTATATGGTAGTCCAAGGCAACCGCCCCACAAACTACCGCCTCAAAAGTGGATCAATGAGCATTACAGGCTTCAAAATCATGGCAGCGTTGTGTTGGATGCTTTACTGTTTATTGTTGTTCATCTTATTCTATCCATTCCATGTCCATCTGACTGCAACTCTTTAAACACTTGAAATTTTTTTTCACAACATCACAAAAGATCCTTTTTAAAAAATCCCCATTATCATCATCAGCATAATCGCTCTCAGAACAGCTTTGGGACCGCACAGAGCAGCGCAACAACTCACAAACCACACTGTACCAATTACCAGAGGCGGAGGTTAATGGGATGGCTGGCCTTTCTGATTTGAAATACCTCACTCAGCAGATTAAGCAAATACCAACGATGGCCTTAATTGGTGTAGACTGTCCCCAACCAAAATAACACCTGCTGTTTGCAGCTGATACTGAAGCTCTCTTTATGACTTAATGGAGGCCCTGGCCACAAATCCCAAACTCCCTGAATAATAAGCCAGTAGTGAAGACCATTTTCAAAAAAAAAAAGGCTAAATCTCCCTTTTATTGTCTAGCCTCGCTGTCAGGGGTGCACTCAGATCCTTTACTTAAGTAAACGTACCAGGATAACAGTGTAAAAACGCAACATTACAAGTTCTACTTAGGTAAAAGTACTGATGCACATCAAAAGTGAAAGTACCATTCATGTAGAAAAAATGGCCCCCGTGAGTGATATACTATTATATAAGCTAAGACATAATAAGATTGTTAAAACTAATGCATAGGTGTGTAACACTCAGCAGTAGCAGGTTGAGGTGGAGTACGTTTTAACTACTTTATATACACTGTACAGTAGTGCCGTAGGCTGCCAGCAGAAACAGGCTCCCAAATCTGAGGGGTCGTGAGGTGGTTAATGGGATAGGAAAGAGAAAACTAGAATTACTGCCTCACAATCGTGTGCCTCTGCCTACCGGCCAAGTTACAGGATGTATGGCCACAATCTCCCCTTCCTGAGTAACAGCACTGAGTAAATGACCAGAAGTGGTTTTGCGGTGACGTTGACTTTCGACCTTTTGAATATAAATTGTCATCCCTTTATAATTTATCCTAATAGGCCTTTCTGTTAATGAGTTATGGCCTAAAATGTGTTTTGTGAGATCACAGCAACCTTGACCAAATTCTAATCAGTTCATCTTTTAGTCCAGGTGAATGTCTGTGCCACATAGGAAGAAATTCCCTCATGACGGTATTGAGATATCACATTCAAGAGGCCAAAAACATGTATTGTGAGGTCACAAAATGAAATCAGTTCATCCTTGAGTCCAAATGGACATTTGTGCCAAATTTGAAGGGATTCCCTTGGATACTGGATACTGCACAATATGTGGTATTGGGGATGGGAGACCTGAAGCACATGTTTATTCCACTAGGGGGAGCCAGAGTACTGTTAGAAAACATAGCTTTGTTGTAATTGAGTGTGAGAGGTTTACCTTGTTTATTTATCAGTACACATTCATTCATGGATGGATTATGAGGCAATGGGCCCCTGGGACATAGGACAGAGAACACTTACACTTACATCAACCCCTGTAGCTTTAAATTACAGCACCACTACTGTATCATCCCACACTGTTGTTGTTATTGTTCTCATATTGCTCTCTCGTGTTCCATTATATATTTGTCTCTATACAGTATGTGCAACCAATGACATAACACTTTCAGCATGTTGAGGGATGTCATGATTGTGATGATTAAAGCTGAGATGGTTAGTTGATGATTTGATTAGTCATTCATCAGGAAAAAAATCCTTGGTAACTGTTGTCAAAATAGATTAGTAGCCATTTTTCAGGCAGAAGGATAGTGAAAAGAAATGATAACCGTTCTCTGGTTCCAGCTTCTCAAAAGGGAAGCTCTGTTGCTTTTCTTTAAAAATGAATATCTTCGGGTTTGGACTGTTGGTCACACAAAAGAAGACATTAAAAGATATCAGCATGGACTTCAGGAAAGTGGGTGGAGCATTTTGTTGGTACTTCTGATATTTTGTGGCCTAAAACAAATCACTTAATCAACAAAATAATGGTCAGGTATCGATCAATCATGGAAAGAATCATTAATAGCAGTGTGCATTGTAATAGCTTATTTATTTTGTTAGTTTAGCCTGATTAATAGAGAAGAGACATTTTCAGTAAGCAGAAGTGTGAAGGTGTGTTTGTGAGTCCATCCATTTGGGTTTTAGATTGTTTCATCATGCACTGCCTCATTTATGGGACAGGACAATGGTCACTGCAATGGCCCAGTTGTTTTTTTTTTTTTTTTTATGTCGAGAACCGACAAACGTGTTTGTGCCACTAGGGGGAGCTCGAGTGCAGCTCATCAACCGCTGCTTTGTTGTAATTCAGCGTGAGGGACCCTCGTTTATCTATCATATCAGGTTCACTTGTGCTGAACCACCAGCTTTAAATAAAGCGCAGCCACCACAGAATTGCATAATGTTGTTTTTGTTGTCTCTTTTTATTATCGTCATCATTTTTTACTATTATCGGAAAGGGAACCTGATTTTTTTTTTTTAATTACAGTAACAGCTGCCATGTGTTGGATAAAATGGGTTATGTTTTGCTGTCATTTGTTTCATCAATTATTTTGTCTACATGTGTGCAACCGATGGCAGACCAAAGATCTGCACCTTGTGTTCATAGTCTGTTCATTTATCTGGATTATTGTTAGAAACATCATCAGTTATCATCAAAATCAGCTATTATCCAACATTATTTATCCGGTTATTATTGCATAGTTCCATAGTTCCATTATAATGGTCTTTGACAGCTATTTTATTTATTATTATGACTAAGACTATTAGTATTATTTCTAGTATTGTAATAATTAGCCAATATCTGCAGAAGTATTGCTCGTAGTAACTGTTGTATCTGCTGGTTCCACATGTAAAAACCATGCAGTTGTGCAGGTTTCTTTGCGTTGGGAGCGAACCAGTCCGCCGTCGGCTCTTTTGTTCCGAGAGCAGATTCAGCGAGTGTGTGTTTCTGTGTGTGTGTGTGTTGTGAGAGAGAGAGAGAGAGAGAGAGAGAGAGAGAGCGGAGGGCTGTCTCTGGGAGGATACAGCAGAGTGAGTGAGGAGGAGAGAGAGAGAGAGAGAGAGAGAGCGAGCTGGATGCTGACAGATTCCTGATAGATGGTTAAAATGGCGAAAGCTTGTTCGACCCCAGCGAGCCACCAAAGTGTAGCACTGTAGGTCGGAACATGTAGTAGCCGAGGCTGGATATTTCTATGTGTGTGCGTGTGTGTTTTCTTTTTTTAAACCCCCCCCCCCCCCATCTATTCACCTCACATTGTTTTCTGCAAAGTGCTGGAATATTTTCTGAAAGTGTTTCAATGGCATCCACAAGGCGCCGCCGCCTTGTTCCATGCTTTTTGGGAATACTCCTAAATGCTTTAATCGGTGAGTAGCAATGATCTTATTACCGGGGCAGAGAGCGTTGCTGCGGAGTGTGAGAGCTTTAGAAAGGACAGCCGCTGTCAGCCTGCAGCTCTCCGGAGCCTGGTGCGGGTTGCGAACCGCGGTGAGTGCGTTGCTGACCAATAACCCTGAACTTGGCCCCTCTCCGCAGTCCCTTAGTATTTGGCCAGTAAATGTCAGCGTGTAGTCTGGTGCTGGAGCCTTGTGCACTGCGGCATTTGTACCTGTGCACAGTGAGCTGCATGTGGATACTCATCCATGCTAGTGTGTTTAAAGTTATATATATATATATATATATATATATATATATATATATATATATATATATATTTGCATTCTGCAGAACTTGAGCTCTTCTGTCGGGCTAGTGGTGTTGTTTCACCCACGCTTCATGTGCACAACATGTTCAAATCCGGATGGTCCTCTGAGCTCCGGGATGTCCAGGCTGCACGGCAACAATACACGGTAGCCACGTGTAGTCTTAGTCAGCAGAGTTTCTGGGTTGTTTTCATATTTCCATTGATATGAACATGACTTGAAGTTGGTGCACTGAGAAAAAAAAAGTGACATTTCACTGTGTCGCGCTGGCTTTAAGTGGTGAGGAAAACAGTTTCCAGCGGTGGTGCATGTTGTCAGAAGCGGTTTTATAGTTCTCCTCAAGGCTGCCTTTTAATCAGGTGTCTCCGGAGCAATATCAGAGTGACCTCTATCATGTTGTCGGTAATGTCATTAAATGAGACTTTTAGCACTCATGGAACTTGATTAAACCTCATATTAAGATAGAGCCGTGTTTGTAGATTTGCAGGCTGTTGGCTTGAAGTCCACTTTTGCTTTTATCTCCAGACAGAGATCGACACATTCAGCTGTGTGACTTAACTCTTCATTCTGAGTTTACAAAGTGACATGCTTTCATGAGTAGATGGAGTTTTCTTTCATAAGCTGGAGACTTTCAAAGGTGATGGGGTTCTTGAGTGGTCAGTCCTAACAGCACACCACCCCGTGGCTGGGCGAAATGACAGTGGTTATTGCTCTAAGGATGGATTAAAAGACTGTAGTTATTGCCTGCTGGGGAGAATATTTGTACAGATTAAATGTCAAGACTGTCCCTCTCCTCCTTTTCAAATTTTCCTTTTCGGCCCATTGTTCATGATGATAGACAGTTTCTCTCTCTCTATGTGAGGCCCCTTAATTCAAAGGCTAGAGAAAGTATTGAGTATTTGCAAAGCATACCACACAGGGTCCCACAAAGGCCCCCACTGGAATCATAAAGGCTAGTACACAGTGGTTCATAACATGTCCAGTCAGAGGGCTGGGAACAAAAACTTCAGAAACACAGCTCTGTGATGGATGCACTTCCAATCTACCCATGGCATTAAAGAAATGAAGCTCTTTCAAGTGCTTGTCTGGCTCAGAGATTAGATTCAGTTTAGATAAAGGCATTTTTTTTTAATGACATTTTAAGCAGAGTTAATGTGAGTGACAGAAGCATTAAGACGGATATCTGCATTAGATCTCTTACGGATTGAAGAGCTCAAACTCTGAGGTATAATACAATAGATCTTTCAGAAGATGACATCATAAGAAAATCTTGGTTTATCAAAGGCTTTGAATGGATTGACTGAGTTGAGTTTGTGTCTTTCAAGCTTCATTAAAAAGGACTACAAGAGTTAAGTCAAAGCATGTATGAGAAAAATACTGAGATTTAACTTCATCTCTGTTTGTGTTTCTGCTTATTAACGTTGCTGTAAGATCATTTATTTTAATCTAAAGCTACCACAATGTATTTGGTTTATCATGAGTAGGATTAGGATTAGGACTGTTATAGAAAGATACCACAGATGAATATTGTGAGGGATGACCGTGCACTACACTGACCGCAGAGAAAATGACCAAGCGAGGTTAATTGTGCTCCAGCTGCCCTACATCCACTATCATGACAACATATGGACAGTTTCTCAGCATTCATGCATTGCACTTTACTACTGTAGGCTAATCTACTGTCAAAAAATAATAATGTATGGAGTCCTTCATGCACGTGCTTGATCTAAATGCAAGAACAGAACTTTTTCTTGCCGCGCTGGCAGACACTTTTAACACAATACATATACACATACTCAATACATATTAAGTCTGTGGCTATTTAATACTCACCTTTCATGGGGACATGTAGCATACATCCATTTCTTCCAAGTGGAAGTACAAAACGGTGTACAAAACATTTCAAACACACAACAAGATGCCACAGCAGTCAGCCGTAGCAAATGTAGTTAGTAAGTAAAAAATATGTTGCATTTATCGTGGTGAACAAGAATGTATGAGAAAAGAGCTGCAACAGATGGATACCGAGAGAGAGAGGGGAGAGAAATCAAGTAAATTAGCAATAAAATGACTCTCAATCTATAAATCTATACTACTCCTTTAACAATATAATATTTAAATGCATTAAGTAGTATTTATAAGGCAATACTAAAGCTGCAGTTGATTGATTTATCATTTGAGTCATTCTTTTTCAAGCAACACCAAACATTTCAAATGTGAGAAATCACTGCTTTTCCTGGTCTAATCAGTGAGTGATAATAGACAATTTCATGTTTTGTAAGACAACACAAGGCTTTTGATGATAACACAGTGTCCTCTAGTATAGGTTGATGGACATTTTTAACAGTTTTCTGATGTTTTACAGACCAAACAATTAATCACGAAAATAATCAACAGTGAAAATAATCATTTGCTGCAGCCGTAGGCCGTACTAAATCTGAGCAGTAACACAGCATTATTTTCATAGGGCTATCATTTGATATGATGTGCCTCAGTCAGTCAGTAAACCATTATATCCCCACACTGCTGCCTGTAAGAAGCCCGTGGTGTGTGTGTGTGTGTGTGTCCTGAGCTCACATAGCTCTGTCAGTGGTGCTTGTGTGAGCTAACTACTGTACATCTGTCTGTCAATAGCTGGTGTTTGATCCTCTCTTTACTGTTGTAGCCGTAAACCTTTGTGCCAGCCAGCCACACTTAACAGTGAACAGTAAGCCAGAGCATGAGCCACATTTAGCCAACACTTGTCTCTGGTCTCACTCAGTAATCCCACATGCCAGTGAGTCTTTCCTCTGCACAGAAAGAGCATTAGCACGTGTATGTGTCTGTCTGTCTCCCTGTCTGACCCTGAAAATCCACGTCTGTATAGATTCATGTCTGTGGACATGCGTGTTCCTGCTACCAGTTTCTACAGCTGTGCTGTCTCCTCCCTCAGCTCTGGATGCTCAGCATTCGCAGATAACCTTAAGCCACCTAGACCACACAAAGTGCAAAATCCAGCTATGTTCTGTTTCTTTTGTCCTCTTATCTCCTTTGTCTGACCGGATCTGTCTTATGATTCAGTGTTGTGTATAAAATGATTTTCTCTGACCTTTCTCACATTGTTGTTTGTAACCTTCCAACCACACAGAGTTCAGAATTGCATTAGCTAATCGCTCTAGCAGCATGCTTTATTCATTAGGAAAGCCACAGCCCAAGAACTTTCACATTGTTCCAGCTAATGGAAGAAACTGATTAATTGAAGTCACAAGGAAATATACAACATCAATAAAGCTGTTTAATCAACTCCAAATCAATGACATTGTAACACACTGAACACTAAACCATCATTATCCTGTTTGCTGCAAGGCTTGATAAGACTGACTAATGTGATTTGACAGCTGAAAATAGAAAGCTCCCAATATATTTCAGTCCATCTCCACAAATGAAGGGTGACTGTAAAACACTTTTATGTGCTCTACATCCTCATATTTGTCCAGAAGCCTTTTATGCAGTGGATAATGCTTGCTTCACTTTGAGAATTATCCGCGCGTTGATCAAACATGAAGTGTGACTGACTGGATATGTGGCTGTGGGCCCTTTGCATGCTATATATTTCTCTGCCAGCTGTTCCCTGTGTGAAAATGTGATCTTTGTTGGACCAAAGGAAAGCTCTGTAGCCAGCATCATTCTGGAAGAGCAGTAGCCCAGGCTGCGGGATCACTGCCTGCCAGCTAAGGGTTAAATATTTCTCCACCGCCACCCCCTTGTTTTTCACAAGTGGTAGCACTGATGTCTCTCTGGTCCCATGGCCATTTTACTTACTGTGCTTGCTGAGTGAAAAAAAAGGGGGGTGGGGGGGGCACAGATAGAGAGGATATATAGAAAGAAGAGAGGAAGAGGAAATGTTTCTTTATATTATACTCCATATGTGATCTTCGTGAAGGAGTGTGTCAGTGAATTCCTTGTCTGCACCTAAGGGGAAGTATTGCTTGGCTGGAATTTGAGTGACGAAGCCGGAGGTTTTCTGTTTTGACCCTTGTGCTTTGCCCCCCTCCACTGCCCTTTCCTAGCGCCCCCTCCCACCAGATTCCAGGGCCTGGGGCAGAGACTGGTAGTGCTTAGTCCATCAGCAGCTGAAACATGATACCAAGAGAGCCCGCTAAGCTCCTCTTTTATAGTACCAAGTCAGGTCAGGCTGTTTACATCCTTTATTTATTGTTCTCCCACTGCTCCCTCTTTACCCCCAGTAACCACAAATACAGAAAATCAGATCTCCTCACACCATCATCCAGTGGAAAGCATCACTCTCAACAAATATAACCAATCTTGAGGATCGTTTTGTGTTGATGGATGACAAAGAACAAGAAAACACAGCGATCATAGTGACAAAGTTGCTGCTACTAGTTCAAATGTACAGCACATACAAGGCCATGCATGTGTGTGTTTGTAATACAAGAGAACACATATTGTGGATGCATTCAGTCTATAGCCCGTAAATTCCCATGTGACTGTAGCCTGAAGGTAGTGCAGTCAAGGCTTTTTATTCATGAGGTGTAAGGCCTAGTGAGCAGCTTCCAGTGAGATGACAATGGAAGCATTCTTCCTGTTTGTTTAGGTGTCAGGGCTCATATGAAAAATATTACTGTTACATTCCCTTATGACCTTGGATAGTAATTAGTGGGTATAGAAACGGAAATAAATAGAGCCTCAGAAACTAGTCAGAAAATATCAGGATGGATGAAGTGAACAATATTTTATCGATCACTTAACCCCTGTTTTCACCTACTGTACATTTCCTTCTAATGGATTTTAGCCTTGACTCAGCCTCAGATTCTGCAACAAAACTCTGTGAGCTATCCAGCAGTCTAATCTGTAACCTAAAGGTGATTGTGCATTTGCTGAAAGGGCCCCCTATATTCTACAAATGTCTTCCTGTTGAAATTTAAAGGAAAGTAAGAACACTGAATTCAGTGTTCTTGGTTTTATGGTTGCCTCTCTGGCCTTACAGACAGTCAAAGTGTGATAAAGTGTCTGTTTGCAATCCCAAACCAATTCATTGAGGACATATTGGTATTTAAGCTTAATGCTATGCTAAACTGCTAAAGTAAATAAGATACGGTAGAGCATGGTATAATCTACTGTCAGATGAAAATTTAGATGGAGTTTAAGAGTCGGATGTTTCTGGTGTAACAGGCAGGTGACAGGTCTGTTTACAGTGTTCATGTGCTCTGACAGGTGTCACAGCACAGAAAAGTGGCAAAAACTAGCGTCTTCACCCGGATGTCATGTTATCCGATCAACACCCAAAGGCCTAGCTCTAATACTCAGGGTTGGCCACAGTTGAACACAGATTTAATGAAAAGTTTGAACAAATTGATGCGTCAGACTGTGAGGAATATGATGATTTTAGCAACCTTAAAGCTACTCAAAAGGGAAATGAGAGTGAATAACTGTATATTAAAGGGTTAAAACCACTGTTTTGTTGTACAAGGTCAAGAATGAATATCCATGCTCAACTAAATAGTTATTGTTTGTGTGTGTGTGTGTGTGTGTATGTGTCTCTCTTCAGGTGTGATGTGCGAGGCGGAGCTCTCCTTCACCCTGGAGCCCAGTGACATCATCGCTGTGCAGGAGCAGCCCCTCATGCTTCACTGCCAGGTGGACGGCATCCCGCCAATTACAACACAGTGGAGGCATAACGGCCTGCTCGTAACTCAGGACCAGCATCACACCACCTTCATCAATGGCTCCCTCCTGATTGGTCACTTCCAGAAGACCAAATCTGATGGCTCATCTGACGAGGGCGACTACGAGTGCATGGCCCAGAATTCTTTTGGGCTGGTGGTGAGCCGTAAGGCCCGCATTCAGGCAGCCAGTAAGTCTTTTCTTTTGTCTTTGGCTTTTATAGTTTGAAGGCTGTATTTGCTTTTCAGTGAGACATAAAAAATGTTTATGTCCACATGTGCTCACCGTAAATGTAATTGGGTTTAAATTTGTGCATTTTTTCCAAGTTTTACTTGTTAGTCGCCTGATACTGTACATATCACAACTGACATGATTGGCCATGGCACTGATTGATTTTTGGTTTTGTTCTTATTAGATGTTATCTTCAGATACCAACGCAATAATTTTATCTGGGCCTGATTTTGATGTCAGTAAGTTAAGAAATCATGATTGAACAATGCAGTTATGACACAAGCTGAAGCTGCAACCACAGCCACTTACTTATGTTTGATTAAGTTGTGCTCTGTGTTCTCTATGAATGTAAACATTGTAATTGAAATATTGCCTTAAGTAATCACATTTCAGGCCAGTTCCAGTCATCGGGGTATTGCTGTGCATGTAAATGTACTTAATATCCCTGGCTGTGGTGTGATTTGAATATTTTAATATCATTCTTTGAGTGTAATGAACTTTCTGATGCTCATCTGCAGTGCTGCTTAGAAATTCAAGCCTTTGAGTTTAGCATTAACAAGTGCTCATGCTGGGAGTCTCCAAGCTGCTTTGTAAGAGTGCAATAAGCTCGAAGCAATCCAGCAGCCCACTCCCTGTTAGAGGCATCAAGATAAATTTTCTTTGGCTCAAGCGCCAAATCTCTTATTTGAAGTCATTCTAGATCAACATTAAGTTCCCAGCATTGTTGCCATGGTTCATTTACAACATTTTTATCATATCACAGTGAGACAGTCTGACTCTCTGTCCTCCTCGCTTCTCTTTTCTCTCACGCATACAGTGAATGTCTCAACTTACTTTAAATCAAAGGCATCAAGGATGTACGCATTCTTTTGTGGACACGCTGAGATGTTGCAGCAGCAACTTTAGTGATACTGTACTGTTCCACACTGTGCTGCGTTAAGACTTCTTGAAGGCTCTGTTATGTATATTCTGTAACACAGAGATGGACAAAGGCTCGCAGAAGCCTGTTGATTCCCGGGCTGTGTGTAGACAGCATACTGCTGTGCTGTTGTGGCCAATACAGCTTTTCCACTCAGTGGGATAGGGAGGTTAGCATGGACGTCTCACTGGCCGAAGGGAAAAGTCACTTTATCTCAGCGGCTGGCGCTGTCAAACACATGCAACCTTTTAAGGCCTCACTGAAGGGTTTTTCTTTTCAAAGGTCAGATTTTAGATGCAATTTTAGCACATTTTTTTATTCTGCCTCAGGGAGAAGTCGCAATTTTTTTAAGTCACACAATTTGTCACACTTTGACGTAGTGGTAAGAAAGCATGAGGAAAATGAAAATCATAAATATCAGCGTGCAAGGAAAAAAATAGAATTGATGATTTGTACTGCAGCAATGTACAGCAAATTAAGCTTCAATATTTGGTAGCATTCACTTGAAGTTAAAGTTCTTGTCATTCACTTGAAGTCCTGACTTTTTGATTTCTTGAAACCTGTGATAAAAAAGAGTGAGAATCAGTTTGATTACCAGATAGATAGAACAGTAATTGAAATTTGCGGTGTGGTTGCAAATTATGGTGTTACAGTATCTTTATTTTTTTTTAAATCAAGAGTTTAATACTATATGAGCATGAAAAATAAAGCATTGTGTGAGTGTAGAGCAATCCTCCATCACTTATCTGTTTCTGAAAAACTGAATGTGGATTTAATCTCAGTGAATGAACCTGACCTTGGCTACGTCTCAGACCTGGTTGCTCAGGTTCAAAGTCATTCACGGTGGAATTCATCTGTTTTGTCTGGGCTTTGCTCTCCTGCAGACCTTTTCCAGCTTTTCCTTTTGACTTGTATTGATTAGCAAGGGACCAAAGGATTACTGAAAGTCACATGCTGACCCCTGACCTCTGACCTTTTGCGGTGTGTTAGGCAGTCTTTTGGCAAGGACTTGAGTGAGTAAAGGCTCTGCAATAACTCCTTAATGGAGTCTCACTTCTATCAAGGCAGCAAGAAGTCATGGCTATGAAAATAATCCTCCAGAGATCCTTCAAAGAGACTGGAAAAAATTACCCATCACTAATACGTTCTGAGTAAACAGTAATGTTGGAATTTCACTCCGGGTTAGTCCATGTTTTCAGTCAATCAAAAAAATGCTCTAATTCTTTTAGAAGTCAAATTAATGAGGCTTTCATTGCACCATTAGTTGTGCTACTTGATTTGTTGGGATCTTATACTTTCCTTGTTCACAAGCAGGATTAATGGGGTTTTTTTCTACCTGCATTGTTTCTGTTAGGCTATCTTGAGAAAGACTATATAGATGATGTGAATTACTGTATACTCTAGAGGGGTTTGGACAATTACTGGTCCATTTCATCCTCTCCTGGCCCACCAGAGTTCTGCACAGGGCATACATTATTTAGTGTTTTCATTTTGTTTTTGAAGAAAAATGGCCCAAAACAAGTAAATGATCTCCTTACAAAGGTCAGTGACTAGTGTTTGTTTCTTTTTCTGTTCAAAGTGTTTGTTAATGTTGATGCTCTCTTTGTGTATTTGGGGTAATTTGCTATGTTATAGACCCTCTTACAACAGAGCTCTGACTTGTACCACTGTGATGCAATGGGTGGTGTGATTACTGAAGCGTCTTTATAGCCCTCCCAGTGGATAAAGCCTCCATCTTACCCTCCACACTACCTCCCTCCATAAATTTCACTTTTTATTTGCTTGACAACCATTTGTGTGAGCTCACTGTCGGGGGCTGGTGTAGGACGGACTCCCCGTTGCCCCTCTAAATCGGCGGTCGGTCCAGGAAACACTTTTTTCCTCCAAAATGTTATCTCTTTGATGGTCGGTTTCTCTCTCTCTTTCCTCAGTTTCTCTAGGACCTCCTCATTAGCTTAGGTTCAGGAAGCTTTTCATCATTTGGATGAATGACAAGCCTGGTACAGTGGGCCTGGCCAGGGATCCTGCCCCTCCCCCAGAGCAAACCCGCGTCACCAGGCAACACACCACAAAAGCCCCCCGTTACAAAATAGCTTTTAGGATCAATTGAAATGACTTGCTTTTGTCTGTTTGTCTGGATTTGATTGGAAAGAGTTGAAGCTTTTTTAGAAATTAATTTTCTATTCCCATTCATATGTGGAGACTGTAATTGACCTCAGGACTATTCCACAAGATTTGCAAACACAGTATGAAGTGTGCTGAGAAAAGGCAAACTCAGTGCAAACATGAGGAGTGTAAAAACACAAATAGTAAAAATGCAATAAATGAAAGTGCAATAACTGTCTGTTATATGTGTTATTAATTTTATACACTGCTTCAGTGTTGATGTAGAGCCCTGGGCAGCTAGATGATAATTTCCACCTCGTTCAATTCTGAAATCGTCATGGTAAATTGTGCTGCCATTACAATGGTAGGCTTCTGAATGAGACTTTAATGAAAAAGAAGAACCCAGGGGGCCGTAAAGGATGAAATAGGAGAAGACAGAGGATGCCTGTAAAAGTGTCTCAGTTTGTACCCGTGCCTCTCATTTGCGTGAATTTAACTCCTCTCGGAGTTGTAAATGTAAATAGGTGTGATGTCGACCAGGCAGAGTCAAATGTGTAGCTGTGGCAGAAGATGAGAAGTTGCAACATGCTACTTTTAAAAGCTGTGTGGATGGCTCGCCACTAGCAGCCACTCAGCCTCAGACAGCAGTTAGCGAGAGTGATTTATGTGGAGCTCATGTTAGTTTACACAAGAGTGTTTGTATGCGTGCATGCGTGTGTGTTTGGAGGGTCGACGGTGGCTCTCCATCACCCTCCGACCTTCCTGTCCCCACCCCTTTCATGGCCTCCTGCCTGGGTGAATGTTGAAGCTCCATCCCTGCATCTCCTTGTAGCTCCCTTTGTCTGCGAGCCAAACCCCGCCCCTTTCCCCCTCTCCTGCTCTTGCTCCTCTCTGCTGACATGCCACAAAGCAAGTTATCTCTCTGTTCTATAGATTAACCGACTAAATGCCATATAAGCCCGTTTTGACATTTAAACATGAAGCCTCTTAATGTTTTCTTTTTAATCCCTGCAAAATCTAAATTAGTTCATGCGAAAAAATCTGCTGCACGTTTGACATCGGTGCGTTACCAACAGAGGAACAGTCATCCAACCCCCTAAAGCAAATATAGGATAGTCATTGCTGTACTGCGGATATCATTGCTCTCATTGATATTCCTGTCTTGAAAACATCACATAGTAGTGGTGCACACTGGCATGGCCTATGACTGCCCTGTTTCTTCCTTTGGGCAGGTATGTGAGCTGATGTTAAACCAGAGTGTTCCCCCCTGCTGCATGGTCAGCGCCCCTCCATCTGTCTGCCAGTGTGTCAGAGGGATTGAGGAAGAAAGGGTTTTTTTCTTTTTTCTTCTGCACTGATGAGGCGGGCTGAAGGGATGAGAGCTCTGACCTCTGCTGTGTAATTACACTAGAAACTGGTTTATTACTGTACACCTGCAGACTCAGATCTCATTGCCGGATTATCCATGCTCGATTTGAACTGATTTAGAGTTGGCAACAATGAAGAGGTTTCATTACTTCTTTTTCACAGTGGTGATCTGCTTTTCAGAATTGATTCCTTTTCCTATACTGTGTGGTTATATCTGCGTAAACAACTACCACCCCCCCTCATGTCTATAAAGATGCTGTTTGTCCTCTGTTGTTTTTTTTGTCAGGAAGCTAGATAAACAGCAATACTGAATACTGAATGTCCCTAATGACAACTGTGGATATTTGCATTGACAAATGCTTCTGCTTGTTCTGGTCTCCTGTGGATAAGGGGCAGGGTGAATCTCTATTATTTCTGAAGATGACACGTCATTGACCTTGAAGCAGTGGAACATCACCAAGGGATCCCATAGTATGCCTTGTTGTCTTATTATTGTGTGTCCTTATATGGTGATGGGTGTCAGTGAGATGCAGTATATAATTTGGTTTCAGTGAGATTTTCAAGCCAATTAAGACAGTTTAAGTCCCTTGCTATTACTAACTAATATCTTAATTATTGGATACCTTAATTACTATTCATATTTTATACAGTACTGATAATGATGCATTGTTGGAAACAAAAAAGGCATGCACCCTAACTTGCATTGAAGAATTACATCAATTGCATTCCCTCTCTCCCCACGTGTCAAGAATGAAAGGCTAATATAACACAATCAAGAACACAGTGGTTGCTATTGTGCTTAAATCTTGAGCCACGCTGACAGGACTTCAGCCGTGCACAGAGCACAGACATGCATGGAGAGCTGTAACAATGCTGTGTTAGAGGGGAGCTGCTTCATAATGTGAGGGATGAGCTACTGTGTGGAGCAGAATGGTTACCCTTATGCTCTAAAAATAAATGCCTGTATAAACAACATCACTCAGGGAAATCGAGCCACTAAACAGGAAGGTATACTGACAAGTGGTGAAACAGCTGGGTGATAGAAATATTGAACTTGCTTAATCCTCCAGGACCACTGTCTCCATGTTTGATATGGTTTTAATCTTATTTATGTCTTTCTTATGGTGATGTAATAACACATGGAATTATAGTATGTGTGTTTGTGGGGCTGAAGGATACAGTAGTTAACGGATGGTTGGAGGCTTAAATGAGCCTAGTGTTGCTATAGTGGTGCTCTATAGTAAGTGAAGTAATTCAGGTCTTGAAGTCTTTTTACATCTGGCAGAAGAATTTTCTCAAGCAAATACCAAAACTGGATGCAAGATTATTAGCTGTTCAAATGGGGATAGGTTTTACCTAAATTTAGATATAATTTCATGTTGGAAAAGTAAGACTTAACAATGAAATTTATCTATCCATCAGAAGTTGTAGAAAGTTGTGTGCCATCCAACATTTGATGTCCTGAAGACATTTATTTCCAGCTGGTAGCTGGATTTTGTTTGGACGTATCTGAGTATCCTGAGCTATATGAGTAGCATATAGGGAGTTAACAGTAAGGGACACAGAATTGAACCCTGAGGAACCCCACAGGGAATAATAGCTGGGACTGAAAAGGCTACTCTTGACTTGCCATTTCCTTCTTTAAACATGTAACGCAGTAAAAGTTATACTCGTACAACATTTGTTTTCCTTTCCTAACATTTGAGACACAGACACATCCTACACCCTCCACGGCTCAAAAAAGGGAAGTGTCCAGTCCAGATGGATGAAAATGTGAGAAATGTGAAAAAAAGTTCAATTATAAAAACGAAATAGCACTGGTCCTTTAATCATTAACATCCTAGCTTGTTGTCATTTTAATTGGTTTAATTAATTCAAACATCTTATTCTTCCTTTCAGGGGTGCTCTATATTTTTAACAGACATATTCAGGCTCTTATCCAGAGCTACTTAAAATGCATGAGCAAACTGTGACCTTGTGATCACAGGATGCTGCCTCCCTCCACTGTGCCAACTCTTCCAGCAGCTGCTCTCATCAGCTGTGTACACCATAGCTGATCATCCAGATAATGCCCATTCAGATCATGTCTTTATATTTCCCTGTCATACAAAGCAGCGTTAACTTTGGAAAACATTATACTTATATGGACCGGAGTCATATTTTAATAAAGTGAAGGTAGCTCCTAACAGTGTTAGGGGATTGCACCTTTGTTTGAAGTTTGTGTAGCGTGCGCGTGCGTGTACATCTGACTGCATCTGTGCTTATGTGCTGGACAAAGTGGGACTCTGCTAATGAAGTCTGTGTTGGTCTGCGGATGTCTCTGGGCCACCCGAGCTATTCTCAAACAAACAAATGAAAAAGGGGCCTAAAATTCCTTCTGCCTGCTTTTAAGGCTCATGGGAGGAATTCCTAAGTAATAGAGGTGAAAGGTTAAAGGAGAGAGCAGAGGCCGGGCCAAAGGTTGGATGAGGCTCCCAAACGCTGGAGCCTGGCTTTGCAATCTATACATAGCAATCTGGCATTGACCTGTTTTGATCTGGACAAATCCGGCATGATCTCCTCTCCAAGGGTTTTATCCGTACCAGTGAATCCTGTCAGCATGTCACATCATTTCATCATCTTAAGTTCACCTGGCCCCTTGGAAGACCGTGTTTGAATTGCGAAGACAAAAGTGGCATTTTGTATGGTTCACACTCACTGTTTTAGGTGTTGAACCATCATCAGTATCAAAATGAGGACGTGGTTTAGATTAAGGTGAGGCATCAGGAAATCAGATTTGTCAATAAAGGGTTTTCCTAAGGACGAAGGCTTGACAATATGTGGGTTTGTACTGAGTGTGTATGTTGGTGTTCCTATTATTCCGGGCTCCACCAGGGGCTTGGGTAGCTCTTGCTACTGCCCCGTCACCACGCTTCACTACACTTAACAGAGCCTTTATGGTCAGATTGTGCAGTTAAAAGCCTTTACAGGGTCTGCACCATCCACCTATAAAAACACCAAAACTCCCTCTTCCTG
Source organism: Trachinotus anak (assembly GCF_046630095.1). Classification (NCBI taxonomy): domain Eukaryota; kingdom Metazoa; phylum Chordata; class Actinopteri; order Carangiformes; family Carangidae; genus Trachinotus; species Trachinotus anak. Next base: position 18,582,554 of record NW_027273862.1, on the reverse strand, counting down.
TCTTCTCCTTTAGCAGACGTGTTGATTTGCATGTGCGAAAATGTGTAATAAGGACAAAGACAGACAGGAGGTGGAGCCAGTGGTGGATATTAGTTAGTGTTATTAGTAGTAGAGATAATAGTGGACATAATGGTGTTATCTAACATTATCGCCCACTCAGTTGTTCACAGACACACACACACATACGCACACATAGACACACAGGGCCCCTCAGTCCAGTTTTCCACTTTGTTTAAGCAGGGATCAGGAAATCTTTCTGTGGTGGCCAATAAGCAGAAGAGTGGGAGACAAAGGCCAGTCAGTGATGGGAAGGCAGCAGCTCTCCTTTGGGCCTCAGCCACCTCTCCCCTCTCTAGCCAATGTGTGTGTGTGTGTGTATGTGTGTGTTTGTGTTTGTGTGTGTTGGGGTACCTCTTGGAGCAGAGCAGCACCTATTGTTAGTTGTGAAATGCAGGGCAGTGGAGTGGCTGGGAACAGGCAGAGGCTGTGGAGATGTGCAGCCTCTAGTGGCTCTGCTTTGTGACGGTGGCCTTAGCGTTTGTTCTCCTGACCAACTCAGCTAGCGGAGGCCCCCTTTTGTCACTGCTGACTCCGGGTGGGTGTGTTTCCCCTTGCACCCACCCTCCCCCCTTCGTCTCCCTCTGTTTCAGCTCTGACTTAGAAATACAGGGGTCAGAGGTTGTGAGAGGCTGGACGATGGAGAGGGGGGGGTTTATCTGGGAAACGGTGACCTTTTTGTGTGCACTAGGGCAGAATACCCCTCCCCTTCTTTTTTATTCTCCTCCCATTACTTTTCCCCTCCTCCACCGCTCAGCCTCCTGCTCATTCCCCAGTGGGGACCCATCCCCCTGTCTGATGGCCCTGGGGCAGTGGCAGTGACCTTGGCTTTGGCTGTGAAATAAGGTGGCCCAAACCTGCCATAGCACCACAGCTCTAACCTTGCCCTTTCCCAAACAAGCAACGCAGCAGCCTTGAAGAACAAGAGCAAAATAAGCACATTTTCACTCACTCACAAAGGACATTTATTTATCTCTGTCACATGTTTTCTGTTTTACCATAAAGGCTTAACAGTTTCTGAGAATAAGTCAGATTCATACAACACTGCTGTTATTTACAGATATTTCTTAGAATACAGGACTTGATGACTGACTGATTTTGGACTTGGCTTGAGAAAATGTGATTTTCACTGTCTTCACATGGATATAATAATTAGGTTCTGCATTAAAGTCATTATTTGACCACCACACTGACTGCGCACAGCATGTCTTAAGTCCTGTCCTCAAAGCGGAGTGTTCAGCTTTGTGCACAGAGACTTATTTTTCACTTTTGATGGAGGCTAACTGGTGTTTGTGTGCAGGGAATAATGAGAGAGGGTGAGTATGATACGGTGAGAGAGGAAACAATTGGACAGTTTTATCCTCTGTGTGTGTGTGTGCGTGCATTGCAATTGTCTTTTTTTTAACACATTCTGAAATAAGGGATTTAACGTAGAAACATGAACTCATTGGGATACTGGGATATATTTACTCTCTTTTTTCTCCAAAGTCGTCACATGGGGACGGAGCTCCAGAAGTGTATGGGGTTAAAAGACTGTCAGGCTCCAGTGTGTGTGGAGTTGGTCACCAGGGATAAAATGAATTCCACAGGAACCAATTAGAGGAAGTTGTAGCTGGCATAGGATGAAAGATTTCTGGGGTGGGCAGTTTCTGCCTGACAACCTGTTTGCAGTGTTTGTAGTTTTGTTAGCATGTATCACTTTTGGGAATCTAATTTGCAAACTCTGCAGTTCATGCACCTTATTATTACCATTTATTATTACAAATATTGTAACACCCACCCTTGTAAGTTTACAGTATTTTAGATCTGAGAATGAAAAGGTGGAAATCTGTCATTGAGAGTAGTTTCTCATCAGCATATTAAAGGAACAACCAGATGTTGGTCACAGATTATGAGAAAACCTGCAGAGAAATGGATCAATAAATGAATCAAGCAACATTTCTAAACAATTCCTCATTCCAGCTCTTCAGCTCCAGCTCCTCCTTCTTATGTTATGGTAAATTGATTATCTTTAAAAAATCTAAAAATCTTTTAAAACTTTGGACTCTTAGCTGGACAAAACATTTGAAGAAATCATCTTGGATTTTCGAAAATTGTGATCATTGTTTTTTCACTGATTTTCTGATATTTCATTAGACAAACAGGTAATTGATTAATCAAGAAAGTGATCATCACATAATGAAAATAACAGAAAATAATAGCAGCCTGAAATTACATGAGCACTGATTCGAAAGCAACATGATGTGACATAAAGTTCTCCTTTTAATCACTTTATTTGCAGCATATGTTAAGAGTTTTCTCTGACAGCAGAGTTAATTGAATCCTGTAGAGGTGACTCAGCAGCATTCATTTGAGTGATCAGAGTAGTAGAGCGAGTAACGCCCCAGCTGAACTTGCTGCCATCACTAAAGCAGGCAGGGATAGATGAAAGTGGGGAGAGGTAGGGAGTGAAATAGATGAAGCATGTGCCGGTGATCTCAAATGCTCTCTGGGCCCCTTTGGCTCTGGAGGCTGGACCTTGAACCAGGAAGGAACATTCCATTCCAGTGCTGCGCCGTGACCCCGTGACCCCGGCAGCTTTGTTTCAAGGGCAGCTTTTGATAGGCAGCAGGATGCAAAGCAACAGTGGCGGGCTGGCTTAGCTTGAAGAAGCACGTCTCTGCTGTTACAACATGCCGGAAAACTGGTCCCCTGACCCCAGGCTCGTAATTCATCACTGTAACGTGCACATTACCTAGTCTTAACATCAAATAAATGCACCGACATGGACATGTGCACGCTCTGGCACAGGCTCATGGTCAGTGACTGTACATACCTGGACCTGCTGCTTGTGAAAAACAGCAGCTAATGCTCAGTGTGCCTTCCTTCAACATATAGACATGTTACTGAGGCCCCTTTTTTCCTCTCTGAACACACAACTGAAACATTAAATCAATTCCCACCTCCAGTTAGCAATTTTAGGATCTATCATATGAGATGTTTCAATTGGCCTTCTCTCAGTAGCTGCTCAGCAGATGAGATGTGTTTATTTTATGATCATATATATATATATATATATATAGAATTTGTATCATCTGTTCAACCGGAGTCTTAAATCACATTTATGAATGTATCTCAGCTTTTTTTCCCCTCTTTATAGGAGTGATTTCATGTGTTAGTGAGTCGTAAGACGGACTATTCCAGTGCCTCAGCGCTGAATGAAACATGATGCTAGTGGCCCTCTTCATTTGCCAGCATAGGCATTATTTGTGAGAGGGAAGACAGTTTTAGAGGGTTAGCTGGCTGATGGTGGGCTGGAACAGCCTGTGATATGTGCTTATGTCTGACAGCTTATTGTAGTGCTCCTCCCAGCCACTGCAGGGAATAGAGAAGATGAGAGCATGCCAGTCAAGACATCCAGCACCACAGGCTGCTTGTGTGTTCTTTGTCAGTCTTTTGTGTTTCAAGGACATTGTTTTACATCATATCTAATAGCAGAGTACAAAGACATTGATATGTGAGTGAGGGGCTGAGCAGAAAGGTGTTGACTTTCAGTTAGGGAACAACCTGTCACAGTACTTCTGGATAGAAATAATAATTTAGTGGGAAAAAAATTATGTGTTCAAATGTTAAAAACAAGAATAGAGTAGGGAGATAATTAATCAAACAGTCGCTTCACAGAAAATTGAAGGGAAACTATTTTGATAATTGATTGATCAGTAATTAGTAAAATGGCGAACATTCCTGGTTCCAGTGTGAAGATTTGCCTTATATGATACGAAACTGAATCGTCAGGGACTGTAGGTCACGCAAATCAAGCAATTTGAAAATGTCCCTTTCTGACAGAGATTAGCTGAGAAAATAATCGGCAGATTAATCCACCACAAAAATAATGGTTAGTTGCAGCCCTAAGGTGGTCCATGCAAACACCCAAGAGAAAAAATATTTAAAGTAGTAACCAAAGATGAATGCTCTGAGCTGCCATAAACCACAATCTAGCATTAATTGATAATCCTATATAAGTGACCAGAATTTGATTTGCAGTAAAGAATCACTATAAAGACAAATTCTGTACTTTATTCCATTGTTCATAAGCCATTTTTTTCCATGGAAATGAACTGTATCTCTCTCTCAATTTATGTAAATCCAGAGCTGCTCTGTTTACTCACATCCTGAAAATGGTATTTCATTATCTGATAGAACAGATATACTATTACAGCAAATGCAGTATCTGCACAGTCTTTGTTTGCACTATAGGTAGAGGCAGAGACAAAGGGCTTTCATTTCTCACCCACTGTCTTGAAACACTAAGTGGGTATGACAGGGCCTGCACTTGCCTCTCCTCTCTCTCCTGTCTCTGCTCCTCTTCCTCTTTGGTTATTTTTCCTCGTGAATTGGTGTGAACTAGACTCCATGCAGTGGGTGTGGCAGTGGAAATCGCACATGTGCATACAAAAGGAGCTGGGGGTTACTGCCTCCATATTAGCATGAATTCATCAGGATTAGCCAGTTTGGAGGTGGTGGGGGGGGCAATATCCATGGTGACTGCAGTCAGCTGGCAGCCTGAAAGGAGGGAGGGAAACAAGACAGTGAAAAGCAAAGAATAGGAGGCAGACTTTTGAGTTTCCCCTGCTGTCTCAACTTGAGCATGTGGTGATGACAATGTCTTGACGTCACAAAACGAGGCGATAGCATGTTTTCCATACATTAACGGCAACTGCTCTCTTTGTCATTATATTAAATGCTCAGTGCTCTTAGAGGGCTGCTGTCACTATGGCTGCCCAGACATTACTCAGTATTTATCCCTCTGCCTCCCTCTCTGCTCCTTATTTGCATGTTACAAGTTAACATCCTCAGCGTGTCTAAATACATGAATGTATGTTTGTGTTGCTGCCACAAGTTCCTTGTGATTGAGCAAAGTATCTGCCACCTATCTTGTTGGTAATGATTGATGTTACAGCATCTCTCCTCACAGTAACTCAGCTCATGTTTACAGAGCAGAGCATCGGGGGGCTTCTGCTGCTTCCTTCCTCTACCCTCTGATAAGTCCAGTATGAGCCAAGGCCCAGACTTGTCCTCACTAAGAAGAAGACGATTCACAGAATGAAGCACTATTGGATTTTTATGCTCTTTCCTTCCTCATCAGACCATTCCCTGTGTCTTTGATATAATTGCTAGCTCCTCCTTTGCTATGTTGTAGAGCCATTGCCCCCCATGAACGCATCTCTGTTTGCCACACACGTGATGGCACTGTGTTGCCCGGGATTGTGATTAATGGCCACAATTCAGCCTGAAAAATTCCCTTGAGTGGGTGCCAGTTGGCTTACGCAGTGAAGAAACTCATTACTGCTGTCAGTTGAGCTGATGGAGCAGGGGAGGGTGTGAGAGGCTGTGCGTGTGACTGTGTGTGTGTGTGTGTGTGTGTGTGTACGCGCATGCATGTGCGTGCGAGGGAGAGCGAGAAACTCATTCTTGTGCATGTCAGTGTGTGCATGCATGTCTGTCCACCTTTGCCATATATAAGCCATCACGCGTGAATAAGTGTGCCCACGTGTTTTAAGATGAGAGTAAAAGTGACAGTGTGTCCCAGGGCTCGTATCCAAGTAATACGGATAATTTCTCAGAAATGAATGAACCCGATTCCTTCAGCACCCTGCACACACAGACACTCCAACTTAAGCTTTTTAATGGATAACCTGTGCCCACAATGCTGCTACATACTGTATGTTTGGAACATATGTACTCCTGTTTGTCTATGACTACACATTCCCATCCTCCCTTCACAGCTTAACTCCTATCTGTGGTAAGGTAAATATGGCAGGTGGTGGGGATATTGCTCCTACTTAGTAGTCCAATGTTACAGCCGTGTCTTGTTAAATTAATGGAAAGATTTTCATTTTAAACAGAGTAATTGCCTGTCCATTCATATGAAAGATTATGTCGGTGAGAATAAAAGCAAGAACAAGAAAAAGAAATACGAAAGAGAAAAGGCAGAGGAGAAAGCAGACTGAAATGAGGGTAGGCCTGCATAATATGGATAAGCAGAAGAGTGCCATTCACTGAGAGACGGTTATCTACATTCACTGACACCACAAATGCTGCCAAAATGCATAGGATTTAAGGACATGCACACATACATTTGAAAATGAACAGTGGATCAGGCTTTTGCTTTGCTGCTTAGTTTGATGAGACTCGACCAGGGTTAGCAGAAAAGTTATTTTGGTTAATCCAGATTTTTTTTTGTAAAATGCATGCAATATTTGAATTGTGACAATATTATTGTATACATTAGCAAATGTATTTTTCCACTCTCTGTCATACAAACGTTGTGTCCAGCTAGTTTAAATCACATCATAGTGGGGCATGCAAGAATTGGGCAGCCATAGCTGACACCACAGAGATGAAGGTTTTGCAAAGGAGGAGGAGACAGCTGTGGAACGGGTGCTGTCATTTTGTTGTTCTTGTAAAACTGGAATAGCACAAATAGTATTTGAGAGGTGGAGGGACCTTCAGACTCCGAAAGACTTCAGCACTGATGCAGTTGTTATTATATTTTTGGGGAAAGTAAACAACCAATAGTATAGATAAACTTATCCATATTTGTTAGCTAGCTAATGGTAATAATTGTTGACAACTTGCTTCTTGTATGTATGTATGTATGTACAAACTGTATGTGTGTATATTATAAAACCAATGGGGGTAGTTGAAGAGTTGTTGGTAATTGATATACTTTTATACAGCTGCCACAAATCTTACTAAAAATCCATATTTTATTAAAATCTGACAGGAAAGTTAATGTTGTATCCCATCAATCATTTTGAGCAAAAAAACCCAAAAAAACAAAAACAAAAAAAAAGCCATATAGCCGAAGCCCAGGTCTTGAGATTAGTAAATGGACAGCTTGAGATTTCATAAATGCAGCTGTCACTCTGCTCTGTTGATGGATTTGTTTATGTGAATTTTTGACAGGATTGCATTTTTGGAGGCTTTGATGTGAGGATTTGGAAATCAGTAGGGACACTAAGACACATGAAAGCCCAATGGGAACCACGCAGCTGAGGCACAGAGGACCTCCCACTTACAGCTACCGGGGCTTCTCTTGTGTGTGTGTGTGTGTGTGTGTGTGTGTGTGTGTGACATGGAGTGACGAAGGGGTGAGATTTACACAGACATTTCAGCCATTTGGGGAGCCCAGTTTTCAGGGCGCTATGAGATGCAGTGGAGCGCATGGGCCGTCCCGCCCTGCGTCTTTCAGATGTCCCGTGGGAGTGCCAGATGTGGGGTCATCCATCTACCCCTGGTTCAGACCAGCCCCCCCTCAAAGTCACTGTCAGATGCATACTTAACACTGCATGCTACACTCTCAGAAGGGAACACACAGACACACCCACACACACACACACACACACACACATACATACATACAAACAAACATTGAGGTATAATAATCTCTGAAATTTCTCTCGACTTTACAGCAGCAATGTATGATCAAGAAACCGCAGAACAAAAGACATACTTTTTGAGAGAGATTCATCCTGGTCTCCTTAAAGTGGCCTCCCAACCCAACAGTTGTCCTCTAATGAGGGGGAAGTAATGAGCGTCAGACTGAGGAGAATTGTGATGCCAAATGTCTGTCCAGGTTGTTATTCAGAACCACTGCTGTCTGCGGCCCTCGTTTATTTCTGACTTCACAAAACAAGAGGCGGGACGGGCCAACGAAGAATTTAATGGCATTTCCATTTGAATATAAATGTTATTTTACCCCAGATGTCTCTGAATGTTTTAGAATATTTCACACTCTCCAACACCAAGAAACGACAAGACAGGGACAAAGCAGGTGTAGGTTTTTCCTTTTTGTGCAAAGAGCCTATACAGTGCATGAGCCGAGTGAAAGCCTGCACATAATTCATGTGGATATAAGCCCGTATTGGTAGGATGATGGGAGAGGCATCTCATTTTAATTCTCAAGTAGGCAGTTGCATGCTGAGGTATTGGTGATATTAATTAGTTATGTGGCCTCTGGGCAAGTGGAGAATGGCATTGTGAAGGCACAGCCTCTTCCCAGCAGCAGTCATGTGTGAAAAAGAAGAGTGTCAAGATCTTTTTTAAAGAGCATTACTCTTGGCAATAAATGCTAGGGGGATGATGTTTTTTTTAAAGAAAAAGACTGAAAATATCACAAATAGGAGATGTAAATTTTTCTCCTTTCATGTCTTTGTGGTGCTTTGTGAATTTGTGCACGTGGCAGGAAATAAGGTGAATTTCTTTCTCTGCAACTAAATAAATTTGAGCACAGACCCTCAAGGAAAGCTTATAGCTTCCTGAAATGCTCAAGAGAAAAGAATTTAACCACTCTCAGCTACCTAGCCATTTAAAGAGAAGAGAAAAGGTGGGAAATCAGCAGCCTATAGAGAGGCCAAATCCCAACCCACTTACAGTCAGCTTCTGTTCTACTAGCTTTCCGTTCTCTCTGTTTTTTGTCATCGTTTTTTTTGCTGAAAAGCTGAATATGTTGTCTGTCCACATTCTGAGCTAAATGAGTTCTATTACAGGACTGGACAGAAAAACCTTAGCTAAGATAACAGTTATTTTATATGTGTTCAACAGCTACAGCTTTCAATAGTCTAAGACAAAGACTTCAAATTCTGTCCAATACAGAAGTTATCTTAGAATATAAACCAAACTCTATCATTATTCAACTTTATAGAAATAAGCCCTCTATCAGAAAAAAGTAGCTAGCTCGACAAGGGGATCTCTCTTGGGCCATCCCAAATGCAATGTCCTTAATAAGGTGGTAATTTGGCAGAGGGACAAACAAAGGAGGGGGGCAAGTTAAGAGGAGATTGAATTCTTTTGAGTAGAGGATTCCAGGCTCCAGTTATGGGAGAGTACCTCTTTGTCTGTCTGTTCTTCATGTCTTTTTTTTCTTTTTTTTTCAACCAGAGCAGAAGCAGATTTTCATCCCCAGTGTCCAACCAGGAAGCAGAAATAGAAAACTGTAGGCTGCATATTGATTTAAAAGAAGTATTGTTTCCTTAAACCAAATAAGTTACAGTTAAAAGGCGATAGATATACAGAATATCAAGATAGTAACTCACATACCTGTCCTTTACCCTTCTCTTCCGCCGGCCAGTCAGGTCTGATGAGGATGGAAAACATCATTAAGACTTGTCAGTGTAGAGGTGCCTGTGGGTGTGTTTGAGAGGATGCACAGGATGAAGCCCCATGAGATGCTGGATGATGCTGAGATGGGACGTGTGAGCATAAAAAAAAAAAAAAAGCGTGGGCCACCTGCAGGTTGAAAAGAAAGACATCCGTGTTCTAGAGTAAACTAGATTATGTGATGGGCACCGTGAAAAACACACACAACAGAGTAAGTCTCAGTGAAGTCTTTGAGCCCGTTTGAGCCGTCTCTCTGATTATCAGGAGAGATTGTTTGAAGTTGTTTAATGAGTATGCAGTTTTACGCCCAGTTAGTCCTTAAATGATACAAAAGCCCCGCTCTTTTTTGTTCTCGCACATCAAATCCCTTCTTTGTTGCTTGTGAGACTCTGCATGCACAAACAAATTTATTAAACACTTATTAATTTTTTAACTATAAAAAGGAAATCGTATCAACAAGTTTTACACAAAAACAGTTCATTTCAAATCAGATGCTTGCTTTTGATGGCACTGGTTTGTTATTTTAACCCTCTTTTTTCCCTGTTGTCCTCATCCCAGCTCTCTCACTCTCACTTTTCTCTCTCACTTGTCTCTAATCTTACCCCAGCCATGGCTGGGAATCATTTAAATAATCCCTTAATTTTCAGCATCTGTTGTCCTTTAATGGGTCTCTCTTTAATTAGGGTCTGCATGTTGAAGTGTAGGAGGCTTAGTGTGGAGATTTGGGGCAGGCCAGGAGAGCAGGGGCAGGGGGTGCTGGAGTGGGAGGAGCAGAGGCCGGATGATGGGGTGTGGTGGTGAAGGGGGCTAGAGGTGGTGCAGTAGCAAGGGGTGTGACAGAGGCACAGGCACAGAGCAGGGCACCAGGGGAGGCCCAGGCTTTGTCCCTGTGGTGGAGAGGTAAGAAGGGGCGGGGAAAATGAGACAGTAAGCAATGTGCCTTTCCCATCATATTGTCTTTGTGCAACAGAAGGCTTTTATTTTCTTTCTTATATTTCTTTGCTGCTAATAGCTGATGCAGAGTTAAAGTTAAAGCTAACACTGTATTTACAGCACTGATATAATTTACACTCTCTAATTATACTTACTTAATATTCAGCACAGACACCTTGACTGGCAGTTTAATAGTGTTTGCCACCAAAGTGCTTACAGTAGCAGTATAAAAAAATATTTATGAGATGAAAGAAGAAATAAAAACAAAATCGCTTTGCCACATTTACTGTTTGGAGGAGCAAAATATTCAAAACCCAGAGGAATAGGGGTGCGACTAATGATCAGTTTCATAATCAGTTAATCTGTATGTTTTTCTCCATTTAAAGTGTCTCATTAGAAACATCAAAAAACAAGATAAACAATTTCCCAAAGACGAAGCTGAAATAATCATATTGCTCATTTTGTCTGACCGAGTGTTCAAAACCTGAAGAGATTTAGTGTCATATCAAAGAAGACTAATGGAACCAGCATTTTGAAGCTGGAACCAGTGAATTTTCTTTGCCTAGAAAATTACTGAAGTGATAAGTCGCTTATCAAAATAGTTGATGAATTTTACATCAATTGACTAGTTGTTTAATTGAGTAATCATTTCAGGTCTAATTCAGCAGAGTGAGTTTGCTCACTTGACCTCTCATCTCTACAAGGTAGTGCTAATTATAGAACTGTTATGTCGGATTGCATTATAATGTACAAGGGTTTCTATGTTTGTGGTCCCTCAGCATGTCTTCTGTTAATTTCCGTGGTTAATCGAAGAAGAAATGTTGAACATTTTTGTCACTGATAACTATTGCAGCTCCCTCCACCTCCTACAGGGAGCCTTAATAGCAGCCATCCATCTTACTACATTTAACTTAGTGCACACAAGCTCCAGAGTATTGATCAACCCAACAGACCGTTGGTAAAGAATCAATACTGACCATATGCCAGATACAGTACATCAGAAAAGTATAAGGTATGACAGAATATGTATCTCTCATCAAAAGAGAGTAAAATGGAAAGCTTAACTACTAGAACACTAACGAGAACACATGCTTCTCGGGTCCAACTGTATAAATCATATTACATGTTGGAGACATTTTAATTAACTGATCCTGAGTGGCAGATGTGCAGCTCGACTGATGTTTTTTGCTCATGCAGGTACTGACACAGAAAGGTGTTGACTTGCCAAACCATTACAGGAGGAGAACGAGTGTGTGTCAGAGGAAGACCGAGTTTAGCAGGTGCGGCCCTTCATTTCGTAGGTGATAAGCGTCACGCACCAGGAACCAGCAGATTGATCACAGGAGTGCCCAGGCTTAGGCACATGGTGCTGAAGGGGGGGGGGGGGCAGGCAGCCAATAAAATATCACATCTGCATTAAAATGCCATCTCTAGGGTCCCAGCACAGCGCCTGCTATTTCGGGGATGCCTATTTAAAGGCTGTTGAAGTGTGGGCTCTCCACACTGCAATAGCACTGTACACCATCTCCATTATTTATGTGCCTCGTCTCTATTTTACTGGTTTACCACGGTGGGGGTTGGGTGGGTACAGCCGTCATCAACCTTGTTCAAGCAACATGTGCTTAATGATGTCACTGGCTTGAGAGGACTCGGGAAGGGTGCAATGAAGAGCTACGCAAACGGTTGAAGTGCATGGTGGAGAGTCGGGGGAGGGCCTGGAGGCAAGGGTGGATGTGAGGGAGGGTGATGACATTATAACATGGGGTTCACTGAAGCTTCACGCCATAGCTGCAGGTTTGAATGCTGCTGTGGGATCTCTATCCCTGTGCTGGCATCATTACCTCTGTCATATCAATGAATCATCCCGAGCACGGGGAAAAGAAACATTCATGTGACCACAGATCTGTAAAAAAAAAAAAAAAGAAAGAAAAAAAAAAACAACATGGAAATGTCTCATCAGATTGACTGATTTGGTCACCGCAGTAGGAGCTGTCACATAAAACAGCACAGTTTGGGATTTTAATCACCTTGTTAATTATTCTCTGTTGGGTTTGTGTGTGGTTGTGTTTAACTGAGCAGTGAAGAAATGGATCATTACTCTGGAACTATTAGGCAAAAAAATAATTCAGGGAGGGGTCATTCAGATAAAATCACCATTTAATCTACATTTCTTCATTAGCTACAGTTTCGCCCATGGAAAAGGCAGAAAATCCACTTGCTTCAATTTCTGTGGAGCAGCGGTGCTGAATTGAAGGATGGGGAAATTCATCCGTATTGACTGCCCTTTGAGCTTGTCATTGGCCCTCAAATCCAATAATCAGTATTAGTTCATCTGCACTTGCATTCATATTTCATCCTTTGTGTGTCTTTGTTTGATTCCAGGAAGGATAAGGATGTGAAATTTCGACCTTTAAAATGACCTTTTACATAGAATCATTTAATTTCTGCCTGGTTCTGACTCCTTATGGAACTATTTAGTAATTGTGAAGCTCACAGCAGGGCAGTGCCACTCACTTGTTGGCTATTATTTGACAACCAGGGTTTTGACAAGACCTGATTTACAGCGTAGCTACCCGTCTAAATCACCACGCTTCACATTTCCTGTCTATGACCTTCATCCATATTACTCCCTCACTCATTCTTCTTTTGTGGTTGTCACAGTGGAACCGTCAAACATATGTTCAAGGAGCAATCCCCTCCCTGTGCACTTGTGTATGGATTTCTTTCTAGTATGCACCCCAACCATTCTCTCCCTTATTGCAGTAATTAGGCCTGCTCCATTTAAGCTAGCAGCGTCATGCTGGGAGTGGACAGTCTTTAATCATGTGTGAGTGTCTGTCAACACCTAGCAAAGGAAGAGTGAAAAACAATAGAGTAACAGGTCTGTTGTTGCTGGGTGCTGGGATGAGTGAGAGCGCCTCAGTGCCTCATGTGTGTCTGTCTTTTCCTACAGTGGTGAGGCCGATCGATACGGTTGTGTGTTTCTGTTGAAGCAGCTCTTCGACTTTGTTTATATGTATATGCTGTAGCTGAACTCTATCGCTTCAGATTGACTCTGCAACCTCTCCAACAATAAAAGGCACATGCACAATGCAAATTGCAAATGGCTGTTTTCATTGACATCCAGCACAAATGGTTAAAAACTTTGTATGTGTTTATATGTGTATTTTTCTATTATTGTGTTTTTTTTCCCCAATTGTGTGCGATTGAGTGAGTGTGTCGATAGTCGCTGGGGTGTGGGCCTCTTAGAGAAACCATGTTTTATGCATGAGGGCCAAGGGTGGGGCCCGTTAGAGGGGTGGTGTCGGCGGACACACACAACAGACAGATCAGTGGACACCATGACTACTTGGCAGAGATGTACAAGAAAGCTCCGATGGGCACTGGCTTTCTTGTTTTTGTTGTTCAGTACAACACAGTTGTGCAGACAGTAGTGCGCGTGCATGTGTGTATCTTAATTTGAGACTCTAGTCCAAGGCACTGAGCTTCCTCTGTCACATTAGTCACTCTGAGCTCCTTGTTTTCTGTGTCTTGTGTTCTGAAGGATTTTTAGTTGTTTCACTACACCTATCCTTTCTGTATCAGCCGTGGCAGTGCCTTCAGGATATTAATTCAATGCTGCACTCTTCCAGTCTCTGCCCCGAGCTCCCTATTACAGCAGGCCAAGGCAGAAGCTATTGCTGATTGCTTTTGTCAACACTCTGTCTAGGAAAGAAGTGAGAACCCATAAAAGTGTCCTTATAGGCCAATATTCTGTCATTGGATATATACAATAATTTGATACTTCTGACAAGTTTGCAATGACTTTCAGTGTTTTATAACTTTAATAAATTTAAATGAAAGAGAAGAGTGTTTTAGGGCTTGCAGTTCACTGTGGTAAAAGGAAACAGATATTATCTAAAGAAGCAAAAAGTTGTATATGTACTATTATAGTGGTTTGGTGATAAAATATTTCTATGACATCTAAGCCATCTATGCTTTGCCGTGAAGTTGGCCTAAAACATTTTATGGCTAGAAGGTTGTGAGTCCCAGATGGAGAAATTGCAGTAGGGCCCTTGACATAGGCACTTAGGCCGATTTACCTCAGTAACACGCACAGCTGTTTAAGTACAGAGGCAGAATAATATGTATATACATATATATATATATATATATATATATATGCAAGCCTGTAAAATATGTCAGGCTGAGTTACAGTCACATTTTCTATGCTGTTTTTTATCTTGAGACAAAACAATGGAAAGAGTGAACGTGCTGTTTCACTGTGTCACAGGGAACTCGTAGCTTATGGTGAGTGAAGTCACAACTAGAAGAATACTAAATTGGCAAGTTTAAACTTTCATCAGAGCTCCATACATCTATTCAGAGATCTAAGGTCAAGTCATGTTGGAGAATGACACATTTCTCATTAAGCTCTGAAATGGAATAATCACAACGTTAGACCACTGATGCAGCCACTGAGGTCTAAAGTGCAGCCACTCTATATCAAGTATCTCTCTTACTCTCTTTCTGTGTCTCGGTCTCCATCTCTTGTCCATTAAGAAAAGATTGTAGTTTACTTTTTATATTTCAATGCCGATAGTTCAAGCACAGCACTGTGGCAATCCTTTGCAACTGTATAAAATAAAAATGAACACATTTAAGTTTAGGTGATTCAAAGCAGGAATAGCAGATAAGTCAGTAAACGGATAAAAAAACACTAACCACATCTTTCTTGGGAACAGTAATACTAACAAACACACACTGAACATAAGAAACAGGGGCAAGAAAAGATATGAATAGAGGGACAAACAGACAGTAACTGTTTCTGTGCCTGTTTCTGGCATAAATAAGCCTTCTGAGTAGAGCTGCTAACTACTTGCTCATCGTAAGTAATGAATTAATGCAGGCTACAGGTTGGGAAGAGCAGAAGGGTATGAAATAATAAAGAGTCCGTCCCTCTTGTTATGCTAACAGTGTTCAGATAAGTCCCCTTCGTCCAAGTTAATTATGGTTGACATTTAAATGAGTACACTTGTGCTGAAGAAGGTGGGAGAACTGAGGAAGCAGAGGGCCTCTCTCTAATTGAGTTTGTCGCTGGCTCCACCCTCGATGCTGCCTTTGTTCTGCAGGGAGTAGATATGTGAGGTGCAGCTGAATGAGGCTCTCTGTAGGGATATTGACACTGGTTTTGCTATATGGTGAAGTGTGCGTGTGTCTGTGTTGTCCTTGTCGTTGTTAGCATGAATTTTTAAAAATGTGCCTGACCTACATACTAAATGTTAACATATGGCAGGAAATCCATACGCCGGCCCTGTACTTTACATATGTATGTAGAGATCACCTTCAGCAACTGATGACTGCGACTCGTGTACAGATACTGTACATTTGCTGTGTCTTCTCTTGAACAGAACACACCCTTTAAATTGTAAACATGGTTACAGTGGTTTTCTTTGTAAGAAATATGCTCTAAATCTCCTAGTTGTCGTCTGTGACCAAGTGACCAAAGTCTTAAAATGTTATGACTTTCATGTCTCTGGTAGTTCAGTCCCACTATCAGTGATATCAGTCCAGGGTAGTAATGTAGTACTAAATGTAGTGAAACAGAACATCACTGGCATCTATAAATTTCATAGCAATTTATTTTGAAGAAAAGTACAACAGTAACACAATAGTTAGAAAGAATCACTATTGTGTTATTGCCAGAAATCAGAAATCTCCTTGTATAGGCTGTGTGCAGGTTATTGAAGGCATTACTTTGGTGGTCATGATTTGATTGGTATTAATATTATTCCTTCAGATTTTAATTGCCCTGTATAAAATCAGTGATGTGGGGAGTATGGCGACCTTATGTTGAGCACTGTTGTAAAACCCTACTTGTGTCACGTGTGTTCAGTCTTTTTTCAGCATGTCTTTATTCACACCCTGTGAATCATCATCCCTTATCCTGAGTTCTCTCCATAATATGTGTTGATAATTGGCACGTCACACAGTGTTGCTGTGAAGCTATTTCACCTTATTACCCTTGAGGACATAATGCCTAGATGTTACCAGATAACATAAACCTTACAGATAATAGGTCTTTCCTGTAAGCAACCAGGCTTGTTGCTCTGTAGCGGTGTTGTGATGGTATGGCCTAATATCCCCCTCTCCCTCTCTCCGCAGCCATGGCAGACTTCCATGTCCAACCAGAGTCAGTGCATGCTGAGGAGTCTGGTGTGGCTAGATTCCAGTGCCAGATCCATGGTCTGCCAGAACCTGTCATCAGCTGGGAAAAAGACAGCCGTCCAGTGGACACCAAGGATGAGAGGTTAGACCAAACCACAGCACAAGTTGACACTTATTAGAAATGGCAGCACTTTACAGGTCATTTACCAGGTCTCATCATGCTTGTCTCCCCCTGACAGATACCTTGTTTTCTCTCTCGCAGATACACTCTGCTGCCCACAGGTGTTTTGCAGATTACTGGAGTGCGTGAGGAGGACAGCGGAAAGTTCTGCTGTGTGGCCCATAACAGTGCAGGAGTGAAACACAGCACTGAAGCACTGCTCACCGTTTCAGGTTGTTATATTTAGTGAATTTCACATCCTCACATCATATGCGGACTTTGTTTTATGTCATATGAAAGCAAGCAAACACACCCTCACTGCAGATTAACTTTTAAAGTCTGTGTTGTGTGCTGATCTTCTGTTCCCTCTATCACCGCTTGAATACAACCACTGCATTCTCCTCTGTTTATCTGCCCAGCATATTTCCAAACCTATTGTTCCTCTGCCTGATCTAAGAGATACAGCATATTGAGCTAATGCACTCTAGAGAAATCCAATTAAAGGATGCCATCCATCATGCTCATTCCCATCTTATGCTCCCCTCTCCCTTTTTCTTCCAGGCTCCCAGTCATCCGTTTACAAAGAGCCTATGATCCTGGTCGGTCCAGAAAACCTCACCCTGACTGTTCACCAAACTGCCATCTTGGAGTGTGTTGCTACCGGTTACCCTCGGCCCATCGTGTCTTGGAGCAGATTAGGTAAGGAAAATGTCTTAATCAGGTCAAAGGCAAAGCCCCAGATGCATATACGGTACCAGTCAAAGGTTTGGACGTGGGAAAGTTCATTTTATGCATGCATGAAGAATTGTGTGTCACAGAGACCAAGTGCAATCACAGTGTGCATTCATACATGTGAAAGTGTTTCGTGTGGGCCGTGTGTGCTTTGTGTCCTCGTGCATTTGTATGTTCTTTGCCGCACAGCTTTGATCTGGCCGGCATTGTGTAATGCACAGAATGTGTGATACAGCAGAGCATCTATTGTGTATACATGAGGCAATAGGATTCAACATTAAGCCTTAGGGCTAAACATTATGTTCGACTCTGTGTTGATAAATGCATGCTTCATCTCCTCATGAAGTTGAACCTCCTTTGGAAGCGCTGGAAAGCCTTTGAGTAATTGCAAGGAGGTGCTGAGACAGATGCGATTAGTTTCTCCCTCCCGTCATGTGCATTTTTTCTTGACTATCACTCAAAGTCTGTCGTGACCAATTCTTCAATCTAGTATCTGTTTTCTTTACCTATTATCCAATCTGATTTGCTGTTCCAAATGTAAATTGCTCCGCCTCCCAAACAGTTTGGGCATAATCAGATTGAGGGTATTGCCTTACACAATATCGCTAGAATGAAATGCTAACACGATGGGATTTGTATGTATTAGATTACAGCAGGGGAGGCTGGGATAAGCTGCATAATGAATCTGATAGTTTCACATCAGTCACTCCTTAATGCTAGAGTTTGTTTGCTGCTATTCATTGCGCAGCTCCACAGCTTGCAAGCGTGTTCTCTTTCTTTTCTGACACTAAGTTAATTAGTGCCTGACAGAGAGAAACTGATGGAAGGAGGCAAGAGAAAGAGAGAAAGAAACATAGTAAAGAAAAGAACAAGGCTGCCTTTGTTGAGACAAAAGCTTGCTGGACTGTTACTTCTCAGTCCAGTAAGTCTGTTAGTGATAATGGAAAAATGCAGAAAGAGCAATAAGACACATCACAATGACAAACGCAGACAAAAACCACTTGGTAAGCAATTCGGAGTGATTTATTTCATCTCAATAATTCGTCATGATTAATTACAAATATTGTCCTTTCCATCAGCGTAAGATTACATTTTGTCTAGTTTCTCACGTCATGTTTGCGCTTCAATGCACTGGCTTCTTGTTAAGTTTTTAACTGACTATGAGAAATTTTGATTTATTGTAATGGATCAAATGGCTGGTTTGTGAAAAGGGACTGAATATTGTTTGTTTGTTTGTTTTTTGTTTGTTTTTTTGTGTACCAATGAACATATATAATTAAAGGGAATTTTAAACCCATCAGCATTACACTGATTTTATTGCATGATCATATTCTCTTTTTGTTTGGCAGATTTTATTGTCTGTCTCAATATTAATCCCTTTTATTTCTGTATTTTTTTTACATTGCTTTGTTTTGTATCATTTTTACACATGCATTAGTGCTAGTTGTTATTCAAAGAAATATTTGATTACAAACTGTAATGCTTGAACTTATTTGCATTAAAGATATGAAAGTACGCCTAAAAATACACTTCTGACCAGTGACCATATGGTTCGTGTCTCTGGCTGGAGCTCCTGCCTCTGCATGACTCCAGCATGGTGCCCATCTCCCTGCCTCCCTGCCTGGCCTTTTAACACATCAAATCTGGGCCATACAGGCTTGCAGGCTGCAGATGGAAGTCATAGATGGGATTAAAATGGCCCCTTGGCCCCATGGCTAATATCAGAGACAGACTGAAGTCATTGTTGGGGGTGAGACTCCAGAAAGGGAGCACAGGGAGGTGTGAGCTTATCATGTAAGTACAGCTAGAGCAGAGAGGAGGCAGCTACTGGATTGTATAAGTAGATAGGAGATTAGAAGTTGCGGTTAGAGTTTCTCGTCCCCCAGTGGCGACTGGAACATCTCGTGTGTAACTGATAAAAAGCGAATGTACGGTTCTCCAAGGCTTTGTCTGGTAAAAGCATGAAGAAAAAGGTTTAAAAATAGAGGAAGGTGGAAACTTTAATTAACTGACCGTCCATTGGAGCAGCTGTACTTGCAATAAAAACATAATTCTTTCTAAATAAACAGTGCTCTTTAGGATGTGACTCTCACAACCATCACAAGCTCCCAATGAAGGCGACTAAATACAGCAGCAGTACGCCACTCACAAAGCAAACACAAACCCAGTGACCTCCCTCTCTTTCTTACCCTTGTGTCTGTTGTTCTGGCAGCTTCATCACAAGACATTACCAGTCTCACATACTTCACAGTGAAGGCTGC
Source organism: Trachinotus anak (assembly GCF_046630095.1). Classification (NCBI taxonomy): domain Eukaryota; kingdom Metazoa; phylum Chordata; class Actinopteri; order Carangiformes; family Carangidae; genus Trachinotus; species Trachinotus anak. The sequence goes on along the minus strand of NW_027273862.1, from coordinate 18,563,123 downwards.
ATCCTTGACCTCTGGGAGGGCCAGAAATAGCACTGCCTCTGTCAGCTTGTGGCGGTAAATGTGCAATGTATTTAATTAGTCTTTCTTGCTGCCAAATTAAGCCCACTTTGATCTTTACAGTAGTGCACACATACCCGGTCACCCATCTAACATGGTCACATACTGTACATGTGCACAGCCAGTCTGTTTACGCTGTTTTATAATATGAATTATTTCCCTCTCAACTGCTCTCTCTCTCACTTTCCCCTGACTAGACGGCCGTCCCATCGGTGTGGAGGGAATCCAGGTACTCGGCACAGGGAATCTGATGATCTCAGATGTTGGTGTGCAGCACTCAGGGGTCTATGTGTGCGCTGCTAACAAACCAGGGACCCGTGTTCGTAGGACTGCTCAGGGACGTCTGGTGGTCCAAGGTGAGTTCTGGATAAAAGTAATGTGCTATTTTCAAAACATTAGGTAGGAGTTGTGGAGGGAAAAGTAACTAAAAAAAAGTACATAATAAAAACTGCTGTGGTCAGGTGATAAGGTAAAGCTTGTCAGTTCTGTGGGTGGACCTCTGTGCAGGCAGCCCAAGTATCATGTGATAACTTCACCAACGTCCTACCAGCCAGCTCTTTGAGTTGCATTTGATAGAATGCACAACCCAGCTGGAGGCAACTCTGCCTGTAGTTGAACCAGTGTCTCTGCTACTGAATCACTCCTGTGCTTCATGTGGGTGGACTTTAGATAATTCTGATGCTACAAATCTGTCAGAGTTACCGTGAAGGGTTTGCATGATTTTAATCCAAATGTCAACCAAAGTATGCCATACCGTTGTTGATTGATTTTCTGCCTGCCAGGCAGCAATTAACATGTTTGTTTCTAGTGCACCACGTGTACCAGGTTGATGCTAGGAAGCACTTCTTTATGCCTCCACCAAGACCACAAAAATATCTCTGCTTGTTATTTTAATAATGAAGGTGCCCTTCTGATGTAAAACCCTGCATTTAGCTGAGCTTCCAACCTCAGGCCATGGTGAGAGCATCGTGAACATTAGAACAACAGTCAGTGATCCCCACACAGGTGAGGAAAACAATCAACCAATCACAGAATCATGATGAAAATCCCCAACAATGACAGCCAGGTGGAGATTGAAATGTAAATGATTGAATTGATTTATTAACACCAACCTTTAAGCTTTTAATATTGGCTAACAACAGCAAGGAACAAAACAAATCAGCAGCATCACATTGAGGAGCAGCACAGTCTGTCAAGTACTAGTGTTGGCCATTCTGCATAGACAAGACAAGACAACACATGGAACTTCTGTGGAACTAGTATGGTTAGAAGAAAGGGCGAGAACTGAGTACCGCAGTGAGGTATGGATATTGTTGGCCTTGCCAACAAAAGCTTCCCTTTCATGCCCGCAGTGTTTTTCAACAGAACAGCTTGAGAAATTATTTTTCAAAAGTAGGGTCTTTTTTAAATCTGTTTCTTTGGTGTGTTAGTTGTGAGTCATTTCTACTCTCTGATTGAGCACATCCAATAATGGTTAGAATAAATAAAATGTGCCCAACAATTGCTCTGACTGTGACTGTAACCCTGCAACAACCCACCTTTGTAAGGTGTAATTTTTATTAGACTTTCACTGGCAAAGTGGCATTTAAAAGTAACTCAGGTACACACCATATGGCTTTGGTGAATCTTTAATATGAGAGTGCAGGGTAGTTTAATATTGGAATATTAGCAAAAACAAAAAGACCAGTTCTTTATATAAATAAAATGTATAATTAATTGGCTACAACATCTAAAACTTGTGTAGTGCCTCTAAGATAAAGAGATGGATGGTTTTCACCAATGGGGTGATGCCAGGTGTGGGTGGCCCTGTGCTTTAATTGTCACCAACCTGGAAACATCCAGCATCTGCCTCACTCACATATTGATCAGATGGACCGCACTTTGCTTCAGCCCATAGCAGTATTGATCCTGATCAATATTTCATTTTATCTGCCTGTCAACTCTGAGACAAGCCCCCTACCCTAGCAGGAACAAAAGCCATAGATGTTAATTATGTGTCAATGTCTTAAGGTTTTGTTTTGGGGTTTTTTTTTTTCAATCGATTTGTTGAACAAAGGTGTACTGTTAATTCCAAATAAATGTAGGCTAGGGCTATTTCATTATAGGAAAAAAACAAGCTTATTTTACTTCATGTCCTTGAAGAACTGGCCTATTAGTACAGTGTAAATAAGCCATTTGACACCTCTGTGAATATGAGATGGTGTCAATAGCTTTCAAGTCAGAAAACTCAAGTGGTCAGGAATTCCAAATTATTGCAGACAGGAGTACTTATGAAACCATCACACAACACACAAATGATCTGATACAGTAAATCATTAGGTTCATTTTCCTCCTTTGTGGTTCAAAAAGAGAGCTGAGAAACAAAGACCAAAGGAGGAGTCAAAGTGTGTGAGCCAAATGGGAAAAACAAGAGCAAGATGGATGGATGGTGCTGATGATCTAACCCACACCCTTATGGGTACAAATCAATATCTTCCAGAGCTCCCTCTGACCTTCACCTTTGAGACAGCCCTCAAAGAACACGATGAGAGAAAGAGGGAATAAAGCTGAGAAAGAGGGAGAGATAAATGAAAGGACTGTCACAAGCTGTCAGCAGCCTCCTTACAACTGCCTGAGGGTCCCTTAGCTTTTCCAATGGGAGAATGGAAATGCTTACATGGAAAAATTGTCAGACAACATTTTGCCTATTAGGGTGGGAACAAGAGGGAGGACAAAAGAGTGGGAGTGGGAAGTATTGTCCGTGTTGCCAGATTTATTCCTCTGTGCCATAGAGCCCCATTGTTGTTCAAAACTACTGTTAATGCCATGATCCTACATTATAATAAACATGGACACATCAGTCACACACACTGCAACTGTAAGTACTCACTAGGCACCAAACTCATAGTAATGTAGAACTGAAAATAGTCCCCAACAAATGCACTATTTAATCCTGTTTGAGTATTAAAAAAAAAAACAACTAGTGCCCTGCTGTTTGAAGGTCCTATATGTTAGTATTTGCTATTCTGACATAGCTATCTACTTACCAGCTAGCCCAAAGCTAATGCTAAACACATGCTTACTTCAAACTCACTTTGCAGAATTGATTTGATAAGTTTCAAGTTGCCCTCATTTCACTGACCAATGACTGGCTTTAAGATCCCCTCGTATATCCTTGTGTATTGTTTTGCTACATTTTCAAACAAACACAAATTGTTGACATGTCTCAACTTGCATGTCTTTTGTTTTTTATGTGTGGCATCATAGCACTATGTCATATGTCAATTCTCAAAATTAATATCGTGCAGACTGACACAGTTTGACCTGCCTTACAGTCTAGAGCCCAATTAACGTGCATTGTGGGTTTTGGTGTATTCATGGAATTTGTTGACTATAAGAAATATTTGATATTTTAAACATAGTATGAAAAAGGGAAACTTACAAGTATTATTTTAGGTCTTAGTGAACAAGAGTTGCTGTTGGTAATGTAAGCTAAGTGTTCCTACCCTCCAGTGATGAGATATTATAACTAGCATAAAAATTTTTCTGAGTTAATTTGGGCATAAATAATTTAGGTTATCAAATCACTGATAAATGCCAGGACAATAATGAGTGCAGAGGAGATAATACAATACCTCTCAGTCTGTCACTTCAAATAAAAGCACCAACCCAGAAATCAAACTCCAACGGATATAACTGCAATTATTCTGTGAGAACCAATGAATAAATTATTACCACTAATTGACCATAATTTGAAACCTGTACCATAGATGAGTCAGAATATGATGAATCTATAAACTGCGCCACTTAATTTTCATGTAAATGTGCTGTTTTAATCAGGACTGGAATGGTCCTCCTTTTCCTCCTTCCATGTTTCTGTTCTCTCTGTCTTGCTTTTTTTTCCCAGAATCTGCATTGATCTGCTGTCTCTTACAATCCTGCTAATTAACCCCGAATTATAGATTAGCAACAGTATTTATACCATACACCTCTGATACTGTGCCCTGTTAAAATGACAAAATGACCTGGCCAGGTATCCAGCTCTCATATTTTTCCTTTCTCATTCTCACTCTCTCTTGCTTTTTCTTTGTATTTTCATCAATGTCATTTTGTCCCTTTCTTCTTCCTCTGTTTTCCTCTTCTTCCCATTCTGACACTTGTTTGTAACTTAACTGTTTGCATCTATGAATCCTGCTCAAGTCTTTGAATATTGTCGGTCACTCTTCTGACTCTCTGTTTCCCTCCTCTTTCAGCTCCAGCAGAGTTTGTTCAACCTCCGCAGTCCATCGCTCGTCCTGTTGGCACCACCGCCATCTTCACCTGCCAAGCACAGGGCGAGCCTGAGCCCCAGCTCACCTGGCTAAAGAACGGGCAGATACTGGAGCCCGGGGGGCACGTCAAACTCAGGAACAACAACAGGTAACAAGAAAAAACGCATATTCATATACACAGGAATGCACACAGATTCATAAGGTTTTGTTGACGCTGTCAGAAGTATGGCTTCTACAAAATGGCCTTTTTTGTTTTACATTGTGATTTGTAGTGTCGTCAAGCAAAGGAGAGGTCTGACGGTGACCAGAGTTCCTCTTTGCTGAGCATTGTCTTTGGGATCTTGTATTTTTAGACTGCGTGTCAGACACAGCACAATGCAATATATATTCAAAATGAGATCGTCATCGTCAGTGTCTGTGTTGTGTTGATGATGGTGATGGACTAACGGCTGACAGTTGACTCTAATGAAGAAACACAGACAGCTCCGATGCTGATTCAATGATTTTTTTATTGCTAACAGGCACTTTGCGGTCTGTGGGACACAAGCCTGGTCTCAGTTAAAACTATTCAATACAAAAGAAAATCGTCCATTTATCCATCCAAACTTAAAATACTGATGAGTAACTGTTGCCAAGTTTAGTAACTTGGCCAATGGTCTAACTCAAACCAGGATCTAAGATTTCTGTTACGAATTATATAAAGACATTACTGATATAAATGGATTATTACGCATAGATAATCATTCTGAAAGTCAATATAGTTTAGCAGTCACACACTCATGTGGGGGATACAAGCCTGCTCTGACTTGTTCCGCCAGTAATGGATTTGAGATAGAGCTGCATTGTTACCATTGGATACTGTGTAACCGGAAGTAATTTGTATTAATCACCACTTCCTTGACCTCGCATTGGCGTCATCAAATGTTCAATTTCTCCGCGTTTCTGTTTCTGTCGCTTCTAACACTGCAGCTGCTGGAATTCATGGTTGCCAAGACATGAGCCTCAATTTATTTGTGCCTTTGTGTATGTGAGCTGCATATTGACTGGATGTTGGATGCTTTCCCATGGCAGTCCCCAGGAATGTCATGAGGAGAAGGAGCAAGCAACCAGCTCAGCTAGTTACCATTCTCAGCACCTCACACTATAACGGCTGTATGTTGCAGGGAATGTTTATCGTGCGACAGTGCTGTATGTGGCTTTGCAGAAACATCTTAGCATTAACACAGAGGATTAATCACACCTGCTATTCTTATCTGAGTTTAGATTTTAACCTTTTTGTAATGTTTTTGACTTGGGTTCATTGTTGGTGAAAAGTTGATGAATGCAAGTGTATAATATCTCAAAGATGCGTTATTTATAGAATAATGGCTGACTACACTTCTTTTGTGTCCCGCTGTCCAGCACAGTTACAAGGCATCACTTGAAAAGGATAAACTATAAGTATTCAGCCTGTTGATTGTATGTGTGATTCTAACCTGCTATACTCTATTCATCCGGCAAAGTTTTGAGTAATTTCTGTTCTGCATTACTGCACATGGAAAGTTCAATTTTTCCAGTTGACCCTGGCAGCCAACCATCCGTGCATGGTTTTACTATTCATAAAAGAGAAATATGAAGTGAATATATTAAATATGCACCAAAAAATCAATACTTGCACTCTGTTGCAGTGAGTGAAGAGAGTAGACACCTCCATCGCTCACATACACTGCTCCACTCCCACTTGCCACTACCAGTCTATATTAGACAGAGCGATGGAGCGAGGAACTAACAAAGGAGGAAAGAAGAGAGGGAGGAAACAAATGAGAGGCCAGACTTAGACGAAAAAAAAAAAAAAAGTAGAAAGATGACCGGGTGGTCAAAAGAGAAATGATGAGTCGTCGGGAGGAACGAATGAGGAGAGAGAGAGAAAGATAGAGCGTGTAGTCAGGGCATCACAGCATTTCCACTTGCCACCATTAGTGTATGACCTGCTGTAATATGGATCTCATGCATCACAAACCGCGCACTGTGATTGGGTAAGAAGGCAGGCTTCAGCTTGAGATCTACCATTAGCTAATTAGCTCATAAACTCAGCTAGTTGACCAGGAAATGCAGTCAGCCATTTAGAGAACGGACCAGCTTGATGTGCATCTTAAGAATTGCACCGTGTAGCTGAGCTGTGCAGTGAGTAGACATCACAGTCTTTAGTGTATTATGGCAGATTACTGAATGTAAAAAGCAGTTCAACCCAGTTTTAACTCTCTCAGCAGCAAAATATGTTTTTATACAACTGGACTGCATTCATTCGCACCTACGGATGCAAATAGTCCGATCAACAGTCCAAACCCAAAATATATTTAGTTTGCTACCACAAAAAGCATGGTGAAACCAGTCACTATTAATATTTGCAAAGCCAGTACCAGTGTAATTTGTAACATTTGTAAAAAAATGACAATGAACAAAATTCCTGGCAATTCATTTTCATTCGACGTGTGAACTAACAGATTAATGGACAAATCATTTCAGCTCCTCTTGTAATGTTTTTTCCAATCCATAAAGATGTGGAATTGGACACCACAGACCAGGATTTGTACCCTGCGTCTGTTGTGTTGTTCTGTGTAGAGTGCTAAAACAACCATATTTATCTTAGATTCCTACAATAAAATCTTTTCTATATTCTGTTGAAAAAAAAAAATACGTTACATTATGGTGACACAGTTGACATTTTGTCCAACTGTCCACTACATTGGTGTACACTGGAGAGGCTGGGGGTGCAAGCACCAACCCGTTATGGTTAAAAATGTTCTGCGATCAAGAGCCACCCCATAAATTTTAGTAGAATATGAAATTTTATAGAAGAGCAGGTTGGAAAATTCATAGTTATTCATAGTTAAGTGTGGTAGAGAGGAAAATGATATGGCATGGGGTACAATTTACCTCCTGAACCAAGCCAAAAGATAAGTAATGGTATGCAAATGGTATACACAGTAATGGTACTCAACAGCTCCAGGCGGCACAACAATAACATACTCTGATACAGGAAGCTTGGATATACAGTGAGTGAATCATACCTAGCAGAGTGATTTTAATTAATGTGTATGTTGGGTATGACTGTGTGTGTGTGTGTGTGTGTGTGTGTGTGTGTGTGTGTGCGTTTGTCTGTGTGTTTGTGTAAAAATATACACATGCAGAGGTTTCTCCCCTCATGACGCTGACCTTCACGAGCAAATCGGACAAGGGAAGGAAGGGGAATCGATTTTACATTTCATTCACACACACGTATGCACACACATTAATCAAAAAGCAAGTGAGCCCGTATGTGCACAAATAGACCCTGTGGTGCATGCCATCATTCATTTTGTGCCCGCGCATAATCAAACATGAAAATTCACAAACGTGTTACTCTTAGCTCCTCGTCTGCACACACACTCTGCACACAAAACGCACACAGAGAGGACACAGCTACGTGAAATGCTGTATAAGATGCGGTGATGTCAGAGAAGAGCTGATTGGCTGCTTCTGTAAACGGACTTTGCTGCTCAGGGGTGAGGCTGTGTGTTTGCTCTCTCTCTGTCACATCTCAGCAGATCTTGATGCGCACACCTACACACACGCTCAGGCACAAACACACACACGCACACACATTGCGGGAGTTATTGTTATCCCATTCATTATCGGCCTTTGCTGACCAGGCTCCTGTACAACATGCTATCGTGGCTATTTGAAACCTCTGTGAGAGCTATTCCTAATTACGTATTAGGCCTGGCCTCACTTATAAGTCTCTAAAGCTGGGGCGTGTAATCATCTAAGACGTACAAGCTGTGATCGCACATCAAACATTGTAATAAGCGTGAGGTTGAAAGCTAGCCTGTTTTGTTTTGCTGCAGTTCTTCCTTGTGGTGAACAAAGGTATGAATGAAGTTTAATCTTTTTTCTCCAAATCATTTAGAAAATTCTGTTTACATTCGTGTGAAAAAAGTTAAATTTCTATAGTACAGAAGTGAACATGCTTCAAGTGTGTGAGCGCTGTGGTGTGTTTTCTAACTAATGACCAACATCTGAAGAAACAGGCTTCTACTCAAACCTGGACATTTTGTTGCAGAATCCTATCAAAGGGTCTTTTTTCTTTCTTTTCTTTTCTTTTTTCTTTTTTTTCCCCGCTGTCTTTCACCAAGACCTGCCTTTCTTGTTTGCGGCCCCTCTCTGTGCCCCACACCCCCCTTCCTGCCCCATTACAGAGAGCTGGGGCCTGGGCATTGGCCTTGAACTCTGACCCTGCCTGTAATCAGTCATATCCCTGGGCCCTTCCCTCCTCTCAGGCCACAGACAGCTCATTGCTCCTCCCCTCCCCCTTCCCCACCTCTTCCTCCTGTTCTCTTTTTTGTCCCCATATTTTTTCCCCTTTCCTTCTTGCTGGATCCAGAATGGCCATGCTGGCTTTTGATGGGGTGCTGCCCAGAGACAACGGAGAGTAAACACAGCCTCAGCAGCTGAACAACAGACCCCAGGCCCCACTGCCAGCCACTCCCCTGGCCCATGGCCTTATCCATCAGTCTGTGAAATGGCCTTGAACTGATGAGTAAATGATGGTGTCAACCTGTCAGCACAGGACAGCAAACAGCCCAAACTCAAGCCTTGTTCTTCCCAAACCTCTTCTTCTCTCTTTCTCAGACTTTATATCTTTCTTTTTACCTCACACACTGTGTGAATCTTTGGTGGTCCTGCTCTGCTGTTGCATATTAATGTAGATCAATCTACTTTTAAATTCTAGACCGAGCTATCTAATCAAAAAAGTCTCAAGACTAAAGGAGAGGTTCCTTGTCATTTTGTAGTCTTCTTGAATGAAAAATAATTTTATAAATATAGCATCCTACTTTGCAAAGAACTATTTTTCATTAAATAAAATAATTATTGCTAGACAATCCAAAGGATTTTGCTGCATAAATATATCTTTGTTCCTCTCAGTCTCTTGATTAATTCAACACAGTTGTGATTCAGCTTAAACCAATTCTTCTAAACATTGCAGCCTCCACCAGGTCTTTCCTGAGAAATATCCTGGTACAGGAAGGAATGTGGTTTACATTTCCAGCTGCAGCAACAGAGTACACTAACGCCTACTTCAAACAGCGACACTCTGCTCCTCATTTTCCTAATGATTTACCAAACCTTCACCTTCCAAAGAAGATGCCAAAGGGGAACTATAACACATAATCTTGCAGACTACAATTTTATATTATGTCATAACCAAAAAGAATGAAATGCTCTTCATCTCAAGCATTTTCACGCTTTCAAATGTCGAAATCAACAAAGCTTTCATCCTGGAAGTTGGAAGGGAAGCTTTGACAGCAGGTGTGGAATTTCACAAGCTACACGTCAGCAGCGTTGGTCCGCGTGCATGTGACTTGGCATGTGTACTGTATGTGTGTGCGTTCATGCATGTGTATGTCAATGTGCCTACATGCAGTTGGACGCTGCTGTGCCTCCAGAAACGATCAGCGTCTTGTGGAATTTCCCTGCCTTTCCTTCACGGCCCAGCCAGGACCGGTGACATCGGGTAGTGCGTCCCTGGGGGCCTCTTTGCTGCGTCTGTGGCGTCTGGTCAGGCTGCTGTCTGTCTGCAAACACTCCATCTATCGCTGATATGAAAGGCTGTCAGAAATGTGATGGTTGAGTAGCGAGCTGAGGGCTGGCGACTGCTGCCACCTCCGGGGTCAGAGGTGAAATTGACTTAGAGAGGGTGAAATACAGAGGGCCTCTTTGACCTGATAATTATCCAGATTGAATCCACCTGGTAGACCGGACAGAATAATGACTCCTCCACCTCGCAGCCTATTCTGACCCAGTTTAGAGTTGTACAGTAATTGTATCCCAGCACATCAATTTTGAAAAGGAAATGAAATGATTCACTCCTCCGAACTGCCTGCTGACCCAGAAGAGCAGTGCCCTGTCCTTACATATCCATCCTTACAAACCTCACTGAGGCTGGTATGAGGTCAGCGCTGTCAGTCGAGAGCTGAAATGCCATTTTCCTCATGTCCCATTTCACAGGTCCAGAAGGTGTCCAGTGACAGACCACGTGCACCGCACAAGGCTGACATGTTGTTCTCCCAATAAGTCGCACGCTTTTCCTCACGGGATCGTCCTGGCATTTCTTAATAAATCCTGATTTAATACACTGAGGATCCAACCTGTCTGTCAAAGAGAGATGACAATCTGCTCAACAGGTTCTTACAAACTGCAAAAGACAGATTAGCAGGATGCTGCAGGATATATTGAACTCCAGTGGCATTCAATTCTACTGGTTTGGTGTAAAGCATGGGAACAAGAAGCCAGATGGTTTTCCTTCCCTTTATGTGGAAAAATGCCTCTAATCTCTTAAAATGCCACGACCAAGGGCTACACCATCTACAACGTAGATAAAATGGACAAAGCCCTTCCATATTCCCAAGGTATTCGTTGTTTGTGTGTTGTCAGTTTTCCACAGCACACATTACACCTTAAATACAGCAGAAATGGCCTTGGCATGAAGAATTATTTTGTGCCACAGGGCCTCATTTCCATAGTATGTTAAATGTTTTATTTTTCCTTTTGCCGTAGGACAACCACAATGAGAAGAGTGGTTTATGTATTCTCATCTAATAACACCTACTCAAAATACACACACAGGCACACACATAATGCCCCCCATATATTTCTTCTATAAGAGAAGACAGGCCAGGTGGGAGGGAAGACAAAGAAGCAGAGATAAGAGGACGTGGGACAAAGAGCAGAGTGGTGGAGGTACAATAGTGAGGAGTGATAGTTGGAAGAGAGAGAATATAGAGTGAAGGTGCTGAGAAAAATGATTTACTGTGTGTGGGAGGTTGTGTGTATGCACAGGTATGTGAGTACATACCTGTGCATAGAAAGATGAAATGTTTTACTGATACAGGAAAATTACATTTTTGAAACACTGAAGCAGATTCATCAACTCCAACGAGAGATCAAGTAGAAGGAGAATCAGTTTGAAAGTATGTGCTTTGCATGAGTGAGGACAGTGCAGTGCTGCTGTCTGTAGTATTTGGTGTGTTTCTCTCACTCACTCAAACACACTCACAGTTGAACTCAGTACCTTGTGATCCTGACATGCTGTCACACTCATCTTTGCCGTCCGCAGTCACTACCTGAGGTGTGATGTCGTTAGAGTTTATTCAAGTCGAGGTATGTGACTTCTAGCAGACTTCATAGTTTTAGTAAAACAACATTGTACTCAAGTTACTTTGCGAAAGATTAAAAAAAAAAGGATCAATAAAATTTGATGCGCCACCAGCAGTGGAGGCTCATAACGTCTGTGTCGTAAAAGGTTTTGTTTTTTTGTTGTTTTTTTTTTTCAATCCCTGAATTTAACACAGCTCTATCAGTGTAAGCAAATTCTGCCTATAGATTTACACTTTGCAAATAAGTTTGTTTGTTGCTGTCTACCTTTATATTTCAGCTAATTTACCACAAAACAAGTGTGTAACATATCTGGATGAGTCTGGTAAAAGTTGTTGATTTCTTTTTTTCTTTGCTACGACCAGCAAAACAACATGGTTGTCTGTTGTGTGTTGTTTTGGGTAGATATGGCTCCATATGCAGAAGTTGTTCTGTGCTGTTACATGTTCTGTTATTGTGCAGCCTTGGTGCTGGTGTGCTCTGTATAAACTGCACATTAAAATTCCTCTAACAGCTTAAGGCAGGGAATCACAGTTTTCACCTGCTCAAAGGGTATATGATGATTATTATTGTTATTGTTATTATTATTACTACTACTAACAATTAAACCTGTGACACAAGCAGTACTTTTTACTATTATTTTACATTTGACTGTAAATAGTTTTACTTAGGTAAAAAATATATTGTTTTTCATGAAAAACTATTCAACAGTAGAAATGACTTTTTGGATTTGGACTTTAGATTTGTCACATACAGACCCACTAAAAACTACACCTGAAATTCTCCATGTCCTTTTTTCTTCTTTCGATTTCTCTCCTTCCTGTTCCACCTCTTCTCTCCTCCTGCTCTCACAGCACACTCACCATCTATGGCATTAGCCAGGAGGATGAAGCTATCTACCAGTGTATCGCTGAGAACAGCGCTGGCTCCACACAAGCCAGTGCACGCCTTACGGTGCTCTGGGCTGACGGACTGCCTGGTCTGCCAACCCATGTGCAAGCTGAGGCCCTCTCACCCACCACCATCCAGGTGTCCTGGAGGGAGCCCGATCAGAACACCCCGGACATCATTGGTTATGTGCTCCACATCCGCAGGACCTCAGGTGAGGCTGCACTGAAGAGCCAAACACTTACATACAACGGATGACGTAATAATAAGTTACAATAACATTAAAGATTCAAATAAGAAATAAATAAAGCATTGTCACAAGAAGTCAGTGTCAAACGTCATGTTGGGTGAGATGAGGAGAGGCTTTTGAAAGGCAACTAAAACCTCATACAGAGAGCCTAGGCCTGGGTTTTGGCACAACAGAATGAATGAGTTCAAGCTAAAAGACCTTTTCACTTAAAATTCAAAAACAGCTACAGCTAAATATTCATGTGCTGAGGATTAAATCTGTAAATCTGAAATCTATGTGCTTTTTTTCACAGAACTATGAACCAGATATTTTTTTAAAATGTGAATAAGCTGTTGTACTGAAGCAATGAAAAGAGACGGCTTTGACATTGTCAGAGAGGGTCCTGTTTCACAAAAGCGATTTGCGAGTACCGCTTGCATACAGATCACAAATGTTGGTGTCAGCATCACGTTTCACAAATCATTGTCACTGCCAAACTGCAGATACACTTCGGAGTCCTGTTTCCTCTCATGTGCTGAGTGTGTTTTGTCAGGGTGTTGTATATTTTTTTTTATCTTTACACTTTGGGTAAGTGTATGTGTGTGAATGTGTGCATATGTTGTGACAGTCGCACAGCACCAGCTGCTGTTCTCCTCAGTGGTTCTGTTGGATGGATAATTAAGGGCCCCGGGGGCTAACCAATAGGATTTGCTGTAATTACCTTTCCAAGATTGCATGGCCCAATTGATGAAGGGCTGGAGGTAGATAGTGGTTATGGCTGGATGTCTCTGGATTAAGAGCAATAAAAAGCTTTAACACATCCTCTGTAACTCCCACTTTTACCCCTGCTGTCCTTACGCCACCCCTGCAATTCAGCCAACCATCATCATTCAGGCTCCCGGGGCCAAACTGGATTAGCTATTACCTAACAGAGCTGCTCTGATAACACCAGTGAAATGGGCAATAACCATAAAATGATGACACAAACAGATTGTATCTATTGTTTCCTCTCTTGATCTTATTTTCCGTCACTTTAATGCCCGCTCCTCCTCCATCCCTGTTTTCTTTTCCCATTTGCCTGTCTTTCCTCTTTCTGTCTCTCACTCTTTTCAACCCTCACCTCCTCTTTCTGTTACACCACCCCCTCCTCCTCCATCATCCTGCTTCAGACCCAGTGGAGATGGAGTATGAGGAGGCCGTCAGTAAGGTGACGCTGCAGCAGATCATCAGGGACCTGGAGCCCTCCACCAGTTACACCTTCTACGTCAAGGCCTACACATCCCACGGGGCTAGCAAACCGTCAGAGAGTGTCACTGAGAGCACTCATGGGGAGGGTGAGCTGGAAGCAGAACACTTACCCACCAAGCCTTCTTTTACCAATAACAGACATGCATGGAGATCTGCGAAAGAGCTACATATTTGTAGTGCTTTCTGAGAGTTGAAATACGCAACATTTTGAGCTAATGCGTTTCAGAACATCCATAAAAGGTGGATAACCTTAGAGCGGTTACCCTGAAACTAAAATAGTTTTGGAAAGTGGTATAATTTGATTTGGCTAAATTTGTTTTTGTCTGTCTTTCTTGTTTACCTCAGTATAGGCTAGTTTTGAAACCAATTACAAAGATTGTAAAGTAAAGCAATTATTTACTTGTGACACATCTGATCAAAACCTTAATAACCATCCAAATTAGATTCCTATTGCTTCCTTAGTGAAACATAGTGAACCATGGTGAATGTGTAAAATGATCCCATCCAGTATATACTACTGCACATGGTGTCATCATTCCCTCTCCATCGATACAAAATAAAAGCGTTCCCAATAGCTGTTAGGTGCTGCTGCTATCACGTTGCTGTGCCGCTTTGGCTGACAGTCCGTGTTGTGTTGCAGTGCCAGCACCTCCCTCCCTCTACACCAAGGTGGTGAACAGCAGCATTGTGCAAGCAACGTGGGAGCCTTCCTCCAAGATGGGCCAACATCAAGGCTTCAGGCTGTATTACAGAAGAGCCCACACACCTCTCTTCAACGGTCCCATCACCTTCCCGCGCAATGTCACACAGTACAACATCGCTCAGCTGGGTGAGATAGCAACCATTTGTTGTTTTTTTTTTTTGTCTGTTTGGCTGTAAACTATTATCTTAGTCATCATTGTAATCTTATTAAACAAACCGTTTTTTATTCTGTAATGTGGGGCATAAACAAGCATCTCAGAATCCCTCTTTGGAAGGGTGCTGAATTGTAATCGAGGATAAAAAAAACTCCTACCTCAGAGAAGCAAAAGAGTTATTTAGGGAGCTTGTTACACTTCATTTCAGTAAGGAAAATGATTACTTTCCTACAGTAAAATATAATATTGGCAGTAATAGGGGTACTTCCCTTCGTTAACAAAGTTGACAAAATGTTTTTTTTTTCTGAGATGCTACACTCTGACAACGCCCTCTCAGATGCTTATTTTATTCTTTTGCTTTTAAAACCTGTTCCTCATTCATTTTCTGGAAATCTCTTTTCTGTCTTTCTCCCAGATCCTGCTCTGGTCTATGAGATAAAGCTACTTGCATACAACCAACACGGAGATGGCAATGCCACCATTCGATTTGTGTCACTTCGCGAGGCGGTGGAGAAATCTGGTGATTTTCACACACAAGCAAACACAACCGAACACAGCCACACATAACTACACACTGTCGCACATCACCCCAGTGCATCAGAGATGAGTACAGTGTACATCTCACTGAGTCACATGTGTCATCTTTTATCTTAGCACAGTCAAGTTGAGTGGTCATGTCTCAGTGCTATACACTATACAATACACTATACAATACATGCACACTTCATGACATGCCCTGGTTTATGCAAACTTTGGCGGTGGTTTGACTGTGATGTGTGCTGTATCTCCTCAGTACTGGACACCCCGTGTGACTGTGTCAAAGATGAACAGGGTAAAACATCCACTACAGGCATTATAATCGGCATTCACATCGGAGTCACCTGCATCATCTTCTGTGTACTCTTCCTCATCTTCAGCTACCGCGGCAGGTCAGTACGAACCTGACGTGTAAATCGCTACCGGCAACATGTGGACCCAATAGAAATAACTTGCCAATAATTGTTGTTGAGGTTCAGTGTCGGTCCATAATGTGTATGCAGCTGACAAGTGTTATATGTGTGTGTGTGTTGGTGTAATCCCTAGGTTAATGATCTGTAAGACGGTTCAGGCCACCCCCCAGGCAGGGCACAGCGCAGTGCTCGAATCTTCATCCTCTTCCCAGGGGGCCTCTGGGCTGAACGGGGCGGCCAGGAGAGAGATGGAGGTCAATGGCAGTGCAGCGGGGAATAAAGTGGTCGACAGCAACGAGCTCGAGAGACTTTTCACTCAGCCCAACACACAAGACACATGCATGGTGAGTCCTGATGGTGAGAGCACTGGTTCGGGATAAATGAAAGTCTTTTTAATCCAGTATGAGCTAAAGCTTTGTGTCTCTTTGGTTAAGAATAACTGCAGCGTCTAACAGTTTCCAGTTACCAGGACAAATCAAAGCAAGATTGAAATTACTTTGTTCATTATTAATTTAGTTTATTTATTATTACTCAGATAGAAACAGTAGAAAGGGAATTATTCCAGTGGATAGTAAAAAACAATACGAAGAAGCTGCAGTGTTGCTTTTGGCCTTGGCATCTGCTTTTTTTACTGTATACAATGTGATCAAAGATTTTAAAAAATACACTGTGATAAAGCAGTAAGGGAATTCAGAGAATAAACTATGCTGAGATTGCTCTGTACATAAAGAGAGACACACTGTATGTCTTTCCATCCAATCATGTTTCCTGTCTATCTCAACTGTCTGTCAATATAGATTAAAATATCCAGTGAATTCTTTAAATTCATCCTCTATCTAACTCTGTTTCACTACTATTGTCTGCATGTGTTTTCAGTCGGACTCCTACGTGCTGAACGACACCCAGCTGTCTACGATACCACTGGATGAGTTTGCAGTGGACAGAGAGACACAGTTCCAGGAGTCTCCTGCAGCAGGAGCAGGTCACCACGACCAAGGCTAATCATGTATGAAGGCTAATTCAAGGGATGCTATCCACAGTGTCCACTAAGACTCTTCTCTCACTCAGGTTGACAAGTGTTTCTTTTCAAAGTAGTTTTTCCTTTTGTGCAAAGATGTTTTTTATTGGTAAGTGAAGAAGTTCTAGAGGATCTAGGACTGTGTGTCGGAGTGTTTTTGGCCTGGGTTTGGAGAGCTCTCTTCTGATGGACAGCTGTTTCTAGCTAGGCAGGCCAGTTAGATGTTCTTTATTTTTACAGTTTGGTCATTTGTAGGGCTGTCACTTTTAAAAAAAAAATGTAATGTAATGTAATGTGAACATAAATTGGCATTTTCACAAGCTCCTGGCGAGGCTTCTGATTAATCGATCAGCACGGCTTTGCACACTGTTGTCCTCCTCCGCCATTATTTTTTTAATTTTTTAGCTTAGTTTACTGATAGGTCAACAGGGCAGCAATGTGTCTTGCTGATTGTGAATTTTCAGCGCACCGTCCAATGGACCTCAAAGTATATTACTTCAGACACCCTGTTTCGGTTATAGACTTGATTTCAAATTATTCATTACCATTGGAATCCCCCCCCCCACACACACACACACATTTAAACAACGGCGCAAATTTCTAACTAAAAGTGACAGCCCTAGTCATGTTTTATTTTTCTGGTGTTGGGCAGCACAGAATGGAGGCCCCAGAATGTCCTTGTTATACAATGATGATTTTATTTTTAAGTTTATATATATATATATATATATATATATATATATATATATATCTTTATCATCTATATCTCAAAGTGGTTATAGGTTATTGGTCTTATCTCTACTTTTCTGTGGATGTCAAAGACTTCTGCTGCCTGCTCTCACCTACCAATGATTCCACCTTCTTGCTCACAGAAGACCTCAGCCTTCTTCCAGGGATTCGATATATTCTGTCTCAGGACTTTGTTTCAGTGATATCAGCATTTTTTATGAGTTCTCAGCCTTCATACAGGCACTAGACTTGGCTGTGTGAACCTTACGATTCAACAAAAACCTACCTCAGCCGGAATGAATGTGTTGCGGGAAGCTTTTAGGGACTTTACCTTCCCCTGTGCTCACAATTACTTTACATGCGGAGGAACTGATTGGTTTTAAAATGACAAGATCAGGTGCCGCACTACCTCAGATGTCAAGAATCTTCTTCTCTCTTCTCCTGCTTGTTGAAGCAAAATGAAAAAAACGAGTATCCAACGTGAAGCACTTCCAAATGCTGAAGTTAATGTTCTACCTCAAGATAACAATGTTCATGTTGTCGCTGTTGTTATTGTTGTTTGTCTGTTTATTGCATAATGAAACCCCCCTCGCCCCCCTGCCCCCCCGTGAAACCCTTCCTTCCCTCTGTTGATGAATATGGTGTTTGTAGATTCAATGTCAGTACCTCATGCAAGTTGACAGACTGATAACACTGTTGTACGAATTACAGTATTTTAGGAATATGTATGAATTATTTTGTTCCAATGTAAGTTTTTTTTATTTTTTTTTTTTTATCAAAGATCATAATACTTTTTTTTTTCAAATGTAGTTCCCTCATTTGAATGAAAAGACCATTAGAGATACACTGCATTGTTAAAGATTTTCAGGACCATTTACCACTGAGATGTGACACATGTTCAATTGGACATAAAATCAAAATATCCAAATAATATAATACACAGACATCATATATGTGTTTAAAATTTGCTGTGTGTATGTGTAATTGTGTGTCTGTGTGCAGATATTTTATTGACTGAGTGAATGTTTTCATACATATTATCATGTATGTAAAAAAAAAAAAAAAAAAAAAGAAAAGCTAAAAATATAAGCACAAGTCTTATCAAAATGTCCCAAAATATATTCTACTATTGTCTGTGTAATGACTTAAAGGAATAGTTTGACATTTTCTGAAACAGACCTGTTGGATTTCTTGTTGGTAGTTAGGTGACACGACTGCCTCTTTATTAAAGTACGAACCTGTAGCCAATAGTAATTATCCTATCTTAGCATGTACGAGATGTAACGTGTTAATTACTGAGCTTTAGAGCTGCTTGTTGACAGATTTTTCAATTTTTGACTAAGCCAGACGAGATGTTTCCCTCTGCTTTAAGTCTTCAGCCTCCCAGCTCTATCTTCATACTTAAAGGAATTGTTTGACATTTTGGGAAATAAATCATTTTTTTCAGATGGAAAGTTAGTTGAGAAAAATTGATACCACTATCATGACTGTATGGTAATTCTGAAGCTAGAGCTTGCAGACGGTTAGTTTATTTTAGATTAGCATAAAGTCTGGAGAAACACTAACAAATCTACCTCCTAGCACCTCTGAAGCTCACTAATTAACACGTTATATCTTGTTTGTTTTGTCCGTACAAGTAGTGTAAGAATGACAGTTAGCTTTTTTACAAGGGTTTGGGCCAGGCTATTTCTTGACTGGGAGCAGTGACTTCCTGCAGTCTCCGCTGTCTGCCCAGCAACTACTCAAAGATATTTAAAAAAAACAGACATGAGAGTGGTTAAGTGGTCTGAGACGAGTGGTCTCAGACTGTTCGACCTGTACTGTATTTCCCAAAATGTTCAGCTATTCTTAAAACAACACAGAAATAACAGTGGTATTGATCCCACAAAAGAAACACAAACAAGCTGTTTCCCAAAATGTTGAACTATGTCTTTAATTTGAATTGCCAGCAGTGTATCTCTAAGCTTTTTCTGAATATTTGTTGCTGCAGTGCTCTTAGTAATTTTGTTTTATGTCACATTATCTGCCTTCTTTTCAAACAAAGTCAGTAGCCTTTTACACTTCTGGTGCCCAGGAGACATGACAGGTGCTGATCATGCTTGTCTATCGTTACTCTCTTCCCAAAACCACAATTGCTGCTCAGCTTTCTCCCTCCTGTCAACACTGACGAGTTAAAGCGCTTCAGGAACACTATGTTTATAATAAAGCTGGATGCCGATGACCACTGACAGAGAGCTGGCAGAGGAAGATAGAGGGTTGTTCGGTGGCTAAATGATTGCAGGGCTTCTCTCGCCGGCTCTCTGCTCAGTGTCATCACATACTGTACAGGACTTGCTCTGATGCATCATAATTACCCTACCTCAACCCTGTTTTTGGCCTTTCTCTCAGGTCTTAATGAAGAAAACATACAGAGTACGAACAATGTATAAGAGGAATACACACACATATAAATTTATATATATTGCAATTGTCGAAACGTGTTGGACAGACAGACAAAAAAGTAGACAGAAATGGATACAAACATACAAATGGAGGGAGAACTTTTTAGGACCTTTATCTTGTGCACTAACTTTAAAACAGTTTGTCTTCATGCTTAGCTTCTAGTGGGTGTGAATGGTTATCATCAGATTTTTTTTTTTCATATGAGAAGCTTTTAACTTTATTTTTCACTGGTGTTTGACTTTATATCCTTTGTGAAAAGTTTGTCTGTGAATAAAATAAACTTAGCAAAGTGGGTGACACCTACAACTCCAACACAAATACAATTCCACACAATTGGTTTATATATTTGTCCTTCTGGCTCCTGAACTCATTACCTTAATTATGTTGTATTCATGTGCTATGGTTGAGATTCTTTGTATGAGCAGCCAAATGGGAAGCACCATTGATATCAGCTTCCTAGTTGTAGTTCATATTTGGTGATTTTAGGAATTTCTGACAGCTACGGTACCATCCACTCAGCTAAAAGAGGAACAGAAATGTTAACAAACCAATGCTGTAGTTTAAAAAAAAAATCAAGTTCAAATTAATTTTAATTGATAGGCAAACTAACGTTACAGGAAGCAAACACCTTCACCTTTATCTACATTTTTTTTTCCATCTAACATGTTGAATCCAAAATGGTTCCTCATGTTACCTCTCAGGTAGTTTGGCGTAATCCGTTCAGCAGCTGGGCTAATGTGCACTTCCAACACTTCAAGTTGGAATAACAGGAGGTTTTCTTGTTTTTCCCATTCTGCTGTCATTGCATGAATGCAGCATAAGTTTCCTTAGAAAAATTGGAAAAAAGCATTTTTTTCTAAATGCACATTTCAATTATTTTGGCCCTATATATATTATCATATCTTCTGATCATCCATGACATTCCTTATGAGAGTTGTACGTGTCCCCACAGCAGAGAAACACCTGCCATTTTAATGTCTTATGCAAACCAGCGTTATACACAGTTTCCATTTTAGTGACCATCTTAGGTACTGTAATTTTATGCCTTTTAAAGTTATTTTCTATGCTTTGTCTGCAGATTTTCTCCTTGAATCCATTTCTTGTATTTTATTGTACACTTTGGTGTTAATACCATGTTACAAGTGTTGGAAAAAACAATAATGTTACTTATCAAAATAGCAGAACAAATGCCTGACCTAAATGTCTCCTGCTTGTATATTTATTAATTACCAGTATGATATTTTCTCTCCAGGGCTGCTGTAGCCTTAATCAGTGTTTTTACTTCTGTTGAGAGTAATTCCACTGGGGAAACAAGTGGTGTGCTTTTATTCCTTACTTCCTTCCTTCCTCTGTCCCTCTGTGTAATTTAGGGTTAATCTCCCGCAGGAAATTGTCCACATGTCACCCGAGGATGTGACAGGTTTTAGTGCCATACTGTTTAACCTGATTCACTGGGAATGTGGTGCAGTGACGATCATGTTTACATGATTAGATGTTGATAGGTCAGGTTGTGGTGTTGCTGTGTAATATTAGAACTTGTGTGATTTCATGGAGCCCTGAAAGCTGTTCTCACTGACTAACTAGTGCTATAACTCCGTCAGCATAAGGGACGAGATGATTCCTTCACCGACACAGTTAGTAAAAAAGGCGCCTTTGTCATTTGTATTTTGCAGCCTTGGGAAGTGCTTTATCACCAAACTCTGCTCCTGTCAGTTAGCCGGCCTCCTTTTTTCATTCCTCTTGAATCCTGACCTTTGGACAGGGAGAGTGTGTGCTCAGGGACTCTCTGATCCTTGTGTTATATGTATATCAACAGGCCACACTTGGCCTTCTGGACTATATATGATTTTCATCCTTAAAACCTGCTCTTTGCCCAGTTCAGACAGATTTGCAGTTAGCAATGCCCTCATTGTCGATAATTTAAGTAAGTAAGACAAAATGTTGGGCGGAAAATGAGTATTAAACTGTCATGTTACAAATGGGAAGTTTCTCAGAAAATACTTCAACTGCCTCCTTGGTGTCCCCAAGGGTAATGAAAACAAGGATGTAGGGATCAAAAATTAACATGAGGTTACATTTTGCATTTTGTGAGGCCTATAAATCCTTAACAAGTTTCACTGGATTACTTAGAAGTGGTCAACCTTGCTTCTCGCTATTAAACTCTGATAACTAAAAACTTTGGTTACTGGACTTTTAGCATTTGGTGTTTGAATTACTGAAATTCATTCTAAAAGCTGAAACAATTATTTGATTAGTCAGAAAATTAATCGGAAACATTTGTACTTAATCTTTAAAGCAAAAATGCCAAAAATTAATCAGTAGAAGCATTTAAACTGTGAGACTTTGCTGCTTTCCTTCATCATATATAATAGTAAACGAAATATTTTGGGCTTTAAACTGTGGGTTTCGTAGACTAAACAATTAATCGATTAGCTGAGAAGATAATTAGCAGATAAATAGATAATGAACATAACCGTTAGTTGCAGCTGTAGTTCATTCAGACTTCTTCCAGTACCCTCAGGTTCTCACAAAGAAGGCATCCTGGACTGTGTATGTGCAGGATTTATGTTACATTGTTTATGGAGCCAGTACATGGCTCTAAATGGTAAAATTACACATCTGTCTGGGTAGTTGTTCTCTTAGTATGCATTACCTGCACACAGGTAACCAGATCAAGTCAGAGGGACAGGGTAGGCTTAGACTGGCTAGACTGACATCGTATCACTGCATAATGTCTGTTCTGGATCAAAGTACAATGCTGTAACAACCATGAGGATGTTTAGGAGACCTGAGCTATTCTGACTCTGGTTTCCTTAAAAGTCCAAAGACTGATGACACAAGCCTCTTCTTGAAATATCCTTTAAATAATGTGGTATTGATCATTGTGGCACCAAACGACCATCCGCTATGATTGTGAATTGATTACATTTCTGATGCATTTATCTCTATGGTGTTCTGCTCTGAGACCCTGATGACTGTCAAATAATGCTGACTTTAAAGATTTTCCAAGTAATTTATACTCTTTGTCAAATGGTGATTTAATGTAATTGTACTTTAATGTTTGAGATCGGTATTATATTTTATATACCTCTGTCAAAAAGCAGATTGGATCCAATGTATTTAAAGTTAGTGGACAGAGAAAACCCTACAATAGATCTGCATGAGAAACGAAAAGCTAATGTGTTATTTTACCTGAGATGAAAAGTGTTAGTTAATCATTATTGGACTTGTGATGGTAACACTGTGATATTTAGCCGAATAATGGCAAAATAATGTTGTGATCTCAATATGGTGCTATTGATGGTCCTTTCTCACATTGTCGGTCAGTCTGTTTTGATGGTGTGTATTGATGAAAATAGGTTGAGTGACCTTTTCTGTTGACAAATCTAAATCTGTCTTGCCCTCGTTGATGTCTGATGATCACCTCATCCTCATCCCGTTGCCACCAGTCATGTTCACATGAGTGACTCGAGGTGAGGTCCTGTCAGTCCTGTTACCTTTAAAGTGACAAGTTGTCTTCATTTTACCTCACAAACCATCTTTGCTTGAGGAGAATGTCCGTTGTGTATTGATGTTGTCAACACGATCTGAAGTCGGTCCGTCATTCTTTATTTGGCCACTGAAATAAGAAAAGAGCTCCTGAGTAGAATCTACTCGGCAGGTGTGATTGACCCTTACACCTGTCCTGTGAAATTAGCATCAAACATGAAAGTCAGTGGCAGCCTCTAAGTGAAACATCACTGTTTAAGCCTGTTTGCAGAGGACATGCACTGTAAAATCTCCCTGTATAGAGAACCGTTTCGCAGATTTGCTTTACATTCGTGTTTGTGATTCACAGTCTAAACTTCCTGCTGCGCTGTAGGCGAAAGGCTATTTAGTCTTAAAGGAAGAATGATGCCAATATATTGTTGCCACATTAGACATTAGAGTATAAGAATATTTGACCTCCTCTTGCCCAGTGTTGCTGGTTTGCATTAAGAATTTTACTCAAATGCTTAAACTTGAGAGAGATGAGATGATAAGAGATGATATAAAATTCATCTGATAAGCTGCATCAGGACAGATTGAGAAAATTTTGTGTTCATGTGGGACCCTGTTGCTCACTGTCAGAAGCTCACTGAGAAATATCAAAATATGTTTTCAAGGCCTTAAATCTGTTGATTCTGATGTGTCAAAATACAAACATGGTGAATTCAGATTGCTATATTGACCACATAACACTGCAATTCCTGGTGAAGCTCGTGATATGAGCGGAACAGTCGTCCTGTTAAGCACACAGGACATAACCTCAAGCACAACAGTTGAATTATGTGAAAGGCTTTGAAGGTGATTTTCATTTACTCAGTCTTTTGTTTTCTAGTGAAATGTTTGCTTGCTTTTATACTGAAAGAATTTCTGTTTCTATTTAAGTTAATGATCAATAGGTCAGTAAAATATCTAACCACAACAAAGGGCAAGAAAAGGGAAATTTTTCAGCCACTTCATTTTCACTACATTGTCAGTGAAATTGCTTTTACTGCTACTGCAGTTTATTAAAAGAATTAAAATTTCAATTTAATCTATGCAGTTTTCTTTTTTCTTTTTTTTTTTTCAATCGCTGCAGGGTTCAAATGTGGTGTCAACTTGAAACCAAAAACCATATGCATTGCCAGTTAACTAAGCCTCAATCTTTGTAGTGTAACCTGTGTTTAGTCATTTTGAAGGAATTAAGGGAGCACAAATCTCTGACGTCAGCCCATGATCACACATGTGTCCATCTGTCTGTCTGCCTGTCTGTCTTGTTATGGGTCTGTCAGCTGAGGTCACTGCCTCTCTCTGCTTTTACTGTTAAATTCAGGTCAATATGAGATGATTTAAATTCTATAAGCGTTGTCAGGGATCCCTACTACTATGTTTCCACAAGGTTATGTGTCTATGCTCTCTCAAGACCAAGGTGTTGCAATTATAAAGCTGTATACATATTCACATATACTGTATGTACTGTATGTGTGTATGTATATGTGTAAAAAGGCAAAATAGACCATTTTTAGTGGTTTGTATTGTTTTAGGGTTCATTGTGCAACATTGAAGAAAAAAAAACAATAACAGTGATAATAAACTAGCTCTAGTAACAATAAATCCAGAAACTGTCTTTATTTTGTGTGTGTGTGTGTGTGTGTGTGTGTGTGTGTGTGTGTGTGTGTGTGTGTGTGTGTGTGTGTGTGTTTGTTACCCCTTGGGATCTTTTCCAACCTTGTCAGGACCAAAGTCTGGTCCTAATAAGGCAAAATGTCATTTCTGATGTCCTGGTTAAGGATTTGGGTTAGGCTGTTCACATGGAATGGATGTCAGTGCAATGTCCTAACAAGGATAGCTGTTCAAAGTTGTGTGTGTGTGTGTGTGTGTGTGTGTGTGAGTGACTGGTGCTTGCTGGATAAAGAAGCATAGTTTTCAGCACAGATGTGTGTTTGCTTGCTTGTTTCCTGTGGTCCACTGAGATGCAGCAGATCAATCTGAGCCAGGCTTCTCCTCTCCCTCCCCACTGTACCTTCCTTTTCCACTGTTCAGCACATTAACTTATGGCCTGCTGGCCAGACAAAGAGTATTGAGCACAAGGCCCAGAGCTCCTGGTCGATGAAGGTTGGTGCCAGACTTCTAATCACTGTGAATCCCAATGCATGATTGAACTTCAAGACAAAGAGTCCAATATGGATCAACCTCCTCTTCTTCTGTCTCTCTATCTGGTTTTCTCTCTCTCTTTTGGGTCAGGCATCAAAGGCTAGTTCAAGCTTATTTTCGTAGCTGGTAGCTTTGATCATCAGTCCTGTTGTATGATATACGATGACTTTCAGTAATTCATTCGTACTCAGTTAATTGCTGAAATCTGGGAATACAGCAACATCACTGTAAAGAAGTCAAATGGAGCAAGATGCAGGTTTTAAGCTAAACTGCCATATTAGCCAAACTCGCTGGGAAGAGGAAATGAGGGTTAATGGTAAAATTACTTTATAAAATAATCTTGATGCAAAGTTCATTTAGTAGCTTTTTGGAAGCTTTGGCTCACATCACACAGTTTTCCACAGCCAATGGAGTTTGTTCAGTTGTGACTGAAAATTATGAGATTAGATAAATATTAGATGTTGAAATTTCCATTTTCTGTGCACTTAGAGAACATTGTCATCCACGTTGGCTTCAAAATTTAGTCCTTGATATTAGTTAAGTTATTCCCCTAACTGTCCGTTATCATCCTGATCATCCATCACAGTTTACCCACTGATTTTGACCTGTAGTACTCACAGTTTTGCAGTTTTCTTCTGCTATAGGAAGAAAGTTTTGCCTCCTCATTAAATGATTTACATGATCTGATTCAGCTATCATCCTGTTTATAACCTGTCTGAAAGATATGGCTGCACTCTCAGATCTCAGAAATGAACTTGCCTAGTGTGGCATTATCTTATTTTTTTTTTTATAGAAATGATGGTCAAACTTACCAAAATTCTCATGTTCTTGCATCTCTGCAATTCACAAAACATCCATGTTTTTAATAGCTGACCTCTGAATGGGCAGCAAAGCTAGTCTGTGTCTGTAAGTGTATGTGCAGGAATTTGTTACTAGGTTTGGCTGCTAAAATACTCAAAATTTCTTCAAGCTGTTGTGTAACAAAGTTCATTCCTGTCTTTCAGAATGTGTTCATGTTTTTGTGTAGGCGTGATGATGAAAAAAAGATTTCCTCAGGCCGTTCTTTTATAATTTCATATTTGTTTTAGTAATATGTATGTCACTGACCTTACTGTCATTCCTGACAGACTTCACAGTTTCTCCTTTTCCTTACAGCAACTGTAGCTAGACCATGTGTGTATTCACACATACTGTGATGTGTAAATATGTGTGTTTGCGTGGGATGAGAGCTGTGTGCTGTGTGGAAGACTGTAGTGGCAGAAGGAGGGTGTTTGTGATCATTACAGCAAGTTTCTTCTTTATTTGTAGTTTTAATAAAGAGACATCAGCAGTAGTTCTCCACAGGCAGCTCCCCTTTCTCTCCCTCTCATGGACACACACACAGACACACAACAGTCCAGACTGGCCGTGTAAAACAGTGAAACCCTACCCCAGGCTGGACCACCTCAGCTGGGCCCCGGCTCCTCCTGACCCCACAGCGTTTAAAGTGAGTTGAGAAAGGGGACCTCACTTTCCCAGAGAGAGCCCAGAGGAGGAGAAGGGGGGGTTCAGCTGTCTTCTGGCTTCTCACACCGCACGCCTTTTAGTGGCTCAAAGGGAGCAGCCAAGAGAGAGGGAGGCCAGAGGTCACACCAGCCTACTTTCATACCAGCCTACCTCTGATGTTCCTTGTTTTTTTTTCCTGTTTTTCCCTCTCCTTTTTTTAAAATTTTTTTTACTGTTTCCAGATTTCTCAGCCGTAACACTCTTCCCAGGTGACATCCCTCTTTTCATGTTGCAAATAATCAAAACCGTCTTGTCAGCCACTGTTTCTTTTTTAAATGCTACTCTCTCTCTCTCTCGCTCTCTCTCTCTCTCTGTATGTATGTGTGCATAAGTTTGAGTGTCAGGGTGGATTTGAGGGATTCTTAGTTGTGCACAATATAAGTTCATGGTCTTTACTTAATACCACATTGAAGAACTACTCACATACATGTAAAAGTTTAATTCAAATTGAAGTATCATCAAAGTCCACTTGAAGTTCTAATCCTTAAGGATTTCATTGTATCAAACCCATTTCACTGTAGACGGTTTGTGGTCTGCATTTTTTTCCCCCAGCGAATGGCATTCATATATTTGCATTCTGTGCCTGCCTCTCTATATAGCAATCATCATTGTTATCAGAGTTATTAATAGTCTGCCTCCCCAATGCAGGATTCAGTTGCATACCCACACATAAGATATTCAAAGGAAACAATGCTTGTGTGTTCTCATTGTAAAGCAGAGAACAAAAGCTTTTTAAGATAGAAGACCACTGTTCATTTCCTGTTTCAAACCATCAGTCAACAGTGACTATGGTCATCGCATAACCTTGACCACGTGTGTATTTTACTGTAGCCTAACAAGTTGTTTTTGAGAATAAACCGAACCAAATAATAACCATTGCACTGTCACATTATAAAAAGGTTTGTTATTTCCCTTTCATCTGTGGCATGCTGCTGGTGGATGCCACAAATGTTCCAATAGGAGCAGAGGAGAGGAGGAGAGGAGGAGAGGAGAAGTTTTTCTTGCCCTGCTATTTCTATCTCTGAAAACAAGTAAGTTTTAATAATTTCCCCAGCTAGAATGATTATTTTTTGTTATTTATACACTGTTTTATGTATAATGAGAGTATATAAATTATTATTATTATACAGAGTTGGCTTACAATTTAGCTAGCACAGGTTTAAATTTACAGATTGAAATCTAAAACATGATATCACTGTGATATAAATATTTGTAAAGAAGGTGTGTGAAACTTTATTTATAAATTAGAGTCAGGGTGAGCAGTTTTTCAAATGAGCATGTTAGGACATCTTCATTGGGAAACACTGTAATAATTTGATCTTGGTTAACTCACTTGTCCACATCGCATCCAGGGTCAGATGGCAGGGTCAAACAAGCTGTGGCCGGTACAGTATTGTACAGTGGGCCAGTTGCTTGTTGTGACTGTGAAACAACACTGATAAGAGCAGTGAGAGTGAACCAAACCAGTAAAGTCTTGAGCTGAGAAACCAAAGCAATGGGCTGAAAGACACTGAAACACTCCACGGCCCTGAGGGGAACTGCAGATAATTCTCTATGGGTTTGTCACCACGAGCAAGACCTCTTACATTGCACATCCACTAATCCATTTTTTATGTAAAAATATTGATTCTTGTGGCTTTAATGTAATTATTCTACCTGGAGAGTCACAACAGGTAGAGGGGTGGTCCAATAATTGCTGGCTTAGTAGTTTCATCCTGGGCTCCTCTGATCCACATGCTGAAGTGTCCTTGAACAAGAAACTCTTCATGGTTAGTTGTAGGATAGAGGCACGAAACTAATGAAGAAACATTTTTTACAAGATGTTTTAAAATCTTCAGATAACTTGTAACTAAGCTGAAATCTTGCCTGTTGTATAAAATGCACAGACCGTGTGTTCTTGTGGGTGTGTGTGTGAAGGCTTGTGCAGTTGAAAAAGACAATATCATTTCTGCCACTTCTCTCTTCCCTGTGCTGTTGCCTGTGGCAGCAGTTTGAGATGGAGTGTCATGTGGTGGAGGGTGACTGATGGAGAATGTGGGCATTAACATGCCGAGGCCACAGGAGACGTGGCACTGAAAGCATTAATGGAGTGACTGTTTCAGAGAAAAGGAGGACTGATGTGATTGCAATGTGTGCCGGGGGAATCGCTCTGCAAGAGCCGACCATGCAGGCTGTAGGTATCGCTGCCCTTATAACACATTTATATGTATCTGAGAGATAAATTGGGTGGCCTTTTCAGTGGCAGTGAGTGTAGGGCTCACATGCAGAGATATGCAGTCATCATCTATGACACAACCGCCCGCCCGTCCCTCAAGTTTCTCTTCATTTATCATTCAAACACACATGCATGCACACACAGTGAGTGACTACTCACTGGTTAACATGTACAACGCACCCAAGCGCCCTCAAGAAAGAAACGGGGGGGAGGAGGGTAGAACATGGGGGAGGGGGAATGGCAGAGAGAGATCCCCTGTGCGCACAACAGCAGTGGTGTGTGGAGCAGGACAAAGAAAGGAGGGAGGGTGGGACAAAGGGAGCAAGGGATGGAGATGTGGGGTGGCTGTGAGGAAGGCAAGAAAATCGAAGGATGCTGGAGGTAGCACCAAATGCTACTATAGATGCAAGGACGTAAAACCAAAAAGGAAGGAAAAGATGGTGTATGATGCTTTTAAGTTCAAGTTGGACAAATGTATTTTCTCACCTCTAGTTGTGTCTAGCCATCATAGGCAGCGCTAGGGGTCGGCTTCTGAGGCTGCAGCCCCCAATGTTTTCTCAAAAGCCCTGGATCTATTAAAAATCAATAAATAAAATGAATAAAAATTGCGCTCTGCTTAACACTTCATCAAAGACAAAATCATATAGGCTACAATACATACAGGGCACACGCAGTTATCTGCTTTTAAAAATAACGTCTAACTTTGTGCCATTCTCTCTGAGTGGACAGTGTCTCGTCTGTGCGGACTGCAGAGCCATTTCTGTGCGTCCTTATGCAGTACCACTCCTGACAGTGAGGGGCAGCACTACTCCAGCGGGCAACAACCCCACTGAAAAGTAAAAGAATAAGTGGTGCGTTTGTTTTATTCAGTCCGTGAGCAACCTGGTGTGGTTGATAACAAGATGGACATAAGAGCATTTTTCATAAAGGTGTTAAAGGTCTGCCCCGAATCTTGTCAACTTCTAGATGCTAGCCATGCAGATACATGATAGTATTGAGATATTTAGCTGAGATTCCTACTGAGAGGAACTGGAACTTCGTTTGTGGGTTGAACGCATTATTTGGATTTCCCCTGTCATCATTTCTCCTCCCAAGACAATCAGCTGAATTGCAGTCTTAGGAATGTGTGCAAAAATGGCTCAAAAAGGCTCCGGAGAGCCCTGAAGCATTTTTACAGTGGTTTCAAAGTGAGACAGCCCTGAACACTCAGTCACCAGTTACTATAAAGGCTATTTTCTTTTGTATATAGCATTTTCTATGAAAACCATTCACACTATATACACAAAGGGCCCAAGGTCTTTGGGTTTAGTGCTAATTAGCAAATGTTAGCATGCTAACACGTGAAAGTAAGATGGTGAACATGGTAAATTAAACCTGACTACATGGTATTATACCTGCTAAGGTTAGCATTGTCATTGTGAGCATGTTGGTATTTAGCTCGAAGCACTGTTGTGCTAGCATGGCTATAAGCTCATATGGTGTGTTCACACATACAGATACAAAGTAGATGACAGTGTCTGGCCTCTTGTGAATCTGGGGTTCGGGTGTTGTACTGTGCTGTGTTAGTTTCCCCTCGTTGCTGTTCCTTTATATCTCCCAGTTAAACACACATCAAGGACAACTGGGAACACAGAGGCCGTGATGACCAGCTTCTCCTCCATTTTAATTAGAGTTTCTCGGCGAAGTGGAGTGGAGTAGTAAGGGACGCAGTGATTCAGTTTCTGCTGGAATCAAGTTTAAGATCACGGTTGCTTCCTGGCTGAATGTTGTTCTCACTGTGTTAAAGGATATTTGCATAAGGTTAAGTCTTTCTCAACTCTCCCATGTAGTGTAGCTCGGCAAGTTTTGAGTATATCAAGCTCAGCAGGGGGCACAAGTCTGCAAAGGCAAGCCTCAGACACAGTCAACAGTAACCATCACCATCCCAGTTTTTTAATATCTGTATGTGAATGCTGGTAGTTTTGTTTCTGAATCACCTCCATGGTGGTGGGGAGACAGAAAATGTCAGTATGAGAAAAATATCTCAATCATATCACATCATTTCTGTATTCACTCATAATGCACATTTTGTATTTTAGGTTATTGTTTTTATTTTTGTACATATATCCCATTAAATCCTTTCTTGCTAACCCATTATCAACGTGAGGGAGAAAGGAAAGTTGTCACTTTAAATTTATGGTCAAGATTATACACATTTGGTGATTTTCCCGGTTATTTTCTCACTTCTCTTTTCTTCTCCACTTTTTCTTCTTCTCATGGTCTACCTTCTGTTTCTGCCTGTTGCCTCGGGCCTGTCCCTCTCCATTACGGCCAGCTCTTACCTATCTCTAATCCATACTCAGGAAAAAAGCTACTTGGGGATTGTGGTCTGCAAACATGGCTTTGTTCCAGCACTTGTGTCTAGCCTTGAGGAAGCATTGTTTCATAGAAAATTACAGGGGGAAAAAAAGAAGGTATTCATTGTCTCTTTGACTGAAACGTTTTTACGTATTGATTTTTCAGGTTCTAATCACACTGCTTTGTGCCAAGGTCAGCCTCCTGTTTCGTTGCCCTGAAGAGAGTAGAGTTGTTGCAGGCAGAGGGAAACAGTGAATTCAGCAATGTGTTCTTATCCATCAATGAAGGAAAAATGGAAAAGTACACCCTGCCTGCACCCCCACCCCATCATATCCTGTCTTTCTCCTCCTTTATCTCCCCTTGTCTCTCTATCTGTTTAATCACACTGAGCCATATGGATGCACAGTGTGTTGTATTAATTAGACCCCAGGGCGTGGCCACACACAGGGGACTGAAGGGACTCTAGCAGTTGCTATGCTGGGAGCAAAAATCTACCTCCCAGCATACAAAGGGAGGATAGAGACATAGGTGAGCTGAGGATGGCACATGCAGTAAAATATGTTTCTGGTACCAGCCCTACTAAGATGAAGACCTGGGTTTTCAAAGAGCAACAGATCTGGCTTCAGATCAGCTGCGGCTGGCAGCTGGCAGGGAATCAGAGCAGAAGGTCCAGACTCTCACAAAGGGTCGAAAGAAACTAATGTGGAACCGACCGTAACATGATTTAAAGTAGTCATGCAGAATATCAATAAATTTAGATAAAATACATCGACAACCTGATTATGTATGTTGATAAATTAGCCAAAGTTAACCAAATTTAATCCAGATCAATTTGTTTTTACTATATAGTCTGGTGTTTGCCCTATAAACTGATTATATCACCTTCAGCTAATCAAATTAATCTCACTGAAAAAATTGTGTTATAGTTAATATAATATAATTAGGACTGTAACCCTTTTATTGGTTGTACAAACATGTTTTGTTTTGATTTGCTTGTTTTCAAACAGCTTCTTTTTCTTAAATCAAAACTAAGCTATGGTCAAACTGCAACAGCTCTCTGTTGAAAAAATATGTGGTTCAATGAATTTAAATAATCTGTAACACTTTATTTTATGGGTCTATAATGTCATAATAACTTTCTAGGAAGGGAGTTATATGTAAATGTCATCTCTTTTAAAGATTCCTGGAGAGGACCATGTAATTTGGTGATAATTATGAGAGAAATCTCAGACAGTGTTTAAGTATACTGTCTATAAATTCCTCTTAATGGGTAATGTAACTCTCTTTTACCAAAGTAATTTCCTTTTAGTCAATGCAAAGCTGAAAAAAATTGTCATTCTGTGTGGTGGTAACCAGCATCCAAGAGTTTGGTCTAAGGATTACTGTGGAGGTTGTAAAGCCCTTTGAGGCATTTTTAGCCATATAAATATAATTTACTTGACTTGACAAAATATATATATAATATTTGTGGTTTAAATGGACCTGTGTCATTAAGATTTTACCAGTTTAATTGAAACTCTGAAAATCACTTTTACAATCTGCTAACTACATCCATTAACTATTAAATGAGTGGGTACTGCTATGTTTAGTGTCTCTGAACATTGTCTACTTGTTCTCTATAATGAGAACCATAAGAGAATCCTTTCCAGGAAACTCCCTTGGAAACTACTATGGAAATATGTGACCTGACAGCATTGCCTATTATTACCATTACCTAGGTGATAAGCCTTGAATGTTAGAATTTAACATTGTGATTGTGTGAGGAATTGTATTTATCACTGACATTCACATTCAGTAAAGTTAACATGCACAAAAACAGAGCAGAGCACTGTGAGCTTTAATTCTCCATTAGGTTGCATGAATGCATTCAACTGACTTGTTTTTCAGCCACATTTAGCTGAATTGCCATTATTACTTACATTGCTTACATGTATGTACATGATGTACTTTACAATAATGCTCGAACAGCTTTTTTAGTAAGAATGAGAATTAAATTTATTATGTACATAAAGTTGTACTCTGCAGATTATATAAGCCTGGCTGCCGGAGCCTTGTCAGGGCTAAGGAGTGCACTCATGGGGGAATAAATCAGGCGTGGGTTGTGGTGTGTGTGCATGTGCGTGTGTGTGTTAGTGTGTGTTTCAAATTGAGAATGAGAGAAAGGGATGGAAGAAGAGAGCAAATAGAGAGAGCAAGACCGTGGTTCAGTTTAGCCTCATCCATCCTTCACCACACTAGTAACAACTAACAGCACTAGCCAGAAAACAAGGGGATAAAGTTCACATATCCAGCTATAAGAAAGAAAGAAAGAAAAAAGAAAGAAAGCTGGCAGCAGAGTCTGGTTAGCTGGTCCTGTAAAAAGATGCTGACCCTGCTCCTTGTGTGAAGCGACCTTCTGTATTTGCCTGAGCTCTTAAGTGTTTTGAATTCCTGAGTCTCACACATTGCTCCTGCTGAGGGACCACAGACCTGGGTGGGCATCAGGTCCAGTTGCTTGGCTGGTGAGGTGGGCTGCTTGAACTAAGGGGCCAACTGAAGGAGTGAGGGAGGGGTGGGGGCCTAAATGGGTAGCTGGTGGGGGTGAGGTCGGCTTAAGGGGTCGTGGGGAATGAGGCATATACGGGTCAGTGTTTGCCCAGCTGTCCCCTGGGCGGTTGAAAAGGAAGTTACTGGATAGAGATTGTTCCATCAGTGGAGATGGGTGTGACATGTCATTTAATTGTGTTTTTACTGTGGCTAAAGGTGGCTGGACACAGTCAGGGAGTGAAATCAATCCTGTGTATTACAGCTACTGAATGTTCCACCCTGTCCTCAAAGGTGCAGCTATTAGATTAGGGGCAGAAAACCTAAACAATGACCCAAAAAGAAGCTGTAGAGCTTGAAGGAAATGAAGAGTTGGGTTTTAATTCTTTTTGGGTGAATAATCAGATTTTTTTCAGTTGTTTTTGTGTTTTTAAGTAAATATTGGACTTACATTAATCATATGGCCAGAAACATGACTCCAAACGATTGCTAATGTTTCTCCGTAACTGCTAGACATGTAAATAAGCAACTGTTTGTTCACTGTATCCATGTGTAAGGTAATAATATGTCAGTGTTGTGTTTACAGCTTGTTTCTACTGCCCCCATGTGGCCAAAAAATCAGTTAATGCTAGTACTTAAGCTTCATTTTATGCTACTTTAAATTTATACAATAGATGTATCGTTTTAGTTTAAACTACCCTAAGGTGTAAAGCAGTTAGAATCTGAGCATAGAAGCTTATTCCTCACCTTTTGGAAGATTTAATAACAATGGGAAAAAAAACAATAGTCTATGGTCAATTTACTAGCTTTTGGCTGTAGTTGAAAGCTCTGAATGAGGACCATAAGATGTATTTGAAAGCTCCAAAAACTAACAAGTAAACCTCTGTATTTAGACTATTTTGTTACCTATACATAAAATTATAACCCAAACTGGGCCAGTTACACCATTAAAATGCTCCACAATCAAGTTGATGTCAGTACTGTGTTTACAGCTCGTTGCACTGCCTCCAAAATGCCAGAAAAAAAGAACTCAGTTAATGCAGATTTTACTGTCTGTTGTCTGCAGTGTTTTGGTTGAATTCTGTCGTCTCTGGTTCACTGTGAAGTTAAAGTTCATGTGCAGTAGTAAGATTAAATTAATAACTAAAGGAGCCAGTTTGCTAGTCTCTTGGCTTAAAATGTGGTCCATTGTGTCCACTGCTCTGATTTTTCTCTTCCCCCAAACATCTGCGGTCACTATAATCCTGTCAAATCTGACCTCCATTATGCTCCAGCCCTCTCTGCCTCTCAGGAGTCCCAGGAGAATTCGTTTCCACTGCTTCATCTGCTTTACCAAATCCTGTGAAACCTGCATGCAACATGCATATCTTAAACCCTGTATTAAACACTGACACATTTATTAGATTTTTCAGATTTATTTATTTATTTATTTATTTTTAACTGTATGTCAGTTTAATTTGCTCTGTAAATTAAAGGCAATTAAGCAAACAGTGAACATACTCCATTAACACTTAAATTCTTATTTTTATTTGTTAAACATCTTCCAGGCAAGGTACAGTATCAGAACTCACATTTTTAATCCTCTTGGGTCGATATTCAGCCCTTTCATGTATACAAGCTGTTTGATTGAAGCTTTAAGACCAGAAACATACCAATATGAAGCTACCGAGCTTGTTTTATCGACAACAGAAACGTATAAAAATGAGAACTGGCCTGAGGGTCCACTTTAATCCCATGGTTGTACTCCAAGATTAGATCATGTGCAATGATTGCATTGCTCTCAAATTGCATCACCACCCTCAGGATGAAGGATAGTCTGCCTAATGGATGGGCCTACTTTTGCGCTGATACACAGGACCCCATTTCAAAGCTTCAGGTGATAAAGGGTCAGATTGAGGTGGAGAGATGGGTGGCTCTGTGGTCACAGGTGGAGGTCACCATGGGTACTGATTTGTCTTATCAAATCAGTGGCCTGGTGTGGAGGCAAGGTGAAGGTCAGGAAGACTATGGCTACCACTGCTGCCTCCCCCCATCACCAACATCACCGTTGCCACTACCACCACCACCACCACCACTATGTTCCTCTGGTCAATGTCCTTCTTTACCATTGACAGCTCACTCAATAACCATTACTCTCAACTGGACATGAAGTGGGTGGGCCCTGCTGTGCCGCTAATTGCACGATCAATAGGTGACCATAAAATACCTGTGAACTCACCAGAGGGCTCTATTAGTATTAAGAGTGTAACACTAACTGAATCACACCACATAACGATATTAAGAGGGCAGCAAGTACAAGAGTAACTAATATTATTATTGATTTTTATGCTATATGTTTAATTATCATTTTTACACAAAATTTAAGATTGCATTTTGGTCTAAAAATCATTTTTCTGGCTCCATCTTATTATGAATCATTGCACCTGACTGGCCTTTATCTGATCATTGCAGCCATTACAGAGGCTCTTTACGATGGTTTTTCCTTTGTTGTCTCAGCCTATAGGCACCATGCTATTGGTCTGCATGCTTGGTAATGTATGGATGACGAAACACACACACTCCACACGGCCAATTTAAAAACACCAAAATTCTCTTAACACACAGGAAAGAAAAGCATTGCCACCTAATGGTCAGACACAGTCAATGCCACAAGAGCTCGCCTCAAACCTACCCCATGAAGTGAAACAAAATAAAACAAAAAAAAACAACTACTAACAAAAAAAAAAAAAAAAAAATTCTGTTTCTCCAGTGTCCTTATAGGGCTGGAGTTGTGTGTTCATTGTCACAGTCCAGGAATGTACAATGAGTATGATTAAAAATGTTGTTCAAATAAACTGGCCCCAGTGGACCACATAAATAAACATACACTCTCTAGTTGCAACCGAGTCCATCTGTTTCTGAAGGGACCTCAAATCTTAACAAATTTACAGTGTGTCAGATGAGGACAAGAAATCTTGTCATTGAACCACTTCTGAAAACATGGAGACAGGGTAGATTTCCATTCTCTCAAAAGTAATTATTTTATCTATAGAGCCTGCTGGGTCTTTTGGCAGATTTAAGGTTTAATTAAAGGTTTATATTTACTCCCAAAACTTTTTAAATGTATGG
The DNA here is from genome assembly GCF_046630095.1 of Trachinotus anak. Taxonomy (NCBI): domain Eukaryota; kingdom Metazoa; phylum Chordata; class Actinopteri; order Carangiformes; family Carangidae; genus Trachinotus; species Trachinotus anak. The sequence continues at coordinate 18,525,896 of NW_027273862.1, read as the reverse complement.
CAAGATCAGAAATGATCCAGAAATGTCCTGGACCCTCTTTAGTCGCTCACAAATTACACTTAACATTGGTTTATATTTTATCTATATATTTATGACTTTTCCTAGTTATAAGAGATTTACTGATTTGGAAATGATATTATCAGCATAAAATGATACAAACATGGGTGAAGACCATGGATCTCTGTATCTGTAATTGTGTTGATACACTACCCCTCCCAGATCCTTAATGACAAGTATTTATGGATTTTTGTTCTTGGAGATAGGTATTAGATCTCTCTGAAGTCTAATTGGTCCCAAGCATGAGAAAATTCACTATGTAGGATAACAAATTGTACATATTTTTTGTCTGGGAATGGCAAATATTATATATATTTGGAGTAACAATGACATTTATATTCATTTCTGTATTTATTCACCTTCATCACATGTGTAAGTCCATTTTAATTGGTCACCATTTAAATAATTTTAATGATGTCAGAGGAAAAAGAAAAAATCTGCCAAAATAGATTTTTTTGGCCCCTTGAGAGCAACAGAAACAAGTTGTGAACTGTTATGTTATCACCTTTTCAGCTGATGTGGCATTTCTTTTAGAAAATACCCGGCAGTTACGGAGCAACATTATCATTCATACGTAGTTGAGTTTCTGGCCACCTGACAAATGTAAGTCAAATATTTACTCTATTTTAGCTTTTTTCCACCAACTCTTGAGGGAAATATCTGGCTCCAGCTGTTAAATGCAACAGGATCATCACTCCACACAGTCTAGACATACATGTAGATACATACATGTGTCTCTCTATGTGTGTGTGCGTGTGTATTGAACCCCAGAGGACGGGAGCATCCAGGTCGTCAGGCCGGTGATTGACTGTCTTGCTGAGTATTGCTGACGAGGGTGCAGTTTTTTTTACTATGTCAATACAAACAGACCTGTATCTCACTGACTAGACAGACAGTACAAATGTGCGCACACACACACACACACACACACTATCCAATTGCAACAACCATAAACCCTCACAGTGCAATCAGTCATCCAGTGCTGCACATTGCTGTGTACAGTAAACCCAGTAGCAATAAGGCTGTTAGAGAGACGCACGCTTTCTCTTCCTAGTACATATGTCTTTGTCACGACATTTAATATCCCTCCAGGTTCCTCTTCTGCTTGCAGTTTGCAGCGTTTCACTCGGGCTTTGAGGTGATCAGTTCGGACGAATGTGTCCAGAAGCTCCTACAGCCAATCGATATCCGGGGATTTGTCCACACTCCCCTGAGAAGCTGCTTGACATCCCCCTGCCCCCACTCTGCATCCCACCCCCCCACCCTTACCTGTTACCTGCAGACACTTCTTCAGAGCTAAATCATACACTGAACCCGTGCTGTTATCGATTTGGTGCTAATGTGGTTTAGAACAATACTGTAACATTGGTTTTGGCTGCCACAACAGCAGTTTTCTCATGGAGTGGCTAAAATTTCACTATAAATGAAAAGATTTAGATTTAGGATTAATCACATGTTTTATGATCCTGTTTATTACATCTGATGTGAAATCAGCAGCTGGTGAAGTGACGGAACCTGACGATGAAGAAAATGGCACAGAACTTTTTTTTTTTTTTTTTTTTGGTAACTTTTAACAAAACTTACCCAACTTTTTAATCTCTCCATTCACTCCCTCACACGCATGCATTTACACATGCAATATTTAGCCCAAGCACACAAAACACCTCATATATATGTCTGTGTGTTGTGACACATCCGACATTGTCTGAGTCTGTCTTATGTCTTTTGTATTGTAATATTACACCAAAAGAAAGTGTTTGTTTTATGGTTGTTTATTGAACAAGCTCCACCTGTTTCCCCAAGGTTGTTAAAATTGTGTTATTCCACACTGTTTGACACTATCATAATTCTGTTTACATTCTGCACAGCTTGTTCCAGCTCTTTATTGAAGCTCTTACACTGAAACCCAATACTCCATGTTTTTATGGCTGCTCAAACTGAAATATACAAGATGTCTCCAGCACCAGCTTACACACATTTATCCAATAAACAACACACAATACCCACGAGTAATGGCCGCTGTTGCCATGGAGAAAAAAATCAATCAGGGCAGGAGCAAATTGCTATGATGATACAGTTGACTGAGACCTAAAATTTTGAAAATGAACTGATTTAATGCACAGACTGTTTTTATTTGTAAAACATATAAAAAAATTTTTTTAAAAAACCTCAGGTAACAGAATTTTATGCTTGGTGAATGGATGTTTGTTTCTTTCCAAAATTCATTTTGGGAGCTGTGTTTAACCTCAACTTCACAGTTTTTATCCACACAGGCTTGTACTTCTTATCAAGACACCAGGTTTGTGTTACTCTTGTTGAACCAGAGATTCAACCAGGAGATTTGATGCTGATCCATTCTGTAGAAGTGTGAGTCACCCAATAAATTAATCTTTTACTAAAAATGTCTAAAAACAACTCCCCAAAAAAACAAGAGCAAGTCATTCTTCACCATCATGTTAAGTATTATGTACATTCACAGTGTTATAGGATTGTATGTGGCTGGGAAATATAATAATAGTTCAGTAATTTACACTTATTTCACATAGGCTACTTTTTTTTTGTCTATTCACTTGTTACTATTTAGCTATGTGCGAGACAGAATACCTTCATCCATCACCATCACCTTCACAATTCAGAAGGAGGATTTAAACATGATCATATGTACAGTACAGTTGTCAGACTGGTGGATGCAGCCAGGATGATCTGCTGCCTTTTTCAGCTGTCTCTTCCCTGGGAGACCGTTCCCTCCTGCACCCCCTGCATCTCTCACTGTGGGGGACATTAAGGTCAATATGAGTGTCACAGTAACAAGAAACCTTTTTCCACATGCACACATTCATCTATTCTCTTTCTCTCTCTCTGCCTCTTCTCTCTCTTTCTCTCTGACACGCAACACAATTACACAAGATACCTTCTCAGTTTCTCTGTTAGACAAAAATTTCAGTTGTGGGTAACTCAATGATGGCATATACAAACATTTATGCATAAATGCAATTAAGCATACAGGATGTCTGTCTCTTTGTGTGCGTGTATATATGTGTGTGCACGCATGCGTTTTAGGGCAGTAATATGTGCATTCAAAAAAAAGGAGGGGGTGAATTTCAATAATGAGCATATATGAATATGTTGAGTTGTGCAAGGAAAAGCAATTGTCCCTTCCCTCACATCAGTTACAATCACACTGAAGGTCCTCCACCTTTATTCAATTATCATAACTATCTCCTATCATTTACATACACACACATATCTTGAATAATTCATTATGCATAACATTGGCAGCACTGTTCATATGGAGATGGCAAGGCAGGAAAATAGGAATTCAAAGCTTCATCAGCCGATACCACTTGTTAATTCTCAGCGCAGATAATTGCGTATGCTTCTCCAACAAAGAGTGGCCCTCACACGCTGAAATGTCTGAAGCAGTTCTGTTTTCCACCAAAAATGCAGAATTATTAAAGTCATTTGTGTGCAAATAATGTCATAACAAAGTTTGCAGGTAATTATTTGTTCTCATTTAGCATAATGAGTATCTTTTGGCAGTCAAGTATTTTAGAAAAGATTAATTCATATCAGGGGGACTGTGTCCAAGGACTTATTTTCTTTAACCTCATCAACACATAATTTTTTCTTTCCTTCTTCTGCGGCTTTTCTTGTTTCTCCATCCCTCTCTCACCTTGACTATAAATGTAATTATGGGAAAGCATTGACTAGCCTACTATGTTGAAAGAAAAGAGACTTCCACCTATAGAGGGGTGGGTTTGTTGTCCACCGATTTAGATCACATTGCTGTTCCTCCGGACTGAGCACAGTTGGATACCAACAATATCACACAGTCCTCCAGCCTCCCAGCTTTAATATGAGAAATATGCTGATGTTTGCCAGCCCTGTAGTGTTTTTCAAATTTGCATTTCAATAGCTGAAATGCCACATTTAGTTTCAGGAGAGATAATGCCTGTCAAGCGCTTGGCAATAACACTGAACGAGGGAGTCTTCCTCTCCTGGTTTTTCACTCAGGTTCTGAATAGAGACACTTGACTGTCAGAGTAGATTCAGCAGCTGGAGACACATCCCTGGGATTGTCTGCTGCTGCCTGGTATGTATGAGCATACATGCAAGTTCTCAATTAGGCACTAATTCTTCGCACCCTGGATGAGCATTGATTTGAATATGACTGTGCAATGTGTGTGTGTCTGCATCTGTGAGTTTTTTTTTTTTGTTTTTTTTATGAGCTTCACTGTCTTCTTTCAGCTGCTGTAATCTTCATTGTTCCATTCCTTCATCATGAGCACTTGCATCATCATATGCAACAACGTTTCCTGGAAATTCTGCGTTTTCATCAATAATTAGTTTTGCTCAATACATTTTGAGAGAAAAGTAATTGCTGGCAGGCTGATGTTAAGTAACAATGTTTTTCTGAGTGCAGGAAGCGCTACCTTTGTAATGTAGGGTCAAAGTTTGTTTCCTGAATCCTGTGTGTGGTCATATCAAAAACCCCTTATTGCTATTAAAATACACAAGCAGTGAACTACACTGTTTCACACTTCAAATCACAGTTGGATTTTTAAATATTTAGTCAAGACTGTGATCTTTCCCTCCATGAGCCACATGCTTTGAGTGCCTAAGAAAACACACAAAAACATGCTGTAGTCAAAACAGCGGATATAAAACAACTGAAACGTTTTGCCAGATAATGTCTAGCAAATACTTTGTGCATACACATCTTGTGATATGACAGATGTGTTCATTAAAGGACTAGTTTGACATTTCGGGACATAAATGTATTCATGTTTTTGCTGAAAGCTGAATAAGAAGATTAGCCTTATGGACAGTTAGCTTAGCACAAGACTGCAAACATGCAAAGGTAAAACAACATTTGCTTGAAAACAACATATTGCAGTGTTACAGGGGTTATCTGATGTGTGAAATGAAAAACAGCCTGCAGCTTTGTTTTCATTGAAACACGGCTCTACAGCAACATTGCAGTCGTGGCCATTGAGCTGGACAGGCTCAGCGATCAGCACCTGAACAGATTTTTCATCATCCCTTGTTTAAGTTGTGCAAATTTAAAGACTATTTTGCTGAAAATCCTCCAGCATGTCAGGTTAGCTACAAGAAAAGAAAATACACTGGACTTTGTTTACATCCAAGTTACTGCTGCTAAAGTAAGAGTGCTCATTCTTACCTTAAAGAGTGTGTTTGTGTTAATATTTAGTTTTAGGCTACAATTATTTTGTTTTTTTTCACCTCCAGTATTGTTTTGCACTTATCTAATGTCTGTTCTGTGATTCACTGACATATCGTTTCCTGGTGTGTGTGTGTGTGTGTGTGTGTGTGTGTGTGTGTGTGTGTGTGTGTGTGCATATGTGTGGAAATGACAATGAATCTGTACCAGTGCTTTTGAATTTTAAAGAATTATGCAAATAAGTGCATTTTGCAAACTATTCCTTTAAAAACATCATCATTTTTGTAAAAAAGTAATTTATGTGGCATCATTTTCGTTGTTGTCACATTTGCTGTTGTAAAGTAGTAGTGTGTAAATATTGTTTGTAGGAGACACGGTTTCCATAGCCCAAGTGTGTCAGGTCTGAACCATGGCTCGGACTCAGATGCAGACAGACAGTTTGCAAGTTCACAATAGTTCAAGACAAAGAACACTGGGGGAAACAAAAAAGAACTCAGCTATCCAGCTGAGGCATGACAAAGTGTCCATTTGAACATCTCATGGTCACAAGTAATTCAAAATGATAAGTGCTTGAGTAAACCAGAGATGTGAGCACAACATTGATGGAGTACAGGGAGGCAAGGCAAGGCAACTTTCTTTCAAAGCACCTTTCAAAAATAGGGTAATTCAATGTGCCTCACAGAGGCACGGACATACATTAAAGACATAAAACATTGAGACGACATTAAAATTGCATTTCAGACAATAAAAACAAGGCAATTCAAAGTGCTTTACAGAGGATTAGATTAATTAAAAACATTAAAAATAAGACATTAAGAAGACGTTAAAATTGCATTTAAAAGACAGGCAGGTTATTATTGTCTGTTGTAGGTCTGCTGAAGGTCAGTGCATGGCTGAGCAACAGATCTGTTCTCTCTCTTTCCCTCCCTCCTTCCCTCCACCTCTCCCCTCCCCCACCTTAGAGTAATGTCATTCAGTCTCACGCGTCCCTGCTGACGGACTAGCTGTCCCCTCCTGACTTCCATCGAATGGCCAGCATGCTGCCTATGAACAGGACACCGCTCAGATCAATTCACCTTCTGCCCTTCATCTGAACTGCTCAGACACTAATCAAAGAAGAGGAGGAGCCTCGTCATCAAGCACTGCACAGAATCTGGTATGTTTTATGAGGTGCTCAGTCCCCAAAGCGCCATTTATCAAATAAAAGCAGCAGAGAATTTAATTTGACTTTTCAGAATACGAAACACAAATATTGCAGTCTCTTTTAATGAGGTGTCAGGGATATTCTTCAATGTATGCTGCTTTAATGGTGCGCCTGGGACCAATTACACTGTCACTATCACAGCCCATCATTCACTCATCACTTTTCAGTCACATCAAATTCAATCTTTCTCTCAGAGGATCTTGATAAAAATGGCTATCAGTGTCAATTTACAATCTCATTCTTTTTAGAACAAGATTTTCTGAGCAATAAAACTAATAAAACTTTTATTCTGGCCTATTAAATAGTCGTTGCCGTGTGTGTGTATAGTGTAAAAATCTTTCTTCCTGATGGTTTCTTCAAGGCCAGCAAAGGTCACTCTATAAGTCTCTAAGGTAATAAAGGAGGATCTTACAAACTGTGGCCTCTGACAATTGGAAAACCATCATGATCAATTGATCAGTACAGTCCAGGGAATATAACCTTGTTGTAGAATCGATTGGCCCAGACCAGAGGAATTGACCACTAATTTTGGCCCCTCAACTGCTGAGTTTCAAAACCCACTTAAAGTCAATTAGAAAAATTAAAAGCCAACAAAACAAAGGTGAAAGAGCCATACAGATTAATTACGTTCTCAATTTCCATAACTATCTGTAATGGCAGGTCAGTCGAAATCCTTGTTAAGTAATCATGTTACTTGGCTGCCTGACACATGCACCTGTGATGATGGACTGATTTATCCAGCTACACAGCCAGGAGGAATTATCTTGTAATGTTCTTTCTGAGAGGAGGAACTGATGGATGGACAGATGGCCCAAAAAACTGGGGCAGACGGATCGGAAAATAAGCAAAAGATAAGAAACAAAATGTAATGAAAGACAAAGAAAAATAGAAAAGAAATGGAAAAGCAAAGTGTAAGTGACAGTAAAATATATAACATGAAAGGAAAGGAAATAAAAGACAGAGAACTGAAAGAATGAAAGACATAAAAGGGGAAGAAAAGAAAAGAAGAATAGAAAAAGCTAAGGAAAGGAATAATTTGCTCCTTATAAGTTTGTATATTGTGTGCTTGTATGTTGTGCTTACACACACACACCAATAAATAGAACACACTGTAAATAGATACAGCTGAAATTATGCAAACAAGATTCATCAACATTCTGCTTACAGTTTTCTATAAGCCTACAGTTTTCTTATAGTCTTTGATTTAATGACGTGGATGGCTGACAGTCAAAACGCCTTCCTCAGAGCAAGGTGAGGTTGAGGTGGAAGGAGTAAGAGTTAGTGAGCATGAACAGTGCACTGTAAACAGCGCATAGTTTATAGACCTACTGAAACATCAATACAGCATTTGCATTTGTTTTTCTTTACACACACACACACACACACACACACACACACACACACACTTTGCTCTTGTCAGGCAGCGTATGACTTCTACTGAACACCATTTGATCAAAAAGAAAAACTCATGTCATGAAGTGGGGATCTGCTTCAGTGATAAGAGAGTTCAGATTGGGGAAAAAAAAGCAACTATGAGGGGCTAAGGGGCAGCAGCAGTGTGAGGAGATGAACATGGGGAAGAAGGAGCTTCTTTGAAGGAGATAAAAAAAAAGAGGAGAGAATGGAGGTCAGACAGGTGAGAATAAGTGAGAATTACAGGCTGTGGTTGGTCAAGGCTGGTGTCCACACTGCAGTCAGGTCAGGCTCGTGGCTGCAGGGCACTCAATCAGTCCTTATTGTGCATGGCCAATCCACAGGCACAAGGACGAAATGAAAAGCTTTGAAAGTAATCTCCAAGATAATAGACTCCTGCTCTATCCAGAGGTGGATCAATGCTGGGCTGGACTGAGCAGCTCAGAAGAGAGACATTTTCCTTCTTCATCTGCTAGAGATAGAGCCACTTGCATCTTAACCTCATCCATTATCAAGACTTGCACAGGGCAAGCACAGTCCATCTCGGTCTATGATTTTTACTGCCAGTCTGTACTTCACTCTCTCTCTCTCTCTCTACTACGTGCTGCTTCTCTCTGACGCACAGCAAAGATAGATGGAAAGAGTGCAAAAGAGGGTCACCCACTCCCTTATGAGAGTTCATTATCTTACACACTGACGGTGGAAGACACACAGAGACGTGTTCTCTTGGGATCCCATCCACAGTGGGGAATTTCTCCAAGCTCTAAAGAGGGGCAGGAGGGATGCTGGTCCAAAAAAAATGCAGGTCAAGAGTGTCAGACACAAAAGACAACAGAGCATTCATAGCAGGCAGACACCTCCACAATGCCAGAGAGGAAAGAGAAGTGTACTTTATTGTAGCAGCAACTGTTCCAATGTTATGGAAATGCACGTTTAAAAAGGTGAATTGTAGGCTTTGTGTCTCCAGTAGTGGAGCTTTGTTGTCCTCACTGCCACACACTTAAACTAAGCAGGAGCAAAGTTGATCTCCCTGTGTATGTGTGTGCGTGATGAGTGTTACAGCGTGTGTGCCTGCTAGGAAACTGTGAGTCGGTGAATGTGTACAGACCTCTGTTTGTCCCCTATCGGTATGCTGTCAATTGTCAGACTGGAAGCTGCTCTTTCAAATCAGCAACAAAAGGCTCTTTCCCAAATGTTCACTCTCCGCAGATACACGGCTTTCCTCTTGAATGAAGCAAAGCCAGTAGTGTAAAGACAAAATGTGAATAAATGGGGGAACACAAAAAAAGGATTTATCAACTCATGTAAGCAGAACTATCTCAAGAGGTGTTAAGAAAGAGTGAGATCCAGGGAGAGGTGTTGAGGGGGTGGGGAGTGTATGGGAAGAAAGAGCACCACTGTAAGTAGAGAGGGGAAATGTTCCCATAGCCACTGTCGTTATTTCTTCCCACCTGGACGGTTATTATGTTTTGGAGAGGAGTTCTGGCTGCGTCCCTTGTGGTCGCTGCTACAGTGTGACCCAGTCCAGATGGCCTCTTCTTTTTCTCCTGTGTGTGTGCTGCACACTGCTGGGACTGTGACAGACGCACAGCATAGCATAACGGCCCACAGGGAGGACAGAAAGAAGAAACTGACGGATTTACAGACAGATTAACGGAAAAACCAGAGTAAATGAGACGGGAAGCAAAACAAATGCTGATGTGTTCACACAGGACACGAGTGAATGGTCAGTGAAATGGTGTGAATCATACACACCTATGGGAGATTTGGACCAACATGTTGCGCCACTATTACCATCATCAAAACACCAAATGGATGCATATTTTGGGGGGAAAATGATGTCCATCTTTCCAGTGGAGCTCCAGAGACTTATAGAATGCTGAGAAGCCACTGGCTTCACATTATGTCCTTCATTCATGTGCTTTTGTTACACACTGAAAAGGGAGAGAATCAATAAAGATGTCTGCACACATTTTTCACTCTCTGGCCTCTGTATTAAGAATATATTGTTCAGCATAAAAACAAATTAACATCACAACAAAAGAACTACCGTGTTTATAACAAGACTTTCACTGTTTTCACTGTAATTGTCTATTCCGGCACCATTTTGTCTCTATTGCAGTCCAGTGTGAATTATTTATGACCGTACAGCTCCTGTATGTCATCTACACACAAAACATGCAATATGTGACTGGTCCAGTTAACCTCATTAATTACAGTGTCCCATATAAATAACCAAGCAGAAATCTTCTCTTTCTACATGGTAACCTCAAATATGACATATTTAAATTAATTCATCACATTCTTAGTTCAAAATTCACAAAAAAGTATATTGTTAGTGTCTGGTGAGTAAACAAACAATATATAATAATGCATTCAGACAAACACAATAGTTCATCTTACAACATAGAGAATATACATGCCTACGCCTGGTTTCAGCCTTGACTCTCAAATGTGTTAACTATGATGTCTGTACAGTATATTTATATTATATTTACATAAAGTGTACTCTTTGGCTTTATGAGTTTTGCTGAGTTTCATAGAAATTCCCATCTTTCCCAGCATGAGGTTTCACCAAAAAGATGTTATTTTACCTTTTCTCATGTCTCTAAATGTGTAATTTTTCCACTTTTTTACTAAGCTCAGCAAATGTCCTTCAGTACGCACACGAGTAACTAAATGCATCACTGTTCACACTGCCACAATGTTCAGTGCAGATTCTGACTGTCTTGCCTTCAGTAGTTCAGTCAGTTGCATTGTTGATAAGGTTAATAGCTCTGTCAGTAGCTGCATGTTTACAACAGAGTTATGACTTTATAGCTATTTATGTGGCTTTGGGGGGTTTTCAGTAAAGTTTTAATCACATCTGCAGCTGAACTGATGCTGATAATGGCCCTTCCTGTCACCAGTGAGGAGCTCGGAGACAATGGTGATTCATTTTAGTCAGTCAGGTTAATTTGGTGTTAAAGATTTGTTTGTGTGTGTACTGAACATCTCTACGTCCGGCCACATATTGTCACGTATTTGTAAGGATGTTGAAAGATTCAAGCCCCCATTTTTCCTATCTTTCCTTCACTGTGCTCTCTTTCTTGTAGTTATATCTAATGAAACTCAAAATCAATCTTGCTGGGGAAAAAATTGCATTATACTGAGCCAAGTTGACAAAGTGATTGTCAGTGAAATGCAACAACATCAAAAAAAGGATAAATGTTGTGGTTGTAGTATTGCTGTGGAAGATCTAAAACAAAAAAAGGAGAAAAAAAAAACTAGGCATGTAAATTAAAATGTGTAGGCACATAAAATCAAATGTGTCAAACATGATGTTAATCAAAAGCTTTATTAGGAACTTACTCTAAATCAAATTAGGCTCGAGAAATGAGCGAAAATCAAGCAAAGTGTAGTTTTTGACAGATGGATGACAAATTGAATCCTGAAATCCTGAATAACAGAGTAGAAAAACATGATGGATACAGATGCTTAAATACGAACCACAAGGGTTTGATTAATGGGTGGTTTCAAAGATTTGTGGAGTCACTGAAGCTGCTCGGTGCAAAATTTCCTGTGTCCTTTAATTTGTTTCCCATCTTTATATAGAGATTAACAGCCACAGTTCCACTGTAGATCAGTCCCCGCTTTTGTTTGAAGAATGCCACCCACATCTTGTCAGGCCTGAAATGATCAAACTTGACACAGGGAGCTTCATCGTTACAGCCTCTGACCGACTGACCATGAACTGCAGTGTGCCACCTGCTCCTCTCCTCGCACTCCTCACAGCTCCACTGGTGCACCCGTCCAGTCAATCTAACCCCTGAACACCTCGGCCCTCCTGCAGACAGCCCGTGCCTTGCGAGTCCACATTCATCTATTATCACTGACAGACAGGCACCACACTTCACTACGCCACCGGTAACAAGCTCCCAACAACATATGGTATCTCCTCAGTCCCTCAGACACCTCTGTGCTCTGTAGAAACCTTTACCAGCCACGCCTCACTTACAGATATACTTCCTCTTTCACCAAACAGATATCTATTTTTTGCTTCAGTGTTCATTCTCCATTCAATCCATTCAGGGACTTCTTCTCTCAGATAAAATTACTTCTAGGATATACTCAGGTTTCATAATAACCACCTTGCACTTTACACCTAATGCTGTAATTTCTAATGCTGTGCAGTATGTAATTATTACGATTATCTGTAATATTGTACAGTGTGTAATTATAAACATTAACAACTCATCTTTCTTAGAGAGGCATTCCACAGGGTTTTATCCTCGACCCACTTCTTTTCAGTTCAGGTATAAATATAAATAACTTACCAGAATCATGATGCAGGGACAAGAACAAAAAGATCAACAGCATCAACCCTTTTAGGAAGAGTTCTAAAATAACATTTGTTTATGTTCAAGTGACAAAGTCCTCTCGTGGCCGCAGTAATGATGACGGGAACAAAGGAGAAAGTCAGGTCCACTGAGGGAGGATGTTTGGGGAGGATGGACGGGTCAGCAAAATACCAGTCAAAGTTAACCATGTGTTTATTTCTGTAACCATGACGATGGAGGTACCCTAACCTAACAAAGTACTTATTTTAACCCAAACCGTGAAACCATTTTCAGGCTTCAACCTAACCAAACCTTAACCATAGTGCTGTACGTCATAAAACTGATTTTTTTTTTTTTTCACAGTGATTTTTAATGATCTCGGAATCAACTCAGTAAAAGGCATCAAATCAGAAAACACTTCTTTGTGTCTTTTTAGAAGCCATGGACAAACACTGTATGTTGTCATTTAATTTTTTGGACTTGCCGCTCCTGGCCAATACCTGTCTCCTAGAATTAAACTCCAATAGCAAATATATTTTGTAGGAAACATAATGTCTTACTTGATTCTGTTCAGAGGCAACATATTTTTTTGAATAAATGAAATGCTACATTTAATAATTGCAGCAGAGCACCAGGTGGTGGTGGTTGGAGTGGATGGCGGGTGAACAAAGCACACAGCTGTCACACCAGAGACCAGGGTTCACATCCACAGTGTCGTCTGTCGTCAGGTTTAGGCAACAAAGCAGTTTGGTTCAGGTTGGGGAAAGTTTGTGGTTTTGGTTACATGTAATTCAGCACATTGTGTCTGAAGTCTCTGTGAAATGTTTCTGTAATAAACCAGACCGCTATCTTTCTCTAACCTTTACCATGGGCTGTGAGTGTCCATATAACCATGCTGTCTGTGAACATTTCACTGATATGTTCAGTATCAACATAATTATGACTTGCTGAATGTGTAAATTGACAACATATGCTCTTACAGATGAACCTACACAGAATTAGCACCTGAATCTGCAGCTCCCAGCTCTTGTTTATAACGAGATTCAGTTCGTTGTTCAGCTGTCCAGTCTGCAACTTTACTGTTTTGGTTCACTCTCACTGCCATCATAACATCATTTTTGCTAGTGTTTTTTTTAGATACTTGTTTATGGCAAAGAAGCTATAAAAGCCCATTGTACACTCTCTGCGCATTACCAGCGCCAATTTCATCATTTAATTTATGTTTATGTATTTTTTCTTATAACTGTGTATTTGAAAGGCCCATCTAGGGATGGGCATTGTAAACTAGTTTAGACTATAAATGCGTCATTATATGGTCATGCAAAATACCTATACCTAAAATGAAATAAAATGAAAATATAGTTGTTCTATCGATATTTACTAACAGTTGCTTTACAATTCCTCCATCTGACATAAATGCTCACTTAATCAATGTGTTGTGCACACCCCACACTTTCTGATAAATAGCAGCTTGAGTCTTTGTCACCAGCGATATAGAAAAAGCTTTACTGTACATACTTGTTGCCATGTGGTTTAAGCACACATTGTGCTGCTGCTTCTGCCCGTTCTTGTCTCTGTGCTGTAAATATCACAGGATATAATTACCGAACTGCATACCATCAAGCTAAAGCAGGAGACAATGAGGAAAAACAAATCAGCCAGATAAGCTTTAATTGGATAATTATGAAAAGCAAGATGAGACATTTAGTGTCCCTGCAGGGAGGAGAATTGCCCATTACCTGGTGATTTTCCCAAGCATGACTAATACTTATGGCATGTAAAGGCACTATGCTACAGTGACCAGTTTATTACGTCCATTACTCAGGGCTGGGTGGCAATTTCTCGCTGGGAGAAACACACAAATACACACAAGAACATACGATCACGTCTGCTCTCACATATGTTTACATTTGGAAGTGATGGTTCCCAGTCATTTCTTATTTTGTAGACCTGCACAGACTGATCAAAGCTATTTCAGAACAGAAAGACCGTTTCCATCAAACAGAAAGACCGATTCCATTAAACCATTTTGTTGAATGTTTAAGAAACAAAGACATTTCTTCCTGTGAAAACATATCTGCTTACAGCTTATGCCAGTTTTGACCTTTAAAATCATCCATGCTAACCTTTAGAAGCCATCATGATTTAATGTGAATCTGGTCTCTAAACAGAGCAGCTGGCTGGCTGAATGCATTCACTCACTACAACCTTTTCTTTTCACTAAAGCCCCATATTTGAACTCTGCTGGGAGTGAAATTATTTTTTGCTTGACTGATGGATCTCATATGAAATCTCATTAGTCATGTAGGTGTTGTTGTGATGGTGTGAGTGAAGATCCACTGCCAAATAGTGACACCTACTGGCAAAATTAAAATGTTTAATGTTCCTGTTCTGAATTATGTTATACAATTCAGACCTGAAAGCCACCCTGTTGCAGAAAAAAATTATTTATTTGTGATTCAGGTTTAACATTATCTAAAGAGGACATTGACTAACTGTAGGGGCTTCACTTTTCTTATTAGAAAAAAAGTCTGAGTTGAGAAGCTGCTCAACAGATTTGCACTGTTGCGGTAAACTCTCATCAAACAAGGATCACATATTTACTTCACTCTTTCTAGAAAACCTCTTATACACCAAGCATAAAAGACTCAGTTAAAGATCAACATTTTGGTTCCTACCAACATTCAGGGCAACCACTTACCTTTTGGACTGTCAGAAACCAGTGAATACATTCCTAAAACATGCACCAGACATCTGAGAAAATAATTAAATAAAAATAATAATGAGAGGCTTAAATGTATCACTACCTATCTTGAGATCCACTTTTTGCTTATAGTGTGATAGGTATCCTCTCGTGCATTTCATACTAAATCAAGGTAAATTAATCAACAGGTGTTACACCAAAAATTAACTTTGCTTAACTTTAAATGAATTTGGTGCATTAAAAGACACCTGAGATTGAGTTGTTAACATGCCAATAATGTGTCCAAAGTGTTTCGCTTTTCAAAAGCAATGAATGAAAAGAGGTCTTGAGGTATTGTTTCACTGTCCACTCACTTTTAGCCACAGCCCTGAAGACCACATTTCTAGGACCCTAGTTTTTACTACAGCCTAAGCTAGTCAGTTGGTTAGGGTGAAGGGTAGGGGTAGCATTGTTTTACACATGTTTGGAACATATTGGGGTACAGGCACAGTGGAGGTGTCACAGAAAACTAGAGAATGAAGTCCTAGGACTGTGGTCCTGAAAGTCCTGAGGCCTGTGGATCTGCAGAAATATGCACTCAGATCAAAAGCAAACCACCACCAGAGAGCAGCAGTGGAATTTTTGACCTAAAAAGAAACTACAGTTTCACATAACATGGATTTACAATAAATTAGTTAGATGCAAACAAACTGTAATTTCACTTTCAGACCCTGTGCTGTAAATTACAACCTGCAGAGAGAAAAAAATGCAGAAATACAAGAGAGTGCAAGAGAGATAGGTCAACTACATGACTTCTGAGGCCTGTGTGACCGAGCCTCAGTGTTAATGAATATCTGAAGTATTATTTGTTCATACACACTAGGTTGTTCATGTTGACAGAAGAAGATAAAAAATGTGTGTGTGTGTGTGTGTGTGTGTGTGTGTGTGTGTGGCCCACGTATTAGTCATGTTGTGGGGACCTAAATCTGTTTACACAGTCACACCAAAAGCAAGTTCTCACAACATAAATCATTAAATTTTAAGGTGAAGACATGTTTTAAGGTTAGGACAAGGTTAGGTTTAGGCAAGTAGTAGTCATGGTTAGAGTAAGTTTCCTGGAAATCAATGTAAGTCAATGTAATTTCCTCTGAAGTCACGGAGAGACGATTGTGTGTGTGTGTGTGTGTGTGTGTGTGTGTGTGTGTGTGTGTGTGTGTGTGTGTGTGTGTGTGTGTGTGTCGGAGCATTCAGAGTTGATGGTTTTCCCAGCCTCAAGGTTTCCTGCTTTCGGCGTATGAATGGCTGCAAAGGAAAGTTTTTAGTGTCTGGCTCCACACAGAAAGGTCACAGACTTTTGAATGAATCATGGTATCTTCAAGTTAAAAGCAAAGACCCACTATCTTTAACTGCACATCAGACACAGTTCAATCCTCATCACACGCTGACAATTATCTAAACATGTGTTGCATTGGACCAATTTCAGTTTCAAGTATTTCGTTTTAGAATAGACATTATATTCCAACAGACTGAAACAGTTAGTTTATGTAATTAATTAACTGCCAGAAATTGTTATTCAGATAAGGGATGGCAAAGTAAATGAACAACTGAGAGAGCAAAATGACTAAAGGATGACAACGTTTTTTTGGCACTGGGTTTTTCATTTGTTCAGTGGTTTAGACGTGGACAGTGGTTTAATTTGTTGGACCACATCCTCTCTATACAACTGACAGTGTTAAATGTTTGTGAGAAGAAAAAGACAATATGAACTTTAAAATGTGAGTTAAAAGGTTTTGTCTGCATGAAGAACATCTGCCAAACTTACAGTTTTTCTCATAGTGCCTTTTCTTCCACAAAATCGCAGACATGGTGCATATAAAATGATAAAACTGTATCAAATTCCCAGTAGATCAGCTTTTGTTAGAGCAATTTTTGTCTGAATTTGAAAAACACACGCCGTCTCCATCCAGTAGCCAAGACTGTTTCTAAGATTGCAAACAGATGTTGATCCAAAAAGGACATAACAATAGGCTTTATCTCTGCAGCCTGATGTTTTACATTGGGGGGTTAGTGCTTTGTTACAGTATGTAACACTTAGATAATCTTCCATGTGTGCATGCCAATATTATGGTCTGCAATTTTCCAAAAGACCCTAATTCAACACAGGCTTTAAATAGTAATTACAAGCAGAAAATAGTGTGACATAACTGTTGAATCAGAGTAAAATATGTCCTGACTTCCATAGATGAAAGCCAAGCACCAGATGTAACCATTACCAGGTCTATAAGATCTCAAGCTACTTTTGGAAACTCAAAGCACCAAGGCCTGAGTTCTTGTTTTTGTTGTTAGAGTGAATAATAATGGCTGTCCAAAGGGGGGTCTCAGTTTTCCACTGCAACTGTGGCTAGTGTGATAAGTAGTGAGTTTAATAAAGTAACTTAAGGAGCTCCTAGACAGTGACATCATGTGTTTCACAAAAACAGGAAAAGGATACTTTTATCCCCTTTATAATGTAAAGTAGCATAAACAAGAAATACACAAGTAACGTACAAGTACTTGAGTAAGTGCGGTTACTAGCCACCACTTCATAAACCAGTTCATGCTTCTTTGACCAAGTTCCTCCAGAAAAAAAAGGATTTTTATCTCAACATAAATCATGTTTCAACAGATTGATAAAAAAAAGTTTTTGCAACACTTATTGTTTGTTGATTGTCCTTCCAAACATGTTTCTAATTGTAATCTAATAAGTAATCACCTTGAAAAGATGTGTAGATAACTGTGTGATCTGATTACTGTATAAAGCAGCATCAGCGTTTTCTGTGTTGTGTTGTTTCTGAAATCTTCCATCCAACACCACACTTGCCCTTTGACCCTGCTGCTTCCACTTTCATTTTCACAGGACATTTTGACATGGTGCTGATGGGTTGGCATAAATGGCCAGAATACACTGAAGAGGCAATATTTAATTCCTGTAGAGGGCCACAGGATAACTCCACTTCAGCGTGTACCTATACAGCTCGGGCTCAGACTGGCTACGTCCTCTGTTGTTCTTGGCTGGAACAAACTGCTTTTTTTCTCTGTTTTACAACCTGCAGCCGTTTTCCTCATTAGCAATATTAAAATCCTGTCCAGAATAACTATTGTTCTTTCATACCATGATGATGAGCTCTGTGACTCCTGACGCATTCTTCTTCTTTCTCACTGATGTATCAGGTGACAAGTAGCTGATGCGGAACAGCTACTGTATGTCATGTAACAGTTTTTTCCAAAACTAAATGTCTGACTTCACCTTAGCTTTTATCTCATTGAATGAATTTCAGTGAATGTACTTCATATTAATTTCATAATGGTGTGTGCTGGATGTCTCCATTTTCACAAAGTACAGCATAATGCTGCAGGCAAATGACAAAAAAAAAAAAAAAGATTTAACTTTTCAATTATCTGGAGCTATGTTTACAGGACTATGCACGTGCAATTTTCAAATTTGGCCCATAGCAACAACTGCTCGTGTCTATGTCATAATTATTACTGTAAACAAACAAGACAAAATTTTAATCTCATCCACACTGAAACATACAGTATGTGGTTTTCCACATAGTTTTTCCATTCCTGTTCAGAACAAGCATTCAGGGCCAACAGTTTTAGTCTTTGGCCGATGGGAATAGTAGCTTGTTTGTTTCTTGCAGAGAAGCAGCACAGAGAGCAGAATCACCGTTTATACCCCTACATACATAAAAAAAAAAAAGTCAGGAGGTAAGTCAGACAAAGAGACACTGGCAGAGAAATAAAGCTGCACAGATTGGTCACACACACAGGGAGGTTTTTAATATTTTTCTCAAAGCTTTCACAGGGAGCATTTTTCTGACTTTCTTGCCTGGATCTCAAAGGAGGTCTCTGCCTGAGTGAGTCATCTGATCGGGGAATAGCTCCTTGTGCAATGCATCCTCCTCTTCTGTTGTTAAGACACATCAAACTTGTAACCTCATGAAAATTCATGATCTTGTGCATTTCTTCCAGCTGTTGAGTTTCCTGTCTTTTACCTATCTTGGGACAGAAGCATGAATAAATGATTATTTTCACATAAATGTTCTCCTTCATGTCTGTAATTCTTCCTATTGTTATTCCATATGAATTTTACCCTCAAGAAAGAAAATAAACCCAGTGTCCTTGATTGACTCGAACATTTGTCTTCATTCATGTCAAAAATATTTCAAGAGGATCTTGTTTTAAGAAAAGGTAGCTGATATTCAAAGGATGTGGCCGGCAATATTGTTATTGACAACAAAGACAATAGAAAGAAAACGACTAAAACCAATCAGTACTTTTCAACTTGCCCAGCCTGTCAGTAAGCCAATATGTTGCTACTGAGGATGCAAGTCTCCTAAAAGAAGATAAAAAATATATACTTTTTTTTTTTTATTAAGCTAATTTCCTAAAACAGATGTTAACTATAATTTATACAGAATGGCACTCAAGCAGGAGTGAATGAATGGTGAATTTGGAGGATTTGTTGATGCACTAGCAAGTATTTATGACAGTAAAAGGAAAAAATAGTATCACGGTGACCACCTCATCATAATATTCCCATATTTTTCTGTCCACTTTAAAATAGAAAAGAACTTTATTGTTCACAAAGGTGTGCACTTGCCTTTGGCCCATTCATGAGTTCATTAAAGTTTCAAAAAAACACACCACATCACCAACACAAGGAATATTCCAAGTGACAAAATACAATACACACAAACTTGGAAGATAACTAAATACCTGTGAGAGCACACAGCACATTGGATTTTATATTTAACATATTGCATTGTGTTCCTGAAGTTCCTGAAGGCCCAAAGCTCTTTCCTCCAGCCATATCTGCAGCTTTTATCTGTGCTGACGCCGCCTTTCCCTGCCTGTCCTGTATTACTGCAAGTCACCTGGGCCTCACCTGCCAGCACACCTGCCCCTCAGTAGGATAGAACAAGCAGCTACAGTGGTGGAGAAAATGGGATTTCTGACACTTGATCAGTTTTCACCTAACTAATTGTAAAAAGGTACAAGATGAGATTTTCTGAGCTAACACTGAGATTTGTTTTGCAGATATGACACTAAGATTTGCTGCCGACACTAAGATGTGTGTGTGAATTTTCTGTTTTTCATCTCCTTGGTCAAATATTCGCCTCCTCCAGCTCCTCAGGACAGGGTTCTCCAGAGATCTTCTAACCACAGTCCAGAAGGAAAACGGATGACCTTGTTGAGCACATATCATCCGTCTTCCAGGCCAGCTGCACATGGTTCTAATCTAGCCCTTAATTCTGCATGTCTTCATGCTTTACTGAGCTGGAGCTGGCCAGAAAACATGAAGGAGGAGCCATAACCTTTGAATGTGCTCTCCTTAATGTGTCAGCACAAAAACACATGTCCTCTCCCTCTGCTTGTGTCCAGGTTAACGTATCTTTACAGTCATGTAAGTGGAAATGGGTTTGCACTTTGGTCATGTGTGGTGATGATAAAGGGCTGTATTGTGCACTACTTTACTATTGTCTGTGACTGATCGGCAGAGATACATTCAATAAGCAGTGCTGTCGAGCTTTGAAATGAAAAATTTGTTATGTGTAAAGCTGATTTCCTCAAGTGAAAACACTGGTATAAGTGTGTCATCAGTGGGGTCACAAGAGTTAAAAGGAAGCATGAAACACAGACTTCAAACATCCAAAATATGTTTTCTATTCTTGGTTCATCAGGCCTCTTTGAGTTTCCTTGGATGAATTATGACCAACTTAAATTGTCTTGAACATACTTAAAATTAATTATTTTTGTGGAGATTTACACTCAGTTGTCAGTTTATTAGGCGCACCTACCTAAAACTAATGCATTCTCATACAATAGCCCTGCAACAAATCCTCCCATTATGGATGGATGCTCAGTCTGTGTTGAAATTGTTTTAGAGGGGTGCTGATTGAACTTTGTGGTCATTTTAGGGGCTGGGGTTTGAGTTGTTGCTGAATTGCACTGGTTTTATACTGACAGATGTTTCTATTGTGGCCGAACATTGTCTCATTAAAGTCAGCTAGGTTGCAATGAAGAAGTTGTCCCTGTCTTTTACCAAGACCTTAAACTGGTTGTAATGCATTACCAGTACCAAGCAAATATAGATACAGACATAGATATACTGTATTTAATGTTTTTGTACAAGATTTACACGACTACCTCAGTGATCAGTTCAAATCCTTACAGCCTTCAGGTAAACTTGTTCTCACTTACCTCAGCTTGAAACATTTTAATCATTAGATGTTGAAGAACAGTCCGCCAACCTTCAGCCTGTTTGTACTGCAGACTTCCTCTGTGGTTTATCTACTCATACGATAAATGAGCACCGCTCTCCCAGACACAAAGTGCCTCATCTTTAATCTCCAATAAAGTCTCCTCCACTGAGACACAGACACATCCAATTTTGTTTTTTATTGGCCTCTGACTGTGAATAATGTGGCCCAACCTAATAATAGCATGTTGTGCTTACAACCAAATGTTTATGGCAGCCTATGTTCTGAACCTTAAGTGCTACTTTGATCCAGACCACTCCCTTTTAGCAGTTTGACTATATGCTTAAAACGAGGATTATACAAGAATGTAAAATTTACTCTTGTTGAGTGAAAAGGTAGTAATTCTATAAATTAAAGGCCACGCTAACAAGTTTTTTTGGAGCTGAAATGATTAGTTGATTAATTAATTAGTCAAGAGAAAATGAATGAGCAGCTTTTAATTGTTTTAATTATACAACAAGCAAAAACACCAATCTTTCACTGTTTTCAATTTCTCAGATATGAGGATTAGCTACTTTTCTCTTTTTAATAACATTGCAAATTAAAAATCTTTGAGTTGTGGCATTTGGTTTAACAAAACAGGATACTTGGTGGCCTCTGGGAAACTATGATGGGCATTTCTTTTTACTATTTTCTGACAAGTTATATAAAAAACAATTCGTGAATTAATCAAGAAAATAATTGCCAAATTTAATTGATAATGAAAATAGTAATGAGTTGCTGTCCTAGATTTTTTCACTTCTATGTTGCTATAATATTCACGTGGCTATGTGTACATTGAAAGAGTTACTGGTTCGAGCGGTATTTGTGTGGCTAGTAACTTAGGGAGATAGTATTTTAGTGTATTGGTTGCCACTGGTTACCGCTGGTTAAATAGAGAAGACTTGTGTAACTAGGACTGAGACTGAGCTTCATGAAATGTTTCTCCAGAGCAGACAGGACAGAGAGGAGGCAGAGGTTACGCAGAGAGCACTGGTGAGGGGTGGGGAGGGGGTGTTGGTCCCTTTAATGGCTCCACCGGTGAAAGTATGCAGAGTAACTTCTGCTACTGTCGTTAGGGGCCCGGCATCACACCGAGGGAGAGATCTTGCTATACTTCCTTTAAGTCTGCTCATGGGAAAAAAGGGGGAAAAAAGTGATTCAGATTTGAGGAAATTACAAAAACATTAAGAAGTCAACACATTTGACTTTTGGGGAAGGATGTTATCTTTTAGTGTATAAGAATTACACCTCTGATGAAAACAGACAAATTCTATTACCAGGAGAGGTTTTGTCATTGAGGATGAAAGTGGTTTGGATCACAAAGAGCCTCATGGAAGAAAAAAACCCCAACACTGGCAGATTGTTATTAAGATTAGACTGAGATAACTGAGAGAGCTTCATTTATCACACAGTGAATATAGCACGTTGTCACCATCAGATTTAAACTTGATAATCTTGAGCTGGATGCAGTGGCAGAGGAAGTACTCAGATCTTTTACTTAAGTAAAAGTTGCAGTACCACAGTGTAGAAATACTGCATTGAAAGTAAAAGTCAAGATTATAAAAATAAAAGTACAAAAGTATTGGTATCCAAATATATTTAAAGTGAAAGTACTACAGTACCAAAAGTAAAAGTACCTTTTTTGCAGAATGGCCCATTTCAGATTAATATAGATTATATTATTAGACTATAACTATTGATACTGCAATGCAATGCAACTTCAGTTGCAGCTGGTTACCTTGAACTAATTTCAATTACTTTGTATGCCTCTCAGGAGCTTGTGAATTTCTTGACCTACAATTATTTATTTCTAGATTATATTTCGTATTATTACACAAAATCTGCAAAGTATCTAAAATAACTGAATAATGTTATTGAATAAATATAATGGAGTAAAAAGTACAATATTTGCCTCTGAGTTGTGGTGGAGTGGAAGTAATAGAAAATTGAATTACTCAAACTACAAGTCTTTTGAAATTGTACTTAAAGTACTTGAGTAAATGTACTTTCCACCAATATACAAGGACAATAAGTTACAGTCAGTTTTTAGAACCAGTTTTACATCTTGAACAGTGTTTAATTATTGCGCTTAAGATTTACTGTATCTGATATAATGTTAAAACTAATGTTGCTTGGATCATGCTTGTGAATAATGAATAAAAAGACAGTGTAGCAGGGTTGAACAAATGAGCTAAAACCTTGAAACTTTGTATTTATCTTGGTCATTAACTTTGGGTTCTGGCACCAGCAGACACGAGTTGGTGTAATCATACCTGGTGTTTGTAGTCCAGCATTGTTTGTTCTGTTTCTGGCTTTACAACCTCTGTCCTGGGACTGACTCCAGCTTGGCACAGTAATTGATGGTGTGTCAGGTCAGGATGTTGCTTTTATTCATGTTTTTGTTGTGGGCTCAAATAACAATGGTGTAGAGCCGCCGGTTAGAACCTACATATGTATTAACATGAAAGAACGCAGGTCACCTCCCCAGTTAATGTGATTACAGGTAACCTCACATGTGATAAAGCATTCTGCTGTGTCAAACACAAACATTGCAGGAATTTATACTTTGTTATTTTATATACTTGTTGGAGTGATTCTCAATAGCAACTCCTGCAATTGTATGTAAAATGATTGAGGAAAACTAAACACCAAGTAAAAGAAGAATTCACATCCCGCAGTAAAAAAATACTAATAATACATGAAATGCACACAAAAGTGTACAGCACAAGTACTACATTTTAAAACTTAGAATCAGTAAAAGTACAGAACTGTCAACATAATTTGCTATCAAACTTGCTCATCATGTAGTAGAATGTCACTTGTCAGTGCGATATTATATATTTTGTGACTTTGGGTTTAACTTTATATCCATTTGGGTAGTGTAATCAGTGTTTTATAAGATGAATGTGCTTTACATATAACATGAGACAAATGGTGAAACCAAACAGAAAAAAAATAAAGAAACACACCAGTGAAACAATTTCCTGTTTGCCACATAATTCACTGTTAAGTAAAGTAAGTATTTATCGTTGATGACCGAGGTTGCCAGAGGTTGAGTGAATACCAACCTGTTGACAGAAAACTTTCACCTTCTGCATGACATAATGGAGCTTGTGCAAATCATAACAAAAAAGGAAACTAAAACGTCCTATTTGATGGAATTGCACACTTTGCCCAACATATTTTACCTGTCTGCGATCCAGTTGTTGTTTACCAGAACATGGACTGTCTGTTGCCAAGAGACCAAACTTTGTGTATTTGTGTTTGTGTGTCCGTTCTCGTGTCTCTCACTTTCCAATCCTCACATCATTACCCACCACCTCTGTCCTCCTTGTTTACGAAGACATAAAGTCCTTTGAGGTCCTAAAAAGTGCCATAAACTTGTCCTCACTAAACATAACGTGAGGTTGTGCTCATCAAACAGGACTGTTTCTCTTCAGACCTTGTTTTGTTTGACGCTGGTTCCTCTTCATTTCCTGTCAGAGGTAGCGTCTACACATTACAAGCACAATTTACTTCATGTATCCAGAGAATTACCCCAATTCAAACCTAACTTTGCTGCCGACACCAGTCATTTGTCCCTTCACCTGGCCTGGGAACTGAAAGAAGCCTGGAAAGACTGAGGTGCAGCACCAGGTTAAATTCCTCCCCTCCTGGGTGTTCTTTGCCTTGTAATTGACTCGATGAGGTCAACTAATGAATGTTGTGTGGAAAAACAACAGATCCTAGCAATTACAGATCTCTAACAGACATGACAGACGCAAGTGTACTTTCAGAATCTACTCCACATCCTCTCTCTGTCTCTGACTCTTTCTCTAGACTGTGATATTAAATGAATATGCGTGATATGAAAAGAGTGATCGCACAGAGAATTATCAACCTTTATAATATTTTTTAGCCCATTATTTTGGTTTTCTGGCCTTGCAACTGTACCGTTTTGGGTGCACACTAACTGCTCTCTCATCACTGTCTTAGGCCACATTAGCCAGATGTTTTCAATGAAAAACCCTGCACACTTGCTCAGTACCAAACAGCAGAGCATCTAGTCTGTGAACATAGTGGAGCATTTAACAGCTTAAGAGTCATTTCCCCCAGGAGTTAAACAGAAATAAAGGGAAGATTACCAGCCCAGAAACACAACTTTAGAAGGACAATAATGTTGCTCTGTATCTGCTGGATGTATAAAAATAAGACTGTTTACTGACTGACTTTATACTCCAGCCAATACAAGATTTTGATTAATGCTCTTTGGTAAAAAAAAATTACTTATACTAACATGAGTTATATTTTTGAAAGACAAGTCACTCAGCAATCTGTCTAAAGATCTGTCAGACTTACACAGTTTGATTGCAGCTAGGCTATGAAATTAAATGGCCTCTAATCACACTGCCAGACATGTAACTGTAGCTGGTCTATAGGCATTACATAACAAAGTGTAGATGCATAGCTGCACAAGATGTAAAAACCAGGAGCACAGTGTTATAGAACTCAGGACCTATGCTCAAATCCACCTCACATTCAACAGTAAAAGATATATAAATAATTCAAGGTCCATTTACGTAAAATAATATTTTCAAATGTTGTCTGCATTTTAATGCATTGTCTCTTCATATGCGCTAAACTAGCAGTTACAATTTAATATAACAAATGTCAACTTTAAATAAATCCAAAATATGTGACATGAAAGCAAGTAACATTTGTCTAGACTTACTATAAATGTACACTGGCTCTAACATGTGCTTTTAGGGGGCTTTATTTAAAACACATTAAAGAGACAGTGTGCTGTATCACATATTGGATCTCCTTCTGTCATCAGCATGCACTGTACTTTCTGCATGCAGAGTCGTGAAACAGAAGGATGCAGGCTGAGAGCAGAGGAAAAGACAAATGCCCATTTTGCCTCAATCAGCATTGATCTTGAACACGAGGGGGTCACTTTATTAATACCAGCATTTGTTACTCAGAACCCCTGACTGTCCCTCTTTCATATGTAGCACTATTTAATAACCACTGCATGTCATGGTTGTTCAATGAAGGTGATAAATTATAGGGATAATAGTGTAATCAAAAGACGCTGTGGCACACTGCCAAGAGAGGAGGGAGGAGAGGCAGGGGCGCTGGAGACAGAGAGGTATAAAAGAGACAGTGAAGGAGTGTGTTGAACCAGAGTGAGAGAACTGAGCCAGAGGAGAGAAATGTGAGACAGAAAAAAGAAGGAAAGGGTAAAGGACATTCCTAAAAACGGGATAGTGCACTCCACAAGAAGGTAAGGAAAAAACAGATTATTTAATAAGTTAATGCACCCATATCAATCTGCTATAACTATATAATTTTAATTATATAAGCAGAAGTAGGAATAAAATCTGAATGCAAGTGGATGGTTATTGCATGCATGATTACAATATCAGTAAAATAGTCAACTGCTTTACTGGTTTAAGTTTAAACTCCACTGAGTGGATGGAAACGTGGTCTCAGACTTTTGGACCCCACTGTATGTTACAGAAAGTGGAGAGTTCATTTTAATTTCAGAGCCTGTAATTTGAATAGTATTGTCATTTGTAAATGGAATCATCATCTTTATCATCTTCATGTCAGATTACTGTTGGTAATTTGCATATCTGCTAATAGTCCTTATTATAATTACACTGCACTCTAATCTATTGCATGTAACTCCTCCTGTCCAAACTTCATTCATGCATTAATTATTTTATCAATATTCTTTCTGTTCTTTCACCTTAAAAGCAACGGTGGCTTATTAGTCTGTCGTGTACAAATTTGCCAGTGTACATATGCAAACCTTGTGTATATGTGTGTGTGTGTGTGTGTGTGTGTGTGTGTGTGGGTGTTTGGATTGTGTTGCCAGTGTTTCGTCAGTGGATGCAGAAATGTTTGAATGTTCCCCTGATGAATGGTGATGGCTAACACAGATGTGTAATCTGAGTGGGGGGCTCTGTCCAGCCATGTTTTTTCACCCTGAAACCTCAAAGACAAAAAGCATGGATAACATAATCCTTACAGGCACATTTTCTCGTCTTGATAAGAACTATTGTTTAATTCAGTTTATTAAAGTTTAACAATAAAACAATAAGTGGAACATAAGTGTGTAGTTTTGTTAGTTTTATTTTGTTTTTTGTGTGGGGGTTTTGTCTCCACAGGAGTGAACAGTATGTGATAAAACCAACATTGCTAATTTGGATCCTGTTTCTTCCCCATGTTTTAACATAATCTTCCCACCAGGAGTTTCTGCTGGTGGCTTAAATCTTCTTTGGAGTTCCTGGTGTGAAAAACACACTACAAAGGTGAAAGTTCGAGGGCCAGACGTAGCAACACAGTGTGAAAATGTCACTGAGGCCTCTTCTCCTCATTTTCGGAATCACTGCAGCCACAGTTGTTATTGCTCAAGGTGGGTCTCTCACCAAAATACTGAGTTTCTGGTCTTGTTAGTGGCAGATGTGTGCGGAAACACACCACACCCTCACATGCACACATTTTAAATAACAGTCAGATCGGGACACTTGCAAATGTATACACATCAAAATAGAGTTGTGCTTTGCAGTATGTTGATAGAATAGATTAATCTAACAACGTAAAGTCAACGGAGATGCAATGTTAATGTTTAATTTAGGTTTTTTCTAGAAACATTGGCCTGCAGCGTCAAAGTATGTTTCCATTTGCAGACTTAAACTAAACTAGGCTGTCATGGTTTATAAATTACTCTTACTCCATGCTATTTTATTTATCTGTACCCCTGACCAGGTTTTTTTCAATCACTGTCAAAACTGAATTATAGTTTGCAGACTTTACAGATACACATAACTGCACTCATACGTAGTATTATTTTACATACTGTATATATCTAGAGGTGAGTAAAATTATCATAGATACTGAGTTATTTCAGAATCAGATTACTTTTTGGTTCATCACAAAGCAATGTATATTTGTCTTTGATATATTTGTCATATACCAAGAGCTGCATGTCAGACAGAGGAGTGGCTGCCCAGTTACTAATGTTTGATTTCATGTGTACGTACAGCAATTTGCAGGCCTAGCACATTGCCAGTATGAACGTCACAAACCACGTGGGACACAGTTAAGGCATTAATCACACATTTTGATTTATCTGTTGCAGGATCATGGAGAAGGGACAATAAAGAGTCCAGCCCTGCTGTCTACCACTCTGATGGTAAATTTTGTTCCAAAATTCAAAAGTAAATAGAGCGTGTAAGGTCTTTTTGTTGGTTTATTCATATTCCTAACTTGTTGTAGATGCTGAACATAAGAATAAGCTGCTACTCAGGCCATGTTTATTTCTGTACTCTCTGTTTGTCTAGAAAATTACGAGTGGACCACATGGTTCAATGTTGATCACCCTGGAGGTCGTGGAGACTATGAGCAGCTGGAGGCCATTCGCTTCTATTACCGTGCCCGAGTGTGTGAGACTCCACGGGCAATTGAAGCCAGAACCACTGAATGGGTCCCAGCCCGTGAAACTGGGGAGAAGGTCCATGCGGACCCCACTGTAGGCTTCTGGTGTCTCAATGATGAGCAAGGTCCTGAACGCAACTGCTCCAACTACGCAGTCCGCTTCCTCTGCCCCAAAGGTTTGGTCTTATAACACCTTTGACATTCATTCAGATATTGGTGTAAAAATAACACCCTGCACTCTTGAGTCCCATACTGCCTAAAAGCTTGACTTTTTTTCTGCTAGCATTCATATAAATAATACATTCCTTTTCAGGGTAATGGTTTGAATACTATTTATGCTCTATTTTCCAACAGATAACAGTGTGAAAGTTCAGGGTACCTGGGGCCCGTGGTCAGACTGGAGCCCATGTCCCGCCCTCTGTGGTCAAGTGGGGGTCCAAGTTCGCTCCAGAAACTGCCAGTCTCACTCTGTGCCTTGCAGTGGGCCTAAAGTAGAAGGGAGGGCATGCAATGGACCTGAGTGCCCAAAAACTGGTGAGTTAGCCTCAGTTTAGTTGAACAGATTCTTCTGTAATTCAATTCAGTCAGGTCTTGAATTATTATAACCTCATTTGATAAAGGACATATTTGCAAAAAGGAGTAGCTACCTGTGAACCACTCAACTTCCTATTTGTTTTATTCTACTCTTTAGATTGTTCCCTGCAGTGTGTGATGGGGAGGGTGAATGCAGAGTGTGACACATGCATGTGCGAAGAACACATCCTGTTGGGTTCTGTACGTGGTGCTGGAGGTCTCATTGCTGAAGGGGCTACCATCCTTCGCAATGGCAAGCTCCTTACCCTTACTGACCACAACGGACATTTCCGTATCCCTGGTATCTGTCCTGATGGCAACACCACCCTGACAGTCAGCCTGCAGGGTCATGCAACCCTTAATGTTGTTGTGCCCAACAGTGCTGAACGCACCTCAGTCCTCAGTGTCCAGCTAAAAAGAGCAGGTACAATAGATGTCTGGATTTACAGAAAAATATCTGATTACAGTTCACATTACCATTGTAGCTGTATCAGATTAAGATATGAAAAATAATTTTGAGCTCAATATGTACTGACAAGAAGTTTATCAATTATGTAAAGAAACTATAAGGTAATACGTTCTTTTTTTCTTCAACTGTCATCTGTCAGAGAAGCTTCATGTGTTGAGCAGCCCTGAGAGCAAAACCAGGAGGCAGGGACAAACTGTTGCCTTCTGCTGCAAAGTAACAGGAACGCCACAGCCAGACAAGTACCAGTGGTAGGATATGTTATATTGAAATTATAGTTGACAATCATTCACTGTTGTTTTTTAAATATCAAAACTATGATATATTTCACACATTTGCTTCTGCTGTCTTCCCCTCTGTATGAACTAACAGGTTTCATAATAACAGTCTCATGGAGAGGCAGTCTGACAACACCTTGATCCTAAAAGATCTGCGTCCTGAGCAGGCCGGGGAGTACTACTGCAGAGCAAGTGGTGCATCTGGGGCTATTAAGACCAAACCAGCTACACTCAAAGTCTTAGGTATGTTCTCAATAAACTGATTAAAACATTTAATACAAAGGAATGTGAATAAACAGACCTTTTCAGCATTAAGCTGAGTAATATCAATGAGGCACATACTGTATTTCACTTTAGAAAGATGGCAATATGATAAAACTAAATCAACATTTTTATTTCCACATCTCAAATACAGGTAGAAATGAACATTCATGTAACCCCAAGCCTGAATCTCACCTCATCCGTCTTCCACATGACTGCTACCAAAACAGCACAAACTCATTTTACTATGATGTGGGCAAGTGTCCCTCAAGTAAATGTGCTGGACAGCTGGACAATGGCATCAGGTGCAAAGACAAAGTGTCTTACTGCTGTGGTGTGGAAAAGATGGAGGAGAGGCAGCTAACATGCCAGGGTTACCAACTGCCCACCATGGTGGTGACTGAGTGTGGCTGCCAGAAATGTGTGGACACCAAGGCTATCGTGCATGGTAGGGCCATTGCTGCAGACAATGGTGAGCCAATGAGATTTGGCCATATCTTTATGAATGGAGTCAGAATTAGCCGCACAGGCTACAAAGGTACATTCTCCATCCAGGTTCCTCCAGACACAGAGAGGCTAGTCCTGACTTTTGTGGACAACATGCAGAAATTTGTCAACACCACAAAGGTACTTCCATTTAACACCAAAGGAGGGGCTGTTTACCATGAGATCAAACTTCTAAGAAAGAAGGCCCCTGTCACCATCAGCTCCACTGAAACCAACACTCTGGAGCTTGGGGAAGTGGAGGGCCAAGAGGCAATGGTTCAGATTCAGATTCCTCCCCATTCTTTCTATAAGGAGAATGGAGAAGTCTTCACAGGCAATGTCAATGCTAGTGTAACATTTCTTGACCCAAGAGATGTTTCCACAGCTGCTGCAGCTCAAAGTGATCTAAATTTTGTAGGAGATGAAGGAGATACCCTGCCACTGAGAACCTATGGTATGTTCTCAGTTGACTTTAGGGGGGAGGAAAGCAACGAGCCCTTGAACGCAGGTGAAGTAAAGGTGCTCCTAGATTCTGCTCAGGTGACAATGCTGGAGCACCTTGACACCATGAAGCTGTGGTCACTGAATCCTGATACTGGTCTGTGGGAGGAGGAAGGAAGTCTACAGGTGGAGAAAAAAAGAAGAGGCAAAAGGGAGGAGAGAACCTTTCTGATTGGTAACATGGAAATCAGAGAGAGACGGCTGTTTAACCTGGATGTACCAGAGAACCGCAGGTGTTATGTGAAAGTGAGGGCTTTCCGCAGTGAGCGCTTCATGCCCAGTGAGCAGGTGGAGGGAGTTGTGGTGAGTCTCATAAACATGGAGCCCACAGCTGGCTACTCCTCTAACCCACGTGCCTGGGGTCGATTTGATAGTGTCATCACTGGCCCCAATGGTGCCTGTCTTCCTGCCTTCTGTGATGAACAAAAAGCTGATGCCTACTCTGCCTATGTCATGGCAAACCTTGGAGGGGAGGAACTAGAGGCTGTCCCTTCTGCTCCCAAATTCAATCCCAACCTCATTGGGGTGCCCCAACCTTACCTGGGTAAACTCAACTACAAGCGGTCTGACCATGAAGACCCCAGGGTAAAAAAAACAGCATTCAGCATTAATGTGGCAAAACCAAGTCCAAACACAGCCGAGGAAGGCAACGGACCAGTGTACGCATTTGAGAAATTGAAAGAATGTGAGGAGGCACCATTCAGTGCAGCACACTTTCGCTTTTCAAGAGTGGAAGGAGACCGCTATGATTACAACACAGTGCCGTTCAATGAAGATGACCCAATGAGCTGGACAGAGGACTACCTGAGCTGGTGGCCCAAGCCCATGGAATACCGAGCCTGCTACATTAAAGTCAAAATCAACAGCCCACATGAGATCAATGTGCGGTCACGTAACATGGGTGGCACCCATCCCAAGACAGTTGGCCAGCTCTATGGCCTCAGAGATACTCGCAGTATCCGTGACATGGACCAGACAACGGTATCAGCTGTGTGCGTGGAGTTCAAATGCAGTGGAATGCTGTATGACCAGGAACGTGTCGATCGTACCCTGGTGAAGGTGATTCCACAAGGAAGCTGTAAGAGAGATCAGGTCAACACAATGCTTCAGGAATACCTGGTCAACCACCTGCCCCTAGCAGTCAACAATGACACCAACGAGTTCACCATGCTAGCGCCTCTTGATCCTCTAGGCCATAACTACGGAATTTATACAGTGACAGACCAGGATCCCCGTACAGCCAAAGAGATTGCACTTGGACGTTGCTTTGATGGGTCCTCAGATGGTACATCTCGTGTTATGAAGAGCAACGAGGGTGTGGCGCTGACGTTCACCTGTGGAGATCGTGAGGTGTCACGCCAGAGTGTCTTTCAAGCACAGCAGAGTTCTCAAGGTTTGACAGCAACAAGTGTCGTGAGAGAAGGCAGGCAGAACCGACGCCGGCAGAGGGCCAATGCACCTCGCAGCAGTCGCAGACGTAGCACCAGAAATCCTACAGGAAGACGCACAGACACCACAAGCTAAACACTGAAGGTCAACATGGAAGACCAAATGTTACCTACAATGAGGATGAGAGTGGAGAGTGTTAACCATGCTTTGATACAAATATTTTATATTGACTTTTTTTTCAAATTAATTGAATATGTAACTGAACAAAGCTACACCTACTTCTTGCAGCATCTTCCCAAAGAATAGCTGCAATATTTCTCTGTCATATTACATACATTTTCAACTGTACTGTCGTAAATATTTACTTGAAACTGTAAATAGAGTATTTATTGCACATGCCTTAAAAATAAGTAATCAGTGAGCTGGTTGGTGTTACATTTACAATTCTTTCATTGATGTTGTACACAAAGACAAACACAGCTTGTCCTTTTGACCAGTGATTTATTAAATTAGATGCTTAAAAAACACTGCAGATGCTGTATTTTCCACGGTATAATGTATCCAATTGTCCATGTAACATTGAAACTGGTCAAAATTGCTAGAAAAGAAAAGGAGAAATAACGCCCCTTTCAACTAACTGTAGCCCATATGAAGACATGGTGGGGTGAAGCCCATAAGCCCCCGCTCCTCATCACACTTGATACAAGCCTGCAGAAGCAATGATTAGGAGACCAGTTGTAGCAAGTTTATCCTCTTGCCTGATCCATACTTTTTCTGCATTAGTACAAATCAAATTAGTAAATTACATTTTTGTCATGCACAAAAAATACCTATATGCACTCTTTGCTCCAAATTTTCAAGGATATTCCAGAGATGTATCAAGAGAATGGCTGTGAGGTTTTAAAGTCACATTTATTATACTTGTCTATCCCTTTTATCTTACAATGAATGTCATGTGCTCTCTCACAACTACTACTTACATGTTGCATCAGTCTCAAAATCACCCAAATGCAACCTTTCCAGAGATAAAATTGAATAATGTACTGAATAATTGTTCTGCATTTGGCAACCAAAGTTATAGATACTATATACTTTCCTGTAAGAGAACCATCCACAGGTAAGTGAGACCTATAATATATACATGACATTCTGGTTAAAGAATTTGCATAGAACCTTGTGTTTCTATGTCACTACACTTATAACTGCAATACTATATCTGCCATTTTGACAGGAGCAACATTTAATAAAAAATGAGCCCAGCAAAACTCAAGACAACAGCAGTTAAAATGTATTCTCCATTGAAGCTGGGTCACCCAACAGTTACTACATGATTATGTGTGTGTGTGTGTGTGTGTGTGAGTCGAGGCTGAATGAGACTGAGAAAAGGCAATTCCATATGTATGAACATAAAGTGTTGGTGAGACTGGATGCTCCCTGGTATAGTCCCTCTGGTCACTGAAGCAAAATGAAGGGGGCAACACATAGTTCAGATTTTCCAGGATGGCACTGGACAGCATGAGAAGGTACAGCTGCATTTTTGAGGGTTGGGAGGGGGAAAGGGCAGTAGTGATGGAGCCAGTGTCACATGAAGTCCTCATAGTCTTGGGCGTATCCACCATCAAACGCTGCATAGTCAAGGTCATCTCTCAGCTGTGCTTTCAACCCACCTCCAGGTAAGACTCCTTTCTTCTTCTTCTTTCCTTTGTTTTGCTGTAAAGGCAAATAAGTCACTTTAAACAGTATAAATTATATATGAATACATATTTGCAGCAAAAAGGCTTTCTGATTTGACCTGAGAATTCTGTGGTTGAACAATGCAACAAACAAAATTATTCATGTGTATTCAGCTGACATGTTACACATTACACTTGAATTTACAAAGATATTACCACTGATTTAGATTCAGTATAGACACCACATTGAATGTTAAAGTCAATTATAAGCACACATCAAGTAACAAGGCAAGGTAAACAGCACCCCCTACTGAATATGAACATAAGATCTGAATTATCTATGAGAAAATACCAGAAATTAAGCATGTGGCCACTCACTTTTTCTTGTTTCTGTTTTTCACTAAGTAGGACTGACAGGGAATTACTGATTTTCTTCAAGTCATCTACTTCCACTGTAAGAGGGAAAAGAAAAATGGTTATTGGTCAAGCCTACTTTGACTGACATGGTGAATATGGGTAATAATCAGTAGTTCAGTAAAAATTTGAGTAAAAGATGCTTACATGAAATACAGAGTTCCCGAAACAATGAATCCAAGAAACTTGAATAATGCACAGATTTTTCAAACTGGGATATCTTTTCTTTCAGCAATTTTTCAAACTCTGTGAAGTCTTCTTTGGAAGATGGACACATGGCATCAATCCCACTGACACTGTTTGAAGTGCTGCTAACACCTGAAAAAAAATGTAAAAAGCAGTTTGATGTAACATTAACAGATGTAACAGGACATTCACAATCAGATGCAAAGCTCTGCTTTTATATTGGACATCCAGTGTGTTGCAACAATCTAGTGCAAGGGTATAGATCTGAGCTGAATTTTTGAGGGTGCTGAAATTATAGCATTAACAAAAATTACAGCACAGAAAAAGCAAAATAGGTTGGGCTCATTTGGAAACAGTATTGCCATTACATAATTTTTCCACCAGAGATTACTAGCAAGCTGATTTTTAAATACCATTGTCAGTCTTGGTCTCAAAAATGTGGTGTCAGTCGGGCCACAGACTATACAATATATTCACACTGGTTTAACAACATGCAATTACCTCCGCCAAGGATGGGGGAAGAAACCATTAAATTTTGGTGTGGATCCAATTAAAGGGGTAGATCCAGGGTTTTTTTTTTTTTTTTTTTTTTTTAAATCACTTTCAATCACTTAAATGTCTTAAATTTGCTTTTTGCTCATATTTTTTCTATATTTTCATCAGTTTCTCAGGACTGTATAGTTTGGTGCAAATCCAGATAGTTATGCGGATCGGACAAACGTGTAGGATTGTTTGGCCTTTGTGGGCGTATGCACTCGAGTGAGTGCCATTCTTTCATTAAAAAACAAAACAAAATGAAAAACATAGCTTTGTTAAAGCATGTTTAAAGGTGATTTGACACACTGTACTTGAAAAATTCTTAATGATGCTTCTGCTTTTAGTGAAACAACATACACAGGACAGGCTTAGAAAACAGCCATAAGGGTTCATAAATCCTTATATGTTGTGACAAACTGGTTACAAAGAGGGTTTTGTTGGTGGAAAAAAAAAACTTGGAATATCTTAGAAAAGCATGTTATTTTTGTAGATCCTGACACATCCAAAGTCTATATACATGGCACAGCTAAGAATGAGTATATGAGCAGGTTCAAATTAAAATTAATCACGAGTTGCAAAAACAGATACTGCATCTACAGTATCTGTTTTTGAAAAGTGGAAACCATGGTAACAATCAAGCAAAGACTTAAGTATTCCAGGCATAATTTAACATGAAATATAAATTTAAGTTGCATACTATCTTAAAAAGGTTTACAACAGTTTTACAGTTTCATGTGCACAAATTTAAGCATTATGTATTGTGGAATACTACTGATTAAAATGTTTTCTCCTTCATCTGAAAGGTGAACCTGTCTTACCAAAAGCATCTTTTGCTAGCTCCAAGTCTGCATCTTCCTGTAATTTCTTCAGTCTTAACTTCTCTTCGAGTTGTTCTTCAGGAGTGAGCTCTTCTACCTGTATTAACAGATAACACAAATATTAAAACATTATTAGATATGACAGTGGGCACAATAGTTTTGTGTCTCATAGAGAAAACTGTTAAAGCCATAAGAGGTTAAAAAGAAACTCACTTTATTCTGCAGCTGTTTATCCTTCAGTTCCTGTTGTTTCTTCTTTAACCGATTTTCTTTCTCTTTGATCTTCTCACTCAATTTTTTCTTTTCAGAAACTTTTGTCTCTGACAATTAAAACAATGGAATAAGAAAAATGTAAATGTGAAGAAAATGAAGGCAATTTAGCCTCTGTTTAACATACAATACAATTAATCCTGTTCTTGTGGGAAAAAAGTGACAGTTAAATACATACCTGTTATTTTCACCTCTCCTTTTTTCTCCTCCTCTTCTTCCTCATCATCCCAGTTGTCCTGTGAATAAAAAAAAAAAGGTGGGATAGTTATCATTCATTATTCAAGCTACATTGGCAAGCTGTGTAAAAAAACATTGAGACAAAAATTAATTTATGTTATAAAATAAATGAGTCTGTTGAAAAGTTTATATCATGCATCTGAATAATTAGGACATATGACTGACTAACATAAAAAGTACAATATAGGTGGGTGAATGTAGGTAACAAAAGTATATAATGCTGGATAAATTAGGGATAAACTAGGGATGGGTGATATTAACCTAAATTATAACATTTTGGTGAAATCAAATTATCTCAAGTGATATTTTGTTGTTATACAAATATTTGTTGTCAGATGAATCAATCTTTACAAATTGTGACTAAAAAAATCAAAATTAGTTCAGTTAATTTTTCTTTGAAACATTTAAATACTCTGAATTTTGACAGTGGCTCATTGCTTTTTAATTATGTCATGAGTGACTTTGTATACACCTCCCATATTGTGATATATAGGAAAACCTCAATATTAATATTGCATTAATAATTTCACCTATCCTACTTAATGTTGCCATAAGAAAGCACCACAAGTGCTGGGGACTGATCCAAAAACCAAGTACAAACACGCAGTTCAAGTCTGCCAAGTAGTCAGTGTTGTAATGCACTCCAATAATATCCACTTAATCGCTGTTAAACATTTAAATCCTATCCCTTAATTTCATTCAGTAATTACAGGTCTTTTCCCATATATACTTATCTGAAAAAGTCAGTACTTTACAAACTGTAAATGAAACAACTATTTTAAACATAGCGATAGACATATTACTCTTTGACCTGTTTGCAGTCTATGGTTTTGACAAACAGGCTGTGGTATTTGAGCATACTGTAAATACAAGAATAACTCAGTACAATCCATTTAGGATTGCAAACTCATTTAATTTATGTAGTTGCATGTTGGTCTTTGGTTTGCCACAAGCACTTTACCCTGCTTGCTGAATAAAACCACAGTTTGTACTCCAGAGGACATGAAATCATCACTTTCTTTAGTTTAGGTACCATATGTGACAGAAACCTGAACAATTGAAGAGGCCTCTACCAGCATTTTCCCTGGGTCAATTATCTGAGGTTTCTGGACAACGACAATGTCAACATTCAGGTAATAACCACCTGTAATGCACCATCAACTGAATACCAGTCTCCTACAAAACGCCTGCTGTCGGAAACTTCTAGGCCTAGTTCTTGGCTCAGTTGAGTCATCAACCCAGATGATGATTTCATGTGATTGTGGCTAAAGTTGGTTAGCACGCTAACGCTGCCTCATGTTAAACGAAACTCTTTTGGAATTCAGGACAACACAATTATTAACCCCACACAACCATTTCACACAACCAGCTTTGGAAAATGATAAAATAACCGTCTACACTAACCAAGTACTCAAAACCACGTACTTTAACGACGCTATCGTCGAGGTTACCTAACAGTAAAGCTCATTTTAGACGCAAGCTGACAGGGGAGCTAGCGAGTTTGCTAGCTAAGTGGCCCGGGAAGAGGTTAGCTTCAAGCTACGTTATCCAAATTAAGCTCGGCTATCCAATAATTACATCCCTCTTTATCCCTCAAACTAAAAACAGACAATGTTAGCTTCCAGAAAGCAGGTTTAATCCAAACCCGTTAACCAGTGCGCTAACATCCATTGTGGTGACGGTATGTTACGGCAGTTGAAAACCGAGTAGTAGCCAACCGTTAGCTAAGCTGGAGTTACTACGGCATGCCTGCCGGAGCCACATGAGTTAGCCGTCAGCTAACACAAAGCTAACACCGACTCAGGGGTTAGGGCTGACAGGCAGCCAGGGACCGCGGTGAAGCATGGCACCACAGCCGGGGCTACGGTATTTCTACCCACCGCTAGCTTCACACTTACCGACTGGACCCGCTATCCGCTCGCCTAACGTTCATCCGACAACCGTTGGCTTCGTTAAAACACAGGCCGTGTAAGGGTTTGTCGTGTTAATTTACCTTAACATCTTCCTCTTCGTCTTCGCCTTCCCATTTGTCCATCGCTGCCGCCTTTTTAATCGGCTCGTCGGGCTCGAAGTTGTCAGCGTCTGTAAAAACGACAACATGAAATCCGTTAGTCCGATCCACAACAAACAAGCGAGTTTGACTATAACGAAGTGCTACGCCTGTGAAACAAAGCCTGTGTCATAGCGGATGATGTACAGATAGCTATCCTTCCCAACTTAGTTTCTCACCCCAGTCCGCCATGTCGGCTGTGTTGGTTGTGTTTGACAGGCTCGCCGTTGAGTCAGTGCTGCAGCCCGCTGGCCACGTACAGGAACAGCTCCCACCTCCTGGACGTCACAGTCGGCTTATCTAACGTCCTCTCTGCCCTAGACCACCTCAGGCAACATGACACTGATCGGCTCCCCGGGTATTTTTATTTGAATTAAATAATAAACACAAGGGCCTTGCGCTTGATACGGTATATACATTATGTCAGCATGTTGCCCATATTCATAACTGCCCTTTTTTTATTTGCAATCAGTAAATAAGGAAATTGAAGTTAGTGAGCAAGTCAAATTCTGACTTACATTTTCATCATTTTTTATTTAAAATATCAGAACCTCAAAACGTTCAATATTCACTACATCACTGCCACTTCAGCATAGTTGATAGGAATTTGGTTTAGTGAGTTCCTCCACAATAAAAAGACAAAAATGACAATGATAAGGGAAATGCTTTCAGTACCACAAAATCAGCTATGTGTAGCTCTATATGTGAGGATGCTTTCCAAAAATAATGTATTGAATCAACTTTGGGGAAAAGTTGGGATGGGAAAATGGGGGAAAAAAAGTCAAATAAATTTTTGTTTTGACCACCTTTTGCCTTTAAAACAGCATAAAGTTTCCTCGGGACACTTGTGCACAGTTTTTCTAGGGCAGATAGGTTGTTGCAAGCTTCTTTGAGAGTTTGAATCCTACCACATTTTTTCTGTGGAGTTAATCTATCTCAGTTTCTTCTGTCTCTTCATGTGATCCCAGACTGACTCCATGATGTTGAGATCAAGGTTAAGGAGTGCGCACACCATCTGGTGCAGGACACCTTGTTCTTATTGTCACTGAAGATAGTTATTTTTGGCTCTGGTTGTATTTTTGGGGTCATTGTCACACTGCAGAATATATTTAGGACAGATCAGTCACCTCCCTGATGGTATTGTGTGATGATAAGAATCTAAACATCTAAAGTTTCTAAAACCTTTGCAGAGTAATATACAGTACATACCCTTACAAAAACAGCATTTCATTTTATACAATCTTACAGATAAGTCCATAATTATTATATTTAACTTACTATCCTATAATGTTGACCTAAACAGTAAAATAACTAATAAAAATGTATATAAGTTTATATAAATATACATAGTTTGTTAATAACTCTACAGCCTTCTTTAATAGCTGGGAGCTGTATGCCTACATACCCTAGATTGTCATATATAAACATCAAACATTATACATAGTCTTAATACCAATGTGAGATATTAATGATTAGTGTGAGAAGATCATTGTCATTCCACTTTGTGTGCATGAGTGCTAAAAACAGACAGTCGACCAGAGGCAGAGTGCTTCACTTTAATAATTTAGGTCAATATTTATCACACCAGGAAGTGTGCACAACAATACAAAGCTCACAGCAAAATAGACTGAAGTTGACCAATACTAGTAAAATCAGGTCTTATTGAGTATTATGTACCCATTATGTAATCAAGATAGCTAACAATCCATATATAAATGTAGCAAAGATTAAAGCTCTGAGAAAAATATTATATAATTTCACAAAAAAAAAAAAAAAATATATATATATATATAACTTTGTAGATTTGCAAAACAACTTTGATTTGTTCATTGTAACCGTAATAACTTAGTTACATTTATATTTTCAGTGTTTGGGCTGCTTTTCTGGGTATGGCGTCACATCCCTGAGAAGGATCCATTGGGACAGTAGGGTTCATACAGGTTTATCAAAATAAAAATAAATGAATAATCCTATGGATGTTGGTTAGACTTGGTGGATATATTGTTGTTACTGTGAAAATGTTTTTGCTCTCTCCTCTCTGAATTAAACTTTTCGATTGGTTAGTTTTGTGCTCAATGTTGATATATTAAAGTGATAACTACATAAAATAAATTACAGTCTCACTGAATACAGTATAGAGAAATCCTGAAGTGCTGCCTATTTCAAAGAGGTATGGTATTGCACAGATCAATGAGATCATCTTGGTTTTGTGGGCGAGGAGGTGTCTCCAGATCCAACAGGGGTGAGCAGGGTCATGTGCCAGGGCAGATCAGGTCAGGCCAGGGCAGGACAATCAGCAGCATCAGCAGTCCCAGTATGAGACACAGAGGACTGTGGCTCAGTGCCAGCCCCAGTGACTTCCCTATAGGGACACAGTGAAACCAATACAAATGTAGAGCCATGCAAAATATGATCCCTGCGGATTATCTGTCTTTGTATATTATCATTAAAAAAAACACTGTGAAACAGATTTTAGAGTATTTGACTTCACTTTCTGAGTTGTCCAGTTAATAAACACTGTCACAGCATCTAAAATGACATTCCAGTGTAAGTGGCACATTTGAATAAAGCAATAAATAGAATAATACTTAACTCAAGCAAACCATTTCTGCTTATTTTTTAAATAAAATTTTAATCTATGACGCCACAGAAAGAACGTGACTTTCACAATTACTCTCAATGTGAGTATCATCCGTTATGCAAGGGCTGCTATAAAATAAACATCTTACAAACACTGTGGTTCCATAAACTCAGCCCCTCATGCAGATATATAACTGTGAGCTTAGTTAATTAAAGCAGTACAAGGAGTTTTGTACTGTGTCCCAATTCTACACTACATACTACTCAAACCACAATTTTGAGTATGAACTGTGTTTTGCGCTGAATAAAAAAATTCAAAAGGCATTTGTGTAGGTTTTGCAAAACATCTATCACTGTAAAACACCCACTGGTACGTTGAGACTAAAGTGCTGAAATCATCAAATAGACAGCACCAGTTTTTTTTTACAAGGGTTATCTCTCTTTTCTGTGAACAAAAACTTTAACCATTAAAAAAAAAGATTCTACAATTATATTAAAAGATCTAAATATAGGGGATTTACATACACTTAAGAAAGTCTATTTGCATTGTGTTTTTTGAGTATGTTGCTGATACGCAAAGGAGATAGAGGAGCTACTTACAGCTGATAAGCAAAATTAAAACAAATAGCAGATGATGGTGAGACAGCTCCAGGATGATCTCAGACAAAAAAACAAAAAATAAATTATTATATCTTTGTAAAAACATTTAGCTTTTTCTTTGTAAATATAATTAGGCAATAGCTTTCCATGGTAGTAGTTGGAGTGATATTGGTCAGCGCACATCTTGTATCATTTCCCTTTGGAGCAAACACCAAGTACGTCATTTCTTGTATACTAACTTAAAAAAGGAGTATTAGTATATAATACAGTATACTATAGTGTATAGTATTAGTATGGAATTGGGACGCAACTTTGGTTAGAGCTTTAAGGGAGATGTTAAATAAAATGAATTCTGTGAAGGAAAATTGAGAAAATCTTTACAATTTCTAAGAGAGTTCCAATATTTCAGTGGTTTACCTCTGAAGTCTACAGGCCTGTTCTCCCAGGGTGTCAGCACCATAGCCAGAGCTGTCCTCTGAACATCTGACAGAGCGGACAGCTGCTCATTAGTTACTGCTGTCGCCTGCTCATAGGAGAACATGCTGATCTGTCTGTGGTTTAATGCCACCTTGAGGAAGTGACAAAACAGAGACACACATTAAACAGAGAAGCTGATGGGCAGAGATAAGATGAGACAACATGGACTTGTTAAAATGAATGAGGATGTATGTAGGTGTCAAAAAGTCATTGGATTTGGTATCCTCAAAAAAAAAAGGCTGCAGAATGCTTTAAAAAGTCTTGCATATTTTAAAATATATTTTTGTCTTTAATATTTTCTCTTGTCAGCTGTGCTGCCTTACAAAGACAAAAACCAGTAATTGCCAAAACAATGAGGTTGAGAAAAAAGGGCTTGAAGTTTCTGTGTAACACATAGAAAGTTTATGCCCTTATTTTGAAAGTTTCAAGGCAA
The DNA here is from genome assembly GCF_046630095.1 of Trachinotus anak. Lineage (NCBI taxonomy): Eukaryota > Metazoa > Chordata > Actinopteri > Carangiformes > Carangidae > Trachinotus > Trachinotus anak. The sequence continues at coordinate 18,483,097 of NW_027273862.1, read as the reverse complement.
TGTAACCTTTTAAAGTACACTGTCCCTAGTTGGCTTTCTGTGACAGAGCTGAGGTTTATTTCACACTAACTGTAAGCTGTTTTCACTTAAACTGTACATTTCTAAGGCTTAAATATTCTATATATATTAAAACAGTAAAACAGATGCAGAAGAATAATGCAAATTTTACACACAGTGTTCACAGAAGGAAACACATTTTAACATCAGAATATTTTTCATACGGTAAATGGTATGGTTAGCAAAAACCTAAATCATTTTCAAGTCCAGATCACATTAATTCAATGAATTATGTCCTTAGGAATCATCGTTATATAACTCTGGGAAGTAGTGAAAAAATTATAGTTATAGAATAATAAATAATTCGAGATGATATTGGCCCTAATGGTTTTCCATCGCACTTACATTCTTTGGCCTGTTTGACAAGGCATTAAACTTAGTTCTGTGTGGTGTAAAAAAAAAAAAAGTCTTAAATTTAACTTGCTGAACCTTGCAGAAACCTGGATAAATATACCAACATGAACATAGATGAAGATACTTTGGACCCCAAAGGACAAAATTAATAAAAAGCCCCGAAATCCTCCTAAATCACAAGAGCCTGTGAATATAGTTTTGTTGTTTTATTAAAAGTGAACTTACATAAAACCGTGCGGGTGGTATCATTGAGATAGCTGTAGGTGTGATTCCTTCTATCTGCTCTTTCACCAAAGCTGACATGGCAAAGTCTGGCAGACCAGCTGTAGAGAGTGGAAAATGTTTGAAAGAGAGCGAAGTAGGTCACCTGAGTCAGACACGAGACGCTAAAAGTATGCCAAGAAAATAAATAATACAAATAAGATGGCTTTAATTTAAGATTGTGAGCACACAGTGCATGATGCTGAACAACAACATATCAGGCAGAGACCATACCTGCCAGAACTCCGATCTCAATGAAGACATCAGTTCCCCATGAGCTTATGGATCCAAAAGCAAGGCTGTGGGTCAGCAGACCAACAAGAGCCTCCAGCTGCTCCTCCGAGCAGGACAGTGTCAGCTGACCCAGCCAGAGCACCGCCTTACTGCAGCCACCACGGGGGGAGGGGGGGGGACAACACGAGAAGAGAGTAAATTTGAATGTCAATTATCAGTTATGTCAATTATCAGGGCTCAAAAAAAGCGTTAGAAGCATCTTCACAACATGTTAAAATATCTGTTGTCATTTGCTCACCTGAATTCTACGGCATTGAAAGAGTTCATCTCTGCGGTTTTAGCTCCACACACAATATATCCCATGGCCACCAGCATGCTGGAGTCAAGCTGGCTCGGGCTCTGTCTGGTGGAGTTTAACACGGCAGTAAAGAGTGCAGCCAGCTAGGATGAAAACAAGAGTTATGATCCAGACATGCTCTTTTAATGTGCACTCAGTATATTAGGTACAGTTAGCTGAAACTAATGCAGTCTAATACAACAGCCCTGCAAAAAGTCCTGCTGTTTTTAGAGAGGAGCTGATTCAGCTTTATGTTCATTTTGAAAGCTATAGGTTACTGTGCTGTTATTTATTTTTTTATTTATTATGATTTATTAATTATAATGGGTAATACTGAGAGGAGTTTCTAATATTTAGTCTACTCTCATTGGACTAAATGGGATCAATAAAACTTTAGAAAAAGAGGTTTGTCTCTATCCTCTCCTTTGTGCTGTTGTTCTTTGCCTTTGTTATCCCACTTATACCATAATCACTTGTCAAAATTTCATCAAATTTAAAGTATCACTTGTCCAGTAGTTAATGTGAGCATTATAGTAAGGTGATGTAATATGTTAACTGCTGCAGCCAAAGCAGCTACCTGTCTGTTGCTCCAAGCACTGACAGCACCCAGAGCAGCTATGGTCCCCCGCTCAGTCAGTCGGAGGCTGCTCAGCTCCTCTACTGTCAGTTCTGTTGCTATTCCACCCAGCTGAGAGATCACAGATTGGGAGAAGGAGGAGGCGGGGCCGTATATCTTCATGTACAGGTGTCATTCCAGAGGGACCCAGCAAAAACAGAGCAGACACACACTATTAAGACCTGTGTCTGAGGACGGGAAGCTACCCCGTATATTCTTAAATTAAACATTTGTAATGAATTAGACAACAAAATAATCTCACCTGTTTAACCCTCTTGAGCACCTGGCTGCGTTGGTAGGATGCAAGAAATGGGTCATAACCCATTAGCTCCAGACAATTGGAGAAGGCTGATGGAGACATGCTTGTCAGACTGCTGGAGGTCCAGGCTGCGGGAGCTATTGTATGTAGAATCTCACAGGTAGGAACCATAGGGGTCGCTGGTCAATGACACAGACACAAATATCTGATCACAAGATGCTGATGACACACAGCATATGACTTCGTGTAAAGCATATAACAAGAACTTCTATTAAAGTTAAAAATATTGTGGTTTTATTTTTATTTATTATTATTATTGCCTTGGTTCTGAAGCTGACTTTTGGCATATTTCCCAAAATGTCAAACTATTCCTTTAGAGAGGACCATAGTGGTTATTTGTGGAGATTTTAGGAACCAAAGTGATGCTCACGTGACAGAGGATTTATTTTGAGGAAGCCCAGGAAAAACTGAAGGACAAACTGCTGCTTTTGAAAAAATTCCATCTTCTCGTTCTTGTTCAAACAGTGGCTCCCCACATCCCCATGTTCCCACCGACGCTGGTTCATGAACAACTTCTCTATATGCCCCACGGTCATCAATGCCTGTGGGAATACAAACAACAACAACACACATATGCACATGTAGAGACACAGATACACGCTGATGGTTTATGGGAAAACAGGGACTCCATCACCTGATCCTGACACCTACTGGAGATGTGACACCTGAGGGATTTATTTACATGGCCTCCTGGACCTGGCCTGGTAAAGGAATCAAGTAACAATCCCAACACCTCACAAAGGATTTCTGGACATCGAATGAATCTGTTACAGGAGTGAGGTTTAAATTTTCCTAAATCTGAGGATCAATTAAGATGCAATACCAAAATGAATCAAAATACAGTAGTGAACTCACCATGGAAATCTCCTGCAGACTGCTCTCAGGCAGGAAAAAGAGAAACCGGTCCACCTGACTGAGTGTTGTCTGGTTCCAGTTCTTCACTGGGCTGAGAGGAAACATTAGAACACTTCATCATCTTCACTCAATTTCCTTCAATCTGAATAGCTGGTATGCAAACAGCTTTTTGTCATATGAAACCTCTCACATATAATTTTGACATTTATCATGTTTTCCCCCCTAAGTATAAATCTCTCACTCTACAGGTTGAAGAAATCCCACATACAAACTTTAAAATCCTACTCTACTGGATAAACCCTAAAACGGATATCATTTTCTTCGATATCGATTTCTTTAGATGATCGCAATAGAAACTGGAAAATCTGCTGATTAACTCAGTTCTCCGAATGATAAAATATAATATACATGAACCTAAATTCACTAAAACTCACACACATTTAATGCTTTGTAACAATAACAAATTTTAGTTGAGCTGCAAATGTAAAAGCTTTAAGAGAACTGTCAACGTGTAAAACTTTACAAATCCATAGAGCTTGACTGTATTAACATTTTCATTTAAACCAAAGACCAATTATGTTATTTTATTTTTATTTATTTTATGTCATTTCATCATGTATCATTTTATTTATGTATTAAATAAAAATAAATCAAATTATGTTACATGATGATGATATTTTTATTTTCATAATTTAATTATTATGCTTTTCTCTTCACTCATCAGACACATGCCCAGCATATGCAATGGTGTTGTTATACTGCATTGTTCAATAAAACACAATTATTTACTGTACTTAATGTATTTTGTCGCCTCAACAGTTCAAACTTTCAGTTTGGGGTGATAATGTTACCCAAAGGCAGCAGGTTCTTGCAGGATACGAGCCACTATGTCCATCTTGCTCCTGGTGTAGCAGAGCCCCAGAAGGAAATACAGATTGTCCGTGAAGAAGCTGCGGTCCACCTGAATGAAAACCTCATCCACCACAAACGGTGCCATAACGCCCAGTGAACGAAACTCTTCCTCAGTGAACACCCCTGTGTACATGCCCTGCAGAGAAAAAGTCCATATATCACTGATCACACTGCAAATACAACAACACTTGAAAATCTTGCTCTTTTCAAACTTGGCTTCCATGTTATTCTTGTTTCTCTGCCTTTTAACTTTTTTAAATGGTAGAGCGATCTGAACAGCAACAGTGTAGCTAAACTGACCATCCCCTGCACCATTTTGTCCACCAGCAGCTCCTGTTTTGTTCTAGCCAGCAAGAGAAAGTGATGAGGGTCCTGAATAATCATCTTCCTCAGAGTGTCCATCATGGCTGGAGGAAACTTCTTAATAGTGCTCACACTGCGAATAACCACACAAACAGAATTATAAACAATATTTTTCATTAAACTGTCAATAAATCTATACATCACTATTCATAAACTGCGTTAAAACCAATAAAAAAAAATCAGGTTTGGCCAAGTCTTGTTTCTGGACAGTAAGGTAGTAAATACCTTAGCCAAGTTTGAATAAAAAAAAATGTAAAAAAAAATTTCCAGATGGAGAGAGAGAATTTTCTTGCCTGATTTTTTTCTGGGCCAATAAAGATGGCTCCAGAATGAAGCATACCATTCAACTATTTTCTCTTTTAATAGATCAAACATGTACAAGTACACAAGGTTTCTCATAGCTTTCCTGACAAGAAGTGAAGGGTTTCGACATGTCATTCTTAACTACTCATTATGAGACAAAGAAATATCTGAAAGTTATGTGAACACATTAACAGTGGACCGATTAATGCCGACTTGTAACTTACGGCATGGACAGGGCAATCTCAGCACCAAGATCTTTAAGCAGTTCAGAGAAGAACTCCAGCTGATACAGCTCCTCAATCACACACTTTTTCTGTCCAGAAGAACAAAGCCATGTGACAATGGACATTTAGATGTAGATATATATCACATGCATCCTACTGCGAAAGAATAAAATAAAATATCTTATAGACAGTAGAATGGTAAGTTTACCAGTGAGGTGTGAAGAGGACCTGGCTGCTGCCTGAAGACAGCCAGGATTCTTATCACTCCAGAAGGTGATGAATCAGCCTGAAAATGTTCCTTTAATACCTTGCAACTGACACCTTGACCCAGTGTTCCCAGACTCCTGATTACATGAAATAATGCATCAAATAATGCTACAAAGAATCAGAAAGAGACTGAGAAAAATGAACTTTTAGTGCCATATAGTATTGAAAGGAATGAACACATTTATCACAGAAAGGACCTGTACTTACAGAAAATGTTGTTTCACTACATCAGATTTAGTATCAAGCAGCTCTCTGAAAATTGCTTTAGCCTGGGGAAAAAAATGGAAAATAGAAACAAATGTTTAGTAGTTGTTGTAACATGCTGCTTTATGCAGGTTCTGTGACGCAGTTTTCATGATCAGGGACAAGAGCAATTTGATAATAGGACAATTTGTGTTTTTGTCGTTTGTATTCACAGGCGAGTCCATTCATAGTGTCAGTGTTGATGACGTCTCCACTTAATAATTCAGCAGCTAATCAAGACACTGTCATATGCACCCTCTCATGACAACAGAGGAAGCACAAAGATATCATAACACAAAGTAAGAGTCACCGGGTCAGGGTTAGATGCTTTCACATATTCAAACACTGTAAGTGACACTGTGTTTGAGAACTGACTGAAGGTTTGATGCCCAATGCGGCCAATCATCAATTTATCTCTGTTAATCTGTATATTTAAGCTTTTTCCTATTTTTGTGTACAAGCAAAACAAAGTTTCCTGGGCCTCCCTGAGGTCAAAAGATAAATCTAACACACACATTTTATACAAGATAGTGCAAAATATAACTAACTATTTACCACTCTGCATATGCACCCTGTGATGCAAGATGGGCTGTGCAATACCTGCTGTGTGTTCCAGGGTTTTGTGTATAGATTGGTGCTGTTGTTCACAAGCAGACGAGTCCTGGCCAGGACACTGAGCAGGGGCGTGCAATAGAGCAAAGGCTCCACATCATCCAACCAACTGACCACTTCTGGGAAACCCTGGTCAGAACAGAGGTGAGATAACACAGGGAACAGTGTTACAGTTTGTCCAGAAGAAAAAAACAACATAACAACATAACTATAATTAGTCCAAAAGCTCAAATATGAAATGTACCAAGAGAAAGTGAAAAGCTTTACTCTTTTATTTGCATTATATACAATGTCCTGTGTTTGAAGTGAGTGAAATTAGAGCAGTGATAAGATATTGCATTATAATAATAGTAATAGTATTATGTCTCTTATATGTCATTCAACTCAACTGTGCATTTTATTATACATTTCTTATTCCAGTTTTCTTTCATTTTGTTTTTCTTTCCGCCTTATTTTAAACACTTTAAAATGATCCCTTGAATAACTTAAAAAATGAGATTTTTCCATAAAATTCTTCAAGTTATTATGAATGTGTCTCCACACTCTTATAGTTCTACCCATAGTTTGGTGGAGATAGCATTGGCTTGTGGTGGGCTGAGGCCTGGTGTGTGCTGGGCCATGGCGGGCAGCGATGACAGCAGCCTGTCCGAGGTGAGGGTCAACAAGGTCTCTGTCTTCATTCCCACAATGAGGGAGCCGAGCTCCTGCAGCTGGCCTGGAGTGGTCAGCTGGGCAGAGGGGAGGAAGGTGTGAGGGTCAGGGTGCAGAGAGTCTCCCTATAGTAAATTAACATTGTGATGCATTCACAAATTAACTCACTGTGGTAGTCGAGGAAAGTTTGTCTACAATTACGGAAGCCTGAAAAACATACAGAGCAATAGCAAATGAATAAAAATAAATTACCTTTCAAGTGGTGATTTTAACTGGTAATTGACTGGTGTGTCATGTGTTCTGTATCAGCTTGCTCCAGCTCTGTATCAAGTTTATATTAGGTAGAATATATTAATGTCCGAGATGCAGTCTTCACCATTATCCTCAAGACGCTCTCTGACATATAAATGCAAGACAACAGCTGTGAGGCTGAGGTAAAAGCAAAAGGCTCCAGTTCAGATGATAGCTGAGGGTGAAGTGAAGCTCAGGTCTTTGCCTCATGAGCTATCTCACCTCAGGGATCAGTGTGCTGAAGACTGACTGCCTGTCAGCTGTTCCTCAGCAGCTACAGGCTCCACCAGCTGCCAGGAAACCCAACCATGTATAACAATTAAGGGCTTGTTCAGCGAAAGGGACTGAATAAATTCCCACTCACTAACACCTGATGTTTGTTTTAGAGTCATTTCAATAGTCAGTAAATGATGTGTGTGTTTGCCACTTCCTAAGTCGTCTACTGTACATTACAGGTGGAGTACGCTTCTCTACCTGTGCAGGGCTGAAGGAAACAGAGTCGAGAGCAGGGAGGACAGCGTACAGCTGTGACGGTGTGAGACCCTGCAGAAAAGTCACACCCAACAAGGGCAGGAGGTGGGCGAGCTCTGCCAGTCGACCAGGACTGAGTGAAGAGGGGACCTGCAGTTCTGTGCTGTTCAGTAACAAACTGGAAATCTACACAAGAGACAGAGACAGTATATATATAAAAATATCACAAATACTTCTTAATTGCAATTGTTAAGTGAAAGCACAAATATGAAAAACAACAAAGAAACCAATTATTAAGTTTTCTGTTCTTACCAGATGGTTGGGAAGGCTGAGTCCCTCACGTGTGCAGTTCATAACGATGTCCTGGATGACACTGAAGGCCCCAGTGCCTTTGTACACAAGGAGGTCCTTTGGGTCAGCCAGGCATGAGAGTTTACCCAGCCTAAAATTACAAACACTGTTTTAACACACACCTACCTGAGAACAGACAAGAGTTTTACTTTCAAAAACATTTTGGGAAACAAAACACATAATTTAAGATCATCAGTGAGACTGTACAGCATTTATGGGGTTGAGTCTGCAGAGGTCTTTCCTTAAGGTTCAGTGATGGTATTACCCATAGCACAAATGACCATTGCATATCCGTAAGATATTTAAATCTTAAGGCCACAAATGAAAAAGAGAAAGGTGTTAGCAGTACAGTAGTTGATATAGTTATTTGTCTCAATTTTTAAAAAAGAGAGGATTTATTTCTGACAGTTATCATCTACAGGTCATATTTGTTTTTTTCTTTTTGCCATTACTTATTACTTACTTTATTACTTATTTACTCTATTTGTTTTCTTATTGTTTGATCAAAATTATTAGCTACTTATAATTTTCCCTAATGTCATTTACCCCTTTAAAAAATAAAAAAAGTATACTAACAGGGGACATGTCTCTCATGTCTAATTAACGGTTTCTATAGACAGAGGTGGGAGGCGCCTCCGTACAGTTATTCCCAACCTGGTAAAATCCTGAGCTGTCAGGTTTGTGAAGGTGCTGATGAGGCTGTGAGCGATGAAGTCCTGCTTTAGAGAAGTGAGGGTGTTTCTCTGCAACACTTCCAGCCCATCCAACAGCTGTGGATAAAAAGAACAGAAATAGAAATAAATATATATATATTTCTGAAAGTATCTATTAATTCAATGTAACAACAAAATCACATGCTGCTCGCTGGTGATAAAAAAATATGATAATAGAAATAATGAATCTCTGGGAAACAGCTAGCCTAGATCTGTTCAAAGGAAACACAATCTGTCTAGGGGCACATCTAAAGCTCACTCATTAGCACATTTTATCTTGTTTATCTTATAATACAATGCATAATACACAATAATACATACAAAAATACGTCAGATTGTGGTTTTTCTCTATGTTTTTGCCAAGCTAAGTGAACTAGCTGCTGGATACAGCTGAATATTCAATTGGCAGACATGAGAGTTGTATCAATCTTCTAATTTAACTCTTGGTAGGGAATTAGCATATTTCCAAAAACATCAAACTGATCATGTCATTCATGTTTCAGTGCTGAAAGGTCAGCAACAGACTACTTTCCGGTCATTGTTAATTCATGTGTTCCTATCTTTACTTATTGAACATTAGTGACAAGCATATGACACACATTGGTGGTGACAGAGAAAGAAGACGCTGTCTGAGCTTTCTTTTGACCAGTATGTGACAAGTAGCCCTGCTGTGCCCCGGGGCTAATCGAACTCACAGAGTCCTGGTTTCTCGGGTTTCCCAGCCAGGTGTCAGAGCTCAGAGGTGCTGTTACCTGAGCAGATGAGAGGTGTTGGAAGTTGCGGAAGGGCAGGTAGGTGATCAGGTTTCCAGTGTCCCTGATGAGTGACTGATGACCTCTGCTGATGTTGGATGAGGGCATAACTTTGCTGTACCACAAGCCAAATGCCTCCCGCTGGTCCAGAGTCATGTACCCAAGGTTTCTGTTAATGGTCTCCTTCCTAAAAAGAATTGTTTAAACTTTAGCGGTACAGTGGAACTGTTCCTTTATAGCAGTTTCATTGAATACTTGCAAACATATTATATGTGGCCTTTGAAAGTTTGCATTCAAGCCATTAACACATCGTGGGAGGTCATTTATCACAGTAAGCCAGGTACAAATAAAAAGGAACTGCTTGACATTTTGGGCAGTGTGTTTATTATTTGTCTTCTTGTTGAGCTATGATGAGAAGATTAATCCCACTTTTATGCCTCATTGTTAACACTACAGCCAGGACGCAATAAACCTGCCTTATGCTTGTAGTATAAAAACTGGAAACATGGGGAAACAGCTAGACTAGCTCCATCTAAAGGTAAAATAATCAACTCATTAGCATGTGATATCACTTTTGTTTAATCTGTACAAAAACCTACATGTAAAAACAGCAACTTGTGGTTCTATATGGGTAAGGTTTTATATCTTTGGACAGAGCCAAGCTACCTATTTTTTGTTATTGCCAGTCTTCATTGTAAGACAAGCTTGTGGCCTGCTGGCTCCAGCTACATACAGTATTTAGCCTGTAGATGTCATAGTGGGATCTAACTCTCAGCAGTAAAGTGAATAAGCCTATTTAGTAAAACATCAAGCTATTTCTTCAAGTGGGATGTGGCAAGGAAGGTCAGTACCACTCTCAGCTGTAGTCATAAACAGTTGTATATGCTGATGTACTGTTGTATTGTCTTGCAGCAACAAAAACAAAGAAAAAAGTAACTAGGTGATTATATAGCATTTCAAAAACATTGTTTTGCTCTCATAAGTGATATTTTTCCTAATCTTAGATATTACTGTACCATCTCGCCTTCTGGCCTTTGGTGATGTTTATGTTTGACTGTGATGCGAGATACAGTATATCTAGTACCTGATTCAAGCTGAAATACAGACTTTGTTGCTGTTCTACATTTAAGGACCCATGAATCAACATCAAATACCTACACACACACACACACTAGAAGCTCCTTCTAGATTGTAATCTAGTCAGTGAACTAGTTTCCTTTACTTGCTATGTATAATGCATGTTCCTGACACCTCGGGGTGCAATGACACATCAATTCTCACGGAAGCCTGACACCCGGCCTCTGACCAGATGGAAGCAATAATGTATGTAGGAAAGTGAGACTGCATGATTGTGCAACATTGAAATAAATCAGGCTGTTCACCACATACTGATGTAACAAGGAGACAAACTCAGCAACCACTTTGTTTGACGCACACAAATAATTCTTAGTAAGATCTCTAAACCTTTCACAGGCATCTGCCACAATTATAATATGTTGAATATGACCAGGTTGTTAGAATAAACTAAATTCATTGCATTCTCCCAACAGAAGTGTCCATTTGTCTAATGCATAGGCATGCCACCATAAATGCATAGACTCTGTCAACATGTAACACTCTCAGCCAGCTTTTAGGAACAGGTTTAACCTAGAGATATATACTTGTGACCTCCATGCCTCAGGTTCAACAGCATCTCTAAACATGTATTCCTACTCACACAGTTTCCCAATTGGCTTAATAAAATACTCTATCCTACAAGTCATCCACCAACTGGGGATTCTGGTATAACTTCACCTACTGGCAAAGTGCACAGAGGAACAATCTTGGGGTGGAAAGGTCCAGCAACAGAAAAACAATTGATTTAAACACATTTGCCCAGACATTGTGCAAAATATTCCAGAGCACCACAGAAATAATACTGCTGCTGGAATAATCACTGATAAATGTGCTTTATAATCGTGGGTAATGGGTCATTAGAGACGACAAACTTACACCATCACTTACACAATGGCGTTGTTCTGCAGTGAGGGCAGAGCTTGGATGTCGGCTGAGCTAGCTGAGGCCAGCAGGGGAGCCAGCTCAGGGAAGAGACTACCATCCTTTACCACGTGGGTCTGGAGCAGCACTGACACCATGGTGGACAGGTACTTATCAGGCAACTGGGAGACAGAAGCAAATGCCAGTTTTGTATCAGCAAGAATGTGGACTGTGACGCTATGCACGAAACACAGAAGCAAGAATTACAGGAAAAAGCAGGAGGAGAGAGCCACATGTGGTCAGTGTATAGGTTTCACATGGATGTGAAAGGTTGTGCTTATTCACCTGCAGCGTATCCTTGTTTCTGCTGTAGTACTGAAGGATCAGTCTGATGGTGGAGATGTGAGCTGCACTGAGCACTGACCTGAGGCGGCTCAGTGGTATACTGAAGTACTCCTGGAAACACAGACGCATGAGGGTATTAGTCCAAACAAACATGAAAAAAGAGACAATAAAGACATGTGTTTTCAACTTTACATTTTCATTTAGGTAATGATACTATAGCTTGCCTTGATGACAGATAATTCATCACCGGTCACATCTCTTGCTGTCTGCATCAAGCTGGTTAGTACTGTCTACAGGAGGGAAACACACACGTACATAGAGTTGAGAGACTATCTTAAGGCATTAATGGCAATATATAATCTGGGAGTCTGTTTTGAGACATTACTGTAATTGTCAACTCAAGTGTGAGCCTGTAGAGACCACACACAAAGGAAGAGATTCATCATGTCAATATTCGTGACAGGAGTGCAACAGTACACCCGCTGTAGGCTGCCTGTACACTGGAGATCAACTGCTATACAGTGACACTAATGGTAACTGATATGGATGAATAATTAGATAAACTGTAAAGTCAATGAATTGTTCTACGCAGAAACTGATTGAGCCCGCATGAATAAAAGATGAAGGAGAATCTCTATTCACACCATGCTCTGATTAACCTGCAGGTTACATTTCCAAGAAAAGTGCTGAATTACAGTATTCTTCATTAGTTCTCATTGATCAACAGATTCCTGTTCTCACAGTAAAAATGGCAAAAAGTTAAAATCCCCAACCTTGACCAACTGAAACAGTAAAATGCTGCTTAGCTATTATTGAATGAGTAATGATAATCCAGTAATATAATAGTATGAACAGCAGTCAGTGCAAAATGACTCAGTAAAGTTACCCAGGTACTGTACTTTTTACTCTACATCTGGCTGATAATAGTTACTTTGCATATACAGACTATTAATACAAAATATAAATCAATCATCAATTATGATGCAGTATTATTGATTCAGCTGCCCATAATATATATCATTTCGAAATTAGTGCTTTTACTTTTGGTACTTTAAGTACATTTTGATGCTAATACTTATGTACTTTTGAATACACTTACTTTTACTACACTGTGGAATTTGTGCATTTACCTTTATTAAGTAAGTACTTCCTCCACCAGCAAGTGTACCACTAACAAGGATTGTTATTCTGAGTAATTAGTAATTTTACTTTTGATAGTTTCAGCAGATTTTGCTAGTAATACTTTTCCTTGAGTGACATTTTAAATGCAGAACTAGTAACTGCAATAGTGTAATAGAGCATTTCTATATTTCAGTGAAGCTACTTTAAATAAAGAATGTGAATACTTCTTTCACTGCTGTTAGCAAAATGCTTTTCTTTTCAAACGGTTTTCTTTTCAAAATACCTACCCCGAAGCACTGGAGCAAGACCCTCTTTTTGTCAAAGTTGTTTTCCCTCTCGAGATAGCGAACTACAGACGCTAACACACTGAGTCTTATGTTTTCTGTGACATGCAGCGAGGTGTTCTGGACCTCCTCCAGGGCCAATAGGATCACCACAGTAGTGCTGACTGCCTGCTCCAACACTGTAGCCACAGGTGGAGTCAGCAGATCCTCCACCCTGGACCTCAGACTCTCCACCCAGCAGCGCACTATCATCTGCAGGGCCATACTTTGACTGGCCCCGGGCTGGCAGGCTGAGGTGAAGTCAGCTGAGCAGGTCCAGTTGAACTGCTTCACCAGGTTTCTGGCCAGGCAAGAATTAGGGTCTGTAGTGGTGCTGTTTTTGCTGGTGGTAGTGGTGTAGTTGGTGTAGGTGGTACATGTGCTGCTCACCCATACACTGGACGGCTCCCGGGACAGCAAAAAAAGAAGTAATGTGTTAGGGCAGATAGAGGAGACAAAATTGGCCTGGTCGTGCTCCCAGCAGAGAGTCAGGAGGGCTGCATCTGGAAGAGATACACTCCAGCTGGAGTACTGGCACTGTTCAGCAGGGTTGAATCCGGTCAGGTCACCTCCTTCTCCCTCACCACCATCACCAGGAGATACCCCGGGATTTGAATGGTTGGCGCAGTGCTGTACTAACCAGGTGTTGTCCTGATTGGTCAACAAGTTCTGGAGGATGGTATCATTGTTGCAGACTTTGGAGGTGAAGTTAAACGGGTCAGTCTCAGCGCAGAGAGCTAGCTCAGTCATGTCCACGATGATGGGACGGGTCCACTCAGAGTACTTGCACACCTAAAGTACAGATCATTTGAATACATGATCAGAATACAAACTTTGCACTTCTGCGCAGTTTTAAAATGACATTTGAACTTGTTTTCTTTAGCGGTTTACTAGTTGTTTTGTGCAGAATGAACAGAAGAGTTCATTTACATGCTCGGAATGTTGTGCTGATGATGGTCCTTTGACTGAAATGTTCACTTTTTGTCACATTTTGTCAGTTGCCTTTTGCACAGGGAATAAATTAAATCTTTTTGCATGTAAAGATCCTCTCCTACTTTTTTGTCAGTGTGCAGCCAATGTTTCTATGAAATGAAACTTAAAGATTAAATTTTTTCTTTCTTTTTTTGTGCATACAATTTGATCAGACTTTGGATACACAGATCCATGTCATCCGGGTAAAATACCCACCTGTGGTACCACCTTTATGTCCTCCATGTCTGTGCACACCGATATCAGCCATTTGTTCTGAGGGTTTTGTAACAGCTTTTCAAACACAGACGCCTTGCAGCAGACGTTCTTCTGAAAAGCCAGCTGATCATTCTGCCAGCAGAAGCCGACCACCGAATCGTCCACCTGCCGCTCTCCCCACGTGTGGTAGTCACACCAGTCTGCGATGTTGAAGGGCTGGGTTGGCTCAGTGGTTGGAAAGGTAAGAGAGGTGTCACAGTGATTCTCAAGCCAAGCATTTGCCTCATTACTCAGCAGGCTGTCTAGAAAAGTTTTGTTGGAGCAAACCTCTTTAGCAAAACCACTCTGATCAAGGCGGATGCATTGTAACAAAACATCTGTGGTGATTTGCGTCATATCATGCCACTTGGAGTAATGACAAGAATCTAACATTAAGGAATTCGTGTCAGGGAATAGTGGTGGAGGGGGTAATTTTGTGCAGTTAGGCATGAAGTGGAAATTTTCAGGGTTGGAGAATAAAAGCATGAAGAATCCTGTGTGCTCACAGATGAGTTTGGTCAGTCTGGGACTGTCCAGACTCATGCAGAACTCCAGTAAGGGGGGGTCCACGGGCATTGTGGGCTGGTCAATCCACTGCTCATAGACGCAGAAATGACTCACCATGTACCCAAAGTCTGCAGAGGAGTTGGCACAGTATGCATACAGCCAGCTGTTCATCTGGTCTGAGAGCAACTTCCTCATCAACGAAGCATTATTACACACCTGCTTCACAAACTCCTCGCGTTCGTTATCACTGCACAGTGTCACAAGGACAGCATCCACCACCTTGTTTTCTAACCAGCTGTTGTAGTTACAGGCGAGCAGTTTGAGGTTGGGGGCTTCTCTTGCTACTCGATGAGGCGTAAATTGAGGAGGGAGGGAAAGAGTCTTAGGGGGAGGGGTGACAGCAGGGAAAGGCTGTGTATCCCCAACATTGCAGTCAGGTGACCTGCTGAGGAGTGGAGACACCAGAGCTTGAATAACATAACACATGTTGCTCCACACCTGCTCTATCTGGGTAGGGTCGAGGGAGCTTAGTGCCTGGCACAAGCTGAGCACAGATGTAGACGATGCAGCTCTTGAACCTGTGAGGATGTCAGCGCACAGTGTGTCATTGAGCCTGGCCAGATTATGGCGATCGCACTTGAGAAGGATGTCGTGGTTTTTCTCTGCTGCCTCTGAGACGCTGCGCTGAAAGGGAGCTCGGAGAGGACTCTGGCACTCCGGCCCTGGATACGTGCACAGAGACTGTTCTGGAGCCAGGAAGATGTCCAGGAGGATGTCTACGATGGAGTGGGTGAAGGACCAGCTCACATTGTGGTTCATCCCCCTAAACAAAACAGGCATTTAATAGTTAATTGTTAAGAATCAGATTTATTTTATTTGAATCTAAATCCCCATGCATTGTTTATATCCATCCATCTATATCCTCTTCTGGGTAACGTAACAATCTCACAGGTTTACGTTGTGGCCCCCAGTTTGGCATGACAGATGGGTCTAAATACTGCAACAGCCATGAGCTTGGCCTTGTATTAGCTAGAAACCAGTCAGAGGCATAAATTAAAGCCCAAGTGAATTCAAAACACTATCATTTTAGGTGTGAACAAAACACATTGCCTTTGTCGCTAAATTCACAAATGTTAATACTGGTATATGTTAGTGAACTTATTTAAGCTGCAGACTGTGAAATCAGTTTTCTCAGCAGTGTAATGTTTAGCTTCCACTCATCATTAGTCAGGGCTCATTTGCTCATTGCAGCACATTTGGCTTGTGATTTGTTGTTTCTGGCCAAAATACAACTAAGCTTCTTTTTTTTGTGTACCTTTGACTTTTTCAAACATGTTTGCAAATTAGAGAGTTTCATGCCAATAGAGCCAAAGAACTGCTCCAGCCCTGAGTCACCAAACACTGTCTGGAAAGCGAGTGGGACTTCTACTCCCGGAACCGGGAGTGCGAGAAACAGCAACATGAATATGTGCAGGCACGGCACAAACAAAACGCACACTCAGTCTTAAAATCTTTGCTCCACAGCGCTATTAGTGGTCAAAAGCTCCACTGGATTCAAGCGTTAATCTGAATTTCAAGAATGACTTACCACATAATGAGCTGCTTGAGATCTCCTGCAAAACAAGTGGGAAACCAATTCAATAAACTATAACGTAAAGTTGAGAAAAAAAATGACATGGCATGACTGAATTGTTTACACTGACAGAGAATTCTTATTTTACCTTGCTTACAGGTCTCTTGTCCATCTAAAGATGGTATTCTCATTCCAAACTGTAAAGCTATTTTGATGTAGTCCATTGGTACTTGGAGTAACGTTGCCATGAACTTTGAGACGTTTGTCACAGCTGCATCCACAAGGCCGCTCACAGCACTGATCAGATTCCCAGAGAGAGGGATACTTGACAGTAAATTTATAAAGGTTTGCTGAAGACCATTTAATGTTGTCGCCACCGTTTCCCCCATCCTGAGGTAGGCCCTGGAGAAGCTGTGTGACTCTGCGTCACTGTTCAGAGGAGTGCATGTCTGGGATCTCAGAGACGACACAAACATCAGTAGTGGCTTCCCTAACTCCAGAGACACAGTCTTTGTTAATTCTGCCTCCAGTCCACAGTCCTGCTTCCCGGACAAAATACAAACTAAAATTTTGGGAAGGTCATCTATGAATCTCTCTCTCAGCAGTGGTTGGAAGAGAGCATACAGGTTACTCAATACACCATAATATGCATCTAAGAAAAACTTCTCTCCTGTGGGAGAGACGATGAAGCTGCGTGTGTTTTCATTTTCACTGGACAGAGAGTGGATCTGATTAATGACCTTCTGGATGGCCTCCTCAGGAGCCTGGTCATTCTGTCTTTGTATGACTTTGGGTTGCGAATACACTTGCTTGACATCACCTATGATCCCTGTAGATAAAAAAAAAAGAAGGAAATATTCATTTCTGTTGGCCCACAGACACAATTGTTTATCTAGCCTACTTTTTTGCTATTGTGCAAATTGGAAAGTCACAGCACATACAACACATCAAGGACTGTGTGACAGGAATTTTATTTTAATTGTTATCTAGCTGGTTAATTCCCATTGAGGTTAGAAACGTCTTTTATTATTCCTTTGTTCAAGGCTTGGTAAAAAAAAACAAAAACAAATTACTGCCTCAAATATTAACTTAGCTGTGTTCATACTGTAAACTATTATTATAGGCTAATATTAATATTAATGAAGCCTTTTTAACAGGTCATGACTTTTGCACCTCTACATTGTTTTTATTTGACAATGTGTGCTGGATGGTTTTTTAATTAAGACTTGACTGAACGTTTCTGAAATGCTATTTTGTACTTACCCAACAGGATGCACACCATGCAAGCAGCTGGTGTCGACCGCATTGTAAGTCCCCTTAATCAAACGCAAGCAGGCAACCACTCCGGATAATAATTAAAAAAATAAAAATATATATATATTCCTCTTTGTTTTAACCTGTTGATGCAGCAGAGATGTTCAGCTGAGGCAGAAGAGTCGGACTGAGAACAGGCGTCATACTGGTTTAACCGCAGAGTCGGGGTTCACACACACACACACACACACAACAAAACGCATTCAACCAGCTTGTCGCTCATCCTTCAAAGATCCCCTGCGCCCATGGTCAGGCCGAGGTGCTGATCCCTCTTACACGCCGCTCTGCTCCCGGCGGCTGCAGCCTCCTCACCTGCGCGTCGGCCTGCAACTCTACACCTGCCCTGAGAGCTGCGTAATCAAGGACGGCGGCGAGGGCCGCAGAGGTAGGTGCGAAGCTCAGGCTGTGAAAAGTAGAGGGGATTTCAGCAACAAGCTCGGCCACCGGTGCTGAATTATTAACGGGGTGTGTTGATTAACTCCTCAGACTGAAACCCGAGTCCTGTCAGAGCAGCCAGAAGACACCAGACTGACGGCCGAAGGATACTCATGACATCTGGCGCAGACAACCTCTAATCCCCATGTACAACCTGATGTTGTCTGAGGGGCTGTGATGCAGGAAGCAATGAGTACATGAAGCAAAGCAAATGAAAATGGCCTCAGGTAGTCCCAAGAAAGCACAAGTTAGCCTGTAACCAGGGATAGATTGTAATCTATTATTTCTAACGGTTTTTGTGCGTTAATGTAAGTTAATTTGTTTGTACATTGCTTTATGTGTGCTGTTTTAGATAAACGCAGCTTTACCAAATACAATTTAACACCTTAAATGAAAAATGAAGCAGTCATCATCCATTCATTGTGCATTTAAAAACTAATTTTAAGTTAATTAAATCAGTAATAATGGGAAAACAATGTCCACTTTCATTACTTGGCAAATTCTAAAAGACTATAAATTAAAATTACACTCTACTGAAATAAATACTCATCAGTTGGGCCTATATGAATTGAATACATTCAAAAAAAAGTTTGTTTTTTTAAGTCTGTAGGTCTATACTTTAATGCTATTACTATTAATGAAGTCTGTCCCTGTTGTTTTAGTCGGGGAAAGTGCTACAACTATCTCTTCATTCTTAAGCATGAATGTAAGTGTAATGTAACTGTACCATCACAATGCACCATTCCTCTATTCTCCCATGAATTGTTCCACATCTTCAACATCATCTCACACAGTCCAAAGAAATAAAAACAATGGGTATGCAAGAGGGTTTTAACTTTAAAACTTTGTTTCAGAAATTCAATGTAACTGTATATACACTTTACAATAGCATAGCCTGACGGCTAACAAAGATGTCTTAAAACATTTTTAAATACATCTTCCGCACAAATAGCAGTTCTTGCAAGTAAAATGGCTTAACGGATATTGGAAAAAAAAAATCATTAACACGGTTGCTTTTTTTCTGCAGAAAAAGTGCCATGAATAAAATTTAATTCAGGACTTTCCCACAAAGCAAGCTGTAGGCCTATTCTCTACATGCTAAATTTAACAGTTCAGTGACATAGCGCTAAACTAAACATACAGATATTTTTAAGAAAAAAAAACACTCCATTTGATGTAAAGTTAAATCTTCATTAATACATTTAAAAAGTAGATATGACATGCCTTTTGAAATCAAAAATACAAAAATTTTTCCTTACTTTAAGGATTTTTTTTTTTAAACATGAAGCTGCATGTATTGTACAACACTCAAGTGTACAATAAACTGGTAATGCACATAAAAACGAGCTGGATTAAAAGTATCAAATGCCTCCCACACATCCTTCACAAACAAGCCACTAGTGATAATCAACACTGCCCACTGAGTGGACGAGCACACCTGGGCTATATCGCACACTCCAGGTGAGGCTTGCATACTAAACGGTGGCAGTCAGGATGGTGAGAGGTCATGGGGGAAAGGGAGGGAACTACTATGTTGGGACCTCAAGACATGTTTCCTCTTCCATGCAACATTGTTCTTGCCTCCTCTTCAACATCTGACTGGCAGATGTGAGCTGGCATCCATCCTCATCTATTTGCTCTACTTGATGAGGGGAGAACACAGCAAGGAATTTGGAAAAATACTTAAAACTTCACCCCATGTACAATTTACATTCATAGTCTGGACATGTGTACTCATAACATTACGTCAGAGTAAACAATTGTGCCCTGTAACAATTTTACTTGAACACAAACTAATTCTAATTTCTGGAGAGTTACTAATGTCTGGTTAGAAAAGGCAAAGTCAGGCGGGAAACCATCTCTGAACAGAACCTGTGTTAAGCGGGTAGCAGGCGTTGTTTGTGCAGAGCACAGCAGGATTCACCTGGCATATTTACTCGTGGGGAGTGGTGGGGGGGGTCACAGTACACAACATAGACTGCACACTGAAAAAAATAAATGAGGGGCAGGGTGGGTGTCTCCAGGTTTCAGTATCGGCAGAGCTTTGAGGTCTGATTGTCTCTTTCCATCTAACCATTTTTGGGGGGGGGGGGGGGCTTGTGAGGAGTGAAATCGTATGGCACTGTACAAGCAACCCAGACAAATCCAAACACTCACATTTGCTTTAACATAAAATGCACTTTGATTCAAACTGAACAAGAACTGTAAAAAGTTCAACAATGCATGCCAAATTGTCACAAAGGTTCAAGTTGACTCTTAAGGGTTTGGCCTTTTTTTGACTGACAGGCATTTGATCTTTCTGTCTTTACCTCGCAGGTTTAGGCTTGTCAGGATGCCAATGTAACATCTACATGTCTGCCTACTGTTTGTCTCACTATTAAATAAATTAAGTTGAAACAACAGTGGGGTAAAATGTCAGTTTGGCTTGAGTGTCCAGGCTGAAGTCAGGCAGAAACACATTCATATAGTTACCGTTCTTAAACACAATGCTTTAAACTGTGCTATACAAAAAAGAAAAAAAAAAAGCTTAAAAGTACAAAGTATGAAACAGACAGGTAGAGGGGCAGTCAATGAAGCTGACAGTTAAAACAGTATGTTGCTGGTGCCAGATATGGCTGGTACAGGGTCTGGCCATAGATGTATATCATGGCCAGACTTCATGACACACTGGCAGAGATGTGCTACATTAGTCATAATGCTACTGACATAGCCATCAAATTACACGCCACAGCTAAAAGAAACAGAATTCTGATTTAGCCAGAATACTTGATTAGGAGTAAAAGACAATACTGATTATAGACAAATGACAAATCAAATACTATTATTAAAGAAAGGTTAACATTGACACATATCACTTTGAAAATGAATGCCCTCAGACCTTTACAATGTCAGATTTACAGGTAACAAGATTCTTAATCCTAACATTTAATTAAGGAGCCATGTTGTGTCCACAGTGAAGCCAACACACTGATTTAAACCTCTATTTGTTAGAGCGAGAACAAACTATACTTAAAGTCCTGGATTAATTCCATTTCATTTTACTATGCAGTGGACTCAATATGCAACCATGTTCTCCTAATAGGAAAAAGGCTTACAATAAAACTTACATGACCACTTTTAAAATATCATATCTTACAAACAGAAGTAAAACATTTTGAATATGTTACTTTTTTTTTTTAAACAATGAAACACCAGTTTTACCAGAAAAAAAACTGCAACCAACAATAGAAACTTGACTCAGCTACGGAGGAATGCATATGATTTTAAAGGCTACAGATTGTAGGCTTGCCAAACACCTAATCAGTGAGTGTGTGTGTGTGTGTGGCTAGGAGTAAACATACACACATGCACAGATCGATTTACAGGCCAGTCATTCCTGCTGAAAACCGCCTGTAGCCACAGAGTGTCGTTATTCATCAGTGTCAACAGCGTGAGCACCAGGGGTTGGTTGGGGTTCAGGGACTCGGTCAGGGTGGAGTTCCTCTTTACCAGGTGGCATTTTCATAACCACTAAACCAGCACCAAGACTTCAGAATTTAGTGTGGAGACGATATCCTGTTCCACAGCTGGAGAGTCAGTCAAAAAGAGGAGTCTACCTGGGCTTGTTCATAGTGTGTTTAGTTTCATCTATACATTTACATCATTAGAAAATGTCACCCGGATCTTTAAAAACGTTTTTCTTTTGAAGTTTTTTAAAAAGCAATGGCGGATTTAAAAACAAACAAAAAAAAAAAACAAACAAAAATGGGAAAAAGGCTAAAATTTTAACAGTAATGGCAATGTTGTAGTTTGTAATCCAAAGAAGGGCTTTTTACACGCATGTTGTTTTCAGTTTTTTCATGTTGTCCCGTTCTGAGAGACTGTGGTCCAGTTCAATCAGGAGGCAACAGGTCGTGAAGCCGGAACCGTTCCCGAACGTGCGGCCGCACATCCTCATTCTGACGAGTTCAGTAAGCAGAAGAACCATGACATGAGGAGATTAAAGAACCAATTAGATTACTTTAAGTGCAATGGTAAAACATTACTCTGATGTAGCTGCTGTAATAGGTCCAACATTAACTTCTGAGGTGTACGACATCTTACCATCTCAACCAATTTCTCCAGGAAGGGCACCAGCTTCAGCAGCTCATTGTCATTCTTGTCCATGAACCAGCTCTCAATGGGAATCCCATTGGACAACTTTCAGGACGAAAACAAAACAAAAAATACACGTCAATTGCCATCACATGAGTAACATCTTTCTATTTTTAACTAACCTGAAATGGGTCTCTCCAGTATGATTAGAGAACTGAAACCACAACTCCAAATTACAATCAAATTCCTTCAAAGTTATTAAAGTGATTGGACAGGTGAAATTTCTCAGAATAAACTAATATGCTTTTATGAAATATATTAAACTTCAGGGTAAACAAGCTGAGGAGCTTTATCACACAGAAAATGCCATATATCTAATAGGGTACTATTAAAAGATCTGGTCATCTGGTAAATAATTTGACGTAACCTGCAGCTGATTCAGCTCAGCAGTGACTAATCAGTGTCCTGTGCATGCTTCGTGGTAATTAGTCAAAGCAGCACATGACACTGTGGGGAAAAAAACATTCTGGGTTTTCACAATGTGGGAAAAGCCAAATGGGAGCCAAATGACTAAGCACAGACACCAGGCTGGAGTTTGGTTGATAATCATCAGTTGAGCACACAGAATCTGCATTGAGTTGCAGCAAGTTAAAATTTTGTTGTGTTATATAATTGTGTTAAATTCTGTCATTTGTGGCCAAAATCTGTATTTCCAAAGCAGGACTCTGAGCATAAACATAAAACTAAAAATTTTGCTCAATTCAATTGCATAAAGAAAATTACAATTACTCATATTTGTCGTTACCTAGATAACCAAGTTTTTATTTAGATGTTCACCTGATATGCAAAGGCTTGTGGTGAATTGTCGATGATGATGGTCTTTGACAGATCTCTGCCTAAGATATTGAGGTCCTTGATGTAGTTTCCCTGGACGCAAACACAATGCTCTCGAAACAACCTGTGTCTACAGTTTCAGTAGGGGATGAAAGGAAAGACGCAGGAGAAGAAAAATTAAAAATCAATCACTGACAAGATCAATTCAATAATTCAGAAACTGCATATGTTAGCGCCAATGCTATACATGGTGCTTCTTGAGCTTGACCCCTTTTCATTTAGGCTTTCATCAGCTTTTGAGTTTGTTGTGTAACTATAAAAGACTGACAACACACCGTACCTCACTAGCTGCTTTTTAGGATCCAAGATGTTGAGCAGTTTGTCTGCATACACCTTTTTTGAGGCTGTAAAAAGGATGATCTAGAAAAGGAAGAAGATAAAGGTCAAATTCTTCTAATCTGGTGCAATTAGGATTTATTAACTGGAGTAGCCAGGTTATATTTACCTCATAGATTTGAGACATGCGTTCCAGAAACTCTCTAAAGAAAGGCCTCAGGCGAACATAAACCTGCACATGATAGCAGACCGCAGGTAAGCAATCATTTAGGATCAATACATGACAAGGTTAAATGCAGATCATCACCACAAAAGATTAGAAGTATTTCAAGGGTTAATCCTATTAAAAAAATATTTCTTTTGGTATGTCTGTTAATGGAATAGTTCCCCAAATCTATGCCAAGCTTGTGTATCTTTGCAAGTACACAATCCTTCACTTAAGGCTTTTTGGAAATGTGACTTTAGCCCCCTCTAGTGGAAAGAACTAAGGGAAACAGTCCTGTAAGGCAGCACTTACCTGGTAAATGACATCCTGAAAGAGAACTGGGAAGGTAAGTGCTGCGTCCTCCAGCTCATTTAAACTGCAGTGAACCAATGTTTCATCCTACAGAAGAAAACAAAGAAACTGCTGCAAAACTTTTCAAATATCGGCATCAAAAATAACAATAAAACAAATAAAGAAAAATATATTTGTTGTACACTACAACTGACCAGGTCTAGGACCAGAGAGAATTCAGGTGTGCTGCGTGTCTTCAGTGGCAAGGCTGGCTTACGAGTGAGCTGCTCTTCTGTCAGTGGAGGGACGTGCTTGATGAAGAAATACCTACAAATCAAAACATCCCATAAAGCCCATCAATTAAAACATCAATTTAAACCATGGCATTCTAAGTAGTGGAAGTGGAATACCAACAAGTTTCACAGAAATGGATTTGATAGTTAACTTAAAGCACAGTGTGGAACTGGATCAACTTGTATTCAATCTGTATTCAGTATAATAACTAATTAAGACATCCTGATTTGGGGCCTTTTTTTAATTCACCCAGAGTCATCATACCTGGTGCCTCTGGATTGTACCCACAATTAAAAGCCTGCTGTCACTGACAAATGTCCTGTTTATATTTTGTCAAAATGGAAACTTTAACAGATGGGTCAAACTTGCTGCATTATTGTAGGTTAGGGTGTCAGGTTTTTGTCCAGATATTGTTTGCCTTAATGTTAGCTTTGACTTGGTCAAATCAAATGTCTGACTTTGCTATAAACAATGGCTCCATTTGCAGAAAGTAACCCAACTTTCAACATTTGTCCTATCCCTTGCTTCTCCCACAAGCTTGGTTAAACTATCCCACTACCCTTTACTTTCCAAATATCCTTATTTTGGGTTTTATTGTAAAATCTGTTCAGTGTGGTGTGGCTATAGGACTAAGAATTTTATGATGATGCAGTGTTTCACTCACGGGTCAAAGACTTCCCAGTCTTCCTCATAGGAAGCCTCTGGTGGTACTGCAGTGGGAGGAGAGTCCACATATGCCATATCTGGACTGCAGCCTGGAGCTTGGACCACAAGAGGAACAAGATGTTAAATTAACTTACTTTATTATTATTATTATTATTGTTATTATTAACATTTCAAAATCATGTTTTCTTAGCTGTGGTATCTACCTGTAAGGGGTGGAAGGTCGGCATCTGCAACAAGCTCTCCCTCCCCTGCAGTGGGAGGTACCTCGGGGATGTGGGGAGGTCGCAGAGGTGGCAGCTGTGATACACTAGAGTAAAAGTTAGTGGTGGCACACAGTTCCTGTGTGGATGTGGCTGTGCTGGTGGGTGTCTCCACAGCTTGCTCCATGTCCAGCTGCTTGACTATCTCCTCTGCCTCCAGTGCCTGGTCTGGAGAGTCAGAACCAGAGGAGGCTGAAATACAAATACAACAAAGAGGCGTTGTACTACAGTGGAGGAATATCAACATATGAGAACGAATGTGATCAAGCACTAACACAGAACTGGAGAGCAGCCTGACAGCACATCAGTGTTGCTAAGATTCTGCAGGAGCTCACTAGCCATACACAATAGCTTTGATGGTCTCTGTTTATGACGCTCGCCATGAACAGGCTACCTGAGGGTCTGCTTACCATTTTTAGCTGGTGAGAAGAAGTTGAAAACTGGGGAGAAGATGGTCCCAAGAAGGGTGGTTCTGGGAGGGCTGGTGGGCACCTCAACGGCTGTTGTCTCCTCCAGACTGCCATTGGGCTTCTCCTTACTCCTGTCATGATTGGTTGCCTCTGTTGAGAAGAAGTGACAAATTTTAGAGTTAATAGAGACTAGTGGAAAACTCAACCTGCAAGAAGGTATGAACAGTGGTGCAATGGTTAGCACCGTCCCCTCACTCAATCCCTAAAAGTACAGTGGTGTGTTCCAGCTGAAATTTCAAGCAGAGCACCCCCTGAAGTTGGAGGATCCTCACCAAGCCCGACATGTGCTCTACACATCAACAGTAGTGAAATCTGTGGTAATAAACTGTTTATTAGCACTTCTGACTTATTTACATCATTAAATCAGTGTACACACAGTACTGTCCAAATTCAACCTGTGGACATGTTGTAACGGTGCCTGTATATGCAAAATACCATGTAATGCCTTGTTATAAACAAGCAAGCAATCTACAATCACAGGCTTCCGGCTTGTACTGCAAAGCGATCAACTCAGGTGTGACATCATTCCAACCTCCGACATCCAGCTTCCAAGGTAAATGGAACACAGCGAAGCAGTATGACTACTGAATGAATGAATGAACAAACTTTTGATCATAAGAGCCCATAGATTCTATGTGCAAAGTTTTGTGCAGATCAGACTGAATGCCAAGGAGGAGTTTGAAAGAGTATGTCTTGCATATTTTCCGCAATTAAAAAAAAAAAAGGCATAAATGGGCTTATATCATAACATTACGCTAAATTCAGGAATGTGTGCATGTAGAGCTTTTGAATGTGCAATGTGCAATCTGGGAGTTACAGGCTTTCCTTGATTCTATGCCACCCCTTAAAATTTTACTTAAATATGTTTTACGGTGTATTCTGCCGTGCCACTTTTACCAGCAGAAAGATAAAAAAAATTATAATGATAATAAAAATGTTAGTGATTACAGTAGGGTTTCCAGCACCACTCGTACCGGGAGCCACGCTGCTTTGCATGTGTGGCCCCCAGTCCCCATGGGCTTGGACCCCTAATAAAAACTAGTGATCATCTTTTTTCTTGGAGCACTACTCACGTCCATTGATGGAGCCTCTCCTTCCAACCCTGCTGATAGTCCTGCGGGGGGTGTTGGTGTTTGGGGTGGTGGATGTGATTAGGTTGTTGTCCACATCACAGTGGAGGCGTGTCTTCTTGGCTGGGCTTTCCTGCTCCACCTGTGGGAGACAACACATAATACAGTAAACAGTTGTAATCAATGGCTAAAAACAATCATGACATGCACATTTAAAAAAACTACTAAAAGCCCCTAAACTCTATATAATTTTGGGCTGTTTCAGAGAAAGGCTGACGAATGTGAAAGAAAAGGTGTGGTTCTCGACTGCACTGTGAGACACATCTGCCAATGGCTGATTGAAAACTTTGAAGCCCAAGTGTCAAAATTCTGATGGTGATCGAAATTTAGGGACCTATGCCTACAAATCAAATCAGATCATGGCGAGACATGTCGCAGAACTTTGTAAAGTGTGCTTTTTTTTTCTTTAATGAAAAAGTGTAGCATGAGTGGTGTTCTTTCCTGTGACATCATAGCACTACAATTCACCAGAAATTAATTGCACTGATTTGCTATTAATATTGTGTAGTTTGACACAAATTGCAACTTAATTACAACTATCTTGCAAGGTACAACATGAAATGAACGTTCAAGCTCACCGTTGTCACACAGTTTACAGGGGCCTTAAGATCTCAATGGTCAAGACTAGGCAGAAGACTAGTGACAATGTAAAAGATTTCATTGTTCACTTGGGAGTTCAACAATAGATACCGATAGGCAGTAAAAACTTTAATTAAGAGGCAGTAAGTTAAAACTTTAGTTAAGGCAGTAAATTAAGACTTAATGAGGAAATACAGGATGGACCATGAAGTAACAATATTATGTAAAAACATGAAAAATCCCCCGTGTCTTTCCAGAGGAAAAGCTTGTTTTAGCCGAGTTGACTTTTCCACTTGTTACTACCTCCTGTCCCTGCACACCGACTCAGTGAGCCAAAAGCTAAAATTAGACCCGAGTCCGAGTTCTCAGACAAGCTGCTGCATTCCTCCAGACATTTCTTGGGAAACATGACACTCTGCACCAAGAAACACTGTATTTAACTCAACAGACCTGGAAAGCACAGACTAAGTACAGTTTTAAAATGGAGAAGTGGCAAAAAGCTTAGGTAACGCTGTTAAGCAAAACACACTGACAAGAGAAGGACAACTTTGTCTTCAACTACCAAATTTCAGGGCCTCCAGAAGGGGCACCACTCTCATTTGGGTTGAACTCAATTAAAAAGCAAGATCATTTGATGTGATCATAGAGGTAGTTACCTTAACAGCATTTCCTCTGATGAACTTTTTGATGGTCGAGAACAAGCCCCTCCCTCCACTGGTAGGCGTGTCCTCTTCTACTTCTGAATGCCTCCGCTTGGTCCGGGACGGGCGGCTTGCCACACTGGGGTTCGGCTGCTGAGACGCCTTACGCATTCTCAGCCTCATTGTTTTAGCAGTCACATGTAAGGCTGTTTTAGAAAATCAGACATTTGGAAAGACAGAAGGAGGAGAGATGGGAAATAATTTTAACTGTGCACGGTCATGGAAACAAATTTCAGCAAATGGTCAATTGTTAAGGTGGACAAACAGGTTGTTCTAATGGCCTGAACTGTTGGATAAGTCTGTGGGATGGATCTATGAGTACTGGAGTAATACTGGTGCATTTTCTGCCAACATCTGGATGCATTCAAGATCCCATTTCACTTACATCACAGTGGATCACGGCAGTCACAGCTGGCTTTACTTCCATCGTTCTACAAACACTCCCTACTATTAACAATGTGCACGCAGGATTAATGTTTAAGTAAAATACAGAAACTGAAATCAATAGGCACTGACAAAATTTTATAATGTGGCTAATTTGACCCAAAACTTTTCTTAAGGAAATACATTCCTTGTTCTCCAAAGCTGAGGGATTTAATTGGTCAGCGTTGTCCTCAAGTACATACAGGGAAAACTAAAAACTATTCACAGTCAACACAAATTGTCAGTCAAGCATGCCAGCCCTTTGCGCTTACGTAACAGCAGCTGGCTGCAAATGTGTCCGGACATATCCACAACCTGTCAGGAAGCCGAAACACACAATAGCACCTTCACAATACACGCTGTAGATCTCACATACTGTAAACGTCCTTCACTACATCTGCTTTACATTTACACAGGGGTGTATCAATGAATGTACTGTTGCTCAATCACATGGAAACAATAATACAAATAAGCACTTTAACAGCATCCAAGTACATGGTCACAGTCTCAGGCGGGAAAAATGGAACAAGCCTGAAGTTGTGACAGCTCAGAGTATTGAATAAATGTCAATGTCAAACATCAGCCAAACAAACACTTTTGTGAAGAGATTCAATAATACTGCTTTTAAGTTGATAATCTAATGTCTCAATATTTAATATTCAAGATTTATATATTCTCCAAGTTCATTTTAGAAAAATATAAAACTAAATATAAATATAAATTTATTTATATTTAAATATAAACATGTGCATGTTTATTTTAGAGGGGATCAAAGTGGAGCTCTTTGATCGAAATGCCTTGGTATTGCAACTTTGGGAAATCACCACTCATTTCCATCATGTTGAGAGACAACTCAATTATGAAAGGACATTTTTCTTCTACTGGACTAATGCAAGTAGAGGAAGAAATAAAACAGCTATTGACATCTTATCTATCTTAATTCTTTTGTGATTTTGGAAATCATTTAATGCTTAACATAAAACCAAAACAAATTCTAATTTGGGTACAGACATCACTGACACTGACACCATCCTTAATAAATTAACTTAGCCTGTAACATACTACTCTGTTAAGATCATACGACTTCAATACTGCACTAATCACAATACTATTGTACAAGGTAAACAGTTAGGTTTACTTCCCTTGTCCAATCCTGGACAAGGGATTTAATTTAATTTAATTTCAATTGGTTAAAACCTGCTTGAAAAACTATTTTGTCTACTACCCTATTAATTATTTACTTGCTTCACTTAGACTATGTAACACAGGAAAAACAGTACTACAGTGTTGCTAGTTTTTGCACTCAATTGTCAAAATAGAAGTAACACTTCTAATAAACATGTTGGTGAAGCTTGTCTTTCTTTTTTTGCTTAAACCGTAGATGTGCTAACTCAATAACATGGAAATTTTAAACTGCAGTATTAAGCGTTGCTGATCAAATCCCCAAATTCCACAGGTTGGCCCAAATCGATATATCTGATAGTGTTCTTCTGACCACAGCTTGTTTCTGCTAATGTAATATTAGGGTTCTTTCTTAAATATCCCCATAATTTCTAAAACCCTCCCCTTGTCACATTACAGAGAGCATTAATAGTTCACACTGTAACTATTTGGCCCCATGTGTTATTAAACGCAAAACCTAATATGTAAAAACCTTCAGATGCAGCAAACTGGTATTCTTCCTGACTCTTTATTGTATGAGACTCTGCATGTAATGTATTAAGTTTATCATACAGGTGTTGTTCTTACAGATATTACTACATCATAGCAATCACTTGTACTTTATGCTGTTCTTGTATTCTTTTCATTCTTTCCTTTCATGCCCTCAAGCATTGTATATATAAAACATCTTTTGCTGCTATATAAAAATCTAAATGAAGAGCCTGTTAAATTTAGTTACTATGTGATCAAACCTCCCCAAGGCAGGCATGACAGCAACACCACAGCTGCTAAACATCCTCCTTACTGAGAAATCACCCACTACACAAGGATCGTGCACATAGCTAGGTACGACCAAGTGAGCGGGAAATAAGAACATGCATGCCACTGAGACTGTAAGAGCCTGCTAGCAGACGCAGTGGAGAAACAAGCGAGGCCCTTCCTGCAGCCCCGTCCACTGTGCAAAAACTACTCCGAGGATAAGGTTAGCTAACTGGCGTAAGAAGTGGCTAACGCATATATCACAATGGAAGAATATAAAATCAAAGCACATAACACATCTGGCCCGGTTGCTAATTAAAGCGCAAATCAACGTTTGTAAAAGTTGCACTACATATTCACGACTAACAGCTAATCGAGCAGCTAGCTCGTTTAAGCTAACGCTACCTAAGCGAACTACAGGAGGTCGTGTGTAAGGCGCCAGGGTTTATGAAGGTGTGTAGAGTCTACGAAGAACAGTTTCTTTTAAACACTATCAGATTTTAAATTGCACCTAGAGACAACGTGACACTGTTAAACCATTACAACCCGGCACTCGGTAGCGTTAGCATTACAACAAGGCGAGCCCAAACAGGCTAACTTACCGTTAGCAAGCCAGTGCGGCATTGTAAGTTGAGCGAAATAAGGTTAAAACAATGAAATAAGGCAGGGGACATGAATTAGATGGCTAGTGTATAGTTTCCTGTGGGGTTTGACTGGACTGTCTATACGAATTACGTACAGGTTTAACGTTTGCGGCGTTTTGACAATGAAACTGATCAGACATTGTTAATCAAAACAGCTATAGCTGACACAGTAACGTTATCAACATGCACTGCTGATCCGGTCAGCGTTATCTTTACCGAGCAGTGCAATTGACGAGATTTCATTTCGCATGTGTGGTATACAAGGAGGCACAACTTAGCACCCCTTGGAAGGATATTAAATGTTGAGGACAGCATTAGCTGGCTAATGTAAAGCCAGCAAAGTT
Source organism: Trachinotus anak (assembly GCF_046630095.1). Lineage (NCBI taxonomy): Eukaryota > Metazoa > Chordata > Actinopteri > Carangiformes > Carangidae > Trachinotus > Trachinotus anak. Next base: position 18,451,917 of record NW_027273862.1, on the reverse strand, counting down.
CAGCTGTGGAACGCCAGTCTGGACGAGGTTTGCCTCAATGCAAGCTAGAGGACTTTACCTGACGTTAGTTTACGTTAACGGATCAATATTTAACACTATGTAGACTGTTAAATTTTGTAATCGTATTCTAGCAAGCGTTTGTTTAATGGTTTCATCACAAAGAGGAGTAGGAACCTAACATTTGCTCGAGTCAACCAGGAATTAGCCAGGTCCGAGGTAGGCCGTGTTTTAGCTGCACTTAGCTATGCAACCTAGCTTAGCACAGATAGCATAGCGTTAACCTAAACTAGCCTTCTAGAAATCTGCTTCGGGCTAACAGATGTGCATAGGCAGGGAAGGAAAATATTTATCCTGTCGTTAGCCAACATTACATAAACCGCAAGCCAAAGAAGACAAATGCAAGACTCGGGTTGATTAACGTTACCGACTTACTTTACAGTGACCCGCAGTATCTGGAGATAACGACTCAAGACCGATTCACCATCACAGCTGAAGAGGTGGTTGTTTTCGTGATCTGTTCCGACTTTTTCTGTGTCTCTACTCAAGGGCCGTCTTCGAAATGACACACCGTTGTGTTACCAGGCGCCATTTCCCGCCTCTGCTCAGTCTCTCCGAGGCAGATACCCGTATGGGACACAGACACACCCCCTTACCTCTCAAAAACACCAGCCACAGCCTGCAGCCAGGACTACCGCACGTCTTTTCTTCTTCCAGCTGTGATAAAGGTGGACTGCCCGTCTTTGTTGTTCCTCTTTTACGAGCAAGTATTAAATTACTTAATATCTAAGAGGTCAACAATCGATCGGACATTCATAAAATCCGTGCTGTAAATACTCAACAGATGTATTAATATGACTGAAAATCACAGGATATTACATTTATGAACCAAAGGCATTCAGGCTTTGCAGTAAGAAAGTAGATGACTTGAAAAGCTGTGCGACCAGAGTAATCCACAGGCTACTATGATCTAAAGCATTACCACAACTGACAAGTGACATGAAGCATCACCTTTAATAAAATTAAATTACATTCAATCTGCCTTTCCATGAGAAATCAATTTCCTGACTGCACAAACACAACTGATTTCATGTTAACGGATTTCCCTAAAAGTGAAGATTTAGGTTTCCTCAGTACAAATGGTAACAGTCCAACTACATTATGTACAAGAGACCTCATTGATGGAAGCATGTGTTCAGTATGTCAGCTCCATGTGCTAAATTCATTTTTGCACACTGTGGAGGATACTAACATTGTTCTAAGTATTGCTTAAGCATCAGTATTTTGCTTGATTCGATTATGAATAAAACATTTTAAATGCATGCAATGGCATCATTAAGAAAAAAAAACCCAATGAGGAGCACTTCTGAGTGTCTGTCATAAAGAAAAGAAATTGATTTAATAGGCCATAAGAAGAGTCCTTGGCATTTGTAATGTATTCCCATTCCTGTAAACAAAAACAAATGGTCTTCCATGTAAGAGTCCCAAAATAACGTTGGAAAGACAGAATGCCGCAATAGTGTCTTTGATTAACATCTCAAGTGAAGAGTTTGTTTGTATGAAGCAACAGCAACCTGAAAAGAAAAGTAGCAAAAACAAAACACAGTTCAACCTTGAAGGTCAGATGTGGGTCAACAGAGTTCATTTAGATCACTCTGTTATGAACTGAGGCAGTTATCGAATAACAAATCTCAACAGTCAGTGTACAGTATATCACCTCTACTGTCTTGGAACCATTAGCAAATCAAGAGCAGCTCAGGACAATACCATGATATTTTTTTCCTTTGTATTTTGTTATGTTATTCAGAATTAATTCATTAGTTGCAATGTCTGTTCAGTCCATGACACTGAGGATGCACCCTATAAATTCTTAAACATACTGATGTTCAAACTATTTTGTCGAGAAAGACCTTGGTTGTAGAGGAGTGTCTGAATATTTAAATGAGTTACAGCTGTACGAGTTCCAATTCAAAGAATGTCAATGGCTTGATGTCTTTTTCCATAATCCACAGCCCGATCTCCCTGCATGTCCCGATCGTCGTCATCTGGAAAAAAAGAAAGCAACACAAACATTAGAGGTTAAGTCATAGGCAATACACTGAATGAAATGCTGTGACCATACTCCATTGTCACATAACTTGTATTATTGCATTAAGGTTATTGCATATGAATTATTTTAACTATGTCCTTGCCATCAGACGGATCACATCAGTAGTTTGGTTCAAGTCTGTTACAGTCTACATTCAGAAATGAATTGGTCACACACGTATCAGGATTTATGTTTTTCCATTGATTTGGATATACTTCTGCAAAACTGGATTCCAGGTTAAATTGTTGACTTTCACTACATAGTTCCCCTCATTTAGCAACAATGTATTAATCTAGAGGAATTCCATTGAGAGGATACATATAATTTGGGGAGGAAACATTTCCAACATCTTTCTACATTATTAGCTTCCTTGTTGGCCATTGCAATAACAAGAACATCGTAGATTTATTTATTTTTAATCAGAGACTGTATACAAACTGAACAGTTAAACACAGAGAGAATAAATAAAAATAATAAATCTTTGCCATACTGTAATCACAGACAGACCAAAATTGTTTCTGTTTTGTTTTTTTGTTTTTTAGATGGATGAATAGTTTTCTTCAAATGCAGATTTGTTGCACTTTAATCAATTATTAAAATTCTAATCTAATCAGAAATTCATGGCAGGAAACAATCACAACAAAGGAAAGAAAAAAAAAAAACACTCGCGCATGCATTTCAATATTTCAAGGAGAACACAGACACATTCACAAACACAGTGAGCTATATTTATCTACTGGTCTAGATGTGGGTCAGATTTTTGGTGGGCACAGACAGGTGGTATAGCTAAAAAGAAGCACAGGCAGGAGAGAAGAAAATACTAGATGGCAACTGAATTAATCTCACAGAACCGCAAGTTCCTGGGCCAAGTTTTCCCTATACAGAGGAGAACTGGGTGCTAAGATTGTTACTGTGAAAATGCATCACACAATTCAGTTACTCATCCTGAACTGCATATATAGCAGTCCTGCTTTGACCCTAAAGGTGTTCATCACAACTCTTGAATATCTATAGTTTGTGATGGATTCAAGGACCAAACTCAGGGTACTGTGAGCTACTCTAACTGTTGGGACAAATGCAAGGGGCGGCAGCAGGACAGGGGTGGAGGGAAGGAGCAAGGGAGGAATGGTGGATACACATCTGAACAGGCAGTCCAGTCCCCCGGCCTGGCTCACCTTGAACGTCTTCCTCCCCACCATCACCATCCTCTTCCTCATTGTAGGCCAGCTCAGCCTGCTTGTCGGCCTCATACTCACCCACGTTCCCATCATCCCCATTGTAGTCCGCTAGCTTAGAGCCGTGTTGCGGATCTACTGGGGACTCGTTCTCATCAAAGAACCGGCCTGCAGGAGGCAGAGAAGGGCCTCATCAGGAAGGGAGGGAAGCGGAGGCAGTTGAAGGAAGACAGGGAGGAATGGGTGGAATACTGCATAATGAATGCATGAAGGAATAAGTGATCGCATGAAGAGTATGATAGAAGATAAGGAAACTGAGGTGAATAGAGCCACTGTGGCAGATATTAATTAGAAGACAAGTGTTTCTGAAGAGTAAAGGAAAGTCAATCATGGACTTGAGAGAAGAAAGTGAAAACAAATGGCAATCCCTTGTAATGAGGGTAATGCAGGAGTGTTAAAAGTCTGGAAAGATCTGAGCACCAATTGAGTTACTGGTTTAATCATCCGCACAATCCAATCAATCAAATCCAATCAATCAAATACAATAGCCCTTCGGTAAATCCTATCATATGGTTCCTTTTTGTTGGTACTGTGAGAAGTGTTGATTCATTATATACAAAAAGTATTTCAAACATGTAGCCACCTCTATAAATATATGTGAGGAGGACAGATTATTACCAACACCATAAGTGAATGCAGCATCAGGCCATTTAACTTTAGATGTTGGATGAAAGGATGATAACTGTTGTGCTATATGCTATAAGCTAATTGTTAATATATACAAAATGATAATATAAAAGGATGCTTTTTACTGGATATTGAGGATATGAACAAGTCACAAGGAACGGTGATGTATTTTCAAATCTAATAATTTTTGTATTTTTCAGTGTTTGGGCTGCTTTAATATTGAACAGTGAGCAATTTGATATTACAGCTGGTCATATTGGAGACTAAATTGAACAAGCAGTATTAGGGCAAAACTACTTTATATAGTTTTCTAGAATTGCCAATCAGAAAAGAATGATCATAAAACATGCACAATGTATAAATAAACTTAACTCAAATAGTATTTTTACTGCCTGATCTATAATAGCTACCTGGTGTCTATCACACAAGCGTCTGGAGCAGCTTATGTTTGTGTGTAGAACCGGACAGATTTGAGATGCCACCCTTGATCGCGACAGGACTGGGTGGGACTCGTATTGCTCTGAGTCAGACAGTATCTTCAGATTGCTTGTGCCTAATAAGTACCAGACACTGCCAAAAATGAGACATCTGGTGGGTGTCGGGTGTTAATTTGCCATAAAAGGATGCAAGTATGAAGAGATCCGAGGCAGAAGATTAGAAGAAAAACAAAATGAAGACGTGAACTGAATACAGTGAGTTTTTTCCACAGCAGGACTGCAGAGGGTGAGATGAACGTGTAAGGGAGATGAAAGAACAGAACATATGAAAACAGGGAGAAAATGCAGCAGAGCAGAGCAGAAGCCAGGCAGCAGGAAAGGATCATCTGGGAGCCAGGTGTGTGTCATTTGTCTCCTCTCCTCTGCAACTGAGCCTTCGCTCTACCTCCTGACAGTGTTCCTACCCATATTCAGACAAGACTTGCATTCAAACAGATACTCAGAAAATCTAACTTTCATGAAAATGTGTTAAGTAGAAGTAGAGGTGTCACCAGTTAGCAATCACACAGATGGCACAACACCAAATTGTGTTTTACTCTCTGCACTGACATATTACAGAGAGCTGGGAGGCAGCAGCTAAGCACAAAGGCAGAGCTAACAAGAACAGCTGTGATTATGCTTCTCTTTTTTTTTTTAAATGTATAATGTTATTTTACCCCATCCCTTCAAAAACAATCACAAGTCAATAAGTTAATTAAAAAATGCACTCCCTCCAACCACTACCTTTCTTGCCAATTACAGTATTCCCTTTGTCAGAGTGTGGAGGAACTCACTTTGGCGGTGATGTACTGGTTCTGCTGGGATTTGATCTTTGGCGTGATGGGGCTGGATGGGGTTGGGTACCTGGGCAGGATTGGGGGGCAGAGGAATCCCCTTTAAGTGTTCACCATCACCCTTGACATTATCTGGAACTGACAATAACAAAGAGACTTAGTTGCACTTGTATGTATGATTTAAATCAAATATCAAAGAATGTTCTTTGTTATACCTCTTTAAAGTGACAAAGTTTGCAAACCACCCCCTCACCTGCTATGACTAAATCTCCTGAGCTAGAAAATGACTATACTTTACAATGAAAGGCAAATTAATGCCTTTTAAACATTTGTAATTATTCCATCTTATCCATGAAGCACAGTGTGGTAAACCTTCTATGTTTGTATTCTTTAATGCAGCACCTGAGGTTTTGAAAGATGTTACACATGACTGAGGAAACTCATTAAAACTATAGACAATAGATAACAGTTTGCTGCTTCACCCAACTAAAGATTCTGTAGAAGAAAGAAACATAGCTGAAAGCATTAAATCAGTAAAGCTATTTTCAATTTCAATGAAGCCTGAGAACTAATCATCCCATGCCAAAAGGCTCGAAAGACAGATAATTATAATTTTATAATTATAAGGACGTGGTGCATACTGTACCTCGAAGTTGTCTTTGCTGTTCTCCCAGCTCATCTGCCTTGATACCTGCCTTGTTATCTTCTTCAAACACTATGGGCTTGTCTGCCTGTTTGATGATGGCTGGAGGTGCCACCACTGCTGCTCGGCCCTCCACCCTGTCCTGCTGCAGCCTGGGCTGGTCTAGGGACAGGCCCTGGCCCCCTGGGCCATCAGCTGCCCCAACTCCAGGTCCAGCACCAGCTCCCACAACCACATCAGGGGCCTCGTCATGCTTCTGAGTGATGGCTGGTTTCTTCAAGGCTGTGAATAAATGGAGTGACAGAGTGAGAAACCTCGAAAAGTAAGTCCATTTTGATGACTTTGTGTTTTACTTGCCACAAGGACAGAATTACTGTACACATTTGGAGCCACAACCTCAGAAAAGTCGTTCAGTAGCATATATGAGACCCGGACACAGCTTTAAGTACAATAGTAATTGATTGTGAGTCACATCAACAGTCTGTTAGTCAGTTATTTTTCTCCAGTGTTGGTTTGAATTTCAGAGTTTTCAGCTAGTTAAATTTTGTGTTTGTACAGGTTGAGTTGACTCACCATTGGCTCTGCATAGGTTAAAGTTCATGAAGATGCAACTTTGTAGAAGTCTTTCTCTAAAACCTAATTAGTCTATACATTGAAATTGGGTATATTGTTTAACGTGACCTTGCTCTGCCCATACTGCCTTTGAACTTGTCAACATAAAAATTGCTCTTGAAAGTTTAGATCCACTGCTTACCAAATTGCACATCATCGATTTTTCCCACCTCACTGTCTTCAATACCAGGCATGCCAGCATCACTGCCAGGCTTACCCATCTCTTCTGTAACAGAGCGGAAAGGAATGCGACTTAGGTAGTGGATAGACTGACATTAAAATAGTTTGATGAGCTCTCTGTTCCACACTAACATAAACAGGAACATACACAGGAAACTAACAGACCATTTAAATGACATTTCTACAAGATTCATATGAGCATTTGGTGCATGCGTTTTTTGTACTTGCAATCAAATACCACATTTACTGTGTTAGCACATAGCAACAGAAGAAGAACAGTTAAGACAGTACAAGCTTTTGTTGACTTCATCACGCCCACTTTACCTTTTAAGTCTGAATTGTCGTGCCGGTGAGTGGCCACTGTATGGCGCTCTCCAACCATCTCCACACCAGGTGATCCATCTGTATGTCTACCTGCCACCGCACCCTTTTGGCCGTCCAATACATTCTGAAGAATTATCAGAGGTGAATCAGAAATAGAAGCATGTGGGTAGAAGACAATATTGTAGTGAAGAGGAAAGCTCTGACATGAACAGAGACACAGGAGAATTCACTGAGTTCCGCTTCTACTATCATTTTATTTGTGCTAAAAATCTGAGTAATGAATAAATGCTTCAGTGCTGGATGAATGCAGTGTGTACCGGGGGGGCTGGGGCTCCTTAGGCACAACCTTTTCACCATTAAAAAGTTACAAGAATGTTCACTTTTGTGTTTGTCAAGATTTGAGCAACACTAACCTGTCTTAGCTTTAATGCCTCTTCCTCCAGGGTCTTTTTTGATTCTTCATACTCGTCTTTCAGTTGTGCAATCTGACGTCCACACTGTAAACTAGTTAACACATATTCCTTCTAAGTTCCATCCATATTATCTGGGATTGTTTTCACCAGACTATAACATTTGTGAGGCAAAACAGGCAAAAATCAATTCTTAAAAAAACTAAAAGTGAGATATCTATAGATCTATTCTAAAAACCTTAAACCTCCTAGTAAAAATGAAATATCTGAGATTAGATCAGACAAAGACATGAGGAATAAATACAACCAATTACCTAATATTAACTTATTATAGTGAATATTTAATTGAAAAATCAATAACTGTCATAATAATAGATCGTTTAAATAGCAACAATTCACATATTGAGCACCAACTTAGACATCATGTCACTGCTCATCATATCATTAAACATACCTCTCATACTCCAGTTTTCTTTCCAATGTAGTGCTATTTCTCTTCACTTCTCTTAGCTGCTCCTCCTGTTTCATGAACTCCTGCTTCAGCTCCTTTAGTTGCTCTGTTTGGCACAACACAAACATGCACACACACACATATTGGAGGGGTTTAGGTTTTGTCTGTTAAACGTACCACATTTAACCACCTGAGAAGTGAGAGACTTCATAACAGGTCCTCTATGCAAGTGTGTCCGAGAGAGCCCCCTTCTGGCCACACAAGGGTGAAGTCTTACCTTTCAGCCTCTGGATTTCTGTCATTTGGGCCGTGACATCACCCTGCAGCTTCATCTGTAGAGACAAGACAAAACAAGGTTCAGGAATCACTGGGGAGAACTGCAGAAATTTGGACTCTTTTACTCTGGAAACCAGTTTAATACAGAGATTGATGACTAAACTGTGCAACTTGGTCTCTAATTTGTAGGAAATATCACCAGTAACACCAGTCACACCAGGGGCAACAGGTTTGTCCTGTTTTCCTGTGTAAGAAAGTGTGACAGCGCAAACAGCCACTCAATGTACCATTTCATTTACGACCTGCTACAAGACAGTATGTTCCTGCCTATCAAGACCAGTAATGGATATCAGACGTTAAGCCAATGCCTGATCGCAGATATCATGCTGAAAAATGATGTTTTTGGATTTATACCAGGGACTGAAAGATTAAGTATGTCACTATACTTAATTCAGCAAATGCATTTTTTTTTCTTACCACTGTATTTACCCTGAGTGACCAAGAAAACGGAAACCTGCTGACTGTAATGCAATCCTATACATCAGCTATGTAATAAACAGTGTGATATGAAACTTAAAACTCTACCTGCATCCCACTCTGATGCTGTGATATTATTAATTGAATCTATTGGCTGCTCTTTATTTTGTGTTTTAATATAAACTCTAAATAGTGTACAGAAACTTCTGAAGGCAGGAAGATGGGAGGGGAAATTTGGACATAAAAGTGATAACCAAAATCTCATAGGATTTCTAACACTGAATTCCTGTAGGTTTGAAATGTGGCAAATATACTAGCTGTGGTTACCTTGAACACTTTTATATTACAACAAGTTTTAAAGCCAACAAAAAGTATCTAAAGGTCCACAAAAGCTTGCAGTGTCATTATATTACAAATATTACTGTTTTATATATTACTGGCTGTTTTTAATATTTGGGATAGCTGTGAGGTGAATTATGCCGCAGAAGGGGTTAATGAGATTTTTCCATTCTGAAAAACTTGTAATCTTTGGAATCCACTGCAATTGTCCAAGTTCTTTAATGAGTTATAATTGACTGCAACAGAAGACAGTGAGGAAAGGGTGGACAGGAAATACAGCATCAGTATTCATCAACTGTGGTCAAGACCAAAGCCTCAACATGTCAAACAGGTGTTTAAAGGCTTTCCTCTGCAGCCTGCTGAATATGGTTATATAAACAACAACACTGCCAGACTGTTTACAGACTGTATGAGGAATTACAGACATGCTTCTTTGATTCTTGCACCTAGTGGTACTAGACTATATATACTGTACTGTCTGGAAGCCATTTAAGAATCAACTGTCACCACTTCCTCTGTATTGCAGGCCTCTCACTGTATGTAGCATGCGTCTGTTGAAACAGGGTTGGGCTGTTGACAAAAGAAAGGAGTGGAACAACTGCTATTCAACACATACCTTTATCTTGATTACGAAACAAGGAGCCGGATACCGGAGTTACTACCAAATAACTAGGGAGAGCTGTATTTATTCAACATTTCATCATCTATACTCAGCAAAAAATTTTTTCATTTTTCATCTCTTCCACAAAGACAGACAGTTTAGCAGCAAAGACGAATTTTTGTGTAAAAAAGCATATATAGTATGATTTATCCATTCAAAATTATTAGAAATGGACTGGCTGGTTTAAATGTCAGACTTGTTTGCTGAGCATACATACCCATGTACACGTGTATGTTGGGCCCATTACAAGCAGTGTTATCTTGCTGTTCAATGACTAACTCCACTTAAGAAGGTGATGCGTTGTGGTCATTGACAGCTTATCAACTAATGTTGTGCAAAACAAGAAATTGTTACTCGTGACCTTCTGCCAACCTGATATTCATGCAGATTACCTTGCAAATATGCTTATTGATTTCTTTTGTGTACAAGTAAGTTTGACAAGTCACAAGTTAACCCTTTGTCACAATAAGGCTGCTTGTGATTGTGCAGACAGGCATTAAGTCTTCTTCTGTTTGTAGTTAAAACAATTTCTCATGACTCCTAAGAAATCAGGTCTAATGTATGTGTTCCAGTTTAGTTAAACTGGAAACCAGCAGCTTTGTTTACGATGTGAAAACTCACATAGAATGAAAATAAGTTAAGCAAATGTATGCCTGTTCATGTGAAACAAGCAGGTAAGACTGAATGCAAATTACAGGAAGACATCCTCCTCATCTGTTGGCTAAATGTCTGCCAGGGCAACTGGACACACAACAATCAATGTTCAGAGGCAATGAAATGTTGGCTGGGCCACTTTACAGGATAAAAGGTGGGAACAGCCTTGTGGAGCATACAGACAGGATACTCACAGTGAATACATTAAGTCACCCAAATGTTTAAAAGAAATGCTGATAAAAGGAATCAATAGAATATCAACACAGTATAAGAAAGATTCGTTAATTTTGCCTTTTTTTTTTTTACACAAATGCAATCCTATCTTTTGTCTACCCTATTATGTATCAGAAGATAGGAATGCGGACAAATGCGGGTTTTAAACAACTAAAGATTTTTAGTCGACAAAAATTCAGCTCTGTGTGGAGTGAATGTGGCCTGCCTCAGCTCATATCATAATTTAGAAGAGTCAAACCTATAAAGCATACAGCTAAAAGTAGGTAGGTCTACAGTGCAAATCATACAGCACTGACCAATGCACCACAAAATCCATTACTATGATGTCATCTATGCTTAAATATATTACAAGTAGCTTATATGCATGGGTACAGTGAAATGACACTATTACACCTTTTTCCTCATTGCACCTACATGAATATTAAAACACTTGAGAGAGCTGTGTGCTGTGATTTTCTAGAAAAATACTGTTAGTGGATCAGATGTCAGGTGAAAGTGGTGGGGGGCTGGATAAAACAGTGTGGATGAATGAGTTCCCAGACGAGTCTCGAGTTGCGTTTGTTTTCTGCTACTTAGTACCACAGATTACTCAAGACAAACCATTGGCCCCTTATAATGGCTCTCTCATCTTGCTTCTTTAAAATAACTACCTGAGCTAAAACCCTCCATCCATCGTGAGTTATCCAAGTTTTTGTTCAATCAGATATAGAGTGGCGAGATTAGACCAATATTATGCAGATATTGTGATGAGACTAGATATATGATGATTTAGGTTACTGTAATATTGTGATGTGATAAAAAATACTGTGGTTTCCTAACTGCACTACAGTTACGTGATACATATCTAAAATTACCCAACTAGCTTAGTGAATGAACAATGACTATTCTTTGCCATTATATCCTCGGTGCTATTTGCTTTCTTAAAGAACATGCGCAGCCCCCCTGGAGTAAATATTGTGAGCTTGAGAGCTTTAAAGGGTTTCTGAAGGGTTCACTAAGTTAAAGTCTTTGAAAGACATTTTAATACCACATGGAATGCAATTTAATACCTGTTTTTATGGGTTTGCCAGTCAAAAACAGATTTTTTCAAGCACTAGTCGGTAAATGAAATAAATCAATTTTAAGACCTTTTTGGGGAAACTGAAATCAGTGCTTTTCAGCTCAGATACCTCGCATTACCCAGAGCATACCCCAAAATACTAAACTAAAGCCCACCAGACCCGGGTCGTGACCCAACATCGCTTCGGTACCTTTTCATCAGTGCACTTTTTGATGAGCGCCTCTCGGGCCTGCAGCTTGCCCTCCAGGACGCTGAAGTCTCCATCCTTCTGGTCGATCTGCTTCCTGTGCGTGTCCACCTGCACCATCAGCTCCGAGTTCCGCTTCTCCAGCCGGCTCCGCGCCGCGTCCGTGCGCTTCACCTGCGTCTGCACCTCCGCCAGCTCATCCAGCAAGCGGCCGTGCTTGTTGGACACTGTCCAGTAGTTGAAAGACAGTATGGCGATGATCACCATCAAGAAGATGAGGATGAAAGACGGGAGGCGGCCTCCCCGCCGGTTTGCACCAAACCCAACCATTTCCACAAAGTACAACGTTACTTCGGATAGTTACCGCAATCCACAGAGCTCAGTGAGAGTATCCTGGTGTAACACACATCTGTCTACGTGACATGCCGTGTAAATGCGGCAACCGCTCCGAAATGCAAACACTACACAATTTCACAGTCATGAATGTCCGAGACTTTCACATTTCTATTGATCTTTACTCTTCTTCCTCCTTCCGCACACTGGGCATCTTCTCTGCAATCCGTCCCGTGTCAGTAGATGAAATACGCCCGCAGGGACGTGGCCTAGCTCAGCTGGCAACGTTAAACACAGCAGACGAGACTAGACGTGGACAGTTTACACGGCTCCGTGGCACCGAGGAGTGCAAATACAGATCACACTGCTAGCTGTAAAACGCTAGCTTTCAGCTACTTCGTTTCTTTTTACAGCTCCCTGTGGGTCCTGTAGGACACAGTTTATACTTCACCATGGAGCTCCTTTAATCACAGAACCCCCGTAAAAACAAAACCACTGATGATGTTAGCTCCTACCGACGTTACCATGTTCAGCTAGCTAGCAATGGTAGATGCGAGGACACAGCCACCTACGGTCAGACAAAAATGTATCGTGTCTTCTTGCATAGGGCGGATGTAATTCCTGTAATATAACTGTCCAAACCCTAACACACACCGAGGTACAGGTTTTGTATCATAATCTCCACGAACCGCGGCTCACCAAACGTGATTTCTGCGCTATGTGAAATTAGCTGCAATCAGTCTGCGCCACTTCCGCTACCGAAGTGAAGCACCATTTCAAAATAAAAGTCTAAATTGAGCGCTTAGCAGCACAAAGAAAGCCTGTCTTTTGCTTCTTGTTTCTAGCTTTGCTTGACGCCTTTGAGCCGTTTTATAGACTGTATGTGAAATGTCTAAACTTAGAGTTTAAATTATGGACGAAAACAATCGGCCTCACATTGAAAACATGAATCCATATGAAAACGTAACTTAATTGTTGTGATTAGTAACATAAGACCGGAAGTATGCGGCCGACTGGAAGAACACTTTACGACTATAAGGAAATGAGGGTCCAGATTAAATGATTTATTCAGATTTTGGATATTAACTTGCTTGTGAGTCTTGAAATGAAAGCCTACGTTATTGCATTATTAAAACAAGAATCTGTCCAAACATGATGCACATAACTTACTTCTCATGAACCCTTATGTGTTGCAAAGAAAATACATTTGATTTGTAATGGAAAAGCAGCACTGGGAAGTTTTTTGGTGCACATAATCTACCTCTGAAACTAAGTTTGTTTTCATGCAATCTTATGCAATCTATTCAAAGATTACTGGCAGTCTGATTTTATTTTGAATAATTAATATCTCTGCCCAAATTACTGTCAGTGGCTTTGACGTGTTCTGTGCATTGACTAACTGGCGCTGAATGGTGCCAGATAGGCCTATGCACCAAGAAAATTAGGTAAAGACTCCCTGGATACTTTCAACTTCTCTAAGTTGTTTAGAAACTCAGCTGTGAGTGAAATTTATGCTCAAATCAGGCCTTTCTGCAGTGTGACACGGCAAGGACAAACGTCCTAACTTTGGTCTAGTTGCTGAAAGAATTGCCAGTGCATCCTGCAAGGGGGAAAGTCTGAAATAACATGATGATCTGAAAGCTGCCCTGGCTTGAGGAACAGTTGTCACAAGACAACCACTTGGTATTTAATTAAATACTACCAACTAGAACTTTGGTGCATTGTCCAGTGTTTTTGTTATTTTGACTAGTTGTAACTGAGACCAGCTATTGATTAGATGTTCGAAGCACTAACGCTTGAATATGGACATACGTGATCCACAAACATTAACTGAAATGATTGTACAAACCACAAGATACAAACTCAGATTTTATTGTAACACTGATAAGAATTGTAACACAATGAGGTAAGTTAAATAATCCACATCTGTGATGTTTTTGAACCAGCGACACCACAAAATAATCACCACCTTATCATTAACTGTCCAACAAAGTCTGCAAATAATGGCTAGCAATGCCCAGTCGGTTCAGTTCACAGTTTAATACAAACATATTTCTCTTTGTTTCTCATGAGTACAAGAGGAATACTGAAAACATCATCTCCTTTGTCTTTCAGTCACAGATTCAAACTTACCAGTTGTATATTTGTTTGTATTTTTTTCAGCGATGAAACTCAGTAGAAAAGATCCCCTGAGGGAGAGACATTCTTTTGTTTTTCTGATGAGAAAGAAGCCACTACAGTCACTGGCAGGCTCAGTCTGAGTTTGCTACCATTTCTGCTGATGACTTGGCACAGTCTCACAGGGCACTAGGAGATACAGCATGAGAGCATTTCAGTTTGCCTATACTGCAGTCACACTGTACAAATAAATGTCCTCCCGATGAAGAGTTATTAATTACTCTACAGACAAATGTCGCAGAGCACAGCATGCCTGCAACTCCAGCACCTTGAAATGCCCTCAGAGTTTTGACCCGAGTCCTTACTGGAAAAGTGGTCAGAGAATAGTTTCTCTGCATTCAAGGCTTTGATCAGAGGAGGGGGAGTCCAGTGGGTTGGTGGAGGTGCTGGTTGTTTGTGGGAGGTGTTTGGGACGGCGCACAGAAGGGGACGGGGATGAACTCAAAGCGCCGCAGCTCTGGAGGTGAAGATCCTGGTGGTCTCGCTTCCTAGGACTACCTATGATGCGCTGGGTCATCACCTGGGCAGCACAAAATCGCCAAGAATCAAAGAGAAACGTATGTTGCCAATCATCTGTCATCTGTTTGTTTTTTTGCTGCATATCACTCATACAAGGTGAGCTACGCTTGAGTCAATACAACTCCCCACAATAACAGCAGCGCTGATATGCAAAAAATCCAGTTAAATGTCTTTAATTGTAATATGTCTAAGTGCTGCACTTTACTGCAGAATGATGTAAATCTAAAAGACTGTGAAATATATCTCACCGCTCCTAAAGTTTTGATGCTTTCATGCTGCTATGCTGTTTTATTTTCCATAAAATAAACAAGCTATACTGTGAACTGTAAGTTATAATCAGAAAAATAAAGACACACGCCATTGACCCTAACCACCTCAATTTACTAAATATAGGAACAATCTTTAGTTGTTAACAGCTACATTATCCAGTAGTACATGCATGTTAACATACGATTGTAGGCATGTCATTCAGCTCAAAGTGCAGGATGTTTGAACAAGTGAATGGTGAGTCAATTCTAATTAGCATCTATCATGGGATTTTATATGCTGTTTAATCCAGTTACCTGATCTATGACATTGGCACTAAAGATGGCCTCCTCCATGTGTTTCTCATCCGACTTGATGACGCACTTGATGTTGTTGACAACCTGCTGGACTTCAGGAGGTAGACTGCAGCTTGAATGCTCCAGGAACTTGGCAACCAATATCTTGGTGTCTTTGTACATTTTCAGGTCAGCCAGGGAGTGTGGGCGTTCATGGGACGAATGTGTGTGCAGCGAACGGGGTTTAAGGTGGATGTCAGCTTTTCTGTCTTCTTTCTGCTGCCTCCTGACACATATGTGACTGGGTTTAGCTCCAACTGCCTCTGTTGAAGTGTCTCTTAGCTCTGAAGATAAAACATAGAAAAATTGTCAAAACGTTAAATTAATTAAATCACATACAGTTCTTATAATCAACTATAATGCCAGTGGAGTTAGTGCTTTGGTTAAAGTGAACTCACAGTCTAGTTTTCTGTGTCACTGAGACTAACATGTTTTCATTATCAGCTCACTGTTGCAGCTCAGTTAAAACTGGCTAAGGATTCTCTCCCCATATGAATCTCTGCATATCGGATAACATAGTCTCCAAAATGTTAGCTTTTCATAAGATAAGAAACACAGCCATGTTCTTAACTTTTTTTAATAAAGCATTTTTTTTAAGATAATTCAATGGCCGGCTTTCAGCAGGGTTTTTAAATGGTTTCTTTATGAATGGTTTCTTTATGGTTTCTTTATCAAAACTTAAAAAAATAGCTCATTATGTTGCCAGATGAACAGTTTGTCTCTGTCAAAATAGGAATGCTGAATGCTCTTCAGCAGCAGATATGCAAGTCATGAATATCTGATAACCTCCTAATCACATGAATTCTGAATTTGTATGTTCATACCTTGATCTGGTGATGTTTGAGCTGAAGCTTCAGTGTCAGGGTTATTTGCTGAGGCACAGCCAGTATTTTCTCCTGCAGAGGGAGACAAAAAACCAACAAAGCAGGCAATAGCTAGTTACTGGTTAGGGATCCACCACTGCTTGTTGACAAAGCCTGTAGGACTCCCACTAATGATTAATTTCATTATCAACTAATCCAGTTATTTTCCTGATTAATCAATTCTTAATTTGGTTCCTAAAATGACAGAAAAGAACAGCTTTGTGTCACATGTATCCAGAGTCCAAGTTTTCATATGCCTCGTTTTCTCTGATTAACAGTGATAGTCAATTAACAGTCATATAAAACAGAGAAAAGGAGCTCATCCTCACAATGGAGAATCTGGAACCAAAGATAAGTTGGAGTTCATTACTTAAAAAATGACTCAAAAATAATGGATTAGTTGACTAGATGTTTAAACTCCAAACAACGGATCAGTCTAGTAAATTAAGCTTTAGTATAAACTTGTGTAACATTCTTGTCACACTTACTTCCTGTCGCAGAGGAGCAGGAGATGGGGTCACTGGTGGAGCGGACAATGCGTGCCAGCTTGCGGTACCTCCTGGCTGCTCGGAGCACCCGAGGCCTCTCTGAGGGCGAGTAGCCACTTTGGACTGAGGTAGAGGGCGGCTGTGATGTAGAAGAGGGTGACCAAACACTGAAACACAGCCTGGGCCCACGTGGCCTGCTAGGAGGGGAAGGGGAAGGAGAAGGAGCCAAAGGGCTAATGGCTGAAGTTCCACCAGAGGAGGCCACAGAGGTCGGGGAACAAGGCTGAGGTGGTGGGGGGATAGCGACAGGGAGTGTGAGCTTCCGGCTCATCATTCGTGCTTTAATGAGGGAGTGTGTCGATGGTTTAGGTGGTTCCTCTGGTAAATGTTTGGCTGATGCAAGCTCGTCGCATATGTGCATCGCAGCCCTGAGTTCTTCACTTGGATGTGTGTTGTCTGTGGAATCTTCCTGGTCCAGATTGCTAAAGTTTTCTGAGGACCAGTCTGGAGAGCGTTCCAGAGACTCCTGGGTGTGTGAAGACTCACTGTATCCAGTATCACTGGGGCGAGCATCTGTGTTAGACAAGCCACGATGTAAACGTGAGGACTCACGTGAGCAAAGTTCCAGGCTGTTGCAGCTTCCATCAGTGGGGGCTGTGTGGAGAGTGCCGTAGGGAGAGGAGTCAGAACCCTGGACCTCCAGGGAGCACAAGTCCTCTGAGGAACAAGTCTGGTCCTGATCAACCATCTCTGACACCATCAGTGATGCACTGTCCACTGAGGCTGAAAATATAAGGGGGGGGGGGGGGGGAATCATGAGTAGCAGACAAAAATAACAAAACAATGCTTTGCCATGTTCATTGCAATGTTATGACTGTCTTTACCCTGAGTGCTGAGACCTGCAGTGGTGTTTCTCTCACACAAACTGGACTCAGTAGCCTGTTGCTCAATGCTGGTGGTAACCTGTAACAGGGGAAATTATTAGTGGAGATGGAGATGATAACAATAAAATGTTTGAACCCAGAAGAGAAGACGGAGAGAAGTTTAGATCACACGGGACACTTTGTATGTACTGTATTGCATATTAACAACCATGTGGCACAGAACCACCAATACCACATACTGCTCTGTAGAGGGCTCTGTAAGACCACAACAGAAAAACAGAAATGTTTTAGTTTAAAAAGCAGGTGTACCAGTGGAGAGAACTACTCCGTTGTGTAAGTTAAATGAGAAACTTTAATTAGCGCCAATAATGTGCAGGTGCAGTATATTACATATATACATTCATATAATAGAGTTTGCCTAATCATGTGGGGTCTTTGATGTGGGAATCATCAGCTAAGTTTCCTCTGCACAATCAATCGATCACTACCTTGTTCCATCAGCTATTTACAGCTACCGCCACTTATCTATTCCACGTGAGAAAATCATCCGCTGATTCCTCTTTGAAGGACACTGTTCAAAGTGGATGTGAATAGAACTATGGATTTAACATGTATAATGGAAATAAAGGATTAAAAGCCTAAGGTGTTAAATGATGTTGGGAATATAATAGAAGATGAAGGGATTTGCTTCCACATTAGAGGGTTATTTTTAACTGCGAACAATGAGATGCAGTGAAGCCTGAGCTTGAAGAAAGTGCAGAACAGTTCAACATGACAGTCATGGGAGACCGCCTCAGTAAGGCTGAAAAAGCAGATGATACTCAGATTGAATTTGACTTACAGACTTGGCAAACAACATCACAAAATGCATATACTAGAATTTTCTCCAAAAATGAAATGCATGTAGAGTAGCAATACCATTTTAACACAAAAAAAACAAACGTTTAGACCGGTCATTTAGAACAGAATACCAGAGAAATCACATGGGTTGGTTAAATTCACTTTTATGCTAATAAATCTATATGGTCTATAATAGCAAATAAATTTAAGACTTTTCACACTTTTCTTTTAAACAAACCACTACATTTTTAAAAGCTATTCATTTCTTATTACTTGCTTATACATAAATAAGAAGTGATGACAAAATATCACAGCTTAAAGAATATTTAATCATAAGAAAAACTGTTCGCAGGCAAGATTTTTATTGCTCCTGCTCATATGTAAATATATGTATCATTAAAATTAAAACCGACCTCCATATTTCTCATATTTTCCTTGGAAACAAAGTTAGCTAATTAGAGTTAATGTGCTGCCCTACACTCAGTTGCCTTCACAGACAGTCCTGTAGACTGTTGCTTTAATAGAAGGGAAGTTTATTTTTCCCTCACCTGGCTGGCAGGGGTCTGCCCCACCACAGACTCATATGGAGGTGGCAGGTCAGTTGGGTACAGGGTCCCTGGGCTGTTGATGGGCACCCCATAGATGGCACTGAAGGGAGAATGGGGAAAGTCCAGGTGCAGGCCTCTGCCAGGGACATAAAAGCAGAGTTATCTATAAATGAAAAAAACTCCAAAAATCCAAATCACATCTTAAATAACTGGAATACAGAGCACGTAGAGACATTGCAGAGTGTTTAAGAAACTGTATATAGTCTATTCAAAACATAAAGGAAGGATGAAAAATATCTTCTTGTCAAGATGATGATGCACTGACACTGTAATTCTATGTGAACCACCACATTTTGATATGGTGCCAATTAAGAATACACAGCCATGCTCACAGTAATATCTTTTAATTACAACCTCATTCTCCTCTAAAGTGGCAGAGCATGAAATACAACCTGAGAGTTTCCACCAATCATCTGAGGCATGATGATGTCATCACACATCCCTAGCCCTGGGCATGGACACCATAAATGCTTCCTCTGCCTTGTTTATATTTATGGCATAACTGACACACAGATGTGGCTTCCTGCCAAATGGCTACATCAGCAGCACTCTCTCTGGCAAGACCAAGAGAAAATGGAGGGGGTGATGAGAATCACGTATGTCACAGCTGCTTAACGGACGGGAAATGCTCCAAGCTGGCCATGGATGATAATACCACATGTGACGGTCACAGTCAGACAGTAAACAGAGCCATGTCTTTGCTGTTTAATATGATGGATTTTAATTTGTCTCTGGATGCAAATGTTGCTTTTGGCATCTTTATATCCACCTTCCTCTTACATTAAATAAAAATGTTTATGCAGTTTTTAACCTGACAATATCCCCTAACTTAATAGATGCTGTACCATAACAACCAGAAGATGTAATAGACCTCATCCTTTCAGCTCCTCCCCGACTAAACATCCTGTTTTTTTTTCTTTGTTGTGTGTCCTATTGAGGGCTTTGCACCTCCTAAAACTTCCCTCCAGCGCCTGACCCATGAGCCCCACAATCAATTTTCTCATAACTTTGCAATCATTGTTGCTCTCTCCATAATTTACGACCACATCTATGTCACAGTCTGTGGAGGGGCAGGTAGGGAGCTCCAAGAAACAGAATAGATTCCAACATAAATACCGAAGAATCCTACATATATAGTATGTGTGCTATAGTGCCACTGGGCCAGGTACAATATCCTGCACTACTGATCACTTGCATAAACCAGCAGAATTCCAGTTTCATTTATTCTCACCACAATCAGTAGCCTTACAACAATTAACCTGTAGTTTTTATTCCACTTAATATAACAAATGTTAGGATTCTCTAGAACGCACTGCACTTTGCAAATAGTAATTTTATCATTGTCAGTTATTTGGCTGTGCACATAGTTTTAATGTCACACACGTTTTATGCGATATCATTAATGTGTTAATTTCCACCATGGTGGACAATAAAGCTGATTTGTGGTGTTTTGTATTCTACTGGAATAACCAGCAACAACCAAAGCATTGCTTTTTCCCCTATGTAATTAAAATGATACAGTGTGAACTGTCACTGAAGATTTAAGAGTCGGGGGTGTGCCAAGTATTTTGGGCTAAGAGGCATTTACACATTTTTAAAGGGGGTTCTGATTTACAAGTAGACTATTATGTATAATTACACTGTCTTGTGACAGTTGGACTGTGTTCATTAGGAAATCTGCAAATTACTTTTTTTTTTTTAATGTGCTCTGTTCTGACAGTATCCACATATAGTATCCACTCCCTGAACTCTGGTACCAATGTAAGTTCAGAAAAGATGTGAGTAATACTTCACCTCTGTCCATCCATCGAGGGGGTGCAGGTGTACTCTGGGGGGTAGTAGGGCGGAGGGGGAATGGGAGGAATGAACTCATCAAAGTCCAGTGTTTGGTGGAGGATGGTTCCATGGGGGGTCATACAGTCGGCATTTAGGGCTCGTGCTCTGTGTGGCATGAACTGAAACACAGCATGAAAAGTAGCATCATCAGATCTAACTTACACATGGTACTGAGTCCCTAGTTCATTCATTATTTTAACCCACAATTCTTCCAGAGGAAAATGACTGAGCAATCTGTGATCTTGTCACAGCACCTCCCTGGTTTTATTACGCATATTTATATCTGTACTGCAGCAACTACAAGTAAAAGCGCCTTGCTCAGGGGCAACTCGACAGCTGTTTTTAAAGTGCTGCACATTCACTCTCCTCACTCAGACTTCTCTAAGTGGGACAACTTTCCAGTCACAGCCAACCTGCTTTTCTAATTTCCAGGCTGCCACTGCTGATACTGACTTGGCTAAATTTACTGAGCTAAAGGTTAAAACGTCTTTTGGTAAATGGGTAACAAGGCTGCTCTGTAAGACTGTCGGGCACAAGACACAATGCTTTTGTCCTTTCCTCCTGTGTGAATCAATAGTTGGATGCTTCAGCTGCTTCAGCTTCTAGAGGTTCTCCCGCTGGTGTTCATGTCTGATTTGGTGATTGCTTTTATAACATGTCATTTTCTAATTTCATGTAAGTCTAGTGTCTGCATGGCATGTTTTTCATTCATGTACTGTACATTCTACTGTACATAAAATAATGTGCAAAAATACTCCTGGTTCATTGATCATTAGAAAGTATTAACAAAAGTCAACAAATTAACATTAAAGTGTATTTATACCTACAGGTGTCCACAGTAAGGACGCTCTGAGAATGATCTGTCTACATCTCAGATAATCTATGCTGAGCGCTGAAGCTGCTGTGAATCAAGGCCTTATGTCAAGATGAAAACGATTTTCCATCTCCATTTTAATTGCTGTGTGATTCAAACAGCTTCTGATGAATTCATCTCTGCCCTCTTATGATTATATGCATCTTCTTTAACAGAAATAGATTTTGTGTAAACAGTATTAAAACACAAAGGCCTGTTTTATTTCTACGACCCTTCCCCAGGGTTCAAGAAAGTTATTATCTAGCTGTCTATCCCAGAGTAACAGAACATTACTAAGTAAATTAATGTCAGGATTATTTATAGTTGCTTAATATGTTTTCATAATGGCACTCAGATTTAATCATGTTTTTTGCATTAATGCCTCCAGTTGCCTCAAAAATGACAGATTTAGCAGCAGTCATGTAAAACTATGGATCTTCAGTGATGTGTGACTCGCATGGAGATGGCACTAATAGCATACTCTGTTCCCTATGTTCAAGTTGGTTTATTACATTAGCCAATAGCTGAGATCAGTTGCTGATTTCCCTTTTTTTTTCAAAATTCAAATCAAACCCCGGGCGCCAGCTTTACTATCCACACTCATTTCAGCATGCACAAACTTTACAGCTTAGTCCACAAAATGTGTAAAATCTTTTTGCACCACATTTTACTGCAAAGCTATTTCCCAGTTGGTATGATGTTGGCAGTGTTGCTCTATCTCTCCAGGTGTTGATGTGTTTAGAGGCATGTTTGGCCATGCTAATTTCCCTCATGGCTGAAAGCATTTCGCTGTCAGTAATAGTTTCATTGTTCCAACATAAAATTACAAAAGATGGTCATACTGAGGACTGTGTACCTTTTCAGAAAAAGAAAAAAATCCAGTGAGATGTTAAAGCTGTTTTCTTTCGAATCCAACATATTTTTGAGATGCAGAGGGACACTGAGGCGGAAGGTCCTGTGGCAATTGACCTTCACTGTGTCTGTTTCAATTAAGTTGTATTTAGCAAGCAGGAGGATTCATCCGGAAGAATTCAAACACTACTCTCCCGCCATCTTAAAAAACAAAAACAAAACAAATAAAGGCCGGCACATCACTCCTGAGCTGTGTGTGTTTACATAACCTGATGATAGTGATCGTCAGACTTCAGGGTGGTCACTGAAAAGAAAATAAAGTCAGCTACTGTCGCCAGCGTCACCCCTCCATCACACTCACCATCTGCAGCACATCAGTTGAGACCATCTGCATGCAGCACATGGCAGTGGCTAGAGCACAAACGATGGTGGAGATGACGTTAAGGGCACACACACTGAACAGCAGCTCCTAAAGACGAGCGGGGAGAGGAGGAGACTGTTAGAGGAACAGGGAACAAAAATAGAGGAGGAAGAGTGTGGAAAAAATAAGAACAATGACAGGGGGGTTAGAGAGAAGGTGAGGAGAGGAGAGAGGAAGAGAAGACAGTCGACACTGTGAACTTATTAAATATGTGGAATATTAGAACAAAGAAAAGTGAATGTGGGATATAAGGAAAAGCACACAAAATATTGGAGGTGACACAAATGATGTCATCAGTACGGTAACCAAGTCACCAAAAGCACAGCAAGGTGGTACGATGGTGAGAGAACACTTCTACAGATATCTGGTTCAGTAAGACAACCAAATAGCAGTAAAAATAGTCTAATCTGCATTGTTTACATATTTAAAATACATTTTAAGACTGCTAAAAAAGAGATATGATGTCTGTGTATATGATAACCTAACAAAAACAAGTTTGATCATCTGGGTAAAACAACCTCATAAACATCCAAGGTTAAGCACGAGCATATCTAAGTTAACACTGCAGTGAACAGCAAGGGGACAAACCACTACTGAATCTGTCAGCAAAAATAAATGTGCATGCTGTTGAAATACTAGCCGAGGACCCCGAATCAGAGAAAAAACTTATGACTGCTGTCCCATTATGCTGCTGTTTTTCTGCGATTCCTCTAGAAGGTACAAAATTATCTTTAAGTGGGCCCATTTTTAAACCGCCTTGAAATTTGAATGTCCTAAGAAATGAACCTATAATAAGTTTACTGTATGAATTAAGTTCCTGAAGCAGAGCACAGGAACAACAACGCCACTTGCCTGGAAATTGGTTCTGGGAATAGCAACTGTCTGGCACACAGATTGAGAGGAGAGGACAACAGCAGCTTGTACTGCTGCTTCAAAATGAGGAAAAATAAATGTCATTTATGTGTGTGTATAAAATTTTTCTCTGTGATCCGGACTCCTCTTAGATGTTTGAATACAATTAAACAACATAGGCTGTTCTTTAAAATGTTCACAGGATTCATCTGTGAAAAAACCTGAAACAAATGCATGATGCGTAATACTGTACTTATCAGTACCCATTATAACACCATCAAAAGACCATCTTTTTTTGTGGGCACAGGTTCATGAATGAAACTCCCCAATTAGCACAAACAGTCTTTTCCAGCCTGTCGCACAGATTATTGACTAGATTCAGGAGGCACATAATTACCAGTGACATTAAAAACCCCACTTGTGGTAGGCTTCTGATAATCTGCAGAGAGGACAATGGTCTTCCTCGTGCTGAGATCTATATGAGGTAGTGCTTTGTTTTTAGGGTTCAGGTTCCTTGAATTTCTAAAGGAGGTCCCACTCAAATCCAATGATTCAATTCCCTTCCCTTTAAAGAACTTGATGTTAAATGGATTGAGTTGGCAACTGAGAAATTAAGTCCTGGTACCAGCCCTGCAACTGTTTTTCAAACGTGTTTGATAACCAGTAACTAGCTGCCAAAGATCAAGTCTGTGTGAGCTGGAGGTTAAAGCAGAGATGATGCCAGTTGGAACCAGTGAGGTTGAAGTTGAGCAGTGCCAAATATAAAATACAACTAATTCATGTTTGTCTTGGAAGCTAACATTTTTGGAACACATTTTGTGTTGGAGGAAAGTCTGGAGGACTTGTGGATGAAGCACAAGTCTGTCTGACACTTAAAAAAAAAATCACAACCAGTCGTTTTTGTCCAGTTGAGATTGTACCAGCTCTGAGCTTAGTGAGAGTTACAGTGGTTTATATGGTTAAAACATTTCTGTTTCTGAAGGTTCACACCTTTGTTTTTCGCATATTGATTGACTCAGATTGACATGAGGTGGGAAGACCGACATGAGTGAAAGTGAAGATTCAACCTTCTGAACATATTGAGGCTTCAAGCTTAAGTACTGTGTTTTGTATTGTTAAGTTACATGTAATTGCCTACAGGCAAAATATCTGAAAACACAGGGGGAAATAATAAAGCATCGTACACTGGAGATGAGCTGTGCCGCTTTTAATGCAACAAGTCCTCCAACCTAAGTGATGATTTAGGTTGTTTGTCCCTGTCCTCTGATACGACCCATGGAAGCATTTTCTGAAATAGCGCCCTCTACCAGCAGCAGGAGATACTCCACAGATGAACTGTTAAAAATCACTGTTGAAAAATAACTAAGCCTTTTATGATGTGACAGTGCTGTAGTGGAGGTTTGGTTAGATTTAGGCACAAAACCAAGCTGGTTAGGTTTAAGGAAAGATTACGGTTTGGTAAATAGTACTTAGTTAAGGTTTAATTATTATAATTATAATTATTATTATAATTATTATTATTTCAGCACATTCGGAAAATTAACTTGTAGAAGCGTGAAATCTGTTTCAGAAAAGTAATCCCTCACATTAAACATCATCAGTCTGCCCCTACGAATGCTTTACCACACAATTATACCATTGTAAATTGTTCATTGATTTTTGAATTGATTAGAATAAAAGAGTCATGATGTTTAATAAAAGAAGTTATGATGTATGAAGTCATAAACCTCTGTATGTCGATGTTTATGTCATATTAAAGTGAACAGAACACTTTCTGCCTTAAAAGGCAGGGAAACCAACTGAAGAAACTAAAACTCCACGTTGAGCTGAAAAATGTCAACATTTATGCCAATCAGATTTGTAAGAGAAAATGCTATATGATTTGATCCCACTTTGACTGTAAGACCTGCATTCACGTCAACTACTACTAACTCTCTGAGCACAACCTTGCAGTGGCAGATTGAATAGCTTAACAGAGCTTAATTGTTTTTTTCACATCACTGATACTCAACTGTTATCTCTCGAACCGTGACATTCTTGACCAGAAACAAACTACACACATGCCTCCAAGTAGCTGCTCCCACCAGGCCCCTCACAAAAGAGCAGCATGCTGCTTTTCTCCAGCCGACATGGAGTTTCTGTTGATAGTCCCAGTGCAGGTCACAGCACTGACCTCCGCTTTCCTTGGCATCTCCAAGCAGCTCTTTACAGTGTCTGACAGGAAACACAGGCCTTCCCCCAGGAAGCCCTACAGCAGTTTCAGGGAGGGCAGAGCTGAGACCAATCTTTATTATGCAGTTAGGTACAGCTTAATCTAAACAGTTTTATAGGGTCCAGACACACCACCCACCATCTACTAGTCTGCTACTGGTGCTGACAAAGACGGATTGATGATCCTAATGTCATCTCAAATCTATGTTTAAAAAGACTCAAAGACTACAACTCATCTCCAGCTGGCTGCTGACATGCATATGTGTCCTGCACCTCTGTGAGAGGAAATACAGTAACTGACCCTACTGCTAAAAACAAGGGACAAAGATGGAAGAAAATCTGGAATTTTATCATTCTATCCCTGAAAAAGTGTGATGTGATGCATTTTAGAAATATATTACAATACTGCCAATAAACCAAACCAAACCAAAAAGGTCAGTAGTCTGTTCTGAACTCCAAAGAAGTTTGTATAGAGATTAACAAAAGATACCATCTCATGTCTTTCACTGTGATTTAGACCAATGTCTAATAGTTTGCTCAGAATACAAATTGATAAAATGTCTGAGAACGTGGCCAGTAAGACAGGAAGACAGTTTGATGCATAACAGCAGCTCTGTGCATTCACTGTATTCACATACTAAAAAAGTTGCATGTAAGGCGGCTGACTGAAATATTTTCTCTGTCACTCAGTTACCTTTCCTTCTGTGCAGCTTTGACTGTGAAGGCCCCTTCCTGAGATAAAGCTGAGCCTACTGTACACAGCACAAACCAACCTGTGTGTAAGTGTTTCCTTGTCATGTGTTCTAAGGTTTACTGCAGTAAATGTAGTTTTTCCAAACAAATTCTCTAACAGCAAAGCTGGAGATCACAAGTTCAAACTGCAAACATCTTTTAAAACAAGAAATATTCATTATGACTTCATCTGAGCTAATTTTTTGTTACGGTAATCCATGTGCCTTGCAGATGTGAGATGGTGCATTTCTGTGATTTCCCTTGTGACCACAATGTACATAATGACATAATAAATCCTACGAGGCAAATGTAATGACACCTCTAGAGGAACTGCTTTACATGCCTGCTCACCAGCTATTTAACCTCTAGAAGATACCTTGCCCCAAGCCAGTCAGTTACACAGAAAGGTTACACATCTGCCCCCTTACAGGAAATCACAAATTATGTCAGTTCTCCCTCCCACTGATTATTTACAACCCCAGGCAGTATAATGAAAAGAAAGAGAACAGGGAAATTAAATGTGCTAGCAAAGGGTAAATGACACATATAAGCAGCAATGAGGATAATACTAATTTCCCTTTTGTTGCTGATAAAAATAAGTGAATGAGTGATCAATGAGTAAATAAGCAAGAAATGGGGGTCTACTACTTAGTCCACGTGCTTTGATAATTCAGTACTCCCCATGTGCTTTGTATTTTCGTGACAAAGATGGGAGCTGGACCAAGTT
The DNA here is from genome assembly GCF_046630095.1 of Trachinotus anak. Taxonomy (NCBI): domain Eukaryota; kingdom Metazoa; phylum Chordata; class Actinopteri; order Carangiformes; family Carangidae; genus Trachinotus; species Trachinotus anak. The sequence goes on along the minus strand of NW_027273862.1, from coordinate 18,424,392 downwards.
CATTAGGCTCAAAAGCCTAACAGCCATGTGAAATGGCCGAGAACTCTGGGGACTGGGGCGTGACAGCTCCCTCTTACACATAATTCAACACATCTGACCACTTTGGCACTTAATAAAGGTTTATAGCACCAATTCCCATATCTCTTTTAATGAGCTATGATCACAGTGACAAATGTGCTTGATCTTTCCTCTTTTCATAAGCATGCTTCATCCTAAGAAGTCTTTTATTTGGTTATCAATGTTTTATAATCAATCAGGGACATAAAATGAATGGATATGATTATCGTTATCCAATAATGGCACAGTAGCACATACTGTATATCATTCCTGCAGACACTCTGAGTCAAGATAATCTACCGAGATCATGCACCAGCCCTCACTAGATACACACTGCATACTAAAAAGTCTGCCTCTTGGGGAAAGACAAGGCTGTTGCCATTCTCCACTTCCTGCCCAATTAATCTGAGACTGAGCACTTACATTGTTTTGTATTTTTTTATCTCATTTGACTGTTCTCACATGGGATATTTTACACAGTGAGAGATGTAAACTCGAAGACATCAGTTCAAACAACTTCTGACTGTTACACAAGCTACGTTGTATATAATGGTATTATCAGAGAAGTAACAAGACTAGTCTGGTAGAGTCTGTGTTCATGCCAGTGCCTCTTTGAGGCTGCACTATAAGGTACATCGCTGCTTTCACCAAAATGCTAATGTCAGCAAGCTATCATGCTCACAGTAGCTATTCTAACATGCTGATGTTTAGCAGGTATAATGTTAACCGTCTTACTTAAATGATTTAGTATGCTAACATTAGCTAATTAGCACTATAACACACATAAAAATATTGGACAAAAATAAAGTAGTTATGTGAACTTCATCCTGAGGAGGAGCCAAGCAGTCCGCCAAGTAGTTGTTGGGATATTTCACTAAAAAAACACAAGTGAGTCTGCTGGTGGTGATTGTGGAAATGTTAAAGGATCACCAAAATCAGGTAGGATTCATGCTCTGGGGACTACGAATGTTTATACAAAATTTGTTAATGTTGAATGTCAATCCATCTGAGACTGTAACTTGTGGGCAGTGGTATATCTTTTGTGTGTCGTCTCCACTTTATCATAGAACTGTTAAAGGTTTTCAAGTGACAGTTTGTTTGTTGATACAGTCAATATTGCGAATATCATCCTTTAACTGGGGTGTTTTTGAGACAGACAGTTTTTCTAACAGTAAAAATAAGTAAGTGATCTGATACAGTGGTGTGATTTACTCCAGACAATGTATGCATATTTATAAATATAAGGTCAAGGACTGAACCGCGGATGTTACTCAGTTCATCAATTAGTTGATAGAGACCAAGCCTTATTGCAATGATATAACAAGCATCTTTGTTTTTACCGATTTTATGACATTAGTGTGTCTATCTGCACAAGCATAGCCTAATTTGACCAATTTTGGGAGCAAGACTTTGTGCGCTTAGATGGCTAATTTTAAAACCTCGAGTTCTACCAAGCTGGGACAGAGCAGATTGATTTTTTCCAATTCCCATGCCCTTGCACTCATGAAAATTTTGCATGTTATAATTGGCTTTTGGAGTTTCTTCCGTATTTGAGCCATAGCCTCCAGAGCTGCAGGTAGAGTTGTTTAGAAACAAAGAACATATTAAGAGTTTTATTTTAAATATTGATAAATGATCCTTTGATTTTATTCTTTCTGTGGCAAACCAAAAGTCTGAATAATTTTTAAAAAATCCACTCCAGTTGATTTAAAACAATCACCCACAATAGTGACATCACAGAGTGCCACTGAAACACGGTTGCACATTAGGGTTGGGCGATATGTTATATCACATGAATATATCAGCAATCGCCAGTTGCTGATATATTCATGCAATCAGCGAATACAATCATAGATCACCTGTTTGGGATTATTTTGGTTTTAAAACTGACACATCAGATGAAGAAATCTCCACTTGCAGTCTTCAAATGAACAAACAGATGAGGACAACATGCTATTAGATGATCATGGTGCACAACCGCACATCCAGTTTTTGGTGTAGTTCTCAAATGTGATTCATGAATTGGACAGCAACCTATAAAGACAGCTTAAATGTCATTTAGTCACTGCTCTATTTTGTGTAAGATGGAAATCAGTGCTACAAGAATGTACATATTACAGCTCAACTCCAACTCTTGATTCCTATTAGTGCACACTTGCGCCTTACAGGGTTAATTATTTACCAAGTTGAATTCTGAAGGAGGCAAACCCTTAAATTAGCAAAATAAAAAGACAAAAATCACCCAAAAAAATCGCCACCCAAAAAACCAGCCAGCGATGGAGCAAATGGCCAGTTGTCGATATATTCATCCAGTCGCCCAACCCTACTACACATATCAACATGTACCATTATTAATGGGTGCAACAGATGACTTAATGCTGTGACAAGAGACTACGATTTGAAAAGCAAGAGGACACATTGTTTCCTATGAATTGAAAATCTACTCAGTGTATGATGTTGTTACCATAGCTACCAGTGCAGACAATTTAGATGCTGCAACACAATTCCTACATGTAGTTTGATTTGCAGAACAGTCAGTTAAAGACTTGATTTGAGTCCAACATATACAAAATGAATTTTTTTTTACATGTGAAAATATCGAAGCTCTCACATCCGGCACTATACAAACACATGCTCACTCCCACCCACCTTGAGACGTAGGCGTATGGTATTGCAGTCCCTCAGTGGATTCAGTTTCAGCGTCTCTCCCAGGTTGTTGCAGCTTGAACTCTGCTGCTGTAGCTCACAGCATACACACACTCCATCGCTGTCAAACTTGAGCTGGTGGGGAGGAGGGGGGAACATACATCCGCACTCATGCATGAACGCCACATACACAAACACACACACACAGAGACACACAAACAGAGACACACACAAACATGCAGGCACAGATCAGACCTAAGCTTTGTGTTCTGAAGTTATTTCTCCTAAAAGTAACATTGTGGAGGTTATACAGGAGGTTATATATGAAATGAAAGTATGTCACTAAAGACACGTGAGAATAATAATGTATTGTGACTGAAAAAGGCAGCTTCACATCATAACTGTACAGCAGGACAAAGACTGTAAGATATGAGGAGCTACCCAGGGAGAGATCGAGGTAGAGCATACCTCTGCTATGTGTCCCAGATTGAGAGAAAGCAGGACATGAACCCAACAAGTATGGGTTAATTACATTGGGGAGAGGAGATGAGGAATGTTAATATTTCAGTCACAACTGGGGGACGATCTCTGGGGAGCCACACAAAGCAGTGAAGTTGGTCTACTTGGCTTGCATAAGGAGAAAAGCTGCTGCTAATGCGGAAGTGGTCGGGTAAGTGGGTTGGGTGCTGGATGAGTCACAAGGGGCTTCTTCAGTCATGAAGAAGATCAGAACCCCTGGAGCTGTAAAATCGACTTAAAAAAATCAGCTTTGCATCTCATTATAAAAATGTGAAGTCTGAATGTTCTGTGTCCAAGTACTTCTGATCAACAACTACAAGCAGAAAAAGCTTAGTAAGCCTATTTTGAAGTGTGCTGGATTCTCCTGTTTTCACCGCGGTCGAAAACACCAGAGAAACAACTTGTGAAAAGGATTTCGATTTAGTTTAAAAGTGAATTCCATCAATTTCACACATTAACCGACAGTAAACCGACAAAGGGAGTCCTACTCAGTCTGTGGAACACTTGTCTTCTGTGACTCTGGAGGAACTTCATAGAGTCTAAGACAATGAGACAATATTACCATTGGTTCTCTGGACTTTTACTTGATAACAAAAACTTGTAACATATACACTACTACACTTTTACACTACTACACTTTTACTCTAATACTAATGACAAATTTTGTACTTATCACTGCTCTCTGGATCACAATTGGATGGACTTCCTTAGCCTCCAAACTACCTCACATCTTTTATGTTTTTGTGACTTGTTAATTGTTTTTTATTAACTCTATCTGTGGCTTGATTGTAGTTGTCTGCCCTCATATGCCGTGTATGTGGATGTCTGACTATGAATGTTTCTTGTTCTTATGTTTCTCTTGAAAAAGAGATCTCACTATCAGTGAGATTTCCTGATTAAAACATGTTAGACATACAGAAAGCCTGTGTTTCAGACTAGAGCCGTGCTGTTTGGTGGTCATTCACAGCAGTCAGACAAAAAGACGCGAAAATGTATGATCCAGTGTTTTAGGTGCATCTCATAGTTGGAACTAATGCCACATTTATATATATATATATATATATATATATATATATATCCATATGGACTCAAGTACTTAAGAGACAACAGACAGGATGCCATTCGTTATGAATTGAATCTCAAAACACCAAAGTTGCTACAGTCACAATGTGGGAAGTTGAGAAAGGTTTAAGTTTATGTCTCTGATGGAAACTACAACTTAGCAAAATCCAACTGAACTTGTTTTAGTCACCTTGCGAAATGGAAGCTCATAGCTGCTTTCTAATCCACTCAACTACATAAAAGTGCTTCAGACTAAGGGCTCATGCTCATGTATCTGTACTGTACGTGTGAATGTACCATTTAGTGAGGAAATCTTGGCCTCTGCTGCATAAGTATTGACCACTTTTTGAAATTGTCTCTTTTGAGTCTGCTGTCTTTTGAGAGTGAAATACCAAATGGATGGAGTATTTTTTCAAAGTTGTTTGTGTGTATTTTAGCTCACTTCAGCTCTGGCGAACATGGAGGTGACAGTCACGAGCTATTAGTCACTAACAGACAAATAGTTCAGCTCACTTTTGGTGCTGACTCAGTTCTGTAGCTTGCTGAGAGAAAAGGTGCTGTAAATGTGGACTCACATGCAGATGACAGATGCCTATTACTCACTGACTTCATGATTACTGGTTTGACTGTTGATATGAAAGACAACACTGCAACAACAAAATTCAACATTCAAGCTGTGCACTTAAAGTGACATCTCACAGCTTCTGAAGTGATCCAAGTCATTCCAGCGATGAATCCTCCGTACCCTGGGCTGTTCTCATCTTTATTTACTTAGGCTTATGGCATTGTCACTACATGTGTTAGTAATGATGTGCCAGTAATACAGTGCATGCCATGTGTTGTATTTGAAATAGTTTTTTTTTCAGTACGTTTTGGCAAATCTGCAGCATTGAAGCTCAAGTTGGAGATATTGATATCACTGGAAAGATTAAGTTGTAGGGTTGTGACTTTGGAGATATCCTGTTACTCTCTGCAGGTCCTCCAGCCTCCGGAGCTGTAGAGTCTACCACCCCCATGATCCATGATCCTGCTCAACGCCTGTTGCTAAATTAATCAAAATAATAATTTTTAGTAGTAGCTGTATCTTAGTTATCATTAGCATTATTATTGTTGCTGTTACTGTTACTATTATCATTATTGCCACTGTTGCCAAGTGCCCGCCCTTGATGAGAATTACTGGGTCTCTGTAAGTAATATTACAAAGAGACATTCTAGACCTGCTCTATTTGAAAAGAGCCTTGAGATCATTTATGTTGTGATTTGGCTTTACATAATTAAAAATTGACTTGACTTGACTACATGTGTATCATTCACACTTTTTCAAGTGTGGAGTATAAACTTGGAGAGTGCATGAGTTAAGGTCCAGTTGGTCTCACCAGCTGACAGTCTTCCAGAGAGTTGACCAGCTGAGCATTCTGGCAGGAGAGGATGGAGCCCGCCAGGTTGAGCATCACACACACTGCTGACAGCAGCATGAAGAATGTGATCTGTGACAGAGAAAGAAGACAGAAAGGGAGAGAGAGAGAGAGAGAGAGAGAGAGAGAGAGAGAGAGAGAGAAAGAAGGACAGTATAATATCAAAACGTTGCTGCTCACTAACACTGATTCAACACTCTTTCTGATAGTGCATGTGACAGCTGCTGTAATTCCAGAGGCACAGTGCACTCTGCTAATCAATCGTCAATCACAGTTCAGAGGAAGAGGAAATGAGCAGTGATGTCAAGAGAAATCGATAACCTGTTTTCCCTCAGACCTCCACAGTCTGAAGACGAGAGAAATCAAAATTACAGAGAGGCTTTCCACCAAATGACACAAGAAACAGTTTATTGACAGATGGAAATTCTCCACCCACAGTTAGTCACAGATCCACATGCACACACTCTAACACCCCAATAACGCCGCAGAGCTAATATTTCTCTACACCCCAAGCTGGCAGAGTTGGCAGCTTAAGTCTAGTGTACTTTCACTCCAAACGTCTCACTTGCCTCTATTCATCGGGTTAAAGGCTTCCTTTTAATTCCTAGCTTAGCAGAAATACGGCTGCTGTTTGGGGCGCTTTAAATTACGGGTCAAGCTTAACAGAAATAGTTCAAAAACCGACAACAGACAAACAGCCCTCTCTGTCCGGGAAATTACAAACCAGGCACCAACATTTTCTGCAAGGAGGCCACAACTCTTGGGTTTGTGGGAACATGATGACTGGGCTCCACATGCTCATAATTGTTCAATTTAATTAAAAATCACAATAATAGCCTATTTCAAAGTTTTCTTTTACAACTGTGTTGAAAAAGGTCGGGAGTTGGTGGAGGACATTAAAGAGCAGTCAGACAGATATGAAGCTTGCTGAGAACACACATACACAGATGGAGAGGAGGAGAGAGGGACAAGGGGGCGGAACAGTGCAGGAACTGGAGGTGGCATGTAATAAACAGATGGAGTGATAAGTTTAAATGCCTTTCACCATGGCAGAAAATTGAAAGATTGAGAGGCTGATGGGTGAGCTTGAGGAGCAAGCCTCTGTGGGTCTGACAAAAGAGTGAAGGAAAAATGCAAACAACACAGAAAAAACAAGAAATGAAATGAGACAGCTATTGACAGACAGCGACAGAGACATGCATGAGTGGGGACAGACAGAACGAGACTCACTAGTCCCATGGTGATTTGGTGGTGATGATGTGTAGATTTGATTAATTAGCATTTCATTTGAATGGGATATCAGCTGTCTGGTTCTCTGCTTGATTAGAATAAAATCAGTCCTCCATAAACAGCACTGAGCTCTGCAGTGACCTGATGTAGTCAAAACAGCAGGACAGATGAGGTAACGTGGCCCTGACAGACTGTTTGTCATACGCATTATAAAATGAATAAATATACGACACATTTTACCGCTATTTCCTAATAATTTCTTGAAAGAACCATGTAGTTACTCTGTAGTTACCATGTAATTACTCAATTTAAACCTCAGTGATTATTTACTCACTACTTTCATTCATTTATCATTGCAAACTATTTGTTTTGACTAAATTATGACTTGTGGACCTGAAAGTTTTACTGTCATAAAATCTTGATTTTCACTGACAACCTCAGGGACCATTACAAACTTGTGCTGTGCATCCAAAAAATGTTGAAACCAGCATTATTTAAAACCCCTTAAATATAACAATTTTTCCAGATAGATAACAATTATGTGTGATAATGTCTGGCAGTGTGGGATTAGAGGATATTTACAACCTTAAAGTTCCTTCAGTAAGTAAGTAATAAAGGGGAAAATTGCATGTTTTGCAAAGTCACCAGCAATAAAAAAAAATGTTGTTTTGTATATCCATACATCAATGTAAACAGTTTACAGTTTTAGCTTAATTATAAAACACCAGACCATGCTGACTCTTGGTAAAAAACAAGTAAAAAAAAGTAAAAAAATCTTCATTTACACAGCAATTACCAACATTTGTGTCATGTCTATCAAGTGAACTTACTCTGCATATGAAAGCAGTATCAAATCATCACCTGGACAGAATATGAATCATTTTATCAATTAGATGCTGCTATGTGACTGATTTTCTCTATAATGTGATGAAGTGTGACAGTGTCTATGTGCACATGACTTGAGTCCCTAACCCAGCCTGATGGACTCTACCTACAGCAGATATGGATCCATTTAAATGAATGAACAGTGTTTCTATTCATTCAGTTTGTTTTTTTTTTAATTACCCAATTTATATTTGTAAAGACATAAAAAATAAATATCACTAATGCAAGGTTAGCTTTAAATTTTAAAATATTCAAACTAGTTTCAACTGCCAACTAGGATTTATGCCTTTTTTATGCAGGATACAACAGGAAAATCTGACTGCTTTTCAGTATGAAAATTAGTTTGGTATTGCAGAGGAATTCTGTCACCACTGGTTGAACTTCTGTCCCGACATTCATACCGACTCATATACTATTGATTACTGAGTGCTGTTCTGCATCAGTGAACAACAAGCACAAAGCAACTTCATTACTTCACTTGGGAGTGCAGGGGTGTTTAGGCTGAATGATGCCATGGCAAGAATTATCACGACGACGATATTGTAACACACAAACCAGTGACACTAAAAGCTCCTTCTCTGACACACAGGCGATAAGTTGTTTTTTTTTAATGAAACCTCTATGGGTTTGTCTTGTTGCCAGCTGAGCCAGTCGGACACAATGCTGTGTCTCTTACAATAACCAGCTGCAGTTTCAGCTGAAGAGAAAACAATCTCTCTTTATGAAAGTGCTGTGCTGGAGTGAGCCACCATAATATCATGCCAATTTAAAAGGATATGATGAAAAAACTAAGTCTGTGCCACCAAACTTATTCATCTGGAATTACTACACAACAGGCAAATTGTAATTTTATCCAACAATGGCAAAAAGTCCCACAATAAAGCCTTTTGAGTCGTCCTCTCCTGGGGTGGGTGTCACCTGTGTGTCCCCAATGCTTTCGCTCTGCTGAGCTGATTGTCACGCTTGGCCCCACACCAATGCCTTCTCATTACCATGTAGGATCACATAGCACCATTTAGCTGCTACTCATTAATTACTGCTGTGCTGCCCTCTGCATGCCAAACAGGAAAACACATACACACACACACACACACACACACACAATAAAAAAGCCATGCACACGCCACTCGGTCGTGCCGATGCAGATTTACACTGCATGTCATCATCACATCGTTTAGCACTCACTGCGGAGGACAATACACCACAATACAATCACCATCCATCTCCATGACAGACAGTCATAGATTACAATATAAGACCCAGGGTTCAGGTGTATCACTGTAATTCTCCATAACTGTCAGTGAGGTGAGAGTCATTTGCCTTTAGCGTTGTCTCTTCCTATCCTTCATCCGGCTGCAGTAGTTCTTCAGGCTGCAGAGAAAAAGGATGATGTTTTGGATGAAGAATATGTGCTGATAAAAAGATCAGACTGGTGAGTCTGACTCCTATCTGAGCTGGAAAGGTGCAGTTAGCTGCACTGAGAGGGGTACGATCTTATGGCAATATATGTACAAGTGTGTGCCCATTTATTTTGTTCTCACATATGGGGACGCAAGCACAGGGATGTGCAATGGTTTCACATTATTCTACTGATCCACAGGTGGTGGTAATGTGCCAAGAAATGCAGCAAATGTGTCAGCAAGGCAGGATGGAGGAAGACTGCTAAATACATGCACAATACAAACATGATTTAATGTTTCATCAGCTTTGGTGGATTTTATTACCTTTAGATAGAGCCAGGCTAACAGGTTCCAGCCTTGTGTTAAGCTAAGCTAACTGACTGCTGTCAATTCAACAATTCCAGTAAACTGCATTGAAACTGTCTAAAACACGTCACAAAAATAGACGCTTGCCAGCCTGTCATTCAAACACATCTCGTCCCTGTATTCTAAAGCTGTTCCCATCTGTCTGTGCTGCCACCACCCCCACCAACAACAACAACAAAACAAGCTCATTTATCACCCCCACTTATTGAAGAAGCACGATTCAGAGATAAGCCCCTCACTGAGGAACCTGGACTGATGCAGCAGCGAGCAGTAAAAGGTTCAATATAAACCAAGTATTATAAAATACAATGATATTTAATGCAAGTTTGATGCTATATATCATAAACTGACATTTTCAGAAGCATTTTGAGCAGTAATGTATGAATGTGTGAACATTTCATTTGTAATGTGTGACCTAAAGCTGAAGTACAATAGGTTATAGGTCTAGACAATATACACATTACCTGTATATCAGATTAGGCTTTTGTGGTGTGACAACATTTAAAGAAGCCTTTTTTGAAAATACATCATGAACTATAGCTGGGGTATAACCCTCTGGGGTGCCTCAGGGCAAACTAACCAAGGATAGGGCAGTCTTGACCAGAGGGAAAGGAGAATCCTCTGACTGCAGCACAAATTAGTATTTAGTCTGCAGCAGTACTGCAACACAACACTATTTATTTTCAATTATCCCAGAGCCACAAGAGATGGAAGTAATGTTGTTTTGTTTTCGCTGCTGCTCAGCAGATCACAAACCCGCGGTGGCAGTTTCCCTCTGATACTGTATATCAATCCTCGGGCCCCCTCAGAGCTCTGAAACATCTGTGAACAAAAGACACTTTAAGGACAGTAAGAGATTATTAATGAATATTCATCAAAGGGAAACAATATGATATATTGGCTTTAGAAGCTTCCAAATCTGGCAAATTGTTCTGCTGCTTTTAGTAATGTAAAAATATGCTGAAATTCACACAACCTGCGGGTTAAGCTACAATTAGTAAAGGACACAAAGTGTTTCTCCTGGCAGCCTCCCACTGACTTTATAAACACACAAAAAAAGCAATTCCAGGGTCGCAACAGCTGGTTCTCATTGGTTCCCACTGGTAACTGAGGCCACTTTTTACCTTTCAGCTCCCTCCTCCAACCAAGGACCATGGGGTAATATTTATGTATGCATGTGTGCATATGGGTGTGTATGTGTGTGTGTGTGTGTGTGTGTGTGTGTGTGTGTGTGTGTGTGTGTGTGTATGTGTTCGGACCTCATCACCAGGATTAGTTGTGTTAGGAGTTGAGTGACCCTGAGTTCAGTGCCGGTCCAAATAAACAGTGGAGGTGTTGATAGTAACTCTCGGCAGCAGAACCCAGGGGACATCACACTAAACCAGATGTAACGACTTCCACAGACTCCTAATCCTGCTGGGGAATAGCTTCATCACAGGCACACAGATCACTTTAAACCTCCTCCATATGTGTTTAGAGATACACACACACAAACACAAACACATTTGCAGAAACCATAAAAACACTGATGAAAGATTCAGTTCGCAAGGAAGTGGCATTTTGAGAACATCTTCCTTCTGTAAAATGAAGTGATAACAGGACACTTGGGACAATGAAGTCACACCAAATATTTTCACAGTAAGATAGTGGACTCCTCCGCACACTGTCAGCACTAAGAGGTGATGCTTCGGCAGCGACCTTTGTCAGACATACAACAGAGATCACAGCATTAAAAGCAGTCATGCTGCTGATTAGATCTAATGTAGTCATGTAAGAACACCAGATGTGGTTTTGGATTTTCTTCTGCAGAAGTAGACTAGGAGAGGAGAGTTGTAAAAAAAAAAAAAAAAAGCACACCTCGCCTCTTGGCTTTATAGGCTTTGATGTGCAGTCATGTTGACAGCAAGTCAGACTGCATCTCTGCAGGATGTGATGGATTAGTTCCTGTGGTTAGAGACGTCATGCGGAACTCTCAGTCCAACACCTTTTATTGGCAGATGAGATGTGAAGCCTGGACATCAGGCCTGCGTCGTGTGAAACTACATCTTACATGTTGAGAGTACTTTTTGAGTTTAACCTTTTGACTTTTTATTAATGTGTATGTACATATTAAGGATAGCCTTCTACTTCCAAACATCCTCATGAGGAGAGGATAGATAATAGATAGTTAGACAGGCAGTAAGGGAAGTAAGAGTGCTCTGTGTGAGGAGTTCATCTCTATGCCAGTGCTTACACTTATTGATTAAAACAGACCATGAAAGACAGTATCACCCTGAGAGTCAGTAGCTGATTAACCTCCACTTCTCAACATTTAATCAACCACTGACCTCTAAAGGACTAAAACAAGGAGCCTCTGCCTCTGCTGCCCTCCTCCCCCACCCTCAGTTGGCTCTTGGTGGAGGGGCTGCTATAATGAGACAGGCTCATAATGAACCTGGTCCCAGCGGACACTAACACCACACAGAAGTACAGCAGGAACTTTGTAAAAGATGCTTCTTCCTTGTAGTGGTTCAATGAACATTAAGGATGACGTCTCCATGGAGGTATATGTTGTAAAAAACTAAAATCTGTTACACACAAGGCACAGTGCAGGCTGTGACCTGATTGTAAACAAAACTGTCTGATCTTGGTTTAAAAGGGACAAACTAGGAAGTATATTCAGTTTATACTGTGTGGTTCCTCTGACAAAATATGGCAGCTTTTTCCTGGATTGTGCTGAAACGTGGTACTTCCAAAACACAGTGGACCTAAGCCAGCTACATAGATCCAAGTAGTCATACATAGAAAACACCATACATTTAAGCAACCTATGCCATGAAAGAATATAAAATGCTATTGAAACGATTTCATAAAAACAGTCTAAAATGATCTCCTGTCACCTCCTGACTTAAACTGAGCATTTTCCATGGGACGTTCTGTCTATTTATGTCTTTTCTCTTTTTATCCTGTTTATTAGCAACATATAGGCATTGCTTTGTTGTTTGATCAGCTGGTCCATCACTTTGGTTCAGGCTGAAATATATCAATAACTATTGCATGGATTTCCATCACATTTTTTACAGACAGTCCCCAGAGGACTAAATTTGCTGTTTGCATTGATTCACAAGTGGTTTGACATTTGCAGTTTTGAGTGCTATATGTCTACAACCATTGGATTAGCATAACATTTGGGGATTCAGTGTCTCCTATAGCACCTTCAACTGGTTAAAAACTCTAATCTGTCCACTTCTTTGGTTTATGACTAAATACCTGCAAAGCTAATGGCAGTTGTACTTTCTGCTAATTGGCGAATGGGAGCATTCAGATCGGCATGTCATGTATAAAGCACTTCTTTAGGTGAAGTGCAGCTCCACAGAGCTGCTGACATGACAGCAGACAATAGTTTTGTTCAGTGATTTTAATGATGGGTGATTAAATGTGTTAATATCCATCAGCCAGTATTATATCAATGCCAGCAGTTGTGGCACCAGTAAGATATATGTACTTACTGCTCCTCACCTTTCAACATTTCGACATGCAAATCAACTTTCCAATATTTCTACATATCAATTAAAAGGTCAGAGACCACCCGAGACGGCCTGTATTCTGCACACTCTTCTGAAAGCTTTCCAATGAAACTTTAATAGTCAATTTTGTATGTTGATATACGGCATTGAGATACAGGTCCTTATATTGAAGTCTTAGGCAATGTTTCTTTCTGTTGTGTTTTTGTGTCTTTCTCTATAAATATGACTCTATAAAAAGTAAATGAGCTAAAATATAACATTAGGCAACTACTCTTATACATTTTATTTTGGATTGAAGGAGAGCAACGTGACCTGAGCTCTAACTATCTGCTGAAACACCTCTGCTGCTGCTGCCTGGATCATGCTGCTCTCACTCCTATGAGCCATCAGATAAGGGAGTCTATCTAATTCATATTCTAATTAATATGGAGCCACACTTCCTGCCTCTCAGGGCCTTAGGGGAGGCCATCATTCATCTGGCATTATCTCGAGCCAAAAGGTTCCTGTTCACCCAGCCAACTGTGTTCATTCACACACTGCCCAGGCTTTCTCTCACACCACTCATCCCTTTGTCCAGTCCTTTACCTGTCACTTCCTGTCATTTTACGCACATGTGTAGGATGGTTAATAAAAGTGTGTGTGGATGTGTATGGTTTTATGTGCCGAGAGAAACAATGTGGTAAACAAGGGAGAGGAATCAACACAAAGAAGGAGACAGCGGGATTCAAAAAAGCTTTTGAGAACTGTCTGGGGGGGGGGGCGCCCTCTTTAGTCTATAGAGGGAGGGAGAGTCTGTACGGAAATGTGAGTGGATCATTTGGATTCCCTGTGTGGAGCCAACCATATCTCATTCTGTTTCATTTTGCTGATACAAAATTCAGCTCCTTTAATGTCAGCGTATAAGCAGAATGAAATTAGGTTTGCAGCAGCCTGAGTTTAACACACAGTTAACACAAAATTAAGTTAAAGCTTAGCTGTGCAGTAGATTTCGGGGAGGCATAGGCATTTTTGTGCCATTTGCAATAATTATTTACAAACATGTACTCGTGATTTTTAAGGAAAGACATTGTTTTCCATGTGTGTCTGAAGAAAATTTGCAGGGAGTGTAGCAGGGTTTAGGGGTTGGTTTTAAGTTGTACATGCCATGGGCCTCACAGTTAACCTACACCCACTCTTATTTCTACAAACATAAAAGAATTAATAATGTAGATTCAGAGATGTGGCCTATAGTACAAAATGCACAAATCTGAATGGGAATTTGAGTTTTAAAAGTATAAAGCTGAGTAAAATGTATGAGTAATAATGTGACTCATGATGTTTGCACAGTAAATGAATGCAACAAAGTGGGGGAAGTGGGACAAACTGAAATCAAATCGTGAAAACTAAGTAATGCAAATTTAAGAAGGCAAATATCGTGGGAGAAATCCTCACATCTTTTACTCTAAGTAAAAGTAGCAGTATAGTAAGAATACTCCATCAGAAGTGAAGGCTTTGTTATCTAAACTGTACTAAAATACTGCAACATTCACTTAAAATGTAAAGTAAATGCACCACTTTTCAGGCAAAATGGCATCACAGTTATACTGTTATATATTCTATTCTTAGATAATTATCACTGATGCATTTACATGTAAACAGTATTTTAATGTTGTAGTTTGTTGAAGTGAAGCTGATGAATACATTGTAGTTCATATGTTCATTATAGGTTTCTTAGCATGAAAAGTAGTGACTATAGCTGCCATGTAAATGTAAAGGAGTAAAAAGTACAATATTTCCCTCTGAAATAAATAGTAAATGAAAAAAGTTCAGTTCAGTTACCACTGAAGTAAAGTATTTGTGTTAGTTAGCTTCCACCACTGGTTTGACCAGCTATGTGTTTATTTCTAGATAATCAAAGTTAGTTAACATGTCACTACTTATATGATGCCTGTCATGTGAAGCATGATTACATTTGAAAAAAAAAAAAAACTCCTTCAGTAATATATGCACATACACAATGAAGGAGAACAATGAAATGGTAAACCAAGTTAGACAGCAATCCAGCTCCTTGTCCATGTAGTGCTATCTGTTTGTAAGTTTTACTGCTGAGGAGGTGATGTGAGCATGCTCCCCTGGGAGTGAATCTCTGCTCCAAAGAGGCTTCTTTAATCACTCTCGTCTCCCTTCTTTAGCTGTTAACAGTGCGGTTGGGTTGTAGAGCAAAGATGCTCTGACTCTTGCTCTGATTTGAATTTATTCTTGGCAGATACACAGTGTGAGAGAAGAGAGGAGGTGATCTGAGGAGAAGTGGGAGATGGAAAGTGGCAGTGCTAATGCAAACTGACCAGAGGTGACAGGCAAACTGTGACCAGAGGGAAAACACTCCTGAAGCACACACACACTAATGTCCCTCTCGTTCAGCTTGCCTGGTGTATAAAGAAATAACACACGCTCTTTATTCAGGCTGGCAGCGAGGTGGCTTTAGAGAGGCCACTTTTCAACAGGAGTACTCGGGGTGAAGCCTCCACATTGGCAGACATCCACCCTGCTTAAGTGTCCCTGAGCAAGACACTCCGGCTCTTTGGGCAGGTTAACAGAGCTCACATCAACAGCTGCTGTTTATGGTTAATTATACAACATTTAGTGCTGACTTTGCACTGTGGTTGAATGTGAGATGGTTTATAAGAGCTAACAATCACAGAATAGTGCTTAATCTGGCTGCTGGAGCTGGGTCTATTTGTTTTTGTTACACTTAATTAACCAAATTTATAGCAATGGATCTCACTAAGCACATTTCAATTCAACAAAGATTCAACAAGAAACAAACAAAATAGTCTCTTTCGATCTGCAGGCAGTGTGATATTTCATGTGAACCTTTAACATTTCTGTCACTAGAAACACAGAAGAGTCAGAGCTGGAGTCAGATAAATTTGAACACATTTAGATAAACATCCACACTGAGCCAAAATGAACCTTAAGATTAGTAGAAGGATGCAAAAGGATGTTGCCTAGCAACGGGAAATATTTCTTCTTGGCTGAGGACCAAGTAAAATGTATCAAAACAAAACTAAAGCTTCTGTCTCTATGTTTGTCCTTGTGCCATACAGTCACATCACAGCAGTGCTACTACTTATACCTTGGTATAAATCTTCTTCTCATACTGTTACTGTTTATTTTTCCTAAACCATTTCACATCTGACAGGAGCAGGGATAAGTGGAAATGCCCGAAACACCAATCACACAGATCTGGGTGGGCTTGCTGGTGAAACCTGAGTAAAATAGGAGCTTTATGTGGAAGGTCTCCTGCCATCTCTGTAAAAATATTTCAAAAGAGGAGAAAAGAAAATCTAACCATAAAATCCTACAGAGAGCATGTGAATGGGAGTAATCCCATCCCAAAGCTATTTTTGAGAGCTTTCCTTTTGTTTGAAGTCATGCAATGTTTCCTCCAGATTTGTTCTTTGTACACTGTGTCTCCACCCCAAAACATCACCTTTCACTCAGTCTTCCTCAGCTCACACATTTGCACGCGTATGCACTTTTGTTTTCATCTCTGTCTGTCTGTCTGTCTGACACACACACACACACACACACACATTTCCTGTCTCTCTGTTTTCCTTTAGCAGCTCCTGACAGGTGGTCCTGCGGGGCCCATCTCAGTTGGCAGTAGGCTACATCTCCCACTAAAGCCTCTCCATCTGGGTCAAGTCAGGGAATAACAGACCTCTAAGGAAGAGGGAGACAGAAGATGCACGCACAAGTGCAAACACAGAGACTGATCTGGGATCAGCATGCATGAATTTTTTGCGTCTGTATATGTGAATGCATGTGTGCATCACAGCATGTGCCTCTAAGTGTTAGTGTTGTCTCTCAGTGCACAGTGCCTGCATGTGCTGTGCATTTGTGGGTCTAGATGTGCACATACTGCATACTGCAATACCAACTTAGTCTCTTCACAGCTCCCTATTTACACAGGATGGCAGACAGCCGTGAATTAAAAGTGCTAATGCAAATTGTAAAATCTGTTGAATAGCATCAGAAAAACTGTCGCCAAGAGTCATTTAAAATAAATCTAAAAAGGAGAAAATGTGCGCTCTCCTCCCATTGGCATCATTATTTGAATAGTTGGTTTGGTTTTATTGAACCATGCATCTTCAAAATGTCAACTTTTCACAAAAAAGTTACATGACCATGCATTTTATAGATAAGTCAATGTTTTTTAGTGAGTTTTACTGGCATGAGACAGGATAACTTTCTCAACCCATAAAGGGGTATTTAATGCTTCTGCTGTTGTGAAAACTCTAAAAATCTATAAAAATCACAGTTATGATGAGCAACTCCACATAGTGGCATTCATCGTTTACACAAAGACAATTTGCTGGTTTAGTAATAACCACATAGGAAATTAAAAACCAAAATAACAACCAAGTAATTTGCCCAAGTTCAGTTCAGTGTGATACTCCCATCACGCAGATGCTCAGACCAAAGAACACTACATGAA
Organism: Trachinotus anak; assembly: GCF_046630095.1. NCBI lineage: Eukaryota > Metazoa > Chordata > Actinopteri > Carangiformes > Carangidae > Trachinotus > Trachinotus anak. Next base: position 18,406,826 of record NW_027273862.1, on the reverse strand, counting down.
ACGAAACCTTGGGCCCAGGACATTTGAAACTGTTTATGATATTTATTCTAACAAAAACTTGAGTGATTGAAACTTGATTATAGATTATAAATATATACATTGCATCCCATATGATGTGAGATGTTTATGAGTTGCTCTGATATCAATATACATATTGATAGGATTGTTATATATATCTATATATTCATATATAGATAGCTATAAGCTATAATATATATAAGCTGTACAGACATGGAGGTATGCACACATTTGTGAGAACAGAAATGTACACACTTAAATTAACACAGCAAACATGGATACTCTCTGGTCTTCACCACCCTATTTTGCCTTCTCAACTTAGAAGAGAAAACAATCTCAGGACAGGATTAACTTTGCCAAAATTACACCACAACAATGATCTGTTTGTAATTATTTTATGTTCTGAAAATTAAAAAATGTACTGAGTCTACATCATACAAAACTTCTGGATTCTTCAGTCAGAGACACCTAAGTCAAGGAACTGACCATTGACCATGGTAAATGTACTAAATGATAGTAAATGATCTGGCAGGTCCCACAGTATATGTTCTTTCAGGGAACAATGAGGATTCCTCATTAAATCCCCTTTAACCCAGCAGGGACTGGACATCAATGTAACATCAGACAACGCTGGTGGGCAACAGGAATGCAGGAAATAAATACATGTATGAACATTAAATCTTGGTTAAAAACAATAACAAAAACTTGCACACATAAGGTTCTGCTGGTGGAGGGAGCTGCAGCACCACAACAGTGCTGGTGTAACGATATCAGCAAAGTAATAACAAATGTCATTTGACCGGATTTGACTCGCTAGCTGGTAGCCGAGCAGCTGATGAATGAATCAGTGATTGTTAAGACAGATTTGAAGCAGCTCATCTGATGCCAATCAGTTAAAGGAAATGTTCACAATTTTTTCAGGTGTGTCATAAAGTAACGGTCAGGTGCCTATATGAACACTGAAGGAGGCTTTGGTTGCTATAATCATTCCACCCGTTCATACTAGCCTTTACAAGTACTTCCAATGTTAGTGAAAATCTGAAGCTAATAAGAGACTTCTGTAATCAAGTGAGTTAATCTTTGAAAGTTAAGTTGAAAGTTTTTATTACTCTCCTTCCACTGCAGCTCAGCACAGAAACACTGTCCTGGATGGTTATTGTGATAATGCACCATCCACGGAAAGCTAATCTTAATGTTTTATAGAACTACATGCGGTAGCTGTATAACAGTTTCCCAGTCCTCTCTTCATTCATGTGCTTCCTCCAGACATCAAAGGTTGAAAGCCTGTTCACGGTGGTTTCCTGGACCCAGTAGCCAAGCACTGGGTGAGTCTTCAGCAGCTATAAGCCAGGCATGCCAGAGCTGTGAAGCAGTGGCTGCAGTCAAGCCGCAGTATCAACTCATTCAGCTGTGAAATATGGCTGACATGATTGTGTGCAAACCACAATTACGCTTCAAGTCCCTGACAAGTGACCGCAGAGAACTAGTTGTTCAGTCAACTGTGGAATATAAACTGGTGGACCCTGCCTCTAATGCCTCCATTTGCTCCAAACACAATCACTGCAATGTCACACAAGGTTCTAACCGTTCGCTGTAGAAAGAGATTGGCAGCAATGTGACAGGAGAGGGGGAAGAGAGGAGCCTATTTGTGCTGCTTAACAATAGCTGAAAGAAAAGCACAAGCACCATTTTGTGTGTGTGCTTGTGGTTTGAATGACCATAGCGAATTTCTCATAAGCTATGATTTTATCATTACTGTATGCTGTCAACATGCCATTTGAAAATTTGGCAGAGTTTTTATTTTGAGACTGACAGGATAACAATACACAGAAAAAAATCCATCTCTCTCATTTTTTTCTTCTCTATCCTATAAACTACTGCACACTGTTTCACTCACTGCTGTAACATATACTCATTTACAACATTTCAGTCTGTTAGACCTTCAGTAGGTATCTGGGGAAGTATCTCAACAGGTCCACATACCATTCATACACACAGGTTGCCTGAGTTAGATATCTAATCAGGGGACCACAGAAATCAAATCGGTGACTGAATTCCAGTTCATTATAAATGCAACAGTGGTATCATCCAGTCATCATCACAGCAACATCCATGTTGCTCCAGAGAGAAGAATAAAGATATTCGTGCTGCTTCATTATAAATCTTACAATATTGTCAGGGAATAACCATTAAAACATCATCCATATAATTTAGACAGTATGAAAAACATATCAGATGAATAATGAGGAGCCCTGATCTGATGCAATATGACAGTCTAAAAAACTGTAAATCAACAAATATTACAGCAGTAAGACAATGTGAGACCTGTCACATATTCAGATGTGCAGATATTTATTTCTGATTTTTTGAGAACATTTAAACAACAGTTGAAAAACAGCTACCCTGGGGGAAAAAAAAACACAGGTGCAGCAACGCAGGTATCATCATTACTGTGTTTCATCCATATCCATAAAACTCACTCAACTCAATGCTCTCTTCTAAAGTAATTTAGTCACCAATGTAGTTGTAATCTCTGCTGTCAAAAACCTTCTACAGGGGTCAGCCGTCTGTGCTGCTGTTTTTACAGACATGTCTGAGCTGACTATGACCCCTGAACTTGCTCGTGGACTCAGTTCTTCTGTCAAGCCGTGGCATTTAGTCAGAAAAACATCCAGGGTTTATGGGAAATGCGATTTGTTAAAGGCCACTAAAAACATAAATATTCAGTAGTTTTCAGTTATCTAAAAATATGATGTGTTATTATTAAATATGATGAAGGTGGGGTTGAGGTTCTGTTCCAAGGCTAAATTTTTTGTTATTAGCTTAGTTACAAATGTTGGTGGGAACAGAACCTGGAAATTCTGCTTTCTCTTCAGCTCTTAATGGTCCTCAGCTTACTCTTTACTTTAATTGTTTGAAGTCATCTTTTATTCTCAAGTTGATAGACTTTTTGACAGAGGCAGCACCGGCTTAAAAAGAAATTTAGCATTTTCTTTTATTAAAGACAGGAGGTAAATAAAATGAATGAAATGTGAATTTTAAGCACAATGACAGTATTTTTTATGAAATACACAAAAGGCTTGAAACAAAAATGTATATGGATAAATAAAGCCTGGAGTGGTCATAAATGCAGGCGACAGAGGAGACTGCAGGGACAGATTTATGGGCTCTATCACTGATGCTCTTCAGGAAACAAACTCTGTGTTGAAACTCTGCAAAGCTCAGCTCAGCAGTCTGACGCGTAAAACTTGTGTGTAGATGATGCGTAAACACATAATGTCATTAATAAATTCCAGATTATCAGCTTTGTATGAGAACATTAGCTTGTTTGTTTGTCTGTTTTTATGTGCATAGCAGAAAGCTGTTGATAACTATGTGTTTGTGAGTGTGACTACATCGGTTAGCCATACCAGATTGTGCTTGTTTCTGTAGTTTACTGTGTGGACATGAGGTTTAGCATTTTGTGTGAGCTGATATTTGCTGATGTTTAAGGCTGTATTAGGATCTCTGTGCATAATGTTCAGGGGAAAAAAACTTCTACACCTGCAGATAATAGAAATACGGCTGCAAACTAATTTTTAGGCATACAATCATGTTGCCACCTACTTCTGTATTTATATTTACAGCATACTGTGAACAACACCACTATATATATAATCCCCTGTGGGATCATTATGATCAAAAGACAACCAAACCATGGAAGACTAAAGGCTGCAGTTTCTCATTGTGCTTTTGTTTCTCATTACTTATTCATGAATTAAACATTTAATAGCCTCAGAGGGCATCATAGTAGTGGGTGTGTAACGTCCATTGTTCATGTTCACAACTATCCAAGCAAGAGAGATTTAAAAAATACTATCTGATTTTAAAAATACTGTCTGACACCATGTGCCTAATCTGTTTACATCAAACACTGTGTTACACAATAGTAATTTTGTTTCTAGAAGTCAGGACAGACTAAAATGACTGTATTCTTTCATGGAAACAGCTGAAAGTAAAGGGTGAAGGACATCAACATGATTTAGGATTCAGGAGGGGCCAAAAACCAGGGGGCCAAAGCAATAAGCCACCACACACACACAACTGTGTCTGACAAACAACAACACTATCAGTCGTAGTAATGTTTTTTGACATATAAGTGAAAGTTCACAAAAACTCTGACATGAGAGGATGTGGTCCAAAAAATTTTACTACTGTCCACGTCGAAAAATGAAAAACCCAGTGCCAAAAACATGTAGTCATCCTTTAGTCATTTTGCTCTTTCAGTTGTTCATTTACTTTGCCATCCCTTTTAGTCTGAATAACACCTTCTGGCAATAAATGCATTACATAAACCATGAAAACTAACAGTCTGTTCATATATAATGTATATTCCAAAATTAAATCTTAATTTAATTTACTCTGACTTCGAAATTGGTCCAGTGCAACTAATGTTTAGACAATTGTCACTGTGTAATGAGGATTGAACTGTGTCTGATAGTAGAAATGAATTTATCCATGTGACTTTGCTTATAATTTGAACAGTCCATAATTTATTCAAAAGTCTATGACCTTTCTGTGTAGAGCTAAACACTAAAAACTTCTGCTTCATAGCTATACTCTGCAAGCTCACCCACCCACACACACACACACACACACCCACACCCACACACACACACCTATGCCTACTTGCTACAGAGCCAGCAACAGAGCCTCTAATGGGCTAATTTCACTCCCAATTAGAGACTGAATTTGTCCATTTAGGTCTGTATGAAAAATGCTCAACTATTTGAAGGCTAAATTGGGCTGGACAGGTCCAACATAACCACCTAAACTGCTCTAATGCACGGCCTTCCAATCATTTCATTAATTGGATGATTAAAAAAATGTCACACACAAACTGAGTACTTTTGATTTTTTGTTGTCCTGGTCTGGTTTGCTTATAAATCTTTATTCCACCAGTGTAGAGATGTCTTTCGCAATCAGTCAGTGTGCCATGTCTCTCTCTCTCTCCCTCCCTCTCACAGTCATATTTATGGCCTGTCATGGTCACAGGCTGTCACAGAAAGCACGCTCATAAACCCTTTCACCGATGTCCTGCTGGCCCTACTGTAGTTATGTGATCATAATCGAAAGTCTACAGTTATGATGAGTATGTGCTGTTTGTGATTTGTGTGCATTGTTAGCTAGATATCTGGAGATGTGGAGAGCATAGGTGTGTAAATATGTGTCTTATAGTTTAGAAAATAGGAAGCTGCTGCCTTCATGACCATGCAGTGGGCAGGAGGTTTGTGTATATGCGTGTGTGTGTGTGTGTGTGTGTGTGTGTGTGTGTGTGTGTGTGTGTGTGTGTGTGTGTGTGTGTGATTTATCCCCAGAAAGTCTTCGGCCATCAGCGTGTCACTGAAATGGTGCTGTAAATCATACACTCTTCTCAGATAAACAGGCACACACACATTTGTCAAATTAAGTTGTACTGTAATAGGGGACAACACACACCTTGGCACAACTCATGACTAATATTTCTCTACTGCCAGTCAGTCATATCCACAATTGTCCAGCATTTAGTCCCAAATTAGTTAGTACATACCCATCACTTTCTATGCTTTCTCTCAAATCTGTAGCAATTTATTTCTTTCATTTTTCCGAAACCCAACATAATCTTCCAATCAAGTATATATACATGCCAATTTTTTTTCCACAGGTTACTTGACATAAAAAACATCAAATTGGTTGTATTACCAATTATTAGTTTTCTGTTTCTGCCTTTATTGCACAAAAGAAATGAAACATGAGAAGAAGGGCAAAACAATGCAAAAAAAAGTGTTCACTAAAAAAACATGATGCAAATAGGTGCCTGAAATACAAGAAACTAATCTTCAACCTTATAGGATGCTTTGGAAATAGCTACCAAACCAGCTTACTTTCACCAGGCACCAAAAATAAAGGCTCAAAAATGTTTCAATTTTTGTTTTGCTTGTTTATTGTTTTTTTGGGGTTTTTTTTTTTTTTTGGTTTTGTTTTGTTTGTTTTTACACATTTAAGTAACTGTTCAATTGTAGTGTCTGTGAATGTTATCTCCTGATATTACAACATCACAAGTCCTCCAAATTAAATGTCAAAATACATCATTTGTCCATGCTCTCTAGAACGACACATCGAAGCAACACATTTGTCTGTGCCTTCCAAAACTGTTAAAAATCACAGTTGAAAAAAAAAATCTGTTTTAATAGTATGGTGTTCTGTTGAGGTTTGAAGAAACATTGTGGTTTGGGTTAATATGATTAAGCTGCTAAGGTTAGGGGACAGTCATCATCACAGTGACAACAATAAACACATGGTTAAGGTTTGGGGACAATTGTGATTAAAAAAACATGACCTTGACCGTCGGTTTGAAGTGGTAAATGAACAGCAGTCCTACATGTTGAAGTCCAATGTTTTGTTAACCCATCCATCCACCCTGGCCTCCTCCATATGCAGACTCTGTTGCTTTATAAAGATGTCACCTTTGCTCCCCTCACAATTACCATGGCCACTAGTACTTTGTTACTTGAACATACACACTTCATTTTTGGGGCATTTAGTGAAACAGCTGTTGGGGGGGGGGGGCAGTCTTGGACATTGTTGTGTTAAAGTCTTCTCCATACTGCCAGGAATAAAATTAAGTGGAATAATTATAGATTTAGCAGACCAGGTTACCAGGTTCCTAAAACTCCAACAATTCCCAGAAAAATGACAGAGGATCCCATGTCAGCATGTGCATGTTCAGGTATCCAGCGGAAGCACAGCAGGAGATAGCTGCAGCAACGTTAATAAACGGCACATGAAATATGGTGGTAATGGAACATGATGGCAGGTTCTAATCTTTAAGAATCATACATGAATGATTGTTTTCAGTGTCCCAGGCCTGCTCGAGCAGGCAGCAGAGGGATGAGCATATCCCTCGGATCAGGCCAGAAACATGCTCCGTGTCCAACCTGTCACTCTAAAGGTTAATGGATGCATTGGAGAGTCACACTACACCACCGCTGAGGTGACCGAGGTGAACCATCTGCCCCCTGTGTGACCAAGGCCATTGTTTGCAAAAACTGCAGTATTTTTAAGGAGCCCAGTTATATGAGAGCTATCTTGAAACACTCTTGGGAATGTACGGCGGGGTCTCATTTCCATTGAAAACAATGATGAAAAAAGAAAAAGAGATTTTCCCAGCAGAGATGCAGCTTTAATATTCTCGGGGCGTACAGTATAGGTCGAGCGCTCGCTGGTGTCGAGATAAACCTTTGTAGCTCAGTTGATTAATGCATTACAGTGGAAGGCCAGAGCAGCCGTGGAAATGAATTCATTTTCTGAGAGTAATATAATGCAAAATGAAGCACTCCTAGTTTATAGAGAGTTTGTTCCACAGGCTCTACCCAGCTGTTGGGTTGGCCTCAGTGACTACACATTTACATAGACTGTAATATTCCAAAATTACAGTAACCTGATTAAGACAATACTGTATACTAATAAGAAATTTATATGTAAACAATGTGTTCTACTTTTTCTAAACAAGTTCAAAGTCAGACTAAGTTTAATGAAATTGAAACTTGGAGTATTTCAGTTCAGGCCACATTATCAGTGGGCATTTTAAATATGTGTACACTTTAATCAAACCACAAGACTATCTAATGTTCGACAACATTTTGTAACACATTCATATGATAATCTATTTGCTTGTCAACATACCCTCTACCTCTAATGTGCCCGTAACAAGACTAATGACGTGTGTTCTGTGTCACCACAGAAAAATATTCAGTCGCATTTTTCAGTCATCTGTCACAAGTGCATCTAACAGAGCAGATAAACTCCTGTTTTAATCCATTCAGCTGTCTACAGAGGATGCACAGCAGCTAGCATTTTAATCAAGAATGGAGCCCAACACATAACCCAACCAAAACACCAACCAAAACACAGTGTCCTACAACTCAGCATGCGCGCGCACACACACACACACACACACACACACACACACACACACACACACCACCTAATCTTTTGCTGCTGCACTGCTAACATGCTGCTCACACTATGCTTCCTTTGTAGACACACTGTAAAAGTCTACAACTGTAGCTGTAACAGCTCTGTGAGGCTGTCAAAAGCAGAGCTTTGAGCAGAATGTCAGCATACCAACATGCTCACCATGACAAGGGCACCAGAGGAAAAGAAAAGAAAAGTCTGTAGGATTCATCTTCAGGGATGTGTCTGTATCACATTTAAGGGCAAATCATCCATCTGAGATATTTTAGTCTTAATCATTTGTGGCTCTATGATCCATGAACAGGAGTATAGTTCCACTGGCAATGGGAATAGCTCCATCAAAAATACTGTCCTACCTAGAATGAACTCAACAGTCTATGCAACATAGTCAGTGGTACAGGAGAGCACTGTGACATTCAGACCACGGCTCAGCCACACAACCCTGCTCTCACTACCTGAAGTGCAGTGACCGTTTCACCTCAAGGCTGATGTGCCTCTCCATTATTTAAATCTCTCCATGCAAGTATCAGTTCACTACAGCGTAAAACATGTTTTCTTTTTATGAATGAAACAGCCAAACTGAAGAGCTTTAATGTCAGAATAGAAGCTAAACTAAAGTTAAGTCTATACTCAATAAAGGGTTTATAATTTGCTTACTTGTTTTTCTTTCTTGCCAAGAGTTAGAGAAGATCAATAACACTATCATGGCTGTGCATTACTAAAACTGGAGTCACAACAGGTTGTGTTTCAAATCACTCCCTGCTTAGTATATAGGGTGCTAGATTACATTTACAGTTCTGTTTGTGTTTGCTTAAGCATGTTACAAGTTAATTTAGCAGTGATGTGTAATTTGCCTGGACCGTAACTCGAATGTCCGCTACTGAGTCAGTAATGTTACATCATTGGTTGTTGGACTTTTGCAATTGGCCGTGATTTGGTGTGAACAGTTTCTATGGTCTCATCAGGGGGTGGGGTAGGATTTCATAACTGAGCTGTGACCAAGACGCTAATTTAATGCCTATATGAAAGAAAAGGTACAAACAGTTGAATCTTGCAATGAAATCCAATTCAGCTGAAAAAAATTGAGTCTGGCACAGCCCCTCCGTGAACAGTGCAACGCAGTCCAAATTTATTGCAGCACGTTGAACAGAACATCTCTCTATCCAATGTACCACAGTAACGCACACCTACACATGGTCCAGTTGTATACAAGGTTTATACCTAGTCTTGTTTAACTGCAGACAGAATCAGTATTGCCACTTACCTCTGCTAAACTAAGCTAAGATAAGCTAAGCTATTTGCCTCCTGGCTCTGGCTTACTTCTTAACACACACACACACACATCAAAGTAGAGTCGACCTTTTCATTTAACTCTCAGCAAGGGAGAGAGTACTTTGTGCAACAGTAATGCAAGTGATGGAGGTGATGTCCTGGTATGACTAAAACTGTATGGGAATTGCTTAGATTTAAATGAAATTAACTGTACATTAAATACATATATAGAATTATGCACAAACATGTGCTGTGTGCACTGTATGTGCTTACACATTAAACAAACTAGTAACAGCAACAAAGCAACATCAGTAGAGGCTTCCTGAGACAGAGTCTTTATACTGCAGACTTTCAGTGTTGTTTCCCTGCAGGGCAAACAAGGACTTACTGCCCTCTAACTCTGTCTCCTTCTTTCTCTAAACACATAATCCATCACAGTCACAAACAGCAGAAGACTGCAGGTAGTCTTGTCTTTCTCCTGGGTCTGAGTGATACAGAGTAAATCTGCTGTGGCATTAATGCAGCAGACTAGACTGGATGGAAAACTACAATCTTTATTAGCTGTTTCAGATAAGGTGGAAGAGGCGGATTTCCCTCCAACATGGATGCAGCATGTTTTCTCATTCCACTGAGCACAACATACAGTATCAATAAATCTTTCATGTGAAGTTTACGAGGCAACTTTGGGGTCAACAGAATTTCATATTCAACACATCTTCTATTTCTCCACTCTATCTTACACACATGCTATCTCTAACCATCCAAACATACACTCAGCATCAAGCGCTGACTTGACTGCAGCCTGTTAGAGTCAAAAATGTTGCACCGTTGCATCGTTTTTCTCTATACCCTGTCTCACCTTTTCTATTTATAACCCATATCTGTCTGTCTAATACATCACAATAAATACAAACATTTTATACAGACTGAAGTTTTTGACTTTTGAATTTCCCCAAGGGATTAATCTATCTCACAAAGTCAAAATATTAAATGATCATTGCAAAAAGCACATTTCTATAGTTGTAGTCGTAGCAGTTTATTGTCTAGTCTATACAATGTCAAAATAACACACATCTTGGAAAATGAACATTCACATTTGTTTTCTTGCCCTAAGTTTGTTTAGAATATTGATACAACATCTTACACCTGTCTTTTCAATATGAAGATGAAGCCAGCAGCAAGTTAGCTTAGCTTAGCATAAAGACTGGAGTCTTGAGGTAGCCAATGAACCAGTGAAGACTACGTACAACTCGGTTTTTGTACGAACTGAACAAGATATTTGCAAGCTGTAGAGGTGCTGGAAGGTGGATTTTGTAACAAACAGAGCCAGGTTAGCTGTTTCCCTCTGCTTCAAATGTAGCCAAAGCTAAGCTAATCAGCTACTTACTGTAGCTCAATTTTTAAACAGAGATGAGAGTGGGGCTGATCATTTCATCTAACTCTCAACAAGAAAGTAAATGTATTTCCCACAATGTCGACCTATTCCTTTAAGTGATGTGTTTCATTTGTTTAACTTCAAAACCAGAAGATAATCAATTTATAGTGTCATAAAGAAAAACAGTCCATTCACACACACATCCAGAAACTGGAAGCATCAACTGTATGTGTATATTGGACATTTATGCATAACAATTGACTTAAAATTGTTATAAAATAAATAGTTATTAAACTGACGAATTGAATAATCGACCAATCCTTTGCTGTGCTGAGTAAAATCCTAACTTGACCAGATCAGATACCAATCTCAAATATGTTAGCCTTCTTTAATGCACATACTTAAAAGGTTTGGAGAAACTCCAGTTATTATAAATCCCGATTCAGAGCATGCCCACCCACAATTGGCAGATGGGTTGGTGCAGCATTGCCAGGCCTGAAAGCGTCCAGCCGGTGTATTAGTCACCTGCCAGTCAGCACTGGGTTGAGGCCAGAAACGGAGAAGCTCGCCTGTTAGGACTGAACATTAGATGATGCATTAACAGTAACAAAAACACACTAGATATTACCTTTTATACCCCTCTAAAGACAGGGAGCAGCGACTGTGGACTGACATCTCTGCGTACATACACGCACAAGACTATTCCAGTAAATTAGTCATGCTTTTTAAGGAAAGAAAAGTAAGAGGATTTAACTCCTTTACAGCGCACAATGTGTGACCAATTTCTACTCACACCTCAACGATGGGATATTTCCTTTGATCCCCAAAAGCCAAAATGATTCACATCTCTTTCTCTGGTCTAACACTACATAAAAGCAAAAAAGGAAGAGGTAATGGAAATGTTAAGGGAGAGGATGCTGATTTTGTATGTGTGGCAGGGAAGCAAGACGTTAAAACTAAAGGCAGCGAGGCAAGTGATATGCAGTGAGAGGGAAGGGGTAAAGCTGCAGAAATGAGATGAGATTATTTATGGCATTAAGAAACCATGAAATAGAATTGGGCAGGGGCTTGTAGTTAATCGCTGCTTTAAAAGACAGAAAGACTGAAAGCCAGGTAGACAGAGAGAGATCATCTTCAGTTACAAGTAAATCATAATGAATGTTATTTTGAAGTACAAAAGGAGGGGAAAATTGAAGGTGAATTACAGATTCTCAGCCTCTGTTTCAGCAGACAAATGACTCCCTGGAACTCTCGGGAGTGAGAGAAACATTTCACCACCGAGATGCAAAGCAACACTGCAAGACCAAAGTTTATATAAAAAAAGTGATCTATTTAATTATCAAAAGTAAGAATCCTTCATGTTTACTCTCAATTTTAAGAATAATTTTAAGAATAATACCTGCTGTTCATTCATTTTCTCAAACTCAAAAATACTCTTAAATTTAAGAGACATCTCTTTAGTTAGTTAAGAGCAGATCCCAGACGCCTTGTGGTACTAAATCCTGCTCATTACTCGTATGTAATTTACAGCAGCTGTAGAATTTATTTTTGTTTCCTTCTCTGCAAGTTTCTAATTATTTCATCACAAGTTATAAATGTAAAGGATTAGTTAATTTCACATAAAATTAAGTAAAATTAACTTTAAAAGAAAAGTAAAAAAGTAACATAATATATTCTCAGAATAATATCAGAATAAATAATATGGTAGATGTACGGTAATTTCTGGCCTCTGATTGGCAGTTCACTAGGAGCATGCATGTGATTAGTCATGTGACTTGCTCTTTAAGGTTAGTCTGAACCTCTGTGGTGAGAAGCTTAATAAATGTGTCTTTTTTTCCCTTACACTCAGCAAGGAATGATTTTACTCCCTGGTCCTGTATTCACTGGATTCATAAGAATTAGACTAAAGATTTGTAAAAGGTTTATAATATAACATATAAATAGGGATTAAATAATAGAAAATTGTTTAACAAGGAAACAAGAAGAACACCAGACTAAGGTAGGAAAGAAAGTTGGTCTGCTGGTAGCAGAGAAACATCGTACAAATCATATAATGGGGAGAATTTAGCACCACACGACCAACTGACATGGGAAGTCAATGCATACAAATTAGTGCCAGCTTCTTTCTTGTTGTTTGCACTCATGACAAATGCAAAGAAAGGGAGATGTCCGAGTCAAAAGGCAAATAGTTAGCTAAAGCTATCTTAATCCAATCACTGCAAGACATGACTTAGAAGGTGTGTGTTCACTTCTGTGTCTGCGCTGCAGTCATCTAAGATCTGCTCTTAAGCAAACTGGAAAAACCTCTAGAGCTCTCTTATGTTTATTTTTTACCCATGTGCAAAATGTCACTTTTAGGGGATCTGAGCTCAGAATGTGCTGCGTACATGGCAGCATAAAGCTTTCAATCCAGAATGATGCTATGTGTGTTTGAACTGAGTAACACAGTTCAGTGACTCTTCATCTGTGCAGGCACAGACAAGAAAAGTGAAAACTGCAAAGACTTCTGACTGACTTTGGTCCTGTAGTTTCCAGGTCAGCGGCTGTGAAAACATACAACACTGGAGCTGTGATCCAGGGAATTAAACACAACAGGAACATGCTCCAAAGTTGAAACCACGTTCAGTTACATTTTCTACAGCTGCTAAACCACAAGTGTGGTCAGCACACAAGGTCTGGATTTTTCAGCAATCTGTCACATTGTGTTAAAAAGCTGAGATGACAGTGTGGGACTATTTATAGGGTCACAGATAAAGCATATATTAATAATCAGTAACAGGTTTTATTGGTAAATTAGTAATGATTGACTTGCATGTTTGTTTTTTTTTTTGTTTGTTTTTTTTTTTTGATGGTTTGCTATAGCTAGAGCATCTCTAGTAATCATATCAGTATATAATGTCTTATGCTTTGTACAGCACATGTGGTGAACCTCAAATGAACTAAAACAAAGCATCTGTTTCATCATGTAAATATGTGTCTCTTGTACGTCGTCGCGTCTCCGTCAATCCCATCCTCACAACAAAAGACTGATACTTGGGTATCATTGCTTTGTTCAGGGTTGTCAGATTAGCGGCTGAGTGTGGATGTTTTCAGGACACTCACCACAAGAGAGAGCGGCCTCTTCCATGACACCACTCCAATCAGTCCAGAGAGCAGAACCTGGAAGAGAAAACCCAAAACAGAAGCTGTAAGAACTGAATGATACTAACAAGTATGAGAAAACAAAGATCTTCTTATAAGGTCTTATATTCATATGATGGATGGTCTCATGTCTATGCTAAAGGGAAATTCCAGTCTCATGTAATCTGGGGCTTATTTTTGTAGTTTTGGCCAGTTCTCCTATTATAATAATATCATAATAATATATTTTAATCTTGTGTGTTAATAATGAGTGATTGGCACCACCCTTTGAGACTGTGTTCAACCTACTATCTAATGATGAATGTAAACTATTCTGGGTTGACTTCATATGTATATCCCTTTGTCCAAGTTTGGCCCTGCGAGCAGTGTGGCTCTGAGGATACTAATGTTGGTCTGTCAGTCAGCTGTTCCGTCACTTTGGATGAGACTGAAACACCCCAACAACTAGTGGATAGATTGCAATGGAATTTGGTGCAGACATTCATTCCCTAATGTGCAATGTAAACATCACAGTTTAACTTCAGCTTTGACCTGCTGTTGTAGTCGAGCACATAGTTTTTTGGGGGTTTTTTTGTGCAATGAGGGATTATTGACAACATTTCAGGGACCGTCATTTTCTGTTTTACCTCTAAACTAAGCAGTTTGGATGATCTGCTTGATCTGTTGGTTTGTTTATACTCTGTATGATCATCTGATCACTTGTTTCTTGCCAGACTTCACTGGTGCACTGTTGCCATGTTCCCAGATCTCAGGAATTACTTTGGCAAATACAATGTTACAACTACCAATTAAAATGATGATGAAAATTATTAAAGATATGTATTAAACCAAACACACAGCAATTAACATCGCATCTATTCAAAGCCCTTCAATAACTTGTCATCTAATACACAAAACAGACTTTGAACATGTGATTCTTTGGTTTCTCTGCTAGATACACTCATTAAAAAGACCATCTTCTACACAATAAGCTGAGTCATATACAGATCAGGTGGGAGTTGAAGCTGTTGTTCCGCAATTCTGTGCCTAGTTGCCATCATCTTTATCACTCACATTTCACTGTGGATGTGGATCTCTTTGTCTATTAGTTGTCAAGTATTCACCTGTTGACCCTTCCAAAGATCATTTCTCCTTTATCTGCGAACAAATGGACATGATCCTTCAGGAAACTGAATGCAGCAAGCCTTTCTCGGGCTGCAATAAGCATAAGTGTGATGCCATATTTTTTCACAGTTGGTTAGGTTTTAAGAGCTATTCTAATGGGTTCCCACCTTCTTGTAAGTGTGATTCACTCCTTACACAACCTGATCCCCCCATACAGGAAACTGTGCACCTACAGTACTTCTCATTTCATTTAGCTGCTTCCGGTGACTGAAATAAGCTGCAAAGGCTGCAGAAAGTACACGCTTTTTTTTTTTTTTTTCACCTCTCTACTACATGACAGATTGTAGACCATATATGGAGGAGATCAGGGTGGATGGTTGTGTCAACAAAACCATGATCTTTCCCTAAACCTAACCAGGATGGTTTTTGTACCTAAACCTAACCACCTAATCATAGTGATGCTGATCATAAAACAGATTTATTTTTTAACAGTTATTTGTAATGGTTTTGGAAGACAAATGATGTTGTCCTGCTGATGGGGTCATCAGATCAGAAAACACTTTCAGGTGTTGTTCTGTAAGACGTTACAATGTGTTTTGCCATTTACTTTGGAGGACTCCTGAAAAATGCAGCATCTTGTGTTACCACTAATGTGTTCATCAGACTGTCTCTGGGGACTTATTGGTACTCCAGGTGTTTCCATTAGCAGTGATTAGCTTTTTAGATTTTGTGCTCCAGCTACCTGGAGCTAGTTACCCTGAAGCTTGGTGCTAAAATGAAACAATTCAAACTATCTGGACCCATCTTGCTGTGAGGTCTGTGCTTCCCTCTAATATTTATTACTCCCATCTGTTATTGATCTGTCTGTTCAATTTAAATCCTAGTAATTCTACCTCTGTCACACAAACAGTGTGTTTGTGTTTGTGAGGCTGTAACTCCAGACAGCAGATGTTTTTTTTAATAATGAGATGCCTTATTAAATGAAATTTAGATTTAAAAAAACAAACAAAAAAAAAACGCCCATTGGTTTTCTCAGCACGTTTCGCTCGGGGTGTGGTGTTACATTTTTACAGAGCTTGTTACTGTAGGTGTGAATTCCTGTATCACTGAAATGTGTGTGAACAAAGGGTACTCATAGCCTCCAGTGCTCCATTCCTCCATGGCCCCTCTCTGCCTTTCACCCTTCTTCACCCTCCATTAAACACCAGCACACTCTCCCCATTTTCTCCCCATCTTGCTCTCCTCCGTCCCTCTCTCCACTGACTTGCTTGATATCTGCCTTCTCTCTGTCTCTTTTTGCCATCTTTCCCATTCCAATTTCTCCCCACATCACACTCCATCTCTGTAGCTCCTGCTCTGCGCCCACACAGTCACAGTATATTTCTGCACTTACATGCTCACTTTCACTATATCTCCTATCCAGCCTTCTCATTTCTATTTCCCTCTCCGTCCTGTTTCACTCTCTAGTCAATCCTCCACTTCTTCACTCACCTTGATACTCACAGGACCTGGTGAAAGGGATGTCAATATTTCATTTGAGCGTGCGTGCACACTCACACACACACACACACACACACACACACACACACACACACACACACACACACACACATACACACTAGACACACAAGAATGCCAGTTTTGGGAGCCAGATATACAACTAGAAACCTAGATAAGGCTGATGCTATTTTATATTTTTATAAGTATAAACAAATTCCACAAAGAGATCAAAATCAGCAACACATTTATCCAGCTATCAAGGATTGTTGTGCTGTGACATCAACCTCGATTACCATCCAAAAAACATCAAATAAAAAAACAAAACACAAAAACATTACTCCCAGCACATTTTATACTTATTTTGTTGTTGTGATCTCTTCGTCATGCTGCAGTCATGCTTGGATAGTACCAAAATAAAGGCTGTCACCACCAGTGTCCACTGGGTACAATTATGTCACTGCCCAGCTCTGTTGCAACTGCCAGAGACAATCTGTAGCTATTCTAGCCAGTGTCCCAGTGTCTTCTGTCTCTTTCATTATTCCACTGTCTTTACAGGCTGGATCTATTTTTATTTAAGCAGTCTGCCTATATTTGTCTTTCACTGATTTAAAATAATGCACTTTATTAACTGTCATTACATACATAGAGAAAAATTAATTTTACTTTTCAATTTGTAACTTGTGAAGCAGCAGAATGATTGCTACTGTTTTTCCTTTTCTAATACAAACTGACTGACTGAGCCTCTTGACACCCCCTTTACTAATAACGTCTCTACTGTAACTACTGTGTTAGTTGCTGCTACAAACTGCCACAGAGTCCAGGGAGGTTGTGTCACTATTACAAGCCTCGCTCTCTCTCACTCGCTCTCCCTCTCTGCTTGTTGCTGTTCCTTGGTGCAGTAGAGAGCAAGTGCACTGCATAATGCACAGTCAAGGCTGTATTGAGATCCTATATCTTTATTCAATTCCTGGTTATCTGTCCAATCATTTCATTCACCTGAGTTTCACAAATGAGTTCATTATTTAAGGGTTGTAGTTACACACACTGTATGGGTGCAAGGATATTTATGTATATATCGATTTTAAGATGTTTTCTTTTCAACATACTGTATGTGGTATTCATATTTACAACATAAGGGAAAAAGGCACAAAATCCAGTGGCAGAGACAGTATTTCAAAGTCAGAGCTTCATCAGGTCAAATGCTCAAAACAGTGAGAGAGAGTTCAAACCATTATTCCTGTATTTGATACATACAGGATTTGATATATCTGTACAATGGAATACAAGGAGAAAAATCTAAAAAGTTTGGGATCAGATATCTGAAGTGAGGGTCTATGTGAAGCCCACAATGATCATCTCTTGTCCTGCTGTATTTGACCACAACTCACTCTTTTATTCATTTTTTTCATGGCATTGATGTGGATGCATGGAGTAGCTTTGATCCAGTGTTCTTTAGTAACACTATGTGAGTAAAGAAACATATTCAACATTCAAGTGCAGCTTTACATCAGCCATGACATACTGTTGTAGGTATCAAGGGTAAAATCAACATGCACACCACACACACACACACACACACACACACACACAGATGGCTGAATGATCACCATCACTGCAGCAGAGACCGAATGCCACTCTCTCTCTGCTTGTCTCATCCTTCCTGTCCCTCCACTGTGCTGTGCATCGCATGTGCCCATGCATGCGTACATGTGTGAAAGCCTATGTGTGTAACTGTGTCTGTGGTGTGAGGCGGGAAATGATGTGAGAGCAGGGGCCATGTGATAGCTTTGCTGGGTGTCAGTCACTGGAGGCTTTTCTCCTTGGCTGCTCACAGAACAGGATTAACATGCAATACTTAGCAGCATTAGTCACTGAACCCTGGGTAGCACACACCCACTAACATGGTGAAAAAAATTGTGAAGTATATTTCAATACGTTTGCATATTTCCTGGTATTCCATCGTAATTTATAAGCTGTTGAATAAGTGCTGTGCTGAACAATTCAAAATCTCAGCAGAAGCAAAGAAACAAGCCAAACAACACAAACAGGAGTAGCAGGACAACAAATGATGAAATAAGAAGTTTGTCCACATGAATTTTTTTTGAAGATGCACAAACTTTAGTCAGTTGCTGCATGATGTGCAGTAGTGTGGTAAAGTATACGTTAAATGATGCTGAAAACTCTTAATAAAATATATTCAAAGAAATGAAAATGATGAGTTGGAAATTTTAAGCTGCTGAATTACAAAATATGGCAAAATAAACAATAAACAATTCTGTAGCAAATGAAGGTTTTGGATAATTGGATCTAATATATTTTCAGGCAACCTTGAACTAGCTGTAAATATTGAATATAGAATATAGATGGTTTGACAGTCAAACAGTGAGAGTTCTATTCAGGAGCAACAATCAGAGCCTTAATTTCAGTGCTGGATAACATTTAAAGACATTTTATCTTTGGTAGCAGTTAGTCAGCATTTAATAGCAGGATGTTCAGATCATTAAGCAGCTGAAGTGACATATAGCTGCTGGGAAACAACTTCAAAATGACAGAGGATATGAGAAAGTGAGCAGGAAAAAAATGAATTAATTTTTAAAACTGCAACTCTAACATGAAAATGTGCTGATTTACTCTGTGTGTCTCTGATAACTACGCACACAACACACTTGCATGCAGATGCACGAGAACACACAGGAGAGTACTGACAAGTGTAAATGGAGCAGGGAGATAAAAGCGAGGCTTTGGCTTTTCACAGGACTGGATCAGAGGAGCCAGTGTCACAGCCATGAAAGAATGCATTACTCTGATGCTCTGACAGAGACAACTAACACCTACACACAGCCCTTGCAGAGGTGACATGTCATCTGAGGCCCACCCCAAAGCAAACATTGAAAGATACAACTTAAAATTCTCTTTTTCCAGATCAGCAACTTATTGCAAAGACAGAGCAAAAAGGTTGAACTCAAACTGCTTTATGGCAGACAAAAGGGGCATGAGCCCTGCTGGATCCCTGGATGGGAGAAGCCAAGTAAGAGATTAAGTCTGAGCAGCTGCTGCAGCAAATTCCAGCCATACACACAACACACACAGTACAAACAGTCACAACACAGTATGCAACTACAGGACAACAAAACCTGCATTTTACTGTGGAGAAAATACAAACAACAATGGAAAAGTGTTTTGAAATTTGTTACAGATCCTAGTTTAAAAAAATAATAATAAATTCATTTCATTAAAATTTATTCAATTGTGATAATACCAAATTACAAGCTCTCCAATAGAAGCACATTTTTGTTTCCTTCTCACAAAGTTGGGTTATTTCTGTCCTTGATAGCTGTTAGGTTAATTTGGGGTTTCATTAGATGTACTACGAAAATCAGAATTAGCATTTTTAAACTTTGGTTTAAAGTTAATCAGTGGGTCTGGGGAGAGAGAGATGTTCAAATATCTATCATGTCCCTCTGGCCGTTATCTCTGCGGTGCACTGCAGTGGTTAGTTACGTGTGTCATGACAAGGATAAGAATCAGCACCTCATCAGTTCTCTCTTAGGAAAAGGTTTAGGTAAGGTAATGAGATTGATGCTGCTGCTCCATGGGGGTAAGGAGAGAGCCAGGTCTGTATTTATCACCCTGCTAAAGGTTAAGTTTTGGATTTAAGTGAATGATAAAAGTTTAAAAAAAAAAAAAACAACTTTAATTTATATGCCTACACACAAAGAAAAAGACAATAAACAATTTATCAAACTTATTTGACTTAAAAATGCTCTTAAATGTCAGACAGTTCCAGACGTTTTGTATCCATTTCAGCCAATTTCCTGTTATTTTATCCCAATTTATATTTTTATACATTACAGACATACTAGATTGTTGTTTATTTCCCATGTTCATTATTTCTAGAGATTTAGAGATTTCACACGAATAAAATTAAATCGAAAAAAAAAATGGAATTATTCAGTGCGTCAGAATATAACTAAATAAAATGAATTGTTTAAAGGAATGTACAACATTGCAGATGTAGGGTTAATCTATGTCTCTATCTATGGCTGTAAGTTGGAGAAAGTCACTTGATAAATGTGTATTATTGTTCACACAGAACTTTTTTACTCTACTTTAGAGCGTTATTTAGTGTAATTCTTATAAATATGATCAATTTGGTCCCTGAGCTATAAACAAATGGAGATACAAGCAGCTGAGTTTATGTCCGCTCTTAGTTAATGTGATAGGGTGAGGAGCTCTGTGAGTTAGAAGGACCTTGATATCGAGCCACTTCACTTTGTGGCAAGTCAGTGAAAGTGGCTCAGACACTTGTTAAAGCTGCTTCCTGGGCACCTCTCCTTGAGTATGTTTGAATGTCAGTGCTACTGACTGGAAGGAGACCCCAGGGCTGATTCAGGACACAGTGGAGTGTTTGTATCTCCCAGCTGTCTCTTAGGAAACCCCCATGAAGAGCTTCTAGGGAAAAGACATCTAGGTTCCTGTAGTTGCTGCCCTGTTATTCACATGATGCAGTGATTAAAGAAAAGATGGCAGAAGTTTAGGTCGGTTTTTATAGCTCAAGTGTTTCCAGCTAATTTCCTAGCTGGTATTTAACTATTAATTACTGGGAAGTGCTACAATATTTGGTACTAATTATAAAAGAAATGGAGAAAGTTAGTTGATACGGTTATTAATTACCTGCTTGTTATTATCAAGTTTTTAAAGAAACTGGGAAATGATGTAGTAGGTAAGTGACAAATAGTTCTCTTTTAGGCAGTTCTACACGCTGCATATCGGCAGTGTAATCCATCATTACTCCACCCTCATGCCCAAACTGCTGGCCGAAACTGATGAAGTTAATTAAAACTTTGTGCTTCTATCATTTTGTCTCTTTTCCCCTTTTCCTGTTATCAAGTACTCAGTGATGTAGCATATACCGAGGAACGTAAGACCATACAGGGCCACTCACATAAAACATAAGCTTGTTTATTTTTCACCACATTCTTTTCTATGAATAGGTTTACTGCAAGAAAGAGATGAAACAGTGAGTCAAAGTAAATTTTTCATATCTTATAGCTGCTGTAAGGGCAGACCTGATGATTCATGGGAGACAACGGAACAACTGTATCAGCACAGAGTTTCATTCCTGTACTTCTCTTTTGTTTAATCACCACCCTGTAGAGATACAGTAGAGGATTTTATGTTGAAAAGCTTTGACTGTGGGTTGAACTTGACACTATGTGGTAAAGAAT
Organism: Trachinotus anak; assembly: GCF_046630095.1. Taxonomy (NCBI): domain Eukaryota; kingdom Metazoa; phylum Chordata; class Actinopteri; order Carangiformes; family Carangidae; genus Trachinotus; species Trachinotus anak. The sequence goes on along the minus strand of NW_027273862.1, from coordinate 18,385,193 downwards.
GCAATAGATCTCTAAAAGAAATTGAGCTTTCATGATGTAAGACAATGTATTTTAGAAATGCAAAACTTTGGTTGAGTTTTTCTTTTACTCCGGTTTTGTCAGTGTGATGCTGGGAGCCAACAACAGAGCCACACGGACCTGAACTCTGACATCTTCAGAAATCACAAAAACAAATGCCAGATCTGTACACTGTCCATCAATCAGACACTCCAGTCAAACAAAATTAGAACTTCAGTTGTTGTTGTAGAGGAGGCATAACGCCATTGTGATGTCTGGGGTCAAAGTTTGTGTTGAATTTATTTTGTATTTTACTAGAAAGTGTTTCTAACTTACTTCTACATATAATACTGTATCTAAATGACGTGGAAAAAAAACACACTGCACCACAAAGCTGCTGCCTCAAATCAACACAACAAACAAAAAAAACAGTAGCCTAAAAACATTTATTGTTTGGCTGCTTTATTACATTGAATTGCATCATGCGGGTGTTTTTTTCTACTCACTTGGTGTATATGCAGATAAAATCAAGTGGAATTATTTCTTATCCTGAGTAGATCTCAAGAAAAGGAAGTAGACAGATTCATATTTCAGGATGGACAAACGTCCTGAAATATGAATCAGAATAGAACAAAATGAAAAAAAATACAATATGTAAAATCAGTGAATGTGTGAATCCAAATGTGAATTTCCACCTCTGGTGACAATAAATTTATGTGCTTTAATTTTCATTTAAATTCAGTTTTATTTGTCTTATTTTTTCTTGTTTCTTCTGATTAAACAACCTCTTAATCCAAGTATCCAGACTTCCTATAATAACCAAGCAGCAGTGGAGGCTCCATATTACTGATTACAAAAAAAAGATATGTGAATACGGATACTGCTCCGAATTCTACCTAAATCTGTCTTGACCTATTCTTATTCATTTATGCACGGCGCCAATCAAAGAAGCCATTACTGAGAGTGAGGGTTTAGAAAGCAGGCCGTTTCTCAAACATCATCACAGCCAAGATGGATGCAGCTAGTACGGTTGCCGTGGTAACCATGAACTGGCCATTTGCCAGGATCCATAATGATTTCCCATCAGCTGTGAGGAGCAAAGACCCCACCCGAGAATCCCCCACAACCTCATCACACATCGTACACACACATACATTACATATACTGTAGAAACATTGTCTTGCATGGTAAAACTAAAATACTGGAGGGAGAATAGACAGAAACCTCTCTGTGACGCACATAATGCACAAACTGTGCAAATCCATCGCTCTCCTCTCCTGCTGTTCTCTTTCAAGTGAAACAGCTCCTTTTATTTCCTTTCACTTATGCTTCATTTTGGCTAAGAGAAGAAAGTGTTTTCAACAGAGTCAACTGTCTCCTCTGAGCTCTCTCTGCTCTGCAGCCTCTTAGCAGAGTAATCTGACACACGGTACATGTGTGAAACTGTGTGCGCACGTGTGTGTGTGTGCGTGTGTGTGTGTGTGTGTTCATGGTTTGACTGTGGGTGAGTGCATGTGTGTTTCTGCCATAAGTACAGGCTTGTGTAAATCTGCAACATAAGACTGAATACATCCAGGGAAACTCACCACCTTGGCCTTTAATGAAATGAAGAGCTTCTAATTAAATTGCCATCTATACGGGAGCTGTCTTGTTAGTAAAAAAAAACCTGTGTGTATAGTATTGATCTTACAGTTTACTTCCCATCCAGTCATCTTATTTTGTTGTTTGTTTAGTTTTCTTTCTTTCTAAAGTGAAAAGTCACATTAAGGTTTGCTGAGCAGTGATTATCAGAATCAGCTGATACTGATAATCACATTCAAACATCAGTTTGTCAGTTGGTTCACCACTTTAAACTGACATGAAATTTTGTGCAGAAATGTATGGTCCCCAGAGGATGAATCCTAAACACTTTGGTGACCCCCTGACTTTTCCCTTAGCGTCACCATGAGGTTGGCATTTGTGCTTTTGAGTGAAACTGCCTCAGCAACTATTAGATGAATCACCATGAAATTAGGTACAGATGTTCTTGTCACACTCTGGATGAATTCTAATAACTTGTCATTGATTTAACACTGTTTAGTTGACATTCAGCTCTAAGCACCACTGTGACACCTCACAGAGTTGCTATAATGGCTATAGACTCCTAGTCTTAGGGGATTTATTGTATTACTCTCCGTGCCTAGAATGACTGATGAGCACCTAAAAAAGTATGCAATTACGAAAGCAGCAAATGCTCCTATGTCTTCAAAATATCAGAGCTTCTAAAAGAAACTGAAAAGCAGGAAACCATATTTTAGCATGCTACTGACTAAGAATGTCAATCAAGATGTTCAAGTTTGGCTTTTAAATAGTAAGAACTGTTTTGTTTTAATTAGACTCCTAATTGGTTTAATGAAGTATTTCATTCCACTTTGAGAAACACAAATATTAAACCTAATGCTGTTCTGACCTTGATGCCACAAACAAGCTTGCAGAAGGAAAAGTAGCAAAGCTTTAAATGTGGATAAGATGGGAATTAGAAAAAGAAAATTTACCTTGTATTTTACCAAGAACATTTACTTCTGTGTGTGTGTGTGTGTGTGTGTGTGTGTGTGTGTGTGTGTGTGTATGTGTGTGCCTGTTTACCGATTCAATAGTGGACCTGTGGGTCTGTGAGCCCAGGGCACAGCCATCCCAGTCCATACTTTGTGTGGTCAGTCCACTGTTGGTAATGTCCGTGTGTGTGTGTGTGTGTGTGTGTGTGTGTGTGTGTGTGTGTGTGTTAATGTCCCCATATGAAAGACAAATGAAGGTGAGCTGAAGCATCAGGGGAGCCGAACTCCTAATGCTTTTGCGACAATTTCGGCTGTAACCTTCAGCCAACCTTTGCTGGCCATGAAAGAGTGGCACAAGATGTGTCTGTAGGTGTGTGTGTGTGTGTGTGTGTGTGTGTGTGTGTGTGTGTGTGTGTGTGTGTGTGTGTGTGTGTAAGTATGAGCCACAGTGAGCATGTGAAGCAGTCCACATGAGGTGTTTGATGCTGCTGTGGCCGTAGCTCGACAGAGTCTCTGCACTGCAGCCTGTCTGACTGAAGCTCATGCTGACAAAGCTAACAGACATGTACCTCCCTGCTTGTGTTCCTGCTGTTCCAGCAGCAGCAGCGTTCTCCTCCACATTCCCCTTTTCTTCCCTTACACCACTTTCTTACAGTTTTCCCTTTCCTCTCCACCCACCACCTGCTTCTCCTTCCTAACCCCTCCCCCCATCTTGTATATCATCATTCCACTTTGCAGCTCAGCAGCACCTCGCAGCCGTTACCATGGAAACAGTGGGACAACAGCAGGTTGGCTACTGCTGCTGCCTGGGGGCGTGGCAACTCAGCCACCCTTTGCTCCTCTCCTTCCACTCATGGAGGTCTCCAGTACCTCTGCTGATTTATATATTTATATTGTATCAGCTCTGGTGTGCTGCAGCCATAGCAACGAGCCAGTGGGTCACACATGACATGAGCCGGAGTATGACAATGATTCCATACAACATTTACACAGTTTCATTAAATAAGGATACAAGCATTAAGTTTAACGTTATAATTTCTGTTTGGCCAATAAACAATGAGTTTCTGGTTGCTAAGCAATACAGATGCTTGCTTGTCACTTTCTGGAGTGACAGTGCACCAGTGTTTTAAGCTGCTCAAATACTGAGTTTGTAAGCATGCCTGTCAGTGCCTGTGTAGAGGGAGGGATGAATCAGTCCAAGTGCATATTGCATAGTTCAGACAGTCAGTACATGCCATAAACACCATCATCATAAAGAGGAGGATATTATCTTGCAGGGATAGGGCCTGATATACTTGGTTTTATTATACATTTGCATATTCACAACTGTCTCAACTGCATATCATGCATTTCTTGAGAAAGTTGGGTGTGCATGACTTCAGAAATTGGCACTGTATGTGTGTGAGGTGCAATTAAGCACATGAATAGGGAAGACTCTAAAGTGAGTGATCTTGAGACACTGACCAAATGTCCTGATCACCAGATCAGATGATTACAGATGACTTAAAAAAAAAAAAAGAAATCCCCAGTTCTGCCACAAAAAGTTCACTTTTTTTATTTATTTTTTTTATCTTTGCTTGTTCTCTTTTAAAAATATTATCTTACTTCCTCAGGCCTTTAACAATTAATAATAATAAGAGAAGTTTAAAACATTCTTTGATTGAACTGCTCACATGCTCACACTTCACAGATATGCAATCTGTTATGAAGGGTCACAAGATGGCATGGCTCTGTGGGGAAGTGAGAAAACTCACAAACACACACACACACACACACACACACACACACAAACACACAATGGTACTGCTGCCACATATTCTGCTGTAGTCTCCACATAAACATTATAGTAAATCTTCTTGATTGTTGCTATTATTTTTACAAACCAAATCTGAGTTTACAGTTCCTTATACACACAAAGTCACAAAGTACAGAGGCTAGTATGTGAAAAATAACACTTCCAAAAGACTCACAACACTGTAGAATGTGAAGATTCAATTCAGACAAAGTGACTGGTATGAGAAAGGAGAGACAGGTGAGGCTGCAAAAACACTTGACCTGTTTCTGTGCATCACAAACACCGTGAGAACAGAGCAGATCTGATTGGTTGTGAGTGAGGAGAGGAGAGGAGAGGAGAGGAGAGGAGAGCAACAAACGAATGAAAAAAGGGAAAAAACACCAATGTTTCCTTTTGTTTATCCTGATATGCCTGCAGAGAGGGAATTAAATTCTACACATGACCAAATCTGTTGCACCAGGTTGTTAAATCTTCACAGCATGGAGAAAATGAGTGGGGAGACACAACAAACTTACACAGAGAGGGTGGAGACACTACACAAACGCCACAAAATACATCTGAATGATGGACAGATGACAAGATCTCTATGTTGGTACGATGCATTGCTCAGCTGCAGAAAGAGATTTGTTCTTTATACCAGTTGTTGACTTGTTCTTTCTGCATAGTAGACACTAAAGTCACTGAAGGGCCACTGTCACTGTTGGACATGACCTGAAATACTGGGTACATAGACATAAGCAAGACAAAGGGAAATTTTAAAAAAAGTAATGACAGATGTGAGAACTAATTTACATATTAAACTTATCAAACTTCAGCCTTAAACTTCTTCTGGAAGTTCTGTGGGGCATTTCTGGGCCTCAGTGGTCATAATTCAGGAGTGAAGGGCTGAAGCTTTCAGCAGTGTGCAGCAGCAGCAGCGAACCAGACGCACATCCATCCTGGATATGACTGCAGTGACACCAACAGCTGAATAAGGCTTTCAGTCCTGTGCCGACAGGATTATCTCACCCTGCAGCAAACCAGATTTGACAGGAGAGCGTGGCAGACAGAGAGATAGTATGCGTTTGTCTGTGTTAACTTGTGGTTTGGTGCGTGTGTAAATTGTACCCTCTCACATTCACCAGCTGGCTCACAATCGGACCAAAATAACCAGCAGGCTTCTTATAAATATTTCAGACTATTGTTGCTGTATTTTGAGAAGTTAATGTATGCCCCAGTGTGGCAGCTGCAGCTCTTTGTAAATCTATGCCAACAGGCTAAATTTAATAAAAGCTGAATTTTTAGTCAGCTTAGTAATAATAATAATAATAATAATAATAATAATAATAATAATAATAATAATAATAATAATAATAACTCAGTGTAATTAGATAGGACTCATTCACTTTGCTAGATATGGAGAAGGAGGAAGGACCTCATTCACACATTGTTTGGAAATGTAAACCAATTGCTGACTAATATTAGAAACAGCAGGAAGATACTGTTCAGTGCAACAGGAACAAGAACATCAGAGAAAATGTTTCATGAGAAAAAAGAAAATTAACATGAATAAGCTGCTGGTTATATGGAAAAGTCCTTCTAAGTTTAAAAAAAGTTATGCACCGAACAAATTATTTTTTCAAATTATGACCTCCCACTATCATCTTTCCACCTGTATTTTTTTTAATTTTCAAAATAAAACCTATAAATTCTTTTTTTTAAATTTTTTTTTATTTTGGAGCTTAATAAATAAAAAAAATGTTGCATCTGTAAAAGAACGAGTCTGGACTATATTCCACAAGTTTTGAAAGATTTTTCCATCTGCTGCAGACGCTTTATCCACTAATGAGCCTGTCTCCATCAGACACTTAACTTCTGTTCTCAGTGCCGGGGGAATGATGGCTCGCTGACTCCACAGCCACAAACTCTGGAAGTCATTAGAACAAAATAAGAAAAACACCAAACTGTCATTCACAGGGAGGCGGCTGCTGAGCGACACTTTCAAGTCAAGAAGCAATTAATGCAGCAAAAGGCCTCTGAGAATGATTACGGCCTCAAGCTTCATTCACTGCCTTTTAATTTCTCAACCACACACACACAAACACTCAGTGACAGATCTCCCAAAAACATAGAGATGAGTACTCCATGACCGACGCTTACCGTCTGAGTTTCACCAGCCATGATCTGAAAGGAATGAATTTGGGTGACACTGAGAGGATGGCTGGTGGATTTCAGTATAGTGATGACTGCACTGAACTGAAGCAGCTGGCATCTGTTGTACAACCATGATTAAAGCAACAGGCTTTCCTGCCACTGCGACTGTGCTTTAATCAGCTAACCAGGCCTTTATGAGCACACGTGTGGCGTGTTGGTTACTCTACATTATAGGAAAATCAACTATAAACTCTGGTGAAGTAGGACTACAGTCTTCTGGTGTCACTGCCAGCCTCTAACCTCATTTTTACATCAGCCTGAGTAATTTCCTCATGCTACATCGTAGCCTGCTGGGAGGTTTTTTTTTTTTCCTCTTTATAAAAGAGCAATTTTATGGCTGTTTAAATATTTCCCATGAAGTTTTGTCTCACAGGAGAGCCAGCCACTGGGTAATGTTCTCACTTACATGTCAGCGAGGCGCTGTGGCCTGGGGTGAAAGCAGTTCATATGATACAACCTTACACAGCGTTTGAAGAGAGTCGAAGAGACAGGCAACAGCACCCACAAGGACTTTGCTGTACCACTTCCTCTCCCTCTCCAAGAATAAGGCAAAGACCTAGTGATTTACAGCTCCACCACCACCACTTCCTTTTGAGTATCAAACACCCTGTAGCCTAACATGGATTTATGGATGACAGCAGCTGTAGTCAGCTTAAATTCATTCAAGTAACAGCACGAAAACATTCATAGAAACATGGTCCTGAGTCAGTGTCTACCTCTCTGCTGTTCACTGGATGACAACTGCACAGCTCCCATGTCTCATTAATAATGCCCTCTTCAAAGCTCTGTCAACAGCTGTGAGTTTGGCCATATTTTTCTGAAATGGTCGCAGATTATTGTTTTAAATTAGCATATTTAAAATTGTTTATGATTGGTGCATAGAAACAGTAGAAGATCTTTGCATATATGATAACATTACCTCAGCTAAATGTAGCGGTTCGTTCAGTTAAAAAAAAAAAGTTGCTTCTGAACATTAATTACAAAATGTGTTTGCTGTTGCAGTTCAGTTTATAACAACAATAACTGCATTACAATGTTATGAACTATTTATTAAATGATTACATACTGCTTATGAATGCCAAATAGGATGACCTCATAAAGTGTTACCCATACATTACATGGGTGTGAAGTCACAACATGCCATGATGTAGACGTAGGCTGCACTCATTATGTTTTTTACATTTTTTAAGGTTTGCACATAACACAGCATACAAACATTGATGTGTTTTGCTGGAAATATACTTATTGGCAAGCCTCAGTCCTCAAAAATGCATTTGCTGGTGCCATGCTCTTCAGTTTGCTACATAAATGATGTTGCCTTGAATTTCAACTAAGGAGTTAACAACTTCCACTAATGTTAAGGCTTTTTTATCGTTAAAAAAAAAAATTAATAAAGACAGAGTCTGCAGTAGCCTTCACTGGAGGCCATGTTTGACTTTGTTGGCAGGGGCAAATTAAGAGGCAGCCTCATTGTTTATGCACATAAACAGACAAATCCACAAGTGGTGAGACAGCTCCTGCAACTAATTGACTGCAGGTTCCTTTTTATGATTTCAAATGTACTTAAAAACACATTCAGTGAAAAAAAAGCCACAACAACCACAGCCATCAGTGAGGACAAACTTCTAAAATCATCAGTAAAACCAACAGATCCATTAAGACGGTTTGTCCACCAGCAGCAACATTCATGTTAATTTTCACTTGTATAGTATAACTACCTTCATGCAGTATATTTACAGTAGAGTCTTATTTTTCTGAGTCAGATAAGAGAGACAGAGACAACAGCCATGAACTTATTTTGGAGGGAAATTCCTAATCATAACTTGAAATGATCTTAAGCCTGCAAACATTAATGTAGAACCACTGACTCACGCAGCAATTCTGAGCTAAACCTGCAGTTTCTCAGGACAAATCTAACAAGATTCAGTCATGTTTGTTAACAGCTAATAACAAAGAAATATTTTAATGTAAGAGGTTTCAAATTAACAATGTACACAGATGTGAAACAGTCATAAACATACTCTATAGAGGCACAGTGTTTTAGCAGCCAACTCTGTGATGGGGGTGTGAGATGTTTCCCCAGCCCTCTCATTACCAGAATAATTGCACGACAACACCCAAGAAAAGCATTCATCACAACTAATGAACGCACTTAGCTTCATGTGACTGCAGTTGTCCACGCAGCACATTCATCATTTCATCAAAGAAAGCATAAACAGATGAGCAATGCTGACTCCCAGCTCACTAAAGATTACCAGAGTGGTGAAGCGCAAATTCCACACAGGAACACTAATTACAGTTTAAATGTGATTATGCAGCGTTACACACCTCCACAACAAGGTTAGAAACAAAGCAAAGAGTGCACATGAGAAATTTTACAGTGTAACCTCAGCACCGCGTTCTGTGAGTTCACATGAAATCATCGCCTCCTGATAATTTCTAGATTTAATCCACTGTTGTGTAAAAGGCGCGTGTGCACGCTCGTGTGGGTGTGAGATTGTGCTGAAATGCATGTCAGAGAGAGACAGAAGAGCGATATTGCAAAAGTCTTCCAATAATAACTTCTCTTTTAGCGGCCTCAGTTTTACAAAGAAATACATCCTTTTAAAAAATCTGCTACATCATATTGCTTTGAGAATGGCCTGAAGGCATAATCCTTCTGCAAGCATTAGGATTTACGGTTTCTTCTCGGAGGCAGTTTTTCAAGAGATGTAGGGATTTTGGTAGACTCTCCATTTGTACTGCTAATGTTTGTTTTCCTGGTAACACTTCAGATTACAGCCCACAAATTAAAGTCTAACTATTTAGAATATATGAGGTACCAACAAAATGCTTACTTGGTACCTATACCAAGAAACATATGAACAGTAGGTACAGGGGACGGTGACAAGAGATCAGGCAATAAGGGGGCAACTGTTAAAGTACAGTAAAATTATTACTGGATGAAAAAGAAGAACAAATGGGGGAAAAGTGGTCAATGATTATTGCAATGAAATGAACTACGGTATCATTTATTTATTTATTCTAACATAGATTTACACACAAAATCTTTTAAATACAGAGTACATATACTTTTAATATAGTACATTATTGTTGTTGCTAGGAAGCAAAGAGGGGTGTATTTCTACAGCTGTGCATTCATAAAATAGTTGTATATAAGATGATGATGATAAAAAATGTTGGGGAACGCTAATATAGTGTTGAGAGTCAATGTAGGATCAAACTGATGTACGAGAAGGACCTAGACACAGTTAGATGGATAGATTTGTATCTAATATGATGCGTTTTTGTCTTGGCTCTGCATGAAGTAAATAGTGCTCATGTTGGCAGGTCACCTTTAGATTTATGACGCTTGAATAAAAAATATTCATTCATTCATTTCAAATCCTGGGTTCACTGTAATTAAAGTGTAGTTAAGGAGTATACAGACTGTAAAATACTATTTGTTATCCCGTTATTTACTGTACTAAATCCCCTGTATCCTTGTATATATGTAAGTATTTAATTTGTAAGGTACAAACTTACTAACTTGCAGGCTGTAATCGAATGTGTTATATATTTCCTTTACCATACGCTACTCCTGATGGGAGAGGATTATTCTGTTTTTCCCTCTCTCTGTCTGAAACCAGCCCACCTTCCATTGCTAAAAGGTTTTACTTAGTTAGATTAGTGGTTTTGTTTGTTGATGATGAAGTGTGTTGTTTGTGTGGAGTCAGCATTTTATTCTAGCACTGCCTCTGTGCAGTTGTGCTTTGTTTGCCCACTCATTTTTAATTTCACGGCTGTGTGATTAACTTTCAAGGGCATTTCTGCCCCAATTAATTTCTGTCCCACCACAATGTTGTCTGCAAAACACCTGAGAAAAACATTACTGAGTGCATAAGGTAAATGTCACCTGACTTACACACACATTCTGCACTCAGGAGTATTTTAATCTCTTCTCTGTAAACACCTTCCTGCTAATGGAAAGAAAAAGCAGTGGGCTACATCTGCACTGTTGATAAAATGTGTCCCACCTACGGGAGCTCTGTGCTGTACAAAACCTCCATTCAAAAGACATTTTTTTCTACGTCCTCTGCTTTGAATTATGAGCTGCATGTTGCCAACTGTCATTCTCTGTAACAAATGAATGCACAAATGAGCACCCACATTTTCATAAATATTAATAGGGATGGTCACCCACACATTAATCATTAGCATATGAAAATAATTGGGAAAATAACAGACAGGGATCCCCTAAGTGAGGATCCCCCATCTTTTTAAGGTGGTCAGAAAGTTACAATACAAATAATGAAAAAGGTTCCAACAGATTTTTTGATTTAGGTTCTTTTTCCACCAGGCCCTAAAGGGATTTACACTATAGACTGATCCATAGGCATCAATTCAAACTCCCACACACACACACACCAACACAGAGGGAACCAAGCGTTGTGCAATGGACCAACACAAACCTAAAACCCCCTCAATTTATCAAAGTGGCCCCACAAATCAATGTGGATTACTTTGGGAGAAAGCATTGCTCATGTGGCAGTGCATTTCCATTACCACACAACAATATTGGCCTTTTGGGAGGTTGCGGTAATTTTGTTTATTGATCAAATCACAGGCAAAGATCACATCACCGTGTCTTAGTTTAGGCAATAACTCAAATACAGAGAAAAGGCAAAACCATCATCTCTGTGCGGATAATAGCAAATAAACACACACACAAGCACCTGTACACAGACACACATCTATGAGTACACACATACACACACACTCTCTGCACTGCACAAACATACCCAGATCGCACAATCACATCGCTGTGGAGGTCAGACCAGTCTCAGGTAACATATTGTCAAATAATAAAGGGATTATCCCTGTAATCCAAATGGTGAACACCTCCACCACAGCAGTGGGTGTCACCTTGTCTGATGTTAGTGCAGCCACCACTCTGCAGTGATGAGAAAACTTTGCAGCTTCAGACCATCTGCGAAATTCAGATAAGCCGACCAATCCAAACATGAGCAGTTTAAAACTTAAATGAACAGTTCCACATTCTGGGAAATACCATATTCGCTATCTAGCAGAGAGTTAGATGAGAGGACTGATACCACCCACATAACTGCCTATTCAATATGAAGTTACAGCCGGCAGCCAGCTTAGCTTAGCACAAAAACAAGTGAAAGTGATGAAAGTTCAAAGGGGCTCGAGGGGCTCACTTTGCAAACCCTTAAAAAAAAATCCTGTTGTTTCTTACAAATACTAATTTTCCAGCCTCTCATGGGCCTGAGAAGGAAAAAACTGTGTTAATCACATTAAACATCAGAGTTATTTGCATTTCAACTCAAATATTCTTCACCTTGATACATTCATTCCCTAACACACACAAAACACACAGACTTAAAAGGTGTGGGATCACCTCCCCAGTGTTAAAACTCAATTTAAGCCAAGGAGGGCTAGTTCTTCTGAAACCACAGCACAGCCTTGGATGAAACACGAGTCAATGCCACATGAAGAGAATCAATGCTTTGAGCAGTCATGTTTGAGACCCGCTGCTCTTCATTTATGCTCCTTAGACTGAGGCGGAGGAGAAAGAAATAATAGCCTTGTTGCTCACAGATTTAAAACGTCGTTGCTCAAGATAAACAAAGAGCTACTGGGAATTTAAAGGAAGAAAAAGGCTGCTGTGCTGTTTCTGTGTGGATATAAACATCAGGTGACCTTGGAAAGTGGCACAGCAGGGAGTGTGAGAGTCAGACACACACTGTGAGGTGAGGATGCTAATAATGGGGAGTCCTGTCAACACTTATTACATTCTCCTGTTATTCATTTCACACACATTTGCTCCTCTCTGTTCACTTAAAATCAGTTGCAATTGAAATGAGAAATGCTTCATACGGATGTGGCCACAAAAAAAATCTGCGCAGCTGTTTTATTTCCAGATGTGAGAATTGTCTCCCATCATGTCACTTGCCATCTTTTCTTCATTTTAGAGCTGCAAGTAACAATTATTACTAATTAACCTGTTAACTATTTTATCAATCCACTGGTTGATCATTTGGGCCATAAAATGTCAGACAACTGTGAAAAAATGCTCATTGTAATTTCACAAAGGCCACATATTCAATTTGTTTTGTCCTACCACTAGTCCAAAACTAAGAAAGTATTACAAAAGAACAGAGAAAAATCCACAGGCAGCCATATTTAAGGAGCTGTAACCTGTGATTAATCAATTATGAGCGAGTAATTGATTAATCAATAAAGCTTATGTTCTAAAAGTCTTCATTCTGTTGCATAAACATGTTTCTATTCCTGGAAAGATGAGAGGAAAGCAGAGGAGTGAAGATTCACAAACAATCCGCAAAAGCAGCATGTCTTCAGTATTCAACTGCCAACACAAAAAACCTGTGAGAGATACACACACAAACACAGGATGCAGTAATATTAGTCTGCTGGGACTGAACAGATCTGGGTGCTGCTCTACAGCAGGGATGCACAGGTAATTTGTCCTTTGGAGTAAGAGTGGATGCGACTGCAGGGCTGCTGTACACAGGCTAACAATAATAAAGTTAGCCTGTGTGCATGAGAGCCAACTAAAAACAATCCAGCCACAATCATTAGCCCACGCTAACATTGCCAAGCTCTGCAGCAATGCTTGCAATTAGACTAGCCATAGCAACATTTGCCAAACAAATTCATAACAAAGGTAACAGCAGGTTAGCTAAAGTTACCATGCTACCATGCCAAGTTACTGAGAGTGAACCTAGAATATTTTTCTCCAGCCACCTCTGGCACCAAGTACTTATTACTGTAACCATCTGGCTCATTTATTGAAATGAAGGTATTTACTACAAGGCTATCTGTGAATATAAACGTCTTGGAATAATGCATGGGATGTTTTCTTGTCATTCCCATCTGATACTGCATGAATGCAGTATAATTCTATTACATACTAAATGCTAGATATTTGGGTGAAAAGTAGGCTATTAAGGCCTTAAAGAACCCCGAGCCCTAACCACCTGGCAACCTCAGAGGCTGAAAAATTAAGCCAACTTCAGGCTGGCTCCAAAAGTGAGTCAATTCTCATAGACTCCCATGTTAAAATGTCCAACTTTACAGCAGAAATAAAAATGTTTACAGCCTGGTACAAAAAAAACAGTTTTGGTCTCTATAGCTAATTTCGTCCTTCGTAACTGTACTGTACAGGGGTGGATTTTTATGGAATTCACTCACTTTGGATTAGCTGGGAGTTCAGCAGAGTCAGGCACTGGCAAGATGGTGACAACAGAGCTCTTTAGAAACCTATGCCTGACATCACGGAGGCTATGTCCATCTTTATTTACAGTCTATGTAACAGAGCGTTTCACACAGAGGGTGAATAGAGTACAGTGTAAGATGTACAGAAGAAGAAAAATAATATCTTTTTGGGACACTGAAGAATGTAAATCTATTTTAGCAGACACCAAGAATAAAATGATGAACGCTACGATAGGTCCTCTTTAAAGGCTTGGGTGGTGCCAACACTGCAGAAATCAGGGTTCAGTTTTCAGGTGTGGTGCTTCTAGCCTCAAACAATTATAACTGTTCAGTGGTGAGGTATTAAGTCCTTGTTGCAGCACTAGCGACTTGTTCTGGTTGGTGTGTCTGCATTGCCTGCTTCTGTCTGCACCCTGTCCAAGGCAAGAGAGGTGGGAGTCTGCAGCAGCAAGGACTGCAGTGCAGATAGAAGTGATCCCTCCAAACTGGGGGACAAAGTGCACCAAAAAGCCAACATAACGATTTTATCATTATTAGTACATTTTAAGTGTAAATACTAAAAAAAAACCCACTTGCAGGAGGCACACTCTATTGTTCATGTAGACCCAGCTAGCAACATGCTTTTATTCTCAAAGGTTCAACTCAGAGTTGCCTTCTTCTGACAGTGCGACATTTTGATCAGAACCTCACGTTTCAAAGGGCTGCCACCTTTCCATGTTTGAAGCCCACAGGTTCATCAAACATGCACTGAGGTCTGCTTTCATGTGTTCTGATCAATCCACTCGCCAAGCAGATCGTTGATGTTGACAATTCTGCAAAACTCCAGATGAGCTTCAGTGACAATTTTTTTCAGCTCTCAGAGGAAAAGTTTTATTTCATTAAATTATCTGCTAATGACAACTTCAGTGCAGTTAAGGTTCTCAAACTTGTTCTATCACACTACACTCTCTAAAATGATTAAACCATTTAAAATATGGTTGTATTTTATTGAAACAATGGTTTTGATGCATTGTGTTTTACTCATTAGTTTGTGATGTGCAAATGAAAAATGCAAGTTAAACTTTGCCCATACATGCACAGTCTTAGGCACAAGGACACAAAGCTCACCTGCTACACTCTCAGTGAACCCGAGAGCAAGATAGATCATCATATTTCCGATTTAACTGACATGTTTCCTCAATGAATCAGATGTTTTTCTTTGTCTGTCAAAAACCTGTCCATCTAGGAATGTACATGCGAGGCTGCTGTCTGAATAAATACAATATCAATTTTTGGTCTGGGACAGGTCGCAAACCTCAGTCTCAGACATCAAAGCCCAATTCATTCCCCCTGTTATTCATCACTAAATTAACACTAGCGCCACCACTTCCTGCACTGACACTGAACAATAACTTGGATGTAAATCATGCAGTGAAGAATCACCCATATGAATAATGTTTTCCTAGAAGGACATTTCTGTTGGAGTGTCTCCCTTCCAACAAAATGTTACTCAGTTTGTTTATGTTGCTGGGGGCAACCAACAAGTCCCTCCCTAATGACAATGGCAAAATAAGCAGTATAGGTGGAACATGAGCAGAAAGGAACAGACACTGGGACTGGGAACTGAGAAACGGAGTGAGTCATAGTAGAAAATAGCAGCTGATGGTGTAGAATACAGACATGTCCTCACATTGCCCAGTCTAACTGCTGTCCAGGATCAGCAGAGAGTACAGGAGCAGCCTGTGAGCTGGTAAGGTTGAGCTGTTGCACAGACACTGTTTTTTGTCCTCCAGTGCCAGCTAATGAGAGGGATATAGAGACATGAGATATATCCAGACTCATTACCCCATAGCACCGCAGCTGTAATTGACTTCAACCAAAACATTTCACCCTCCACCCTCGCTCTGCTAATAGAAGTCACTCTTCTCTGAATCCTTTTGTTGTTCCTTCGCTTTCATATTTCTTGTTCTCTCTCTCACAGCCTCTGTCATTTCACCCATGACAAGCCTCTTGTCGCTCTGATCTTCATGTGCTACAAGCTCTCTCTCTTTTTTACACTTGCTCTATTTTTCCCTTAAAGCTCATTTCAACAAGCTATAGACACACACACATACACACACAGTCCCGCAATTCCCTCACCTCCCTCAAATGATGCTGACTGGCAACAAGGCGTAGTAACTGTTTCTGGTTACCATAATAACCGCCCTTGACAAGGTCCTAATCAAAATTAAAGTCAACACTGAACAACAAAATCACTGCTCCTACACTCATCGAGCACTTTATAAGGAACGCTATACACTTGCTTATTCATGCAGATACAGGTCCAGGATTGAGTATTTCCGAAACAGCGGATCTCCTGGGATTTTCACACATAACAGTCTCAGGAGTTTTTACTCAGAATGGTGCAAAAAAACAAAACACATCCGGTGAGCAGCAGTTCTGTGGATGGAAATACCTTGTTGATAAGGAAGGTCAGAGGAGAATGACCAGACTGGTTGGAGTTGACAGAAAGCCTATGGTAACTCAGATAACCACTGTTTACAACCGTCGTGAGGAGAACGGCTTCTCAGAAAGAAACACATCAAACCCTGAGGCAGATGAGCTAAAGCAGCTGAAGGCCATGTCAGGTTCAGCTCCTGTCAGACAACAACAGAAATCTGAGGCTGCAGTGGACACAGGCTCACCAAAACAAGGCAGCTGAAGACTGGAACGTGTGGGGAATGCTTTCTTGCCACACTTTGAGCTCCTTAATACCAGTCAGTCATTGTTTGACTGCAACATCTTATCTGAGTATTGTTACTGACCATCTGCTTCCCTTTATGGTCACAAACATCTTCCAATGGTTACTTCCAGCATGATAACCCCACGTCACAAAGCAAAAATCACAGTAGCCTCCCCAGTCACTAGATCTGATTCTGATGAAGCACCTTTGGGATGTGGTTGAACAGGAGATTGGCAGCGTGAAGTTGCAGCTGAAAAATCTTAAGAAATGATGTGATGCAAACATGTCAACATGAACCAGAATCTCAGAGGCATGTTTCCAACATCTTGTGGAATTGATAGCAAAATCAAAATTGAAGCCCTCTCCAGTATGATGGTGTTCATAATAAAGTGCTCAGTGTATATATTCACAGTTCTAGATCACTTGTCATTCACTTGCGTTGGTTTACCTCTGGCTTGATCACAGCAAGTGTGGAGATGAATCATGAGAGGATAGTTTGAAGCTGGTGGTTTACAAAGTCTCATGATTTTCTAGGTGTTTGGCCCCCACCTGTATTAATTCTACTGCTGATTGTCCTTGACTATTAAGAGAATTTTCTGATTTTCCGCAGCACTAAAAATGCTCTGCTTTGTGATTGCTGTCTTCAGTGATTGTAAACATTTCAAACTCTTCATTGAGAAAGCTTATTTTACCGTCAGACATTTCCATGACATCTACCAAAATACTGATATCTATCTGTGGCTCAGGAAGTAATACGGTCAGAGACACAAATAGCCTCTGGTACTGTGTCTTTATATCTTACATGCAGAAAAACTGTTTGTTTTCTTTCCCAGTACTTTCTTTATTATGGCTTTCAAATGATGAAGTTGCACAAAAGACGACATTTGAAAACATTTCCTTTCTTGAAGACCAAACTATTTCACAACATCACTTCTAAGACAATGTTTTTCACAGTTTTTAATCTGAAGACATTTATTCATTTATTACCAAACCTTTAAGCAACAACAAAATACAGTGCATATATTATGAAACATATACTCTTTCACACACTTACGTATGAATCGATGCACTGTTATATATAAGCACAGTAAGGCTGCAGCCAATGATTATATTCTTATTGAACAATCTGTCACATATTATTTCAATTAATCATTTAATGTACAAAATGTTTAAAAACTCTTCTCACCACAATTTCTCAGAGCCAAAGATGATGAATGACGAAATTGAAATTGTTTGTTTCATCTGACAAACATTTCAAAAACCAAATATATTCAGTTTACAAAAATATAAATCAATGAAAAGCATCACATCATCACACTGGAGATAAGTGAACTAGAAAACATTGCTTGAAAAATGACAGTTGTTTGTTCAACAGAGTTTTCATGCAGAGGGCTCTCTGGCTCTGGTTCGCCTTTACCAAGCACAGTGAAGGGCTATTGATTCAGGAAAAAAAAAAAGCTTACATGCAGCATATTTTTAGGTTTGCCACTGCAGTGCTGTGATGGAGACATTTGCTGAATAAGGACTTAGAGTAAATTAAGTAGAAACAGTTTGCTGGTTTTAATGTAGACTTCTGTGTTTTTTCAGCAAAATAAGATACATATATAAAGATGAGACACAACAGCTACAAAGTACAGAGAGAGGAAACTGTGAAATAGAAAATCAGCAGGCTCGCATGAGCATGTTCAGAAGATACCTATATATGTTCAGATTCTTTTGCCGACGAGGTTGCCAGAGGACAAAATAAAATAATGAAAAATAAAAACATTGTGTTCGTGAGAGATGTGCAAATTCCTGAAATCTAGAAATTTAAAACAGCAATCCCAGAGGCGCTGACACTCCTGCAGCCCCAGCTGAAACAGGGATCCTACAGAGATGTAACCTCCAGGGACAGAAACAGGCAGTGAGCTGGATCAAAAAGAATGTAGATTATGAGAGGGTGGCTGGGGGATGAGGAATGCTAACCAAGCTGAAGTGATGCCAAAAGAAACACTGAGCTGGTAAAGAGGAGGAGGGGGCTGAAGTATCAACCTGAGGGAGGAGCTGATGGCTGATGGCCCAGCGGCCGGCTGTCCTCCTTCGCACTGAGCAAACACCCACAGGTTCCCCATCACCCCCTGCAGCACAGGATCGAATTCTGCAGCGATGGCCCTTTCTTTTATTTCAGCATAAAGCCCTTCTTCTCTTTAATTTAAAGATTATTTAAAAACCAACTTGTGAATTAAGAGAGACAAAATAGAAGCTCCCACAATCCACTTCAGCCCCAGGACAATTTGAAATAAATGAGCATTTAGTACTGTTCCCCTTAGCAAAAGAGACCGTCGCGAAAATAGATTTTACTCTCCCCAAAACCTGCAATGTCATCCCAATGCACCACAGCAAAGACTACAGATCCTGAAAGATGCTGAATGTGAGCAGGCAGCAGCTAATATGGGGATAAATATACATTTATCTTAAAGTGAAAAGACAGTAACACAATCACTGTTGAATAAGTAGCAGTAACATAAGAGAAAATCCAGCTGATGTGTGCCCAGACAGACAGAGAGTGACAGAGCAGTAGAGGTGAAGTAAAGAGGCAGGGCGTTGTTTCTACAGGGGAACCTCAGCTGTGGAGAGAAAATAGATCCCCTCCTCTCTTTTCCTGGAGGCTTTTGCTCTTATTAAAGTCTCACTGAGGCTCTTCAAAAAGGCAGATGTGTTAGGCTGTCAGATCAATCAGTCCTGTACTTTGTTCTCACTCTTTTCCATCTTTTTTTCTGATTTACACACATATGGAGGGGCATGCAGTCCTTGGAAAACTTCCAGAGATAAACTGTTTGGCCTGTCTCTTTGTTGCCAGTCCCTGGTGTACAGATGAGCCAACAGAAACCACAAGAAAATGCATCATTCAGGCTATTATTGATGAAAAAAGACTTGTGTGTGTGTTTGTGTGTCCTCTGATCTGATTACCTTTTGTACACTATTAACTGCTGTTGAAGATTTGACCCCTCACCCGTAGAGTTTACCCTCACGGCTCATTTATCCAAACAGACAGACCTCATCCTTGTTACCCATTTCCAGAAGGAAATTGGTGTAATTTTTCTTACATTGCATTTCAGAGGGTACAGAGAGCCAGAGTCTTAACATTGCCTTTGGGGTGTTCTACTCACTTATGAAGTACAACGCGATCTCTTGTTAAAGGCCTCTTTAATCTGTCTTTCTGCAAAAGTGACTTATGTTCCTGCAACTAACGATTATTTTCATTACTGATTAATCAACCACTTATTTTCTTGATTAATTAAGTAATCACAATTTCTCATAACCTACTGTGATGTCTTCAGTTTATTTTGTCTGATCAAGAATTCAAAACCTAAAAGATATTCAATTTACTCTTTATTTAACAAAGAAAAACAGAATCACAGTTTAAAAACTGAAGCCAGAGAACTTTTGACATTCTGCTTGAGAAACAATTAGCAAAATAGTTGATTAATTTTCTGTGGAAAGACTAATTGACTTATAGTTGCAGCTCTACCTCAAACATTTGTTTCAAAAGAAACACGTCCAGGCAAAAGTGTGTATTCCTGTTCCATTCACACTTTCAAACAGTGTCTACATAGAAAGAGTCACAGTGTTTGACTCCCCTGGAAACATGAAGAGAAAAGGAAGAAGCTGTGTGAAGACTGAAGAAAGAGCTTGAGTGAAATGTTCAAACTCTGCCTCCTTTACAAAGTTACCAAAAAAAAAAAAAGAGTTTAACACAAGGCTGTTGATTCTGCCATTGGAATGAGGTGAAGATGATCTGGCAAGCAGGTGGTATGAAGCATGTTGACACAATTTGTACACAACCTGCACAGCAAAACCAGCACGTTAGCAGAGCAGCAGGCGCTTCAGTCCTCCTGAGGCCTTTGCTATCCCTCTGCAGACAAATGAGTATCTATCACAGCACTCGCTTTCAAATTTGAACTGTGACAAAAAACAACTCATTCTGTTGACACTGAACAACTACAGATCCCATAATTTCCTCTTGTATATCATCAAAATTGTTTATCCATGATTTCCACTGATGACCTCCTCAAATGACCTTTACACTTTAGGATGCTCTGATAACTAATATCTGGTTTCTAAAAATGAAGCTAAGCAAAAGTTCAGGAAGACTATCTTTATGCCTCCTCCATTCACAATCTCTTGCTTTCTACCTCTCTCACCCCAATTCTTGTAATCACCTGACTTTATGTGGTTTCAGTAACCAATCTGATCTCGTCACGATCTCAACCTACCAATCACGCTGTCCCTGTCAAACTTTAAAATCTGTTCTCCCCACCCCTGCTGAGAACTGTCATTTCAGTGCATATTGCTGCGACCCTCCTCCAGGTTCATTTGTCTATCTGTGGCCACTCCATGTTTGAGTTGAAATATTAAATCACACAACAATATCACAATAAATTAATGTGCCATCTTTTTCCAGTATGGCAATTTCATAACGCTGGATTTGTTTTTGTAATATAAACCTTTACAAAAAGTGTTCCTCCTTTTGGAACAAAACCAGCAAATCCCACTTTCACTTTAACTTTATTTCAAACATTTTTATTCGTTCTCAGCCTAAAAGCTATGTTGTTTTGCTGCAATGTTAAAACTGGAGAAAAAACAAACTGCTTTTACGTAAGCCTCTCAAGCTTCTGATTTATCTTCCTCACCGCCTGATTAACCTCTTAAAGCAGCTTTCAGCACAGAGATCGGCTACTTTCTGAGGGAGAGTGAGACAAACAGGACAGACAGACAGAAATATTGCTGTATGCTCTCTCCTCTTGAATCTTCCTGTGGCCTGAGTCCATCTCAACAAACACAAATAACCCATCATTGTTTAGCTGTCTATATGTCTCTCTGTCTCTGTATTTAACACATAAAGGAGAGGGAGGTATATGACCGACCTTTATGTCTACCCTGGCTCCATATAGACAAATAAATACACACCAGCACACATTCACACACCTATGACCTCCCCTCCCACATGTGTACACACTGTGTACACACATAAAAGCACCATCCAACACACCACAGTTGCTAATCATAGAACAAAGGGAGGCTCCAGTCAGCAGGCTGTCCCATTGATCAGCTATAGAAAGCCGCAGGCAGCGACGACAGTCAGCTTTGTTACAACAGGAAGAAGTTATAGCGGGGATAGAAGTCATGCACATCAACAAAGCTCCATCTGTCTGTTAGTGAGCGCTGATATCAGACCTTCAAGCTGATGATGGCCTGCTGCAGCACGCCACTGAAAAACCTCTAAACATCTTCACACAGGTCAAAGACAGGAGGAGGAAGTGGATGTCTGTCACTTCACTGGAAACTAAAATTCTCCATTCAGTCCACATAAAAGAGGAGTCTGCTTCATTAAGCCTCTCTTTCCTGTCTGATTTGACATGAATACAGTAGCATAATAAATGTAAACACAGGTGTTGTGCAGCTGCAGTGCCCATGAGTGTTTTCCTCAGTGCCACACCCTGATCTTATGAACCAACAACAGAATAACTCAGGAAAGACATTTGCCTCTGGTCGTCTTCTGTCTCCCTCACTGCCCTGGTCTCTCTGTTCTGGTGCCCAACCCTCCCTGTGAGCTCAGTTCAACCCTGTTGGCCTTTTCTATTCAACAGTCTGCAGGCAGACCTGCTGGCAGCTGGGTTGGGGCTATTTGTAAAGAAGTGCAGCATCAAGCGTTCTGTCAGACACATCCTGGGCTGTGGGTCAGACTAACACAGAGGCACACTACAAACAGGAGCAGGCACAGGGAAGAAAAGGAGGATTTATAAGAGAGATCTGAGATGAATGCACAAAGAAATATATCATGCATTCAGAACACGAAAACAATTTCTCCAAATATCTCTCTTATCCTGTCCATCCTCCCAAATGTATTTGCAGGGTCAGAGCAGGTCTGAAAACATCCAGAAAAACTACGGCTTTCATCACACACCGAAGAGCTTTACTCTTCAGAGATCAAAATGATGCAAAACAGAGGCTGTTTGTGTTTTTGTGAGTACATTTAGGTGTGCACACATTCATGAAAGTGTCTGTGAAAACAAGATTGCCTACACACTATGCAGAGCTGCAACGTGTGTGTGTGTGTGTGTGTGTGTGTGTGTGTGTGTGTGTGTGTGCGCACCACATGTGCAAGCACAGATATGTGTGTTGATCATTGTGGGATTGTTAAAGATCCACTCCAGTCGTGTTTTAAGACAAATACTCATCTTGGAATAACAATTTGAGTCTGATATGATTTTTCCACAAGCTAAAAGTTATATTGACTCCTTCTCACTCCTTCAAAAAAAATCCATATCTGTGGATCAGCAAATATTTTTTGTTTCAGACATTCTTCTACCTCATGGGGTGAGTCTGTGCACTGGAGGATTCATGTTTCCGCATCACACTTGCAGAAGTCAAATGTTGAATGATGATTATTTAAGTTCAGCACAGAGAAACTTTCCCGTTCAACAGATAAATATGAAAACAGCCTTCTAGTATCAACCTCTGCTCATATTCTGCACAGTGAAGGTCAAACATCCAAGTGAAGTAGGCTAACAACAAGCAAAACACTTTTGAGTGGAGGGAAAAGATTGTCCTACACTTTTGTAACATGTTGCCGCAAACATTTAACAAGCTTTATCATCTGAGTCAACACGTCTGCAAAGTGTGATGTTTGGCCAGTGTTTAGACCAAATATAGTGTTTTAAAAAAGCACTGCACTGCATTAGTGTGAACGTGTTGCTTCAGGTGCAGAGAGAGGGTGAGATACGATACATCCAGGCCCATCAGAAACAGGATTTTATAAATGAGAGAAAAATCATGTGCAATTTGATGGTCTCACCTTTTGTACCAGAATTCTGAGAAGAGTCGTTTTCTAACACTCGTGAAAAAAAATAACCCTCCGTTTAACTGATGTATATAGTAATAATATAATACTTTGCAGAATCAGAGTGAGTAATCTAAGGGGAATGTGTGCTTGACTGGCCAGCACAGCACCTTGCAAGATGATTTTACATTGCATTGCAAAAGTTAAGCCAAGTTCAACTTCTTTTGACAACCCTGTGTTTTTTTTTTCTCTCTGGAGTCTGCATCAGTGCAGTAGCGTCAGTGAGAGCTGACTATTGTTAGTGTGAAGGCAGTCTCAGGGACAGACTGTTCATGGTGTTGTAAGGAAAATTGCTTTTATTTGTTCTCCTTACAGAACACAATATAAGACTGCAGCGGATACAATTAAAATTGTCAGATCATCCAGGAAAATACAAGCTCAATGTTCATATTTTATCTTTGGCATTGTACTACGCCTGGTTGACAAAGCAGTCCTTTCTGAAATGCATTTTTTGCAGTTTTTCAGCTAAGTTGCTTCTTTGCTTCATTAGGTAATATGTAGTGGAGGGAGAAAAAAAACAAAAAACAAAAGAGGGGACAGTGTGTAACGATGGGACTTGAATCTTAAAATGGAACGCACCGAAGAAGCTCAGATCATCCTGCTCCCAGTGATGAACACGGATCAAATTTACGAAAAGCACATCTAGAAAGGGAATTAAGTGAAGCTGAAATATTAGAGCCACTCTCAAATACTGTGTGTATGTGTGTGTGTGTATAAAAATGGCAGCAAGGACAAACTGTTCTCTTCACCATTAGGGCGCTCACTGGGAGCACTGGAGTGGGGGCAGGATGCACTGGAGGGTCCTCAGAGTAATGAGTAGCAGCAGGCTGAGTGCCTACTTACTTATTATGGAAAGGTGCAGCAGGAAAGTGAATTACAACTGTTCAGTGACACCCCGGGACAGACTGAGCACGAAAACTACATGACATCACAGCACACACCTGCTTTAGACGCAAGAGTGCGAGTGAGGTCACTGCAGAAATGTAAAAAATAAAAAGAGACAAAAAAGACAAACAGGCTGAGTAAAAATGGAAGTAAACACAAATCAGATGATTGATGGGAATCCATCTAATTAGTTGATCAATATGAGATTTAAGATGGGCTGGTCCAGCATGAGGCATGTGTGCTGACCACTCTCTCCATTTAATCTACACTGACGAGATGAGTACAGCAGCCAAGGAGCCACGTCCTCTATTGACTGCTGGGAATAAATGGCTGAATGAAAACAACAGAGTGAGGATTTGAGTTGAGTCCCAGAACAATGTCTCTGTCACAGCTAGATGGTCATCAAATCATACGATAATGTGGCTACTGGACAAACTCATCATGATATTACATAGTGTACAATTGTGACTTAAACTTCACAACACAAGAAAAAAACTTTCCTCGTCAGCGGGGGTCACGTGCGAGTTGAATTTCGTCTGAGCTTCTGCTACAACTTTAAAGGGTCATTTCACATCAATAATTATTATCATTATAAATATTTTCTGATTTACATCTAATGCATCGAGTCACATACAGCATTGGTTTCACTTTCATGTATGAGATGTCACTCTGAACTTCAACTGAAAAATGAAATTCAGTGTGTGTGGCTCACAGCACTGAAAAATTGCACTTTAAAAGATTACAACTAAATCTGTCTCCAGAATCAGTGTCTGTTACTCTGGATAATCCACAGAATATGCTGTCATTTGGATGTCTTTCCAATAAAGAAACTGCTCTGTGGATTATCCAGAGTGACAGAGAGAAATGTTTTTTTTTTTCGTTTGTTTGTTTGTTTTTTTCGTACTTCAACCCTGTGAGCACTACAAACATATCTCAAGATCTGGAAAAAATGAACAAACTAACTTCTTGATTCCATAAGAAAATATGTTTTGTTTTTAAATCTGTGTGAACCAAGCCTTTACTGGGTTCCTGTGTCCCACTGAAAATTTTACTGTATTAGGAAAAAAATACACGCATTTTTGAGAGCTTCAATTTTAGATTAATTGGCCTGTGCAACACTAGTAACTAACAGACTTTTCGTTCACATTGAAACCTAGCAGGTCTACACTTTGCCCAGCTCTGTGCACCGAAACGTAGACTTTTACAAGAGCACAGTAAAACATTTCCAGTCACTGAGCACAAAATAAAGAGAAAGGCAAATCAAAGCTGAGTAACACCAAAGGGACATAAATTACTTAACTGAACTAAAGTAAACTCAAACAATATTTGTTGCCGATTCATGCACAACATTATATTACTATACATTATTAGTCTTATTGGACTTGATAGTCATATAGATCTTCTTGTAAAATCATAAAAAAAAAGAAGGAAGAACTGACATTCAGTTCAGAGGCAGAGAACGACGACTGATTGAATGTAACGCTCACACTTCTCTGCTCGCTTTGATGTTGACTCATAAGTGATGCCAAAGGGACTTTTTTTTAATAAAAAGTGTCTCAGTATTCCTGACAGCAACCACAATCTGTCTTCACTTCACTCTAACGCAACAGACAGAAAGTCTTTTCATCAAAATGACGACAATTTCCAAAACAGCACTGCCGACTTGACTACCAAGTACAGCATGAGTCTACTGTATGTGTGCGCATGTGCGTCTGTGTCTTAAGAACTGTTGCCGGGATACTACCTAAGCCTAATAAGCCAGTTAATTAATGATGATTCACAGTCCCCCGGCACAGAGACAACATAACAATCAAATCAAACATTTCACCTCTTTGTCTTTGTCCGCTGCCAGAACTGCTGCTCTCTATTCCTCACAAAGGCCACTCAAAAAAAAAACAAAAAAAAAAAAACAAGAAGACTGTCACACACAAAGCCATAATCTTCCCACTCAAATCATTTCCTATGAGAGCCCCAGTAGCACATAGAGAAAACCTGTTGATCTGCATCTGCTTTACCGTTTGCATTTTCCTGGTTTTCCAGTCTGAAGACGGCACAAAACATCGAGGCTTGCTGATAAAAGTTTCATTATATTTTTCTATTTAGTCTAGACTAGAGTCAGAAATCTAAAAAAATAAATACATAAATACTCTTGCTAGTGGTTCTATGAGCGGTTCTATTAGGCACAGTAAGCTAAATGCTAACATAAGCATGCTAACATGCTCACAATGACAATATTTACATGCTTATTTTTTACCGGGTTTAATGTGTTAGCATGCTACTATTTAATCATTAGCACAAAATAAAAAAAACGGAGAAGAGTTTGTATACAGGCCAATGGTAATAAACCGAAAATGAGCAATGAACAAACAAAACTTTATGACAATTCATCCAAACGACATTAAGCTAATTCACAGAATAAATGAAACTAAATGAAAAGCCAAGGAAACTCCAACATCAGTAGGATTCATCTGCTGGGGACCAGGAATGTTTATACAAACTTTTATGATTATTCATCCAACAGTTGTTAAAGTAATTTGGTCATTGGCATCCCTGAAGCTATGCTAAAGACAGAGCCTCCCAGTATGTCCCCACAAAACACTTTGGAGCCTTCTACTCAAACACACACACACACACACACACACACACAGATTAGTGCAGAATTTGCTGATGGTTGGTGCTGGAAATGCAGCAGAAAGAGCTGCCTCACAACAAACACCAAGAATACCGTCTTAAGCCGTCTTTGTGACGGCACAGTCTGTAGACTGTTGAAGTGGTACTTTTAGAGACTCTGTACACGAAATCAACATTCCCCTTCCACGAGAGCGGGGGAGGGAGAAAATAAAGGAGTAAATCCTTTTCTTGAGCTGGAGAGGAAATATCTTAGTGAGAGGAAGAGACAGAAAGCATCAAAATCTAAAGTGAATTTGTAAATGAAGCCTGCAGTAGCCCCTTCCAATGGATTTATATTCACATATTTAGTATAACGTGTCTTTATCCTCTGTGGCAGGAAATGAGAAGCTGTTTGATTTGCACGTTTGTGTTTGTGTGTTTAGATACTTGGATCAGTTCCGAGCTTAATTCATGGAGATGTGAGGTGTAATTTGTCCTGCATGTCAGCTGCTGACAGCTGCAGAGGCCCTTTGGCTCGCTCGGCCACGCCGCCTCATTTATTGGCCAAACCTGGCAGGGCGGTGTGATTCACAGCCAGCAGGTAAACCTGCTGGCGATCTGGCCTGACGGGGCAGAGTAGAGGCGACTGAATGCCGGGCCTCACATACTTTGCAGCCCCAGTGTCTGCACTGTTTATTGTTACAGCCCCGCGTCATCTTGTCTCACCCAAATCACATAGAGAGGAAGTGACTGTGGCTGGCTGCCTGTCTGTCGAGCTAAAGAGTTACAGCAGGGGTGTGGGATGATCACAAACCTCGGGTGGGGTGCAAGAAAGAGCAAGATATTTGTAGGATTAGTCTCTGTTGGTCGGGCAAGTGTGTGTGTGTGTGTGTGTGTGTGTGTGTGTGATATTATGCTATCAAACACACAGCACTGAACATCAAAGCTGTAGAAATGTTGGAGTGTGGAAAATCAGGATGAGGGACACAGAACAACTGATATGCACAACACTGAGATGGAATATATTTATTTGCACATCTCTGAGCATGTGTGTGTGTTTGTGTGTGTGTGTGTGTGTGTGTGTGTGTGTAAGGAGGAGGAGGGGGGACAGCCAGGCACATCAGTGATTGCTCTGTGTAGGAAGTAAAGATTATGCCTTCTCTCACTGCGTCCATGATGAAATCCCACAATACCAGTCATCACACAGAGATCCTTAATGACGTCCCACAGTGACCACATGCAATCACCTACAGAGTATACACACACACACACACACACACACACACACACACACGTGCGGAGGATTTGTCCTCCCGTTCCTCATTAGCTCAGGTCACCAATATAGCAGGAAGCTCAATATAAAGGCTTTAAGGTTCAAAGCTAACAGCATTTACATGCTCAAAGAATCACATTGTCAAGACGCTGAGAGTTATCGGTTTACTCCTGGTGACGGGGACGTTTGTCTGCACGACATGAGAGGTTCATACAAACAACTTAACCCCTTTAGGACCTCAACTTGAACACTGATACACTGCACTCACACATATGTAACAGATATTCAGGATTTACACATTTGGCCCACAGCCATGAGGACTATTAACTGCTTACACACATCGAGCCAGAGAAAAGGAACGCTTTCCTTCTCTGAAATTAGGAGTAGATTAGCTGTGGAGCATCTTCAACAAAGCAAGCTTTTGTGTACAAACACACTTATCTTATTACAAGAAATCACACAGCAGAGCACAAAAAGCATCCCATCCCATCTAAATGATACACTGTTGATTTGTCTGATTTACTCAAACAATATTGTTGACAGAAGACACAATTTCTAATCAAATTTAGCTGCTAGGCAGTTTCTAATAACCAGAGATGTGACCATATTGTAAAACATGAAGCCAAGTATCACACTTTTCCCAAACCCCATATTTTACACTTGATTGTTAATCCTGTGAAGATTTCAAACTTATTTACCAGCGTTTACAGCTGTTTAAAGCTCTTAACTCTACAAAGAGCGACTTCCACTGTGATTGCTTCTGGGCAAATTACTTCCATCACCAGAGTCTCCAGATGGAGATCTGGTCTCAACTACATTATCTGGGTTTTGGCGCCACTGTGGCCAATGTCTCATGCTGCCAGCAGGCTCTTTTGTTTTCAACACCTGACTCAGCCTGGGTTACAGCACTAAACCTACCAGCAAGATCTTCCCTCAACCTTACCTCACCCCCAGCTTATACAGCGTCTTCAGCTGAAGTGCCTCTTGATGAGAATTAATGTCAAGCAACTTCTTCAACAGATCACTAACATACTCAGATTATTTCTTTCTGGTATTTAATTTTCTGGCAGAAACATAAATTATCAACATATCTTGTGAAAACCAAACCTGTAGTGTGGAGTCTTCCAGTATGTGATGCAGAATTTTAACTGTTTGTACCCAGTTATGTCTGGATACATTATCCTTATAGAAACAAACAGGTTTACTGGTCTTTACTGGACAGCAGGATGGATGATTATCAATAAATAAAAAGAAAGTTTTGTTTTAGCAAGGGAACTGTTTCTGTGACAGGTTTTGCTCTTTGTTTGCAAAGTAACGTTATATGTAAGAAGTTTATTCTTGTTTTATCACTGTGGCCGGGAACTTGTATGTGCATGAAACAGTAAATAAGATAACTAACAAACTTCACAAATGAGAGCGGCTCAGTCCGTGTGTCAGGGCACAAAGATGCATCAGGCTCCTTGTGTGTGCAAGTTTGTCGAATCAGCCCAAAGCACTGATCAAGAATGTGTGTTGACCTTTGCTCTGGTTTACTATTCCTTTGTAAGGATACACTCCCACTCCCACTCCCACACACACACACACACACATATATACCAACCACACAGATGGTCCTTGTGCCACAGACCTCCCCTCACCCCTGCACTCTGGCCCACCACTGCCTCTATAATTAATGGATCAGCCCTGCTCAGGGACTCTGGCAGGAAATCAAGGAAGTGTGCATTCATAAATATTTACAGAAACCACCATGAAAATTTCACATGTAGAAGAACACAACATCTCAATGAGGTGACACCAAACATACCGTGCTGTACACGCAGGAGAGAGCACTGTATCACATGTACAAGACCACCCCCCCCCCCCCCCCCAGTGTGTGTGGTTTTACTAATCAGGCTAAGCATCCTCAGCCAGTCAGTTTATTGAGACTAACACACTGGATTCAAAATTTTAAAAGATTTAGTTATGATATTCCTTAAACAGTGATCATATAACAATTTGCAAAGCATCTTCAGTCTCCTGTGATTTAGGCAACAGCTTATGAGACTAATGTAGTGACAAGAAAATACTCCTGTTTGATAGATGCGTAATAATAGGCTTCAATAAGAACAGACTGATTTCGCATCATGTTGCCATGCTGCTGTGTGTGATCTTTTAGTCATCTGATAGCAGCCTATCTCGCTTTTAGGATTAGGCTACTGCACCGTGCAGATGAAAACTTACATCATGTTGGGCTCAAACATTGTGGAATAGTTGTACTTACAGAGAAACCTGCCCAGAAAGGGCAAGAGTGCCGGACTCTGGGCGACGTGGTGAGAGCCAGAGCCGCGAAGCTGACGGCCAGGATGAGGCTCCCCAGGACCATCTGGGAAACTCCCAGCGCCAGCATGATCCTGGTCCGTGTCCGATATTCCCTTAGTCGGGACAGGCTGCGGGACAGCGACGCCGGGCTCAGGGATCCCGGGCCGCCGATGCCGCTGCTGCTGCCGCCGCCGCCGCCGCCGCGGGGCAACGCGTTCACCGGCATTGTCACTGAGAGATGCGACCGACGACAAATTCAGCTGCACCCGAGGAGGACAACAACATCCAGCAAGAGCCGAATCGCTGGGGTTTCAGCCTGCAGCGCGCTGGTAAACAGTGCCACTCGTGTTCAGTGTCCGACGTGAATGATCCCCATCAATTAAGATGGAGAGGAGTCGCTCCAATTAGAGAAGCTCTGCGGCGGAGGGGAGGAGAAAGGTGAGAAAAGAGCGGACTGGACGCGGCACCAGATGTTTACCATAACACACGCCAGGTATGAATGTTTTCAAGGTGAAATGTACGGAACGAAACGCTGCAGGTTTACCTCGGGGACACCTCCGGCGAAGAGCCCGTTCCTCAAAAGTCAAAACGCGAGATGGCAAAAAGCAAAAACGCATCATCCTGCTGTCAACCAGCCCTGCACCATTGTCATGCTGTCATGCTCGCCTCTGCGGGCTGCCCAGGAACTCACAGCCGGAGATGGAGCCTGGATAAGACGCGTGAATCAGAGGCGAGCCGATTAAAGAGAGGAGAAAAAAAAAACGCCTTAATACTTGAAATTATGCTGATTTCCTTTTTTTTTTTTGTGTGTGTGTGTGTGTGTCTGAATATCCGCAGAGCTGAAGGGGCAGCGCTTCTCCCGTGTGAGGCGCAAGCCGCGGTTCTCACAGACGCCAGCAGATCTAACAGCCAGGACAGGAGACGCACACTGCGCATTGGAGATGTGCCACTCTGTGCGTGTACATGGCGGCGAGCTGCGCGGAGTCTGTTTTACTACGACTGTGGGGGGGGGGGGGGGGGGGGGGGGGGGTGGGGGGGTGGGCTCTTTACTATCAGGCAACATCCGAAAACCCTGCGCACGATTTGTTACCGCTGCTGGTGGTGCGGTGGCGGCAGAAGATCTCCAGGCGAGGATCGTCCCGACATGCGGGTTTATCCTTAGGGGGGAAAAGTGCAGGTATAGGATGTTCTGTGTTGCATGAAAACGCCACAGTAAGAGTCCTCTTTTAAAAAAAAAAAAATTTCCACCTAAAGCTGTTTTAATGTTTAAGCTCAGTTAGGTGAACAAAACAGCGTGGCTGTAGATTAACCTCGGCACCGCACTGTCATTGACATGCAGGCTGTGGCTGACGGTGCAGGCAGGCGGGAGGTGCAACACGCCAGGTGAGGATTGTGCTCCGAGAACTGAGGCTGGCTGCACATTACTACTTAATTAGTGATAATTAGAAAACGTCCTGACAGGTTTGGTTTTTACGTCAGTGGTTTGTCCAGCCCAGCGGTCCCCCAGCCTCTTTGGCTTTGTCACCCATGAAAAGGAATCACGCACTGAGAACCACCTCCCAGCCTACATCCTGCACAGCTGCTTTTATTGTGCAAATGTTCCATCTCAAACACTTTTTGCCCTCCAAAGAAAAGCTGTCTCTGTAGGTTTCCAATATGAAAATACACGTTTTAATAGGTTATTAATGTAACAGCAAAACTTTAAGGTCTTGTATCCAAAATTGGAAAAAAAAAAAATTACTTCTTTTGCTCCTCTCCTGTTTTGTTTTTTTTTTACCTTGTGCAGGCAGCCAGAATATGAAAGGACTGAAATCAATAAAACAGAAACATTCAGGTATTATTATCTGGAGACATTAAAATCTCATCTGAAGGACTTGCTATTTCTGACCTTGTGCATTAGACTCATTCAGAGCACACCGGCGCCACCTAGCTGTGAAACCTGAACCATGCTGCTGTGGTAGCCATTAATGGAATGACACACAATACTCACAGCTCAAACAACCATGTAAGTGATTAGTTAAACAACAAAATTAATCTGCAGCAGGTTTGATAATCAAGTCGTTTTCCAAACAAAAATGCCAAAATTTCACAAGCTCATCGATGATGAAAATGAGATGTTTTTGTGCAATAGTAAAACTGACTATCTATAGGTTTCGTGCTGTTGCTCAGACAAAACAAGCAATTTGAAAATGGTTCTGGTAAATCCTGATGTGCATTTTCACTATTCTATGACATTTTGTAGATTAAACAATTAACCAATTAACTGATAATGAAAGAATCTTTCATCGCGGTCCAACAAAAATCATGTATATAATAACAACCAAAAGTCAAACAGTTGTGGTGAGCTGAGGTGAAAAGGAAAGAAAGCAGTGATCTGTTTAAGAAAAAAAAATATCACAGTTCACTTTGCTTAAAAAAGAAAACAGCTTCCTTTAAGACACACACACTTTACTTTAAAAATGACTTTATTTATTAATACAGTGGTATACTTAAAATTGTGTTGCAGAGGAGAAAAAAAGTCAGCCACACGTGAAGAGCTAATATCCAATTAAAGCCGTGTTATATCTAAAAATAAAATGGTACTGGTGTGCCATACATAATATATTGTCTATTAGTACAAAAATACATTTAAGGGCACACAATACAGCATCCAGTATCACAAATCAGTGAGGGGAACACTTTGAGAGCACACCCTTTTAAAAGAACATGTTTTAAATGTATTTTAGGCCAAGTACTTTCCTGATCCTTAAATAGCCATAAAAAGAGCGTTTTGTGACCTTAACATAGTGTGAATATATTGGTAGAAAAGATGTGATGTATTATTGTTAGGTTATAAGTTCCAAGGCTCGAGGGTATATCCAGAATACAAAGATAACCACGTTCACTTTCTTCCACTTTTTAAAACATGTTTTCTCTAAGTTTTATACAAAAAAGAAAGACATACAAAAAGTTCATTTACAAACAAAAGAAACAAGGCAATATGCTAGCTTTATTTACAGCCACTTCTTTTCTGTTTTCATGTTTTTTTTTTCCTTTTTATTTAAGTAATGCATAGCAGATAAAAGAAGAGCATACCTTTGTTATCCTTTATCAACTGTTATTGTGAGCTAAACCCAAGTTCATTTATACAGTGGGTTCACAAAAAATGAAATGGCAAAAACAAATGACATTATACCATAATTTATCATAACTTATTTTTTTTCTTAATGAAAAGTGAATAATCTGCAGATAAGGCATCACTGCTTATTTGTGAGTGAGTGCAAGAGCGCACAGACAGAAGAAGATAGAAAGAGAAGAAAGAGGAAAGAGAGAGAGAGCGATAGAAATAGATGTGAGGAAGGAACTGAGGAGGCTACTGGACCTGAGCAAAGAACATGCATAGATCTCCCTCAGGCTGGAAGGAGAGATGTGGTACTCTGTAAGAAAGTAAGCTACAAGGTACTACTATAGAAAAAGGAAGAATAAAGGAAGGGGTGAAGGAAGAACGTCTCTAAAAGTGTGCTGCTTGGGTTCATATCCAGCTTTTGCTCTGCCATCTCCTTCAACAGATACTTGCGAATGTCCCCATCTCTGGTTTTCTCTCTCATCTGTCTCAAACCTTCATTAAAGTTCACTCAATGTGGAAAAAACGTGGCGATAGATATTTGTTTTCAGTCACCTGAACTGAAAAATAAGAAGATGTTGACTGAATCCATGAGTAAAGTTTTAGTAAATCTTCACTATACTACTATATATACTGTATGCATATATAGCATAAATATTTTTGAAGCATGTACGCTGCCTCAAAAGCCATCCATCCATTTATATTCATGTAAAAATTACATTAAACATTGCCTTACAGTATATATAACGTCAATCCTCAGTGGCATGGGGCATGCATCAATGGTTTCATTTCACATCAAAACTTCAAATTGGAAAAAGAGTTTAAAGAACAGCTTGTAATCATCATCAGTGTCTCGCCTTCATCCAGCACTGACTGGATCTTCTTCATACTCCATAGTGTGTTGTTTTTGTATGTTTGGAGTGCATCCATCTGTGTGTGCGTGTGTGTATGTTTGTTTTTGTGTGCACGCGTTTGTGTCTTCCTCTTCATTTTCTCCACCATGGTTCCACATTCAGTAACATCACACGTGCTGGCCCATCCTTAAAAGTGGTCAATGAGCACAGAAACACAGTTGGCTCCCACCAGGTAGTTGGGGTCCCCGGGGAGAGACTTGTTCTGCCAGCTTTTCGGGTCACCTGAGAACAGACAGGAGAGGGGGGAGGGGGTCAGTGAGTGACAACAGGTGATAGCTTTTTATGGAAAATTCAAGCTGTAATGCATTTTAAAAGCACTGCTCAATTGACCACAAAATCTATTTAACAACAAAGTCAAGAACTACTTTTAAAACAGCACTGACCTCAGAACTTGATTATATCTGTTGTCTACAAGCCATGTTAAGTGATATTGCAACCTTTTGGCCTATGTCCAAGCATGGTAGCAAAACAGACTTGTAAAAGCGATTTCTTTTTTTTTTTTTTTTATTGAACGTCTCTTGTTGACTGCAAATTTAACCTCAGTGACTGTGAGGTCTCAGTGTAATTGCAATTATAAACGTACAGGTCTGTGCCAAGAGGAAAGTTCCAGTAATCAATCAGAATAAGCAGAGCCAGCTTGGCAGAGGCCCATCAATACAGCAGACAGACAGTAGCAATACAGCCTCCTCATTGAGATCGACTGCTGATCTTTACACTGTTAATGGGTGAGTGATATGGAGGAGATAAATATGACAATAATCAGGGACCATCTTCTGTTTAGATATGCTACATTAAAGGAAGAGGGAGAAAACCACACACAGATGCAATCTTTAATTTCAAGTTCTACAGATCAATGTTTTGTCAGACTGCCGTTGTCAAGTGTTAGGTTAGTGTTAGGATATTTTGAAGTGTCCTTGGGCAACACACTGAACCCCAAATTGTTTACAATGATCAGGCTAGCATTAACTGCCACTGGTGTGTGAAGAGCTAATTATAAAGCATGATATAAATGTCACCCAGCACTAAGGCTCATGTGTAGTAAGTCCTGAATCGTAGCAGTGTTGGTGGTCGATTTGACTGAGCCACTGTTGAACTCAGAGGGAGCCCACACCTGTTTACTGACTTGTTTTAGCAAAGAAATCTGACTATCTTTAGCTTGGTTTCCTTTATGGACCCATCACAAAACACCACTTGTGTTAACAAACCTGTTTACCACTCATTGGTCATTACTTGAACTTTCCTGTTAATGCCAACTCTAGGTAAGCCCAAAACAACCCACACCAGCCAGCCAGCCTTTACATTTTTGCCTTAAAGGCGACTTTAGACTGTGCAGCAAATCTTGGTCTCAATCTGTGTCAGCCTGTCAGATTGTGCGATTAATGTGCAGTGGACCGAAGCGCTGTGGTGTAAATACAAAAAATGAAAAAAAAAAAAGAAAAATAAAAGAAAACACACGAGAGCACAGGCACATATCATTGCTCCTGTCAACCATCTGTGCTGCTTTTATGTTTTGAAAATGCAGCTCTGCAAGGTTTTCTTCTCTGCCACACAAACTTCCTGCTGCCTCCATTGTTTTGTCCCTGAACTTTAGTCAGTACTCTGTGTCATTTCATGTTGACTCTGCTTGTTTGGGTTGTAGATGTGCGTTGTAATGACAGTCAAACTGTGAAAATGCCTCACAGTGCGATCAAGGATAACCATTTCAGAGTGATGACCACAGATTTTACCACGTGTCTCTCACAACTGTCAACTTGTGTCTCCAACAGTCCAAAATTGACAGGTGTAAAGAGCCCTTTAGTCATTACCATTTTCTTTCTCTCACACACACACTAGACACGAATAAAGAGTCATGTACAGTCCAATCACATGATGAATAGAAGAAAAAAAGAATAGATATAACTCTGTCCTAAAGAAGGCAGTCTGCAAAAATGATGGTCTTTAAAACTTCAAATAAAAAAATTGCATCTGAGTTATGAGTATGTGGCATTTTCTTTGATTTCTGCCTGCAAGCTGGCACCTTAAAGAAATGGATGTGAATTTCCCCTCAGTTTTTCAGGTTTGGAAAGCACACATCAAGTTTTCAGATGATAATAGAGAGTTTAATCTAGGAGTCTTGAATATTTTAGAAATCTGACTCAGTAATTGGAG
The DNA here is from genome assembly GCF_046630095.1 of Trachinotus anak. NCBI lineage: Eukaryota > Metazoa > Chordata > Actinopteri > Carangiformes > Carangidae > Trachinotus > Trachinotus anak. The sequence continues at coordinate 18,348,620 of NW_027273862.1, read as the reverse complement.
TCCAGTTTTTGCCATGACAACAAAAAACTGTATCACAAATCTAAATCTTAAAAAATGACTTGATTGCAATGATTACAGTGATGAAGTTGAAGGTGCCATGTGGAGTTTTTCAAATAAAAATTCCACTTTATAGCTAGTGCTTCTCAACTAAAACCACCCAAAATGCATTTAATTTATCCTACAGTTGCAACTCACTATTGTTGTCAGTATCAATTTATCTGACAACTATTGTTAATTGTTTGGTCTATAAAATGTAGGGAAACATTCCCAGAGACCAAGGTGGTGTATTCAAGTTCCTTGTTTTTGCCTGAAAAATAACTGAGACAATGAATCATATGTAAATAGTTTCGGCTGAATTGAATTCAAATTCAATTCTGATGAACAACTCATCAATTAATCAGCTATTTGTTTCAGCTGTAGTGTATCCTCAAGAACTAACAAAATGAAAATTCCTTCTTCAAGGTTGTCTGACCAAATTTCCAGCACAAGGTCCACAGGGTTTTTCTAGTGCTTGCAGCTGTATCTTGTGACCTTCATCACCAGCTCAAGTTTGCTCAGTGAGTTTGCTACATCTACTGGTTAAGGCCAAAGAAGTGTCTGAAAACTCCTGAAAATTTCCAGTAAATGGTCCTTTTCATGAGAATGTTGTTTCCAGGGTCACTGATGAACCTCATCAATCTCTTTTCTGTGATTTCTCTTGAATCCTAAATCTGACAGTGTCAATAAAACCTACATTGTTTACATTAGTGTTTACATCACATAGCAGTCTTCTTCTCCCCTGAAGTTAGCTGGTGCATTGCTAGGTTTTATCTACTATCACCAGATGAAAAATGAAACAGTGAGACATTGTCGACAACGTGCACTGCATTATCTGCATGCTTGAGCGTGTGCATATTCATTAAAACATGTTAAATTGTACTACTAGTGGTAAAAAAAACTCCACAGAACACCTTTTAAAAAAAATGACTTTCAGACAAATAATGTAAATGTACTGTGGCCAACTATATCAAAGAATATTGAACATTTAAGTTTCATGCAGTTTTCAAATCAAATTCTGTTCTACATTAACAGGAAGTCAGTTTTTTTTAACAAAGCTATAAGTTAAGACATTGATCCACAGAATAACATAGACACAGAGGAGATGCAGGAAGATGCAAGAGTTGTATAAGAAGAAAAAAAAAGGGAGCAGGGAATCAAAGTGAAAAGAAAACCACAGAAGGAGACAGGAGGAGGCCGGAGAGTGGCCTTGCTTTACAATAAAAGGATTACGACGAAGCCTGATAATCCTCCCACAATTCATTAGGACAATGAGTGAGCGGACATGTCATTCAGCCCTCCAAGTCTCATCCTTAAAATGAGGCTAATTAACAGCTAATTCTGACCACTGCCAAAATTACCACTGTTTTTGAAGACAGGGTATTAGAAGTATAGTATTAAGAAAAGAGTAAGTCAGTTTTGTTCTGTTCTTATTTTCTGTCTTTGCAGAAGTTCAACCTCTGTTCGAACCTAGGATCTCTCTCAAATGTTAATTTGTTTGCTCAGTTACCTTATAGATTAATGATGACCTACTTAAAGTAGTTTGTCTTGGTTTTGATTTCCATTAACATGATTTGTGCGGCATTCTCTCTTCATCTCATTTCTGTCCTGAATACAGTGCTGATCAATTCCAATGGTTATTATAAATATGGATTTCACACAGTGTTCTCCAGTTATCTGCTTTGTGGCTTTACTTCTTTATTGGGTGGTTAATTATTTGCAACCTGTACTACTGCATCTATTATGTCAAGTCTCATAAACAGACATTAAAATTGACTTTTTGGATCTAACAGGCCAAAAATGGGGGGAAAATGATGAGTGTAATGATCTTGATTACAATTTGCTGATGGTGGACTTACAGTGATTTTAAGACATTTACTTGAACGCTCATCTCTGGTAGCCAATGAGAGCTGTAAATGGTTTAGGTATTTGCATACATCTTTCCCTAATTCAGTTTCAAAACCGGACTCCTTTTTGCAAACAAACTGAGGCCAGTCTAAAAAAAACAATTGACAAGAAAACCTGTTTTCTCACACGTGAAAGCTACCTTGAAATAAGAAAAAAACACTGGGATGAAGGAAGCTAAATATAGATAGCTATATTTCGACATGTTAACAAGATGCCTTTGTGTACTTTGAGTAACTTTTCATTTTTTCCACAGGTTTTATTGGTTATGACAGTGTCCCAATTTCCAATAGATCTGAATAAGCTGTTCTTCAGGTCATGATTTGGGTGGCTATGTGAGAAAATCACTGTTAGCAGAATAGCATGCACTATAATTCTACCTGATGACATTAAATTATTGTACAGCCAAGCATCTGGTGCATGCATGTTAAATGAAAGAGGAGAAACTTGTTAAGGCGACTCAAGAGATGAAAACCAAGAGAGAAATACTGCAATGTCAGCATGTGAAATCAATAAATACCACATAAAAAACAGTGATACAGCAAATGAGAGATTGTGTGGGTGAGTTAGCTAGTACAAATGATGAAGATGATTCAACCCAAAGCCATAAATATGAAAAACAGATTTCCCCCCTAGATTGGTTCTCAGGCTTTGTGAGAATTCACAATTGATGTAGTTTAAAGATTTTTGAGTAAGTTGTATCTGAGTAAGAGAAGAACCAAAACTAGGGGTAAAATCTCATTAAACAGTGACCCATAACCCTCAAATTGTCACACAGCCAGCCCAAATGACCCCAGAAGAACAGAGAGAGCACAGCATACCCGACGAGGAGTCGGAGGATTTTAGAGCAAAAGACCAACCATCAGGGGTCATTGACGCACAGTGAGGTAAGCGTAGCTCCACAGGCTTCAAAAACTTGAGGCCATGAGGTCCACACATCACCAGAGGGCTGAGCAGAGTCTCTCCTGTTAACACAAACACAAAGCATGATTATAAACTCAGGATGATTACAATTATATAAACACAAGTAGATCTTGAATGCACTTTTTCTCAACAGTTCTTGTTGGCTTGTGGTTTTGTATCACTGGGAATCCATCAGTCACAGGTTTTAATCCCTTGTGTGTCCATCTATGCAAGAAAAATCTAGATTCATATAACACTACTACAGGCAGACAGACTCTTGGGATTAGGGTTGGACAATCATCTACACTTTAAGATGTTCTACTGGCATTTTGTCTAATTGCTAATAGTCAATACAAGCAGCAGGTAGGGCGGTGCATTTGCAGTCTTGCTCTTACAAGATGCAGCACAAGCAACGGAAGCTGACGATACAGCACAGTCTCAGCTGGGTTTGACTAATGTAGACTTTAGTTTAATATAAAATGTGACTTCTCAAAGTGAGAGAAACAGGAGGTGTATTAAGCCTGCATGGCAGCCATGCAAAGGCACTGGATATCTACAGTGGACGTTTAATATTTCAGATGCAGAATTTGAGCCTTTCAATAATGCTAATATAGTTTATATCACATATAGTGCACCTGTTATCACTGATTAATGAAATTAAACTTAATCCAAGTTCAGCATGCTTTTCCACACTAGTCAGTTATCCCAAATTCCAAAAATGTGACTTTACAGCAGTTTTGAAGACCAGACAGAGTGGAGGCTGGCTCAGCCCTGAGTCACATATGTGGAGGAACCCACAAACAGAACAAACACTGGAGGGAGCACAATTTAGGACTGTTTCTTATGGTAGTCTAGAGCTAAACGTAAAACAAATATTAAAGAAATAAGATTACCATAAGCAGCAGACTGATAGGATTTCATGTCATAACATTTTACCCCACTGCCCAATAAATACTTAAACCTGCAATAATACATTTCACATTTCATGATCACTTGGGGGACAGCGGAAACAGGTTGTGAACACAGCACTAACATAACATCACTTTTTAAGTTAATATGGTGAAAGTGTTAGCAAACAGTGGCTTACTGACACATCCAGCAGTCACAGAGGCACATTATCATTCACTTGCAGTCGTACTTCTGGCCTGTTGAATATAATTCCTATATACACTCTCTTTCAGTTGTTTTTGGTCTCTACCAACTCGTGAGGGGAATATCTGGCTCTTTAGCTGCACAGTGCCTCATCTTGTTAGCCAGCTAGTCACTCACTGTGTCTGCCTGCTGTTTAGTGCTGAGCAGACAGTGTGGAGTGGGTTTCTGGAGCTGATAATATCTGAAAGTTATGCGACACATTGAGCTGAGACTCACTCTAAAACTGAGGGGACCTGAAGATTCAGGTGATAATTTGATGTAGGTTTATCACTGTGAACAACACATTATCATTTGATACATTGTTTGTTTGTTTGTTCAAAAATATTAATTATAGATACTTATAATACTTGTAATTGGTCATTGTGCCTTCATTGGTTGATAGTCAATATAATGTCAATCAGCACAGTCCTAATTTAAAGCCAGCACATATCCCCAAAAGACAACAAGCACAACAAATACAATTAATGGCTTCTTCATCCCTCCACCTTTGATAAGTTACCTTTCTCCTTATCGAGTGGCGGCAGGATGCTGTTGTCTCTGCAGACCTTAAAGTAGATCTCCTGCTCCACACCGTCAGGTATGGCACCCTGTGGGATTATTATGCTGACGCCTGTCTCAATGGAGCTCAGGACGCCACCGTTACAGTTGAAGATACCTCGAGCCGTTGCAACCACAGTGTGGCCCTCATCTTCATCATCATCATCATCAAGGGCACTGGGGCTGGGAGGCAGATAACTTTACTGTCACACTATCATATTCAGCTGAATACCTTCGATTTAGTGTGTAGTCAGACTGAGTTTGTTACCTCACAGGGATGGCCTTGGGCACAGCGTTGATGTTGTTGTGCTGGTATTTGGAGCGGTGGTCCATAGTACGTGTGAAAGTGTCCAGACCACTGTCGGGATCTGTGTTCTGAGGCTGTGGTGGTACCTGAGGCTTCACTGGGCTGGAGCTCCGGCCCTGCTCCAAACACAAGGGTCAAGAGTTATATACAGTATTGTGACATATCAATCTATATAGTGAAGACTGAGGATGAAATATGAATTATCACTCCTGACATACAGCTGCCCATTTTAAAAAAAAAAAACTACATTACCTTGCTTACTTAGGTTTTGGTTGGTTTTGGTTTGGTTTAGGTTTTGGCAGCAAATCTGAGTTCTAAAGTCACATTAATAGCATCATTAATTTTGTCACCTATTCATTTGCTCTTGATATAGGTCCACATGGAATTCAACAGTGAAGCCCAACTTGCACCATTATTTATTTGACCCTCTTTACTGCACTAAAATGATGGCTGCCCACAATCAGCTTACCTTTGGAGCAATCTCAGGCTTGTCATTGGGCAGAAGGTTGTGGTTGAATTTAGGACTGTCGAACATGCGTGCAAAGGGCCTGGCAGAGGTGGTGTAGGGCTTGGGCGTGTAGCGGTTGTAGCTGGATGCTGGTGGAGCCCCGGTGCTGGCGACTGTTTTTGGAGGCTGCTCACTTGTGCCATTAACTGGAGACTTCTCAGGGAAACTCTTGTGAGGCAGGAAGTTGGTCTGGACAGTGTCTTCTCGGGTAGGTTTGGCTGTGGAAAAGCCACAAGGGTCAACCAAAGAGCTCTGTCGTGTGTCTCTGAGTTGTGATCTGTATGTATGTTTTTATTTGTATGAAATTGTGTCCAAGTCTCTCAGGAGACACTCCCTGCTGTGTATGGTCTTAGGAAGTTAAATAAAATTAAATAAAATTTACCTTCAGGTGAGGGTTTGGGCAGTGTGGCTGGTGGCAGAGATGGCGTCACCTGGGGAACAGGTTCATATTTTTTCTCCACTGGACTTGGTTTCTCCACTGACTCTGTCCTGTATCACAAGACCAAAACTGCCGATTTTAGATTCACAGCAGACATGACCAAGACATAAATTTAAAAACAATAAAGGATGTTGAGGTTAGTTCAGAGGAAACCAATGAAACTAAACTAAGGAAACTAACTCAGGACATTTCATGGTGACATTATAGTTGGAGTGCTTGGAAATGTGGATGGAAGTGAACATTACCTGGGGTAGTTGTGGGTTGTTTGTGCTTGTGGCTGGTGTTTGTTGGGGCCAACTTGGAGCCGGTCAAAATAAGACAGCTGTTTCCTGTAGTAGTCCTCGTCCTCATCAGGGTCGTAATGGTTGGAGCGCACAATATCATCAGCTGCCTTAGACTGAGGCTTCTGTGGCTCTGGGGCTCTGGGTTGGTGTGACAAAAAAGACAGGAAGTGGGTAAAATGAAAGGCAGAGATGGTGAGGGCAGAGCAAGAGAATAATTTACAATAACAAATGGCCAGAATAAAGGTGTTGAGCATATTGGTCTATGGTCTGAAAACTAGTGACTAATTACACAATTTTATTCCCATATTACTAAAATCAGGGTGAGTGAAAACACAGTACGAGCAGCAGTGAGAGCTCACCTAAAGGTTTTCTCTTGATCCAGGTTGCTCAAAGAATTTGCTTTAGGGATTACTCCACCTGCTTTCAAGGGTAAATCAGCTGCCTATAGGAGCAAAAGCAATGAAGCTCATTAGTAAGATAAAAAATGATCAGTGTACCAATTTCACAAGAAATTAAAAATAAAATGCACAAGCTACGTGCACTAGTATCTACTGTTACTGCATAAGCATAAATTATAAAAATCTACAACAGTTTACCCTGTTTCCAGATGAATCCCCCGCATCTCTGGCTCGGTCCACGGACACAGAGCGCTTGTTCTCAAACATCTTAACCCTTGTCAGGACTGACTGGGGCCGCATAGCGGGGTCATCCTCCTGTTGCTCGTCTCTAGCAGGTGCAGCTTTTGGAGCGTCCAAAGGGGAAGTTGAGGGGACCTCTGCTTTGGGAGGAGGTGTGGGGCTGGTTTCAGAGTTCACAGGAACTGGGTCGTACTGCTGAGGTTTGTAGCCTTTTTGTTGAAGTGTTGGTCCCTGGTTATAGACAGACCGCTGGGCAGTGGGGTCTGGGGAGCGGGCAGCAGTAGGGTATGTACTCAGGTGAGAATCTTGGTCATAGTGCACATCAGGCCCTGGGGCAGGAGGTGGAGGGTCATCGTAACGGACAGGCCCTGGACCTGTTGGTTTACCATAGCGAGGCCGTCCGTCAAATCCCTGCTGAGGTGGGGGCTCATCGTAGCGGAGAGGAGGAGTGTATTGTGACTCAGGGCCATCACCATATGGCAAACGGGGATCGTAGCCCTGGGAGTTGGCAGTAGAGAGCGGCTGGTTGTAGGGGTTCCACTGTTGCTGGTCGTAGTGAGGCACACTGTTCTCGTACTGTGGGTTAGAGTCATAGTTGCGGTACTTTGGTTCTGGGTAACCACCTCCACTGCTGACTCCACTGCTGCTGACATCATACCGGCTGGGTGGGTGGTCGTAATCTCTGTATGGCTGCTGGTCAGGGTGATATCCCTGCTGAGGGTTGTAAGCCGCAGGCTTCATGCTGTGACCAATTCTCCCTGTGTTGTCTGTGTTGTATGGATCCTTTTGAAACATCTACCGAACAAATACAGAACAAAGAATAAGGTTAACAGTTGCACAGGATCCACTAACATATAGTTATTCATATAGATATAAAATATGTGATATAAAAAACTGGACATACAAAAAGTCAGTAAAAGGATGAGAGAAAGAGAATATTAAAACAAATCTGTGAAATTAATTGGAGAAGAGGAAAACAAGAAGCGAAAGACCTGAAATAGAGAAACTGAGAGGGAGGGGTTACTGGTCGTATAATATATTAGATTAAACAGAAATTGCAGCACAGCCAAACACTCATTGCAGCCTAATAACATCACAATGTACCACTGCAACCTCAAATTAAATAAACAAAGAGGTTTAAAGAATATAACAAAACAATGGGTTTCATTTTTCTTAAATCCCTGTGTTTCTTTGTCCTAAGTGACAAAATGTGAAAATGGAGTTTAGAAATCTTATATAAACTACTTTGGTCAATCTGTAAAAATTTTTGGTTTCATGACACATTATGTGTACACTGCAGCATTCACAAGGGAAAATGTCACCCACTGTCTTGATGCATTATAAAGGCAACTTAAACATCCACAATATTTAAAATTACAAGCACTTTCCCCTTTTTATAAAAACATATTTAAATATTCGTATTTAAGAAGTAACCAATAATTATCCATCCAATTCCAAAGAACATTGTTTCTTTAGATGGTCTTTGTTACTTGCAATGGCTGTATTTAAAAAGATAAATAAAATGGTTGGAAAATTATTGGCTACTTTTACAAGGAAATGATTCATTCAATCTGACTGATAAATACAGCACAAACAGATCTAGTTGTTATCAGAGAATGAGGCAAACATGTTGCAGCCATGCAGAGAAGATAAGCAACAGTGAGAGCTGCAGGATTTCCACTGCTCCCCTACATGTAGGCGTAACAGCACAGCCATCAACCACTGTTGTTTACCAGCATTTGCTCGCATTCTGGCACGTGCACACACATACACACTCTCGCACACACAACACGACCCCAACACACACGCACGCATCTCTGTCTCTTCTGGGCAGCACTGGGGTCAGCACACATGCAGGGCGGAAGGAGAGAGAGAGAAGCGTGGCAGCAGGAGGTAGGTAGGTAGACAGGAAGCAGCAACAGCAGCACAGGAGGTCAGCCAGGTCAGACCGAGCTGAGCTGAGCTGGGCCAGGTCACGAAGCATCCAGAGGCGGTCAGATGGATACCTTTGGTTCGGAACTGGCCAGTCCAGACTGTAGAGGTTCTGGGGTGACGCTCTGAGGGGCTAGCTGGGGGGAGGGCCTCCTAAGTGAGCCAGCCTCTGGGATGGGGCTTGGCTGGCTGTGGGGAGCTGCAGGAGCCTCGTCAGGGCTCAGACCCCCTACAGTTTTTACAGTAACGTCGACAGCAGGGGGCATTGTCTCAGCCAGGGGCTCAGGCTGCTGGGGGATGCTAGGGACGGCAGCGGCCTCTGCTTTCTGTGAAGTGGTTCAGAAATGTTTAATAACACGCGCTGACACACTACGGTGCAGTACTAACAAGCTACTACCTTCATAGCCGCTCTACATCGGTCTGCTCCTCACCTGTGCCTACAGCTTACACTGATACAAACAGCCAATAACCTGCCTCCACATTTAACAGTAGCTGGAGATCGACCAATGACATGTGAGAGTTAGGAATTAGCAGCAGGACAAGTTGTCATTGTTAGAGAATACTACTGTGATTTTAATTCTATGGTTACAATACAGTAATTTCTTTTTTTCCCCCTTTTTATGTTCATTAACACATCATGAGACGACAAATGTTTAGATTTGGGTATCACATGGCCAATCAATCGGGTATTGATACATACATTTCACAGTTACACTGGATTAACACGGTTATTGCCAACATGCACATAATACTGTCTGGTGTCATATCGTCACAGTCCCAATCACAGGTAAAACAAAGGTAAGAAGTGCACATAGGTGAGTACTGATACAGACACTTGGACAAATATAAGCTTCTTTTCCCAGTGACATCAGCAACAGTCACACTATTAAGACAGCTTGTGGTAATACAGAGTACAAGAGTAACAGTAAAACTTCTCCTTTTCAAAAATAAAAAACACACGCTCACAAACATCAATCAACAAACATATAGAGGCAGATAGATTAAATAAATATTATATATGTATATATTTATATATAATTTTATATTTATATATTGCAATAAATACCTGACCACAAAAGTTTTCACTTTATCACTAATACTGTTTTGTAGATGGACAGAATAACTGTAAAAATAAGAAAAGTGCCTTTAATAGCGCCTCCAGAAAACCCTTCTAACGCACACCACGTCCTCCAGACAACAGGGGAGACGTACAGCTCTCAGAAACGCTACCTGCTGCGGCACTGGTGCCTTGAACCCAGCCGGGTCGATGCGGTTCAGGGGGTCCGGCTGCACTGTGTAGCCAGCATAACCAGGGGGCTCCTGGATGACAGGCGGGTCCTCACGAACAGGCTCAGAGGAGCGGGTGATGGCAGGCTCGGTGGGTGGACCCACGTCATCATTCAGTGTTTCATCCAGCTCCTGGTCAGTGTAGGCTCCACCCTCTGTGTCTGTGTCCTCGTAGTCTGAGGTGTGGCGGCTGTCGGTGCTGTACATGGAATACTCACTGCCTGGTGCCGACAAGTAGGACAGACGGTCGTCGTGGATGTCCAGGTCATCCTCAGCTGCCCCATCAGCCTGGGAATGAATCAACAAAGTGAGAGAGGGAGTGAGAAAAATTCACAATTTCCCTTCAGGATTTATTAAGTGCCTTATCTATCTGACTACCTATTAATCTGTCTAAATGTTTGTTTGTGTTTATGTGTGCTTGACATACCTTGCCCTCTGAAACCCACACCAGCTGGTTCTGCTGCTGCTGGATTATCTCTTTCAGTGCCCCAAACCAACCATCATTCATGCTGTTCAAGTTAATGGTTGCTGGATACACAAAGGAGGTGCAAAGGAGAATAAAAAAAAACAAAACATCACACCAATCAAATTAGTGCTAGCAATTATTCATTTAGCAATCATGTACATCCATAACATCATGATTAAAAGTTTATTTTCACCCAGTGTGTGTACTAGAGTGATTGAATGTGAGCTGTGAGGAACACTGTCTAGGACCTCTCAAATATCTTCATCACCAACAGATGCTCCTAAAGCAGGGTCACACCTCATCCCCTTGACAGGAGGAGTGCGTGCAGAGAGAGGGGCCTGGGGGTGCTCTTGTGTGACGGTCAGTGCTGAACAAGCTTTTATACGGAGTTTGACAGAACAGGGCCAGGCACAACAAGTGCAGTGTAGCCACAGCCTCCATCACTGCAGCACTCAATTGTTGATTGCCTGTGAAATGTGTCCCAGTGAAATCTCTGCCAGTCAAACCATCCCCTCCTCCCTCCCCGGGATCACATATCTATTCCTCACACTGGACTCACTTGTGAAGAGGTGGTGGTTGTTCTTTCTTAACTTGAGGGCTCGATCATACAGCTTCCTGGCACTCTTCCTAGACTCAGGGCAGAGGCGGGTCCTCATGTTCTTGACGCCTTGCTTGGTGTCTGGGTTGAGAAACACCACAATCGGATACCACTGAGCGTAGTTCAGACGGTCCACTGCATTAGGGGTGATGTCCAGCACTGCATGTTTGTCCTTCATACACAAAAAAAACAAATACGATCAAAAACATGAATGTTTTCCATGTATTGAGCATTTATCTTAAGCTCATCAGTCTGGATTGGCTGCTCAAGTGAACAAGCCAAAGTAAAATCCACTACTTTGCTGAGATTCAAGTACCTATTAAAGAGCGTGGTACACCAGAGGGCAGCAGTGAGTTGTGTATATTGTTGTGGCTTACTGCCATCTTTTCATTACAATAACAATTCTGCCAATGTATGTTTATATCTCTGTTTTTTGTATTTTGTGTAATTTTATATCAATGTGTGTGTATATCTAGATCCACTCACTCTGTCAATGATCTGTTTAATCGTGTGCAGGCGAATGATGCCGGAGCTTTTCTGGTCCGTTCCTGCATCCCTTGGTTCGCTCTCTATGGAAAAGAAATGGACAGAGTTACTCCATCACATCAGTGCGAAAGACAACAATAAACACACGCTGTGTGCCAATTAGACATCATAGTAGTGTGCAGTTGTCGACTCCCATAAACAGAGCTGTTAAATACAGAATAATAATCTCCGTACAGGAGAGGACAAGTGTACGTTTATGAAAACAGCTTGATAGTTAAGTCAAAATGAGAACAGCAGCCAATCCATGCAATAGTCATTAGGTAGTTTGGGTGTATTTAGGGAAATGAAATTCAGTGTATAATCAATGTGTGCGTGCAACTGCATGTAACAGTATAAATTATGGTGCAGGAAATGTGTTATGTGAGAAACACTGACATGAAATATGCACATACAAGAGCAGTAGGGTCATTTGGGTTTAATGAGAATACACTGTCATTGAAGCCTCAGGGATTTATGCAAGGATGTGTAGAGAGGTTACTGATTCAAACAAAGATAAGCATTGGTTTCCTGCCTAGAAACACAGTATTCAAACAAGGCCAGTCATCTCATCAGGATGTTCACTGTAGTAATGCCTTGAATTGGGGCCAGGCTTAATTTCTAATATTCTAATATAATCTATGATTTTCAAATACTGGTCATGGCTATCCAAGACATTAAGATGTTTCATAAAGAAGAGATAAATACAGCCATGCATGCAGAGGTTCAAGCATATGCAGCAATGTTCAACAGTAAAAGCTGTGATCCAATATTGTCCCTCTTTTTCTGAATTGTAAAGATCATTTTTTATGGTGATTGGGACATCATTGTGTTAGACTTTAACACTTATGGACTTAATACTTTCATTACCGCATTTTGAAAACTGGAACAGAAAGATGAACACACCACTTGCAGCTTCGTACAAAATCTGACTGAAGTTGTGAATAGCATACAGTTAGTTGTAGTAGTAGTAGTGCAAGCCAAAATTGAACTGCAGTCTGAACTTTGAAGCATCAAATGACAAATGATGATTTATGACCACATTTTATACCCATTAATTTTTGGTCCTGCATTTACTTGAAGTTGATTCTGCTCTAAATGTTTTAGAATATGAACACCTACATATACTGTTTAAACTTTCCAGAGATGCTGACTATTACATGTTAGTTCATGATGGCAATGAGCCAAGTCTTGTGGGCATTTTTCTAAATTATTTCATATTATATTATATTATACATCATGCTGTATTTTAATGGCCAAAGAAAATATATGGATGAGTTCAACAACCCTCAACATCATATAGAAAGTTGTACTATATAAAGCCTCAAAAATTGGTAAATTTGAACCTTTATTAGAGGCTAAAATTAATTGGAATTAACTGCCATTCTAATGTGCTGTTGTGTTTTTTTTTGTTGTTGTTTTTTTAATATAGTGGTGTAATTTATTAGGGAAAAGAAGGTGGAATAATCCATAAACATGTGCAAATAAAGCCAACATTCCAAGTCTAGTAAGTAAATGCAATTCTATAGTTCATTACTTAGGAGTTTTCCTTTTAACTGTACACAGGGTTTGTAAAACTGTTTTTAAGACCACTACATACATTTCAGTTTCCACTGCATATTAATCTGCACAGCTCAACATGCTGCTTTGCTGTTGGCATTCTATATGATGCAACCTACATTAAGTAGGGGAATACCACTGAGTTTAATTATAAAATTTATTTTGTGTCGATTTAAGTATACTTTTACATTTATCAACTTTTACTTATCTCTTCTATAACTAGCGGCAGGAGATGATATCACAATGACACACTGTTCCATGCAGACTACACTGTGCTAAGAGTGTAGAATAACAATTAAATTAAATCTGAATCATGCACTCTCTCACAGAGCAAGGTGCCTATTTATCAGTGTTGACTTCCAAACTTCCCAAATGGTTTTACATGCACAAAGTGTGATCTGTACTAACACAATGCAGATTTTGTTCAATCATTAGTTGATATATTTTTATTGAAAATTATGTCTGTTTAGGGTTAACTGTAATTTCAGGAGTAGACTTTCTTCCCACAAAAAACAAAAATAAGTATCCAATTGATTGTGTGGAGCGCAGCCTGTGTGTCAGTGTGATATTATGTTTCTTCAGAGTCAGGTCTCCTGTGTTTAGTTGTGTAACACAGGGTATCACCATTGAAATATACTGATAGGACTGTTACGGCCAATTGTGATGACAAATGCAAATTCTTAAATCAAGTGTTATTCCCCTGTGCGCATTTACCAGACAATGGCTATTGTTTAAACATCTACTGAATAGGCAGCTAGCCACCAGACACTAGTTTATAGATTATCTGCCATTCACTGAATCAAATAAAACAAACAAAAGTTGATGCACTAAGTGACATACTTTCCCCTCCTTGTTGTTGCTGTGTTTCTGAAAAGAAAATAAAGTTACACAAACATCACTGTAGTTGCGTAAATAAACATCAAGGAATGGAATCATTTTTCATGTGGGTGTGTAATGAATACATGTGGTCACACTGGCATGTGTGTTTGTGCTCTTAAAGTAATTGCAATTCAATACTGAGTGTTGAAATAACAACCACACATTAAAGACGCTGGCTTTTCATCAGGTAAGACGAAACAGATGAAGACTGAAATGAAAAGTGTGCATCTCTGCTTGGAGTGCGGAAGAATGAAAGATAAACAGAGAAAAATTAGCTATAAATAAACAGAGTAATAACAGACACATCCTGACTAACCTGACTCACTGACCAACTGAAGTAAACTGGTTAGAATCCAGTAGATAATAAATATTTGCTGGACTTCAAAGTTAAAGAGTTAAATTCCATATTGTTTGAATAGAAGCGGCCTATTTCTACAGAAAAACATTGAAGTTTTAAGGAAAAACCAACCAAAATAAAATGTCTCTAACCTAATGTGTAGGTTATAAATATGTGGACACAGCAGGGGTTGTTAAATCTATACACATATCTGTTATATAAATTTTACTGTGTTATCCTTTTATTCTGACTTCTGCTAAAAAGCGGAAAAGAGTCACAGGCAGCAGTGATGCATAATGAATGTCTATTTTCGCTGGAAACAAGTCATGAGTGTTACCATTACATATTACTATCGAAAAACTTTAGTAAAATATTTACATATCCTATACATGAACCATTGGTTCCAAAGTTTTATTTTGAAAATGTAGGATTCATAACAGAGGTACAGACCCAACAGTGATTTCAGCATCTATTGGATACTGACCACAGCTGTGAATATTTGATACGTTATACAACCCTTAGCTTTAGCAATGTGTGATGCAATAATTAAGAGCCTAATCACCTATCATTATGGACACGCAGTGGGATTGACACAAAAAATAAAGATAAGAACAGAGGGAGATGAGTACTTTATTACTTACTTGCTAGTTCAAAAATGTCTGGCTCCTCCCTGGCCAGTTTCTCTCTGGCCACGTCTGCTATTGGCCCAAAGATAACCACAGGCCTGAGGAATCCAGCTGCACAGGAACAAGACCGTGTCATGGCGATCAAGGTTAGCGTTAGGTAACACTTAGACAGTACTGCCTTGGAGTACGAATATAATACATTGTAATCAGTAATTGTTGATATGTCAAATCCAATAATGCAGTTTCATTGTACCGTATAGCCATACAAACTATCAAGCACAAATAACCAGAGGAGGAGCAAAATGAAGCAAACCCACCAGTCCACCTGTCTACTTCAATAACTGGTAAACATCAAAGTATCTATGATCTGTTCTTAGGTTTACATAACATTACGTTCTCTGTAAATGTAGAAATATATTTATATTTTTTCTCACCACTGGTCATTTAGCTCAATTTCACAAGCATCAGGGACAACCTTGTAAATTATTGCTCTAATAATTAGAATATGTTGGTGTCTCCAGTTGACTGCTATGACTCTATACACGTACCTTCCCTCAGCACCACCCTCTCATAGGCAGGGAACTTGGTCTGAACTGGCTGGGCTGACAGGTCCTCCCTGCTCTTCCGCAAATTCCTCTTGGAACTTCGCAATCCTCTGAATCTCCAGAAGTCCGCTCTGTCGCCTCCTGGTGTTTTGGGGAGGGTGTACTGCACACTGGATAGCTGTTCAGCTCTGTACAGAGAAGAGTAGGAATAAAGTCAGCTGTTTGTACTTCAGTCACAACTGCTGCCTAGGCCACCTTTAGATAGGTCAGCAGTCAGCTTACAAAAACAATGGTAATATACTGGTGCTATAATTGTCACACCATTGTACAGTATTGAATTGTAAATGGTTGTCAAACTGATTATGGAGTATTCGCCATCACTGACTGAGAAAATGCTGATGATGCATTAAGAATAACAAACCTTATCTATAAAATGCTGGTATAATTTACATCATTACAGATTTGCAAACTCTGACTTTTAAACGCCATCTTTTGCAGTATCTGTTTCCTAAAATGTATGTATTGTTTAAATCACTGTAGAGAGGTCAATATGTTTCTTTAAATAAAAATTGAGTAGAAAACAGGGGTAAGGTGAGAGAGGCTTTGGGCCTAGAGGGGAGAGGACTTTATTCTTTGAATAATAATGGTCTCCCTTTGATTTATGTTTTCAAAAAATATTATTCTTAATATTTTTTAATATTACTGAAGTCTGGCTGTGATTTCATGGTTTCATATTTTGAAAGAATATCCAGGAAGAGAGGTTTAACTTGGCTGAGGAGCTGTGAGGTATTCATTAATGTATGTGATAGAAATGTCTTTTCTGTTAGTAGGACAGCGAGGAACCTCTGTACATATCCTGCTGGAGCCTGTTAGAGGCTGCTGAGACGGGCCTAGACAAAATGGTGCTGTGGGCTACATCATGATGTAAGGTAAACTACATCTCATCAGAAATACATGCCTCAGAAAGCCCTCGCAAATCTCAGAGGTGATCCTTATAAACCATCTACCTGACACATGGGATGTTTTAAATATACCCAACTTTAAATACTATAACACATAAGTGAAGAATAAAAATCATGATAAATGTGGAAAATACAGTAGATTAAAATATAAATGGAAATAATTTGCATTCAAATCTTTCCTTTCTACTCTGACATCAACCACAGTGCTTCAATACTCCACCCTTGCCTATTCATAAAGTGCCAGAACAAGCTGTACAGGTATTAAAGGTGTAACCTGAAACTTCTTTTACCTGTTCTTGTTGGGGATGATGCCCCTTTCCACTTCTTGATGGTTCTTGCCAATGCGGATGGCGAGCCAGGAGCCTAATTTGCCATTGTAAAGAGTGTCTACTACACGGAACACCTCGCCCTTGTTAAAGCTCAGGCCGTATGGTGACTCTTTTTCATATTCAAAATGTGTCCGGATGTAGAAGGAGTCCCCCACGTCCGATTCCACTATCCGCCGATACACTGAAGAAAAAGCAGAAGATAGAAGAGATAATTACAGCAACCGTTTGAATGGGCTAGTTTTTTAACACTGTACTTTACACTGCCATCACTCACCGTCCTTCTTCTTCTGGGCCAGAATTGTAACTTCTTCTCCTCTTGGGAGATCCAGCAAAAACAGCACAGCCTCTTCCCGGATGATGTTAGCAAAGTCCACATTGTTCACCTACACATGCCAAAAAGAAAAGGTAGAAGAAAATAACTTAAGAGTGCAAGTGAAGGACTAGTGAACTTTCAGACAAATCTGCAAATTATAAACTCTTAAGTGTATATAGTTTTTATAAAGATTGATGGCCAACTTAATTTTAATCCATTTTTAAATCACCATTGTCAAATGCTTAAACAACTTCCAAAAAACAAAAAAACAAACCAAGCCCTAGTTGCTACCACTCATTTCATTTCTCACAGATTAAGAGAAACAGAGGAAAACTTGTTTCTCAAAAGAACCTGGGAGGTGTATTCCCGCTACAACTGAGCAGCCTCCTCCTCGTCTCCTGCTGCTGTCCCAAACACAATAACTACTGTTTATTGACTCTGCTTGAGGGGCAGCAGGGGAAGCAGAAACACATGGACTGAGTCATTGAACCTCAAAAAGACACCTTTATTCTTCCCAGAAAAAGGAGGGCTTGACGTCTTTATCTCCACCAGCACACCATAACCAAAGGGAAATGGCCTAAAGATGGAAAACAGTGTCCTGGCAGTCACTAAGTGTTTGTACAGTAGGAAGAACACACACAGGCCCAAAAAGAGCTCTACACCATGGACTGGGGGGAACATAAGACATTGTATGTTAATGAAAAGAAGGAGATAAGGTAAAGCATAGGTTGTTTATCAGATAACTACAGTTTGTAAATGTTAATATCATGGGAAAAAATGTTCAGCTTGCAAGCTGATTTACAGACCTACACAGATACAGCAGGTGTAATCCTTGACTGTTGTGTAAACATGTCAGAATGAATCCAACACTGACATCAAGAGGGTTTCCATCATTCTATCAACAATGTTACTCTAGTATTTAGTGAAACAGACAGTCAACTGTTCCGAGGTCAGAGTGCAAGAATGGCCTCTATTGTGTTTTCACATTGGAAACAAGGGCAGTTCTGACACGAGGCACAGCCTGGGAATGACTCACAGGCTGATAAATACATTGTACTCTATTTCCAAGAACTCTTTACTCAGAATTAAAACTATTGTGACCATGGGATCACATAGTTCCACCACTGATTATCTAAGTTAGTGTGGGCAGCTATGGCTTGTCTATTTTGACAATAACACCAGATGTTCTTCCCACTTTCATACATGTGACATGGAAAAAAATTGCAATGAACTCTGACAGAAAACAATACCATATAATAGTCTTACAGGCTACATAACAGTAGGGCAGCACACTACAATTCCAATGCACTGGAATGAGAAGCAAATCAAAGAACACATTTACACACCCCTGCTTAGGGTAAAACCAAATTTGTCCTCTACCCTTGTCAATTTTTTTTTTCATATTTGATATATGATGATGTAGCCTAAGGAGCTGTTTTTTCTTGGAGTACTGTGAGTGTGCAATAAAAGAAGACCCTCAGTTGAAGGAGAGGACAGTTACAGAAGTTTATAAATAGTGCATGTTGGCTGTGAAAACCAGCTTCAATCTACTTATTTCAGTTTTAGTCTGAATCAAAGCATCAGCTAAGGATCTTTCCTTCAACCCACTGAACTGCATCCTCTCTGAAATATTTTTTGTGTACATGTACACATGTAAAAACTAGTGAAAAACATTACCTGAGTACCTGAGAAACTAAGTTAAAGTGGGATTCTCTTCATAAACTAGGAGAAAGACTAACTGGAGACTAACTGTAACTGGAGAAAGAAAATAATAGTCATGTGGCTTAAGTGATTGAGTGTAGCGTACCCTGAGAATCTGGTCTCCCTCCTCCAGCCCCTCCTTGGCTGCAGGACTGTCCTCCAAAACTCCTGCCACAAAAATTCCCACGTCGTTCCCTCCTGCTAACCGCAGACCGACACTCTCTCCCTTCTTGAACTTGACCAGTTTCATACTCGGCCTGCAGGAGAACACAAGTGGACAGACAGAATTAAGCAAAAAGGTCAGCAAGTCATGGATTTAAAAACAATCATTCTAAGAGACACGAAACATGGGCAACTATTCAAACGAGTGTGTGGTGTAACAACAAAGTCATAACAAATGCTAACCAGAGTCTCTGACCGAATTTAAACTAAATATATGGAACTAATTATATGGCAGGTAGGCTAATTTTCCAAGTGAATAATAAAGTCCGATGATATTTTAACCATGAATAATATGTGCACTCAATACTATGAGGTGCTTTGGGTGAGAGCATTTACCTGAGAATACTGTCATCGTGAGCGGCACTGGGCACAGGAGCATCAGAAGGGCTGACGGGCAGGTCCACGTCTGGCTGACCCGGCTGTGCATAAACTGGCTTTGGTTCTGCCACAAATACAAAGGTACCAAGTTGAATATTACACAATAAACAACAGTTGAGCTTTAAACAGAAGAGGAGTTTACTATAAGGGTGTATCTGCCCTCTGACTCACTGTCAGACTTTTTGAAACTCACTCTGTCTTTAATTTATGTTAAGGTGCCTACAGCTAACAGGCACAGCTCAACAAGGAAAGAAAACATTTGCAGTCAGTTAAACTACAACAATATGCAGACTAGGTCTCAATTAACATCTTTCTTCTCTTAGGCCTAAATGGTACTTCACTGTACTACTGGCTATGGGAAGGAGAAGTATAAAATGTAGTTAAAACTGAGATGAATATGAGTGACCACGCTGATCCCTGATGATGGTGAGTAGCAGGTTTTATACCAGGCAGCGGAGGTAACTGTTTGTCATCTCTGGAGCTGGCCTGGTCGCTGGCCTGTGACAAGACCCCATCATCAGAGCTTTTGACTGGTGTGGATATGGCCCCTGGTTTGGATATGCGCTCCTCATCTCGACTTCGATGGCTGAAATGAAAAATGTACACATGGCCATTCAGTATGAGTGGACTGTCAATGCCATAAACAATGATAGGTTAAAGCTGACAGTTTAAATTGATGTACCCCTTAAATGACTGCCACAGCTTTGCTGACTTCAGTGTGTATAAAAAGGACCTTATGTAGTTCTGTCCTATGCTAATTCACCAAGAAAACACAGATACTAAAATGGACCTAAAAGGAAACAGCATGGACCATAAATTGTGTGATGAGGGCACATTGACAGAAAACTAGATGAGAAGACAACAAGCAGTTAAAGGGAGGATGCATGGCTCTGACAAAAAGACAAATTCAGTTTTTTCTTCCTTTTTCAATTTTTTTTTTTTAATTCTGTGGTCTATGCAGGATGTGAATAGCCAAACACATTCCCAACCAGAAAATGATAATATGTTTAATTGGAACAGACAGTATCTATAAATGTTTGAATTTCCAAAATACATTTTTCTTGGAGATTAATATAAACTCCCATTTTATTGAGCACATGATAACCTGTCCAATAAAAGCAGACAGGCAGAGAAAGAAAAGAGACCAAGTGTCCAACATAAACTCTTGAGATAGGATAGTTTTCAGTCCAAGTTCCTGTTTAACCTGGATAAAATAAATGAGGTAAAGCTGTGTCTGTGTGTGTGTGTGTGTGTGTGTGTGTGTGTGAGAGAGTGTGTCTAGTAGGCCATGTCTAACAGAGTAGAATAGGCTCTACAGCTTAAAACAATGGTTGAATTCCAGTCTGATCACATGACTGGCTGCTGGCACAGTACTTGAGCTGTAGTCAGAAGCTTTTGAAGAAGAATGTGAAGGTGCAAGCTGTGCCACTAGTTCACACAAGGAAACTTCTCCCACACCCATTCTTTCACTTTTGCTCATGCAGTATGAAAACATAGTGGAGGGGGAAAATGCAAAGACAGTACATGTACATGCATTTATTCGTAATGACTGATACTCAGGGCTGACCTGTTAGCTGTGCTGCTGCTGAACTTATTTACTCTGTTTGCCACCACAGACTTGCCTCTTCTAGGTCACTGAATATGTCCAGCTGTTCTCACTACAATTCCGTTTTATATATGAATCTGATCTGAGAACATTTAGCGTCAGAGAGACCTGTATGGGAGTTTGTTGTGGAGGAGGAAGGGTGAATGAGAGCTGCAGCCTGCGGATAAGTAACAGAGTTGCAATAGGGGGGGAGGGAGAGGGAGAGAGAGAGAGAGCGAGAGAGAGTGAGTGTGTGTGTGTGTGTGTGTAATGGATGGATGAGAAAGACAGTGTGACACAAGGGGAAAAGGGGAGCGAGGCACAAGGCAAGAGCGAGGGACAGAAAGAGAGAGAGAAGAGCGGGAGAGTGTGTTGTGGCCTAAATCTGCTGTTTTTTGCTGCAGAATGGTGCTAAAAAAAGGTTTCACGCTGACAAACACCATTTGACAGAAGCTTTTGTTCAATCGCCTTGCTCATTCTTACAGGTAAAGGCAAGAGACCCCTAGTAACTGAGGGACAGACAGAGTGAAGGAGAAGGAATAGAAGTGGCTGCACGGATATCAACAAATAATAAAAATTATGGGACTGCCACACTAGAATCTCTAAACTGCATAACAATCCCAGTCTTCTTAATTTTTATCAACCCAGAAGCTTCGAAATGTTTATAAAAAAAAGCTGACTAGATATACTACAATCATCTTGGAAAACAAACAAAATGTCAAAAAGCAAAAAAAAAAAAGTACTTGTAAACTAATAATCTAATAATTAAACATATCATCAACAAAAGAAAAACAAAAATTAATTACTCACACATATGCATCTGTAAGTTGAACCATGATGCTTATTAAGAGGATTTAAAGTTCAATTCCTTGAAAGACAACACAGAAGCCTTTTGCCTGTGCACAAAGTATAGTCAAGCTTACTGAGAGACACTTTGGATAAAAGGCATTTTTGATGATCTGTTGTATTCAGAAACATGCAACAGTGTTATGTCCTAGGGAAAAGAATGCCTCTAAGCCCTACAGCCAATCAGGTTAAGCGAACCATCTGGCTTGGGGCAAAGCTCTGTGGGAAGTGTGTCAAATTCCTTTTTCCCCTCCTAAACTGGGAGATAGTAACAAGATTCCCCGAAATCACAGTGTAGTGAGTCAGACAGTTATTTCCTCAGTTACTTTCTAAACCACAACCACGTGTGAACCAGGTGCAACTCCTCTTGTGGCAATTTGTGTTCTAACTGGATTAACCAGTCATACAAAATGTCCAAAGGTAAACAAGAATAAAATTAACTTAACATTGGTTTTCTTACTAGCGGACAGACATAAATTTGATACACAAAGATAAAAGAGCAACAAAAATATCAAATGCACAAAACAAACATTCACTTACATTGGAAGTAATCTGTGCAACAGTGAACCTGCCCTCATCCTGCATTGAAACAAGTATGGTTACTCCTCAGTCTAACACAATCTATCTATCTAATGATATGTCAGCACTTGAGGTCAACCTAGTCATATTACATGACTGACAAGCAACTAGTAAGCCAGACAACTAAACTAGCAGCAGCATGCTGAGCTTTCATCCTGCAGCTACAACTGCCTCCTGAAATAGCACATCTGCTTAGGTTTCTGTGTAGCTGCAGGTTCTCTGTAGCATAGTTTTGTGTGTGCAACTCAAAGCCCATATAAACATGATGAAATGGAGATCTGGTTATACAAAATTCTGAAAGTTCAATCCAGAACAAGTGCTTGAAGGCAGCATGGATACAGGCTGCTGATTCAATGACCACCCCTACTTCACAGTATCAAACACAACTATTTACTGTGAACTATTTACAGAAACAAGCAGCTTACCCTATGTTTTATTTCTCACTGCTGTCTGTTCCCAAAGAAACAAGCCTGTTTCACTGCCCAGTCCCGTTTTATTTTTTTAATCTATCTGCAAGTGCGAGTCATCTATAGTCCCATTCAACCAAGATCAGTTGTCACTTGTTCTTGCCAGATAAGCTTACCTAACTCAGAGAAACATTTATATCTTCCTTTAGTTCTCTTTTGCGACCCATGTGTTTGGCAGCTACAAGAAGCTATGCAACCTCTAAACTATAAGAGATAACTTACTGAAAGTTCCAACTGGCAGTAAGAAAAAGAGGAGAATAATGAGGCAGCACGGACATTAAAATTAATTGAAACAGGAGCATGTAATGTGTATGGAGTATATGCATAGCATAAATGCACAGCATTACCTTCAATCTGCACTACAAACAGATGATTAGGGTATTTACAAGAGTAATGGTAACAACAGTAAAATTTGTGTTAAAACTAGCTTTGCATGATTCTGTTACAATTTTCATAACAAGCTCTTAGTCCACCAGAGGACAGATCAATTCCTCCTCTCTTCCCCAGCTCTCTCCCAGACCAAAGCCTTATTGTAACTCAATGATGGCTCCACAGGGACTGTGATGGTTTATGCATGCTACGTCTTTATCCATTGATTTATGCATTAGTGAAGCAAGGTGCTTACTCAACATCCACTAACCAGTGGGTGTGAACATGATTTATGAAGGAGTGGTGGGAGTATGGATGTATGACTGTGGCATGTGTGACAGCTGTGTCCCGTCAACGGATTTGCAGTCTTCATGTGTTTGCATATGTACTGCCCTTACCTGCCATTGCTGATCTGCCGCGGTGAGTGACGGAGATGGTCTGACAGTTCAGGCCTCTCAGGTGAACGTGATCGACTACCTCTCCCGTGGGATCGATTGGAATGGTCTGATGTCAGTGAATGTATTTCCGAAATGTCTGTGAAACGTACATTATAAATGTATTAGAATTTAATCAATGACATAAATCAGGTTAGAGTTTAAATCACAAGAAATTTTAACTGTGATTTAAATGATCCCTTCAAAGAGTTTAAAAATAAAATATCTATTTGTCAGAACAGTTACAGCTTGGGCAATCAAATCCCAGCTGCATCCACCAAGGCACTGCTACACGTCTGTTGTCTCACCATCTCTGTCAGAGTTATTAGCTGATGGGATACTGTCGTCGAGGTCAGGAATATTGAGCAGTGTGGCTCGCTCATCTCTCTGCACCACCATCTTCAACTTGCCCTTTGACCTCTCAATCAGCTTCTTGGCATCTATCAGTGATAGGTTCTCCGTAACTGTGCCGTTGATCTGCCAGAGGAAAAGAAGCAGGTCAGCACAAGAACTGACTAGAGAAGTTATTATCACTACAGAATTTTGTTATAAAGCCCATGATGTGCTTTTGAAAACTAAAGGATCATAACAAGGCAAACAGGAATCACAAGCCACAAATAAAGCAAAGTAGAAGAGGCTATAAACAGTTTAAAAATCTGGAATATAATTAGTCACACAATAATTTTATTTCTGTCTGACACAAAGAGCCCACAGAAGTTGTGCTGTGTCATAAACATTGTATAAAGCAAAACTGTATTATCTTTATTCATGTATTCATTTCTGCTGGTGTTTGTCCTGCAATCACATTTCATCTAGAAAATGTCTCTGCCTCTCTTCAGAACTATTGATACAATAAATTGGATTTTGAATGAATCCCTTTAACGTGAAGGAGGATTTTTTTTTCCCTCCTCTGAGACTGAGTGGATAAAAATTCAGAGGAATAATGGAATGTGTGGCATTCCTGCTTGTGAGCCTGCATACTAATGATCTGTGACCTCACTCTGTGAGCCACTTTCAGCAGCTCACAGATTACCCCAGCAGACTAGTGAATTTTTTCAGTAAAATACCGCTTCCACCCCAAATTATTTAAAGCAATTTCTTTACCATTTATCTTTTACATTTACTCTAATAATCTTTTTGTCAGCTTACTTCTCCACTACTGTGTCTTACCTGCTTTAAACACATCTGTCTTACCCACATGCTCTGTCGTGTTTTTCTCTCACCTTAAGTACAACATCTCCCTCTTGGATGTTCCCATCCCTGGCAGCAAGGCTCTCAGGAGAGATGTCCTTCACAAAGATGTGGCTGGCCAATCGGAGTCCATATTCTACTTTCAGAATGATAAGCATAAAAAAGTAATATTAGCAGAGCGCATCAATTAAACCCTCAGTTCTCTGCAAATAAGACTAACTAGTCTCTATTTCTGTTTGTACTGATTGACCTTTACTGTAAGTAGCAGTAAAGTTGAGAAACTCCTTTGTATGTACACGTCTTTTTAATAATCACTTTGAGTATTTTCTTGCAATATTTTTTGAGTTTTATGTAAATTGGAAGTGTTCACAATATGCACAGTCATCTTTGTGTTGCCCACCTTCATTTTTGCGGGACTTGACAAGGGTGACCTTGGCAGGCCTGGGTGGAGCAGACGAGGCTTGTGATCGGCGATCAGAGCGCGGTGAGACGCTCCTGTCCCGCGAGGCACTGTGATCCCGCCTGCTACTGCTGCTACGCTCACGTTCATGACGCCTGCCAGTGCCTGTGCCTCCGCTTGCTCCTCCATAGGCACTTTGGCCACCACGACCGCTGTGGTGCTCATAGCCGTCATCCTCATCACTGTCCTCTTCCTCGTGTTCTGACATTGTCTCCCGGTCTCCTGGCCGCGAAACAGGGATTTGTACTTTCCTTTTCCTACGGATAGTCTTGAAAAAGAGAGTTTTTAATGTTCAAAGGTGAAAACATTATATTCTTGCTCAAAACTGAAATATGTGACAATATCATTAATGTTGCAAAAACATATTGTGAAACAGCAATTCGTGAGTGAGTGAACACTTAAAATCTCAAAATCATGCTCTGTAACACCAGGGGTCACTGTGAAGGTATTTCCCCCAAATTCAGGTATGCTAACTGCAGTCTGAGTTGAACTTACTATCTTTGCATTTTTGCCACTCTTGCGGAGTTGCTGCACAGCGTAGGCATGTTCTACGTTGTCCATAGAGACAGCATTGACCATCACCACTCGATCATTTTCTCTGAAAAATGAAAGAAAAAGAAAAATGCATTAATAGTTATACAGGTTTATGTCAGCCTACATAATGCAGAATAGCAATTAACAACTGACTTATTCTGAGGTTGGACTAATTGTGCTCCTGTAACATGTTTAAACTTTAACATTAAAATACAGCAAAAGATTCAACAACATTATCAAATAAAAATTATGTCAATATAGTCAAGCGCTTACTGTAGCAGTCCCTCTGCAGGACCTCCTTTCAACACATCAGATATCACAATGGACGTCTCTCCACTCTGGAAATGTGGGTTGTCTCGTCCACCTGAGATGGCAATGCCAAACCCAAATCCTGGGGCCTATACACATAAAAATACACAGAAGGCTGACTTATACGTCATGAATAGCAGATACATCAGTTGTGTTTCAGTTTGCTGCAAAGGAAATTAGACTAAATTAGATTCTCTCTAGGCTAATTATCAGTGAAACTGTTACTTAAGTAAAGTAATACATTTTGTGCAATGAAGGAGGGCTTTAGAAGACTGGGCCATGTACTGTAGACAACAACAAAAATATGCATTTGCAAGTTATTTTGTTAATTTTCTAAGAGCTTTCCATGGATGTTTTGAGGACTGCTGTTTTTGCCTTTGGAAAAACCAGCACCAAGGGAGCAAGCCATGTGATGTAAATGGCTAATCTTACAACCACAACAACACAGGAGAGCTGCAAGGCTGAGATACACAGGCCACACTGGGCCGCTCTTTCAGTCTCTATAACGCCACTACTAATTAGATTACAGCAAGCAGGCCTGTCTAGACAGGTGCTCTACAAAACCCCACAGCACAACTGCATCAAATAAGTAGAATTTACTGTACATTCAGAAATTCATCTGCTCTCTGTGGGGGAATATGGCTTTGAATAGTTAGACAATTAACCTGATGATGCTGATTGTGCCAGAGGGGCTAGTCAGTGATATTCACTGACCTGACAAAAAGCACAAGGCCCAAAACTATCCACACCCTCTTTCCTTGGAGTTGTGTTAAGGAGAATGTGTTGCCAACAGGAAGGAAGTGAAATGAAGTAGTAAGGAAGTGGATGCTGATGTCTGTCTTCCTTAGCATTGTTTCCTGCCATCTGGGTTCCCTGACTATTGTTTCATTACCACACATCCTGCTGCCACAGCTGGCTCACTCAGTACAGAGTGGGAAGAAAGATGGATGAGCAGAAGACAGAGAGGAACAGTGGGGAAAGAGTGAAGAAAACACAAGACATACAACAGGATTAGGATGCCAGAGACAGGCGGAGAGGGAAAAACACAAAAAAGAAGAACGGGGAAAGTGGATCAAGGAGTTGTAAACACTTACCCTGTGAAGGGTCACTGTGTGCTGTTCCCATATAACTGTTTCCTCCATCGCTGCACTCTGTAACACAAGAGGGACAGGATCAGTATCCTAAGGACAGTTTAGAACTTAGAACCAGAAGACACATAACATTGTAAGTGCATAAAATACATCATGTGGCTTTGCATGACATAACTGTATGTAAAATGCCATACTTTGCTGGGAAAGTTCAAAAACAGCTTTTAGATATGGTTCATCCGATTGGAACTGCAATGTAGGACTTTTTGTTAGACATGTACTGACGCATGGTTTTTATTTATTTTTTTTATTGTTATTATTATTCATTTTTCTGTTCCAATGGGGTAGTGGAGCACTCACACAATGTGGGCACATTTAACCTGCCAAGTCTTAGTGCTGGATGCAAGAAATACTTAAATGACACATAGAAAATGTCACTGACTCATTGAATTCTGCAAACAAAACATTGTTTATATGTAGCTTTAGATAAGAGCTCCAGCTGTTAAAGCTACATGCACACCTAGTGTTTCCATATCCTGTTCAGTTGCAGTAGGCAGAGTTGTTCCTTGGCTACCAGCGAGGTAGACTCTTCTTATTTGCATGACTAAGTCCCGGGGTCCCAAAAGTCTACATGTGAAAAGATTATGAATGACAGCAAGCATGAGTAAACAGCTGGCAGAGCCTGACTGTGGCTCCAAAGATTGAGTAAACACTCAATGCTATATTATTTCTGGCTGGGTCATCTGAGAGAGCTAAGAAGCAAAGAAGGTATTTAGCTGCTCCTCTGACCTGCCACACTGGATTAAACTGTTGCTAGGCAGGCATCTTTTGCTCACACTCATACTCTGATTCAGTTACGTCATACACATTTCTATTTATGCATGATATATCTTCTTATCTTTCTTTTTTTTTATATTTTACATCTTCTTGACTGTTATTGTCTCTCTTTGATTCACCATTGCTGGTTCCACCATATGAAGCACAGAAAATGCTACAAAACTCCCAATATGAAACTATAAAAACATGATAATGTTACTATTATTAGTTCAGGCAGACACTTCTGAATTTGTGTTTTTTTTTTAACCCCCAGACTGCTTTGTCCCCAGCTTTAAATTACAGCTTTACTCTGCTTCCCTCCAGCTGATGAAGCAACCCTGCTGTCCTATGTGTGTGCCTGCAGGGAGTGATGGTGCAGCTGTCTGTAGCAGAGTGCTGAGCACAGCCTAATGTGGCAGGAGAGGGAAAAGACATAAACACCAACACACGTGGCTGGGTGCTCATTTACTACACCTTCTATAATCAGCCTCTTAAAATAACATACTGTGTCATCTGGGCACCCTATCATCGTGAAAATCTCACTCCCTCACCCCTTAATCATCTCCTAATCCCCAAACCATCTCACCCATCATCTTCAACATCATCATGGTCATTACTGTCATCACCTTCCCTTATCCTAAATATACAGTTTACAGGAGGTTTAAACTGCAGAGCTTCCAAGTGCATGTGATGAGGAGACAGACCACCTGCCAGCTGATGAGAGTGCCTGGTGTTGTTGCCATGTCCAGACACATCATGTTTGTCCAGGAAACACACAACCAAACACACACACACACACAACAAAAAAAATAGATACTGGATCTGGATAAATGACCAGAATCAATATACTTAAAGTTTTCTTTGTGATCAGAGTGGCAAGGTGTGGAGTCACAGTCAGTATTCACTGTTTTGATAATCAATTAATCATTTGAGTCTCCTTTCAAGAAAAAATGTCAAATGTTTGGTGATTCCAGCTTCTCAAATATGGATATGGATTTCTTTACTGTAAGAAGAAATTGAAAATTTTGGACATCTGATTAAACTAAATAATATAAAGATGTCACCTGTGTGTGGAAACTTGTGGGCATTTTTACAATTTTCTGACAATTTCTGGAAAAACATTCAATTACATTTAGTTTAGATCACCATAGTTACAGTATTGAACTGTTCAGGTAATGTCCAGTCTTCAGGGAATTTTGCTCAAGTACTATAAATGAGTGCAGAGAAAGGTTAGTGTTTGCAGGGCTAACTGTAATTCCTATGATGTATTTACTGTAAATCTCCTAATTTGAGTTTGTGCTTCAGTCTTCCACTTTCACTCATCTGCACCATTTGACAATGAATCAGTTGGCCTTAACCTTTAGAATACACAGTTAACCCTTTGACCCTAATTTCCATGGCTGCTCTGTGTGGATGTTATTTATGTCCATAATTGCCACAGAGGACTTGGGTGTCCCCCCCTCTCTAACCTTCCTTCCCCACTCCCCCTCCCCTGTCTGCCTGTACGACTCCCATAGTAATACCACTATTGTGTGAAGGGACCTGACCCATTTAACCACGGCTCCCCCCGACATTCCCAAACACATCCATTCCTCTAAAGTGTTTTGTGATATATTCATCCATCCGTTCATCCATTCATTCATCCAACAGTCCAGGCAGACAGAGAGAGGCAACGCCATGAGAAACAACAGTGAGCTGGGGTCATGTGACCAGGCGGTCATGCAGGCAGGTGGCCTTGTCCTTGAACTGTGGGTTGCACTGAGAGGCAGGGAGAGAGAGGGGGAAGAGAGCAAGGCTGTGGGCTTCTTTTACAGCTTACATGTACAGTACCAAGAGAGAGGGTACATGAAACTGGACTGGATGGCATGTTAAAGGATATGACTGTTTATTCTTTGTTCCCATTTTGCACGCGCACACACACAATTTAAAAACCACTAAACTAAACACCTATTTAAAAGAAGCCTGCAATAATGAAAAAGACTTCTGACCTTCTGTGTAAAACATATTTTGCTCCATCAAGTCTGGATGTTCTGAGATGTCCTGCACTCCCACACATTGACCATGAGCCTTGCTCAGGAAGCATTACAGAATATGAAGTGTGTATGAGCCATAAGGGTGTAGACATGTTTGCACCAGCAGGAGGCAATAGGTCAAGTATGAGTCATCCGAGAGACTGGAGATTTATAAATTAATAGCCTGACTTAAATTAAATTTCTATTTAACATTTGAGTGGGTGCTGTATGAAAGAAAGTCATTTTCTGTCCAGTAAACAGCAGATTTGCAGCATAGCAGCCTTACTTTCTAATACAAGGACTGAAGAGAATGTATTTAATTGCTCACATTTTTTTTGATATGGTTTTAATATATTAAATGGATTGTAGGAATATTACACATTAGTGCTTTCAACGGTGCAAAAGTATGAAAGATGAAATCCCTCCCCATGATAGTTTTACAGTACAGCACAACAAAGGCTACAAAGTTTTTGACAGATACAAGGTTAACTGGGAAGCTCAGGTAAACTGGTGACAGGCAGGATGGTTAAAGAGAGAGATCCCGCCTGTCTCTCTGTTAAGAGCACTTACTCTAGGGACTACAGCTCTGTCTCTCAGATGGGATTATTACAGTAATTAATCACTGCATTGTGAAGTGATGATTAACAGACTGGCTGATTGAGTGTGAGATATAAGCAGGGGAGAAAGTAGACGGCAAAAGAGCATAGGCCTGAGGAAAACTGAGAAAAGGGCATTTATAAACCCTTGTCCTTAGCCAAACCAAGTGGCCAACGCTACGATTTCAGTTTCAGGACAAACAGTTCAGTTTAACCGGGTGAATTACAATAGGTAATACGTTATGCATGATGGGATGGGATGTGTGAGGCCAACGTGGGCTCATCTTTCATATAACAAAAATCAATTTTCTGTGTAGAAAATATATCACCAGCTGTAGTTCAGTGTCAAAGGTAATTTGGTTATCTCAAGTATTTTGTTACAGGAACATTTTAGATGGTGCAAAAGCAAAGATCACATAACAGAGCCAAAACAAACATGACCGCAAGTGTGTCTCATTTTCTGGAGTAAAACAATAATATAAATACTGAAGGGAACAAAGGATGAGGTTTATCTCTGAAGTCACAGAGTTGTGTGAAACAATGGCGCCCTTGATGTTGTACAAACTGACGGCAGCCTAGTGTATTTTATACATCCATATTAGTCAGACTTGAGCACTGGCCAGCAAGGCCCAGGGCTGGAAAACAAAGAGCACCCATCAAACCACATGTGTAGTTGTCCATGCACACACACGCATGCACACACACACGCACACACAAGCCATGATCTAACACTACAGGGCCTCTTTGTTCAAGCTACAGCCAGCCTGGCTTGGCCCTGCCTGGCCCACCATAACACACAGTCCAGTTCAGATGATAACAGCTCACTCGGGCTCTTCAAAGGCTGAGACTAATCCAGTTCTTTGGGGCATAGTGATGAACTGACTGGAAAAATTAGTGCTGAAATGGACAATAATAACCAGCTGTAGAGAGATATGATAAATAGGGTCAGGTCAACCGTGCAAGTCTTTGACGCATACCTCTCACTCTGCATATTCATCAAACCTGTTCACACTGAGTTAGAATTTACACAAACTGAGCACACACTGCCAACATCTTAAGAATCTGTGAACTGTAAGCACATCCACTCTGTGACCAAATGAAAAGTCAGCTGATGAGCATCACTGAACCTTTCAGAAACAGAAGCATACAGCCACAAATATGTCAACCCAGGTCACATACCCATGGCGGGGGTATTGTACACAATGATAATTAAGTGCAGAGATCAGCAGTCAAATACACCCCTAATTAGAATTACTTTCATTAACTTGATAAGGAAATTAAAAAAGGCAGGTGACAGTGAGGTCATCCTCTGAATCATGAGCTCAGAAGATGTTTAGAGGCTGTTCATCATTGCTTCACCAATGAAACTGTTGTCCAGTGGTCCATTACTCACTACCTCCCTTCATCTTACTTCCCTTTATCTGAACCACAGGAATGCTCTGCACAGTGGGCGGATAAAATGCAAAGTCTAAGAGGCTCTTTTTGAGAAAAACAGATTTCAGAGGTTACAATGTGGGACAAATAACAAAAAAAGATTAAAGAATAGCATCGCATGACTGTCACTTCTGCCCTTCACTGAGAACAATTCATTATTCACATTGACCTATTCTGAGGAATAGAGAGCAATGGGCTACCAGAGCTGAGTGTCAAGATGACGACAAGTGTGAGGAAAAAATCCTGACAAAGCTTTAGGTCAGTGTGCCTGCTCTTCTCTGATAGCCCGAGACAGGATGTAAGCAAGAGCAGCCACAGCACCCACAGGAAAACACTCCACTTCCTGTTTGCAGGAAATAGCTTCAGCTTCCAACAAAATCCCTGTGCACACTATTGAAAATTCCTCCTGGTATAGCTCACCTCATCTTACAATCTATAAAAATCCTCATTTGGAGGGAGTGTTATAGGGCAAGTGGTCATTGCATTAAAGACCATGACTGTAAAATATTACAAAGGTCATTTAGCTCACTGGTGTATTTATTCAAATAACCCGTACAACCTTTATTCATATACACCAAGATCAAATTGTTTTTACTAGTTATTCCTAGTTTTTCTTCATGGATATTAGGCACTCCTGTAAAACACAAATGCAATGCAACCTCAACCACAAACTCCCATCCATGAAAGGTAAAAATTCAGCCATTTATTGCATAAATACACAGCTACTATGTTGCTCAGTCGTACAACAGAGGGGTGAAAATACTGCAAGAAAAACAGCAGGTTGGTTACATGTATTGCAGGCCTATAAATTCATGGATCAGAAGAGAAGAGAAGAGACTTTAGGACAAATGTTTACACTGGCTCCCACAGAATCACCACCCTGTACCAGCAGCTCACACCATCACTGGGGCAATTGTATCCATGGTGACCATATCTCCCCTTTTGCTGGACCCAAAGGAAAGAGTGAGGCAGCACTACACTCAAACAACACATAATTAGACACAAATGCACATGCTCTTTCTGGAGGGCAAGCACTCAGCAGCAAATGCATGCAAATGCACGAAAGCCACTAATGCAAGGTTTTACATTCTGTCTTTTTAATGAATGTGTACCGTCTTGTCCTAGGAAGTGCTCATGTCACAACAAACCAAACAAAATAACTGCCATCACCTTCAGTATTAAACAGATGAATTAAGCAGTGGCCATTTTTAGTGCAGGATGCCACTGTGATGGGAGGAGAGAGGGCTGCAAACACACATGGGTGTGCAGATGAGGGCAAGTAGCCAATAGGCAGATGACGATGATGATGATGCGGAGCCTCAGTCACCAATGATGGACTGTTGTGCTGACCTGCTCAAATATGCTTGAGTTAATTAGTTTCAAACAGCTCTATTCTGTCACATTCTGTCACACAGCTCCATTAGAAACCCCTCCATCAGGACTGTCCCCAGCACAACATAGAGGAGACACATACAGTATACACACGCACACATACTTCTGACTGAAAACTATCTGACACAGTCAATGCTAGAGTAGTGAGGGTAGGAATAAAATACAAAACCCATAATCCAGGCTTTTGGATTAAAATGTTAATCTGAGCCATGCTTCCCTCTGAAGTCTACTGCTGCTGTCTCATGAAAGCAGACAGAGTGAAATGGATGGATGGATGGATGACACTGTCATGTCAGCAAGCATAGCTCTTAAAGTATACTGCTAAACCATTTGGACACAGATGAAAGTCATATTCAAGTAGCAGGGAACATCCATGAACACGTCTGTCTTACTACTGTAGCAGCCTCCCAACTAGCAGATGATTAGCCTGTCTATGTTTTATCTAACCCCTAACTACACATGATTCTGTCAGTTACTGTATAGAGATTACACATCTATAGACAGCTAAATGAAACTGTGGTTTTGATTGTGGTTAAATCTGCCACTGAAAAAATCAAGGTCCAGGTTCTTGTTAGATTTGGGTGACACTGACAGAGCTGACTGTTAAGTGAGTCAAAATCTTGTTAGTTGATCGAATGAGCCACCTTTGAGGAATTGCTGAAAGTACCCCATATATTCAATGCATTAAGCTCAATTTTCATAGAACTTGGCATGATGTGACAACTCTCTGCTTGAGAGTTTCTCTTTATGAAGGATGTGGTGGCAGATACATATATGACTTTATATAACCAGGATAGGACTTCACTAAGATTAAAATCTCACAGAACTGCCATGGCCACGGTATCAAAACCATAAAGAACATTAAACATAAAGGCTACAACACACCCCTAAATAATTACATAAAATATGAAGAAAAATAATGAAGGGCTACAAAACACATAAATTAGGAATCATTGAATCCTCTGGGTCAGGTGCAGGCTCTGATTATTCTCACTAACCACAGAGCTGATGTGCAGCGGGGCTGTTCACTGCTATCCACTGACTCAGACACACAGCTAGGCTAGGCTAGGATCTCATGTGCAGCTTATCCAGCAGCAAAGTCATCCCAGCTCAACCACACTAATTGTTCTCTGCCTAGAGAGACAGGCAGAGTGTTGAGGTCACAAAGGAGAGTGTTAACTTTTGGTGGGATTCTGACTTTCCCTTTTTCCCACAATCCCTCGCACTGGTTTAGTTCAAGCTGTGGTTTTCTTAAAAACTTCAAAGATTAAAATAGCCTCTCAGACAGCAGTTCTCCAGTCTGGGGTTTGAGGGCCCACACTCACAAGAGTGAAATGTTTATCTAAGGGTTGGAAGATGTTTTTTTGGAAAACAACAGTTTATTTCTCCTTTAGGGTGTGCAGGTGGAGGTGGCAAATGTCTAAGCTAGAAGTGATGCCCAATTACATAAGTAATGCATGAATATATCTCTGCAAACTGTGATCTCTGTGATCTGCCATCCTGTGAAATTAAGGTGATGATTGATGGTTGATCAGAAAGTCATGGGAGGAAATGGCTTTATGACCAGAGCCTCACCAATATCTAACTATAATATTTACATGATAATATTTATGAGTATGAGTACATACATGTGTATGGCATAATATGATGGAGGACGCCGGGGGTGGCTGAGGTGGGGGGGACACTGAATGCTATACGGACACATAAGTGATACACATTTGTTTCTCGTTGTTGTTTGTGTTGGACTGTATCTAGACATGTGCTAACACACACACACAAACACACACGTACACACACACACTGCATTTGTGCTTTGTTTTTGTGTCTGTGGAAACCAACTGTAGGCCAAGGCATTGAGAACGATAACCAGATCCAGCACTGGAACCTTTGGATTCAGCCAATCACTGAATACTAAACTATCAGTTTTCTCACCCTGCCCCGCCCATCACACACATAGACTCAACAGGAATGTGCAGATAAGCACACAAGGCCAAAGTATGCCTGTTTCTCATTCCAAACAGTCTCCCTCACCTTCTTGTCTCACACTCTCGATCCTTTTACCCTAACCTTTCTGTTTCATTTTATCTACTTTTCCCATCTACTCTCTCCTTGACAAGGACCACAAGATGAAAGGCCACAGATCAACAAAACCACAGAATATAATGTGATAATATAATGTACGTAGGAATGAATCAATTTACCATCAGAGAACCCAAAATACACAAGTGTGAGTGACTGTAAAGGCGAGGTAAAAGGAGTCATAGTTTGGTAATGGGAGAGACAGTGACCACTGTCATGAGTATTTCTGTTAACTCAAGTTTCTGAGAAGTTGCCGGGATGTAAATGATTCACTCTATGATCACTAGAGGCCATGTGTTGTGATACATTTTTGTCACAATAGGTAAGATTTATTAAGTAAAGTAACATAGTGTTTGTAGTTTGGGGCTGGACAAATCACTAACACTATGAATCTCTCATTGACCTACTTGTTTAAATAACGGAATTCCATATTATTAAACTGATTAGCTACAACAATATCGACCTGATGTTTAACCAAACAATTAACCTAAGTTCTGTACGTTCAGGGTCTACATCAGTTTTTTAAAATCATATTTTAGTTTTATTGTCTCACCATAGTCAATAATTATATTTAACAAACAAATCAAATCAAAAAGGGTGGTCCTTGATCCTGATGTTGTAGAATCTATGGATGGCACCAAATCCTTCATTTGTGACTTCAACTTCATTGTATTTCATTAACAATAAAATCACAGTTACAGCTTGTATCATCATGCAACTGCCAATGGAAATCTAAACTATTTATTGAATCATACCACATCAAGTGAGCATAAAAAGATTGTTAAAGAACAAAGGCCGAGAGTTCAAGAGTTATAGGAGTGTCCATGTTGTATTGTACATGTTGGGAAACTGAAACATTTCCTTTCTTGGAGTTTGATGGTTTTCACTTCAAACTAAGGCTGGGTTTGACAGTGGAGACACTCACTGCACCACACAGGCAATAAGGCACACACACATACATGCATGCAGGCACACACGCGCGCACGTGCGCGCGCGCACACACGCGCACACACACACACACACACACACACACACACACATTAAACAAAGGGGTGATTCAGCAAGAGGTCTTTCAGTCTGCTCGTTTGCCTGCATCCACAGTACACACAGGATGACCAAAATTAGCTACTACCAGCAAGGACAAATGCTGGGCAACACAGTAAAGACTACACATGATTACGCTGATAACAGCAACATTTGAGTATTCAAACATAAACTTGGAGCAGGCAGTTGGAGTATATTAGACACAGAAGAAATTTTCAGTTGCACAACATCTTTCAAACTATGCAACACTGAACCACGACTCATAGTCTGCAGATTCACATGTTGCCATAAAACAAGGAGCCAAGCCCACTCAATGGCATTCCCAAGCCTTCTGAGGACTTTGCCACAATAGGCATGTTGTGGGGCAGAATCTATAGTGAATTAATGAGTTACTGTTGGAGCGGCCATTTTCCCAGCACTCAACTGGCAACATAATTACCATTCCCCCAAGAGATGAGAGATAGGGAGGGGGTTCATGCATTCTTTATCTAGATGCACGAGCAAAGAAAGATAACACATAAATGACTTCTAACAACATCTAAAAAAGAACTCCAAAACATCCTTACTAGAGAGGGAGCTTACACCCTCCAATGCACCTAATGAACTAATTACAATGTGCAAAGAACAAATGTGGGAAACCTGTAATGAAGCCTTATCATCTTGTTATTCAATAGTGCACATACAGTTAACTGAGTAAACAGTACTACGCCGTTTTCAGACGGCTGGCAACTGTAGAATAGAAGAATGACGGAAGCGCATTCATACTGTTCTGATGACATTCTTTGGCTCTGACCCAAGTCTGTTAGTTTTTAGTATCTGCAGAAACTAAGTCAGTTTTGTTTATGACTACAGGAGCACAGTGCATAGTTAATCATATGGTAGGCCTGCATAAAGTAATTTAAATAGGACTGATCACTGAATATATGTCTTTTGAGCCACCTCAGCAACTCTTTTGGTTTGAAGTACCTGTAAACTGGTGCTGAAATAGGCGCAACACATTTCAATGTGGCTATCCTTGCATCACTCACTGGTCCTCATTGTCATATCATTAACTAAAACTGAAAGCTGGTATTGCTGTTTATTTTGTGCGCTCTTGTGCTGTTAACTTGCTTGTAATGCGATGTGCAGTATTAAAGATATGCATGGGGTATTTTTATACTGATGTATATGGAGCAAACAAAGTATCGGAGAGATACTTTACATGGCCAATTCCTGACCCATTCAAAAAATGCCTGGGTGAGCCCCCATGCAGAGCAGGTCATGAGGGCTTACCTAATGCATGCTATAGGAGGGAGAATAAGATTCAGGAAGTAACATTGTATAACTGTAGGAGTGTGGTTTTGAAATCAGCTAACATGGTTGATGCTCTGTGCTGCATTTATTCTTGACAGATTCCTAGATTGATTGAAAAATAGCAACAACAACAAAAAAAAAAATCACAAAACCTCTGATGAGGTGACTTCTACTTTGGTTAACACTATTCGCCTAATGATATGATAAAATGACTGTGTGTATGTTATATACTAGATTATATATAATTATATATAATAATAAATAATAACCAATAATTAATAGATTATAATTCCTGACCTTGATGAGACTAAAAAGGCAATGTTTCAACTCCAACATCTTAAGCAAATTAACTTGAAAAGCAGAAAATACCAGGTTTAAGATTTGCCAACATGATGTCAGTCCTCAAAACACTGTAAACACTGCTCTAACCCTGCACATGGTAATGTAGGGAGTAACCACTCTTTTACACTAAAAGAGAGGGAAAGATGCCAAAGAGACATTTGGCATTCTCTCTTGTTTATATACAAATGAACAGGGACAAGAAATAAGGATGACCGCGAAGCTGTTTATCGAGAACACACAAAAATGTTCTATAACAACGATGATAGGCTATCTTTTCGCTGTATGTATGTGAACTGCTTGATGGTCAGATCACATCACACCTGCCACATATAACAGGCAAAATGACTGTTGTAAATGTAATTAAAAAAAACGGCAAGAGTTGGGGATGATTCAGCTAAAAAATAAGACATACTTCTATATGTGCATATTGACTGTGTATTTGTTAGCAGGAGAAAGATTAGTAGATATTAGCTTACTGTAAGAGGACTTCTAAAAGAAGACTGTCCCATTATCAGAAGGAAACCTGAAAACTGGGAAATTTGCACACCTATATATTGCTAGTGATAGGTCTTTATTTCAATTAAAGCAGCTGATGATGTCTCCCACAGGCGTATGGCTCTGCAAGAGACAATGCTATACTCCTAACACTGGAAGTTAAACAAAAGGACACACAGCAGCGTGTATGTGTGTAAAGGCATGTAGGGCAACAAGCCTTGGGATGAATCTGTTCCAGCCTCGTTCTCTCTTCCCTAACCAGCTGAGCCACGGCTGCCACATGCACTCTCTCTTGTCCCTCCCCGCTTCCCCTCTCTCGCTCTCTCTCACTGTCCCTCTCAAGCTCTCTGTCTCACAAAACACCCTGTGTCAAATCCCTTATGCCTGTAGTGGGAATGATAAATCCCTGCAGAGACGTGCCCTGCCATGACAGAAAGGACGCAGCACTGGCCCCGAGTGTCCTTGCTTTGCTAGGCTGGCTGTTTGATAAGGAACAAGGGGGCTAACCAAGACTCAGGGTTAGATGACATTTCCATCCATTCATCTCAATAAAGAACATGGTCTGGCCTCACACAGCCACACTACATCTTGCAAGTTCAGTTTTCACCTTATAGCTTTAAAGTCTAGAAAGATCCATTTGACCAACCAACAAACATTTAAAAAATTGGTTCCCCAAAGATCTAAATTGAAGCATGATGCTGATTATTATCATTATTTAACTACACAGTGCACTTTTTGTTATCTTTTTCAGAAACGGACATGGTGATTTGCCGAAGGAGAATTTTAACAAATCGGAACCATCTTCTTCTTCCAGAAACAGCGAGAGACCAATGGCAGCCTAGAGAAGCACTTCCATCCAGTGAAGTGTAGGCAGGATTCATGTTGATGTCTTAGTAAAGCAGATAACTACCATCTATTGTACAGCCTACTGATAACATCCTCATTAAGATATGTTATGCAGGTCAATGCCAAACCACAACAAGCTAAATAAAATTGTTGGATTGTTTTTGCAAGGCTACTGCAAGTCTTGTACACACAAGTCCTTGACCTACATTGGACAATGACATTTTCTCCACCCTATTTTGCTGTAGCATTTGAATTAAATAAAAATAATTAATTATGTGCTTTTCAATCAGCTTTATAACACTAAAAAGCCAAAGAGCTATAATGCTGTGATTATAAGAGAGAGGCAGTCTTTTTAAGATCTGCCATGTGACTCAGATTATAGCTGATGCATCTCCCCCTCCCACTCCCTCCTTTCTCCATTTCACCCCTCCAATAACCCCTCCTCCCGCATCACCTCCTCCCTCAAAGGGCATTTTCCTCCTTCTTCTCACTCTGCTATCCACCTGCCTCCTGCTGTGTGTATCTGCCCTGGATTTCCCCCAAGAGATGAGAGGATAAGCAGAACAGATATCCCTGATAAAACAACATAAACAGCTGCTTTCCCTCAATGTTTTTATCTAGAGTCTGACAGACGGTGATACAATCCACTGTCCTCTCTTTTTCAATGAAAATTTGACTCCTACCTTTAGGAGTTGAGTATACTGAATC
The DNA here is from genome assembly GCF_046630095.1 of Trachinotus anak. Taxonomy (NCBI): domain Eukaryota; kingdom Metazoa; phylum Chordata; class Actinopteri; order Carangiformes; family Carangidae; genus Trachinotus; species Trachinotus anak. The sequence continues at coordinate 18,308,335 of NW_027273862.1, read as the reverse complement.
TGGGCATCTGGCCATAATCAAACTTACAATAGACCTACTCTGTATATGTTAAGTGAGTTAAAGTAGCTTATGTTCCATGCCTGAACACTGTTTTTTGACAAAATAAATGATACTTGTGTTCACATCCAGATAGGTCACAGCCGGGAACAAACTAGCCGAAAAACTGAAGCCCAGCTGAACAAACACGCCTCCAGCTCCTGTCTTCAGTATAAGCAACTGACAGCCCTCTCATCTTATACAGACAGCTTACACCTGCTCTGCTTAAGGGCTGGGAGCACTTTGAAGGGGCCTACAGTATATTCAAAGACTCGCCTGTTAGTGTGAGCAGGAATAAGTGACAGGGTTTGTGTGCTGCTTGTATGGGTGTGTTTTACATCTTGTTTTCTTTCTACACTGAGGCCACAGCTGAACACTGCTGGTGTCTTTTGTAGTTTGTAACTCATCCTAGTTTATAACACCGGGCTGCTGTCTGCAGTGATCCAGACTGCACTGATTACCCTTTACCACATATTGTTCTCAAATTAACCTCAGTTGTGTGTAAGAGTGTTCCCTGTTACATTTTTGGATATTGACCCCAGCTGTTATATTACTTAGTCTTTCTTTTTCCATTTAATAACAATAACCATTCTTGTACTGCCCACTGCACACCTGACCATTTAGCAAGAACAAATTCACTCGAGGCCAATGGGGGCTATTAATAGAAAATCAGACAAATGCTTTATAAACTGATGGTGTAACTCCTTGTCACAGACACCAGACATTAGCCGTTCCATTCTCTGTTTATCACTTACCACATCATCCCTGATTCTCCGAAAAGGACGGGGAGCCTAGGACAGAGAACAAAAACACTACCAGGACTCTGTTCCTCTCTTGAGCACTTGGTCCTCTAATTACATTTCCCTCCTTCAGTGATTTAAATGGAGATGTGTAATCATCAAAGCAAAATAAAGCCCTGCTGTGCAACTCTAATTAATACAACCTCCTCCATCCAAATGCATTTCTACTCATTTCAGTCTGTCCTCTTAAAACACGAGTCTAGAGGCTGGAGGGAATGCGGATGCTCTAAATTACATTTCTTTTTTTGTGGTGCATTCACAAAAGCACGCAGGAATGGCACAAGGCCAAACACAGAGATAGAGGCCAGCATTTCAACTAGTCCGAATGTTTGATTCATTAAAAAAACAATATATAAAGTGATCAATACAATTCATATTTAAATAACACTAAAAATATGACACCATATGTAAAAAGATTATACAGTTTTGATTTCCATTGCTACATCAATCAGTTTCATCAGTCTATCTTGAAATGATGACCACATAAAGTTTATATTAAATATTACTTTTTGTTTCACTGCTGATGTGTCTTCCTTTCATCAAATATTATCCAACAAGTGCAGCCAAACTTTCTTTGAGTCTTTTAAACTGCTAACTCTAACTCTAACCATGTATCTAGGGATTACAAGATTCCCTGAGCTGTCTGATTCTCACACAGTTTTGTAAAATCAGCAACTGCCTGTAACTGGCTTGGTTGTTTCGAACTGGGGAAAAAGCTATTCGTGAAAGTAAATACAAAACTTTCCTGAATGACTGTGATGACTGTGACTCAAAGGTTTGGAACCAGGCTAGTTTTCAACCAACTTTGGTAACAGAGGCAACCAGAGAGGCTGTCCTTTCCTCTGTCTTTGGTGCCAGGGCAGCAACTTTGGCAACGCACAGGAAGATGTTTCCCTTTCCGTCTGCACAGAAAGGGTTTTATCTAAACAGCAATTAACATACATAAACTGTTATTTTGTAGTGTAGGTGTATCATGACAAACTGAAAGGCGGCTTAAACTAAGACTGGGTTAGACAAAGTGCTTTCCTTCTGTTCAGCCTGAATGTTTTTGCCAAAAGGTGTCACAAATGAGTGAATACTAAACATCCTCCTAACCTAATGACACATTATTAGTACACAGTACTATGCAATAATAGCATTACTGACCTCTGATACATGGGTTAACACACCCACAGTTATCAATGTATTCCTGAAAAACAACACTGCAACATTTTACTACAGTTCACTAATTACAGCTTGACAATGTATGTGACTAACATCTGCGTTATGGCAGTTTTTCACAACTCATCAGGTGGGGTTAATAAATGGATATTGAGTGATGAACCACAGAGAAAGCAAGTCATACTTGTTTAACGGATTATCTCTGGAGCTGCATCATGGAATCTGTTACCAGAAAATTTAGTAAGGGCGAGTCTGTCTCACTAGGTGCAGCTCTGGATGTCTTTTTTGTCTACTGTATTTGCAGTGTTAGTTAACCACTCAGTGCAGTGACCTCGGAACAGAAGTCAATAGGTGTTAAAGGAGAGACAGCTGTACAAGGCTTTTAGGGTTGGGGAAGACAGAAATATAAAACAAAAACCAAGAGGACTGCCTTCCAGTGCTCCCTCTTACAGTGCAATCATAAGATTTCATCGTTATGTCATTCTACTGGCAGACAATGAATGTTAAGACCAAATTGTTGTCCAGCCCTAACAATAATAGATTTGCTTGGAACATGAACACAAATCCTTGCATCCTCTGAATATTGAGCGATATAGGCTAGTGGAACAGAGGCAAAGAGGATAAGACTTTTGTTGTATACATGTCAGCCTATTGCTTCAGGCTCTGATGATCATTGCTCATTTTATTGCAGAGCATTACATAAAACTAAATTGCTCTAAGGAAATACGTTCTTATAGTTTCATTTTTAGTGTAAAGCAAACAACAATGTAAGAAACGGAAGAGAAAACACTGAAATTACAAATTACAAATAAGCACATGAAACACTTTTGGCTCATTACCAACTGAAAGCATAATACAGTAGTAAGTTGTATGTCAAGGTGTGACTGTGACCATCATGTACAGTCCAGCATAACGTCACCGGCTGGTTTCGTCTAACTGGAAGAACCGCCCAAACCTGAATATCACCACCTCCATTAGACAAACACGACAAATTCCTCACTTGTCAAACTGAAATGAATAAATCCCCTTATAGAAAACACAATTGAACACACTGTAAACATATTTAGATCCAATATGACTGATCCAGTTAAATTCTATTTACCATAACTTTCTTTGTGTTATTAAATTCAAGTATAATTTTAAAGACATCACAATCGCATGCTGCTCGTGTGAAAATGTAAAACTAACCTAGTAATGAAAGCCTACAGTATATTCTCAAGATTCTTCTGCTGTCAACACCTGGCCTGACCCAGTTTTCAACAAATTCTGCAGGAATGCATCATTGATGTCTTATACATAACATAAATCTAAAAATATGCAAGGATCGCCAGACATTCATCCAGTTAGTCTTTAAAATGAACAGCAATTACACATAGCCGCCACAGTGCTGCAGGTGAAAACAACACATATTAAGTTAGTGGTTTCCCAAAATGGGCTTCAGAGACCTTAACTTTGAAGGGACACACTAAAACGGCAAATATTTAAGTTTAAAGATAGTTCACTAACTTAAGGTCATTATATCAAGAGTGTTTATGAGTGTTTACAATATGAGTAACAGGTGGCTGTTTCTCCTAAATTGCTATCACCACCTTACTTGCAATAATAATATCAGTTTTACAAGTCTTCCATGTCACACGGCCTCCAATAAAGCATAACCTGACACACATTCTCAGAATGGGCAAATTTCCTCAGTTACTTCTTAGATGCACAGAGATTTCCTGTCACTGTTTTAACAGACTACTAAAAAACTGGGACTGTGGATATCAACAGGTAGCTGAGCTTAGACCTACTCGCATGGAAACAGGTGGGTGATTTATCAGTTTAACACAATTTATCAACTATAACAGTGTAAATCTGATTTTTTTGAACCTTGCACAGTAGAAACAGCAAGGCTGGTTGTAGGCTATGCTACTAGGTGTAGATTTCACACTACACACACAAACACACACACACACACACACACACAACCACCATTAGGAATACTACACTATCACTACCACTAGTCTACAAAGTTATATGGAGAATCTACAGTACAATTAACCACTGTTGGCCTTTCGACATATCACACACATTACATAAGCCTGCAGCAAAATGCTGGAACTCCACACTTTATTATTACACGTCCAGGTACCCACCTTATTTGAAGCTTTGGAGGACATTTTATTCTCCTATTCTGCTTCAAAACTAGCAGGTCAAAAGTTGTTGCAGTGTCTATATTGATAATCACTTGGGAGAGTGCGCTTTTTTTCCTTCCGCTTGAATTTTCGCCCAGCTGCCGCCACGCCGGGCTACGTTGTTATTTTATTTTATCCGGGACGACGGGAAACATGTCACGAAAAGCCGTGTGGAAAGTCCAAAGTTCATTATCTTATCTTCGTTGCCCGAAACGCTGGCGGTAGTCCAGTCAGGTACCGAGTCATGGAAGAAACTCGAGTTGAAAATGAACGAAAACGAAAAGCAAATAAGACCACCTTTCTTGGATGTGTCGTCGCTAACCGCTGGATGAAAAGTTGGAAGGGGGAGGCATCACTCGGACGGTGCACAGCAATGGCAGGCGGAGTGAACCTCTCCCAGCTCTCCCGGCCCTGAGAGCAACGGCGTCTGTGCGGAGCGGACCATTGCATGCAGGAAGGGGTGCACACTCTGGAAAAACCGGGCCATTGTCTACATGCCCCGAAACGTCCTCTAATAACGACCTTTTTTTTAAGTTGGACTACATTTAACTAAACATTTTTGCTTAACAATAGCATTCACGTATCTGTTAGGAATCTATTTGTATCGCGGCTAAAAAATCGCCCCCCCCCCCGAGTTATCCTGTGTGATAAACAGTCCGGGATACAATAAGGAGAAGCGACGCCGCTGTCTGTGCTGATGCTGAATGCTCACTTTCACCGTCAGATGATGGTCAATGTTGTGTTGGTGTTTTGCAGAGGGGCTACAGTGATCTTTCAGAATCTAAAGTGGGAGGGCAAAAACATAGCCAAGATATAATGGTCCTCTGTCAAATGCACCACAAATCAGTGTAAAAAAATAGCCACAGGAAGCCTGCCCTCAGAAAAAAAGCGTGAGCAGAATATTAAAAGTTAGTTGCATAATGACCATAACTCTTTCCCTTCACAGTGTTTGTGCAGTGTTTTGGGGGGTAGTGCATCTGTTAGATTACACAACTGGTCACTTAACTGAACAGAGAGCCCTTATTTGAAAACATCTCTTAGCAGAGAGAAATTAGCAGTGTTTGTGTGTGACCTCACAGGAAACCACAAAAGCCATTCAGTTGAGTTCCTATGACTTCCTAAACCACACCCCACTCACAGGATGCAACAATCTCTGCTTGCATTGTTTCACAGTTTACTTCTGTTTCCAGCAAACAATATATGTGATATCAAAGACAGGAGAAACACAAAATGAAAAAGGAGTGTAACATTTTGAAAGTCTTCAGTGTCCACCGTTACAGCACATGTGATTATGAACACAGAGACACAACCTATCTTTTCCAAACAAACTGAGCAATCACATTCCTTGAATCTAGCTCCTCTAATGATTACTTCCTCTGTCTTTCTGGCTCGGATGTGGAGGAGGGTTTGGCGGCAGTGTAGGTGGTCTAAGGGGTTAATTCCCACCAGACATAATCCTACAAGGCTAAGATACCGCCCGTCAGGAGTAGCGGACATGTCTTGAGGGTTGCAAGCAGAGGATGACCTCCAGGAAGGCCGGATCACACTGAGAAGAGGATCAAGACAGATGACCAGCTCTAAAACCTGCAGACTTATACCAGCCAGGGAAAACCATACTCATTTCTAAAGTATGTCTGAAGAAGATATTGACTGGGACATACAGTTTTCATCACAAGGGTTCACAAACACAGCAATATTAAACATGCCCCGCGGGTGATACATACAAGTATTGATGCAAGCCGTTCACTCCTTCTGAAGCTCCTCAAACGCCTGTCGGGATCGATCAGTGCAGACAGCAGGATGTTTAACATGATCACTCGGGTGTCCGCTAACAATAATTTGCAATCAAAATAATCAGACTTCAGCACCACAATATTGCTAATCACCTTTAAAAATGACAATAAAGAGCAGTCTTTCCTCTGCTGCTTGCCTCTCACTCTCATCCACGCCTGTGATCGTACCTCAGATGTTCTAACAGAGAGGAGCAAGACATTAGTGACACTCCAATGTGATCAAAGCTATCTTTGTCCTCTATGCTTGCATCCCTGCTCCCATCTCTCCCTCTTTCTCTCTCTCTGTCTCTCACAAACACACACACACACACACACACACACGCACGCACAGAGACACAGCTCTTTTCGGCAGCGGGCAGCTTCAAAGCTCAGGTGCGCTCATGGAAGAGCAGGCACATGGAAAACAAAGGTGAACATGCAGGCCCGCATTTGGTTGGAGCACATCACAAGGTTCATTCAACCCAGCTTCTCCTGCAGCAAAAAGGCTAATGTAGAGTGAAAAAGCATAATGTGCACACACTAAAAATGTAAAGCTGGCTGTTGATGCGCATAGAGGCGTTCACGTTAGCAAGGACACAAATACATAATGATGAACAAAGAAGAATTTGATGTTTGATATGAAACAGTTGTTTCCACTGGTGAAAGTTCCACAACAGATGTTATTTCCCTGTTTTCATCTGTGCTGAGTTAGGCGTCTGTGGGAGGCTGTGTGATCCCTCCTATGCCCTGTTGACTCATGGCTGCCCTGCAGGTCCAGCCGAGGCTCTGTTCCTACTTAACTAATAGAAACCTTCTGGAGACACAGGACCAACTGAAGTTCTTTATCAATCCATGTCACATTATTGTAGACCAGGTCATCTATGGCTACACTGAGAAGCCATTCATCTAGAGCTATTACATTTTTTAGTATGCAAAGATTGGTACACAATCATTTGTGTGGATTTTTCTGTCGTGGAAATCCCATGAAAAGATTTAAATCAACAACGAGCTAGTTTTAGTTAGCTATTTGTTCTTACTCAAGATGTAAATCAGTGCCAATGAGTGTCAATTACACTGTAGTTTAAAAAAAAGGTTAAGAAATTTTCTTGAACAGTTGCGTACTGTTTTTTCAGCTGAGGATTGATACAAATTTGATGCATTTCTGTCTGTGAGATCGACTCAAAATAAACTGAACTACAGTGCCTATCTTTATGGTAATAAAGGAGCATGTCTTTAGACAACAATGGAGGCCTATGGCACAGAGGAATAAGATATATGAGGTTTTGAATACATAGGCAGCGCTTGTTACCAGGATCAATGCACTGCTGGGTCTGTCTTTTCAAGAAAAATATAGAATATCACCAGCCTTATACTAAATATATACTTTTCACCTAGGTTTTATTTTGAGAAATTTTCACTTACATAATATCAATACGCTCAGTCAAAGCTGCAGAGGAAAAGGGTCATAGTGTAACCCGCTAATGATCAGTATACAAATGTCACATCTCTGCTTAAGAGGCCAACGGTTTGTGACCAGATTAGTATCATATGACAGGATTAGCAGGCATCTCTCAAATTCACCCCCCACTTTTCAGGTCAGTATTGTTCAGGCTTTTGTGGGGGACTCAACCAGTAAACACAAATCTGGTTTTGGGATTTCAAGAAACATGAGTTTACATGTAATGAGACATGGTTGAAGGTTCAAGGTCAAATTTATTCATCCATAAAATCAAGGTAATTACAGTGCTCCTATCCTAATGAACCAATGCTGATTACGCAACATGAGAAATAGAAAGAAATATCTATATAACAAAAAAAAGAAATAGCTACAAAACAAAGCCATAATTAAAAACAGTATAGAATTATATTCGACTATAAAAACTGTTCAAAGGGTGGGCTAAAAGAACCATTCAAACAACAGCATGAAAAAACGGGTGAAGCTTTTAACCTGCATTTCACTTTCCAGATATTGGCTTAAATATCGACTGTGCAAACACATTCCCTGACTGCTGTTGTATATCAGAAAAAAGTTTTCACAGGGTTCAAAGAAGGCCAACAGGGCGAGGAGTATATCCCTGCAGTAATAACTCTGGTCTCCATCCTCTAAGAGAGCCTCTAAACCTGATCTTCCACTAAACCTGTCAACTGTTTCCAGTCATGCACTCCCTCTCCTCCATATCCAGTCACAGCACATGCTATCCATCACACCCTCCCACAGCACAGAGTGAGCACACCTGTTTCCAGCAGCACTTTGCAGGTGAGTTGCCGAACAGTCTCTGGCCAAACCAAGAACTTTAGCTTGGTTAACATATTAATGGATTAAACAAAGACGTTTAATAGATGATTATGGAGGCTACACCCATGCTATCAGCCCTGTGAGGATTTAGTTAAGCATTAAACACAAACTAGTTAAGTGATGGACAAATGGAAAATTTGACCTGTCGATGATGCCACAGGAAAAGTGTGGAGAACATCAAAGTTATCATAGTTCATCCTCAGGGGGACATGAATTTGTGGGCCAAATTTCATGGCAATCCATTTGTAGAGCCACCACGAGGTGCTAGAGGAGAAGTCAGACCCTCACAGTTTTAGGAAGTTTTGGGGATTTACGGATGCAAAGAAGACTTATCCACTGGGGGCCATGAGTGTCTGTATACATTTTCATGGCATATCTTCCTAAAACCGTTAAGATATTTCAGTCTGGACTAAAGTGGTGGACCGACCGACCAGCTGACCAACAGACCAACATTGCCATCCCTTGAGCCATGTTCCTAGCAAGGCTGTCAAAATCAGCTATCATAAAATGTATAGTCTTTTTTTCTTTTCTCATGTTTTGCAGTATCCACATATAATCTTTGGCATGCTTTCATGGCCTAAAAAGATAAATGGCCACAAGGCAACTGTAATTAATTTCAAATATATAAATATGTAAAGATTTTCACATGGTTAAAAGTATTTTCTTATTTTTGGAGTTAATATTCCTGCTATTTAGTTTGGCTGCATTCTTCCTAATTCATTCACAACCACAGAAGAAAAGTTAATCTATGCAAGAATAGTGTGAAGTGCTGTTATTCGGAGAGACACTTAGTTCCACTTAGCTTTTGTGATGAAGAAAAAAGCTTAGTATACTTATACTTACAGTACTTAATTTACCATGGAGGGTCTTCAGTTAGTGATAGTGAACCAGGCTACCTTTAATCTTCTGGAGACATTTACTCCAAGAGGCAGCCTGTGATCAACCAGCCAAAAAAAAAATCTCTCATTTTCCTCTTTCTCTGCTTCTCTCTTGCTCTTTCTCCTCTCAACAGACAGGAGTGCTGAGCCTTTTATAGCCAGTGAACAGAGACTATGCTGCAGTGAACCTGGATGAACTCCACTCTGCTTCTCAGCAATATCTCAAGTAGCTTAACAAGTAATGGCCCAAGTTGCAGAGCACGATAACGGGTCTACTTGAAATTCCACCACTTTGCTACTTCTCTGATTATTTCTCAGCAAGTTAAACAGGCTGTTATGAGTTTCCTCCCTTGAGCCAACCTGAATACTTAATGTTGAATCTATTTTTTGCTCAGTGTGAGACCCACACCCATTAACAGTCAATATACTGTGTAAATCTGCTGAGGAAGAACTAGCCTTTACGTAATGCTTTCCATCCACGTGACGACTCCATTGTTTGCTGCAGAATGAGACTGTAAATTAAAAATATTGCAAATCCCAAGGTACAATCCACAGCGCACTCAGCTCAGTCTAGTGTGTACACGTGTATTTGTGTGTGTGTGTGTGTGTGTGTCTGTTCTACCAGTACGTACTTCATGACAAACAGTTCAACCTTTTCCCTTTACTGTTGCAATAGCCTAGCAGACAATGCCAATGTAACTTAAAGCAGTATTTTGTTACTGCTGAGTCTTATTTGTTTGTACAGATAAATGTATTACACTATGTCAGTGCTGTAACAGTGTGTCCTCCAGCTCAAGACATGAAGAAAATACAGACTGTTCTGCAAAGTTTCATATCACACTCTGTGGATACTCATGTTTTTTTTCTAATGACAATGATCCACCTTCTAGGACTGATAAGAAAACCAGGAAGAAAACACTTAATACAAAAAAACAAGTAAATCTCCATACCATAAAAAAGAAACTTTTCAGCTTTAAAGAAAAGAGGGACAAATCCATTGTTATCACAGGGATGTGTTAAATAACTTGCACCCAGGCTGCACCTATATGTGATTTTTATTCATCCAATTACACAAAGGTACTCTAAGTGACAGGTGGGTGCATGAAAATATTTTGCTATCATTTTAACCTGCTGGGTTACCTTACTGCACAAATAAGCAATGTGGAGGAAAGAGTGAGAATAAGTAAAGTGGACTTATGATATCTTTTTATCTCTGTCATTTTAGTGCAAGAATGATTTCTAATGTGAAATCTGAAGATTTCTCATGGTCTCTTTTAAAACTGGAACAGCAATTTTAAAACTAGTCTGACTTTAAATTGATTTCAATTCAAATCACTGAGCATAAACAATGCTGCTGTGGTGTTTCATTAAATACTGAAGATTGTACACTATCACTGCTTCCTGCAATGCTCAGCTGGATTTGAAAAACATGTGAGCTCAAGGGTCAAAAAGAGAACATATTCAAGCAAGTCAAGAGATGGAAAAGTGCTTGTGGGTAATGAATGGAGCTGTGACAAAAAAGTGCATCAAAGTGGAAAAAATATGTGCAAACTGACAGCAGCATGACCACACAACTCCTCTCACATAATCAGATACTAATTCATATGTTAAAGAGCATTCAAAGGACAAGTTCAAGTTTTTTGCACCAGTAATATTTCAATCTGTAGGAGCTGGACAAGATAACTGTACACGCTAAATGATTACAGAATGCAGAACAAAGGCAAGTTAATTTAATCTTTTAGTTGTGGCTCTACATACACTCACAGCTGAGGGAGTTAGGAAAGACACAGAGAGAGGACCTTATGCAAGTGGCAATGTAGTGTTTGATGCAGGCATCAGTGAAAGTCTCACATCACACATATGTAAGTATAAATGCTTAAAAAAAAGGACTAATTTCTTATTTATAACAAAACCACCAAAGCTGTATTGTTGTAAATATGCCTTGGAAAACTTTGAAACAGTCTGTACAAATCTAATTGGCTGATGAATTCTGGACAATGTTTACCTGTGCTCCACTTTAGGAGAATGAGCCTTTTTAGAAGAATCGGTCACATTATTTTCCTGCACTTCATCAATCTGTGTTATCTGTCAAGAGCTTGCTTTCATTAAAATGTATAACATGTCTGGCATGATTGATAGGATGAATATGAGCCTCTCCTCAGCCTGCTACAAAAACATCCAAAGCAGACCAATCCTTATTCCTGCAGTATCCATGTAGCCCATGTATGTATTCAAGTTAGTCGAGGAGGTGCATGGTCAGGTATTTTCTACATACATAGCTTAGGAAACAGTGAAGTAGAGATTCTGAGGTACTGCAATACCTCACCTGGTACAACACAGAAAAACAAAACTATAAAACATACACCAGGAGCAGAGACACATTATCAGTCACACATTAGGCAGCCACAGAGAAATATATAGTAATTATGCTGCACTGTTACTTGTAACGGGTTTATGTGTCACCTCAGACAGAGTAAGAGAGAGTGCAATAAAAGCAGCAGTTAAACTGTCTGGAAGCACTTACAGTAAATGTCCAGCTCAGGCTATAACAACAGTGCAGAAACACAATCTATATAAGTTCACTGATGAAACCTTAAAGCTTATCTTCCTCAATCATAATGAATCACAATCTCACTCTGTAATCCAGAGCTGTGGAATAGAAATACAGTGCAGTCAGAAAGTATTAGGATAGTGAACACTGCATGTTCCCACTAAATCATTTTGAAAGAGCAACAACCAATGGGGAAACTCCCACACTCAGCTGGCGGGCCAGTGGTGTAACCTTGTCACTCAATCACGTGGCATTCGGCTGACCAATGACCACCACTTGATTACTCAGTCAGTCAGCCAGTCAGTGACATTTGTGTTTATCGTACTGGCCCCACTGTTGCGTTCCAGCCAACAAGAACAATCACCATTCACTTAAAGCTGCAACACCCAATACCCGAGAACGTCAGTGTCAGAGTTTGTGCATGCAGTTGTATGTTAAGGCCTAATACCTCTTTTACTGTGTAATATTAGTGTGAATAGATTAAGGCACAATGACTTATTTACACTAACTGTGTAACACAAGTTGTCTTAACTTTCCATGAGGTGACGCAAAGAAAAGAAATCCTATAAAGTTGCACCACGTCATCTCCACTGTTTCCACTGTAAATGCTACAGTAACAACAACCCTATTGTCTGTTGTGAGATTTAACAGTGATGTCTATGCAAATACACATGTAATGACATATTGACTAACAGTCTGGTATGACTGTGGGTGGTGTGTTTGTTCATTATCTTACATTTAATATATGAGATTTGTGAGTGAAAGGGGCATTAGGCTTGATCCAAATAAATCAATTAAAAACAAGAACAAAGCATGCTGTGCCGGGATCTTGAAACCATTCATTCAAGACCACTGTTCAAAGATTTACCTAATGAACATGTCAGTCTTCTCTCTAGATAATGAGCTCAAACAGTGTTTCAAACTGTCACCGTTACGAATCAAAGGTACAGTTTATCCAAAAAGGAACAAACTGGTTTGAATGCATTTTGTTCTGATATTGTCACTTGTAATCACAAGAGAAGACACAGAATTGTAAAGTCGTAGAAACAGAAGACTCAAACAGAAGAGTCATTTTTCATAGACTGATAAATGTTTTCGGTTTGTGCAGTGTGGAAACCTGGTTAAGATAACTAATCACAACCTAGTTTATTTCTCACAGATCGAATAATTCCATGTGAGTGTTCTTTGTGTTTTTGAATCTGACAACATTTCAGACCTGAATAGAACAGGTAAAATGAGACACCTGTACAATATTACTGTAAACAGATTTTAATATGGGGCTGCAACAAACGATTATTCTCACTATTGATTAAAGTGCCAGTTGTTGTCTTGATCAATTAATTGACTGTTTGGCCCATAAAATGTGTCCAGTCTAAACCTAAAAATATTGTTTTATATCAAACAAAAGACAGGAAAAGCAGCAAATCTAAATCACAGTTGAGAAACTGGAACAGATGAATGTTTTGCAACATTGTTTTGCTGGGAACATCAAAAAGTTGCTTGTTCAATAAAATGCTTCAGCTCTATTTAAACATTTTGCAGACAGTAACGGTCCAGAGCAGGTTAAAAACACTAAAGAAACACGTGTAAAATCTGAATAGCTTCAGTAGTGGAGATTAGCAGTCTACATCCTCCACAGCGTAAGACATACTGATACTGACGTAAAAAAACAAAATGATGGAAGGAAGGGAAAGGAAAGGAAAGAACAGGACAGGGAAAAAGGAATAGTAAATAAGGCAACAGCAAATGAGAGCGGAGCAGAGGACTGAAGATAAAAGAGAGGAGAAAAGGGTAAAGGGATTAAAGGGGGAGGAAAGGAGAGCAGTGAAAAAAAGATGTGCCAGCTTGGGAAAAGAAGGAAGAATAATGTAATTTAAAAGGTAAGAGTTTTAATTTAATTTTAGGTAAGAGTTGATAAGATGAGAGAAAATGGAGAAAGGTAGAGAAAATAAGGAGAAAGGAAAGGAAAGCAGAGCAGAGAAGAGACACCAGTAGATGAGATAAGAGAGAGAAGGGCTGAGCTAAACTGCTCTACATTGTACCACAAAGTTATGATGAATTAGGGAATGTTTCAAGTCCAGTGAACTCGGCATTGGCCTGAATAAAGTACATGCATCTCACCCCCACTGCCAGTGACTCTTCCCATGGTACTGCCTGTTACTGCTACATTCCAGCAGTATGAAGCCTCTTGCACTGGGCAAAGGAGCGGAAACAGCAGGAGCTTCCAGAGAACCATGCACAGGCACTCTACACCCCAGAGGAGAGGCTGAACAGTTAAAGCTCAGAAGTGCCAGTCAGACAAAAACAGCTTTAACTCTGCAAAAATCGATTTCACTGACATTTCACTGAGGTAAATTCACTTCTGGAGACAGTTGTAGATATTGGCAGATCATTTCAGAGATGAAACCAGAGAACGGTCAGTCAGTGAAAACCATTGGGCTCCTTTGAAATGCCGAATGTGAGACAGTAGATAATAAGCAGAAAAGAAGCGGTGGAACAGCTTGCTGTGCATTCAGTCAACTTAACGAAAAACCTCACTTTCAGTGTGAGTTTCAGTAGCCAGACAAAGTCTATGCAGCTGAATGTGTGTTAAAAATATGCAGATAAATGTATTTCTTGAATCAAGACCATTCAACGCACATTATCTTTTTCCCTCTGAAAGCGAAACAAAAGAAACATTTAAAGAAACTGCTGAATCAGGTTCTTTTACTGCCACTTAACCCTTTCAGTCCTAAGTTTATGACAGTGTATGCTCCTCCAATTAAATCACAACCCATACAAGAGGAAATGATGTTGTGTTTTTGGTAGCGTGGGGGAAGCAGAAGCCGTGGAGGATGGGAACCAGACCCAGTCAGCCAGAGAGGCGGATGGAGACACAGCAGCCACAGGGTCCGCTTCAAGCCTGGTGGTGATGAGATGCGATGGGACCCGACCCTGCAGACACCCCAGCCAGTGTGTTAGCTGACTAATCCCCTTGCTGTCCAGTGCCAGGATCCAGACTCATCAGCTTTGGTGTTCTCTTGTCAGACTCATTTTTATAACGTCCCGCTGGTCAATTCTAACCACTAATGCCCAATACAACAGCCCCTAATGCCAAGTGATTATGGAGTGCTGTTTTAGCACATTTGTCTCCTGAAAAGAAAGAAAGAGCCACAAGGCAGTGGGCTGGCTCCCTGCTCAAAGGACCAGCCTGATGAACTCAGCAGAAAGGGAGCGGACCTAAAAGCCAGTCTAAGCCACCCCTCTCGGGGTGGGCACTGTGGGGCCTGAGCTGGGTCAGGACTGAGCTGGGCAGTGGGCAGGGATTTACAGTGCCCTATTCTACAGCATATAGACAGTTCCTATGAGCTCATACGTGAGACGAGACTGAAAGTGTTCATTCAAACCATTCCTGCATGCCAGGCAGGGAGATGCAAGGGTGTAGGCTTGATTTTTAGACTTTTAAAGCAGCAGGGATCATTGTTGGTTAGATTTGTTTGACAGACAAAACTTAAGTTACAAAAGGACGAATGCTGAGATGTTATTGAGCAACTCGCTCCCTACGTGCATGTCCAGACAACATGACAGTGTGAATGGAATCAAACCAAAATAAAAAAATTGTTTTAGCCTTGAGATTACAAGACAAAACACTGGCAGGGATATAATGTGTTCAGATTCAACTTTAATGTTTGTTACATGCCATTTGCCTCTCGTCATTGTCTCTTTTTTTTTTTCTAATAAAAACTAAAATAAAAAATAAATCAACAAAAAATTAAACACAGGGGTAGTATGTTAGATTTGCCTTTGCTGCACCAACAGGGCACAGCACTTTGTGTAGAGATGTTATCTGCCTCTGTTTGCCTACAGCTCTTGTATCACCTGAGGCCCGCTCAGTTGAACTAGTGCCACTGCCCTAACCATGTGACATGTACAGTAAACATATGGAAACAGCACTTATGGGACAACATCATCAGGGAAAGACAGTAAAAAAACACTTTAACACTGCGCTACTGTTCTGCTGATGTTTATTCAAAGCAGTCAAGCCAGCTCAGTTCTGCTATCAGTGATATTCTAGGTTTTATACACTGCTGGGCTGAGCCAAAGTCAACCACGCAGGACAAAGCTGAAAAAGCCTTTCTTGTTCAGATTACAGTTATCACACACACAATGTTAAAAACCACAGAGAAAGACTGGTTTGTTGTAGTTAGGTACAAACCGGTAGAAATTTAGAGATAAACGCAAATACACATTTTCAGTCCAATAAAAGCTGACATTTTGAACATGAATTGTTCTTCAACATAAAATTATTGTTAAAATGTTTAAACAAAACAATGAGACTTTATTAGTGATTCTAATTCTGCTATTACCTTGGATTTTCCTAGACAAAATTCACAGCCACAAAATATAAGGAACCTAAAAACCATATGGTCTCACTGCTGTCCATCCCCGTGTGCAACTAATGGAACATGCATATCTTTAATTAGAGTGTATCATAGGGAACATTATGCAGACCACAGCTACAAGGCTGTGATTAGTTCTGTTGTCATGCTGTTAGTCAGTGTGTAATATGCAAGAGCAGCAGTCCCGCAGGAAGGTCAGACTGTATGACACACTAGGGCTCTGCAGGACAACAGCATTGTATACCAGAAAATATTTAAATCACAGCAGTTAACCCTGGAAAAATATATTTTCATAGTATGCAGCATGCTGGCTATTGTAACGTGTTTCATGTGACTTTCCCTTGTTTTGCTGTAAGTTCAGTTATATTCAGCACAATGTAATCCACTTTGAAAGAAAAAATTATTACCGCAGATAATATTCAGGTGTCTCAAAAATACCATGGTAATACTTGTCTCAAATCTACAGCAGGAATCGTAAAAGGATGAATATAATTCCCTTTGTATCTATATATAAGCTACACCACATTATGCATGGACAAGATTAAAAGGATTTCACACTGAAATCCCTTCATTGGAAGTTTGCACTGAAACACTCATCTGCAGGCATTACATAGAAGCTGTATAGAACCGAACTGCCTGTGAGAAAAACATTATGCATTATCTTCATGCTAAGTGATGCATTTGCTTGCATTATAAAAAACTGTGAATAGCAGCGGCAAAGTCCAACATAAAACCATTAGGTTAAAGCTTAGTAAGAGACACTGACATTTGGATTAATGTCAGTTAAATTGTATTTTCTATATTTTTTGATTACTGTGGAGAAATGTGTCCTCTGCATCTGCCCTATCCTATTTAAGGGCAGTGGGCAGCCACAGTGCAGAGCCCAGGATCCAGCTCCAGTTCAGGGACTGGTAGGGACATGGTCTGCATGTCTTTGGGGTGGAAGGATTCTAAAATGTCAACAAAAAACCAATGCAATCATGGAGGAGCATGACAACAGAACAACAAAACAGAACATAAAAAGATGCCCCAGGATTTTCTGGCGGCGAGACGAGATTGCTGACAACCAGTGAGTCACCAAAGCTCTGACGCCAAATCGCTGCCAGTGGTTAAAAGACATTTTAAAGTTAAGATTCATAAATTCTCTCACTGACTGAATTTATTAGACAATACATTTTAGAAAACGTTGTGGTTTTATCTCACCACCCTGAAATATCTGTCTTTATTTTCACTGGATTCATTAGTGTGTAAACACTCTGCTTCCATCCATCCATTCTTTTCTCCACATGTAATTTACTGCCATCACCAAAGCCCAAAATACAGTTGACTGAAAACGATGACTGTCAGATGATGCAAATCAACACACAAAACACTAACTTAATAACAGCATAGTGAGTTTAAGTTACCTCACACAGTTCAAACTGCTGATATACACTAACAAATGCTTGTTTGTAATAATTGTTCAGAGTGATCAACAAAAATGAAATATCCTCCAGTGTTGCAATAAACATCTACCATCAAAAAACATCTACTTTCAGCTTAACATTACGATATGACCGGCATGAATTAAACATATTAACATCAAACACCAACAAATAATATATCAAGCTGGCAAAAGCAAACCACACTGCTTAACTGTAACCTTCCAAAAAATGACATTTGATTAGCTCTGTGCTCATAATACATTATCAAACCAATTCTCTTGTTCACTCACCACACATGCGTGCATATGCCTGCACACGGTCTGACTCCAGCTACGGTTAACCCAGAGGGATGCTGTTGCCCATGCATGTGTCCCTCCGCAAGCACGAGCAGTATGCAAGTCAGTGCATTTGCCTGTGTGAGCGGATGATCCTCAGCAGCACACACTGTAGACTGAGAGCAGAGCCAACCTGGTGTGACATCTGTGAATGCCGTGAGATAATCTACATGACACTGCCACTGATAGCAGTGGAGATATTGATTTAAAAAGCGGCAGCTCTAAAATTAGATTCCTATGTGTTCTGATTGGGCCAGGGGCCATGGGCCCAGCTGAGCAAAGTGATCAAAGCTTTGATGATGGAAACTCCTACAACTCCAGCATCCCTGACTAAAGTCAACCTAACCACGGTGGGGCCCTCTGGCCCGACCTCCTGCTCCCTTCCTCCCTCCGTCCTCTTGCCCTGTGATAACAGAGACATTCCTGAGCTCGTTCCCTGCCTCGCTGCAGGCCTCTCCCTTAATTCCAGCGGAGTGTGTGGAATGTTGGACTGAAGAGCCGAGCAGCCAGAGGCAAACAGACAAGAGGAAATTAACAGCATTAATAAACTCAGGTCTGTTATGGCTCCTGGTGCTTGAAGCACCTGGGTGCCCACAGCAGGATGGACCAGCACATGTGCATGCACACAGGCGCTCTCATACACACCCACAAGCAGGGAGAACATCTGCCATACAATGTGCAAATCTGAAGCAAGCCTGTCCATATGTAGCTGTGTAGTTGGATTAACTATGTAAGAGAATCAGAGAACTGGATTATAGGAAATGATGGGATCTTTTGAACATGCAGATTAGACAGATCAGATCAATGTACTTAGGATCCCAGCGATAAAATGTCGAGGAACCCAGCAAGACAGAGATAAAAAATGTGCTTCATGATAACATTTTACTTAGTAATTATCAAAATAATGTTTAGGAATGTCTTGTTCTATGATATAAGGCTGAGGCTGACGAAGAAGCGCTACTTTGACTCGAAGACTTCTCTGATCTGTAGCCTAAACCACTCGAACAGAAAATCAACAAAATAAAGCGATTTCCAGTGTCAGAGGCCTGTCTGTTAGAGTCTGCTCAATTTCCCTTTGACAACTAAAAGGTGTGTTTGTGAGACACTGAGCAGAGAGACAGAGCAGAGAGAAAAGTAAAGCCGCTACAGGCCAGGTGAGCAGAGCATATGGGCAAATAAAACGAGAAGATAAACCAGGAGATCAAAGATCAAAGGGAAAAAAAGAAAGAGATTTGGCAAATGTTATAATCTCAAAAAAAGGAGGGGAACACTCTGTTCTCTCCGTACACTCAGAGGCAGAGTGATGGCCTGGAAAAAAAGATGAAGGGCAAAACATATCAGAAAGAGTGATATACTGCACTGCAGCCGGGTCCGACTCGGAGCATAAATCTCCACCACTCCTCCGTGCTTCTGGAAATCAATTCTCTCCATTGGTTGCTGCTTTATTTATGGGTCACCATTAGGGATAAACCATCAGCAGCAAGGATGACTGAGGTGGCATTAGAGAGGTGGGGCTTGGTGGGGCAGTGGGGGTGTCACCGATACATCCAGCTGCCTCGAATGAGCAACGACATCTGGGGCCACAAGCTTACAACTGTTGCAACCATGCAGGCTATTAATTATCAGCCTTGGGAAATGAGATTAGAATTTCTTCAAACTGAAACAGTTTTAATTTCATTAAGTTTGTGACCACTTGATTTAGTAGTGGCGGAGTCAAAAGCAGTTAACGTTTC
Organism: Trachinotus anak; assembly: GCF_046630095.1. Lineage (NCBI taxonomy): Eukaryota > Metazoa > Chordata > Actinopteri > Carangiformes > Carangidae > Trachinotus > Trachinotus anak. The sequence goes on along the minus strand of NW_027273862.1, from coordinate 18,288,796 downwards.
CCCTTCCAACCAGTTTTGGTCCTGACAACGGCGGAAACACATGAATGTGTTTCTCGCTGCCACTCGGTCTGACAAGAATGTAGCTCTTCACACGGACAATACAGGATCAAACACGACAACGTCACAGACAGAGATGTCACGTTCCCTGTGACTGCACCAAACAGAGGTTTGTAGTATTGTGACCTTCTCCAGCGGCCACTCAACACGTCTCGCTCTCTGCCCACTCTGTCTACCACCACACCGTCCCTTACTGTTGTTCCTGCCCACCAGCTAGGCTTCTTGTCTGCCTGTCTGTCTGCCAGCCTGCTTCAGGACTAAGGAGGCCAGCCAGCTTTATTAAAAGAAAACAAGCAGGAGAAATAACAAGGGATACAGGGCTATGCGGACAGTTAATCTGCTGGCAACGTCACTGAGGCTCAGAGGGAGCTTCAACTGAAAATGAGCCTGAAATATATACTGTCTGAGGGTGACTCACGGAATCGGGCTCCTCTGACAATGCTTTAGTCAAAGCTAGGTGGGTTTTTTTTTTAAAAAAAGACCACCTTTATTCTTTGCAGTCCGACTGGATTGCGAGCTTATATAGATGGAACCAGGCAGACTACATTCAATGTTCAACAGAGGCGACATAGAGGTAGAAAATGGGTAAGATACATGGGCAATAGAATAGAAATAGGACAGAACAGAGGCATTGTTTTTGTCTTTTAGCATTCTGGCAGGCTCTAAGAAAAGGCGCTGACCCATGGATGACAAAATCCCTATCACCTGACTGATCAGTCATCCCCCGCTGCTCTTCTCTCTGCCCCCACTCTCATTTTTAATGAAATATCTCCACCTAAAACTTGACACCACCTCATAAATATGATCAGGCATGCTGGGGAGTTCACATCTCCCTTTTCTGTTTCATCAACAAGAACAAGAACAAAACATTGGAACATTTTGTACTCATTGTCCATGCATTCTTCTTCAGCTGCTCCCTGTACAACCATCTCTTACACTTTCATTTCAAGGGGTCAAGCCAATGTTTGGCTCAAACAACAGCATTCAGCATTAAACCTGCAACCACAGCGGCTTATTTTAAAGCTAAAAACAGATTTTACAGTTACTTCCTATCAGCCAGTAGAAAAGATATGATGTTAAAATAGTTATACTTGCAAATATTCGCTTTGCAGATGAATCTGTGCCCATCTCTCTCTTTTTCACTCTCTGATTCTATGATGCTGCACAGATCTGCCACTCTGCTTGGCAGCAAGATCCCCAGTGGGCTTTTCTGGAATGTCAATTTCAGTTAATTAAATTTTCTGGCATCTGCTTTGCCCCTTAAGTCACAGGCAGACACAGTAACACAGGCATCTGCACGAGAGATGACACAAGTTTTACTTTGAAATAGCAAACAGTGGAATATACATATTTAGTACACATATGAAATAAATGTGGTTGCTTACTTCAATTCAGTGACTGTAGAAATTCAGCACATATGCTGCTCATATTAATGTTCAAAGGTCCATAAAAAGGGCAGAGATCCACCTTCTTTTGACTCATGACTGATGGAAGCTCAGTTGACAGTGAGTCTGCTTTTATCTATCTGATTCATCTTTACCATCCACTCCCTTTGTTTCTCTCCTCGTGTGAACATCAGTTCACTAACTGCTTGGAAACATTTTCAAACATATGCTAGAGATATGAAAAGTGTGCAAGAGCGTGAAGACATGTGTGTGACATATGAAATATATATACACTTATACTTGAGAGCAAAACTATCCTCCATTCAGACAGTTAAAATGGAGACTGAGGAGGTCCATGGTCTGCTCAGGGGCAGTGTTAAATGGTTAGTAGTGAAAGGCTGCCCTCTGCAGGATAAAAGCTCTCACTGGCCCAGCTTTCAGACAGGTTGACTGGAGAGGGGGTTCAGTGCTTGCTAAGTCTCTGTCAGCGTGGCAAAAGCACTGTTAGTGGCCACACAGGTGTACTGCACAGTAGTGTAAGGGTAAGCGCTTCTTGTAGCCCATGCATGGTAGTTATGAAAACAATGGAAAGAAATGGCAGATACAAAATGGTGTTTTTTATGGGGCTTGGAGATGCTTGTTTGGCACATGAAGATAAGGTGATTATAAAACTAATAACACTGCAAGTCACCCTATCCAGCATTTAGAGGAGCAGTAAACATTTAATCAATTCTTTATGTGACACTAGGTGTGTAGTTGTAAGCAGATAAATGTTATTATTTAATATATTTGTCAACTTAACTCCTCCTGTGGGCCCTGATAAGTGGAGGCTATAAACAAATGATGAATGACAATATAGTAAAACACAGTAGTAATAATAATGTGATAAAATATATCTGCATAGGAGACATTTTAATTGCTGATAATACAGTGCATTACAAATGTGATTATATTTGCTTATGACTACATTACAATGTGCCATAAGCTGTATGCTATGAATGTATTATTAAATGTCAATATACTGCTTACAAATGCTGAATAGGGAAACTTAAAGTGTTACCATATACTATACTTATACTATACTATAAATGTATTCAATCCAGAAAATCAATATAAAACACATATTTAGGACGAATGCGTATCTTTTCTTTAAGTAAAAAAAAAATCTAATGATTAAAGCAATGATTCAAACTGTTTCATAGTTGTTTAAACATATGTATCATAAATTTGAAGCTTATTTTTAACTGGATGTGACCTTTTCACCCCAAAGGCCACAGAGATTAATTTGTGTCCCTGCGCAGTAGAAGTCAATCAGCAAAAGATGCTGACTCATTTTCCTTGAAGAAACTCACAAACACACAGACACACACACAAACACACACACACACACAGAAACACATACTTTCCTGCCCTAACATACACTCATTTAAAAACTCACACATCAGTTGCCACATTATCTGCAGAGTTTAAGGGCATTTTTGACCAAGATCTTGTGAGTCTGCGACAAAGTGATAGATCATTTATTCATCAATCAAGAAACGGCAGCTTCACTCTATGTACTGTTGTTATTCGTCACATCTCAAATGAAGACTTAAGAACAAAAGTCTATCAAATGTCACTGTTGTAATCAGACCTGTTGGAAATCAATGATATAGTAAGGGATAAATTAAATTTCAATTGATGTCATAAACATATAAATATCTGAACTAAAATAACTGGTCAGTTTGTGAAAATAGGTCCTATCCCAGTTACTCAGCAGCGGCACAGGCCATCTCTGCCTTGTTTAATGGACTTGGGCGGAGGGGCCATCAAAACTGTGAGCAGAGTACATCCCTCAGCAGGTAGCATCCTGAAATAGCAACCTTGATCCTAATGGTGCACAGCACAGCCCCTGGCTTCTGACGAATCCATCCTGAGAGCCCCCCCGTCTCTGAACTAGCAGTCTTCCTGAGGCACGCGCACACAAAGACAGACAAAGACACACACATGCAGTGATGGACAGAAAGACAGAGGCACGCACACACACACAAACACACACACATCTCCATGCACCCGTCGGCTCTGATTAACCCATTTCCTCTTGTTTTTTTTGTTTTTTTTCATCACTTGCTTTACTTCTCTCTGCAGACAGACGCCACAAAGCCAGGTTGCAGGTTGGCATCATGACTTCCCCAGGGGCGTCTCACTTTACGGAGTTTCACATTTCTGGTGGTCAATTTAGTTGAGAGGGAAAATAAAAGTCAAACATGAAATGAGAGCCCCTGGAGGTGCCTGCATGGAGGGAAGGGCTAGAGATAGAGAGATCTTTCTGTACACCTGCAGCACTGTGGAGACTGACATTGTTGAAAGAGGGCAACATTCACAGGCAGTAAAATGAAGTACAGAGGTGACACTACAGTCTGCACTTCTACGATGACGATCATCAGATGAGTAGAAGGTAAAAAACTGATGACATTTCAAGATGACTAAGACAGAACAAAGATTTCCTCAACATATCTTCAGCTCAGTAACGTTGCTACAACACAGAAAATAACTCATTTATTAATATGTCATTTATATGTCAGATCTAACATGTGCAGTTATATGTTTTCCTCTGTATATAGCTTCTTTGCTCATTATTTTTAGTTTATTCCCCCGCGTTATCTGTTTTTATTAATCTAAATTGCTTGTTTGTCTGTTTTTTTTATTTTGAGAACATCTGTTTAGATATGGGACATGCAGCCAGTCCGAATAAGTCAAAGCTCTCAGTGGCAGAAGAGATTTCATTTATATCTTCTTTCTAACACGAAACCTATGCCCTTCTCAAATAGCAGCTTCATTCATCAAAAGATAATACTTTGTATAAATATTTTGTGATATTAAACACTGAACTGGAATCTGTAATGCTGCTTCATGAAGTGGTGAGGACACAAAACCATTGATAGATACATGGTCACTATAATGTTTCATTGGATGGTTTAATAAGAAGAATATTGGTGGTACTAATATTTTTCAACAAAAGAAGTTTAAAAAATGTGGAAGGATTGTGAGGTATATAAACAACTTGTACAACTGTCCCATACAAACTAGAACTTTAATTTCTTACTAAAATTATCACCTTAAACAAAAAGTCATACAGAATATTCAATACAAAAAGAATTGCTTTACCTGTCCAGGGATTTCTAATGTAGTCTATAGACCTTACATTTCTATGTATATGTTTTCATCAGTTAATGAAGTTATATTGTCTCTGGTGTTTGCAGTTTGACTCCTTTATTGATTGTTAGCCCGTGGACAGAGTATGAAGATGCAGTTTTTCATGATTAATTAATCTAACTTAATGGATGAAACCTTTCTTTCTAAATGACAGCACTTACACTGTGTGGACGATGCTGCTTTCCTTTGAATCCCTTCTCTCTGGTAATATAAACGCAGAACTGACTGAACTTAAGTTGTCTTTCACAACCACACTATCAATCACACTGATGATCCTAAGTGTGGTAAATTGAGATGGCAAAATTATAATATTATATTGCATTTAATCATAATATACGAAGAGCTGTTACAGTTAGACCATTAATCAATTAGTCAATCAACAGGCAACTATTTCGTTAGTCAAATGATCATTTTAGTAGTTCTTTTAGTCAAAGATGCTAAATATTTGCTGGTTGCAGCTTCTCAAATGTGAGGATTGTGGGGACATGATACACTGGGCAACTGGAAATCATAACAGATGTTTTTCACACATTTCTGACATTTCATGGACAAAACAATTAACTAATTATAATAAAGAAAATAATTTATAGATTAATTGATACTGATAATAACCGTTAGTTGAAGCCCTAAACACGTGTTCAATATATGGTGGCTAAATAACAAATATTCTTTGTATATATGTCACACCCTTGATGCAAATATAGCAAGTAATTTGAGCCCAACATCAATGGAGGAGGAGAAAATAAGCTCTCTACCACAGCTACAACAAAACGCAGATGTTTTACCAACTGAATCACAAAAAAAAATAATAATAAATACAAAAATAATAAAAATAAATAAAAATAAAAATACAATAAATAAATGAAGAACCTTTTGACAGAACTGCACACTTCAGCCTGGTTTCTCTCTGTGCTCTCTCAACATAAAAACTGCCCATTTACATTGCTTTAACCCTAACCTCCCACACCCAGGGCAAATTAATTGTGTTGCCATGGAAACAGAGGAGGGGGGCCTAAATTTTGAGCTTCCGAGAATCCATCCCAACTCGTTACACAAGGCTGCTGCTGCCACGTGGTACGAAATGAACGCCATAAATTAACCCAATCTTCTCTTTTATAATCCAACACATCTTCTGCATGAGCCGTCGACTGTATGTTCACAACTGGCACGACAGGGTTTAAGTCACAGTGCACAAACCAGCCAAGAAATAAGATAAAAAATTAAAAAAAAACCCACTGTCACAGAAAATGGAAAATTTTAAGGCCATTTAGCTTAATTTAACTCAAGACTACAAGGTGTTGTGATTGCTTTTAAGCGTGATGAATTATTCAGAGCAAAACATTTCAGCACTGAGACTAGAAATGGAGCTGGGACAACACAGAGACGGATGTGAAAGCAAAGCTAAAATTACATCAAAACACCACACCTACTGAAGGTCAGTGAGGAAACACTGTCAGTTGCTGAGGCTGAAAATGACTACTAAGTGTTTAATAAGAGAATTACATGTTACCATGACTAAATTAAAGCTTTTCTGGCAAAAGGACCCTGAACAGAGTTAGTGGAAACATTGGTATCCCACAGGAAAACAACACAGGGCTATATTGTGAGCCACTGAGAGCACTGTCATGTCAGCTGGTCTGATTAGATCAATAAAATTAATGCTCTTCCTCTGTAAACTAAACATCACAGGGAAGGTACAGTCCTTAAAGTTATTTATTCAGTATTGACAGTTACCAATGTAGTGGTGAGCGAAAAAGACTATTAATATACTGTAAACAAACACGTAAACAAAGAGCATGAAGGCGAGAACCATAGGTCATCTTCATCCATCTGAAGCACATTAAATCAATACCATAGGGTAGGGATCGGGTGGGGCTGAGCTTGTGGTCATGTGAGCGAAACGACATCAATACCACTACTTTTTTTCAATCAATATATCATTCATCATTCACCTCTCTTTTAATTTTCTGTCCTTCCATCACTCTTTGTCGGTCTCCTCCTTTCTTTACTCATCCTATCTGCTCATGCCCTCTAGTAATTCCACCATGCCTCCTCTCTGCCCTCCTCCATCCTGCTCTTCTTCTGTCCCCCATTTGAGAAATGCTGACCTGCAGACTCCCTAATGCGACCAATCAATATCACACAGAGGACAGCAGACCGTTGGACATACTAATATGAAGACACACTTCCAGCAATGTATGCAGTCAGGCATCCCTTCAGCCATTTCTCCGAAGATCTCACACAAACAGCACGCTCATACACACCCTGCAAACCAAGAGTGATTGATTCATTTAATTTAATTTCATGCGAACTGTTCCATATGACCCTGTGTTAAATGAGGCCCTCTCACTTACAGGCTGTTGCTATGGATGTCATAGATCATTGCGTCATCTATCTATAGAACCAGCATTGATCCTGCCTGCCCTTCCTCCCTGACATTACAGATGCATAGTGCCGCGGGATGAGCTACCATGAGGGGCAGAGAGCATGTCATTATGCAGAGGGCCCTGTGTATTTAAACAGCTAATGAATCACTCCGATCAAAATCAAAGCCATAGGGAACCTGAAAGCCATAGCCTATAGATTTGCTGTTGATTAATGGCGAGTGCAATTAACGAGGGGCTTCATCGGCCATCCTGCATGGCAGGCGTGAGGCCATCACCCGCAGAAGTGATCAAACACCATGAGCTGAAAAAGTAACATAAACTGACAAGTGAAAAGTACACAGAGGAATGTCAACATGACTGCAAACCATGGCCTTTATTTTACCTTGCTATTCCTGTACTTTATGCAACTTTAACTTTTTGAATTTCTTAGTATTGCTATTATCATCATCATCATCATTATTATAGTAATAGGATTAGTAGGAATTGGTGGAATAAATATTAAGCTTTTTTGTTCAAGTTAAACACACAATAACAAAATGCAGAACTACTTTAAAGTACTTAAATATTGACAGCAAAATGTGTAAAAGTAAAAGTACTATTTATCTTGCGGAATGGATCCTGTCAGATTTATAATATAATATACTACGTGGATTTTTTTTGCTTATACATTCATGTGTGAGCAGCAGTTAAATATTGTACCTGTTGAAAGTTTAACTAAATTATACACTGTTGGATGGTTAAATCTGTCACAATGTGTAATATTTTATAAACTCAGCACATGTATTTGTAAAATCTTAATCAGCAAAGTAACTACAGCTGACAAATACACGCAAGTACAATATTTCTCAGGGATATGTAGTGGAGTAGAAATATAAAGCAGTACGAAAAAGAAAAATGTCAGGTAACGTATTTTTAAAAAATGTACTTGAGCACAGTGCTTGAGTAAATGTTCTTAGTTATTTTCCACAACTGGTAGAAATAGAAATGGTAGACACAGTAGTTGTAATAGTACTGAGTAAAATATGAAAACGTATTGTTGATGTTTGTTGATGGCACAACCGAAAACCTGTTAGCATTTTGTTTTTCAGCAAAACTGTACCGTAACTGAAAGTGACAACACTCTTTTTTTTTGGCTACTTTGATGTTTTTTTTCTGTTCAACAGTGGAACAAACGTGATTATAAAATCAATACTAATAACATAAATACAGCATCATATACAACATGCCTGTCTTTGAATTCATGTGATGTCAATCATAAATGTATTAGTGCTGCCCCCAGAGGACAGTAAAAACAAAGTCTCAGTCAGATGCTGCCCGCTGACTTTCTCTTTATTGCATCATATATCTACTAAGATTATATCCAGAGCCTCACTGTGAGTGTGTATTTGTGTGGTGTATGCCTGTGTGTTTGTGTGTGTGTGCAGAACAGTAATAACAACCTGCCGAGAGACCTGACTGCTTTCATAGTTCAGTCTCATATGCAATAAACACAGATGCATGCATATTCATGCTCACCACATAATGCAGTGATATGAATTAAATGACATTAAACAGACTAACAGACTCTTCATTAGCATCCATGATATCTGTAGAATTTCAAGATTGACTTTTTATATACATGCACAGTATATAGTATATGCCTTGTTACCTTCTTAAGCAGTAACAGGTGGACTGATACAAATTACAAGCGCAGCAGTGATTCACTGATGTCTGGTGTTAATTTCCCACACGGATGATGAACATGATGATCCCAGAGGCTTAACGCTGTTGTCACTGTAGGTTTAATCATTTGTTCACAAATGACCACTGTTGCTGCTGTTATGCCACGCCTGGTCCAGAACCACCCACCCAGAGGCCGAAGACAATTTCAAGTTTCCAGTGACCTGTTTCAACTCAGGTAAGATAAACGACTTGTATGTGGAAGGCAATTTTTTCCTGTTGTGACTTGAGAACAAGGGATGAAGAGAGTGAGTTATAAGGTGTCTGTGGAGCCTCCTGTCTATCCAGGGAAAATATATTCATCTAATGGGAACATCCTGGACCCTGCTGTCAAACCATTCTCTCATCCCTCACATGGCCCATGTATGTCATAACCGCCACTCCTCCCTCACATTCATCACTCGGTTTTGTAATCTCTCTTTTCCACTCTCTCTGTCAGTCACTGTTTGAGTGTTTGCCACCTTTGGTTTGGACCCACCAACCCAGCAGAAAAGCAAGATGTCTGCCTCACCACCAAGTATGTGAATAAGTATGCTCAGTGTCCACAGACACTGTCTCTGAAACAAATTATTCCTCATTTGGTATTTCATAAGAAAGTTTCATAAACAGAGATCACTGAAATGGACAACTGCTATTCAATTAAATCTAACTACATGCTCTATTTGAGCTCTACTTTTGGTACTGACCACTTGCTTGTTTGTATAAGTTTTGATGCCTTTTTTCATTCAAATGAATGAGCATCACCACACATTTCAATGGTTTAAATGGACATTTACCTGTAGAAATCTCAGTGCTTACATTGCAAGTTCGCAGTAGTATCGATTTTACTTTTGTTCTTTATTCCCTTGGTTCTTGTTTTTTTGTGGTTTTTTATTCTGAATTCGACCAATTAACAAGACATCCAGCTGTGGTCACATTAAAAAACATTGTAGGCCATCTGCAATAGCGTTCAGTCTGTTTTTTGTTTTCTTTTTATCTCTGCTGAGGAACCAAATAGGACTAAGAGTATTTATTTCTTAACCCTTTCATCTTATTTCACTAGCCCCATTTTCCCTCCTTCCAAGGTACATGTACACATGCCTATGCACGAGTAGATGTGTTGGGAATAACATGTAAAGTACTGTGTTGTATGCAGTTTTAGTGGATTTATGTTTATACATTGGCTTTCTGTTGTACATGCACACAGCAGTAATATGTAGGTATGCCTGTTTGTCTGCATACATAAAGGTTTACAGCATGTAATTGTTTTTTTTGCAGATGCTGTAAATACACAGATGTATGGTATGTGTGTGTAAGTACATATGAAGAAAACTATTGGTGCTTTGGTGCACGTCTGTGGCCATATAAGAGTCTGTGTGCAGATAAATCTGTAGATAGTGAGAGATACACATATCTGCCTATTCAATTTCTTTTTATCATATTTTTGTCCTTCGATGATGGGGTCAGTGGGAGGGTTTTGAAGATTGGGTTGAGGGATGGGATGAGTAGGGGAACGAGTAATGATGTCACACAGTCCTTCATCATGCTTATGCGGTATATTTGAGTGAAATATTATGCATCCACCTGTACAAAAAAATTAACCAAACATAATAATCCCAAAAAAAACAGGACCACGGTGGAACACATTCAGATCAAGATGCTAAAATTCACTCTCAGTTTGCTTTGACAGGTAACTTGCCTTTACACTGTACAGTACTAATATGAGAAGGATACCAAATTAGCATCCAAGATGTGTGATCACAGAAATGTCTGGAGAGTAAAATAAGAAACTGGGCTCACCAGGAAAACAACAGCATCAGCTGTTTGTTGAAATGCTTTCAAAGACCTATGTTTATGTTTCCTGACAGTGAATTCAGTGTGGTACAAAGCTGTAGAGGGCTGGTGACCTCCGCACACAACTCCTTCACCTGGGTTGTTGGATCAGGAAGGGGGATGATAAGAGTGAAATGAATAAATTTGTTTATTTTATTAAAATGAAAAATTGGATACGATTGGATACATTCATGCACCCGTCCCCCAGTTTAGGATGAGTCATCCGAAGTATTTTTCATGTTGTATCCAAAGAGAACAGAGGGGGATTTTGATTTAAAACTACTCAAAAATTATTTTGACCCACATTAAAGCCACATTCACAAGACATGGGATTGCTGGTAGAGATGGGAAAGGTTCCCCACTTGAGAGCGTTAACTCCATCTGACAATTTAAGACTGTTGCTGTTTCTGTGTGAGAGTTAAAAATATCGTCCACTGACAATATAACACTACATCCATTAAATGTGGGTTTAGTTACTCTAAATTATTCAACAATGATCTCTGGCTGATGTGAGGCATTCATATTAGCAAGCACCACACCGGACATATCTGAGCTTTATGAAAAACCATAGTTTCCAAGCTGTGTGAATGCATTTTACAAGTCTGAAATTCAAAATTACAATAACACCAACTTGCTGTGTATGCCGCATTAGCATGTAACTAACTAATCAATGAATTATTAACACAGAGACACAGGATTAGAACTTGTAAAATGTATAATTAATCTCACTGTGTCTTTAACAAATGAGTTTTAGTTGCCTGAGTTTAACCACACTTGAAACATGTAGGTGGAAGATCAGAAAATGCACATCTAAATTGCTTTGAAAACAGTGAAGCAAGTCTCTGGAAGATTCAAACAATGAACCTCTTTTGTCAGTGTTTTTATTTATTTATTTATTTATTTTTGTCATCCATTTTTAATGGTCCTTGGCTCCATAAGTTGGGAAATTCTATTTGACCGGGTCTATGACAAACTTTCAACCATAAACCATAAAATGAAATTCAGAAAATACATGGTAGTAAAACTATAAATAAGGCATGCTCTGGATATGTCGTCTTATTTGGACAGACTAAGTGGAAAATTAAGGCCACGGCACAGCAAGATCTATTGGGAATCAAACCAGAGCCCGGCGATCAGACACAGAGCTGTGCCACATGGATCTCACCAAAACAGTGTGTACTTTCAGTTCAAGGACAAGGACGTATCAGGTCACACTTCACAGCAACACACATGCACACTCACACACACACATCTGTCTATCCTCTGACATTGTTGTAAAGAATCAATCATTTGCCCCACAGTGAGGTGCATATTGGCAGCTGCTTTGCATTAGAAGACAAATAGAGGAGAGGAGCTATCGGTCTGTATTGAATAAATAACAGCTAAAATCCCTGGTGAGTTCACCCAGTTTAACCACAGACTTTTGAGATTCTCTCCTCAACAGCCTTCACAGTGCCGTTTTTATCACACAAAAATAGCTGCGAGTGAAAGAAAGAAAACACTGCATTATGAAGTAGATCATTTCTTCCATCTATTATTCATGCTTGAGACTTACACTCGTGGACATCTTGTGATGGTCCACAGCAAGGCAAGAGTATGGAAGCTCTTTGTGTAACATACTACTCCTGATGCTTGGAGTGAGAGCTCAGTGAGATGAAATGGATACCGAAGCCTTTTTTTTAGTCCGCATCTTCGATATTCTTGATGGAAAAGGAGAGATGTTGTTGAGAATGCTTGAGAGTCACATGCAAACTTTGACTTTGGTTGAATATTGTAGAGTATAAAACATGGTTTATATGGACTGAGCTCTATTGTAATGTTTTAGTTGAGAGCACATAGGAAGTTTACTTCTGAGGGAAAATTGCAGGTTCTCTTGAGGCTGTGTTTGAGGACTATCTTTGCTGATGGATGGTCTTTTAAGATAAAACTGTGAAGCATCACTATGACTCTTTATCCAACTCCATCTACAGTAATGCCTTTCTGCAGTGTTAACATCAAAGACAGACCAATCAGGATATGTAGGGCTTTTACCAGAGCAAATAACAGCTAAAGAGGCTGCGAGCAAGATGTTGTTGATTGTTCAAGTCTGAAATGACAAAATCGCATCTTATTTTCACCTTTGGCAATACAATTGTATCTACATCACATTTGACCACCAAAATCTAATCAGTTCACCCTTGGGTCAAAGTGAATGTTTGACCCAATTTGAAGAATTCCCGCCAAGGTGTTACTGAGATATTGTGTCCATGGAATGGGATGGATGGACGGACAACATGAAAACAACATGCCTCCAGCTCTGGCTCTCACCGACGGGGAGGCATAAAAAGGTCATATTGCATATGTGTATGGTGCAATCTGACCAAAGATGGTTTTTTGAGGAAGAAACCCCACTCTGTACAAGTTTTGTTTGAATAAATCGAGAATGGGCTGTATCATTTCTAAAAAGACCAACAGAGTGGTGAGTCTTTCTGATCACTTTAAGAAAGGTAGCTTGGCAGTTGTAAAGTATAAATGACAGTTCAGTTTGTGAACAGACTTGTCTAAATATCCTATAAACTTCTAAGCATATCATAACATGAAGGGGGAGGTCACCCTGTCAGCCTGTGAAGGTAACATAACTAAAGCAGCTACAGCGCAGCGCTGTCAACAGTATCAGTCTGACTTCCACACATTATTATTAACAGCAGTTTGTAATTATAGCATTCGAGGCCAACAATGTAGCTGTTATCAGTGACATAACATCACCTACGAATACCATGATCATATCTGAGTTTTACTGAGTAATGTCATGTAAAGTATACCACTGATATATCTTAATAAATGTGAGAAACTGAAACTTTTGGTGTTTTCCTCAAATTGCTCAGCCCTACTTTTACCCTTGTGACAGTGTTGCATTGGTTGGACGGCGACCCAGAGAGCTCCATGACAACGACAAGTTTCTGTTGCTGTAGATAACATAACACCAAAGCCACATCTAACTTTCATTCACCATCTGCCTCTCCAGCTCCACTACAACCCACCACTGCTCTTACTTCAATCTGAAAGGTAAGAAAAGAAGGAAGACGTCTCACTCTCAAGTATTATGCAGCAGAGCACTCCAAGGTTGTTTTAAAAATCTATCAGATATTTTCGCCTCTGCCTCAAAATTAGAAACTGACAGGAAACTTCATGCCAGCAGTCAATCAAACTGACAAACTCAGTCAAACAGACGCCGATGTGTGTGTGTGTGTGTGTGTGTGTGTTTGTGTGCGTGCGGGTGTGTGTGTGTTGCATCATTCAGGTTCGCGAGGCTTTGCCAAGCATGTCCCTGACTGTCACCCTCACCCTGACTCTTCAGCTGTCCACCTTCAACCCTCCTTCCCATCAATAATGGATTTACTTGTCTGAACTGCAAATGCTGCCTCTTTTAAACATAATCATAACGAGTCCCTCTCCTGCTCTGACGACAGGCTGGCTGCTGTGCAGGGGAAGAATAATGACTCCTTACACAGACACACCAGGCAGCTCCCAATTAAAGCCAGCTAAAATACTGAACACTCAAGAAGCACACACACACACACACACACACACACACATTTAAACACACACAAATACACACTGGAGACTGTTAACATGGAGAGGAAGGATGGGGGTGGATGAGGAAACATCACACTGTGAATATTTATTAAAGGAGACATCTACAGAGGGTCAAGACATAAAGAAAGCAGTGTGGGGGGTGGGGGTGGGGGGGGGGCATTCTGTGGTGATGTGCAGGAGAGAGATTTATCTGTATCTGAGTGTCCATCACAGCCCCATGCCACAAAAAGAAAAAAAAAAAAACAGCCATACCAAGCATGCATTAGTAGCAGGTTGGCATGCTTTTACATCATAAACCGTTGGTTGCTTTCCCAAAAGCCACTTCACTCATAAACACACACATAGGTACACACACACAAATACACACACACACGCACGCACACAAGTATGCATGAGTTGACGGGTGGAGAGAGTGGGCCAAACGCAGTTCTCAGCTCAATGGACAATCCCAGAGTTAGTAAGGGTTTTTAGGTCCAAGCAGCTTACCCAATCATTTATCAGATTAATACTTTTCATGAGAATAAACCAGTCATAGAGAGAGACATATGGAATGTGTTAAACTGTGCTCATCTGAAAACCAAAGAAATATTGCATAACCAAAGGTCATCCTGTGTGTGCATGTTTGTGTGTGTGTATATGTGTGTGTGTATGAGTGCTGTAGCTTGTGTAAATGTTAAATCTGAATGAAACCATGAGGATAAAAAAAATTATTCGGACTTCTTGGACATTTATTCTCCCTTGAAATCACAGTAACTGTAATTTAGCAAATGTAATCACAGCTTATATTTAATGCAGGACTATGAAATAGTATTTGTGCAGGAATACAAAAAACAAGACTGCAAATGCTGCCTCTCTTAAACAGGCAGCGTTTGCAGGTCGTTGTGTTGTAGGCTATTTGCATTCTGACTAGTGTCAGCTGGTTTCAGCCCTTTATCTGTTTGCTTCTCTCCTCCTCTCTGGGTTCACATATACAATATTTTAATACAGCTGAATTCCCAATAAAGCTGTTCTGGTTTACAAGTTTTTTTCAGTTTCTGTTGAACAAGTATGAAATAGGGACTGAAACGTGGTCCATTAAGACCACATGTTAGCTCCCAAGCCATTTCCAAGCTGCTGCTCTGCACAGCTAAAATCCTGTTTTTATAACCGTGACATCATCTGACAAAATCACCAAACAAACTAGTTAAAAACAATAACTGTACCGTGATTTCGGCTACATTCAATTGTAAAATCATCACTTGGAGAGAAAGTTAGAAGCTACAGAATATTGGGGTGTTTTCACATGTAGTCCTTTTTAAATTAACAAAACGAACCAGTCCTGTCACTGTAAAGTGGACCAACAGAAATGAATTCTTTGTGTGTTTTGAAGATGACTCAGTACTAGTTCTCATTATGGTCTGCCTCAGCTCTCAGTCAATAGATTTTTATCAATCCTCCCAGTGCAACAGAAGGTGATCTGTCTGTGGTAGGGCTAAGATACAATTCAGCCAAAACAAAGGAAAGAAAACACAATGCTTTTCACAGATAAAGATATTTTTCCAGCACCTCCCTCTCAGGTATCACAATTCCTGATTGTTTAAAATGAGGTGGTCCAGCAACTCAAAAATTGTGTTCCCTAAACATGGAGGATGTAATGCTTTGTGTTGTCATAGATGACAGCAAGCTGAATGTCTTTAAGTTTTGAACTATAGGTGGAATAAAAAAGACATTTAAAGATGTCACCTTGGAGTGTGGGAAATTGGAAGGGGCATTTTGCACTGTTAAGTAATCAACAGATTAAATGATAATGAAAATAGCGGCCTTAGTATCTGGCACTCAGTTTTCCTCCTTTGCATGTGAAGTTGTGAGTGAGCCTTACATTGGAGTCGAGCAGATCAATGCTGTCTAGGCTCTTGCTGCGGTGAATGCGGCCTTTGATGCGACGCAGAGAGGGTTTACCCTGGCTCATGGGCAACGAGAGGGTGGAGGTGGCAGGCATTGCCATAGCACCAGCGCCACCAATAGCACCTATAGGCCCATCTGAACAACCGGGAGCACCTGAGGGGGATGTATCTCCATCTGGCGGGGTCACCCTGCAACAGAAAGACAAAGAAACAAAGGAGACATCAACATCGATTTGGGCAAAAAACCTTGACATCAAAAAACCACAGACACCCATTTCCACTGACAGAAAATCAGGAATCTTCATAGCAATGTAACTGTGTATACTAGGTTTCGCCTAATTCCTTACCCAGTCCCTTTCTGCAATCACATTACTGCAGAGAGCTGACGATGATCAGGGTAGTTAAAGCCGCACAAATCAACGTTTGTAAACAGCAGTGGCTGGTGAACATAGATGAGTATTTAGCAGCTAAACAGCAACATATTTCCCTCAGAAGTTGGTGGAGACCAAAACTGAGCTAAATCAATGTTCATGTTGCTGTGTGTCTGATGAATGTATTAATAACAACAACACATTTGACATATCAATTTTATAAGATAATAATATGTCAAAGTTGTGTTTACTCCTTGTTGAGCTGCTCACAAATTAGCCAAAAATAAAAATAAAAAAATCAATGTTTAAGTGCATGTAAATGTAATGGGTGTGACCTGTATGCTCCTGTTATTTTTCATTTAAAGTTTTATCCTGTTTTATGCTGCATTGAGTAACTGAATGCTCCATTTTCAGATGCACAGTAATGACACACCCAACAGTTTCACAGCCTGAATTGTTAGTGCAAACACATCTGAGACTTTCTGGTATGTTTCAAACTCTCGAATGTTTCTGATGTTGTATGGCTTGTGGGCTCAACAACGTGACATAAGCATTTCCATTTTCCATTAAATACCACACGGTTCACAATGACTATGTTTTCTCAAAAGACCAATCCACACTGTACACAGTGCACTGTGCCCATCTGAGGAAAAACATTAAGATGCCTGGAGGATTTAAGTGACATAACTTTTCTCTCACTGTCTTTACTTTTTAAAGGACATCCTCTCCTGTTGGCTGTAGTGGCATTCAGGCAAGTGTGAATAATTGGGCTGAATGTCAGTGGGTAGCCTGCAAATGGAGACTAGGTATGGAGCATCCACTTGTCTTCTATTTTTAAGCCACAATGAAACTGCTTTGCTTCTAACATGCATGGCTGAAAACGGGAGTGATTTCCAGAGTAATTTAAGAGATCATTTTCAACCTCATAAACTTATTTCAAAATTCTGCAAAAGGAGAAATGTTTATAACCGTATGTTCATGTGGTTTAAAGACTGGCAGACAAGAACTGTCTTTCATTGTGCATTGAATGTACGCAAAATCATCTTCTCCGACAAACTCAATGTAGCAAGTTAGAACATTTCAACATCTCTCATTTGGTGCTGGGAAATTGTGACATTTGTGCAATTGTTCACAACTCTGTGATATTTAGTAAAGAAAATGATTGGTTGGACAATCAAGAAAAGTATACACAGATTAATCGTCCATGGAAATAATCATTGGTTGCAGCCTTATAACAACCTCAACTCTGCAGTGCATTCATACATAATAGCATGAAGCCTTTGAAAGAGAAGATGGACTATTTGTTGTACTTGAGATGTATCATAATGACAAGTCATCAGTCAGTTCAAAGCCTAGTAGAAAATATTAGATGGTGTTAGTTGACGACACATGACAGTCTCCAGGAAAAAAAATGCACCTACAGACAGCCTGTCAGTCGGTCTGAGCACAAAGAAGGCTGGAACACATTCACATGATCGGATTCACTAAAAGATGTTCAAGCTAGTATTTTCATAAAATAATTTTTAATATAATAATTTCAAAAATACTTCCACCAGAAAGCTGGAAAACCCAGGCTGTAAAAACTATGGATATGCTGTATTCAATATGTGACTTTTACAAAAACAAACAAAGGCAGCACTACCATACTGAAATGTATTTATCATTGCTGTGTACTATCCAATCCCTCTAAATGATCTTTTACAAAGAGTGTGATCATTTGCACATCATTTACACACATAACTGAATGTCACAACACATAAACCAGGTGAAGTTTTGCTATATTGAAATTAGTCATTTATTTTATATACTTCAAGGCTGACTTTCCTTCCCGTCTCCACCAATAAACAAGGTTCAGCCAGTCACAACAGCAAAATGGCAACGTAACAATGATGACAGATCACCTTACTGTTTATCTCTGGCAGCAGCCAGTGCTCTTTGATAAAGTCACTCAGACCCAGTTAGCAATAAAATGCAAACACGTTTTTGTAAGTGGAGCCATAAAGGTGGACAGGTGCTGGCTCTGTGTATGGAATAATCTCTCCTCTGTCCACTGACACATCAAGGTGCCATAATAGGCATGGGTTGATAGAATGGGCATTTCCAAAATATAATCATCATCATCATCTGGTCATTTTTGTCTCTTTTATTTGTGACATGCTGTATATTAAAAGGTGTTAATGATCACAATGTTGTTTCATTTGGTTCCAAAGAAAGACTCTTCTGAAGCAATGACCTGTAGTAAGTGTAGGTAAGTGTGGAGTGCTTAAGAAACATTGCTGCAATACAATAATGCTGACTACCTGTAGCTGATCACTTGTTCCAGCATTGTCACAGCATGTATGGTAAGCACTTTCCACCTGCATTTAGACCTAAAGCTCTGTCAATACATGTTGCCTTTGTTCTTATGTTTAGTGTAGGATATGGATGTGTCCATTGACAGAAGGTTCAATGGAGACAGTGTTTCAATCACGACCTCACTACTTCAAAACAACAGACAGAAACCTGAGGGCAAACTTTCAGTATGTTTTACTGTACTGAATGTGTGCCTGTTTTTCACATTCCCCAATCCTTCTTCTGCAGCTACAACTCTGTGTTGATGTGAAAAAGTAAGAAAACTCGAAGCAGTTCAGCAGCAGCTCAGTGTGTCTTGTATGAGAGCTGCACAGTGTCTCGGCAGAATACTTCACACTTACAAAAAATAGACTGTAGACCTGTTTTGTATCTGCTTTGATTCATACCAAACAGTTTAATTCATAATAAACACATGCATGCTGATTTACTACCTTGCTGTTCCCATGGAAAAATTCTGAGCTAATGAAAGCAGTAGGTACTGTACCCGGTTGTGCCCCTGCTCCTCTTAAAGGAGAAGAAAAGTACCATGACAGATCATGCTAACTCCCTAATGTAGCATTACTCTTACTTTCCTTAAATTCTAATTAAACAGAACCAAAATATTATATTTATATTTTTGTATATGTTAAAAAACTGTGAAAGTTGAAAACATACATTTTATTCTGAGCAACACTTAATTGGTTTCTGTACATAAAGTTATTATAAAATAAAAATAACATCCATTAATATCCGTCCTCTGTGGATCATGAGAGTCTTCACAAAATTTCACCGCAATTCATCAAACAGATTTTTAAACGCTAATTGATTTGCATTTCCTTATACAATACTCACTTACAGTCCAAGAGTAAAAGTACTCTAGGTAGTTAGCCCCTTCAGTCCCTGTCCTCTACTGGACCTGTGACCAGTGCATTTGTGTATTTACAACTTACACATAATCTAGAGGAGCCCAGTCACAATAATCCCAGTCAAGTTGCTTTTACACGGGGACTCCATTCACACATCCAGAAAGAGTTTTTGCGGCTCTGTGGGTTTTAACAACACTGTTTCTAAAAATGAGGAGTGCTGACATGGACTCTATCTGTGTGGCTTAAGGTCAGGGGTGCGGGGGGTGGGCCGCAAAAAAAGATGATATCACTGGAGAGAAACACAGAGACATGGATTATTTGGCTCCAGGACTTTATACATCACTGCTCCCATGACACTGTGTTTTATGATAAGGAATGACTGTGTCTTGTAATGTAACCTTTTTTTTTTTTTTTTGTATGATAGTGGAGGATCGTGCATACATTTGGCTGAAAAATATACTGATATTGTCTGATAAATGTGGCTTCTTTAGGATCAAAGCAAAGATGAATTGGTTCAGAACTGCTAAAGAATATCCTTGAATAACGTATGCAAAAACAGGTGTATTTGTCTATAGTTTTACATTTAAGTAATTTCTTCAAAAGAATGGTTTTTATGATCCAGTACAGATTTGATTAGAATAAACTGATTTAGCTTTGCACTCAACATTTTCAGACTCAGGGTACAGTTTAAAACAAATGTTATAAATCAATACAGCGGAACCAGACATTGTGTTTTTAATTCCATGTGTTCTTCTTCCTCGTAAAATCATTACCCACAATTCAATTTGAGCCCTGGCAGTTTGGGCAAAGATTCAACTGTTATTCTGGTGGTGGCTGATGTAGCGCCAAGGTGCTAACCTCATGTAGAGATCAGGAGCAGGCTTTCTTTCTAACTGCACACACCCAGATTTCTTTCACTTTCAAACTTGTAGTCTTCAGACCCAACTGATGCTGACTCAAGTGATGTCATTTGAGGAATTTCATCATATTTGGCACAGCTCCCGCTGGAGCCACAAAAGGCTTTTTTTCTATATGCAGTAGTGCTCCCCAAGACCTGTTAACAGACTTTGGCCCCTGTTGAGATGACCATTTCTTAAAATCCCTTTTCTTTCTCTGTATTTCAAAGTTTATACACTATACTCAAAACTCAAACTTACACCAGATATGATATGAGCCACCTACATGTGAAAAAAGAACAGAAGCTGAGAGAGTTTTGATGATCTACAGTCTGATCCAGACAAGTAGTATAAACATCAGGGTGCAAATATTAAAACTATACAGAAAACCAGAAGGAGCAGAAGCATGACTGCTCACTCGCTGCCAACCAATGAATGATTTATCATCAGTGATGCTGCAGGATTTTAGGAAGATATATTGAGCCACGCAGGCCAGTGGATTAGACAGAATATGGCTGTCTGTGCAGACAGACGTTAGTTTCACTTTTCACTGCCTCTGGAGAAATACGGAGAAATTCACAAACAGGCTGAGGCGCACTCACAACACGTACCCAAAGTGACCCCTTCAGTACAAACAACAGACAATGTCAGCATCTTATACCAAAAATAAAAAAATAACAAGAAACATTAGGCAACGACTGCAGAGGTGAAGTTTATGAATATTACATGAGACTTCAGCCCAAAATAGAGAATCTCCCTCCTGCCCTGGATTTAAGAGGTCACTGGCAAAGCTTTACAGATTACCTCATCCCAGAATCCCAGCAATGTGTAAATGTTGTAGCCTAATTTTAGAAAAATCATTAGTTGATGCATTGGTTCATCTATCAGCAGAACAGTATGTTCTTCAATTACAATATGGTTATATACAAAATATTATTAAATTACAGTAGAAAAAAATAACAGAAATTTATTGCAGAACATCATTTAAAGATTATGAAAGTTCATTTTGGTTGGAAACAGCAGCTGACAAAACAATCTCAATACAGCATTCATTCAGTAGCTGTTCTGGAGTCCTCAGTCATATCACATGAACTTCAACAGCGGTTGCAGTGTGCCAAGTTAACGGAGAAGTGTAGATTTTTTTAATTTTCATTTTTTTATCTGAGAACTATTAAGGACCTAATAGCTGATATCCAAATGATGATGATCATGTGACATGGTGACATGATCATGGTCATATGACACAGTAGAGGAGACTGATGTACAGACACGGTTAGTTTGCTGTCTTGCTGCTTTTCATGGCTGTCAACAAAACTTTCAACCCAAACAGGGAAGTGAAGAGAGAGAGAGAGAGAGAGAGAGAGAGAGAGAGAGCCAGAGAGAGAGAGAGAGAGAGAGAGAGAGAGAGCGAGAGAGAGAGAGCACTGCAAGCCATAAACAGCTGTTTCAACACATCTCTCTTGATTTTGAGTGAATATTGTGAATTCTCTGATTGTAAAATGTAAATAATTAAGGTTTTGTAGGTTTTGTTTGTGACGACAAGTCTATTTAGTTTTACAATAAAAACCATATATTTGTCATCACTAAGTGTATCTGAGAAAGAGTGAGAGTGGGTGGTGAGCTTTTGCGAGCCTGTAGTCACAAGTTTAACTAGCTTGTTCAGGGTAGGGGTTGGGTGGGGAGGCTACCAGGCTCAGAGGTATTATGTTATGACAGATCTTCAGATGGATAGCACTTTGCAGAACAATTGCTTCCGCTTAGTGAGGACTACGGGGACAGAAGCAGGTGTGTCTCATCCCCATCTTGACACCTCTACCTAAGCAGCAAGGCTCCCAGTGTCACACACACAAATAGAAATACACACACACACACACCAGAGATATGATCATTCTCACAAATTTCCAGTCCCATTCTCCTCTATGCAGGTGTCTGTTACAACTAGAAAATGTCATAGTATGCTTTATCTTCAGCGGCTTTTTATATCAAGGTCCAATAACACTGGACTGTGCTCTGACCAAAAGAGTCCCGATGAGATTCCTTTCCATCCTGGGATTTGCCTTTGTTCATATCGTTCAGCTCATCAGGGGACAGTGGTGCATCCAAAATAGCTCTGCTGACTTTTCCTCTTTCCATTTATATTCCTACACCTTTTCAAGAATGCTTTTACCCAGCTACTGTGTTAGTCATTTATTTTACTTTCCATATAAACCCACACACTTGCCAGGGCCTCTATCACACAGGTGGGGGAAAAAAAAAGTTATAACAAGAAGATGAAGAAGTAGAAACTAAAGGAGACAGGTGAACAAAGCATGAAGGAGTGTGGTGCTCAAGGGCAGAGGTGGAAGAAAAGAAGCCGAACGAAACAAGGAGAAAGACCATAATGCAAAGGGACAAAGGACAGAGGGACACTGTCAGTGTATGGCTTAGAGGTCGCCCCGACTGCTTCGTAATGCTTGACTGTTCAGCCGGAAGTGATGGCAGCTGATGAACATGCATCATTCTGCTAAAGGGCCCCCCTCCTACTTCAGGGGACAAGTGGTGACAAGAGGTGCATGACACATCCTGCTTGATCTAGATAACCTCACTGACCCTCCCCAACAGAAGAATGAAACAAATGACTAATATGCTGGCTGGCTAAAAACATCCTTGAAACAGTCTGAGGGGAAAGCAAAGAAAACAAAGAAACCCATTTCAAAGGCTGTTATTTACAAGCTGAAGTCTGTAAACCTTTTTAAAGCCACCTGGGCAGAAGAGGAGCAGAAAGAATCTGTGGCAGGATCAAGACTGTGATTAGGCCAGACAGACCTGACAGATGGACAGACCAGATTAGGCATATAGACATGCATCAAACAAGACGGCACAACGGTCATGCTGTCTGACCCCTGCAGAGAGCAGAGTATCAGGCAGGTCAACAAACGCTAATGCTCCCATACATGCATAGTAGACATCAACACAAACACAAACACAGTAAACCTCAGAGCACATCAAACATTTATTGTATGAGCAGATCTGCTGTGAAGACAAGCTAGGCTAAAAGCAGAAGTGGAAAGTAGCTTGACTTGCTGCCCTAAACACTGAATACTGTACTTGATGCCACCAATTGTAAGCATCGTAAGCAGTTTTAAACAGTTTGCTTGGGGGTTTTTGCAGATAACCACCCATTACCAAACACAGGAAGAGGTGTCAGCAGTAATGAACTTCAAGCATATACTTCACATTTGCTTTAATGCAAATGAAATGTGGCAACAAAAAATGATTGCCGTGTATTCTCTTGGCTTCATAGCTTCAACTAAGCTGGCTGAGAAGCAAAGGGATAGATTGTTGTAAATAATAACCAATCAGAAATAGGAGCTGTCTGAGGTCATTATGGTCCTTGTACAGTGAAAGTGACAGTTGTGTTTATGTTCTTGGCAAGAGGTCAAGCACATTCCCGGTGGGTGTTGGCCTCCGCCAGGTTTGTCCCTTGTCAACAATCCTGATTGTGATTTTCATGGACAGGATTTCGAGGCACAGGCGGGAGGAGGAATATATCCAGTTTGGGGCCCTCAGATGTCCTCTCTTCTATTTGCAGATGATGTGGTACTGTTGGCTTCATTAGACCCTGACCGTCAGCATGGACTGGGGAGGTTTGCAGTAGGGTGTGAAGCAGGTGGGATGAGGGTCAGCACCTCCAAGTCTGAGGCCATGGTTCTCTGCCGGAAAACGATGGATTGCTCCCTTTGGGTTGGGACAGAGTTTCTGCCCCAAGTGAGGGAGTTTATTTATCTTGGGATCTTGTTCACGAGTGAGGATAGGATGGAGCAGGAGATTGCTGAGCCCCAAGGCGAAGCTCTCAATTGACCAGTTGGTCTTTGTTCCGACCCTCAACTATGGTCACGGACTTTGGGTGGATTGAAAAAATGATACAAGCAGCTGAATCCGCAGGGAGGCTGGGCTCAGACGTAGAGATAGGGTAAAGAGCTCTGACATCTAGGGGGAGCTCAGAGTAGTGCTGCTGTTCCTTCACACTGAGAGAAGCAGGTTGGGCATTTGGTTATGATGCCTCCTGGGCGCCTTCCATTGGAGATCTTCCAGGCCCTGGGGTAGACCCAGAACATGCTAAAAAGACTATATATAAGACCCAGCCTGGGAACGCCTCAAAATGTTCCTGGGGAGAGGGATGTCTGGATTATTTTGCCTGACCTGCTGTCACAGCGCCCAGACCCCAGTTTTCATTACTTTGGTGAAAAGGAAGAATTTTTATAAGAATACGGTAAACTACGCAGAGGCATAAAACTTCCTTACTCTGAGCCACTACTGTATAGGTAATCTATGACAGTGGTCCACTTAAATTTGATGTTATGTCATTATTATCATTTAGTTGTGTGGCTGTACTTTTCTACACAAGAAACTACCTTTTTTTAATCTTATCCTGCTCAAAGCATCCATGTTTTCTTATTATTGTTTTTTGGGGTTGATTTTCCAACAACATAGCAATGCTTTTGGTAACTAACTCCTAAATCTTACATGGAAGATGGAAAACCAATCTAATGTCTAATCATGTTAAATAATGGTCAGCAATAATACGTGTTGTATTGTTAATGCACTTAAACTTTAAGGTATTGTAATCTATTCTGATGTGCTAATGATTTTGCAACATTGTATAGTCATCAATTATTTGATTGGTTATTCAGTTTAAATCTCATTGGGACAGAAGACATATCAACCTATTTCCCTGACAGTATCAGCCACTCCTTAATATATTTCAGACATCCTTTACTACACTACAGTGCAATGCTGTTACATTGTAATAATGTTGAGAAAAACAAAAAGCCTCAATTATGCAACATTAACGGTGAAAAACAGATGTAAATCTCCAAAGCAGAGGAACAAAAGGAAAGGAATAAACTGATGATTTGACTGAAAGATTTCTCTCAGACAAAAGTGGGACCCCTCTGCTGTGTCCTTCTCTATTTCTGGGACGGCAGTGATGGATCCCATCTTGTCAGCCTCCTGTGAGGCATCGTGACAGTCGAGAGTCACCAGAGGCCGTGAACGTGAGACACACAGATTCTAAAAGTCATTGCTGCTCCGCATCTGACTCTGACCGGAGACGATGAGTCTCTGATAGGCCTCTGTTATCATCACTGCCGCCAACAGGCTCTTTAAGCAACCATTACCAGACCCATAGTTAGGCTCAACATTACATGGATCCAGAAATGTCCTGTCTTAGAACTGCCTCAAGCAGGATGCAGCTGGAGTTTTAGCACAGAACAAAACATCTTGAATAGAGGAACCATACATTTCGAATGAGCCGTAAGAAGAGAGTGCAGATAGTTGTTTGGTACATGCCTTACAAACCAAATATGTTTGGATATCATTTCAAATACTTCAATACTTTAAAACTTGAGTTTTGGTAACAATGCCAAACCTACATTTCATTTAAATCCATACTTAATCTCACCTAGCATTTGATGCCAACTGTGAATACGTGACTCCACATATTTTTGATACTTTTATGGACTGACCAAATTGGTTTGATACAATCGAGGACTGAAATACCCTGACACTCGATACCCAATTTCAATACCTAAGGAGTAAATGAGTAAAAAGCATGCAGCACGCTTGCCAAGTGTGTGTAAAAATAAAGTAAATCTAAAATTTGTATGGTAATGTGAATTGTAATTTTCTTTTTGTTAAAATGGACTTGATAAAATTGGTATCATTACTGTAACTTACTGTCAAGTAGAGCTGGGTGATACGATGAATATGGTAGGTGTATATTTTTTTGCCAACTTAAATCAACAACATGATTCCCTCCATATGTCTGTCATCAAAAACAAAGCTTAAGTTGTACAGAATATAAAATGCGAGTATAAATTGTTTTAGCATTGAACTTTAGACACTGAAAAGAGCAAATACTGTAGAAAAAGTTATTTTTTTCACCCCAGTTATTTGAAAATCATCACAAAAGGGCCTATCCCACAGACAAACAAACACACAGGCACACTCCCACTAGTACAGATACCCACACACACCCACACCAACAAACACATCAACATAAACCACAGGATGCTCAGAGAGCGGGTGGGGGTAAAGGGGTGAGCCACGAGTCAATAAACCCTGTGTAATCTGTTCCCTTTAGTGGCATAAACCATCTGAGAGGAGATTACAACCGTTCTGCCAAAGTAAGAACATGCGAGTTCCTAATGGACAGAAACACTGAATACAAACACAAACACACACACATACAAACACACACACATGCACACGTGTGCAACTTCGCATGTACTCTACAAAGAACTGTGGAGAGTAAGTGTAGTGTGTTCCAAGACTCTAACAAAGTCATGACTCATGTTTTTAAGATCAGACTTCATGACTCTGATACAAAAAGGCTTTTTTGACTTTAGGGAGAGAGAGACAGAGATACTAAGGAGAAAAAAGAGAGTTTTTTTCTACATGTTTTTCAGAAAAGTACTGATTATCATGACAGACCCACCCTGGACTTGGGCTCCTGCTGAGGTAACTAATGCGCAGCATTGTCAGTTTGTGTGAGATTACGCATCATGGCCTCCACGAGTGGAACTGGAAGAGTGGAGGGGGTCGGGTAGGAGTTGCTGAATGTGTGTGTGTCGTGTATGTTTGTATGTGTTCCTCTGAAGAACTGGGAGGGAGGATGTGTAGACAGGCAAATCAGAGGGGCTGCTTCATGTGTGTGTATGTGTTTGAGGGAAGAAGGGACGCTGACTTTATGCATCATTAAACAGGCAGACTGAGAACACCAGGCGGAGCTGTCACTGTGGAGGGGAGCAGAGTAGACATCTGGCACACAATACAGGACGATACACCCACATGTTAGGAAGACCTGCGACCGGTTTAAACCCACGTCATCAAGAGCTAATTATTATTTATGGATCATCTCAAACTAATTACAGTGCAGTGGTTATTACAGACATTTTGTATGATAGTTTGTTTTTCAAGTTACGTTCATTGCAAAGTGGTGGATTTACAAGAAACAAAAACCCTACACTGCCCACTGATCACCGCTGTCTGCACAAACTTCACCACCTGCAACTGGCTAACAAAATCTTGCACTTTTTACACGTGGCCTTAAGGTGCATGTTTTCAGTTTCAACTTTTACATTATTTCCACCTTAATGGAGCAATTATGACTTGGTAAGTAAGTGAATGAGCTCCTAAAATGCACAAGTATCTACAAAGGTTGTTGTTGCTTTTCACATCATTTAAATGCCATTCTCATTACCTCAGAAACATTATGGCAATGCATATGGTAAATGCATTTTGTACTGACATATCATATCTTTAAAGCACTTGGTTTCCACCTTTCAACTTTGCTGAACTTTGATTATGACATAGGTGGTTATCGCGTTTATCTACAGAAACTATTAATTATCATTCGTCTTGCGTCATCACCCATATAAAAATACATAAACAGTAGTGGAATCAATGACTCCAAGTTCATATTTTCATGATTGTTTATTGCATTGTCAATGCAATAAACAGCTCTTTAAACATGATGGATGGAAAATCATGAAACCATCTGGAGCACAACCCCCTCCTCATCTATACTCTTTAAGGCGCAATCACACCCTTTCTCTTTGTGTTTTGTGTTGCTATAAAAACCTGACCATATATGGATGGATGAACAGATGAACAGATGGGTGGATGAAAATAAAATTAATTATGTTGCTTCAGCATTTATCTGTTAGATTGCTACTTCTATTAGCTCAAACACGGCCTCACATCTGGATATGAACTTATAGTAGAAGTAAACCTAACTAAACATCACTGATTAGTACCTCATTCTGAGTATTCAGAGCAGCTGAGTTACTTGTGTGCATGCAAACCTCCTGATTCTGAGACTCTACTTCACACTGAATAAACACAGATATGGCATGCGAGTGAATGCATGGGGTGACTCCATGAAACACACACTGCAGGCACACGCTGGCTCAGCTTCCCTTCGTTAAAGTGGCTGTCGGAGGCAATACAGTAATCCTGTTTTAATGGCCATGCCCCTTCCCCCACCATGATGTGATGGCCCCAGACGTACCGCCGCGCCTCTCTTAAGGGAGAAGTGTCAAAACCAAGTCACCACAGTGTCCTTTGCAACACATTTGACAGCAGTCACATGAGCTAAGAGGAGAAAACCTATCCTTTTCCCCTGTGTGATGACTTCTGATTCAGTCATGTGCGTTACTACAGGAGACCGCATGCAAAGTTATAAAGCCATTTGTTCCTATATTTAGGATGAACTCCCCGGGAACCAGTTTGGACATCCACTGAAATAAACCAGTGTTTGTTTTCTCACTGTAAAGTAATGCCAATTCTGGAAGGATTAATCCTCATGCTTAATGTTATCTATGTGGATTACAGAAGAAGAACTGAATGTGCCCATTGTAATGAGAGCCTATAATTAGACTGAACGCATCTCGGCTTTGTCATGTTTTTTTTGATTTTCCTTTTCTTTATTAATGAGGCTCCTAATATCAATTAGCAAAAGACACAGACTTACAGTTTACCATAATATGACCTATGGTGTGATGATAACACAGTGTGGAACAACAGCCTCTATTATGTTGTCAAAAGTCAAATAAGGTTACATTAATATCAATCTGTTGTACCCAAGTTTCAACCAACTAATTTACAAAATGTACAACTGGTCAATTGTCTGACATAAAATGAATTAATTAAAACGGCACAATTTTGAGTTACAAGACATCATTCAGAGATTTACAACATGATAATGCCAAATATTTTCTGTTCACAGCTTCTTGAATGTAAGGAATTTCTGTTGAAGGAGCCACAACTAACAGTTATTTTCATTATTCATTGAACTGACCAGTATTTCTCAATAAACTGACTTGTTGTCTGGTCCATAAAAAGTCACAAAATAGAGAAAATTGTCCATCACACGTTTCCAAAGCTCAAGATGACATCTTCAGACATCTTGTTTTGTTTTATCAACAGTCCAAACCCCCCTAATATTCACTTGACTATCACATAAGCATAGAAAAGCAGTACATCCTCACATTGGAAAAGCTAGAGTCATACATTGCTCAGCATTTTTGCTTTAAAATATGAATATGTATAAATGGTTAACTGATTACTAAACAATTTCCTAATTAATTTCTATTGACAAATCAATCAATTGGGTTTACATCAGTGTGGAATTAATATCTTTGGATTTTAATCTGTTCTCGTACAAAGCAAACATTTTGAAGATGTCACCTTGGATTCTGGGAACATGTGATGGCTATTTTTTTTTACGTATTTGGTGCATTGCATGCTTCATTAGATTGTCAACATTAGAGAGATGCTACAAATGTGGGGACAGAGAGATGGCAATGACATGCAAGAAAGGTCCTGTGGTTAACAGTCGGCCACTTAAACCCCACCAGGATGCTGGGTGATGGCTAATGTTCACTATTTTCTGTTATATTTTAAGGACCAAATGATTTACAGATTAACCTAAAAATAATCAACAGTTTAATTTATATCAAAAATAACACTTGTCTGCAGCCTCATGATGCAGTGCAACCATTAAAGAAAGAGAAACTGATGCTATCAGATGTTTCCAAAAGCTAAAAAGTGAAATCATGTTGGCAGCCTGTAGAGAGCTGGTATGTTTAGTGGATGCAGCTGGTTGCATAGTGAAAATTTATAGATGCATTCAGAGCGAAAGACTTTGATGGTGGAAAGATATGTAAACACAGAGATGTACACAGCCAATGACAGTCAACCACTTAGCATAACTCCTGCTCATTGTGATCTAAACGCAGACGGCATGAGGCTACTGAATAAGTGATGAGAGTGGAGAAATCAGCCGACATTTTTTTTTTTTTTTCCCACTACATCAGATCACAGAAATAGATCTGAGAGCAGAGACTTGCGGGGAAAATACAAATCAACCAAAATACTCTCAAAAGCTTCAAATGAACAACCGCTAAAAAAAAAAATTAAATAAAAAAAAAAAAAAAAAAAAAAAAAGGCTTGAAGGAAAGAAAACACGGAGCGCCCGCAGGTGCAACTGAAATCATTTCAAAGCAGAATGTGTCGGACGGCGCTCAGCATTGTTTTGTACTGCTGCTGTGGATACACCTGCTCTGTGGGCTATTGTCCGCCTCTGCGACCGCTGCATGTGAAACTCAGGCACAACAGCGGATCACAACAAACAGGGTCCACCAGGCGAAGCGCAGACAAACAGCGGGGACGGCGCACACGCACTCACACGCACAGTGCACGGCTACACAGAAAAGCCACTGAACCGTACCACTGAACCCCCCCCCCCCCCCCTCACTTGTCCCTGGCTGCATGCCTGCTGTGTGTGGACATCACCGGTGTGAATATGAAACAGTTGTCTGAAGGCAAAGAGAGATGGAGGCAGCCGACTTCCGCCAACAGCTGCTCAGCCTCAACTTCACACGGGAGACCCGGGCAAAGGCGGAGAGAGAGAGAGAGAGAGAGAGAGAGAGAGAGAGATGGGGGGGTGGGGGTGTTTTTTTTTTTTTTTTCATGACAGCAAAGCTAAGAGGCTAATTTCTAAAGCTGTTTCCCCAACACAGGAAAGGACGACGCTACCTCTGCCACTCTTTCCACGCACCCACCAACACACGCTCCCATCCAAGCGCGCACATCCTCCTCCTCCTCCTCTTCCTCCTCTTCCTCCATACTCACCACAGCTGTCTCTTCGTGGGGAGGCAGTCTTTGTTGGAGGCTGTCACTCCCATGGCCATCTGCATCACCGTGATATATTTCTGGTACTTCATTTTGTCCTCCTTTACTACTACCACTACTACTACTACTACTACTACTACCACCACCACCTCTGCTGCTGCTGCTAGCTTCTACTTCTACTTCTACTTCTACTTCTTCTAGGAATCCGTGCGCCACGAAAGCGGCACAGGTGAGAGTGCATTCAAATGTCTGTTATTGTCCCCCGGCATCCGCGGCTTCTTCGCTGTCAAAAACGCCATTTCCACGTCTGGAGGACTGTTGACAGGGAAAACGTTCCCCGAAGAAGAGCTCAACGAAAGGTACCACGCCGCCGCGACCCATGTCTGCGCTGACTCTCTAATCTCATTAGAGCTCAGAATAGATTGGCTAATCCATTCAATTTTAGTCAGGACCGGGTCATTGTTCTGTGCTTCGCTTGTTCGTCTCTTTTTTTTTTTTTTGTTTGTTTTTTTTTTTTGATTTGTTTTGTTTTTCTTTGTTTTGTTTTTTTTTTTTTCAAAAGAAAGAGACAAACAGTCAGAGAGAGGATGCAGCGGCGGTGGCACCCAAACGTCTGGTAGGAAAGAGAGTGCGCCTGTGAGAGAGAGAGAGAGAGAGAGAGGGAGGGAGTGGGTGAGAGGAGGAGGAGGAGGAGGAGGGGAGGGGGGAGGAGAGAGGGAGCCATGCAATGGCTTAAGAGAGGGGGGAACCTAACTGATGCTGAGTGTATTGTGCAATCGGAGGCAGAGGCGTCGCTCTATGGTGAAATGTTCTCAGAGATTGGTCCATGAGGCAAGAATTAAAACATCAGGGTTGGGCTATTAGAAAACAGTAAATGAGCTAAAACTGGAGTTCAGAGAGGAAGTGGGGGGTGGGGGTGGGACACACAACAGGTAAATAAAAAGAGAGAATTTTAATGCCACTTATAAGGTTTGGATAAACTCAAAGATATATGAAAGATATATCATGGCACAGATGGCACAGTTTGGTCCTTTTGGTACTCCTCAGAGATGTGACTCTGAAGTTTGAAAAGCAGCAACATAAAGTCTCCACAGATTGATGTTTGATGTACCATACTGTATTTCTGTGCTTGTGATCTAAATTGCTTTGACCTTTCTGAACAGTTTATTCACTGCTCATAATTTCCAACACTGTAAGTCACATATGTCACATTTTCACTAATGCTTTTTATTATCATATATACATCACACCTGTTTTTATTTATTCCAGTTACTTATTTAAAAATGTATACACATTTTATGTTGTTGTGTGCCGTCGTGGTATATTAAATACTACTGCATGTTTTAGAACTAGATCAATAAAACAGCTATTTGAGGTTGTGTAGAAATTGTGTCAGTTTGTCCAGCAGAGAGCACTGTTAGGTGTTTTTTTTTTGTTTTTTTTTACCAACTGTAAAATATTCTGCTCAGTAAGTGTGGTCACAATTAGAAATAAATAAATTTAACAGACTTTTACTCAAAATTCTGTATCAGTGTGATTATGTATTTTCTTCACTATGTTTATCACGTGCAAAAATGTCCTTCAGGATCAGTAAAGATATATCACGTTATCTTTTCTTATCTTATTTAAGAACAACAGGGTTGTTTTCATCTCCTGTAACTACTGACCTTGATGCTTAAATCTCAATCTCCTTAAGTAGCCACACAGTCCTGCTCTGCAGGTTTGACCGAATAAGGAGGCGAGTCAACATGATCTCATTGGCGGCTCAGTGAAACTGAGCCGTGCAAAGCTAATTAAGGACAAAAGTAACAGTAAAAGTAACAGTAAAAACAATCAAATTCATTTATCCTGTTCATTTCATTTCAGTATGCTTAATAATTATACACAGTATAAATAAATTAAATGTTTACTAGCTTTCAATAACAAGATTGGACAATATTACGCGTACTTAGTGGTGCAACTCTCTATTATTCTACTGTTTTCAGACCTCTATGATAACATGTGTTTTATTCTTTTTCATGTGTGTTATCTCTTGCTGCCAACCCACAGAGTAACTTGAGGTTCAGGTTACCTTTACTCACCCTTTAGGGGCTGATAGTTTACAGAGTCTTTGCAGATGCTAATCAATTCAGTGATTGATTCGGTATCAAATTTAAATACCCAGTAAACATGAGTCTTGAGTGAGCCCTCAAGGACGAGGGGGACATCAGAGGGGTCCATGAGCACAAGATCGAAGTTACAGTGAGTCCCTCTGTGCTGGTATGTCTGGTATGTTTATGTCCGTATGCTTTCTTTAAAACCGTGGTGTAATTAGGAGGAGTGTGATGTAACCATGAAGACTGATCACAGACTCCTTCTGTATAAACCCCTTGGGTAGGACCATTAACCTTTAAACAAGTTGGCAGGGACGCTGGACAGCATCACACTTTTTTTACAATGAAACCACACCATGAGGTGAGACAGCACATCTCTGTCACTGTATTTACATATTTGTTCAGACTAATAAACAGAATGAAGGAAGGGAGAACTGCAATGTATAAACCATAGTCCTCTTGAGATGGCCCATGCACCGGAAAAAGTAAATCTAGATATAAACTATCAGGAATGAATAACACCCAAAATAAAATTGCCAAGGAGAAACGTCAGACAGCGAGTGCAGACGCAGGTAACTCTTGTTGGATGGAGCAAGCTGGTGAGCAGC
This sequence comes from Trachinotus anak, assembly GCF_046630095.1. NCBI lineage: Eukaryota > Metazoa > Chordata > Actinopteri > Carangiformes > Carangidae > Trachinotus > Trachinotus anak. The sequence goes on along the minus strand of NW_027273862.1, from coordinate 18,254,940 downwards.
TGGTGGGGAAGGTCAGTGGGAAACTGCTGTTATCAGCACTGCTTGATATTGGCAGACATGAAAACAACAGAAAATTCACCCCCCCCCAAAAAAAGATCTCAACACAGTCCACCTCGCCTTTTCTCCAACTCCTCTGATGTGTGTTTACAGTTCTCGGGCTTGGAAAGAGGATTAAGTAAACACACGCACATACACCAGTGGCTTGAAGGAGGGTGAGGTCACTACAGCAGTGATATGGTTTTAAGCCAGAAGGACAGTAGAGTCTCTGTGTGACGCACAGTCCACAGCAGACTGTCAATATTCTTTTTAATCTCTGGTAAAAAACAAAATTTGGTGATACTGACTTGCAAATGGCCTCAATTAGCCCAAATACTTTAAACAGATTCTCTGTGTCTCTGAAATTACATACTATTACTGTATAAGTGCTCAGTGTGCAGCATGTAGCCCACCTCTTCTGTGTTTAATTTGCAAGCCTCAAACTGAAGAACGTAAGTGGTTCAGTTATTTGTCATTTGGACATTTCCTTGATGGCCACAAGCAAAAACTTTACACGTTTGCTTAATAAAGCTACACCAGAGTCTATTTCATCATATTTATAGTCACAGATATAAATGGCTAACTTGCCCAAAACCCAGCTGTCACATCTGTGATGTTACGGTGGGTTAGGGAGAGATGGAGAAGAATACTGGATTGGTTTAAGAGTGAGATTTCCCTCAGGAGCAGCAACCATCCAAATGTGTTGATCCCCCCTCACCATAAATTACACTATCCCCTGGCCCCTGGCCACGATTAATCACATGACCACAGCAGCCAGATTAAATCTGTAGCCTTGGACTGGTCTCCTGTCTCACTCTCGCTCTGCTTCTCTTTCATGCACAAGGCATACATAAAATCAACAAGCACACAGCAAGAGCACATACAGGGACATCATCAGCTGAGCATATAGTAGCATACACACACAGCGTACTCCTTCTGTGTCAGCCCAGAAATTAGTCACCGAGTGGCCGGTGTGTGTCATTGTCCACCTGTTATCTGTCATAGTACAGTTACCACTACCCATCCTGCACCACGTCTGCAGGCTACAGCTTTCAGCCAGTGCCATGTGGATGCTATATGCATCCTGTAACTCAACACTCTACTGCAGAGCTTTGATTTCTCACTGCCAGACCTACATCTCCACGGTGACACTGGCTCTGGGCTTGGCTGAGGTGGCCCTGACACATGAATGAAAATCATCATTAGTTGCAGCCCTACTTTCATATGGTCATTGATATTTGATATGACAACCATATAGCCTGAAAAAAAACTCTTTGCACAAATATGAAAGTAGGATTCCCAGTTCGACCTAAACCACTTGCTATGATTTGCCTCTTACTACTATTATATCTGTTCTGCTCTGTGAAAGCAAAACGTTCAAAATCATAAACACATAAAATACAAAAACTGCTCACACACCATGAAGAATGGTTTATCTACATGAAGCTTGCTAGTGTTACTAAAATGGGATTCTGAAGTAAATAATATGAGCAGCGGCAGAATATGACTATGGAGGGCATCCTTTTTTTAATTTGGATTGTAAATGTTGAGCTAAAATTAGACCTAAGATGGCACTGGGTCCATTTCAAAACTGATCTGAAATGCAAGACAATCTAATAATGGTATAATATTGTAGTGGTATAATGCTGCACTGTAATAGGGGGTTATTATAGCAGCTGTGGTTACTTTTATTTATTTCATTTATTTATCTAACAACACAGATAAAAACAGTTGTAACAGAATGTATTTCGGGGGTTAAAGCTAAAGCTAATTTGCAGTGCCTGTCCCTGTTTATATGTAGGATAACATAAAATTAAAAGACAAATTGCTGGTGGTAGAATGGCAAAAATGACATCCAGGTCAGCATTGTCATGTACAGTGGAAAAAACAATAAGTAACAGCAGTATCTGCACAATAAAAACCTGCCTGCGATGTGTGTGAGACTTGCCAGGGAGCAGTGATGTGATAAGAAGGCACACATGGACCGCCAGACGTGGAAGCTGCAGAGGATGCATAAAGCATATGAATCCAACCAAGGGTAATGTAATATGTAAATGAAGCAGTTGTTGAAATGAATTTGCCTGCTGTTGTTTCTACAAAATTGCATGTGAAATGCACAGGACACAGCCCAGTGAAAACACATGCACACGCAATAACAGTGTTTCTCTTGGTCTACTTCTGCCTGCCTGGGCTCTTTCTCAGGTCATAGCTACGGAGAGGAAGGTAGAAACATGGATGAAAAACAGTTTTCTGTGGCAGCCATGTTAGCTCCAAAGTCCCACCATCTGTTGCTAAGTAACAGATGGAAACAGCTGACTTTAAAAGCATCACAGTTTGAGGGTAGAGGCTGGAGGTGGTGAGGTGTTGGAGGTTGAGCGGAAGACAAACAGAGGGGGAGATTGGGGGTGAATGCCAGCAGCCCTGGATACTAAATGACTGCTGTTGCTGCCCGGACAGTGATTTATGGTGTAGCTTCAGGAGTGTAGGGGGTGTGGGGATGGAAAACAAGGACAGAAGAGGGATATACGTGTAAAAAGATATTTTGCCTGACAGTTGCAGAGAAAACAGAATTTTCACGATACCCGCGTGTGCGAGTCTGTATAACCGTATGCATTTATAGAGAACATTACTTGACGGTGAAATGAAGCTTTGTGCTCCTCTGGCTCCAATCAGCACGCTTTGACACCTGCAGCCTTCTCCCCCCGCTGCCCTCCCACTGTCACCTTTATTAACAGTCTGCCAGGTGGAGACTTTCTCTCCTAAGTGTCCCACTGTAGCCTTGGATTTGCTGAGGTAAGTGATGAACAGGGGCAGAAAGAGCCTGTGGGAGGGAGCCACTCTCCCTCCTGTAAAAAACAAAGCGCTGTTTACAGGTTACACAGCAGCAATAAACACTGTTCACCACGCTACAATACAAAGTACCTAAGTGAAAGGTGGTCTGCTTTGTTGCTGACTGTGATAATATAACGAGGTGACCTTTTAGTCTAGACATTTTTTTCTATAAGTGCTACATAGGAAATGAATGCACAGCTACATGTTCACATGGTTACAAAAAGTCCCAGGCTCTGTGTAAAGAAATATTGTTGTAGGTATTATTTGTATTATACAGCCACACTCATGTTACAACCAGTCCTCACATGGTATCACCAAATCCACCAAAACACTTTCAATTACTTAATGTCTTATTACATTTTTCATATTTATATTGTTAAAACTAAAGCTTTTAACAATATAACTGAGGACACTTTAACATCCACCACTCCTTGGTTGGTTGTTCAGCTAAATAAAGACACATTTTGATTAGTATTCCCTTGAGTTGGATTTGAACATTAAGTATTCAAGGGTTTATCACATTGCTGGGCTGCCAATCTGCTATAAAGGTAGGGATAGGTAGCATTGTTGGCACCGCGACCAGCAAGGCTCCAGGAAGTCACTGCTTGAGGTAAGAAATAAATCCCATAAGTCTTCATTTTCTGCACGGATTAAAGACCAAGATGTAATGTGTGAATTTGTGAGCTGTTTTCAGTCTTTATGCTAAGATAAAGTGATCAATGCCTGACTGTAGCTTCAAATTTAATAGAAATGAAACATCAGAAAAGATAATAAAACATAAATAAAGAAAACAAATAGGGATTTTTCCCAAAATGTTTTATATATATATATATATATATATATATTTGTGTATATACTTGTGATATCTTTAAGACAGGGCATTCTTATTAGAAATTAACCAAAGCGACAGCAAGGAACCTTCAGAGTACTCCCAATCTATTAATTCTACATAGTGCAAGTGTGATCTAGACAGCATGAGAAAAAAGACAAGGAAATAGAGTAAGTAATAGATAAGCTGCAGGTCTTTAATGAAACCCCCTTGGCTCAACCTTCAAATAACCCTCCCGAGATATTAAACGTCTGTTGAATGACTGGCAAAATAGATGTTACAATCCATAGATTTTTGTCACTTAGTGAAAGTTGACAGATCATACTTTTTAAATGATGTCCAGCTTGACATTCCCATAGTTGCACACATATACACCTGCAGCTGCTCTGTACAACCTCTGTCTTCAGACAGTTTGTTGTTGACTTCGTTATTAACTTAGTATTTTCTTTAGTGCACAGTTATAAATTAATTCACATGAATCCCCTATATGAGACATGATTGGATTTTATTTTTCTCTTTACTCTAATCATGCATGCAGCTGACTGTGTACAGTACAGAGCTGTAGGTGCTGCCATGCAGCGTTACGTGTGTGCAGTGTAGGCTGTCGCTGCGCATCCTATCACAACGATCTCAGCGAAGAGTGAAAATAGAGTATTACACCATCTGTGCATTCCTACGTCAATGTAAGCAAGGCATATAGAGTGGCAATCTGCTGCTGTAAATGTGCTGCACTTCTTCAGCTGTAAATAAACAGCTATCTTAAAGATATATAAAGATTACTGCTTGTTGGAGGTGCTGATGAGCATTTTTACCATAAGTTACTCTTCCTTTAAGGTCCTGTAAGAGTCATCGTAGCACCAACAATATCATTGGCATCAGTTTGTCATTTGTCTCGATTATATCACAATACCAAAATTATTATAAAAATGCTCTTGACAGCAGTGATTTGTGTCAGAGAAATAACTGAATGTTATAACATATATAACATTCACTGATAAAAGCATGCATGCTTTTCCTATGTTTCCTTTTTTTTTACTTAGATTTGAAATAAACAAAACTAAGACCAGAAAAAACAGGAAAACGTGACATCTCATTTTGGTGATAGTTTATGTCACTGTATTTCTACAAATAAGAGTAGAAATACTATGTTGTACAACTTACTGGACAAATAGTCACAAGTAAAAGTACTAAAGCTGACATTACAATACTGATGTTATCAGTACTTACAATAAGACGATCAAAAGCCAAATAATTGGTTCATCAATATTCTCTGATTACTGTTTCTTATACATTACTGGATGAAGTCACAACTGCATGATTCATATCTCGAATACTTACATTTAAATGATAAGTTCGTCTTACATCTATTACTTCCTCTTTAGAAAATTAACAGTCGACACTTGAATGTGATATGTGATATCCTCTTAAATTATCTACTCACCACGTAAGGTAATCAAGATACTGTAGATTTACAGCAGCAGAATAAATGTGCAAGGTGCTGGGTTTGAAATAGAGCTGAGACATAATAAAAATGTGGCATTTTGTAGGCTTCTATTAATAGTAATTTGTCTCCTCTGGTATAATGTTGGTGCATTCAGGGTTATTTTTCTGAATTGCAAACATCCTGTATCTAACCTTTGTTCTAATAGTTGTCTTCATAAAACTGCCGTGTAAAGTAAATAGCTGGGCGAACAAATAAAAGCAACACTGTGTATTTGTTGTGCAGAATCTAAGTTTGACACAACACACAGTATGCAAGTTGTGCTTTATATTCTCAAGTAGTGACAGGCTGTGGTTTGCCAGCCAATTAACAGAGTGAGCAGGCAAACCAAACCACAACGAGGCCAGTCAGCTCGCATGTCAAAAATGAAACATGAGAAGGGAGAGATGAGACAGTCCTTCAATAATCAGTTGGACAGGAGTGTGCAAGCTTCTACTGTATGTATGTACATCAGTCCTTTGCCTTTTATTGCTATGGCTGCACTGCGTGATGCATTTCTTGCATAACACATAAAATGTAACACTTTACACACAGTTGATGTACTTTTGAAAGAGACACACTCCTCCAGGAGTAGTTTTCTCAGGCCATGACATGCAACAAGGGAACATGCACACCAACATACACCAAGTAGCCCGTTACATTGGCAGTCTGGTACTGGGAGGCCTGAAAGAGTCTTTCGCAATGACAGTATGCTCTAAAAGAAGGAAATCAAGTGAAACTAGTTTTCCTGAACTTATGTTAAAGACATCCCTTGGTCAAGTTAGTAACAAGATGCATCACCATCTACATTTCTATCCCTTTAAAATTTGAAAATTCGATCTTTTATCTATAGCACTCCCCCATTCACTTTTCTTACCCTAAAAAGGTCAATCTGTGCATTTCAAGGTCTGCAAAAAGTTGTACTTTTGGCTCTCTATTTACATACAGTATCACTATTTTTGCTGTTTTAATCAGTTCATTATCATTTATTTATTGCTTCTTTGTCAACTTTCGACTTTGGTTCCAGCATCGTTGAAGCCATTTCTTAATGTCTACATTTCTGTTAGACTTTATGAAATCAATGCCGTAAGCTTTGGGTTCTCATCTTACATCAAATACATGCAGGAAGCATGGGGTGTTATAGTGCTATAATATGCTAAAAATATTGCAACAAAATGATGGAGTGTATATAGGGGTGGGTGAGCATGTGCACGAGAGAATCTGCTGCACTGAGCAGATCTGCAGGGCCAAGGTCGAGGTCACAGCAGGCTTACTTCCCGCCAGAGGCAGAGGTAACCTGAACCAACAACTGCAACACGAGCGAGCACTTACAATCTCCAGCCAGGGTGTGAAATAAAAAAGCTTGCCCTTGTGCTGGTGTGAATAGGGATCTGAGAAAACAGATGCTAATTTGAACATACAATTAAAAGGAATTTTTATGTCTCACACCCTCAGACCATATTTAATAGGTTGTGTGATGCATTTGGATGTCTTGTGGCAGCTTTTAATGTTTTCCATTCGTGATGTTGAGCTCTGTTTTGCTGTGTTTTGCATTTGCATTTCTGCAGAGTGAAGGAGTTGATAAGTAGATAAATAGAAAATATATTAAACACTTAACTCATACATGAAAATATGCATCTATAACACTTTTTTCAATTCACCCCACAGAAATATGCCAGTGAAACTACTATAAGTTCCTCCTCTGTGTGCAAAGGAGTATGATTCAGACTGATGCATCATACACAGTAGAACATTACAGTACTTGCACTAATGCCATCAAGTTGTGTTTATGTGTTTCTATTTATTTGTTTGAAATGACCTATAAAAGGCTTTATAGAGATAACAGAAGGAAGAAAATATGCGTGAAGCCAGAGATAAAACATTTTTAGCAATGCTGAAATCAGTTCACCACCACCTCGCACTCAAAGTATCTCTTTCAAACTGTAACATGTCTGTCTAGCAAGGAGGATTTGGATTTCGTTAATCACACTCCTTCCATGCTTTCTTGATATGATGAGCTGGCCAGTAAATTATGTGAATTTCAAAGAAGATGTGGAGGGAGAAGGGAAATTATATTCCAAGGATTTAAACCCATGCTACAGTTTGCGTGAAGCCACTGAAGCACCAAAATACACTCAGTGAAACAGAATTCAGATTTAGACATTAAATATGCATAAAACCCAAGAACAGAACACTGATGATATGAGGAAAGGGGTGTTTCATCTAGTCTGTCCATATTTCTATATCCCCCTTTAAAAGAGTACTCTGATGATTTTGCCTTACACTCCTATTCCACTAATGAACAGTTTAAAACCCCAAAATAAAAGACCAGAGACAATGCAGTACAGCTAGACACATCATTTTGTTTATTCCACACCTTCCTTGGGTGAACAGTGCAGGGAGAAACAGCTGCTACGCAACAAGGCTCCACTAAATCACTGAACCCCAACTCAGAGTGAGACCAGCCATCCTGCAGAGGCGATTCAAGTCATCAACTCCTGTCCATGATGTTAGTCTGTCAGTTAATACCCAAAGCTCATGACCATGGGTAAGATTTGCTCTGTGGCTTACCGCAGATGATCCACATATCAAGTACTAACAAAAGTAATGACAAGCAGAAGGAGACCACACATGACCCCAACTCTTTTAGGTCAAGATTTTGTAAACAAAATTAAGGTAAACCTATGTCAAACGTATAAAATGGTGCTGTCAGTGGTACGTGTGAGTGCACAGACGAGGGGTAAATATGGTGCAAAATAAATGTTATAAAGGCGGTAGAGATGAAAAAGGTTCCCACGTTCAAGCCTGTTCAGTCGAGTGTTAAGTTATCATGCATCTGACTTGAACACCATTTACAAGTTTGAAATTTTTTTACTTACTTAACTTTGATGTGACATGGACTCTGCATAAACCGAGACCCAAAAGCAATCAAACCAAAAGCTATGGAGGCAGGGACAGAGAGACTTACACTATCAATGCATGCAACTGAGAGAGATATTGGAGATTATGGTACAGTGAAGCCAAAACATCATCATCCACAAATAGCAGAGTTGCCAACGTAATGTCACTTATCTGCAAACATCAACTAAGCCCCCTTGTTGAGACTCCTCTGCCTATCTTGGATGTGTTTGACTTCATGCTGAGAATTCAAATTCAAATTCAAACAGGCTGTAGCTGTCACAACAGATATGGGAAGACTTGAGTACTCTGCAGTTTCTCTGACAAGCTGTCTCGGAAAACAGCTTTGTAAGTATTTTCACAATCCATAAAACACACGTAGACCAGATTAGAAAATTCCTGAAAATATCAATGATCCTCTCTGCCACAACTAGCAAAGATGCCAAACTAGATTCAAAACACTCAATAACCAATAAGCAATAAGTTGATTAATTAATTAGTATCATATAGTCAATACACAAGAAATTTTCATAATTGTATGGTCACGGGGAAACAGCTAGCCTAGCTCTGTCCAAAAATCACAAAATTTGCTTACCAAGACCTCTAAAAATCATAAACTTGCTAATTTATATCTTATTTATTTAATCTGTACAAAACCCAAAGTTTAAAAACTACAAATTGCAGTTATATACTGAGCTGTTCCTTGGGTGGGCATTCTAAAATGTCAAACTATTCAGTTAATCAAAAATAATCCAGAAATGACTCCATAATGGAAATAATCATTAGATGCCGCCCTATCCTCAATTACTGGTAAAAGAGTAAAAATGCCAACAAAGAGTTGTCTTTACTGGAGGGAACCCGCTTCTTTGGGGTTCATCAGCAGAAAGTAAAAATTTTGGAGTGACCAATTACCGATGAAATCATAAATGACCCCAGGTAAATTAGTTGGCCATGTCAGTCAGGGATTTTGACTGTGGAGTGACTCACGTTGTATGTTCTTGCCCTACAGAGTCATGCAGAGCAACAGTCAGAAACACTAACCAAATGGCTCTCCTCCGTGCAAAACTCCAGTCAGCTTGTCCCCTGCTCTCATTGCCTCTTAGGGGAGATCTACAACAGTAACACAAGCTGGCAGATTAGTCTCAACAGTTTAGAATTTGCCACAATAATGAATGCCTCAGCCTTCCTGCTATTTGGCCTTGGCGAGCAAAAGAAATCTCATAAAATAAGCAACTTTATACAAACCAGGGCATATTTTTAATCTATTTGTGTTTCACACTCACAGTCCAAGGAAGACACCTTAATATGAAATGACATGGCAGAGGACTATTACTGAAAAGATACAGTTTAGATGTGTTAATTTTTTATTTCTTTGACAGCAGGTTACAGAAAACAGAGATATAAGTTTGAGAGACAGTGCCAAAACACAAGTCACACGGTATGTGAGTGTTATAAGAAGATGATGGGGCTTGTGTTTAGACAGGAGCATCCTGTGATGGTAAAACAAGAAGGAACACATCTCGAGATCACAGCGTCTCAGAGAATAAGAGAAAAGCCAGACGTCCAATAATATTATTTAACTTGTTCATGTCTGTCTTCTGTTTACATAGTTTCATAATACATGAGAAAAAGATGACAGTGAAGTTCATTTCTATTTCATTGTTGTTGTATGTAAACTTTGCTCACATGAGAGCTTTTCAAACATATAAGTGGCTATTAATCATTGGTAATAGCAACAATTCTCATGCAATAGATGCAATTATGGGTGATGTAAATGTCCATAAGAGAAACCTGAGTGACTGATTCAAAAATGTTGATGTTAAAGACTGATTTCACATGCCCTCACTTTTCCCTGGGCAGTACAAATACTGTACAGTACAGTACACGTCTGAGGTTCTTGTACTTTCCCAGTGTATCTTTATTTCATGCTACTCTGTTCTTCCACCACACTACATTTCAGAGGACAATATGGTACTTTTTACTCTACCGTACTACATTTATTTGATGGTCATAGTTACTAATTACTTTTTACATGTTTTTAAATGAACATATAAAATATGATGTTTGTTATTACACAATAAATCAAACTTCCTAACAGTTTATAAAATTACAACATTAAAATCTTGCCTTATGCATCTATGATAATGATGAGGTATTCCTCTATGCACAATATAAAGCTGACAGGGGCCATTCTGCTGCATAACGAGTACTTTCACTTTTTACACTTTAGGACATTGAAGGTAATACTTAATGTACAGTACTCCAGCAATTTAGCAGTAAATCTTATTGTAGTTGGGTGACTCACTAGAGACAGATTTTTATTTTTAAAGAAAGGATGTTCAAAGCTGCAGAAACTGAAATATCTTGACTTTTAGACAAATTCCAAAAGCTCTGAGTAGTACTCCTAAAGAGAAAATAGGCCTTTATGTGTAAAACTGAGTTCAAATTTTGAATTATGAAATTGTTTTGTAATTAATGATCTTTTACTTAAAGTTCACTTAAAGACACTGTGGAATTTTTTTTTTACCTCTGTTTTTTGCAAAGTGTTCAAATTTACACTTGAACTCCCCCAGAATAAGGTAAAAACAACAGTTCCAGCTGAAACATTTATACATTCTTTTTACCTGTAATTGTAAATATTACAGTATAGTTCCCACATTCATTCCTGGAAGAATCTTATAATATGATTTCAGACACAGCTAAAGTGCAGGTCACCCCTCACCCCTCAGTGCATCGTGCAGACACTTGTAGGTAAATGTAAGTAGCAGTAGCTAACTATCTAGCTTGTTTAATACACTTAATTTTCTTACCTTCAGAGTTTCTGAATTAGATTGTGTCAGATTGTGTTAAACTGTGCACTAATGTTACCTGGTTCCTTTCTACCTTTTGCATTAAGTTACAGTTTACAGTAGCTTACAGTTAGCTAACTGATAGCCTGCCCTTTCATTTACAATGTTGGCTGCAAAATATTTCATCTCAAGGGTGCACACAGTATATTTTAGTGAGAAACACTGACTGTAAACATGACTTTTTGCTTATTTACAAGAAAACTCCACAGGGGACCTTTAAGTAAAGGATTTAACACTACTGTCCACAGTAAAAGCTGGATGAAATGTAGCTTTATAAAATGAGAGGGCAAGGTTAGAGAAGACAAAGAAGATGATGGGAGGAAAGTGAAGAAAGAAAGGAAGGTCAGGTCATTAATCTAGATACTGTAGCTGATGCTCAGCAGGGAATCAACCCCAGGGAGCAGCCATTTCTTAATGATGCCATCCTCCAAACTCTAAATGATGACTCACTGTGGTCCCAAGTAACTACGAGGGCAAATAACATTCACACATGGTCTGGCATAGCAGCATGACAGTTCTTGGTGAGACACAAACTTGGCTACGGTCACTCGAAACTTTGATTCTGTTGACAGTTTCTGTCTTGCAGGTGTCCTCTGTTCAAATACATTTCTCACTGTGAGTGTTGCCTAACCGATACCTCTGTGCAGGCTCACAAATGTATAAACACGTGCATGCATGTGCACGTGAGTGTGAATCATGTCTGAGCCTATAGTATATGCTTGCCTCAGAGTCAGTCTGCTCCCCTAAAGGTAAGCCTGTGGAGCCTGCGACATTTCCTCTCACCCTACTGTCAGATGTTGCTCAGCTGTTGCCTGCATGGTTTCTTAACGGTCTGGGGAGCAATGTACCCTCCTGTCCCTCCTCAGCACACCAACACACCCTGGTGACCCAACCAGGGTTAAAGGTCAGCACTGAGCCTGCAGCTTGCACCAGAGCAGTCACTCTGGAAAAGTTTCCTTGTCTCCTATGATTCACTTTCACTGAGATATGTGCGAGTTTACAGAGCTGTAATATCTGCTTGTGATATTTTTCAGATATATTCACATTAAATTTTGTTTTAAGTATTTGTGGGATAAAGAAGGTAAGGTAAGGGGACTGCGGGGAATCGGAAGAGCACTTCCAATACACTGAGCCTCGCCTCCATGACAGCAAATAAGCTACCTTCATTACATGCATCATTATTACTAAAGGAGGCAGAGGAATAACTAAGCATAAGACACAGCAAGCAGAGAGAAGGAGAGAGAAAGGAAGAGAGAGAACTCATTGGTAACTGCTCAAGAAACTAGCAGATCTAAAAAACATGTAAACAAACACCAGCCACTGGAAATGACCACTGAAACACTAACCCTTTGAAAGGATTACAGGAAGTGTTCTGAATGCAGTAACTTTAACACTGCAAACGGGAGCGACTGTAAATGAGGTTTTACACTAAATTACCCCATTGCCAATTCTACATATCAAACGTGGTTTCTTGCCTGGAGCGGGTGGTGGTGATTGTTCTGTGGCAAAAGTGTCGGCCACTGTTGCGTTTACTAGACAAGAGGTTATAATACACCCTCTGAGCAGCACTACGTCTTCAGGGCAGACTGGAGGCTACAATGAGTCCCTATCGGAAAGTAACAAGACAGGCCAGGGCTAGCTGTGATTAAAGGAATGAAGTTTGATGCTGAACTCCCACTGGTAATAAACAGCTGTTAATGGTAACACTACAAATAGCTCCTTGAAATATGTATCACACTGTCTCCGCAGCTCCAACAAACAAAGACAACACAGAACCTGTGGCTAACACTGAGTGGCAGCTGCCTTCCTACATCTTACTTTCTCTTTCAACAAAACAAAAAGAGGGCAAGAGCTGCATTACATGAATTATCACATCATCATCATTATTATTATATCTGGCAAATTATTTTGTATGTATTCAAATCATACGCTAATGCTGATGTCAGCACACTAAGTCGCTCACAATGGCAATGCTAACATGATTATGTTTAGCATGTATAATGTTTAACAAGTACAGCTGGGGCTTGTGTTGTCTTTACTTTTGCAGTATTTTTTATGACCAAATAGCAAATAAAGTATGAAATGCAATTCTGAACCCATCCATACAATAGTTGTCCAAACATTTTGCTCAGTACGAAAAAGTGTCAACCTGCAGGTAGCACTGCAGAAAAACCAAGGGAATCACCAAAGTCAGTGGGATTCATCCTCTGGACACCAAGAATGTCTGTACACATTTTGATAGTCCACTCAACAGTTATTGAGATATTTCCAACCAACCCAGGCCATTAGCATGGCTAAAAATCAATCACATGTAACACTCTGGATCGTTAAAGGAATAATTATCAAGGTACAAAAAAACTACAGCAAAATCTATACAGTATATCATCTGACCATATATATTATGTTTATGCTTATATTCTCAGCCTCTTACTGTTCACTTCAGGACATATTTACCACTTCCTGAGTGCAGCCTCTTTGAATTGAACCCACTTGATGTTGCTGTGTGAGAATGAAGACACTCCATATTTTCAGTTTAGCAATGGGCACTGTGGGCTACCAATCCATGTTACAGGTTAGAGACAAGTGAGTGAAAGCGATACTACATCAAAGATGAGGCTGAGAATAAAACCCCATCCTGCGGTGGCCTTAATCCTTCAACACCTGCGATTTGAAGCACACTCCTTTGATGTTGTTGGTTCAGCTAGAGAGAAAGAGACTTGATAGGGAGACAGAGGAGAGAAAGAGAGGGAGAGATGGGGAGATAACGGACTGCCCATTTAACACAGAACTAAACTGGATGCAAGTTAAGGTGACAAATTGGTGCAGATAGCAAATCAACTCTTCTATAACTCTTCGGTGATATAACTCCAGTAAGGTTTACTGCTCCATCTCGCTGACAAAGTATTATATGAGAATGCTGACTGGCTATCTGCTGTTGTCTGGAAGCAGTAAATACATAGAATTCAAAGCCAGCAACAATTCATAAAGACGGCAGTTGTCATTGAGCTTGTCTGGGAGCTCTGGACACTGTTTTAAATAAGTCCCTTCTTGATCCAGGCCTCCCTGTACTGGATAGTCGTCCAGTTACACACTAATGTCGCTACAGGCCTCACATTGTAGGGAAATCATTAAGGATTGTGCGTTTCGCTGTTGTGCTATTGATTCTGTGTACTGTTTGATTATTCTGCTCATTATTTATGCTTTTCAGTGAACGTATTTTGTAGTACATAAATGAATCAGTTGAAACATAGCCACAGTAGTAGTGTACCGCTGTACCAAAGGAGTCCAAGACAAACCAAAACCAGGGCAAACAAAGCATACAGGAAGACCCAAACCACATCTCTGCATCAGGATTATAGCTGAGTCTTATTTGTGAGAAAAATTAAAATGGGGACACATCTATGTAATGACATAATGGTTTTCAGTGCGTTATGGATTGTTGTTTGAACAAAACTATTAAAATAAAGATTCCCCTTTGGCCCCTGGGAAAATGTGATGGACATTTGTCACTCTTTTCTGACATTTAATAGAGCAAACAATCAATCATTTAGTCTAGAAAACAACTGTCAAATAAATCGAAAACAAAAAAAAATCATTAGTTGTAGCCCTAAAACATGCCACCAACAGCTAGAATACAACAACAATGGCAATACAGTAATCTAGGCTACCACACAATGGAACAATATCACAAGGGACAGAGGAGAGATGGATGAGGCCAGGACAGCCAGCTCTGCCACCGCAGGCCATTTTCTCTGTCCAGCAGGAGGGAAGCTGAAAGGACAAAATCAGCACAACAGCAAAAAAAAGGGGGGGAAGAAGAGGACAGATCCTGTAATTTTTACATAATTGAGATTATGTGAATAATTCCTGGATATCAAAGGACACACAAACACACATCAGGCCGGTGTGAAAGAAAAGAGCAAGAGACATGTAAAATGTAACAGTTGAAGCATGACTGTACTATGATAATATATACCTATTTGCAACGTCAACATTTAATTAGGACTGAAGCAAATTTTTTATCCATGACGATCAACTGTTTATAAAATGTCAGGAAAACTAGTAAAAAAAATGCCCATCACAGTTTCAAAGAGCCAAAGGTGGCATCTTCAAATTGGTTGTCTTGTCCAACCAGCAATCTATTAGCCAAAGATATTTCATTTCAATCAATATCAATCATCTTATTGTCATTGGTCAAATAATCTTCTTTCAATCTACTATTCAATTGATCACTTAGTTGTTTCGGTGCTCCATTTAATTGGGAATGCAACAAATAAATATTTTCACTATAAATTAATCTGATGACTAAGAAATATCAGAAAAAAGTAATAAATTCCAATAATTTCCAATGTGGCATCTTCACATTGCTTATTTTTTCTTACTAACAGTCCACAACACAAAGATATGCAATTTAAAATGATATAAAACAGAGAAAACCATCAAATCTTTACAGTTGAGGGGCTGGATCCAGGGGATGTTTGGCATTATTGCTTGATAAATGATTTACCAATTAACCAATTATCAGTATTGCTGTGTATTCATTTTGCATCAACCCACTTACCAATTCACTGACTAGTTGTTTAAGCACCACATCCAATATTTACTATATCCTAAGTACTGAAACACAAATGATTTTCACATACAGTAAAATCCATATTCCAGTGATGTTACACTGTTATTTGTGCAAGAAAAATAAAAGGGTAATTTTTTTTTTTTTTTCATTCATATAGTATGTCATATTATAATAAAAACCAAGCTGTTGCCTACTGCGAAGGTCACTCAACAGCAGATAGATGATTAATGTTGTCTCCTGTCCTTCTGCTCATATTAAACCTCAGTGTCATGTAGCACCAACCAGCCCCTCTTTCCAGCGCTTTGTTCTGAGCAGAGCATGTTGGGGGGTTGGGTATAGGGAACAGGGTGTGGCTTCACTGTTGTCATGGCAACACAGTTATCAAACTGTCAGTGTATGGAGTGGAGGAACTCGGTCACCAAACGACAATATATGCAGATAAGCCGACCAAAATATTACAAACAAGCATAGAGCAATCTACATCGAGTATCTGCTTTTGTGTATGCAAGTCACGAACAGAAAGCCCACGGAGCTAAACGGCTACACATGGACAAGCAGCATATGTGTGCTCATTGGTTTTCCAAGTAATTCCTGTGTGCAGACCAATAATAGCCTGCTCCAGAGTGATAGGCTCTCTGGCTTCTCAGAGTTCACACAGGCATAGTCCATCACTTATACTAGAAGCATCAGGGCAATATTGCCGTAGAGCAATATCTTCCTTAATAGGCTGCTGCTGTTATAAAACACAAGGTTACATGACATTAGGCTGGGATTCGTAAACAGTTCTGTGTGTGGCTGTGTGGTAGCAATGAGCGCCTGACCTGCAGGCAACCCCACCGAGGAGGTTGTAGAACATAAAACAAAGGTGCTGATGTGTACAGACAGCCAAAAACTGCTGTCCAATACGTGAGTCTACAAGCCAGTGCACACCTCATGATGTTACTGTGAAGTGAAAAATTAAGACATAAAAATGCAAACAGCTTTTATCAGCTTCCATGCATTTACCTACAGCAAATGTTTCTGTCCAACATTAAACATATAACAACTGTATCAGACTGGAAAGTAGCTTAATAATATGCAAATCCACATTTCCTTTCACCAGTGTCCCTAATTCAACATCACAGTCAACATAGATTTGCTGTCCAAAGGTTTAGAAGATACTGTATGGTCACTTACTTTCTTAAGAGACCCACAGTTACTCAATAAAAGCTGCACTGTACCTAATGAAAAAAAGCACCTTAAGTCAAAACTACTTGATCAATGATCAATACAGGATTTCACTTTAATTATATTGTCAGACTGAACTGTTATAAGCAATATTAAATGGACTGTGATTTCGTTTTCAACTGTATATGTTGCAAAATATTACCATCTGGTGGTGAAATGTAGTACTGCTGCATTGCATAGGTTACCAGTTTTCCAAAACCTGGCAACCCAGAAGTTTGTTCTTATTAATTGCTTATATCTTATCCATAACCATTAATAAATCAATGACAGCTTATGAGCCCTTTATAAATGCTGTCTTATCAGAAAGTGGTAGCAGAACATTAAAAAGAGAGTCTAGCTAATTTGTCTCATTGCAGCTGTAAACAGTAGGATTTCTTTGTCTGATTTTGAGAAGACAACATACCTTACTGTGCATCGGACTAGAAATACCTTGGCTTGTGGACATCCAGTTCATTCAGAAACCCATGTGTATGACAGTTCAGGAGCAGGGATGTTCACATTTGTCAGCTTATTGGTGTCAGTCAGTTGGATCCTCTCTTTGCCATGTCACAGAAGGTCACACTGAAGAAACACACATTGTTCATTACTAAAGTTAGATGTGATAATAATGTAAATAGTTATGCTGGTCACATACCCACAATTTGAGACCCAGTTTGGCTTCAAAACAAAAAAAAAATTGAAAAAAAAAAATCATATTCTCATCATCATCACTTCCTCATTCCTAACATTAACTTAAAGAAAAAAGCCAGTGCAGGATATTTTAAGTCGTCAGGTTTTTATGTTGATTTAGGTTTAACAAAGACGAAAGATTACAGAATATGTACAAACAGCATTAAAAGCAGTCCCCCCAAACTCCTACCGGTCAAATATTAGCTCCAGTGTTGCCAGATTTGACTAACTGAAAAATAGCTCAATCATCAAAAGCAGCCACATTTTCATTCGGGATAAGGGTTTAACATGAACTTAAATAACAGTACAATTATAAGTTCTTTTTTCCTACAAAACCATTTGGTCAATAAATCATTAAACGTTAAAAGTCTTTATTAAACCTTTACAACCAGGACGCAGCCTAACGTTAGCATGTAGGATGCTGTCAATGTTTCCATGGATTAAGTTATTCTGTTTTTAGCCTATGTTTGTTTACAATTCGTAAAATTATGAACGCCGAATTCCTTATTTGCAGGTCCTGTTTGCTATGTACAATTATATGTACTGAGGGTTATCAATTACTTACTCTGATACTGAAGAAAACTTAAAAAGGTTATGATTCAGAAGCAAGTTCTGGTTTTATACGGAACATCTCTTTTTCTATGTCTAAGCAGATTTAGGGACCTCTCTGTGCGATGGACTTTTGAGATAACGATATCATCGCAAAGTGTAAGTCACACTAAATCTAAAAGTGTGTGTGTTTATCATGTCTGTGTGGTCAGAGTTGACGGAATGATATTGACACAAATCTACGGCAGATGGGCCTGTAAGGGTTTTGGGGTAGAACCTACCTCCTGCATCTGTTGATGGTGTTGATAAACGGGCCAAACTACAATAACTTACTTCCTGTTGTTTTTATTTAACATCTGCATGCACCTGTCTCTTTCACTTCATGCAGTATCTTTGTCTCAACCCTCTCCCTCCTACCTCCCTTGCAAACCGTATGCATATGTCCGGGTCGTCGTCCGTTTCTATGAATTGCAAAACTTCCGACAGTTTTCGACAACATTTGAAAGCAGCAGAGCTGTTTGAGCGCCAAGTCACAGGCGGCATTGACTGGAGCTCAACGATATCCACAATACTTGAGGAAAAAAGATAAAGCTAAATAAAGCTAGCATTCAGTGCCTCCTACCTAAAACTAGCAAGCTACTATTTTTTCAAAAGAGAGGACTGGTGCTATGTTTAGCAATAAGTCTGCCTGGTTTTCAAGCAGTGTGCCACAGGCATGTTACAACTTCTGGAGTAAGTATTTTCAGGTTAAGGTTTATAGATTTATTTCAGCCAACCTACTAGTGAAATGAATCACCTGATATTAACTGTAACGTATTGATTAATTTAGCTAGTTAATAGGTAGGCTAGCTATTCAAACAATCCTAACCCATATGTATGTATTTGATAAATGAGTTTCTGAGACATCAGTGTCACTGCAGTACCTGGGACCAGTGTATATACATGTTTTTGAAATCTGCATTAGTCTAATATCTGTGCAAAAAAGGTGATTTTGACCCATATTACAATTTCCTCAAACAAAGATGGATAGCGATAGTTATACAATAGTATATAAAATGATATATTGTAGTATACTGCAGTGAAGTACACTATACCAAAAGGACAATATATTGTTCAATTTATAAAATATATATATATATATATATATATATATATATATATATATATATATATATATATATATATATATACATATACATATATATATATATATATATATATATATATATATATACTATTCATAATAGGTGTGTGTGCATTACTGTATATAACTACAGTACATCTACTACAAATACATCGAATATAGCCTAATTATTTATAAATAAAATACATGCACACATATAATAGATTTTTAAAAAATGCTTTAAAAAAAACCTAATTGAGATACACAAATTGTCATAAATGCCTGATGTATCACACATGGGAAAAAAACAAAAACAATCATGCAATTAAAAATTTTTATTGACACCTCACTTTTAAAAAAAGAAAAAAAGTCTTATTTTTTGATAAGTATTTCATGTGTTAGGCTTTACAAATGCTGCCACTAATAATATGTCTTCAAAAGAAAAATAAATATACTGCCTCAAATGTAGCTTAGGATCTGTATCTTAGTTCAAGGTGCACATACATTTTGCACACACATTTTGCTTTTGGTAGTTTGAGCTGGCTTTTTGGTCATAACATGTCTGTCTTGTAGTGCAGGAGGGTGGGACCATTGCTAGTTGGAGGACAGCAGATTATCTTTTCAGTGAAGATGCTGCATGTCCAGATACTGTGAGGTGAAGAGCAGAATGACAAAACCAAAAAGCTGCATATTTGTCATTCAGAAAATTCATTTCTCTGTAATCCATTTAAAGCTTTAACTTTAGTTTTGTTTTTCAGGATATTTCAGAGCAAAGATTACCTGTGGAACAAGGTGACAGTTTTTCAGAGTTTGTTTCTGTCCACCTGTGAGAAGCGCCAGAGCGTAAAGTCTGTGTGCATTGGTCATTACGTGCTGCCTCCGCCCTCAGTACAGGATGGTGAGTACTACTATGTGTTTATTAAAAGCCCCAGGTTTACTGCATTGTATTTCTGTCTAGATCTAGATTACAAATGTGCTGTCATGCTATTCCATCACAAAACTGTCAGACTATAACCAACAATTATTTTCATTATCGATACATTGACATGACAGTTATTTTCTTTAATAATCAATGGATTGCTCAGTTTGTAAAATGTAAAGCAATTTTATGAATTACAAATGCAATGTTCTTCTGATTGTAATTTCAGAAGTGAGAAACGTGGTTGGGAGGCTGATTTGGGAATGTGAAGATGAGCAGGTAGTAGCACCAGGCAATTTACATAGAAGCAAATCACACAAATGACTGTAATCACCTCAGTTGGACTGGTTTCTGTTTTACAGGGTTCCCGTAATCATTTTAGCTGCCAGACAGACGCCGAGTTCAGTGAAGAAGTAAGCAGCAGCAAGTATGTTAGGCTTTAAATACTTAGAGTTAGATGTCAATAAATAATAAACTGTCCAGTAAAGTAATTAATTCCCTATTATTCTTTTTACAGTTGTGAACCATCCGTCACAGACTCATCAGAAGGTGAAGCACCTCTATGTGGTCTTTTTCAGGATTACCCAGTTAGTAACATGCTTACAGGTGAGGCTGTTTATTATAATTTTGTTCTTTGAGAAAATGTATGTACTAGTTTCTGATAAGATAATAAAAGATAACTGACCTCTGTTGAAGGTCTGGTGCAGTCCAGATTTAGATTATGAGGCAATATTCAACCTCTGTTGGAAGAAGTTTGTTGTTTGTGTTAAGATCCTCTTTTTTTCTTTCGATTTATTCGCTCAAGGTTATGTCAGCATGGACAAGATGCTGAAATATTCAGGTGATCTGTGTGATTTCCATCCTGGGTGTTTCCAAGGCTCCAACATGCACTACAAGGAAAGCATGTTTAAGAAGAACAAGAAGTAGTTGAGCCATTCACAGTTGCAAGGTGCAGATAATGTACTTGCACACGAGTTATTTGTTTATTCGTTCATGTTTGTAGTGCAAATGTATACACTGACATAAAATAAATCAGAGTAACATGGATAATTCTGATCTCATTTTGTAATTAAGTCTACATCATTTCATTGTAATTCTTTTATCCCTATTGTATCCCATTTTTCATGTTCCCCACGGCAATTTACGGTCTCAGTCAAAATCAAAATTGATTAGTTGATCAGAACAGGCATGGATGGATTGTAAGTCAATGGGCCTCCAGGCACAGATATATAAAAGGCCCCCCACCCCTTCTACACAGGAGCAAAGCCCACTCACTGAAAGAGACACAAAATGACATTGTGGTCATTTTGTGCATCTTTGCAGTGATTTTGTATTTTCATTTGGTCTTTTTTGTTTGTTTGGTTGTCATTTGGTGTGTCTTCCTAGTCGTATCAACAGTTATTTCAAACAGGATTTGGACCTGGGCCCTATGACCAGTTGGGCTCTTGACCCTTACTATACAAGAATACTGAACACTTCATGTCGTGTTTTGAATCACCGGTTGGCAGATTAATAATGGTAATTGATCATTTAAAAAAAATCACGTTACAGTTATTTATCTCTAATTGATTTTCCTTCTAAAATCTGTTTCAACAAGAAACATGTATTGTACAAACAAATGTTCTCAATTGTTTTTATTTATTTAGAATTTTTTATTTATTTATTTATTCATTTATTTTTGTTTTTTTGTTTTTTCTCACCACAAAGATCTGAAATGTTTGTTATAACTGGGTATCTTAAATAAGAAATTTGTGAACAAAATTTTCTCTGTTTCCACCAAAAGAGGGAAACCTTGAGAATTACAAAAAATATTATTGTTATTATTGAAAATATTATTGTCACATCTTATTTTATTTACATTACTAATCAAAGAGCTATATATTTCATACAAAAACATGACAGGCACTTTATTCACCTTATTCATTTCAGCTCTTGTTTTATATACTGTTGGGTAGTTTAAACTGAAATAATGCATTTTGCTTTTTCACGTTTCGTTAATAAAATCTGAATTTCTGAAGTAACTAGTTACTGAAGCTGCCAGATAAATGTAGAGTAAAAAAAAAAAGGTATCTCCCTCTGAATTTTAGTGAAGTGACACCTCCAGATGTCTTGTTTTGTCTGACCAACAGAGCAAACGTCTAAATGATCCAGTTTACTGTCATTAAAAACGATGGAAAAAAATAAGCTCATTGTGACGTTTGAGATGTTTTTATGTTTTCGCATGAAAAATGACATCAGTGATTAAGCACCATATTTTAGAGGCTCATTTTTTATATATAGAAATCTTAATCTGTGTGGTAAATCTAATGGAGAAAAAAGTATAAAGTAACAGAAAATGGAAATAATCTAGTATCACTTGAGTATATGTCCCTTGTTACACTTTTATATAGTTTATGGTTACACCTGAAAACCATGCTGAAAACAAACTGACTGTTTTCAATTGGACAGTCCTATCAGATTGGAGAGAGGTCTCACGGAGGCGTTTATACCAAGAGACTAAGATGATAATACAGACCCAATTATAATTCATAGTAAATAACAACATAATGTAAACATGTTTCAGAGCAGTAGCAGTTACGGGTCATTTCATGAGTGAGGTTAAATCTCCTTAAGTGGTAGCGTCCACCCCTGCAGAGTGGACTCTCCCGCAGGTGTTTGGCCAATCACACGCTTTGTTTTGGTGGCAGCCTCTCCGTCAGGAAGCTTGCTGCAGTCTGCACTTTGACACGAGTCCGAACCATAGACTGTATGAAAAGGTTTGCACCGAGGTTTCTGTCGGCTTCTCGTCTCCTCCCGTTGTCGCCCTGTTGACAGCTCGCTGCTGCATTTCGCGATGGCGCAGGAGAATCTGTCCGTGGTGCTGCACTCTCAGGGAGACCTCAGGCTGGTAGGAGACCGACCACGAACTTATACCATTTGCATGTTATTCACAGTCTGTGGATAACTGATTTACGCCTTTTTGCATTTTGTCCATTTCTGACAGGAAAAGCGCCCCATTCCGGAGCCAGGACCTGATGGTATATGTACTATATACATGTGTGTTTATGTCTAGAAAAGAACTTGCTTCTTTGCCATGTATAGGCCACTTCATCGAGCATTTCAAAATATATAGAAAACGTGAAAATCATGTGCATGGTACATAAGGTTATATTGTTTCTAATGCATTGAATTTCATGCAGTCCTGTTCACTTTGAACAATCCGACTCTCAGCTTCAAAGCTGCAGCACCATGTCAAAAGGCTTTACAGCTGCACCTCCACTCATTTTCCTACATGAATGTATTTTGAGATGCTGGGCAAATATCTTTTTTATTCAGGGGCTTTGAAATGTATTTTAGAGTCAGAATGACTTTAAAATTCTGTATTAAAATATTTGTGCATATTATTATGTTTGCCTGTCAGCTTACAATGCACTGCTGTCCAGAAATAGACATTAAGCCTTAATATCAAAAACTCATTGCCCATTTTATTGCACCTCATTCATTCACATTTGGGTTGCCGAACAAATCAGAGATGTAGAAAATGATTCATAGGTCTGGAAACAGGCTTGTTGTTTTTTCAGTATCACTGCATTCCTTGTATCCTGTCATTTTTGGTACCCAGAGGTTTTGCTCCGGATGCACTCTGTTGGAATCTGTGGATCAGATGTCCACTACTGGCAGCACGGCCGAATTGGGGACTTTGTGCTCACTAAGCCAATGGTGCTGGGGCATGAAGCATCTGGGCGAGTGGTTAAGGTTGGATCAGCAGTCAAGCACCTTAAAGTAGGTAAGTGGGTGAGTGGTGTGTGTGTCTCAGAGCTGTGAGATACCAGTGGCAGTTTCTCATGCAAGGTGCGCTGCAGAAATATGACATTTAAGCTTTTAGATTTCAAACAAATATTTATCATTCAAAAATGGTATATTTTCTCAACTCGACAAAGCATAACTACGGAGATATGTGGAGTATGATACTCTGTATATGCATTCATGGCATGCTAATGTCACACAATGCACATTGTGTTAATCTACAAAAAACAAGTTCACTCTGAGCCACACTGTAACAAAGGTACATGGATAACATATCCAGTGCTGTGAACCTGGCTTGTATTTTTTAGGTGACAGAGTGGCCATAGAGCCCGGTGTGCCCCGCGAGATGGACGAGTTCTTCAAAAACGGACGATATAACTTGTCTCCCACCATCTTCTTCTGTGCCACACCCCCTGATGATGGAAACCTGTGCAGATACTACACGCACAGTGCCAACTTCTGTTACAAGTAACAGTTTTTTGCAGGATTACATGCCCCTGCACAAGATGTTACCTAACAACTGCCTGATCTCTGTCTGCCAACTGACTCTCTTTCCCAATCTTTGCATATATCCTTTTCTGCCTTTCCCCTTCTTTACTCGCTACATTTCTTTGTTCAAGGTTGCCTGATAGTGTGACATATGAGGAGGGAGCTCTGATTGAACCTCTGTCTGTGGGGATCCACGCCTGTCGCAGAGCTGGCGTTACGCTCGGCAGCACTGTGTTAATCTGTGGCGCAGGTAAAAATGAGCCGAAGCTGTTAAACTTGCACAGTAAGCTGAGTCACCGACTGTTGTGGGAACATTCCTGTACATTTCAGGGCATGCTGCAAATTCATATAAAAGAGGTGTGTCTTCTGTATTTGAATAACATGTCTGTGCAAATAAGGAATCTGGTTTAACACTCAGGGGATACAGCTGAAAAAGTGAGAATCATACTGACTCAGCAAAACCCGAGTGAGGCAAAAACCTGTGAACCTTAACACAACTCATAAGAGACTTAATATGTAACAAAGACATTATGTTGAACAAGCCAATGAACATCTGTTAAGCAATATTAGGTGAAATAGATGATTGTTTCCCATAAGACTTCAGTGATAGTATAGGTTTAATTAGTCTTTTTCCTTGCATGTGAGCATTAAAATTTCAAATTCAAAACGTGTTTATAATATTGCCTGCACATTACTATTTGATGTCTTGGGGTGTTACGTCATCACAAATTTCATGCAGTCTGCATCATGTTTACTTCCAGGACCCATTGGGTTGGTCTGTTTGCTTGTGGCCAAGGCAATGGGGGCCTCACAGGTGGTCATCACCGGTAACACACACACACGCAGTTTATAACACTTATATCAACTGTAATGACACAACATACAGATTCTGGTAGATTTTTTTTTGTCTCTAATCAACCTCATTTGCTGCATTCAGATCTGTTCCCAGAGCGACTGACGGTGGCCAAAGAGCTGGGTGCAGACTTTCAGGTGATGGTGAAGAGAGGAGATGGACCCCAGCAGCTTGCCAAGACTGTAGAGGACATGCTTGGAGCTCCGCCTCACATCACTATTGAATGCAGTGGTGTTGAGAGCAGCATCCAAACTGCCATCTATGTATGGGACTTTTACTTTTGATAATGAATGTACATTTTGAATGCAGAAATTTTGCTTTTATTTCAGTATTTTTAGAGTGTTATTGAATTCTTTCACCTCCATCGCCTATTAACTGTCACTTTATTTCATCCACTGTGAAGCTAAAGAGTTTCAGTATCTGCAGAATCATAAAAAATTCATGTTATAATGGCTTTTTTTTTTTTTTTTTCAAACAGGCAACACGCTCAGGAGGAGTGGTGGTGCTGGTGGGTCTTGGCTCTGAGATGGCTACTATTCCTCTGATCAACGCTGCTGTGAGAGAAGTGGACATCAGAGGAGTCTTCCGCTACTGCAACACGTAAGAAAATATCCATTATGTTCACTTCTTGTTCTATACCCAGATGTGTAAAGCAAAGCTGCAGGTAGTTCCACTTGTGAGTTACCTTACAAGGAGTAATATTTACAACATTTATGTCCTTGGCTGAAGTTCAACTCATGAAGCAATCATTAGGTATGACAGAGAATGAGCTCTTGAGTAAAACGTTTGTCTTGCTGTGTTGCAGCTGGCCGATGGCCATAGCAATGTTGGCATCAGGTAAAGTGAATGTGAAGCCCCTCGTGACCCACCGTTTCCCTCTGGAGCAGGCAGTCCAGGCCTTTGAAACCACGCATCAGGGTCTTGGGATAAAGGTCATGTTAAAGTGTGACCAGAATGACCAGAACCCCTGATGTGCCCCGCAGCCCCACAGTGAAACAAAACAGAGTGATTCAGCGTGACAGGCCGACATCCACAAACTGGACATTGACCCTGACAAAGATAACAGAGCTGGTTTGAAGAGACATACTAATAACAGCACTGACGGCTGTATCGCCTACACATGAGATATGTAATTAGCATCTCACGGTACGAGTGATTATTTTATGAGGATCAACTTTGTTATAAAACCAGCATTTCAATTGTTTTATAATTGTTTATGATTTTCTTGCATTTTGGATTTAGGTTAATTTTAAACACTGTCAAATAGTAAACAAACCCTTTAAATGATCATATAAATTACGGTGTGTTGCATTTCTTTATTATATTTCTTTTTTTTCTTCTACAGAACCTGCATTTCCTAGTTATAGGCATTAGGGGGAACCAGAGGCTCAAAGTGGAATCATTAGGGGGGAATTGTACCAATTCCATGTAAAGCATTAGTATACAGTATGTATAGTACACTAATTATCTTGATGAATGAATGTACTTAAGAGTGCAGGAAACAGGTTCATGTCAATCCAGCTGCAACTTTTTCTAAAGGTTTAATCCCTATTTTGTTTTCCAAACTCTTATGGCGCAGTCTCACCATCATCTTCAACTGATTTAAAGGTTTTTTTGGTGATGAACTGCTAAGTGACACCCAAAGATCAACTTTAGTATGCACACTGACATCTCCCATAACTTAGGGCTGTAAGTCAACAGTTTGATTTGGTAAATTAAAGTTATGAGGCGGTCAAAAATGTAAGATTTTGAATTACCATGAGTGTTTTTTTATCATGTACAACTTTTCATCTATTTTCTATTTTCTTGGTGGCAGTGGGCTTCCATTGAAAGTCAAAGATAAAAACCTCCAGTGGGTGCACAGGCTACACCTTCATATGACAATACAAACATTTCAGAAGCAGTTTGCAGTTTGATCCAATCCAACAAAACCAGCCAGGTTTAGCTCAGGTTTTATTATCTTGCCACAATGACATGATACTACTTTACGAAGCATGCACACAGATAATGTTCATATGGTTAAAATTTTACTACAATGCGTTGTAAAGCCATTACTTAGCAGTAAGGCTTTTTTTCTGTCACAGTGTGTGATTCACAGTTCTCTCTTTCCCTCTCAAGACTGAAAGCCAACATATAGGTGGGAAGATGCGACTAAACCTGTGTGTTTTGTTTTGTTTTTTAACATGAGCACAATACTAGACAAGTTTCTCTTTATGTACAGACATTCTAATACTGCTTATGGCAATGAGACAGCTCACACAACACAGTTACATTCACAATCCACTCATAGTATTCATGAGTTTCAGTCAGGTACACTAAAGATGAACATACAGTAGAGTAGCACGCAAAAGAAACTTCATTTTTCATACATGTGACTTTGATATCAAAAGCATAATTAATGCATGTTAATAGTGTAATTCAGTTGCTTGTTATTTAAATGTGTGTGAGTGTTTGTACATGAGATTTAGAAAAGACTTATCTGACCATTCAGAGGTTGAACTTGTGTATT
Source organism: Trachinotus anak (assembly GCF_046630095.1). Taxonomy (NCBI): domain Eukaryota; kingdom Metazoa; phylum Chordata; class Actinopteri; order Carangiformes; family Carangidae; genus Trachinotus; species Trachinotus anak. The sequence goes on along the minus strand of NW_027273862.1, from coordinate 18,227,319 downwards.
GCCGTAAAATGAACTAAATCAAAAGGATATGGCGTTTCTCCCATAAACCCCTGCTGCAAGCACTGGTTTGATTCACATGTACATAATATATATCAACTTACCAACATTTCAAACACTAAAGTAATCCCCCTTTTCATTTAATTGTGTCTTTGCCATCATCAAGGCCTGCTTTCAATTCAACAGCAAGATTCAATTAATATTTACAACGCAGCTGTGGCCCTTCGCTCCCCACTGCCTTCAGTTACAATATTAGCAAATAAGTATTTACATGACAAATAAATAAACAGAGAAGAAAATGAAACTATACAAGAAGTATAGTAGAAGTATCATATTCCATTACATGAATATAAAAAAAATAAATTGTGATACAGTCACTCGATAAGTCCATCCACACAATCACACAAAGAAAAGCACAGACAGGACAAATAAATAACAAACTATCTACACACACACACACATACACACACACACACACACACACTCTCACACACACACGCTGTCTCTTAAGCGCTAATGATGAGGAAAAAGCATCTCATGTCAATAAAATGGCCATTGCATGTTAATAAGCACAGACAAGGGGGAGATGATGAAGATTTGAAGTTATCAGCTCAAAGAAAAAAAAAAAGAGAGACAGAAATGAATTGACAGGGAGAAGCCACCCTCCCCTGGTCACCAGTCAGCTTGGTTTGCCCTGTAAGATAACCAATCACAGCTGACAGCCCGTCCTGGGGAACGGTCCCTGGCCATCGTTCATATGTACATAGGTGTCTCCTGTCCTGTTAGAAGTCTGAACATGGCTGCCGGCATGGTCTTCATGTGAATCTGCCAATGAGAGAAATAACAGCACAATCTCAAACACTGATTCTGTTTAAAAACAGAAAATTGGGTTGTGTGTGTGTGTGTGTGTGTGTGTGTGTGTGTGTGTGTGTGTGTGTGTGTGTGTGTGTGTGTGTGTGTGTGTGTGTGTGTGTGTGTGTGTGTGTGTGTGTGTGTGAACGTTCTGTCTTTGAAGTGTTTGTCAACTTTGACAGACCAGAGAGAAAGATTTTGAAATCCAAAGCTGGAGTTTCAGCAGTTCCTCCCCTTTTAGCAAAATCAAAATATAACTTTAAACCCTGCAAGATCATTTATCATTTGTGTTAAAAAGATTCAATATCACTAATAGTCTTGTTATATAGTGTGCTTTAATTTTGTAGTGTCTACCCAATATAACAGACTTAAATATGTAAAAACTAGTGTGAAACTGATACTCCACTGATTGGTTGAATCAAAACTTATGTCCATATGTCCAGTGTGTTGTTTTTTTGTTTTGTATGGTTCTGACTATTCCAGTGATCTAGTATTCTACAAAGTTTTTGGGAGACACAGAGAGGATTAAAAAATTGCGTTGTCAACATAAAATCGAAGCAGCACCGATTGAGATATCCTGACTTTTATTTGCTCTAACATGCTGAATCCTACAGTTCTCATAATGCTGGTGAACTGCATCGTTTGTTAGACCTGGTAAATGCCCATGACTTTCCAACTCAATAGTCCAGTTTTGTACGGCAGGTTTTCAGGTAAAGATGTTGTGCCTCCAAGCCCAAGCTGAAACAACCCACCCAGGTTATTTTAGTAAACTAAACTTCAACTAAACATGCAACCTGTGTACAGTCTTTCTGTGTTGTGCATAGTAATTTACTGATCATTATAAAATAGCAGTGATGGTAAAAATCTAAGATATTTGCTGAAAGTTTTCATGCGTGCATCTGCATGTCTTTGTCTTCTGTGTGAGTGTATGTGTGTGTGTGTGCGCATGTGTGTGTGTGCGCATGTGTGTGTGTTTATATGCATCAGATTAACCTCGCCAACAGAGTTTGAGAGGGCCTGGACGATCTTCTCATGTGCTGTGGCCACCACACTCTGCCCGTTGATCTCAATGATCCTGTGACCTACGCGGACCCCACCTCGCTCAGCGATACCTCCTCGCATCAGACTGCATATCTGACAGGTAAAAAAGTAACACACACACAAAAGGAAAAGCCAGTGGAAGATTAAAATAGTTGCAGCAGGCTGGGGATGGTGTCTGAAACTGAGGCGTTAAGGTTAGGAAAGCTAGTTTCTGTTTACAAGTTCAATGAAAAACTAATACCACATTAAATCTGTGCTAAAGATAAGGGGATTTTTATTTTAGCAGGGACTGTATTAGGTGCGTAAATATTGTCTGGGTCAAAACAGCAATTTATCACAGCTCTGACACAATGTTTCTTCGGTGTATCCAACACAGAGGAACTTAAATAATGAGCAGATTAATCTTGAGTGAGACAGGAATGTGAAACAAAATGCCGTACGGTATCAACAGAACATATATCATACTAAACAAAAAAGTTGACAAACAGGAAATACACAACACAGCAATAATGGTTTTTTTTTTACAGACATCTTTTGTTAATAGTACTGATATTATTAAAGTAATCCACCTACATGGTCATGATGGTCAGAAAGACGTCAGATTTAAACTTACAATGCCGTTCTGCACACTGAAGCCCAGCTGATATTTCAGATCTGGTCTCTTAATGAGGACAGTGGTAACAGGAGGGCAGCTGACGATGTTCATTTTCACCTGGACCTGGTTCTTTAAGCCCTGTAAGACACACATACACAAACATAAAAAGATTGTTCATTATCACATAGATCATGTGGTTAAATGTTTAAAATCAATATTTCACAGCTTCAGCTGCCTCTCCCAGCCACACTCTTGTATACATCATCTGTGTCTCTGTACCTTAATGATTCCCTGACAGGTGGCGAGTGGCAGCCCCACGAGGCTGGTGTTGTTGATGGACATGATCTGGTCCCCGATGCTGAGCTTGCCAGAGCGAGCTGCTGGCCCACCATTCATCATGTTGGCTAAGATAACTGTGGGCAGAATGGAGCCCCAACCGGACTCCACGATCACCACACCCAGGATCTCCCCTTTACTCTTCTCCAGCTGCAGCTGTGGAGCAGGAGGAGGAGCGAACAGTTTGTTGGTCATTTCTATGTTTGATCATGAACAGAAACTGACCACCCATCATTAAAACCATGACCAGAGCACAATGATAATTTATTTGAGCCTGTTATAGTGCAAAGACACAAATATTTCAACATTACTCTGTTATTTTTTTTTTTTACTCTAATAAAGACACAACAGAGTCACAAACATTCGTTTGTTTGCATCAGTTTGCTTCAGTCTCTTCTCCCTTAGGTATTTGCTGTGCTGACAAGGACCTGGTTCAGCTACAAATGGCTGGAAAATGTGCAGAGAACCTGTTTTTACTGAGAACAATATGCTTCCTTTTTGATACCAAATTTGACTTGTTCTCGCTCTCTTCCATGGATCAGAGCAGAAGTCTAAGTATAAAATCAGCTGCAGCTCAGAGAGTGGAGCGGGGAAATATATACAGAAGGATATCAGCAATATGAGAATTCAAAATGGTAACAATACACTTCAGGTCCCCATATGCAGCATTTATAAGTAGTATAACATATATACAATATAACACGATATATTGTAGTTATAAGCTGATATAAGGACATTTTAATTGTTGACAGTATTTGTGAACAATTGTGAACATCTCTCCGGAAGACATATTTTATATTATTACAACTGTGTTATACTGTATTGTAATAATTTTTTGTTTATACACTTATGGGTGCCAAAAGGAGAAACCGTAGTTGTTAAAAAATACATCAATTAACACACTACTTTGAACTACAATGTAATGTCCTATAAACCATTGACTACGTGTGTATATACTACTTATAAATACTTATTATGGGAAATTGAAATAAAATGTTACCCACAAGACAATGTGGTAAATCACTGAGCAGCACTGCTTTATTGTATTGTATTGTGTTGTATATTGTATATACAGGAATGTTGTAGCAATAGGAAGAAGTAACTTGATCATTTTAATTTGCTGGATTAGCCTAAAAAAAACATAACCATCTGTGTGAGCTCATTTTCCATTATTTTATATAAGTCTGTTACTAATGATTATTTTCATTATGGGTTAATTTGCTGAATATTGTCTTGATTGATCTTGAAATATACTTTTAACTACTGACCATACTGATGTGACTATACCTTCATTTCCAATGCATCTCAATGAGCAGTTTTGCTTTTGCACCTCAAACCCCTGCCTGGTGTAATTTCAGTGAACAATGTGACAATGGTAAGTTATGTTATGTTAGGCATAAACACAAAAAGATTACTGGTGATTTATTTATAGTAATTCATGACACCAGTATTTTTAATTCACAGGCCTATACATGTCCAACTATTCTCCACATCTCAATCCTGTCTTAATGTGGAATACATTTTCTGCATATTTGCATACACTTGGAGCCCTGAGACACAAATTTATTCTCAACACAGTTAGTTAGGAAGCTTTAGTGCTTTGACAAAGCCCAGTTTCCCCATCACTACAAATTACTCATGTGCCCCTAATATAACAGCTGTGTGGTGGTGCCCATGCAGCCTCTCTGCTCATCCAGCAGAAACTGTTTCACGGTTTCTAATTCTCTTATAACCCCCAGTAATGCTTCCAGGGCACAGTGTTAGGTAAAGAGGAGAAATCTTGCTCTTAGTAGATTTTCCTGTACCATCTGCCTCTTGATGTATCCAATTAGTTGCTGTATACTTGTGTGTTTCTCTAATGGGCCTGCAGCATGAGTTTGATTTGTGCCACACATGTGAAGTCTCATTCTGCACTGACACAAAAATACCTCTAGAGAGAAAATACACTGTCTTTAGGTTGTGTACATGTATGTGCACTTAATATAGACCAACCTCTTTGCAGTTTTCAGAGTTGGAGAAGTGAATGAGGTCGTCATTGTACATCTCCTGGGTGTTGATGATGTCGCTGTACTCCTTCTGGCTCAGGTCCTCGGGGTTAATACCATTGGCTCTCAGAAACTCCTGGTAAGCTACACTGAATGCCTGGCCAATGGACTGAGCGATAAGCTGGGCCTGTGGACAGAACAAGCAGAAATTAGACATGAATGTGGTTGTGCTCTTGTATTGTTAGATCCACAGAAGCTTATGTTCACTCAGCTGCGTATAAATAACAACACAGTGGGGAAAAATGCATCGTGAACATCAAACAACAGTGGCAATGAGTGTACCAAGAAAAAACACAGGAACACTTTCCTGCTCTGGTTTCAGTGAAAAGCGTTGATGAGGTTAGTTGTCATTACCAGGTTAACTGTCTTTACCACAGTGATGGAATGATATATAAGCCTGTTTCCAAAAAAGTTGGGACACTGTGTAAAATGTAAATAAAAACAGAATGCGATGATTTGCAAATCATCTAAACCTTTATTTAATTGAAAATAGAATAAAGGCAGAATAAAGGCAACAAATCAAATGAAATGCTGAAATGTTATTTTTTTTAATGAAAAATATATGTTGGGACAGGGACATGTTTACCACTGTGTTGCATCACCTCTTTTAACAACACTCTGAACATTTGGGAACTGAGGGGATCAGTTGCTGGAGTTTTGAAAGTGAAATGTTTTCCCATTTCAACTGCTCAACAGTTTGGGGTCTCCTTTGTCGTATTTTTATTTTCACAATACGCAAAATGTTTTCAGTGGTGGACAGGTCTGGACTGCAGGCAGGCTAGTGGCTCCTACTACGGAGCCATGCTGTTGTAATAGGCACAGAATGCAGTTTGGCACTGTCTTGCTGAAATATGCAAGGCCTTCTCTGAAAATGGCAGCATATGTTGCTCTAAAACCTGTATATATCCTTCAGCATTAATGATGCCTTCCACCATCCAGTATGGGTTTTCAGCCTTGTCCCTTTCACATGGAGATTTTCTGAATCTTTTAATGATATTATAAACCTTAGATGCTGAAATTCCCAAATTCTTTGTAATTTTACATTGAGGAACATTATTCTTAAATTGTTGCACTCTTTGCCCACGCAGTCTTTCACAGAGTGGTGAACCTCTCCCCATCTTCACTGCACAGAGACTCTGCCTCTCTGGGAGGCTCTTTTTATACCCACTCATCTACTGACCTGTTGCCAATTAACCTAATAAGCTGTGAGATATTCAAACAGGTGTGTTTTTTTTTTTTTTTTTTTTTAGCATTACACAATTTTTCCAGTCTTTTATTGCTGGCATCAAATTCAAACTGAGCATATATTTTTCATAAAACAATAACATTTCTGCATTTCAACATTTGATATGTTGTCTTTGTTCTATTTTCAGTTAAATATGGGTTTAGATGATTTGCAAATCATTGCATTCTGTATTTACATTTTAAACAGTGTCACAACTGAAGGGCTACTTGAGCTCATCTGACAGGTCAAGTCCCAGTCCAAAAGAAATTTGCAACAAAGGAAAGTAAAAGTTTCAAAAAAGTAAAGTTAGTAAAACATGAACATGTAAAAATGAAAACCCGAAGACTTATGGCTCTGAGAGATAATGTAGATCAAGAGAGTAAAAAGGGTTTTGCAAAGCCATATTTTCCCTACTTCGATTTAACTGAATTCTACACATGCATATAAATCTCCTGCAGAATTTGCACTCTCAAAATCAATACACTGTAAATTAGTTGTGCACAACAATAAAAAAAATCAAAGATGGGCAAACGCTGAATATAGCCTGTGGGCTACAATAACAGAAATAGTTTATAAGTTGATGGACGAGCGGCTGAATGGTTCTATTATATCTCTGGCCGGCCTTAAAACCTGGCAGCTAAATTAGACGAAGAGCGGACAGATTGGAGTCCAGCCTTTATACTGACTGGCACAGACGCTGAGTTGCTGGCTCTTCTGTGCAACGTTGTTCATGTTGCCAAGTCTTGCTGAATCTGCTTCAACAAGACAAGCAGCAGCTCTGTGGTAAGAAAATAAATCAAAAATCAAAAATGCCCAGCCAATTTACATAATTTCGTCTGTGGGTTGCTCTAATTGGTTATTAAAGGTTGCACAACAATTTTTTTTTTTTGATTTTCTAAATATTACTAACAACATTTGTAATAATGTGGAGCAAACGTAAAAATAAAAAAAATTCAATACAAACAAATAAAATGATGCCTTTGAGCCAAATGGAGGAAAAACATTAATACAGGTGATAACTGGGAAGAGCTGAGATAATATCTGACAATCAAATGACACTTTAAAAGCAATAACAAGTATCATGTCTTTACTATCTCTAGATATTGGAGGACACATGTACCAAATGAGTCCTCATTACATACATTACATAAAACATTACATTACATAAAATGTGATTTCCTTTAGTAACTCTCATCTTTGTAACCTTTCACCTGCTTCCAGTCAAGGAGCTTTAAAATCATCTCTTTCATAAACACATGAACAGGCACAGCAGGTTTGTGAACTTGACAACACAGGACACACTTACATCCTCAGACTCAAAGACATGGCATATCATCTTGTACTGCTTCTTTGCCTCGGGTGCCCCGGGTGTAGTTTCAATACAGTCCTGTGAGGCTGTGCGTGGCATCCGGCGTCTTGCCATCAGGACCACAATGTTACCAATGTCAGCGATGTAGGATATAGTACGGAGTGCGTTGTCCATCATCGTTTCCTGTTGATATATGAATTGGAATCACACAAATCTCAAAGGCAAAATCAACTTTCAAACATCAGCCTTATTGTTTTTATAATACTCTGCAGCTAAATAGAGCTTCAGTTTGTGAATGTAAAAGCTTAATCTAGATTAAAAAAAAACTGCTCTGTAGACAGTGAAAAGGAACAACTAATGTAACTGTTAATTGCATGCACAAGCAACTCAGTAAAACCAGAGAAAGTAAACTACAACTGGACCATCATACAAACAGTAAAACTGTGTGACAAATATGTGCTGGTGACTCCATGTTGGACTCAGTAAATGAAGAAATTACTGCATCAAAATTGCACATTTGAGCTGACAAAATGATGGATTAATGCATGTTTCCACACTGAGCTTTTCCCTGGTACAAACATAACTGTGGGGAATATTTTGCTGCTGTCACTGGTTTTTATACTGGTTCAGCCGACAGCCTGTTTCGCATAATATTGAGGAATTTAAGTACCTGTGTGCAGCATATTTGTTGCCTTTCCTTGTCAAAGCTGCATGATTATTTCAAGGCAGAGAGTGAGATGAAAGTATTGTTGATAGAAAACATAAAGGCCTACTTTTGACTGAATTCAAAACTGCTGCATAATCGAGCCAAATAATGCCCAGTAAATTAGATCTTGAGTACATGTTCATCTGGAAATAATGAACAGGTGCACAAAAAACTCAGAAGGGGTTTGAATACCTGAGTGTTTGCCTTGATGTAACAAAGTGATTTGAACAGCGTAATGATGTGTGTTCACTCAGCCTAATAACTGTCTTGTGTCATCATGTAGATTTTGAGATATTGTTTCTGAACACAACTATGAAATAGCATTTTAGAGAGGATATGGACTGTGAAGGTGTATCTGTGGGTTTGCCGAGAGGAACTTGTATTTGTACGTGTTTTATGATAATATGCTAATGTGTCATGCTAATATGCTAAATTTAATTTCAGCTCAGTTAAATTCACTTTATTAAGCATTTCTTGTGGTTTTATGACATTAGCCTAATTAGTGTTGTTGTTGTTCTAGCCCACCACTGGAGTTGTTCTTATTATGAATCAATGTCAGAAACCCAATGCAAGCTGCACTGAGCCTTTTAATTGCAGAAAGAAGGCATTTTACTCTCTCTCATAAGTGCCAGGACCAGTGGTAACCAGATGGAAAAGGGAGGAAGATAGACACTGCATTGCAGCACGTTAGCTTCTGCCAGGTGGCTGCCCACACACACACACACACACACACACACACACACACACACACACACAATCTGACACTCTGCTCAGACGGCTCAGACACCAGCTAAGACTGAAATACTGCAAATGAATCATCTATCACATACACATTTAACTGAGCATAAAGCTCTATTTGTGATCCCATGAACGGCAAAGCTCCCAGAAACAACTCTGTTTCTATCAAAGCCTCCAACTCCTGTGAAGACTTGTGCTGCTGCTTCACACAGCTGCTTGCTGTAAAGCTAAACGGCAAGAAAACTTTGACAAAGCTTCTGCAGGAATGGAAAAAAGCTTTGCTACCAAAAAAAGAAGTAGAAGAAAAAGAGAATAAGAAAATAAACCTGGCAGCCAAATGTGATTTTTTATTCATAAAGACCTTCACAAAGTCAAACTTCAATCGGAATTTTTTTTACTGGGTATGGCTCTAAAATAATTAAAGAAAAACCATTATGTGGTCCATATTGTTACTTTTACAGCATTTTAACAAATGACTAATCAAGTAGTGGTGTGGTCATAATTTGGTTATTCATACCAATGTTCATCCATGAAGAAACATACTAAAACATAGAGGGCAGATTGTGCTGCAGTCAAAGAGCCTGTTCAATACATGCTCTCTGAGTCAAACTCCATGCGCAGATGTTTGTGCAACATTTTTTGGCTTGGCACAGTCTATTCTTATCCTCAGTTAAAGGGAACTCTGGCCGTGACGTTGTAAGATTACAAAAACAAGTAAATAAATCAGAATCAGTGGTGTGGTTTCATAAGAAGCAGTTTGTGTCAACAGTTAAGCTGCTTTTACGATGACACAACAACGCTCCCCTGATGTGAAGTCTTGTATAGCTCAGTTGGTGGGAGAGGTAGGAAAAACTGGTGAGAAAAGACTCTTTAGACAGAAACATAAAGTGTGCATGCTCGCTGGTACTCACCTGTGAGTCTGCGTTGAGGACTTTGATTCTCTGAGTGGAGATGAACAGATCAACCTCCGTGAGGGTTTGAGCATCTCCATCTGCACTCTGAAGAAACACACAAACAGCATTCAGAACAGATTGTTCAAGATCTTTGTACCAAGCCTGACTATTCACAGTTATTCACAACTGCCTGAATGGTGTCCGTTAAATGTTGGAAAGTCTTAGTTTAGACATCCAAAATGCATGCATGTATCGTTTAGGGCCCAGCGAGGGAGATGCTTGTTAGATGGACGGGTTGTTAAAGTTAAAGGTGTGGTGGAAAAGGCAGAAAAAGAAAGCATTTGGCAGTGGTGTTAGTTTACATTAACTGCCCTGGCACGAGGATTGCGAGCTGGCATGGAAACAACAAACAGCTTAACACTAAACCCTTACCAGCCGGCTGTTACACCAATGAGAGCAATGCAGCTTTCCCCCTGATCACTGTGTGCCGCAGACTAATACAATTACATTTTAATTCCTTTAATAAAAAAAATGCCTGATGCATTGAAAATAAGGCAATACAGATAAAAATATTAATAAAACACATATAGCTGTAAATAAATATTTCATGTAATAAATAGTGAATCCTTTATTTGAGACTGTGGCTCATAACATTCATTAGTACTTTTTAATCATTTTTATAAAATGCACAATAACTAAGGACAGATTAGAAAAAGATGTGTTTAGGTGTCGTAATTCACTTTTTGGCAGTAACCTTTTCCCTTGTCTGTTTTCATTTCAGAGGTTTCCAGGGGTGCCTTTAGCTGGAGGACAGGAATTAATTTGTAGTTTTGAATCATCACTTAGCATATGGGAATAGTTAGCTCATTTGTGAACACTAGAGAGCATTTAGGATTGCAGCCATACTCCCAATTCAAAATCCAACTTGTCTTTTGGATTTTTTGCATGAAGTTACCATTATGGGAGAAATGAGAATCAGCTTCTTCTGATGGACGTCTGCCTGTATAATTAATACAGAGATAAGTCTGAAAGCTGATACTAACACCCCATGTTTACCACTGACATGTTTCATTAAAGCTAAACTACGAAGTTATACGAAGATATAACAGAAATACAAAGGAAAAACAAAATGAGACCAGAGATTTTAGACATCTGACAAACAACCACTTCTTTAAACAGTGAATAGTAAAATGATTTTTTTCTTCTAAGTTCTCTTTGTTTATTAATAACATAAAATATGTTCAGCCAGAGCAGAGGTTGTTCACAGACGATCCCTCACTCCATTGTGTGTCAGGATCACCAGAGTGAAAAGAAGCAAGAAATGAATGAGAATTAGAGTGAGACTTATTTTCTGCTTTAGCAGGTGTAAACTATGTTAATCACACAAAATTAGACGTGCACTGAATTACAATCTCCCAAATTCATAATTTAGCTTACATGAGGGCAACGGCGATGTAAGTACAATGTATGAAGAAGTACTTCAAATCAGTTTTTGCAAACACAAGTTGCAGCTGATTGTACGAGTTTTGTAGTGAATTAAGTGATACTCTCTTAGCTAAATTGCAGGCCTGAGATAAAAGGTTATTGTATTCAGTATGTGGTGGCTTTTTTTCGGCACAAAGTAGACAAAGCAGTGTAATTTATGTCATTATTTTCATCTATGTATATCTTGATGTATTCACAATTGTGAGAAAACTTCACCAACTGGCTGGTATACGTTTGTACTGGCTCAAGAACCTCCAAAGCTCACAAAACCACCAAACCCTCCAAAGTTTCTGATTCTTCATCTTCAAAAAAATAAATTATTAATAGCACTTATATTACTTGGAAATCATTCCTGCACTCTAGGAGTAAAAAAAGAAATAATCAATTGTACATCAGACACAACTAATATATTACAGCTTGGATAAGTGGTAAATCTTTTGTACTCATAGTGCGTCATTACACCCTTAAACGTACATTTTTACTCTCATGAAACAATTACACAGTGTTGTTGCAAGAATGCAACTGTTTATTATTACACACTGTATTAAGAGAAAAGAAGTAGTGTAGGCTCAAGCTCCTCCCGTAGTGTCCAGCTGACATGTCCACTGTTACCTTGTGGTCACAGTGGCTGCATGTAAAATCGTGTCAGTGTGTTATTAAAGTGGGTTTCAGCAACTTCCTCGGTCTTGTGCCTTATGACACAGCTTCAATCAGTGTATAGAGTCTTTCTACAAAAACATTATTTCCGTGTGCCCAATTAAAACCACAGTTTGGAAAGTTCAACCACCTTCAGGCTTATGAAGGACTGTCACTGCCAAAATGCATAGCCGTTCCCATAAAGCAAAACATATTTGCTTAAGGGTTTGAAAAAACCTGACAAAGATTTGTTCAACTTAATGAACAGACTCAAAAATGTGTGAGACACAGATAGGAGAGGACACACAGACACAGGCAGGCACATATGAAATGAAAAAGAAAAGGTGAGAGTGGAGGGAAAGTGGCTTAAGGGTCTTTCTTTTGCTCTGTTTATTACACACCGCCTTTTTCTTGATTTTGGCAGCCTTCTGTACCCTCTGGCAGGCAGGCAGGCAGGCAGGCAGGCGTTGGGACGGGACAAGGTCAGCGGATACAGGAGCACAAAAAACAGGAGGAAGAGGGGGAGGAAATAAAGAAGGTAAATAAAAGAAGGTAAGACAGTAAAGCCCCAAACCAAACGGCAGGTGTGCTATCGCTGCTCTCAGAAACAGAGAGAGAGAGTGACAGAGAGACAGAGGAGAAGAGAGACAAGTGATGCGTTTGCCTGAATATGCTTGTGAGTGTTTGTGGAGATAGCGTTTGCACAGCCACGTTGGTTATCAGAAACAAATCAAAACAGCAATTACAGAGGGTAATAATTGCTCTTTCTCTTTTAAACACAGCAAATCAAAAGCGTGCAGACATGAATTGACACGGTTCCTGCATTCTTGACATCTATATGAAGCTCAGACAGGATGGTCTCAAGGTTTTTTTTGGATGTAGTTTATTTCCGTTTATCAGTTTACCATTTGAAGTCTGAGTCTATCAGAAAGACGGATAGTAAGAATCCCATTTCTAAAAGCATTAGAAACAGCTTAGAAAAAGTCAACAAAGACAATAATTCAGGCTGTGTGTTTCTACCGCCTTCCATGCTCAAGTCAAGGTCTAAACACTATTACCAGGAAATAAAACAATCAACAACACACAGAGAGAAAGGGGGAGGGAATAAAGCCCTGAGCAAGGATTTAAACTATGTGCTTGGGGTCGTCTGGGCTGCATCTGAATAAATAAATAAAGAAATACAAGGCTGGCTCACTAAAACAGCTTCGATCGAAATGGAGGCAGGTTTACAAAGTTGTTGTTTTTTTTTAATTATTAAAAGCTGAAAAGCTGTGCATATTTCCTTTTGATCATGCATTACACAGTGGTCATGAAGACACAGTTAATGTGTCTGATTAGTTCCTCAGGAATTCCGTTATTACAAGTGGCTGTACGGTTGTTGGACTTAGTCATATTTTGAAGTACTCTTAGCACTTTGTAATCTTTCAAAATCGGCCCTTCTGTGTAAGGTCAAAGCTGAGCTACCGCCCCTTCTCTGCATCTGCCATCAGCCAGAGGAAATTATCTTGACCCCCGTCATATTTCCGAGTGTGAGAGTGGGTGTTTGCCACCGTGCAGAGATGTAACTGCTAAGACTACCATTAGTGAAAAAGAGCAGAGTAAACAGCCCAAAGGGAAGAGTCTTTTTTGGGTTTTCATTTTGTAAAGTTTCCTCCTCCGTGATAAGCTCGCACGCAAGACAGACATCAGAGGCTTTCAGCAGCATCTACTGCTCTGCTGAGGAGGAGCCGAGTAGGGGCAAGGGGGTTTGACAGCAGGAAAGAGTGAGTGGAGAGAAGGGGGTGGAGGGGTGGGGTAGCTGCATAAATATTACATCAAACAGCGAGAGCATCATGCCAAAAAGATCTGCATAAATAACCTATACAGCCTTGCTATAATTTACCTGGTATACTTGTTTTTGCTCAGTTCAGCACTACGGGGTCTAAGTGCGTTCCTGTGTTTGTACTACCTCTCCGCGTGCAGGTTGCTCTGGAGCAAATATACAAGTATGACTGATCTACACCGCATGTGTGATTGGAAGGGTTCGTGTGCAGTCAGCTGTGTCCATTTCAATGTCAGAGATTAAATGTGGTTTGCTGTACAGCCATTAATTTGTCCACGAGGGACAAATCAAGGAGATAATGGACGACTTCTTGTTCAATGGACTTGTTCTAAGCAGGGGAAAGCATTAAAAGGTGATAGCTAACTGTTGCCATGGTTTCATCCTGACAAAGACTCTGTGCAGGGAAGGCAACTGTGCATGACAGAGAGTGAGTGAGTGAGAAGAATCAAACATAGATTTGACAGATGTGAAACGATGCCAGAAGACATCCTCATTGTGGTGAAAATAGCTTTTAGACTGAAAGCAGCCAGAAGACTTGAAGATCCTGGTCTGCCACTTCTCCTGTCAGCCTTTTTCTTTGTTCCAGAGTGACCTTTGATTGGGTTGCTCATATAAATTTTGCAGGCATCAGTAACTATTCCTAGCCCTCTTCAACCACAGTTTCATATACATTAAGACACATTTTTGAGCCTGGGCAAGGACCACTAACCCTTGATCCTACGTAGATGTGAGAGAAATTACACACTGCTAAAGCATGTTAAATTAACAGGTAGGGCTGCGTGGTAGGACCAGGGAAGTACATCTTAATCTGTCCCACAATTAAAGGATCAAACCACATGTTTATTTACTTGCCATTACACAAACATAAGAAACCTGCAAAATGAGGCTAAAATAGAGACAATGCAACAAGTTTTAGAGGTCAAAATGGATCTCTTCACTCTGGAACTGGCAGCTATTTACTTTTTAATGATTGTTTGCTGACTCTCTGCACCTGGAACTTGATCATGAAAGCTAACCTAATATTTCAAACTTCAGTATCTTTGTCTCTCTTTCCCTGCTCATTTAACTCCTGACATATCCCACTGGACAGCTATACCCACATGTATCCATCTCATCAGTGACAAGTCTCATTACAATACGCAAGTTTCTAAAAGTAGACCACTACGCAGGAGGTCATTCAATATTTAGAAATACAGCCGAGCTTGTTTTCACATGAGAGGTAGATAAAAGAGACAGGGGTCTGGGCAGCAACTGTGTGCCAAAACATCAGCGCTGCATTAAGTCATCACATCACGAAACAATGTTCTTTGATCACACAAGATCACCTGGCCTCAAGTCCTCGAGGAGGAAATGCCAACTGTATGAAAAATGCCAAAATAGTTGAAACTCTCTTTCCTGAAAGAGGGAAAATTTGAGTTTCTGTGAAGTTGGACATGAGCACTTTTGACAGAGTAACAGTGATGAACAAAGAGATTAATCTCATCAAAAATAATATGAGTTGAGCCCCTTTAAGCTGCACTGGTACCATCCACAATAGTTCTCTGAAACTGCGCTGAAACAACATCATCTCAACATTAGAGAACAGCAGAGAATGAGTGTCAACAACTGAAATATGAGGTTCACGTGCCAGCGGTCCCATCATCCTGCCAGCTGTGCCAAACACATGCCCTGCAGCCCGATATCTCTCCCAAGTTCTCTAGCTGCCCTAGACGGCCACTCCTGCCTAGTATATGACTGTAATGTTTTGCTGCAGAACCAAACAGCCCTGATGTCCATGTAAATTTCATTAGGAGCAATCTGGAGCTCAACTAAAAATCACAAAACATTAAACCAAGATGCTGAAATAGTGGGGTTAACTTGTGTGCTTGAGTTTGTGGAAATGAATAAATATTCCCTTCCAGATACAGTATGCTTGTAATATTAGAGATGTATTCCGATACTAAATAATAAATAGGATCGACACGCAGTATTAGCCATGTAAAGCTGCTGGGCATACTTCCTGCAGGGTGTTACCAATGCAACCTAAACAACAACAAGCTGGCCGTAACATTACGATGGCACCTCTGGGGAGAGGAAAGAGAACTGCCATCATATTAACATGCTCTTTCAGAGTGGGACAGCAAACCGAAAGCACTGATCGGAGGCTGTCTCCTGGGGTGTGAACAAACACATCTTAACAACACCTCTAGGGGCCTGGAATAAGTTGGAAGGGAACAGGCTCTAAAACAGCTGTTTTCCATTGCAGAAACTTTTCTCAGGCACCTTTCTAAGTACTTAGGAACCACAACCTAAATGTAGTTAGTTAGGCACCCAAAAAAGGCCTAACTCTGGTGCTAGTACTTTGCAATTACTTAGGAACTACCAGTCTAGTCTGTGTCATTAATTGGTCCAAAACAAATCTCAAAGCTGCTACAACTTGTACAGTAAGAGAGCTTTAGTTACCAGTTCAGGAAAAGAGAAGTTAGCATCAGTATTTATTGATATTAATATTAGTTACAGTGTCTGTTCGACTTCCAGCTTGCAAAATCTTTTCAAACACAAGACATGTAAATGTAAACTGTCAACCACAATGGGATGACTTGCTGTTGTCTAAAACAAAGCCATAGCTTTTTTAGTCCATTATCTCAGCTCTTCAGACTAAATCATGTCTTCACAAAGGGACTAGTAGTACCAAATAGTCTTGGTTCAGAGGAGCCATAACAGATTAGGCAAATTAGACCAATGACAAATCAGAAAACTACAGCGCTGCTTGAAACAGAGTCATCCTGTTGTGTTTTGTTGTTTGAGTTTGATGTAATAAATTAACAAAAAGGAGGCTAAAAACTCCATAAGACTGTCTCCACAGAGAGGATCTGCTGACTGTTTTGTGGCTGGATGGTTTTCTGCTGCATAACAAAGTTTTGTTTTTGTTGTTCACACTCTTTGTTCTCTCATCGCTGCTGCCTCTCACATTCATTCGCTAGCTCTCTTGATCCCAACTCTCTCTCTCTTGTTTGATTGCTGCGCTTTCAGCTTGTTCACTCTCTCTACAGATCTGTACGGTATATCAATCTTTTTTCTTTAACTATTCAAAAAGCCGTCAACATGACTTTGTTTTCAATGTCAGTAAATAACAAGAAATGTCCACCCCTCATCCCACTATAAACACTAGCGGCACCCATTACTTCCTTATTTTATGACTGAAGCTGTAGAAAAGTGGAAGCAGCTACAGTAACCATGTTTGACCGGTCAACATTGCAGACTCCATCCTGACATTGCCTGAACCAATGGAATATATTCCTCCTGGACCAGGGACTCTTTCACCTGAACCTATTGTACAGGAGCTAAATTTATTCTCTGGTTCATCTGGGTGAAATGCAGGTAAAGCTCCTGAGTTTCTTGAAAGGTTTTGGGTCGCCTGGTAAGTGGAAATGCCCTCTTAGGCCCCGAGATTAGTTCCTGTGATTTTTTTTTTTTTTTTTGGTTAAAAAGGGACTAAACAGCCTCCTTAGAGATGTAATGCTCCATCAGGGGAAAGCAACAGAATAAATGAAAAAATGTGGTCAGTCAATTAAGGAGAGGTATGTTTCTTCTGCATGATTCTGGCAACTGGATACCTTCAGGGCAAAAACACAGCACAAACTTTGTGTTTGCGTGTTTGAGTCAGTGTTGCTGGAGGTGAGTGGGTGTGTTTTTGAGTACCTTGACCCTGCTGACAGCCTCCTGGGCCTGCATCATGCGTATGTTCTTGGAGGGGTTCCTCTCAGACAGCAGCTGAGTGGAGCCCAGGTAGTTAGCAGCAAAGATAATTCCATCAATCAGGTCTTCTGGCTCGCAGGGTCCTGGGACTGAGCCAGGGAGAGGCAGAGAAGATGGTGATTAGCGGGGAGACATGGGGAGGAACAGAGCACGGTTTGACTGAGAGGGTCGGGTGTGCGGTGGAGAGGGTATTGCAATCACTGCAGTCAACGTGCTGTAAGGGGAAGTGGAGCCAAACACTGTTGCTCTGGAGATGGAGAGATGGCGATAACAGGCTGGGTGGGACTGAGCAGTGAGATGGCCACTGGTTGCAAGCTAATGGAAGTTCAGTGCTGGTGGGAGGCTGAGCTGAGATTAATTTGTATCTGTGATATGTAGATGTGGACTCTCAGACACCCACTCAGGGACACAATGTGCTGTCATGATCTGAACGAGCAGACTGGCAGCTAAGCCCCACACACATTATTAGGCCTAGCATCTGCCCAGTGGCAGGAAAAGAGCACTGGAAGAGTTATATGAGGCCTGTGATGTGACAGATCGAAGCCAAAGTAATACTTGGAATCTTTCCATGCAATTACAATATTTTGATTTCATCACCAAACAGGTGCGCAGACAGATTAACTTACCATCGACAAAGCTGGGGAACGATGCAACCTTCTTTGTTGGCTGGAAGACAAAAACAGGATATGACAGATAAATTGTTATGAATAGGTTTATACTGAACTAAACATGTCTCTACAGTCTCAAATAAACCAATCAAAACCTTAACGTTTCACTCCGTTTGTGGAATGTTGCTTTTTTTAAAAAGGTGCAATACTGTGATCAAACAGCAAATGTCAGATAATCTATAATTTTCATTTTAAAGAGCTGGTCTAGATCAGGCCTTGACTGATGCATCTGTCCAAATTTATGACACGATGCATGGGGAAACCTGCTGATTTGCTTCAAGTATAAGAAAACACAGATGAGGTGAGAATCTGCGAGGTAAAGGGACATCCAATCCTGTAAAAGCATTTCTGTCTGTTCACTGACATAGTCTGAGAAAGGACAGGTTGCCTTATATTGTGATTTACTTCCATGTTGGCAAAACTGTGATTGTGGTTTGTCTGTGACCTTCCACAAACATGCAAGTTGACCCTCATTGTGCGAGACAAGATGTCCTTCTGTTATTTTGTCATGAGAACAAATTGAAAGGACTTGTTTAAGAAGTACTGTTTTCAGCAGCAGGTTAAATGTGGTCCCTCTTGACTGCAGAGAAGCAAAACGACCCCCATCACCTGGTGTAAAAAATCAATAACACAAAATACAGTCGCGTACCGTATGGACGCAAGACTAGCTAAACTCTCAATTCCTGCAGAGAAATTCCCTCGGTGCTTTTATTTGCAACAGGCATCCTAAATATCCAGACATTTCTATTTTTTTTCCAGCAGTGCCCTGCCCCACATTCACACAGTTACATGCATTTACACCTGCAGAAACTGGCTCCATGCACTTTGCTTAAGGGCACTGCAAAAGTGGGTGTAGAGAGAGTGCAAAGCATTACTCATCCACTTCACACACTGACATAACTGAGAGTGAAGATGTAAAGGAGGGAGGCGGAAGCTGTGAACAAAAGATGGTCACAAAGAGAGCTGTGTATTGTGCAGCAATTCATGAGATTCAAACTGGATCTATAAGCTCTTCTAGCCTGCTCACTACACATTCAGGAAGTTTACTCCACACAAGGACAAAGGGTGGAGCCTGTACAGGAAGCATCCACTGCAGACATCATGGTGAAAAATGGCTCTCATAAAACCGCAAGCAGACACGCTGCTCAATTACCAGGACACTATCACGCCGTAAGCAGAGGACATGAGCTGAAGTTGTAATTACACAATTACTCATTTACTCAGACAGTCACACACACATGTGCACACACAGACACACACGCACAACAGCAACACCCTCTTTCTACAGTGTAAATGACCTCACAATAGATCTAAAGGATGATGAAGGAAACAATGCAACAGAATATCCAATGTCTTACCTCTGGTACATTGTTGTTCTCCAGGGGAACGTTGAGGTCGGAGCGTTGCTGTTTTCTGGGTTGCTCTGCACCATTGCTCACCTGGCAGGTCAGCACAGAAGAACAGGTGTGAGTGAATAAGAATTAGGATAAGATAAAACAGAATAACAAATGGACAACTTTTGTTTCAGATTTGAGGGAAGGTCATGGTGGTCATGGTTTTTAATGTGTAGGTAGGACTGCTATAAACAATGTGCGTGTGAGAGAGTCCTACACTGTCAAAACCCTCTGGACTAATCACAACAAATGGCTCTTTATGCTTATGCTGTGAAGTGGCAGGGTGTATTTATTTGTGAACCTACAAATGGCACATGGTTAAGTTTTGTCTTTCACTTGTCCTCCAGATAGCTTTTTCTTTTGTCTCATCACATATATTGACATATACAGTACTTTGATAGCAAAGAGGGAGGATTAAATTTATTCCCTTGGTTATCCACTTTGCAGTTCACAACTGCTCATTAGCATTTAATGGTATTACTGGTTGAAATGAAATCCTCCTGCCTATAAACCCTCCTCCTCCTTGGAGAGGCAGTGAGAAAGTGAAATTCAGAGGAAGAAGCCACGCTGTTGTGCATCTGGAATTGAAATTAATTACCACAAACATAACATTAGAGGCCTCCTTTGCAAAAAGAGAGCCAAACCATAAAGTCTTGATCAGTATTCATCATGCAGCCCAACTCAGTTGTGCAAACAGCCATTACATTAATGAGATTCGTGTTGTTGTTTGGTGGGAAGCAATGCTAAACTGTCCCAAGTGAATCTAGTCAAACTTTGTACATGCCTTTATCTGTAATAACAAATATTTTAATAGGCTCCATGTAGAACTTTATCATCAATAAATCAGCACCACATCAATTTTAATCCATTAACATAATTAACATTCACAAGACCACTCCTGAGATGACTGGCAGCCTCTACCGATGTGTAAATGTGTACACAACAGGACAAATTTTGCAGTATATTGGCAAATCAATTTATGGCACCTAGGACAAAGTATTTATCATTATTTAAAAAATAAAATTTTAAACTAAAGATATCAGTACTATTCCTTTGGACACAGTGTTTGTCCATTTGATGGATATATATATGATGCTTTTAAGCCAAAACAATAACAGAATCGTAATTAAAGGTAGACTCAGCCTTTTACCAGACTCAGTAGTCTTTAGCTGATTTGCTGGTTCAAGGAAGGAATTTATAATACATGTTGATGTAATACTACATACATACAGCACAATATTCAATACAGTAATGGATAAAAGTGAACTTGTTTAAGAAAAGCTGCGGTTAGCACTGTTAATATCAAACCTAGTTGCTTTTAGTACTTGACCACTGTCTTGAACATGTAACACATAGTTTAACACTGACATACCAATACCATTAAAAATGAGATTACAATACTATGTAATTCTTCGCTTTCCTCAGATGCATCGCACTAACAGGCTGTGTGGATAGATGACCTCCCTCTGTTTTATAACTCTTCTTTTAACATAATCCTTTGGCTCCACACTGTGCAGTAAATCTGTTTTTTTTTTTTTAATTCATTGTTGTCCCGGTTCGTTCAAGGGTCATGTTGAAGTGGTGAACAGAGAACATTTTCATTTGATAACGGAGGACAAAACGACAGAATCTTCTCAATGAGGATGGGAGTCATCTGAACCCGCAGTGTACTGTACATTCTTCCAATTTAATCTGGTTACGCTCTCTGACCCAGTTCTGTGCTACAAATGAGGTGCACACACTGAATGTACAGGCACATGTGCACGCTGTGGAGCAGGTGTGTATCAGCAGGATGCCCACAGGAGACTATCCCTGTTCTCCTTTTACCATCTGACTTTTAGAGGATGGGGGAGCTCAGCATGTGTTGATTCTATCAATGTGACTGTACAGTGTGTGTGCATTCATCCAGGTCTGTGAGAAGGAGCAAGATGAAGAGGGGGACATCTCAAGGTAACATGGGGGAGGGGTGAGGCTCCAGCTATTCTCTGGATGGCAATGAGTAACATGTCACCTGTAACTCATCTCCAGCTCCTCACCACAAAGCTCTTTTAATCATTCCCAGTGGCGAAGGGTGTCTTCTACAGAGCATTAAAGCAGCCTTAATATACAGTACATCTTCTCCATAGGCTCTGACCATGTTAGCACTGTTGTGTTACTGTTATACTGTTATGTTCTTCCTATTCATCTTGAAGCATTTGTCTGTACCTTGACTTCTGTGGCTCAGCAGCCAACAATAGCTTTAAATGTAACCTTTTTTGGAGGGAATGGAGAATAGTGGCCTTTATTATTAACTGAAATAACCACGAAAACTATAACATTTGCTTTCCCTTAAATATGTTGATGCTAAAAATCTTTATTGTGTTAGTTTGATGTTCTTTGTGGACTGAACCAACTGGGATAAACATGAATTGGACCACACTAAACGGTTATAGCACAGTAATCAAGTCTTTGCACACCACAGCGACTATGCACCTTTATGCATCTTTTTTCTTCAAAATTTGTAAATACATGTCGGAAGCTACAGAAATACCTTATGGAAACTGAGACTTTTTCTTTCCTACAAGATGCCTCTGTAGATTGATGATAGTAAAGACCAGTAATCTTATCCTTTTTTAAAACACTAGAAAAAGTTTTCGCTCTACTGATGACATTGCAAACACCCTGATCATCATTAGCATTCCTCTAACACTGATATAAACATGATAACAGTTTTGATTTCAGTAGTTAGCTAGACAAGACAAACCTTCCCACTGTCACTGTACCTTACATGACAAAGTGAATGAAAGAGCATAAACACAGTCACTTTGGGGTGTATAATTAAACCACACTGAAGCATTACAACACATGACACATCCATTTAGTTTTGTGGTGGTGCTACCGACTGGCCATATTGGAGGCTGAACTATAAATGAACTCCCAGCAGGGAAGCACCACGGTAGGCCGACGTACACCGTGACACAGAAGTATAATTCTGCTTCAAAAACAGCTCACCTGCTCCTGTGGCCACCGCTGCCTGTCTTCAGGGGAGCGTGGATGTGCCTTGATGCCCCTCTGGAGGTCAGGGTTGTTGTGGTGCATGGAGGGGAGATTCAGGGACTTGGGCCTGCTGTCATGGCGGTGATGAGCTGGTGGGTAGGGGGCTGCGTCAGGCTTGGCATGAGGGTAGTCACTTGGCGTGGGGTCATGCGCCAGCTCCTCTGGGCTTTGGTCAGTACCGCTGCTTAGACTCCCCATGCTCATACTCATCTTGATCTCAGCAACAATCTGGTCAATGTCTTCCTCCGCCTCCTCTCCCGTCTCCCCCTCTACCACCAGCACTTTACGGCCACGATATGGAGAGACTCGCACTGAGTTCCCATTGTCCTCGGGGGCATAGTAGTCACCGGTGTAGGCCCTTCCATGTCTCTCCTCCTCATCCCCTTCTTCATCTTCTTCCTCATTAGGGCAGTACTCCTCACTCTCTGCCTCCTCCTCTTCCTCTCGAGTGTGGAGGGTGTCTTGCAGGGAGGGTTGGTGGTGGTGATGATGGTGATGGTCGAGGATGGGTTCTGGTCTTCCATTGTATATCTGCTCATCTGGATCCTGCTCCACCACCTCACAGCGAACCTCCCCCTCTCCCTCAGCCCACTCCTCCACCCTGTGCCTCTCTCGTCCCACCCACTGCTCCTGCCTGACCTGGCCCTCCTCTCTCCACTCCTCCCTTGCCTCCTCATGTCCCTCTCTCCACTCTTCCCTCACCTCTTCTTCCTCTTCTCTCCACTCTTCCCTCACTGCCCCCTCGCCCTCCTCATCTTCCACCCATTCCTTCTCTCTCACCTCCCCTTCACCCTCTCCCTCCTCAGCCCATCCTTCCACAGCCTCCTGGCATTCATCAGCGTGGGGTCCGACTGCTTGCATGGTGCCGGCGCAGTCCCCCTGGCTGTGGCTGTGGTTGCAGTCTCCCTGGCTGCTGCAATCCATACCTTCCAGGTAGCTGTCGTCCTCTGGGCAGTAGCGGATGTAATAAGTCACACCCTCGTCCTCCTCTGCCAATCCTGGAGGGTTTATGATCACAAACAGACATGGCTGCCATTCTAGGGCTTGTTTATTAAAAACCTCCAATTGTCACTGAATCACCATGTTATATTTGATGATATCTATTAAATCTACATAACATTGGTACGCATGTTTTCCAAGACTGGTTTCCAAGTTTTCACGAGGGCACATTTGACCAAACTGCATGCTTTCTTGCAAGGGTAGCAGTACCTGTGTTTTTTTTTGTTGTTTTTTTTTTACCAATGCTAGCACCATTGGTCTTGTGTTCTTTTATTGAAATGTCTCAATAACTATTGGATGGATTCCCATGGCATGGGATCATCTTTGATGATCATGATTAGTCAAATACTTTGGTTTTTGACTAAATATCTGCAAAAATAATGACATTCCCATTAGCCTCAGTTGTATTTTGTGCATTGTACTAATTAGCTGAACACCAGCAGATCAGCATTATCACTGTGAGCATGCTGATGTTAGCATTAAGCTTAAAGCACCACAGGCTAACTGAGCTTATCATGTTGGAGTATGAATACCTGAATAGCCTCTCCAATTACTTTCAGTGATGGTGCAGTCTCTGTTTGACTGTTACATTTGAGTTTTTATTTATTTCCTCTGCTTTCCTGTATATGCATTTACATTTTCTGTCAGCTGAACAGAGATAAAGAAATAGGACAAAATTGGTGCTGCAAATGTAAGGGTACTCTTTTAGTCCCCATCAGCATTCTACACAACAAAGCTTGTTCCAAATCTAAACAATATACAGGATTGATAATGGAAAATAAACATGATGAAAGGGCAGGGAAATACCCTATCAATGCTTACATTAACAATGATTGCTGATGTCACACTCACCGTCATCATAATCTTCCTCGTCATCTGAGGTGTTGTTGATGTAGTCAGAGCTGGAGTCATCATCCAGGCTGTCACCTCCACCATGGAAGTCTGCCTGGTCATGGTCATCTTGGTCATGTTCATGTTCTGGTGTGGAGGGTGTTGCTGGCCGCTGATCCTCCAGTTCTGCATCTACTTGGTTGCTGTACCGCTTCACTTCAACCTCTGTGTCTACATCGCGACCGATGTCTTGAGACTTGGGAGAAGAATATTGTGCCTTACAGGAACGGGGGAGGGGTTTTGGATCATTTGACTCTTTGGGGTAGCGGACTGGGCGTTGCCGAGGGGGGAGGGCTTTCAGATCACATGGCTCTGTAGGATGAGGGGTGGGACAGGAGACAGGGCCTGGAGCAGCCATACTGTTTCCTCCACTGGTCCCTGGCCTCTTCCTATGAGCCATGATTGGTGGCTTACAGGCCATGCATTGTTATTGGTTTGATCCTGGGAAACAGATAAAGACAGAGGAGCACAGCTTTAGAGCGATATCGAATACAACTGTTAATCCACCCATGAAACTGCATACACAAGAGAGAAACATACTACAATAAAATTTAATGAAATTAAATGTTAAGGGCTAAAGACTATAAGCTTTTAAGCTTTTAAGACAAGTACAACTCTGTGTTTGTGTGTTTCAGCGGGCCAAGCAAATTCATACCAACAAATCATCAAAATGGCAAAAGTAGATTCCCTTTATCAAACACATATACTGCGTGCCGTGCACCCTTACAAACAAAGTCCTTCAATTATCTCTCTCACTCTTTCTCTATACTTTGCATACAGCTGCAACATTTTTTAGTGGCTGACAAAGCAATCTATTCTTGTAATTGAGCTTGATAGTCACAGTGCCTACCTAGCACATCTTTGGATTCAGATATACAGTACAGCAATGTGCTAAATATATTGTACAGGGTCGCCTTTAAAACAATGGAAACAAAGAGTAGAGTCTTTCTAAGCATAGCAACTTCACATAAAACCTAACGAGACACTGCCACTCAAAGAGTCAATAGCTAAATCAAGGTCATCTCCACATACAGTAGGTGAAGCACATGTGCACTGATACCACTGGGCTTTCAGATGATCAGTTAATTAAGACTCTTATTGATTCTTCAGTAATTTGCCAAGTGAGAATGGTCAACCTAGAAAACAATGAAAACTACTCCTATGCAAGACCTGGTAAAGTAGTACATGTGAGAGGACAGAGGAATGTATTTATCAATAATAATGATAATAATAATAATAATAATAATAATAATAATAATAAAAACCCAAAAGAAATAAAAGTAGAGCAAAAACACGAGGACTAGTATAGGATCATCAATTTACACAGACACCAGCACAGGTACAGGTCATTACACATGGATTTAAAAGGTGCAGTTTCCCCTTAGTTGTGAAAACAAAAAGGGGAAATAAAGAAAAAAAACAGCATTAATCAAAGTCTGTTTCCTGTAAGTAAGAATCTTATTTTGTCCAGTATTTTCCACGCTTGTCTTTCTGTAGTTGAAGGGTGTAAGTTGTCTCTTCTGTGGAGTGTAGATAGTTTACAATGTCTATTAAAAATATAAATACTAGGAGATTTCTCTGAAGCCAGTATCTGCTAACACCTTCCTTTTTCTTACAGCCATTAAGATCTTCAGAGGGTAGATGTTGCTTTTCAGGAAACCTTTCTCCAAAATATTGTGAGAAAAACAAAACATCAACATTAAAACCGAGTGCTCTTAAACAATTCATTTTATTGCCTTCTCCCAAAAAGGCTCAATAAAGGGTATGGACAATACCATTACCAAGTACTCTAGCATTGGTTATATTTACATTCAGAACAACCAAGAGTAACCTAACCGTGACAAGTGAGAACAAACAGATATAAAGTATTTCGCTTTCTTTCTCCAGTACAGAAAGTTAACCAAACAAGATAAGATATCCAATAAATCATGAATGATATAAAAAATAGAACAACAACACACACAAACAGATTGCAGGATTAGAGCCATAAGAGCACATTTGTATTAGTTGTACTGCAGATTAACAACCAACTAAAAAAGAGCATACGTTCTGTATATATCTTTGAGTAAGGTGCTCCCTTGGCACCTTGTAATCCATTTTGTCCCCATCCCCACTCTGTTGTGCCATCCAGTTGCCATGAACAACTGCCCTAAGAAGGACCTTGTTGCTGCTTTGCCCTTTTTTCCTTACCATAATTACATTTTCCATCACCAGCTATTACACTGGTTAATTACCTCTGCACAGCCTGGCACAAACACACAAATACAGAAAGGAGCACACACACACACACACACACACACACACGGCCGCGCGCACGCACACACACACACACACACACACACACACACACACACACGCATACAGTTGGTTGTTCCTCAGGTAGCCAAGTCAGGGGACTAAGATCTCATGTGCAGTCAAAGTGCATGTACTGGTCTGACTGGTTCTAAACACACAGCCAGAATGAAGGTTGCTGATTACAGTATTTGTAAATGCACACACAGACACATGAACACCCATGTTTAGTACACCTGATGAAATACAGCAACATGTACATCTAATGAAGCAATTTGCTCATCATTTAAAACAGTTCATAAAAAGGTTTTTACCACAAACATTTGCCAATTACTTTGAAATGACCTTTTTCACATCTTGAAAACCACATTTCTACGAGTCTATCTCTTACCTGAGGTCCTGAGCTGGGATGTGGTATACAATAGCACTGGGACCTGCTCTAACAACGGCCCCATCCTCCCTCCTTTCCTCCCTCGCTTTGCTCCTCGCTCCTCCCTTCCCCCACCAGCTGCTACACAGCATGCACCTCCCTGACTCCACCCTCCCTTTTTCGTCCACATTATATCCCAGCATCCTCCTGTAGAGACCCAACCCCGCCCCTGCCAATTCCCTAGAGCTGAGGGTAAGAATTGGTAACTATGGGTAACTGCATCCCCTAGGGACTGATACCCTTTGACCTCCTCTTTGTTGGCTCCCTAGATTCATAAGCCTTGATTTTCTGGTATGGTGTTGCCAGACTGTTGCCATGTTAGTGTTTCACATCAAGTTTTTTTTTTTAACATTTTTCCTGAGTGCCAAACCAACTGCCATGTAAATTTGGAAATCCTAGCCAGGTGGGTTTTCCCAAATCAACTTTGTCTGGCATGTACTTCAGATTTGACTGTGTTTATTGAATTTGCATGCATTTGTACATGAATGGTAATGCCATCATAACAAGACACCTACCAGATCTCCCCCACCTGTTTTAGTACCGTTAGGCCAGATTGAAAATGTTTTATGACATACAAGTACAGCCATCCTTAAACAAACTGGATGTGTGAGCACTTGTATGATTCTTTTCTATTTACCTATTGTCTATTTACCAACCTATCCATAACATCCACTTAAACTGTATGAGCACAATCATCCTCTACAAAATACTGACAAATTTCTTGTGAATTGTTTGAGATTTCTCTTCACATGTTAGATAATAAAGATACCTAAAAAAAGATACCTACAGCACTAGTCAAAAGTTTGGACACACTTTCCCATTGAAGTGTATGAGAAAATGTGTCCAAACTTTAGACTGGCACTGTATATAAACACTGCAAGTTATGACTTTGCATTTTTATTTTTCATTTCAGGCCAAATCATATTATATATATTGTCATCTTTGTTTCACAGTCAACAACCAGATTATCCCACCTAGTGATTTTATGATAATATGGTTTTGAAAACCCTCTAAGCCAGTAGCTGGCAGTCAGGGGCCACTGGGCCATGTGTGACCACACAGGCGTCTCTAATCAGTTCAAGACAGCGGCTATTGATGCAGAACTGAAGGAAATCTACAGCAATTATGTCTCCTACAGTACAGTTTCTCCTTGTTTTTCACCTCTGTGTTTTCTGTTCCTCTTTGACAAGCCAAACACCACGGTGAGACATAACTTGCCAGTTGCAATTACCTTATTACATTCATGACATATTCTCAAAATGTTCAGAGATTAATTACTATTACTATCATAGTAGCATTGAAACAGTTAGCTAGTTTGTTTAGTTCATCTCTCTGTGATTTCATGTTAAAGTTGAACTCAGACTGCCGACTAGTAATTTCCTCTTATGCAGGTGCAAAAAGTATGTGAATATCCACAGTCAGTTGGCCTTCAGCTGTAGTCTCTGTGGTTTGTTAAACCTGAAATAGGAAACATAAGGCAACATTAGCTGATGTGCTAACCTTGCAAGATAGTTGGATTTCTTGCAAACCAGAAACCGTCTTGCCATCAAACCACAGTGCTTTGGACCAATCAGCATCCCATGAGGGAGGAACTACTGTCAGCTATGGGTGTATCTTAGGTGTGATGACAGCGAGAAACAACTGTTCATCGAGGAGAATGGCAGCTCCTAAAGAGGTTAGTGTAGATAGCATCAGTTATATCAGAGGTGGAGAGTATTTCTTCATTGAAAAAGCAAAGAATGTCATCGAAGCCTCTTCTCCGTGGAAATGATGTTTTTGCTATTCTTTCAGCTCTCACTGGTAGTGAAAAAAATGGGAAAGACAGAGAATCTGACTGGTTGAAGTTAGCCCATGATAGACAGTGACAGACAGATGGTTCATCCAATCCTCTGCCAAGTATTTTTTGAAAGCACCTGCCCTCTTCCAAACAGTTCCCTATGAAGCCCACCCAGATGGTTCTGTGTAACAAACCATCTGGCGAGTCAGGTTAGTGATGTGAAGCAATGCAGGCGGCCTTTGTCACCAATAGCTGAAATTGGCTTTGACCATGTCTTCCATTTAATTTCTAATTAGAAGAAATAATATTACCAAACTGACATCTTTTTGATTCTGTTCACATCTCAGATAAATTCTAGGGTTTTCCCAGTAAAGTTAACTATCTAACTTCAATCACAGGAGTTTCTCCCAAGGGATGGTTTTATATTATTTCCACTTCCCCGTCCTCCTCTTGCAATTTTTGAGCTGTATAAAATAGTTTCGTCTTGCTCTACAACTCATTTTTTTTGGGTAGTTGATTTTAGAGCTACCAGAAACTCTGTCACACTCAACTTGAGGATATTGCAATTACATGGTCAGCATCTTATCCCCTAATCCACTAGGATGTCGCTTCTTCCATAACTCTACTATGTCAAAATATGTCATCTGTGAAGATGGTCTTATATTGTTGTGGTTGTCTCCTACAAGATCTCTAATTGCCCATGGCCGTGGATGTGAGTTTAAAAGATTGTATCTGAGAGAGTCTCTTCTGGACAGATTGTTTCTCTGCCTAATGTATGCTGGGATATGCTCCAGCCCCATGAGAACCTGGATAGAAATGGAAAGGCTAAAGAAAATGAATCAATGATTGGTGCAAAAAAAAAAAAAAATCACAATCCAGCTGGCTCCATCACTGTGTACTTTCTACAGCACACCTGCACAGACACACACACACATATAAACACACATATACTCACACAAAGTGTCTCCCACATAAATGCACTGAAATGTAGGCACTGATTCAAGCTGGTACCTTCATTACTAAAAAAGGCTTGACACACGCACATGCGCGCGCACACACACACACACACACACACACACACACACCGGGAGCACTAACAGCAGCATACCAGCCTCCCTGCCTGCAGTATTCCAATTGTCTGTTTTGAGCTGCAGCTGGGGACCACTTGTGCAAGGCTGTCTCCACGGACAGACCTATTCATGGCCGCCACAAAACGCTTCAGCTACAGTAAGATAAAGCTTTAAATTACCGTCAAACACTCCCCTTGTTTGTCAGACACATGTATTAAATGTGTGTGTGTGTGTGTATGTGTGTATGTGTGTACGTGTGTGTATGTGCCTAAAAGCAAGGCGGAGGAGAGGACAGAGGGCGAGTCTGTCCGAAAACAGCAGATGGCTCGGTCATAGTGTGGCTCTCTGGAATACTAATGTCTCACTGCCTTGAGTTTGAAGATATGACCTCTGTTCACACCAGTGCATTAGACAATCAGACCTCAACAGAGAAGAAGAAAATAAGAAGACAGGACAGTGGGGAAAGAATCATGAGGACAGAAGAGTGTTGGACAAACTCTAACATAGTTGTTCAAGTCTTCTTTAAATGCAGTAAGACAGAAATAAGCATCTGCACTGATCCCATTAGCATGTGAATGAATAAATCCTATTAGGGTGTAGGAAAGTAATCATCAAAGTCAATGAGGTCTCCAACATTCACGTACATGGAGGAGTGAAAACATGAAACAGCAGTGACCAATCTCTGACACATTTACTTCTGAATGTTTTCCAGCAAAACAGTGTTTCTTCTTGGGCTAGGCAATAATTTAATTATTACATCATTTATCAGCTTTAACTGGAATCCTATCATTGTGAACATGTGAACATACAAAATGAACAAAATATATAAAAATTGTATGTTATTTATGTTGTGATATTAATATGATCTATTTAACCCCATCTTGTGCAAACCTAAACCATTTTGTTTATGGACGTTATAATTAGATTTTTTTTTTAAGTGAAACAAAGAAATATTAATCTTGTCTAGATTAGCAAAGTATTTTTCATGCTTTATTCATTAAAAAATTCTAGATTCAAACATGTTTTGTGTCGACACTGATCACTGAAATTAATTTCCATAGCTTCATTTTTTGACACGTTTGCTGCAGGCCCAGTTGTTTAACATTTATCAGTCCTGTTTATCATTTAACTGCAAAAGGGTGCTATATGTGAGCACTGTGGAGAAAAAGTGTGGGAGTGGATGCAGTAGCTTACTGGAAAGATAGAGCACCATGTTCTCTCTTGTTTCAACTTAATTTCAGTACAGATGCATCCTATAAGCAGAAGTCGGTTGCAGTTTCCACAATGGTAAAATCTTTTAGCTGTGGCTCTAGTCACTGACCTGTGAGTGTCTCTGCCTGTTTTTGACTTTTTTTGGTTCATTTAACCTACATGTTGATTCTTCTTATGTTTCTACAAAACTGAGAAATTCTCTGCATATTCTGCAAAATACTTATTTCTGCATTATGATTGAATCACAAAATCTTATTTACAAAGGTTGTCTGAAACAAATCTAGTTTGGTTAGTGAGTTTCCGCTCATTCTGTGGTAGACTTGACTGAAGTCAAACTGATCCTGCTACC
Source organism: Trachinotus anak (assembly GCF_046630095.1). NCBI lineage: Eukaryota > Metazoa > Chordata > Actinopteri > Carangiformes > Carangidae > Trachinotus > Trachinotus anak. The sequence goes on along the minus strand of NW_027273862.1, from coordinate 18,195,783 downwards.
TGTTGCTCTGACAGAATCAGGCAGCATTAATTACAAAAGTAACCAAATATAACCTACAAGGTACCATAAGGAGTATAAAAGCAATATTTGTTGCCTCTGCTCTGAAAAAAAAAAGTCCAGTTACACAGTAATGCTGATCTCTGCTACCTGTTGTCCAACCTTGGCCTTACATCACCTTTTAATGACTTCAGTGAGAAAATGGTCTGTAAGGATTGAAATAATTATATGATATACATCCAAAATTATACATACAATTGACAAAAAAACATGACTGTGATTGCCATTAAAAACTAAACTGGTGACTGTTAGCACTTTATACACCTGTTATGATTCGGTGGGTGCCTATATGTATGAATGGAGAGAAAGAATCTTCACTATTTAATTTCTTTTATAAATGAAGACCTGGCTACCTGCTGCTACAGAGAAAATTGCTGTTTCAGTTGAACAGTGCTTTCTGCTTGGTGCTCTCTCTCTCTCTCTCTCTCTCTCTTTCGTACAAACAGACACACACACACTTGCAGAAAAATATGTACAGAACTCAAAATGTCTTGCTCTTAAAAAATTGACAACGCACAAAAATACTTGCACAAATACACATCTGTTACAGCTGTTCCTGTTCTTTAGGGATCTGCAGGGATGTAATAGAGTAATTACTCATCCAAATTCAGCTAATACACATTTAATGTAGAATAACTGAATTCTTTATGGCTGATATAAATTCATATTAGACATCATATTTGTATTGGGTTAGGGTTATGGTGTAAATCACTTAATATAGAGTGTTCAAAGGCCCACAGCACTTTGGCAGGTGTTCAGCAGCTGCGGCTATCCTGAAGTCTTTTGCCTCTCACTCAAGGCATGCTGGGGTAGTCTGTAGCCAATTAAAAGTATGACAAAATGACTCTCTTGTACTATGCTTTGTCCTTAGGGGCCACCATACAAGTAAATTGTCAATTGAGAGTGAGAAGTTCAAAAGACAGGGACAGACAGCTGGGATAACCTGCTATTGAAATTGGACGCAATTTAAGAATCTTAACTCACCAATTAAAATGGTGAACAGTATTAATTAAGAGATACAGTAACAGAATTGTCCAGAATATTTTTATGAATCAATCACAGTGTCAAATCTCCCTGAATTTGTGAATTTCCCTATGGGGATAAATAAAGTATTCATGTTATCTTATCTTATCAGTTCTGTGAATGTGATGCATTTTCATTTCATCAACAGTCAACAACAAATATGAGTCAACCAGAACAGGACCTGGCATCTGTTCGTACAAAAAGAAAAGTGACACCAGGTCTGAATCAGTCTTTTGTCACAATGATCCCATCCAACGTATACCCTATCCTGTCTCCATTACATGGCTCATTATTAAACAATAAATTCACTTTTATTTACTGTATTCATTTTGGAAGGGGGACTCTTTTAATCTACAGTAGAGAGGCACTGTGTCTGCCAGATTATTAAAAATGGAAGACATTCACTCATATGATCACAAATTGTTCTGACAGATGAAGCCAAACTGGGAAAGAAGCAAGCCTTGGTCCATTTAACTGGGATGTCCACTATTAACTAAAATGGCCTTCCTATATTCTCTTTCACTGGAGGTATAGTCTAACTGCAATATACCCATTTCCTAATGTGTCATATTGATGAAGCATCCGTAAAAAACTAAGGAGCACATCCGAGCATGATGAGAAGAATCTGATTGTCTGAGACACCAAGCATATAAAAAATCCAATGGCCCATTAAATAATCACAACTGCCAATTGTCTGTCATCTTTATTAGGGTCAGGTCTGATCACGTGATCTTGTAAACATTTAGCTGTATAACAAATTAAACTACCCTTACAACATTTCCACATAATTAAACACATAGTATGTTGATAAATTGTGTAATAACCTGACCATGCTGAGTTATGCGGCTTGTAAATGAAGAATAAAAGCTCTATGAGAGAGAGACAGAGGGAGAAAATGAGTTTCCTCTCAGCTGTCTCATTGAGATTCAGCGTTTGTTCTCCTTACAGCCTCCTACTCACTTCAGGATGACAACAAGAGAGCGATGCGGGAGACAGGAAGAGAAGGAAAGCAGAGACTTGGGGAGCTGCACGAATGGCACAGGACCACAGAACGCATTGCTCGCTCCCCCACCAGTCTGCCTGCCAATGTCCATCTCACCACTTCAAGCAAAACACCACAGACACACCCTCCTCCTTCACCCTTGACTGTTACCATGGCAACTCTTTGTTTTCCAGTGCAGTCTCTCAGAGGAGGACCGTCTCAGCCAGTCATCAAATAACCCTTTCTACAGAACAAACACATGCATGCACACATTCAAACAATGCTACTGTGGTTATGCAGCCGTTTTTAGTTGTTCAGGAAAGGAAACAGCATCACTTTTGGTATGAAGTAAATTTGCTCCTCCACAACAAATGAAAGCAGAATGAATCCACCAGATAGACATTTTCCTTTTTGGGTGGCTCAGCATCATCAGACCACATTTTTTAGCTTTAGGAACACAAGCAACAAGCGTCCATACAGATTCATAATGGTGTAAAATAGTATCCACAACAAGACTAAAGGGGAGACCTTCCTCAGATCTGGATACAATTAAAGATAATGTGGACATTAAGGTAATAAACAAAGAGATGTAGTCCCAAACTTTCTTTTTTTTTTTTTTTTTTTTTTTCCCAATGATGTTTGTTTTTTGAGGGATGGCAATGTCAGTCAGTCCACCAACTGTATAAACTTTGGTGTCCCCCAAGTATTCCTCCAGAACCATCATCAGGGTGAAATTTTCATTTGTCAAATACTTTGGTTTATGACCAAACACCTGCAAAATTACTTAAATTTCCATCATGCTCAGCTTTATTTTGTGTTTAGTGCAATTTGGAAAATATTAGCATGCTAATACACTAAGCTCAGATGGGGAACATGGTACCTGCTTGCATTATACTTGCTAAACAATGTTTTCATTGAAATTATGAGCATGTTAGCATGTTCACCTCAAAGCAGTGCTGTGTCTAAGTACAGCCGCAGAGAGTTGCTGGCATAACAATCTTAGGACCCTACTCACCTATTGGCACTAACTGTTTGTTTGGGGGCACTCAGGTTATTTGTTCGACAGGTTTCGTATCAAGGTGATTCACCCTGCACCCAAGTGGGAGGAGAGGCATGACAGTAGCCTTCAGTGAAGGTCTTTCCTTTACTCTCTTTACAGCCATCTGAAGACAGCAGCTATTTGTACAACTGGATTGATGTTGCACACTGTTAAGCCACAAATACACGACATATGCTGCTTAAATTCTGTACAACAAGAAATACAAGTAGATATGTGGCTGCAATGAGCCTAATGTGACAGATATCATGCATATTACATTTTATAGTGGTGCTTCTACTTCACTGCAATTTGAAATAAACATGCTGAAACATAATAGGATCTTCGTCATATCCACAAACTTAATTTGAAAAGAGACATTATCTGCTCTTGGCAGGATATTTGAGCTTCTGTATACATATTTGAAACTCTGCACATCCCGGACAATTATCAGTTTCCTCTGAGTAAAAAGCATCCACAGGATTGCCAAACTGTCAGTGTGTCATGATGGGGATAGTCCTATGTACAGGGGATCAATGGATATGACTGTCAGCTTCTACCACACCTACCTATAATGTATGGTAACGTATTTATTCTGATCACACCCATCATCCAGGTGTACCACAGGCGCAACAGGCAAGCTTGGCCACAAAATTACCAAAAGTGTGTTTGGCACGCCAAAGTCAATAGACATATCAGCCAAATAAAGGACAGCAGGAGAATAATACTCAGTTTGCCCTTTAAAAACTTGTTGCATGTGGCCACTAGATACAACCAGAGCAAACAATCACCCAGGTGAACTCACAGTGCAAACACATACTTCAGTTTTTGGGCTCTGAGGCTGGCCAGGTGGACCATGGGGGTAGGTTAGCCTACATTTTAAGAGGGAACATGAAACACTGTGTAAAGTTTGCCTGGCGACAAGCCCAGCTTGCAAGGAGCTAAACACAGCTAAATGTCCCCAGAGGGAGACAGATACTGGGGCGATTTCACAGGGTTTAATTGAAACTGTCGACTGGTTTTGGTTACTGATGAGAGGGAATGAGTGAGTGTGAGGCAGATAAAAAGCATTAAGTTATTTTAATATGTAAAATTATGAACTTGGGGTAAAACAGAAAAAGCAGCCCTGATATCAAGATTGATTTTATTGTTTTACCCCTGGTGCTTTAACTGGTAGTGATATCACACTAACACCCATGTAGATGTAATGACAAGTCCTCTCACAGGGCTCCTCCCTACCGAGCTGAAATCTGACAACAAAATAAATGGATATTAATCCAATACCCAAATAAATAAGGAGGGAGGGAGGAGGGAGTCTGCTGATAAAATGTGGAGTGAAAACATGAAACCACTATTTAATTTTGTTCAAAAGGGGATACATCATTTGTGTGTTTGTGCGTGTGTGTACATGTCTCTCTAAGGTTATGTTGAAAGATTTTAGTTTGAAACTATTTATGTGAGGACATTTTGCCAAACCTTTGTGAGGTCACAGTGACCTTGACCTTTGACCACCAAAATTTGAAGCGATACCCTTAAGGAGTTCCCAAGATAATGAGTTCATGGGAATGGGACGGACAGACAACCCAAAAACATGATGCCCCCAGCATAAAAAGTACTGTTCTAGTGTCAGTATGGAAATGCTGATCACGTATCACGTAGGATTCTGTGGCTTCCACAAAGTCGGATTAATACTTAAGACAAAGTATTAATAGTTCCAACTCTTGAATGAGTAAAACCACATAGAGAAAAGTCACAGGATGATCAGTAGTTAATTTATATTGTATAGACCTTGGCAAACAGCCAGCCGGCAGAATGGACAATACCACTAACCCAGGCCGGTCTGCTACCCTGACCTGTCATTCTTCCTGAATTGTCACTTACAGTCTAGAGAGATGGAGGTGAGAATTGCTCCCCAGCTGACACAAAGGTCCATCTGATCCCTCAGTCAGAGGTCTTTCACAGTCCTGCTTCTGATTGACCTCTCTCCAGAAACAGCTTTCTCCTCAGGCCTCTAATCCTCATTCTTTGTCAACTTTTAATCAGCACCAGTTATTTCAGCCTTCACTCTCTTAACCTCTGTCAGGTCCTTTCAAACCAGAACAACAGCTGCAGCTTGAAAGTGCTGAGCCAGGTGACTTCTTGTTAATGACTGGCGATACTGGACATTTGACAGCTGCCTGATAATTGCATTTAGACTGGACAATGCACCACAGTATCATCTCTATTCTCCAAGAGTCAGCTCAGATATCAGACCATGGCAAAAACAGTGTGTACTTATACTCCCACAAAGCTGTCTTCCACACTGACAGATTCCAAAGAAAAATTCTAATAATATTCATTGAATGTGGTGATGGTCATTGTATTCAGTGACAGCGCAGAACAGAGCAAGCAATATTGGGCCAGGAAATATCCCCTTATCTTGTTGAGAGACAGACAGGCAGAGCGGTAACAGCCGGGCCTGCTAATGCAGTTTGGTGGCAGGCACATGAAATAACTTCTGGGTTCGGTCAATCACACAACCCCTCGGGGAAAACAGGAGGAAAATATTCATCACATCACAAAAGTAAATACACACACCAACACACACACATACACATATTGTAGTGCACACTCCATCAGCCCTAGCCTGTCTTTCTCCTTATCTATACATGCTTGCTTAGGCTAGATGCAATTGTGACTGAAATGCCTTGAAAACAACACACCAAAGTGTTGACTGTAATTAACTGTAAATTGAAAACAAAGCATGCTTGTTGCTCAGGTTTCCCATGTGTCAATGTTTGCCTCTGACAAACAATAATGCTTTTACCGCCTCTTTCCTTTGCAGTGATATAATTTGCCGGTCCAACCTGCATACGGCTGTACATTGTGAAAGGAACCATGAGAGCATGCTCGCTGCTAAGCTGTGTGTGAGTTTTTGTTTGGTTTCAGTATCACTGCTGGCCAGCTGACAGGCTGAGGATTAATCACTGAGTCAGTGCCTGCTCGGCCACACAGAGGAGCTGCACGACTCCTGAGAGGAACAAAAGACAGACAGACAGATACAAAGAAGCTTGGTTTTGATAATCAGTCTGGTCCCGTGTTGACCTGACATTTTGCTTATCTGTGTGCACACGAATATGTGCATGTGTGTATTTGTGTCTTAGATCTGAATGACAATGTGTGCTAGTTGACACAGTGGCTGGAATTTGTTGCATCGGGCTGACTAAGTGTGGTGTGTGCATGTGTGTTTGTGGTTGTAAGTATGAAATTGTCACATAAATCCAGAAGCAGTGGCAGATTCGGGGGGGGGGGGGTTGTCACACCTCCCAGCATCCTTTATGCTTTACTGACCTCAAGGGAAACACACAGAGTCACGCTGGAAGATTGAAATCTGCCCACTTCCACTACACATGCACATAACACATGCCCTCATGTCCCAAAAGCAGCTCTGTGTTTTCCACACTCCCCAGCTACTGTTCTTCTATACATTCAAACTTCAAAATATAACAACATCTATTCATGTGCGTTGCATAATCTACAATGGGTTTTTTTTTCTTTTTAAGTGCATTTACTTTTGAGAGACAGAAAAACCATCAGTGAGTCTCTTCATATCAACTATAAAGCTATGCTAATGAGACTGGGGAATCTTTTCAGATGTGGAAGCTTGGAGAAAACAAGGATACAATAATCATAGCAGCAAGTGCAGTTTGACAGAGAAGGCAGGAATGCTGTAATAATGTATGATTCAAAGCTATTTTAAGATTGTTAAACCTAGATTTCTTTGGGGAATTCTCACTCACATTGCTCAGTGGAAACTGTGCTAAACAAGAATGCAGTCAGAGCCTTGGTTTGGTAACGTGGCTGGCTCTGGCTCAGTGTTATACCTAGACAAGGTGGGAAAACATGTATTTGTTCACATTTGGTGTCATCACGTCAGATCTGTTCCTGTTTGTCCTGGTATGCAATCAGACAAGAGTAGACCTGATCACGGCTAAACAGTCAAATAAAATATTATATGGATTTAGGGTGGACGTGGCTTTCTTGAATAGAGGTATGGTGTGGTTCAGCCAGGCCATTTTTTTTATAAGGCACAGGGAGACTGACTGAGTCAAATTATTGCTTGTTTATTTTTTTTAATTTTTCATAGTCATCTCATTGTATTAACCTTAAGAGATTGTTAACAGGCCTCAAGAGCTGCTTATTGACCAATATGCCTGCTGTGAAAAGGGTTTTCAATCTCTGTGAAAGTTGCAGGTATGTAAACTGATGTTTAGGGTTGGAAGTAGTCTGCAGATTATTTTCTCAGTTAGTCACTGAATGAAGTCAAAAAATGTAAGGAAACTTACACTAAAAAATGCAGATCAAAATTTCCAAGGTGAAATCTTCAAATGTCTTGTCATTTCTGACCAACAGCCCAAAAGCTTAAGACATTAAGTTCATGTAAATCATGGAAAGCAGCAAATCCTCACAAATGTGAAGTGTTGCAAATTATTTTTCTGTCCTTCAACTAGTTGATTGACTAATTGTTGCAGCTCTAGTTACAATTAGCCTTTATTTTCATTACTAATTTTCTTTTAGATGAATATAATTACGACTATTACTAATTATATAATTGACACCTACACCAAACATATTGTCAAATATATAGAAAACTGATTTGATAATGATAATTACTGACAAGCAGCAAAGGAATTGCCACATCTCTCAATGCCAGTTGGGTTAAATGATACAGAGAGATGCCATGGTTGGCCAATTCTGTTCTCTGTGCTAGATATACATGAACGCAGAGTAGAGAGGAAAGGTGTGATAAATATTTGGTGGGGCAGAGAAAGAAGGGGAGCTGGGAAAAATGCTGCAGCAAAGTGACAGGAAATTAAAAACGAAGTATTTCTGTTGCAAAAATAAATGTAGAACAATGTCATACAATTAAAAAAAAAAGCCAAATTATGTATTTCAGTGAAGTCACTGGTTTATGGTAATAACTGTACTCAAAAACTGTATTTATGGTTTTTGTAATGGGAAGTAACCAATGGAAAGTGAAAAAAAAAAATTATAGACAAATAAAGCAGATTGCGGACTGTACAGATTACAGAGCAGCAAACACACCAGAAATCTGGGCAATGCAGACAAACACACTTTAGACGTTACACAAAAAGACACTGCCTATTTGCAGATTTTGATGGTTTCTTCACTGTTATGCACCGAGTACTAATTTCACTGCCCTGTGTATGGAGCCAGGGATCATAAGAGACCACAAGGACAGAGAAGGGTTTGACAGAGCTTGGCAGTGATGGCTGACCAAACAGAGCTAACAGTAACACTGATCCCATGAAATCTGGATTATTGCAGCTCTCATTTGAATCCCCTTACATCACATCACTCTGTATCTGGTCTCTTTGCTCTGCTCTAAAACCACACTGTAGACCATTCCCCTGTTTAGTCGCTAAAGTATTAAGGGTCAGCATAGTTGCCACGGGAGTAAAAAAGCTGTCCTTCAGCTGTTTACCTGCTGAGGTTATAATGAGCATGACACTGAATCACCACAGGTCCATATTCAATATTTAGTATTTGATCCTGAACTCTGACCTTCCCTTATTGACCTACAGGAGTGAATGAAGTGGTGACATTATCATCACACCATTATCAGCCCTTGTAAGAACAACCTCGTGGAGCTCAGGTAATATGAACAGCCACTGATGCTATTTAGTCACTTAATATATTAGATTCAACCATCAATTCAACTGTCTATGTTATTGTGAGATTTTGTGGTATTATCCTGGAAAATACTGCAAATTTAATCATTATTATAAAAAATCCCAAATAATAATATTCTGTATTAATCAACAGTATTCCCATTGTAGATTTTACATAACACATTAATGACAAGGCTTGACTTGTTACATGAGGTAACCCTTCTTGTGTTTCAACTTACTATTTTGTGTCTTGTGCTTTTCATTTCTTTACTTGTATTACATTGTATAAGATATTTTCGAAAATACTCACAATACAATTTATTATAATTAAAATATTGTAATTACTGATTAGATGTATCTGTATTGGTTCATTCACTATAAATTACTTTCACTTTCAATGTTGTGAGATCAAGACCCCTATAATATAAAGCAAAGGAGATTATTTATGTTTAGGATAACTGAGACCACTCGAATCAAGGCACAACTGAAAAATTTGTGTATTGCGTATTTGTTATTCAAATTTAGGAGAACACGTACCATTTATTGTGTTACAGTAAATTAATTCACATATTTTGGAATGGCTGATGGAAACCAGACACAGTTTCTATGAGATCTGTATTACATCAGCAAACTCCTAATGGAAATGAAGATTTAATAAAAACTGAGCAAAATGTGGTTTATAATTACACTTTCTTAATTCTTACATCACAAAAAATGCCTAATTTTCAGAAACGTTGGTTCTATGAGCTTATAGGGATCATAAAGGAAACACCACGGGAGAGGACTGCCACCCAAGGAACTGCTACCTGAGCAGGGAGATGAGACAATTTTCTTGGTAGAAAGTATTAAATTTTAATTGTTTTTCTTCAGAGGGCCTCGTGCATTTATGGGAACCTCATACATTTTGTGCTTGAGGGTTAGTAAATTTGACTAAATGGCAATAAGCTGAAGAATTTCCATGCTATATTATGATGCACAAACACACACACACACACAAAGTGCATATATATACACACAAAATACTGACTGTAGACTCTTTCAAGTATTCAGAAAATTTTCAATCCCTAAAATATAGCTGCAAGCAGTGATGTGACCAGCAGATCAGAGTTGCCATGGTAACATGATGTTATTATGTCAAGAGTATGGTTGTAAACATACAAAGGAAGTTCATGTCAGTTTAAAAAATTGGCTGAGATATGACTTCATTACTTGCTTGGTAAATTTGATTGGCTATTATGGTTGAATGCTTTCGCAAATCAAAAAATCCATGTCACAATTTGTCTATCTTGGTCTGAAGATTTTTGCTGTGTTCGATTGGCTGTGATGGATGAATGCTTTGGAAAAATCAAATATCAATGTGATAACTTTTGTGAGGCTTGGTCTGAAGATCAATTTAGTGAAGCTTGGATAAAGTTTGTCCAAGGAGCGGCAAAAAAGCAGTTTTTGATCAAATCCAAAATGGCAAATTAGGTTGACTGGACAATTTGCCATATCCCAACTTTGGGTCCTTCAGTGGTATTACCAGACACACAAATTTTGATTATAAGGCAAACGCATCGACAGTCATGAGACAAAATGCAAATTTTCTTACTGCAGCACCGCTTAGAGGTCAAAGGACACCTAACCTCTTGAGCTACCTCCTGATGGAGTCTTGAGACCATTTACGAAGTTTAGTTTTCACACATAAAATTGTTACTGAGATATGACCTTACTACCTGTTTGCTGGTTTCACTGCCATTTTGGATTGGCTGTGACTGACAAACGCTTTGGAAAATCAGAAACCCATGTGACAACTTTTTTGAGGCTTTGTCAGTTTTAGTGAGACTGGACAACGTTTGTCTGTGGAGTAGTGAAAAAACATGTTTACATAAAATCCAATATGGCAGAAAATCGAACTGGCGAGGATTGATGTCATAGAGTGCAATGAACTCAACTTAATCCAAGGAATCTAATGATATCTCACTCTTTTTTAAGTCGGGCACACATTTCAAAAGTTACAGGCACCTCCAACATTGACCTGTTGGTGGTGCTAGAGTGCTAAAGGCACAGAGGTGGAACTTGGTGAACAGCATCACAGAAGTGTCACAATCAGTGCGCCCAATTTCAACACAGTTAACAGCATATGTGATGACAGCTGTGACTCACTTAATAAGAACAAATTCCACCATGACTTTGAGGTTACTTATCAGTACATTCACAGTGTCGAACCACAGAATCAGTGTACACATTAATGGAGCCAACGTGGCTTTTGATGATTTACAACAAGTTAGGGGACCACCAGATTCTTTGTCCTTCATCTGCTAAGGATTTAGAATAAGTGAAGCATAGCAGCTGGCAGACTGAGCACACATCACTGCACTGCACTCGCTGACACAAATTCAAAAGGCAGCCATCCTAAAATCTACTGCTAAAGTTCCCTGTATGAATCCTAAGAGCCATGGATTTCCCATAAACACTATCAGTGGCAAGCAGATGGATGGGGACCTATTTTGAGGCTGATTATGGAGCTGCTCAAGTGTGAGTATGGTTGTGAAGCTCATGTCAGCGACCTGATTGTGGAGTCACAGCTTCTTTAAGACCACACTGTGGGTCCTGGTCTGAAATCCAGAACAAACAGCCCCGCCCTGTCTCCCTTTAATCCCTTTACAGAGAAGGATGTTGTCAAAATCAAAAGTAAACATGAAATACTCAAAGAAGTGGAAATGGATGGAAGAAGAAGAAGAAGTAGTAGAAGAAGATTGATACTGGGTGATACCAAGTGACTACAATAACAAAGGTCGTGATACACTGATGAGTGTCAGCATGATACAGAGCTCTATTAATTTCTCGTTCTCTCTTGGAGGATGGCGCTTTACCAGGGTGGATGAATATTCTAGCAGAAGATTAATAAATGATGAGGGGAGGCAGTGTTGAGAAGCTCACAACACTGTGCTCGAGCCTTGTTTTTGCATGCTCTTCCTCCACCCCTGTACATTATGTCTTCAGTCAGCTTCTCCCAGGATGCTCTCACTCCTCCTCCATCAGCACACAAGCTCACTGCTTCTGTCCTCTCTCTGTTTCATCTCATCCTGCACTGGTGCTATCCAGAGCAGGGTGATGTTGACAGCACTTATTACAATATTTTGACTGAAAACCTCAGTATCAACAAAGTAAATTGTGACACTTTCTTAACAATTTTACACATAAGGTGACAAGCTATCATTAGTAGTGTGGATATGCAGATCAAGTGGGTTCATGTTACTAAATTCAGTAACACTCCAGCAGTAAATGAAGTGAAAGTAAATTAAGTGATGTCAAAACTAACCAAAAATGCACAGCCACTGCAACGTGGCTACAATGTTCAAGCAAGGGAAGTCTGACATCAGTTAATGGACTTTGTCTCTGATGCATAAAACACTGACTTAGTTTGAGGTGAGTATGAGTTCCTCGCACTGTCAACAAGCACTGGTGTAACTTCAAAAACTAGTCAGCATTACTTCATAGGAGAGATGTTCTACTTTTGAAATAATCCACTATTCAGACGGATATATTGAGAAAAACATTGTAGATACAAGCTTTATTTTAGCCTTTAACAACACCTTGCTAAATAAATCTCTCTTGACCATTTCCTTCCATATTTTTTCAGTCCTTTTACTCCTTACTCCCTTTCCTCATCTTCTCCGTTCACTGTTTGTTTGTATGCCAGAATGGCAAGACTTAGTGGACAGCCAGGCAAGTGAAGCATCTCTCGAGGGCCTAGAGGTTGCTATGTCTATGCTTGTTCAGAACCCAGCAACAGGACTGAGTATACCAATATGTTTGTGTTGTTTTTCCAACCCAGTTTAGATGTAAGAGTGCCCACTTCTGTATGGGGTCAGGGTAAACATCTTTGGCTTTGGTTTTTCTGTCAAGTATTTCATCATACAGAAGTGGGCATGACTTCATCTAAACTGGGTTGGGAAAATGATGGAGACTACTAGTTACAGAAACACAGAACAACACAGACACACAACACTGGACTGAACTATCTCTACAGTTTGGGAGGACCGCAACGCTTTTCATGTAGCACTATAAGAATTCCTCCCATAACCTTCAGATGGCTATCATACTGTAATAACCTGCCAAGGCACAGTAAAGCTAACTTACTGATATCCGTAGGTAGGCAGAGCAGCTCTACTGTTTGCTCCAAGCAATGACCTAAAGCACAAAAGGAGAGAGAATGTCAAGCTGAGTATCAAACTGACAACCCACATGAAAGACACACAGTTCGGTATGAGGATTGAGCTTTGATCTCTGTCTCCTGTCTGGATGTGCAGGAGGTACAAAGGCCGATGATGACAAATGAGATTGTTGGGTCATAGCGGTAAGACGATGTCTGGAGAAAAAAACAAAAACAAAAACAAAATCCAGAGTGACATTATGGGCAATGGTCATTTGACTCTGAAAGAAGGACTCAATGTCATAATAGATGTTTTTGCAATTGTACTATGCTAGGGTTGAAAATAGACTGTCACAGCCACAGATTCACATTGGACACTATGTATAATATGGGAAAGTGCTGAAGGAATGTTAGGCACAGTAATATGAAATTGAAAGTTGTGTTGGATTGGTTACAGTAATTTTAATTAAGACTACTAAAGGTTCAGGAAGAAAATATAAATATAAAACCGATAATTCACAGTAATTGCATACAATTACTAATTACTATGGTAAAACAAAAACAAAAGAATAGCCCAAAAAAAAAAAAAAGCAAATAAAACTTGTGCAAACAATAACAAGCAATATTTGACATTTAATCTGTTCTTATCAGCATCTAGATCTAGGAATCTTTCCAGACCTCCACTGAAAGCCAGAGGTGGCTACACGAGAGTGACTAACCTGTAACAAGATTGCAGGTAGTTACAGCAAACCTGAAGCAGCAACATTAGCTCTGCTGTATTTTCCCAAACTCTGACAGGAGGGCTTCACCATCTGCCACAAAGCCAAGACCAAATGCCACATCTCATCCTCACGGCCTGAGTCCCCTTGTGACAGCCTCACGGTTGCTGTCCGCACTCAGCACTTGGATCAGATCAACCAGAAAACACACTAGCAGCACACACACTGTTGGTGTCCGTATGATGGCTCTTTTACAGTAGCCAGTGGGGATTGCGTTGTGTGCAGTGAAACCGTCAGAAGGAGGTAAAAAAACAGGCAGGTGTAAGATGTGTAGAAGACAGCAACAGTGGTAGCTATTCACCAAATAACAGAACAGCTAATCTGCCATAATTCCCAGATGACACAAAAAAATATCAAAAGGTTTCTACTTAGCTATGCAATAATTACCTGTTCAGAGACACATATTATTCAAAAAATAGCTGGCTTTAAAGAAGGTTTCAAAACAACTTATATGCTATTGATTCCTCAGCAGAAATTCATTGGTTTATCTGGCCAAATCTTGGACAGAGGGAATTAAGAGAGGAGCAAAACGGGTGTTTGAACTGCAAGTGATCAACACTCGCTGACTCATTCTTCCAAGGGAATACAATGTTTGGTAGATATGTAAGACATGTTTTTTTTCCTCATTTTCAATGACAATTTGTACTGTACTTCTGACGATTCCCTGGAGGCTTAAACAAACATAAAACATTCTTGACCCCATCACTTACTTTACCTTAACCCAAAAACTAAGTCTTTGTCCTCAGAGTAACAAGTAGTTAATCTTGTTGGGACCCAATTTCTATTTTCAGGTGTGTCCCCACAGTGATGGTGTGAAGAGATTTCTGTCCCCACAAGGTGAGAAATACATAGAGAGAGAGAGAGAGAGAGAGAGAGAGAGAGAGAGAGAGAGAGAGAGAGAGAGAGAGAGAGAGAGAGAGAGAGAGAGAGAGAGAGAGAGAGAGAGAGAGAGAGTGTATTAGAAGTAGTTACAATGATGGTGCCTCTCCCACCTAACCACTGCTGCTGTAGTTCATCATGACTCCATTCCCTCTACTTGCATACAGCCCTGAGGCTTGTAGTGGTCCCAAAGGTCCAACTCACACTGCAGCACACTGCAGCTATACAGTGTTTGAGACAAAACACTCAGCAGATCACACTTACAACCAACCCAAAGGATACTTGAGTCTGCTGCTAGGAATCTAGGAATCCTAAACAACTGTATAGCCTTATTCCTTGCAGCATATCAGCGTATGTACTGTGAGACATATATGGCAAAACCGCATTTGTTGCAGTTTCTGTACTTGCCTAAATCCAGATACATGAATCATAATTTTTTTAATTAATAACTGATGGTATTGTCTTTGTTTCCACTTTCCAGACTTCCCCCGCCAATGTCATAAATCATCCCTGACCAATCACAGTGTCCAAGAGTTGTTTTACTGCACTGCGACAATCAACCATGAATATCCAACTCAGAAAGTAGAAGCACATCGACATGTGACTTCATCCAAAACATAAATTCTACAGAGAAAAATGAACAACTCATGGGTCCATTGGCTGATTATGAGACAGCTCCACCACCTGTAACTATTCTCCCTTCACCTATTACAGCCCTGAGACACATTACAATCAAGGAAACACAGGTTTCTCAAATGATGATGGCAATAGGCTTATTAAGCATAATTATCTGCAATTAAAAAGAACATTCTTTATTTTCAAAGTAGTTGCATCAAGGAAGAAATACTGTATCCTATTTCAGGCTTAGTTATAGTCAGACAACACCATGTAGGTTATCAAATACACCAAATGTTTAGATGGTAACTTGGGGTAACTTGTGGCACATACCATCACACAAAAAACAACTGCTTGCTAAAATGTAAACACAGTTCTACATTTTGTGATTCACCATCAACATCGTATTTATCTGTGCCCGAGTACTAGCCCTAAACCTACAACAGAAATCCTGAAGGGGTAACTTCTTAATTGCTGGATGGGTTAATTAGACTATTCTTTCAGTTTTTCACGTTCAACTGCTCTGGATTTGACATTAATGACTGAGCCCTTTGACACAGCAACAAGAAATGCCAAATGTGATTTTGCATTGAGCTGGGACCTGATCTGTTCTTTTCTGCACCTTGGTACATTAGTATTTATAATCAGTTAATCTGCTGATTATATGTTTGATATGTTAATAGTTTGGTATATAAAACATTAGAAAACTGAAATAATTTCCATCATAATTTCCTAGAACACTAGAACCAAGACCAATCCAAAACATAAAAATATTCAATAAAATGCTCTCACGTTAGGCAAAGAAAAGTAACAAATTATCACACCTGGAACCAACAAATGGTCAGAATGTCCTCTTATGGTTGGCATGGCAATGTTTTTTGTTACAAACGGCATTATTATGAAAATGACCTCTGTACTATATATATATATATATATATATATATATACACATGTGCACAAAAACAAACACACATAAAAGCAAGCTGACAGCTACACAGCACACTTGTATGCATACAGACAGCCCAGCTCGTAAGAGCCCATCTTCAGCAGGGAATCTATCCTCATTGAACCTCTCTCCCTCATCTCTCGTGACAGACAAAGGCTTATAGTAACCTGTTCACTCTGAAACCTTGCATAAGCTGTTCCTTGGTGTTTAACACTATATCAACATTTTACAAGGTTGCTCATTGCCACGCTGATGTGACGTCCTGTCCGGAAGCAATAACTAAGCTCGCTTTTCTCTATATTACAGACCTAAGGCACCTAAAGATGGAACAGGGGATGAAATGACAATTCCACTAGATGCTAAGAGTCCAGTTAGGATGTCTCAGTTCTCTTTGGCAGTCACCGTTAAGAGGAAACAAATTATTCCAGTGACCCTCTTCAAGAATATGGTGTATCATATTGTGCATAACATCATGGCAAGGTAATGATAAAGCAGTACTGCAGCACTGACACAAGAACTCATATTTAATTATTTTAATTATTTTCAAATTCATTATCTATTCAGTGCAAACCGACCTCTATTAATTCTCTCATTAGTATTCTTCAGCAAGCCTCAATACACCCGAGGCAGAGAGGTCAGCACAGACGGCTCCAATTTCAGCATGTAGGACCAAACCAACAGACTGTTTATGAGTTTATTGCTGAGGTGTGGAACCTCTTTTCTGACCTTTGAAATTAATCTTGAACCAAAATCAGAAAGAAACTCTTTGATGCCGTGCTTTGGAAATTAGTTTAATGCAGTGTACTACATGCTCAGTGCTGTTGGTTTATGCGTCTAGAGATGTTCAATATGTTAAAGAAACATTGTCTGAATACATGGCTAAGCCAAAACTTTGCTTTTCCTCTTGGGGAATTTGTTTATGTTATTAAAGGTACCTCTGATTAAAAGATGTTAAAATTTGCACAGTAAGATATAAAGAAAATGAGAAAAGAAAAGAGAAGACTGGAACCTGCTATCATTGATTGTCCGCTCTTTAAAATAAAGAGACTAACATGAGACAGCACTTAACTTTCACCTTCCCACTGATCTGAGCTTCATTCAGTATTGTTTTGACCTTGTCTATTTGTTTACCCTCGAAAGGGATATGTACCTTTTAAGTTTGCGGTGCTGCCTTTAAGATGAGACACCACCATATTTATCATCTACTTATCTCTCAGGAAACTGAAAGCCATTTGTGAATCCTCACTGTTCTCCAATATACAACTCTGGATGTCTTTCCTGTTATTGAGCACATTAGAAATCAGGGTTGTCCCTTGGTCTCTTGAGGTGTTAGCTGAACATTAGTAAAACAACATCCAATAATGCATGGATTCAAACTGCCATTTTCTCATCCATCTGAAAGACTTACTATTAAACTGACTTCAAAACATTCGCTAGCCTACCAATATCAAAATATGGGCTATTTGTAAGTTTTCTCTGCCACCGAACATTGTTTCTTGCAGGGAGCAGGTGGTGGTGATTGTTCCCTGACAAGAGCTTTGGCCATCATAGTCTTTATAATACAAGAGGTTACAATACGCCCTCTGGGCAGCATTACATCTTCAGGGCCGATTGGACGCAGTGAGTTGCTATGGGAAAGTGATATGACAGGCTTGGGCTGACGGATTATATGATCTTGTGTCTCATTTTTAATCATATGTTTGTATCTTGTTTTGTACCCTGATATGTTTGTTAAGTTATTTAATGCAATATTCAAAATAATTCTCCAATATTACTTAACAAGGCAAATACAATAAATTGAGTCCTCACTAACAACACTTTAGTCAGCAAATTCCAGGTATTTCATCAGGGTTGCAAAGCACAGAGCCAATGAGTACAATGTATGTTTACCAGCACAATCTCAATAACAACATAATCGAGTCTCCAGAGTAATGACTGGATATTGACATGCATGTGAAGACACTCATTGATACAATCACTGCACCCACCTAGACAGACCTGTTGACTCCTGTACTGATCCATTCAATTGTAGTTTCAAAACATTGCAATGTATCATGGTAGAACGTAAGAAATGACAGTAACAAAACAAAATACTGTAATAAATAGGTTACTACATAAATTTGGTGTTTTCTAGTTATATTATTTTTGACTGTCATAAGTGTATCTACTGTGAACTTTAGTATTTTAGTGCTTCACCCTCAAATACTTCAAGGTTTTTATATAGGTTTTGACATTTCCTAAAAATATATCTAGAGCGAACCTGCCCTAGAAATATACTGATGTATTGTTACGTCATCCATACTTGACCTCGTATCCATACACCAACAAACAACAGAATGGGACCAGAAATAGAAGCCACAGTCACAGTAGCTGCTCTTTGACAGTGCTATGGTGTTAAAGGATTTTTTCCTGCTACAATACTTTCACCTCTAAAGGGAGTGAATAATAGCAATAGAAAGATGGCCTACATAACAAGAACCCAGAACAGAGAGGAAGGTTTGGGCCAGAGAACAAAAAAACCTGCTGAGTCTGTCCTTTGAAGTGTTACTGAGGTTCTGATGTGTCAGATTTTTTTTTCCTCAACCTTCACCAGATCCCACATCAGCACAGAAGCATAGATGGACGTCTGCACATCAGCCTCTGCTTGACTGCCTGTCTTGTCAGATAACCTTATCACCCTTTCTCCAGTCAGAGGGTTAATGTTAATGTGCTATCCAAAGCACTGGAATGTGCTTCTGTCCAAGGGATTTGTTTAGGAGGTACACCCAGCTGTCTTTTTCAGGTGCTTGGTTCATCTACTAACTCTCAAGGATTTTTCCAGTTCATTTCCATTCATTGACAGGTTAAAATTCATGTGTATTGATCATGAAGATTTGAGCACAATCAAGCATAACCAGTATTTTTTTGTATATCAAACACTGAATCAAGAAACATCTTGTACAGTGAAAGAGCTGCTAGTCCTACTGATCTTACTGAGAATCAATCCCCTTGATATGATAAAAGTCCCTTGTTAATTTGCATGCAATTATACATTATCTTTCTCTATTATATTCTGTGCTTTGCCCTCTCTCTCCAGTGTTTCCCATACATTGATTGATTTGTGTCTGCCATATGACCGCCACATATTGATTTTTTACTATTTCAAATGGGTAAAATCATATCTTATTGTACAACTATGTGCAGTGCAATGCTTTGCTCAGCCCCATTTTC
The DNA here is from genome assembly GCF_046630095.1 of Trachinotus anak. Lineage (NCBI taxonomy): Eukaryota > Metazoa > Chordata > Actinopteri > Carangiformes > Carangidae > Trachinotus > Trachinotus anak. The sequence goes on along the minus strand of NW_027273862.1, from coordinate 18,176,446 downwards.
ACGCTTTTTTACCCCATTCTCTCTCTCTCTCTCTCTCTCTCAAAACACATTGGCAATGGACCTGTCTGTCATAGGCAGACTGGCCATCAGTCATTTCTGTCCCACTCAGTTGCAGCCACACATAAGAATCAAATTCTGTGGGAAACAATGCTCTGTCTCTCTCTCACATCTCCCCTTTTTTCTTGCAACTTTTATTTGTTTTTTGTTTTTTTATCTGCATGGTTCCCCATTTCCCTTTCTTTCTCTGGGAAGTCTCACATAGAAGGTAAAACAACCATCTGGTTTCTCTCCATCAACTTTATCACACAAATGATGAGCAATCATCCAGGCTGTCAATCAACAAACATGTCTATAGAAATAATGGCCCAGACACTGGGACTCCAGAGCAATTCAAAATTCAGTCTGGTTCACAATCGTCATGCTTGAATAAGTACAGTATGCTACATTTTATATGGAAATACATTTACCTCTGCATTTTATAGACTACACTATTACTTCGCATAGCAGCAAACTCTCACTGTTGAGAAACAAAATTTACCAGATGTGAATTCGTCTGCGCAGCCCAATAATGACAGCAGCAGGTGAGGCTCTTTGCACATCTAAATGCTAATGCCATGCTGCTCCTCAAACAAATGCGGTAGCTAATGAGCTGGCTTGGTGAATGCATCTTAGGCCTTAGTAATGGGATAAGTGACAGCATACCAGGGGAGCAGAGTCATCTTATGACTCGCAGCACAGCAGGAGGGTAGGTAAAATGGGTATATTAAGGTCATGCATACACACTAGCACTAAACCCCACACAAATAACTTAAAAACTAACTATACCAACTGTTTGTCAAGGTTAGTTCCTCTAATTAGAGCCTCTCCATATTGAATACCCTTTTGTCAAGAAAAATCTTAAAATCCTATGGAGGAAGACTGACACTACTCCAAAGTGTCATCTACCATGATCTGTCTGGAAAAATGCATGCAAAAATGTACATGCACACTCATACTACTAGTTTGCAAAAAACATGCTGAGAATTATGAAAGCCAAACTAATGATGAACCAAACAAATACTGTGTTGTATCTTGAAAACAATTACATCAGAAAATGACCTCACTGATTAAAATGTCAGCAAAATGTAAAAGTTTAACTAAAAGGATTAAAGCCTGAGTAGTATGGCCTGTCAGATAACTGCATATTTTTTGCAGGAGGACTTTGTGAATAACAAAATAAGATCCTCTGATTCAACTTAAAACTCTGTTTAATAGTTATCAGTAAGTACTGCGCTACGCATGTGTATGTACACATGCCACATGTGCCTCTTCATAAACATGTCAGCAAAACTTGGCACACCTCCTGCAGCTTGTGCTTTCAGCACTGGCATGTCCTCACTGTCTCAATGAGTAATCCATCTTGGTTGATACACTCTGGCTTGGTGCCTTGGACTCCTGCTTGCATCTATTTTTATGGTTTATGTTTTTCATGTTCTTCTACCCCACAAGAACATGTACGGTACCACAGAAGTCAATATAGCTCAATATCAGGGTTGGGTTCCATTTTGGATCCAATTCTATCCTTACTAAATGTTCAAGATACACTAAGCTCTGAAGCTACATAATCTCTTTTCAAATCTTTTTATCTCTTCTTGCTTGTTAGGTTGTGAACATTAAGTTAATTAGCCTGTCAGTCAAAACTGGGCTTTTTGTTTTCTCAGACAATAAAATGCAATTACAGATCTCAACTAAGTCTTTGAACATAAGGTATAAAGTTCTTTATTACTTAGGTTACATACAAACATTCACAGTGTAACCTAGCCAGTACAGGATTTGAAAGGATTTGGATTTGATAAGCAAATTTGATATTGGATTCTCATTTCATACACTCTGATTACTCAAAGATTTACTCTGACAATAAAGTAAATGAAAATATACTAAAGAGTAAAGAAGAGTTAATAGAAAAACTGCATTGTCAGTACATTCATATTGTCAAATTCATCAGATTTATCAGAATTATACTGAGCTCACCAAGGACACAACTGTGAAAGGAAAGCAGACTGATGTCATTCAGACAGATCCAGTTCACAAGTAAGGTTGTTTGAATGCTTCTCATTCTCTGCTTTCTCTTTGGATGTCACCTCGGAGCAATTCTTTGGTGCCACCTATGATCAACGCAGCTATGAATGGGTTTCTCTTTTTACCAAGCACTGTGAAAGAGGGGTTTCTTTTGTTCTTTCCTTTTCTGTTTTTTAATTTTTTTTTTTGGTCTGTCTTAGCCACTCTGCTTTCCTCCCAATGTGACCTGATTTAGTTAAAGAGTGTGAAACTGATTTCGACTCATTTACATGGTAATACCATAAAGAGAGGTGAAATGATGTGTATGCATCACCTCATTGATTCTAGGGGACTCCACCACACTTGGAAAAATTATCAGTAGTTTAAATGATGTAATTCACCTACTCATTAATTATAAATTTAACAAGGGAATAGTAAGAAAGAACACACTCTTCATGTGGTACCATGAAGTACCATTCCATATTTCCACACTGACATGCAAAAAAGAGAAATCTGTTGTTGGTTTAGGGTAGAGAGACAGCTTGAAGATGTGTGTTGGTTGCATGTTTCCCTTAGTGTCTCAGCAGGACAGTTAAGACATGAGCTCTAACATGTTGGGGTGGGCGTGGGGAGAAGCATAATTCATAAAAGGCAAGGGCAATAAAAATCATCATCATGCTAAGGGAGACCAGGTAAAGAAGTGGCCTATGGTATCAGCTGGTTGAGACCTAAAGCCAGGGCCAAAAAATATATTTTCTTTGAAATGAAACCCTGATACCAGTTCCAGATGGAGCTCACCAGAAAGACACTACATTAATTGCCAGCAGAGATCCATCTTTGGATACTTTGAGTCTGAGAGAGGATATGATGCTGCTTGCTTCATGAGCTTTATGGTAACAAACACATAAACTGGAATCAGGTTTTCAAACATACAGAATTTCTAGTACACGTTACTGTTTTTAAGGAGTTACAAATCTTAATATTACAAATGTTTATGTGCTGAGCAGGATTGGCTGTAAAATGTAAAAAGCACTAATTATCATAAAAGGCTACATGTAGGAATTAATTCATATTTTTTGTAACTTCAATACATTCAGGTTGCAAAGGTATGCTTAAATGTTACTGATTTTAAAGCAACTGTCTCTCTTTTAAGCGTTGCCCTACATTCAATTATGTCTGAAGATCAAAAAAGATTCCGCCCCCTGAATTGAAATTGAAAAGAAGTAAGCAAAAAGAAGGTTTCTGATGAGAAGACAAACAACATTTTTGCATCACAAGCAGCAGTCAAAAAAGAACACATATGAGGACCAGTGGAATCTGGATTGTGTAAGTGTATGTGTGGAGGTGATGTGGTATTTAAGGCAGCAGTGACGATAATATTGTGTTTGTCTAGTAAGGAGACACTCAAAGGAGATTTAGCACACTGGCTGTGTACTTTGAGGATCTTACACCAGAGACAAGGTGGCCTCGGCCTTCACATTTGACTCAGCAGGGTCATTTTGAACACTCAGGAAATTGTAAATAACACATCCGGCTGGCCTGCAGCATCTCTCACAAACCTCTCCATGCCTCAACTAGTCACTGCTACGATATTGATTACTTGAAAATACGGGTCACTGATGTGTTGAAGAATGTCAAGGGAGTAAAGACAAGTGCTTTGTGCATTCTGGAGACTGACTTCTCAAATCATAATGGTGTTTACAGCAGGACAGCAAGACAATAAGAAGGGAATATCACAAGAAGAACATGTCATAGTGAAGAAAGGTGATACATACTCTAGAAGGTAGCTCGCTGCCTTATCACTGGCACAGAGGTGAGTGTCTTTCTCGTTTCCTTCATCTTTGAATAGAAACAATGTGAAAATTGACCTTGCATGCTATCTATACACCAGCTGAAGCGTCACAGACCTCCCTAGGTTCTTGTCCTTCCTAAGAAAATACAACAATCTAAAAACAAGACAGGCTCACATTTTTACAATTGTCACAAACAATGAAACAAGAAATGTTGAAATATTGCCCCCTTAACCATGCCTGACTGATCCACAGATTGTGACCTGGATTCTGCATGTTTTCTTTACCTTAGTACAGATAATAACAAGTCATATGCCTGACCCAAAAGTCAACATTTAATCGAGAATAACGCGTGGCCTCTCAAAGACAAGATCAAGCCACTTCAAATCAATATAATCCAGTGAATGAAAGCTATAGGCAATAGCTTTGTCTCTCTGATCAAAGGAGTCTAGAGAGAGTTTAAAAAAAAAACATGACTGAGGCAGAGACACAGTTCACACTTTCAAGGAAAAACTCAAATCGTATGAGACAGCACTGTCAAAACAACTTGAGTAACACTAATATGGCTGTCATATTCATGTGTATGATACTAGAACAATGTCAAGAGCTGGACAACAAGGGCTGACCCAGCTCTTTCAGGATATTCATGCTTTATTTAGGGAAAACTGACTGTAACTGTTAAATGGTCTGCCATTTTGTACGATTATTATATGGAGAATTATTTCCTTGATCAGATATGCAACTATAACTATACACATATACAACTTTAAAAAGCAATATCTAAGTCAGATTGCTTACATTTTAAAAATATGACTCAATCTATTCATTGCAACATGATCACTGGATAAAAATTTGAATTCAAAAGGTCAACTTGGTAGCTGACTGTCAAAAACAAAAGATTTAAGTCCTTACTATGCAGAACAGAACAGCCAAGGACAATCGATGAACTGACAAACATACTCTGTAGATGTATTAGGTTACAGCGCTACGTGAAATTACCTTATGAAACACAACCAGTGGAGATAAAAAGGTTCAGCACATGTAGAGGCGAAATGCTTCTGTCAGCTCTAAATTCTTACTCACTGTTAAAAAAATCTAGGTGGCCATAACAAAGTGTTTGCATAGATTTAATTCTAAATTATGCTTGATACAGCTGAATGCAGCTACATAGCACTCAAAGAGCTCATACCGGGGGGAATCTGAATCAACAAGGGCAACCTGCTAACCAAGTTCATTTCTGGAAAAAAAATTCCTTTGTGGGAATATAAGGACTTTGTGTAAGACATGACTGCACAAACATTAAAGTTAGTCAGACTCCGTTAAAATCAGTGTATGAAAATTCATAAAATGTGATTCATGAGCATCTGATTTTTTATAATATTGTACAGCTCACTGTAATGATGATGTCATCTGGGGATAAATCCTCCACAGACAGTGAATAATGGAACAGCTCATAGGACAATATGACACCATAGTGATATTACTGGAATAGAGGGATGTTTTGTGATTCAATGCAATGCACCCAACATTCACATAAAAACAATGAGGACATAATAACTCATACAAATAATATGAGTTCATTGGTGCATCAGACCAACAGTAAAACAAAAATCAATAAAAAAAATGTTGCCTGGTAACATCATCAATTTAAGACTTGATGCTCAGATTTCCTCCTTACGTAGACAAGCAACTAATCTACAATAGCAAGCACACTTTGAAGTAATCGTCATGCCGGCCAGATTATGTTTTTATTAATATAATGATGAAATGGAGCTGGTTAACATATTGTTGCAATAATGCTGATACTGTTAAATGTGTGTAACAGTGTATTTGTTTTACACCAAAATATCTGATCTTTAAGTACAATATTTACCTCTAGTGACTAGAGCATTATGTAAAAAAAAAAAAAAATTATGTTAAGGCACCCACAGCATTTGGGGGAAAGATCATATAGGTTTTATACTAAAAAGTCCAAGTATCTTCAGACACATGTTTTATTAACCAAAACCACATTTTTTCTCTTATCTTAACCAAAGTGCTTTTGTTCTCTAAACCAGAAACATAGATGGGAAGCAGGACACAAACCCCAGTTTCTAGTGTCACAGTCACATGCTCTGTTTGCCCACCATCCACAATAAACAACTCACAGGGAGTGCGATGTAGTCCATAAATTTAGTGTGTCATTCATTTGAAAAAATATTGCCTCTGACCATAATCCAGCCAGTGATTATATCTGTCACCACAACATAACTGGGAAAACAATTTAATAATATGTAAATGTAATTTATCTGAGACAGGGTTGAGACAGTTCACTATGTTTGTAGACAACAAATCTAAAGTCCATCACAGTGCTGAAACAATCAGTGGACAGAACTTAATTCTGCTTTTGGGTGGACATGCAATCTTTTTCTGTCAGAGTAGTTAGTCCCTGTGTTTTGAAACAGGTAAAAAATTATATTCAAATAAATTAATTCCCAGTGGATTAACCTACAACAAGCTCTAAGGTGAAAATTATACCGAGCCCCCTCATTTGTAATCCCTCAGCACATCTTTGTTTGCTAGTTAAGACACAGCAACAGTGTGGTTTACAGCTTATCTTTGACGTGCTAAATCCTGTGATAGACTGAAATGTGCTCGCTTTAATTGCTCACACAAAGCTATTCTACAGCAGAACAATTGTCCATACCAACACTGCAGCGCCACTTATCTTACAAAAGCCTAATCACGAATCATCGTTTCAGTTACCTTTTTGCCTTTGTAACAGTTTTGCAACATGAAAATGAACACCCACCCTGTAGTCTTATCTATAGGTTTTAATACCTTGCTTTTAGAAAGATATTACGAGACATTATGTAGTAGAGAACTGATTTCCTTATGGCACTGCCATCCACAATCAGGCAAACCTAAGTGTGTGTAGATCAATTGCCTTGATAGGGTCATGATTTAATCAAAAATGTACAAATAGTTCTTATTATCCCCTCATAATTTGTGCAGCAGGGCTGGAGGCTGTTGCCCCATTGTGTTTCCTCCCCTGGAGTCAAAATTAGTATCCTCCAGCTGGGCTGCAGCATGAATAAGATCCCAGCAGACTTTAGGGAGGGTGTTTGCCCTTCAGTGCAGGTGTTACTCAAAAAAATGTTCTGGGCTGCAGAGATGGTGAGACAGAGCAGGGGAGTGAAACAGATATACACAAGAGGACAGTGACAGTGAGAACAGACCTAAAGGAAATGGTGGGGGGGGGGGGGGGGGGGGGGGTAGTGATGAAAACTTAGCATCTCTACTTTCAACATAACAGCAAGTCAACATGCTATGTGCATCCTCTAAGGCCTTATAGATTTCCATCATGGCTCCCCGGGGCCCCTCACTTTCTCTAATAGCCATACATTACTCTTCTCTATCTGCTCTCATCCTCCGTAGCGCTGGTCATCACACTCTTCCTCAGCTACGCCACAGCCACAGTTCTCCCTCTCTGTCTGTCTGTTCTACACTCCTCACTGCACAAGCTCCCCCTTTCACGTTTATTCTGGTGAGGTGTGAGTGATTACTTTCTTTGGCTACATAGGTTGTGATTTCTCATTCATTTATCAAGGTGCATAAAGTTTCAATAAAGAGCCTAAAATGGGTCCTTTTAATCTCATCAACTACGATCCAAATATCAACTCATGGTTTCCTTTCAGTGGAATACAAATGTTTTTTTTCTTGGTTTTTTGTTGTTGTTCTGTTATATTTATCCAATGATTATATATTACTGAGGCGACCAATCATGTTGAATCATTTGAAGTATTGCTAAATAAAAAAACAGTCTGAAAGATTTAAATTCTTTATGTATCAACCTGTAAGGTTTACACCACTATCAGTAACCTAATGCTGTTTCACATGTGTGGGCTGCATCAACCCCAGGGACAATATTGCGGTTATGAAAGAAACCAACAAAACAAGACTTGCACTGTAAACATCAGACGGCCTGAGGATATATCATATCGCAAGTGGACAGAGGCTACTTGAAAAGCATTCTGCATGACTGGATGAGGGCAGACAATAAGGACGTAACATTGTATGATGCAAAGCAGATCATGTGGGCCTGTCCCCCAGCTCCCTCTGAACAATAAACAGCCAGACACAACGCCTGTCAGCAACTGCCCTCCCTTGTGGCTGGTACTGGCACAGAGTGGTACACAGTAGGCACTAAAGGATAAACAAATCCTCCACCAAATACATGCTTGAAATACCTAAAAGCCTACCACTATGTTCAGTGGTAGGCTTCCTAAACAACTTGAAACCAGTATTTCCAACAGAGGCTATCATGCAATTGTGTAGTGTACCTCACACAGTTTCAACTTCAGTGCTGCGATGGCACCGTGGATGGGAGGAATTCAACTACACAACAATATGTCATACAAATGTTAGACAAGTATTGGGGTAATAGAATGAACAGGATATAAAGAAATGAGCAGGTATCAGGGTTGAAAAAGCCATTTCCGCAAAGAGAACTTACAGGAGCCTGCAAATGCCTAAGGTGCCGTTTAATAAAACGATGCAAGGAAGGAATTGGACCATTAAGGGCATCTAAAAATTAATGACCTTCCTACTCTGATGAGACACTAAAGGCCTATGGCAATATAACTACAATCGATAATTTTAGGCGTAGACTGCGCTGTGCACGGATGAATCACCGTGGATTGTAGCATGAGGTGGGAGCTGACTTCCAAAGGCATTTCCAATCTTTTAACTGGGATACCCTCTGATGCCATCAAATTACACGCTAGACTTTCAAAGCAGAAAGGTTTTCGGCCAAAGCTCAACGCCCCGTTGTTAACACCGACGCTGAGGACAGATCCACAGGCTGAGCGATCAGCATCCATCCGCCGCTCCTCCGGGTGCCTTGGAGGAGAGACGCTGCCGCCTCACTCGGGGTTCACCGATGTTTATCGATGATCAGCGGTGTCATTATGACGTTTTAATACAACCGTGTCTTACCTGGATAATGTCATATGCTGGTCAAGTCACCTCCGTTTCGGATTTGTGAGGGGTGGCGCTGCCCGGTCTCGCATCACTCAGCGTATGACTGAAACCGTAACGCTACGGAGGCTCGGTGCCTGACAGCGGCGCCCCGGAACGAGCATAACAAAAGAGGAGCCCACTGCAGTTGTCTGGTAGGTGAATACGCCCCCTGCACCCCCACTGTCACTCAGACGAGGAGTAATCCGTTACCACCATAAAAATGTACTGGAAAACAAATACTCAAATTAGGCCCATTAATCAACTGTTTTTGCTGCACTAACCTGACACTATATAGTCTGACCGAATAAAGCACAACTTGGTTTTAATTGCGTTAATTGATTAATAAGATTAGCTAACTAACCTTAACCGATATGTCATATTGTGCAATACATTCGGTTCATAGAGAGAAAAAAAAAAACCGAGGTCCCCCATCTCGGTTTTCTAAACTAACAAAGATATTGCACAACGCCAAGGTCACAGTCTTTCCCATGGTATCATCAAAGGTTATCACCTGCGTCCTTGATTGTGGGGGCGGAGTGAGTGATCTTGTGGTTACTACAAAATCTTTACCTAACACAGCTGTTTCCTTGATTATGCCAACAAACCAGACATACAGGCCTACATGAATCCACCGAAGCGTGATACAGGTAACAGGTTGTAGCTCCATTCAACTCCCCAGACATGTTTTAAGATATGTAAAATACTCTGCTATTATTCATATTTTTGTTTAACATGGTCTTCCCGCATAAAAAAAATTAAAATAAATCAAAAACTGGAGCTATAACCACGTCCCCTTCCTGATTAAGAAATCTAGATCAGACCTTATGGCCGCCCACCACTGCTGCTTACACTAGGATGACAGGTGAAATGATGATTAGTGGAGGAAACGTCTGAGAGCCTCAGCCGCATGTTTGAGCCTCAGTCAGACCCAGACTCAGGCGAGGAGTCTCTTGTGCACCAAAATCAGCGACTAGCAGACATATCAGAAGGGCTAGCTTAATTAGCATCTTTTATCTGTTTATGCTGTTTGTTGGCTCGCAACCGGCAGTGACTGACACAGTGTTGGAGGTTGTGCTAAAGCAAACTGTAGCTTTCTGTATGGACAAGGTTCTGGCTTTATTTTGTCTGCCCCCGTCCCCACAAGCTGATGGGATTGGTTCCATAAGTATATGTCCTATGAATCCCTCTCTGTCTGAATCTGTTATTATGAGACTGTCAATGGTTCCCTGCAGTTCCAAGGTGGAAATGCACCGCCATGGCCTTGACTGCTCATTTCGCTCATGTCTTCTATCATATAAAAATCATCATATGGGCGTGTTAACAAGGTTAAAAACTCAATTGTCACTGGAAGGGTTCTGTAATTTCCACCATCCACATCAGACCAGAAAACATTGAAACGGTCTTCTTTCAATTCAGTTTGTGTAAAGCTTTGTAAATCATGTTGAAATGAGGTAAGTCAATAATACCCAGACCCATTTTCTAATTTTTTCAATTTTAGTTTAAAACTGAAAAAAAGATTATCCTTAAGTATCCAGACCCATATTAAATGACCTTGTGTTTACTTTCTTGACTGATACAGATGAGAATGAGACTGCATCAAACAAAGCTCAGCTTTGTGACAAGATGAGGACACAGAGGAAAAGAGAGAGAGGGTGGTGGAGATGAGAGAAGAAGAAAAGCAGCATAGAAAAAAAGTGAAATTTCTAGGTAAGATGAAACATCTTAAATCAAGGCAACATATGCTTTGTTTTTTGTCTGACAAGATATTTTTCTTACCAGGGAGTTTGACCCATTTGTTTAACCCATGCTGCCATTTGATGTTTTTGGACACTCTCTGTGTGGAGCTAATGCGTGTAGCATTATCACTACTTCTGGAGTATGTATGTATTAGAAGCCTGACTTATCTGTCAAAGGTGGTGTGTGATTTAAAAAAAAAGAAAAAAAAGATATGCAATACAAGGATGTGTATAGCATACACATTTACCTCCAAACAGTAATTTCACAGGCATTTAGCAAGTTGCTTTAATTCTAAATAGTGAAAGTGATACGTTAATATGGCACAATGGAAATGTGTTTTCTACCCCAGTGGTGTGCACACATCATCAATTGATTGGAACTGGGAAACCCATCTATACATATAGTCAACTACTCTTAGAGGTTAACTAACTACTAATGGCTAACATTTAGTTATATTAATATGCAAATGAAATACAAAGAGATCCAAATGAAATGGCATTTTCTTGTTGAGTCAACAACAATTTACACGCAATAGAAAATCTACTTTAATCGGTTAATTACAATATTGTGACCAGCTACCAAGCAACATGTTTCAGCTCTCAACTTCTTCAGCTAAAGCACTTCAGCTTCCAGCTCCAGTCTTACATTTCAGCCTCCAAGTTTTCAAAGCAATGCATTTCAGTTAATACAGCTGTTTTTCAGCAATTTTCAGCTCAGGATTTCCACTTTTCTTTGGGTTTCAGCATCCACACAGCACTTCCAGCACGAAATACGTTTTCTAGTTGCTGTTAATGTAAGTGGTGGCAACCTTCAGCTTTACTATTTCTGTTGGAACATTGTAGTTGGTGGTTTCATGTAATTACCAGATGAATGAACCAGAATAAATGATAAGACCCATGTGTGTGCATGACCCCGAAGAATCCTTGAGGAATTTGAAAGTTTTGTAAAATGATCAGCATGAAACCTCTCAGCTCTAATTATATCCATGCAGCAGGTTTGGAGATATCCAACTCACATTTCTCTGTTGACCCCAATACAATAGAAGTGAACGGAATTTCATTTGAGGTGCTCAAAGCACTGAAATATTACATATTAAAAATTTAACAGAAATGTGTCTTAACAGAAAAAAAGATCAAAGGGTTTATTTCTTCTCTAGAAAGTAGTTCCATAGATCACTTTTCACTCTGAGTTTTGTGGATATTCCAGAGTAACAGTGAACCTGTTTGTGGAAAGATATGTCACATTTTTGTGAATTGCAAAATTGTATCAACGACAGTAGAAAACATTGGATCAGCCTTGGCTTTTTTGCTGTTTTCCATGCTGTGTTGGAAAAAACATTATTTTTTATAATTACATTAAACTAAAAAAGTTTAATGTAACAACAAAGTAGATTCCCTCTCAAGCTTTTCAACCTCAGATGTAAGTTGGAGGCTAGCACTGCCACTGAGTGGCCATGTCTTGACATTACGCCTGAATGAAGTCCCAGGCGTGCGGTCACACAGACACAGGGCTGAAATCTGTTGCATAATATCCACAAATGCAACAGGGAACAAGCCTTAATCCCTTTTATAAGACAATTTTTTTTTTTTTGTTGTTTTTTTTTTTTTTTAACCAACAATGAATAGGTTACATTTTCAAAAAAGTAGTAACTTATGATCTAACAATTAAGTATGCTAAAATATATAGACGAGGAATATTGATATCAATATGTTGGCTTTTAAATTATTATTATTTGATTAAATTTAAAATAAAAGAAGGGTAGCAGCCAATTTTATTATGCAGTCAAGATACACGATCATCAGCCATCTGACAACATAGTGAGACCTCTATGTGTATAAACAGAATGTTGCTTAAAAAATCATTTTGTCACTGCTGTGTTGTGTTTTTTTCAATCATCCATCAGTGCCCTTTTTGTCTGGGAGAATAATTTGAAGCACTGATATTGGAGTCATTATATTGCACTTAATATATTTGACTTAATGTGATATTGATTTGGACAAATAAAAAATGTATTCAGTCATAAATTATCCAAGAACATGTTCTCTTCTACAGTAATGATGGCTGGTGATCAAGAGGCAGGGGGTCAGAGGTGTACAGTAACAGCAAAACATAACAGAGTAACTACAACAGGGAAAATGAAATGACAAAACAAGACATCTATTGTCAACACTAGAAATTTCTTTCATTACTTTTATTAGAAGTCAAATGCTTTTGTCATCAGTATTTGTCAGGAAGTCCCTCTGGCCTGAAATGGTTGGGATCTCTTCCCTCCTGCCCCCAGCGGTTTGCTCTCTGATCAGCCTCAGAGTCCTCGGCACCATGACCCAATTTTTCCTGCACCCACTCTCTGCCATTACTGGAAAAGGAAAATAGACAATGAACATCAGCACAAGCCTGGGACAAAACAAGCACTTCAAAACACAACAACAACAACAACAACAATAACAATAGTTATTATTCTTCTCCTTCTCCTTCTTCTTCTTCTTATTATTACAACAGGACAGCACCATAACTTCACATAATTCAAAAGATACTGTTAGAGGGTAGTGAACAAAGAGGCTGAGAGGAAGTCTGGACCTATGATTACCAGATTTATCTATATTTCGCTTCAGCACATTTTGAGCTTTATATTAATCAGATGAAACTCTGATCACGTTGTCATTTAAATAGAAATACATATTTTCAATTATGTCATCTAATGGTACCATATAGATGGAAAGTAATAAATGGCCAATAATGATAAAAGTGTCGCACAACTCAACAAAGTAAAAGGGTCGTTGGAAGAGATAAGAATAAAGCCAATCCAAATGGCTCTTAGAGCCATCAGCAGCTTTAAAAAACAAGAATTTCTTGTTAAAAAACAAACAAAAAAAAAAAAAAGAAAAGAAAAACTCATGTGCAACTAATATTTTTCTACTCTTTGCTCCTCACCTGATAACTTCAGCTGCCCATCTCCCCCCGGCTCCCCTCTGTGAAGCATCATAGTTTCCTCTTGCATGAAAGTATTTGTCTGAGTTTTTCCAGTTGGCCTCCCTCATGTCACTGTAGGCTCGCCACATATCATGAGCTCCTGATCAGAAGGACAAAGGACAAGGTTTAGTAAAACAAATGAGAGAATTCAGAAAATAAAATATATAATTTAAAACTCTACATCCCACATATAAGGCACACAATTATACACATTGTTCTTGTAAAGACGTAATGAAGGCCTTGTTTCTAACCTTGAGCAGCTTCAACAGGAAACTTGTACCACTCAGCGTTGGTTTCCACAATTAGAATCAGAACAATTCCTGCTAGAAGCAACTTCATGGTTACAGATGTCTAAAAGAAAAAAAAGTTCATCATTAAAAATATAAAATTATACACATAGATTTATGTTCATCAGGTTCTGTTACCAAATAAAAATTAAAACTTACTGTGCACTACCTGTAGGGAATAGAGTAAGTCTTAATCCTGGAATATCTTGTCTGTGAGAATTCTACTGGTTTGACTCTTTCTTATATACAGTTCTGAAACAGGCTGGGTTGAAGGATTTTAAGAATATGGGAAAGTCCAGGGCAACTGGGGACATTCACTAGTTGTGCAACTACTGGATACCTGTAGTTGCACAACTAGTGTATGTCCTCAAACAGCAGAGATAATGGCAAGCTTTATGTAAAAAAAAGAAAAAAAAGAAATGTAGTCTTTTTATTATTTCTTACGGTTATTTAATTCTTTAATTCAGAACATGTGTGACTGTCAAGAAAATACAAAATTATATTTGTTCTTGTTGATGTTGGATCAATATGATCCACTGCTGCAGTTTTTTGTTTTGTTGCTGTTGCATAAAGAACTCCTCAACTCCCACCATATCCCTGCAGCACTGGAAACTGAGAAAGACTTTGGTATTGCCAAATGAGCAGCAGTTCACGATAAAGGACAGAACATGCTATGCTGACAGAGAAAGTATGCTTTTTAACTTAATACTTCCACAACTTTTTTAACACCCCTTAAAAAGAATAATTTTGCTGTCGTCTTTTAGTTTTACTAGCTCACTACTACCATCTGCTGTCTTTTGGGTTAATGCACAGCACAATTTATATTTAACATTTGTTGACTCAGTCAGTAGCAGAGTTATTCAGCCATCATACAGATTCTCCTATGTGCATCATCTGCCGGGCAAAGGGGCCTTAGAGGATACTCTAAACTCTGCTCTGCTGTTGGGATTACAGACCTGTTTTATTTTTATACCTCTGCACTGGCAACATCCAGGGCCGGAGGGATTATGTTTTTGGGTTGTCCATACATATGTCCATGTTTATACATCTCATTTTCATGAAGGTGATATTTCAGTAACACCTTGAGGGACTTTCTCAAATTTGGCCCAGACATTCACTTGGACTCAAGGAACTAATTAGATTGGATCAGAGGCATACAACTGTTAGGCAATAATACTAGTTCTTTGTAGAGTCTGTTTTTCTTTAGGCATAGCTTTTCACTCTTTTTCCTGTTTTTTTTCCTCGTCTTATGTTTTCTTATCATCCCTTCCTTCAAAAACCTAACCTCTTTCCCCATCTCCCTCTCAAAGCATGACGTTGATTCATTTGCCACTTTCAATTAGCCCTTTGTATGAGTCTCATTATCCTGTCACAAATTTTATACTCTTTAAAACCTTTTATTAAAATAATGATCTTTCTTTCTGTCTCTTTCTCTTCTTTTCTGCTGAAATTGTGATTAGTAAATATTAAAATAATACCAAAAAAATGTACAGAATGCCTCACAATAAATAATGAGGATAAAATACTAAACAATGCTAAAGGAAACATTGTGCACAAAAGCACAGTTATTTACATTTATAATTTTTTTCTGTGTAAACAGCAAAACATAGGATGATAATAATAAATGCAAGCTCCGTGAAGTTGGCTATTTTGTTTTATGTTCAATTCTCCGTCCTCTTTATTTTGCATTTTCACTTAACTGTATCTAACTTTGTTCACTTTGAAAGAATGCGTGAGGTGCACACAGTCTCACCACACATTCTGCATTCATAAATACCAACTCATGTGCAGGAAATGGTGTACAGTACAAATGGTTTTTGAGTACGCATAATATATGCATATGCATTATGCCCCCTGAAGGACTTATCCGTCCACTTCTGGTGATGTGGATGTTGTTTCATTAAAATCTAAAAAAGCTCTTATAAAATAGGAGGAATTCTAGCAGAGCTTGTTTGTTTATTTCAAACAATCAGGCTCTGGTAGTTGGCTTAACAGAATCAGTGTAAAATAGATAAGCTGATTTTACTGTTGGGTGTCCAATGGCCACTAAACAAAAAAGTTAAAATTCCTCTTAAGCCTTATCTTAGGTTTGACAGAGTATTGACATTAGGTCAAATAAAGATGTCAGACTGTGAAGAAAATGAAAAAAATATAAAATTGAATTCAAAATGAACTTTATCATTCTGCATATTTTATTTTAGAAAGTATTCAAACCCCTTCAGTTTGTGTACACTCTAATGTGTCGTAGATTTAAATGTAAATTGATGAAACTGCTATTTTTACCCATCAATCTATACAGTATAACCCATAATGACAAAAACATGTTTTAGAAAATTTTGCAAATTTATTTGCAAAAAACAAACAAAATAACAAACAAAACAAAAGTCAAGTAAAATATGAAATAATGCTAAAACAGTAACAAGACAATACAACAAGACAATATTTTGGAATTTCAGTACAAAAATTTTTATTGTGAGCTTCAAAATCCAATTTTGTTGAACTCTGATTATGTCAGCAGAAACAGAATTTCAAACAATAATAGTACACAACAATACAAATAATAACATCACCACTATAAGAAAAATCAGGTTTAGCTGGAATGATATCTGTTATTATTCTGATACATTAATAACATCATAATCCTGCAATAATCATTTACCTTTATTTTGGTAAGTCCTGCTTGGTCATGTCAGGTAAATATACACCCCATATAAACAGTAATACTACCTCCAAGTAATTAGCAACTTTTAATCAATTTACCTTTAATTAATACATTTCAAGAACACATGACTGTTGGTTTACAAACAACCGGAGGATAAATCATTATCTGTGAGGAAGAATACGCTCTGAAGAACAACATATGCAGCGGTCTTGCTGTGAATTGTGTGTGCCATATACTTGCACTCCAAAAACATCTTGTATCCTCTAGTCTCCTTCTTTGAACAGCTGCTTTTGAGGTCTAATGTTTTGTATGATTTCACATCCTTAATGCCACACAGAGATGTTGTATTGTGTTTTAAACACTTCACCATCTTTTCAAATTCTAACTATAAATTTAATACAGTAGTATTTTTAGAAAAAGGCTGCATAATACATATATCACTTTACAACACTGTGTGTCATAAATGTATCATGGCACTGTTATAACTGTTCATGCTTGATTGACAACAATGACCTATCTGTTGTCTCTAAGCCTCTTATGATACTGACTGAAACTGTTCTTTGTGCTGCTGTGATGTTGTAGCAGCTCTCTGAGCTTTTAACAATGGTTTTCTTTTCATCACAGAACAATCTCTTGCCTGTCATTTTTTGCTTCATAGGTGAAGTGTATACTTCTGTTTCTGCATGATATTTTCCTTTCGTTCATTTCAATGCGGTTCACATGTAATAGATTCCTCATTTTATTTTGCACCAACCACAAACAATTTTTTAAACCCAGATCGCTTAGAATGCTTAATGTTAAAGATTTAATGTTAGAGGAGAGATTTTGAAACTGTATATATATATATATATATATATATATATATATATGTGTGTGTGTGTGTGTGTGTGTGTGTGTGTATTATATAATTGATTTATATTTGCAGATACTTCATACTTTAGCAAATTAATATTTTAAAGCACAGTTCTATGGTGGAACAGTGTACATTAGTGTAAATTTCCTCTCCAGTTAGACATTTTTCAAATCATATTTGATACGTACTCCACACACTGTATACATAAGTTTATGTGAAACATTACAGACTTCAAAAGGAATTTTTGGAGACATACCTGGGTAAATATTTTTAATACAGTTGTCAATAACAACTGTGTGACACTTAACTGAAAGGGTTGTATTTCATCATTGTATAAAAAATGATCATTTAGCTAATTAACGTTCAACAAAAAAGTTGTTATTCTGATTGCATTTAGTTACATTAATGCTAATAATAGAATGTATTAGCACTAATACTAATATATTAAACAAATGCTGAAGACCCTGATGTCTGAAGATGGCAATGACTAAGACATAAGTAACACCATATTGACCATCTATGCCTAACAGTGATACATAAACTCATACACTGATCAGCCATAACATTATGACCACTAACAGGTGACGTGAATAACAATTATTATTTAATTACAATGGCACCTGGGAGTGGTTGGGATATATTTGGCAGCAAGTGAACATTTTGTCCTTGAAGTTGATATGTTGGAAGCAGAAAAAATGGACAAGCGTAAGGATCTGAGCTACTTTGACAAGGGCCAAATTGTGATGGCTAGAAGACTGGGTCAGAGCATCTGAAAAACTACAGCTGTTGTGGGATGTTCCCAGTCTGCAGTGGTGAGGACCTACCAAAAGTGGACCAAGGAAGGAAAACCGGTGAACCGGCGACAGGGCCATGGGGGGCCAAGGCTCATTGATGCATGTGGGGAGTGAACGCTGGCCCGTGTTGTCTGATCCAGTAGAAGAGCTTCTGTAGCTTGAATTGCTGAAAAAGTTACTGCTGATTCTGGTAGAAAGGTGTCAGAACACAGTGCATCGCAGTTTGTTGTGTACAGTGGTGCGTAGCTGCAGACCAGTCAGGGTGCCATGCTGACTGTGTCCACTGCCAAAAGCGCCTACAATGGGCACGTGAGCATCAGAACTGGACCATGGAGCAATGGAAGAAGGTGGCCTGGTCTGATGAATCACATCTTCTTTTACATCATGTGGATGGCCGTGTGCATGTGCGTCGCTTACCTATGGAAGACATTGCACCAAGACACACTGTGGGAAGACAGCAAGCCGGCGGAAGCAGTGTGCTGCTTTGGGCAATAAAGGACATTACAGGACTTAAAGGATCTACTGCTGATGGCTTGGTGCCAGATACAGCAGCATACTTTCAGAGGTCTAGTGGAGCCCATGCATCAACAGGTCAGGGCTGTTTTGGCAGCAAAAGGGGGACCTACTCATATTAGCCAGATGGTCATAATGTTATGACCACCATATTTGTTGGCTCACCTGTTGGTTGTGAGGCTGAGTCATTTGCCTTGTGCTTATCTTAAGGCCTATAAATATGCTGTAAAAACACAGCACATTATTCCCAAGGCTGTTACACTATAGCTCAGATGTGTTGCTTTAGTGCTTATAATAATAATGGTGTTGATTGCAATATAATGGCTTTAAAATTACATTGAGTCTGTGAGTGCTCCGCACCGCTCTTTTATAGTTTCAAATAAAACAACAGCCCAGAGACTGAACAAATCTTTGGGAAGAAATTATGTGATGTACTGAAAAACCGCTGGAGGATTAAAGCATTGCTGAGGCTGTGCTGATGAATGTGTTGTTCTGAGTTCAGAGAAGACACTGTGACAGGCTAATAAATATTCATCACCAAGATAGTGAGAGAAAAAATGATGGTGAGGAAGAGAGCTGATGCAATGAGAAGTTTGGAACAGGAAAAGCTGTTTGTGTCCAATGTCTAAAGAATGAAGGAACTGTGTATGCAACAGATTAAGTGGATTCCACACTTGCCATAAAGCAGAACCAGCAAGGCGGCAAAGCCAGAAGGCTTTATAGAGATGCACAAAAGCACATAAGATGAGCTATCACAAGAGAGGCGTCAGACATCGGGGTGGTAGAACAAAAGAACAAATGTCAAACTGAGACACAGCAGAGCACTGAAGTACTGTAGTCCAAGACTGAGATGAAGTGAAGTGGAAATCCTTCCCAGAAATCACTTTTTGATGTTTGTCAGTTAGGTGAATTGAGATGGAGATATATAAATCATGTGTCCATGAGCTTTTCCTATTTCATAAAGGATACATGGATGATTAATCAAGCCTGTATTCCTTTCTGTGTCCTTTGGCAAACTATATAAAAGTCAGTGGAAGGTTGTTATTCATATTCATAAGATTTAAGCTTTGTGTTATTCAAGATCTTATTTATCAACTTATTTACAGTTCACTTTAATAGACAAATGGTGTGACAAATCACACCAGTGCTAGTTATTTTACCCAAAATATCACAAAAAATCACAAAATTTGCCTCAAAACAGGTTACAATCTGTACCACATGACACCTTCTATTCTTAGACCCTCGATGAAAACTTCCCAAAATAACCCTCTAATGGGAAAAATGGAGAAATCACAGGAGTAGCAGTAGAATATGAATCCAGACATGCAATAGATATCACTAGAATAGATATGCACTATCATATCATAACCATATCGCCATAATAAGCTTATAGTTCTGTGCTTGATGTTTCTTTTAAATTGTATAGGCCTACAATAAGTGCAATTCTTCTTTGTTAAATCTTGTGCAATATATATTGGCTGTATTAATCACATTCATATACTAGTATAGGCAATTAATTATGGTTTATTTTTCTCACATATTGACCTTTTACTTTAACTGCTAGCCAGACTCCAGATGCATGTTTAGTCGTATTAGTCAAAAGCTATGGTCAAGGCAAATGTTATTTATATAGTCCTGTACTACAAATTATAAGCACCCATCTGTTTTCGCTGACACTGGTCTGATGTATTTAACAGACTCAAGAGGGACGATCTCTCCTATGAACGACCAGGTGGCCACCACCAGGGACCGCTAGCGAGCCGTGTGACACTCATGGCTCCGGGCGAACGTGAATGGTGAGTAAATGTGCCTGATCGACTGTACAGGCCTATTGGCTGTTATGGCATGGTGATCACAGTGAAGGCACACAGCCCGCTCATGACACTGACACTAATGGAAAGCAGGGGCTCAACACGTGAGCGGCAGATAAAAACGGAGGCTACAACTTCGGCGGGTTGTGCGTAAAGGGATCCTCGCGTCAGCCCCTTTGATTATTGATTCCACAGTGAAATCGCCGGTGGGCCATGAGCAGGACTGACAGTCAGGGCTGATTGTGAAAAACATTACTTCATGTCACTGCTAGTCACATTACCCACAATGTCTTTATACTCCCGGTTTCACCTGTGCTCTTTTCATCTCTCAGAGCTGCAGCAGACTTCAGTTCTATTCTGCAGGCTATACTGATTATTTGGAATCGACTGTCTGTCATATTTACTATTATTATCAAACAGAGTGGATACAACGTGTCCAAAGCTGCTCGTAATGGCGTTTTTATTGTTGAAAATATGAGCGATATTAGCCCACATATAAACACGAATTATGCATAGGAATATCCACGTTTGTCTCTGTTCAGATGTCAACATGAGCTGCACGTCAATTTGTGGTTTCGGAGTGAAAGTGTGCGCAAAATGTCTCGGCGCGTAGAGATGTTGAAGACGGGAGCCTCTGATGAAATGGTCAACAACACCGAGGGCGCACGGATTCTTCGCCTCAGCTATGAGTAGACGACCTCCTACCGACTTATTTCACGTCACCCCGCCCGTCTGCCTGCCGTCTCCTCCCTTAAACCTTTGCTGCGACCATCCCTTTGAGTGACTCTGTGCTGAGCGGAAGAAAAAAAAAAAAAAAAAAAGAGAGTGGGAGAGACAAAGTGAGAGAGCCAAAATACATGCAGACTCCCAACATCACCTAGACTACCTGCTCCAGCTCAACAAGGGGAGGAGGACGCACAAGTGCAGGCGCGTCCATGCGTGCCAGCCGAACTAGACAATAAACGGGCAAGGGACCACAAATCCAAAATTGGAATAAGAGTTTATCCTGAGAACTCTTTGGAAAAGAGCACAGCTCAGCTACAAGAAGAAGGCAGCCTAAATGAGTACATTGTAAGAAGAGTCATGCATCTCAACAGAGAAGAAGACAGCAGCAAAGGTGAGCAAAAGATTTAGATCATTTTAACCCAGGCACTCTGTATAGTTCAGAGCTCTCGCGTTGGGTGCCAGATGCCCTTGAGTGTGTCATGTTGATGTCAAGTAATGATGCTGGGGGGTCATCCCAACAAGCTGGTGGTAAACGCTGCGATGGTTCTGCTATTGCTTGTCTGCCTTTTTACCAAAACGCGCTGAAAAGCCTTGGATGGCAGCGAGAAGGAATGTTGCATCCACCCAAGGTGGCAATGTAGTGACTGTCTGAGAGACAGCCACTTGAGCACTTGTTGTACTCTTATTTGTATCCACTGTGGATGTTCTCATCTGCGGTCGTTTTCGTAAGAGGTCACCAGAGCATGAATGCACAAGGTCATCCATTGTAGCTCACACTGACGAGCAGCCTGTCGGGGTTGTGCCGTTGCCAGCCGCGCGTTTTTGTATCGTTGTCTGTAATTGAGTCGCCACCGATGTGTGTCCTCCGTCGTGGTCGGAGGGGAGAATTAGAGAGCAGACGGTGTGTAATGACACGAACCCTTCCATCAGGATAAATAATTAGGGAGTTAATATCTTTCGATGCCTCCGCCAGCGCCATCCAGGGTATTTTACTCTCAATCTTTGAACTGAGGTCGAGGTCACTGACGAACACCTGATGAAGGAGAACTGCCTGTGAATGTCTGTCGACATGACGCAGCCAGTGTCTTACTAAGCATTATTAAATAAACACCAGTAGGAATTGCCTTGTGTCCACCACACCCACATGGAGTAATTTAATCACCATTTCAGCGGCAGACATATAGTACGTACAGTTGGACCTGAGGTTGGACCTCATCTGCAGTGTGCACTGGTGGACTTGGAATAGAATCACCAGTCTACTGCATGAAATGTTCAAAAACTCTCCAATCATAAATGCAAATGTAAAACAAGTATGATATCAGCAGTGCAAATCTGACCAAAATTCCTTTTCCAAGTTATAATAGCAAGAGCACTATACCATGAACTCTACTTTTTCTCACATCTGAGCAGCATGTTGATAATGATGTGATATTACTGGCAGGGGAATAAAACATTCATTTTTTATTTATGTGCAACTGTCCAGCTTTATGGTTGGCTAATATCTTTGTTTTTACCAGCTGTGAATCATGCTGTTTAGTGAGGAGTTCCCCATGTGGTGAGAGGTACCCTACACAGTGGCACGCCGCTTTGTCCCTCTTCTAAAATGTCTTACGACCTCATTGCCAGATATGGTTTCACGAGGGACAAAAGATGAGTCACCATCTGCAACTAGAAGTGATTTCATGATTACATGACAGGCGTGTGTGTGTGTGTGTGTGTGAGTGTGTATGTGACAGGCATAGAGTGCGTGTTTGTGTCTGTGTCAGTGTCTGTGCATCTGAAAGTGAGAGGGAATGTGTGAGAGAGAGTTGTGCAAGTCAAAAGGCAGTGATGAAAAGGTGAAACATAACGGCAGAACACAGCCATACTGAAGCACAGCACCTTGAAAATACTGATGTAAAAGTTTTCTATAAATGTCGATAAAATAAACTTTGATAATTCATTATATGGAAAACAGAATTTAAAAAAATTGTGCCGACAGTGATGCTACGACAGATGATGATGATGATAGTAATAATAATGGTAATTATAATAATAACAATAAAATACAAATGATGAATGTATTATAAAAAGTGTGAAGTGCATTGTTACATTTACAAGTGCTCATGTTTATATTTGTATAAATGACAAATAACACACACCAAAATAATTTAGAAGACATGACTACAATCTGGTAAACTTGACATACATTTTCCATAAAACTGACTAAATAATGGCACAAAACAAATGGCGATCCTGACAAAACATGAACAAAGAACAAAACGGCTGACTGTTTTTGCTCGTATTTAAACTGTTAATCTGTAACGCTGACAAGCTTTTCTAACAGTGTAATTTACTGCAAGTGACATATTAAAGCTGCCTGAAGTTCTTAAATGTTCTGTAAGGCTAGCCTATTTACTACTTAAACTCTCTACTAAAACAGATGGTGTTTTATGCTTATAGGCTGTCTGCTGTGTCAAAGTGAATCAGATCAATGGCTCAGATTCATTACCAAAAAATTTATTGCCCAGCCTCCAGCTTTAAGTGTCATGTAGCATTACCCTAGTCTAGTCAATGCTGAAATGCATTTATAACGTTTTCCTGCAGTGACAGTCTATTTTTAAGATTAATTTTACGAAAGCAGAAAGTGTTTGTTTACTGCTACATTTGTAATTTATGTTAAAAACAAAAGTGACAGTTCATTTCTGAGAATATAGTTTTATCAGCAGATAGTTTGCTTGTGTAGTGTTAAGCTGGTGGGTGAAATATTTTTTTCCACCTGTTGGCTCAGAAACCACGAATGAACTGTAGTTTCTACTCCATCAATATCTGTACTTACCTGAAGTGAAGTGATACATTGAGAATATAAAGTAATCAATGAGCCTGAGCTGTACTTAGTTGGATGTTATTAGCTGTTAATGCTAGAGGTGGCTTGGGCATTTTTAGTGGGACGTGGTGCAGTGAGATGTACCGGTTTAGAGCTGCAACTAATCGTTATCTTCATCATTGATCAATCTGACAGATATTTTCATGATTGATCAATTCATCGTTTAAGATCTTTATACGAAACTGTATGGAAAGTTTGTAAGGTAACATGATGCACAAAAACTGAGCCAATGAGACAGAATTAATATAAATTATAACAAAAACACTTAAGTTAACATTGACAGAGAAACTGTTTTTAACATGGATAATTTGAATAAACTCACTACTGCCATCAAAACTAACCCAGTGTATTGGATCAACACATCCCTAAGCAAGAATGAGTTTGAAGCAATTTTCAGATGGGGGCTTTTTCGCTGTGGAGTTTGGTCTGGTTTCCTCCACAAGTCCTGTTTCACCAGTGTCTGTTTGTTTGTTGGTTTGCTTGTTTGTCAGCAGGATTACCCAAAAAGTACTGAACCAATTTGCATCGAACTTGGTGGAGGGATAGGGCATGGGCCAGGGAAAACCCCATTAAGTCCTGGGGCAGATCCATATCATTAACTATGAATTAGATATTTTTTTCTCTGAAGTCTGGTGTATGTTGTTTGACATTGGCCTTGGCAGAGGTCTGCGCTCTCTGAGTGCACTTCTAGTTCTCATTATCGAATAGTCTGACAAAGATTTTCTCAGTGATTCCGAAACACTGACAGGGCACCTTCTGCTGCATGGTGAGTACTTTTACTGTTGTTTCTTTAAGTATAGTTTGCAGATGATGCTTATTTTTACTTAAGTCAGATTTTCAGTGCATTGTAGTGTCACCACTTTCACTTAAAGAAAGGACTTGAATACGTCTTCTACCACTGGAGAATGGATGGATTTCTCTAAACTTTTTTGTTCATGTGGCTTGGATTTATTTTACAGCTATTAGATGGTAATATTTTTTAAAACTACTGAAGAAGGTTAAAGTAACAGTTGGTGGCTTTTCATGGTGTAATTATTTGTTATACAAGTCTCAGTGCTACAAGTGTTAAAATCACAAAGTATTGTGGGCCCCATCTGCTGTCAGTGAATGGGTTTAAATTCTCTTGCCACAATGCAATGTAAGTCCTGTGGCGTCTGAATTGCTGAATATTGATCAGGCTGTCTATGGTTTAAGAATAGAATACATAACATTTTTTTTAGGAGAGCACAGCCAATTGTGTCTCCATGAAAATTTGTGATGAATGAGAGGAATGACACCATTGTGGAGCACTGGCAGAGATATGTTTCATAGTGCAGTATTCTGTAGTTTGTGTGTCAACAGCTTTCTGCAGTGTGGTTGTAATCTCTCCAGAACGGGCTAGGTGTAAATGTCAGGTGTCAAGAAGGCCTCAGTGCAAGGTGCAGAAGATAATCATTATTAAACTGACACGTGAACAGTGAGAAGTAATTGCTTAATATTAGTAGCATTTAAATTCATAGAGAAACGTGTAATTAATATTATGGTTAAAATTAATGGGCTGGAATCTTATTAGTAGTTTGAGACCAACTGCGGGAGAGAAGAGAGAGACAGTAGTATTTAATAGAGTCTGAAACAAAGATATTTTTATTCACAGTGTTGGGAAGCAAGCCACTTAGATTTACAGACTCAAGAAAGCAGACAGTGAGACCATGAAAGGGGAAATATTGCTCTTTTCTACTTAGGTGCACACTTTTTTATAACCAAAGAGGAGGATGATGGAAGATCGCATCAAAATAATGGTGGAATAGAAAAGTCAGACAGGCGGGGGCCAATAAAAAGACACAATGTGTCACAGAGAGGGACAGATGATGGGTCTGTGTGTGGTGAGCAGGGCCAGACAAATAAATTCTTCAGTGTTTCAGAAAAGTGCCACATCAATATATCTTGTGGTGTATGATTTGAATTGAAGGATTTTTTTTTTTTTTTTAAAGTAAAAAAGTAAAAAAACAAGGCATTGCTGGTCAAAAACATATGCAGGTTTAATCACATTGTCTCAATTGTTTTATTTCCTTCTGCCATTTCAACTCTTCAGATGTATTTGAGTTTTGCTGTCAACACATAAAACATGATACTGTTATAAAAAAGAAAAGGACAATACACAAGGAGCAACAAAGTTACGTGAACGGAGGAAGTCAGAACAGATGGATGGGTCAACAAAACATAGGACCTTAACACGGGAGACTACTGTTTGTTTCCTGTTGTTGGTTGTAATTCATAAGTAAAAGAAGAAGAATGCGCCTGCAAGGGGAGGATGTCCATTAAAATAAGTTGTTTTGTAGTCTGGAAGGCTGTCATGGCTATATTGCAAGCACTTTTGAGACCATCCCTAACTTCAGCTTGTCAGTTTCTGTTATGTGGAGGGAATAAATATTACCTCAATAATGTGACTGCTGTTTATACCTGTTCAGATCACATTATCTGTGCATATCCTAATTATATATTCATATTTGTTTGCATCCATATGCTAAACCTGTTCTGGGAAACACAATGTATGTATGTAAATGTATATTTATGTATCGTGTTTGCATGTATAATAGATTTGGTGTGTGGTTTAGACAGAAGCCCATGCTCTTACATAACACTGTTACAGCAGCATGTCCATTATAAAGACAGCAGCCTAATTGTTCTCCGCATTTGCCATGCTTCTGTCTCCCCTCTCACTTGACCCTGTTTGCCATTTTGTCTGGGTTTTACTTTGTGCCTCACTATTATTGATAAGTAGCAGCGTGTAAAAGATGGATAGAGATGGCGGAGTAGATTTTGGAATCTGGATGAGGATGCATCAAGAAAAGTAGCTTACCGCTGTACCAGCAGTGTGGGCTGAAAATGTTACTGGCAGATATAGGGGGCTGGTGGAGAAATACAGAAATAGATAATTGGAGACAGAGGCAGAGATGAAGCGAGAGAGGCAGTGTAGATTTTGAGAGAATATCTATGCTGTGCCTCTGAGTAGTGAGTACTCTTGAGAAAGAAGCAAAAGAGAGAAAGAGACATGCACTATGCCTTTTATTCAGTGAACTCATTGAAGCAATAATGGTCACCACGCATTGTACACAGAAACAATTAAGAGGAGAAAGATAGGGGAAGGAAAAGGTGAAACAAGGAGCTGGATGTGCCCTTTTTTGATACTGATTTATGTTTACAGATTTGAAGAAAGATGCTCTCCAAGCTCTTTTGTTTGGTGAAACGCTGACCACACTGACAGTACATTTAAGTATATTTTTAAAAGGTTAAATGTAAATATAAATCTCTTACTGTCTGAACAGTTTATTGTCCCAATAAGACTCACGGTGTGAGACAGAAAGACGCCTCTGTATAAAGAATTGACTTATTTGCTTATATTGATTGATATTGACTTGAGGGAGTGACTCAAACAACAGTAGAGTGTTGAATTTTCACATGAACACACCTTTTTCTCTGGCTTAACTAAATAACAGACATGCAATGCCCTGTGACTTATTTTCCCCCTGCACAACACCCCACTGTTGGCCTAGGGAGGATGTTGGCCACTGTGTGTCCCAGGTGTTTGTCACCTGTCAGCCATAAGCTTCATCGGGAGCATGTAAAGGATTCAGTGTGCTTAAAACAATATAAGTCATATGACATGTGATCCAACCACATCTAAAAGCAAAAACAATTTTATACCTGATCTAAATGGTCGCTTTCAAAACGCTTGCTGTCATAGGCTTCTCCTGGCTGCATCACACTGCTTCCCCAATCTCTCTCCAACAGTTCTGTGTCCTTTACATGCCTTTTTAGTCTCTACACAATGAATCATATAAATAAGGATAAGGACACATACACACTAGTACAGTCTCTCCTCCAAGGCATTAAGGGATTTGTACTTGTTGTACATATGAAAAGAGATGTCAGTAGTTCTCTGACATGTCCACCAAATAAAATGGCAAAATACGTTGCTTGTCCATGCCCTTTAGAATGACACAAGTTTTCTCTGACACGATGCCCCTACCAGTTGACAACATCAAACAAACAGCTCTGTTAAAATCTGGTGTTTTCTTAGTCCATCCATTGCGCCTCCCTACATGAACTGTATCTCTCCATAACAATGTTCCTGTCATATTTAGGATGCCTTGATGTGTGCAGTGGTGTAGGTTATCACCTTCAGATCTCACTCCAGCTTAGAAAAGGTGCCCCAACCAGTAGGAGTTGCTTGTGCGCTGTCAAAGACATGACTTAAGAACACTGCCAATCATTACTTAGGGTACTGCAGACAACATCTGAATGAACAGTGAGGCATCTTGGATAAGGGCATGCCTCTTATAGGCCCTCTGATTAACATTTTATGTTGATCTCTCTGCTATGAATTGACTGAAATAACCAAATTAAAGTGGTGATTACTTTATTTTTGGTTGCTATGTAGGATAGGACAGACAGATAGGTCTTATCTCTGATAGGCTCTCAACTGAGTGAGGCAGAGGGCTATTTGTGGTTTGTTCTTCTGCCCAGAATGGAGGCTTGAGAGGGAGGGAGCAATGTCGCGTCAAGAGTAAGAGTGCAACTTGGCTCGCCCTGTATTATTGAACAGAAAAAAATTAATTGTTTAAGTGGGGGGATTGATAGCTTGCTGGATGTTTGGCTGGCCAGAGTGATGGATAGATGGATGGATAGGATGGAAGGATGGATGGATGGATAGATAGATAGATGGATGGATGACAAAGAAGAGGAAATAATCCAGATAAAAGATGTGTGCACCCCACGTAGAGAGAGAGAGAGACGAACAGGATATTATAAGAACAGATATCAGCAGTCTAGCCAGGAACAGATGGTGAGACAGCGCTGCACACAGACAGGATCTTCCTGCCAATACAGGACTGAAAGAGAATAGACAGAGAATGTGCAGACACATACAAACACAGTCGTGGACTTGTAAAAGTCTTGATGAGAATGATCTCAAGGACTGCATTGATGTCACTGTCACACACGCAGCCCTTCATTTCCTCTCTGCTCTTTTGGTCGGTTTCCTCATCTTTTCAATTCACTATTACTGTACCAACCCTCGACGTCTTCCTCTAACTCTCTCCATCCACCCTCCAGTTTGTCATTATTGTATCATTTCAAATGTCGTGATAATGATGCCTGCATGATATCCTGCACTTTCATTTGATCCAGTTTTGGATTCCAGTTCCCAGCAAAAACATTCATGTCCGGCTGGTTTATTATTCATTACAGGTAGTAGAGAGGCAATATAATTAAATAAGCTAATGCAAAGAAGCTCTCGGGGACTATTAAATGTAGTACAAATGTTTAGTTCACAGTTAATTAGGTTTTACTTTGTCTGATGCATATCAGACATCGTAAAACCTCAGCATCACCCAGTAGTAGAGAAGGCATTGGTTAGTGTCCAGGTGGAGTCCTGGGAGTCCTAGGGGTTTGTCATACTTGGGAGTTATGGACCATGCAGAGGGAGCTGGTGTGTGTACCGAGCCCACCTTGATGGACACGGACTGACCACACTGCTGACTCTGGCGCTTTCCCAACAATTTCTCATGTTATACTTTTCTTGCAAGCTTTCATTCATTGTGTTCTGAGGCAAATCAGTAGGTATTTGCTTTTAAAAGGTGTGCTTTCACTTCTGAGTGCACAGGAAATAATTAGCAAGTATCCCCCTCTGATGAAATGCCAACATTAACCTTTCTTGCACCTGACTGGATAATTGTGCCACTCGCTCGACCGTGGAAGGTCTTCACTTCTTCAAAGTATCTTTTCTGGGAACAAAGTCAAATTTGTCTATTCACCAGAATTGATTAGCTGTGCAGTATGAGGTTGCTGAGAATCAGACTGAGTGAACTAAAACACTCTCCATAGTTTGTTGTTTGATCTGGCTTCCAGCTGCAGGGGTCAATAAATTCTCAATCAATGTTTTCCACACTTATGTAGCAAATACATTATATAGTATATTATGAGGTTAATGGCTGCAATCATTGTTTTATCATCAGTTAATCTGTTGCCTCTTTTTTGATTAATTGTTTAGTGTATGTAAGTGCTAAATGCCCAAGGTAACAACAAAAATTGTTCGTTTTGTCCAAAGAAAAAACTCAAAGATATTCAATTGACAATGATATAAAACAGAGAAAAGCAGCAACACATCACATTTTAGAAGCTGGACTCTGAATATATTTGGTATTTTTAGCAACAGCAGTTGCATGGGTCTGGGGATGTTAATGTTGGTCTGTTGTCACCTTTGGTCCAGACTTAATTATCTCTCAGCTGCACTTTGTTTTTAGTATAATTACACTCTAAACTAAGATGGTGAGGAAATATTATACATTGTTAACATCGGCATGTTAGCATTGTGAGCAAAATGGCTTCATGTAGTTGCTAATAGGGCTGTAGATCATCTTGTTGCCTGATAAATGACTTGACTGATAAATCAATGGTCAAAATTGTCACACACTAATTTCTGTTTATCGACTGATGATCAATTAAGTAATTGTCTCAGATCTATTGAAACTAACATTTGGCCCCTTACCCCCTGTTTGCCTCCTCCTCCTGCCATGAAACAATCAGCTGAAGTGGCTGAAGAATGCAAATCCTCACTTCTCTGTTGTTTCAGACAGAAGCACAATGTCTGAACTGACAATTGTCCGAGAATGTGAGCTACTTCCCTTGTCAACCTTCAGCTGCCAGTTTCACTCTGCTCTGAGGCCTGCCGAGCCCGTCTTTTGTTTCACCCCACTGAAGAAAGCAGTGGTCTACATTGCTGGATGAAGTCCTCGAGGATGATGTCTGCTACAGCCTTCAGCACTTGGTCAGTGTGCGGCCGCTGTGTCCGTCTCGGGGCTGTTGAGTAGCAGCTGAGGATGTGCTACAGTGTTCTTCTCCTGAGGCACTGAGGGCATGGAGGTGACTCAGCCTCTCTCCTAAAGAACAGACTGGACAGGCTGTTGCAGAGGCAGTGCATTATTATAAGAATATAAGAAAATTCTGAGCAGGTTACATTTAAATATACTTCTTCCATCTGTCTCTTCTGTTTTCTCATACTTTTTCATTCCAACAGCTCATTACTCTTTCCCTTTGATATATGCTGTATTTGTGCAATACCTGTGTATTCCCGTAACTATTGACTACAAATATACTGTATATTCTGTCCTCCTTTCACTCATCAGTAGTCTGCTCATTCTAGCAGGATAGCTCTTATTGTCTGTATGGCCAGTCAGGAATCAGTGGATATGTGTTTGAGAAGAAAGGAAAGACATAAATGTAATACATGAAATTTAAAGTAAAAACACACATATAGGATATAAAGTGCTTTTAAAAGCCTGGCATGACCAGCACATCCTCACAGTACAAGTCACCCATATTTTCCATTACACCTAAACGCCCACCATCTGCACGCTGCCACTTATGATTGTAATTGCCGTTCCCTTGTTATCAGCTATCTATACAATGTTCTCTCCCCGGGGCAATGAGATGGATAATATATGTGTGAGAGTGTGCGTGTTTGTTTGCATGTTTGCATAATGGATGGTCCCATCCCTTCGCAAATTAGGTGTGCGATCATGCACACAGTGGGGTCTATAAGTCTGGGACCATTTTCCCATTCATGGCCTTAGACTTTTGGACACCTTTGTATGTGTACGTCTCTGTTCGCAATGATATGTGACAACATCTGCATCAGTTTTTGTGTCACTGTCAAGCTGATGCTCTCCTGCTCCAGCGTCACGTCTGCGCCTCTCTCCTTCAATTTCCTTCTTCCTGCTTTTAATGGATTGTTTTTATTTTCCCAGTGTGTCTAAATCTATCATACATTTAAATGCTTAAATTACTGTGATGGAAAGTGGCCATGAATGGAGAGGGAGGGGAAGGAGGAGGATGGAAAGCAATGATGGCACTCCAACGAGGGATTTTGGAGAAAGGAGAGCAGACAAAGCAGAAGTGATTTGAAGAATAAGAAAACATAGATTCATTAGGGCATTGGGGCTGAATGATGTGCAAAAAATAAATCATATTGCAATTATTTTGGCAGTTATTGTGATCGTGATATGATATGAGTCATGATTTAGTTGGAATGGTCATTTTTGCATTTTATTTTCACTGAAAAAATATTATCTAGAGTATGAAAATATAGAAAAAAGACCAAGTCTAAAGGCTGGGCCAGTTGAGACTCTAAAAATAAATAGTTCTGCTGTCATGGATTACTGACAGACAGACACAGTGTCAACGGAGAGATCAGTCTGAATCAACATGTTACTAACATGTGAACCAACATGTGTTTGTGACATAAATCTGACACTGCTTGGCTTCAGAGTGAAAGGGTAGTTGTCATAGGAACTAAAGGATTACTATTGCAATACGAGTTTGCATTCTTCTGCTTCTGCCTTGTCTCTTAATTTCACAGAACCCCTTGTTGTGTATTACTGAACTATTTATATTAGAGACAGTGTAATGCTTTAATTTGTAATGAATAACTTACATCCCATGTCCATCATCCTAGGTGAAAGATGGAATTTGTGTGTGAACATGTTATGTAATGTAATGTGTGCATCTATAGTAGATGAGGTGGTAGAAAATAGAGATTGTACTTAGGCACAGTTGGGCTTGGAGCATTTTATCATGGTAACATTTACTTAACGCTACGCTAAACACAAAAGTGCAGCTAAGAGATATTTCAATGTAGACCAAAAGTGGACTGACCAAAAGACCAACATTATTATCCCAAGAGAATTGCTGCTGGTGTGGCTCAAAATGCCAAATATTCTGTGATTCCAGCTTCTCAAAACTGAGGATTTTCTGCTTTTCTCTGTTTTACGTCATTTTAAACTGAACTGAAGCAAACAAAGGTAGCCATACCAATTTGTTCATTCACTTGGAACATTGCCGAATATGAAACATGCGTGGCTCAAACAAAGAGAGCAACTGATTTGCGCAAGAGTGATTGTTCATTAATCATAATCAAGGTTTGAAATAATCGAGATATTGATTTGAAGTCATATCTCCCAGCCCTATGGCACACCCATTAATAGTTGTTGAGGTATTTCACTCAAACCCACATATATCAACCTTGTGATGGAGCCAGAGGGAAAGTCAGGAGGGTTCTTTATCTGGAGATCTGTGCAAAATTTCAAGGCAGTCCATCCAATCCAAGTTGTTTAGCAATTTCCATCTGGATCAAAGTGGTGGACCAACTAGCTATAGCCATCCACAAAGTGATGCGACTAGCAGAGGTGCAGTGAAGTGGACATAAAACGAGAAGTTCTTGGACTGGGTTAGGGAGTGGTTTTTGGTTTTCACTTGGTTTGACTGGTTGCTGCAGGTTAGGGAGTTACAGGAGAGAAAACCAGACAGCTGGGTACAGGGCCAGTCAGTGTTTATTTATAAATAAATGCTTTGAATAATTTAGAGGAACCATCAAGAGACCACATGGGCTTTTCCCAAGTTGGATAGACAGGGGATATAAAACCATATCCTGAAGTTTTAGGGTAGTGTTAGGTTTATCATGTCCTCAGAATAGGTCCCTCTGAGAAAGGGAGGACATGTCGGGTCACATTGGAAAATGCTTAGTCAGTTTCCCTGACAGAAAACATATATATTATAAAAATCAACTCAGATACATCATAAGATTACACTTTGTTCTATTTTTTCTTAAAAATACGCAAGTAAAAAAAACAAAAAAGAAAAGAATCCTTAATTTTGCAATCTCTCCATTTATCAATTCCAACCCCTCCCCCCATCCCCACCCCCTGCTCTCTCTCTCTCTCTCTCTCTCTCTCTCTCTCTCTGTCTCTGTGTCTCACTATCTATGTAAGCCACAGTGTTCGCAGTGTCTGATCCTTGCGATGTTGTCCTAGATTGCCGTGGCACTGGGGCTGAGAATCATGAAACAATGACATACTGCATGGATCATAGGAGCAAAAATCAGACACACAGAGCAGAGATAAATAGCAAAAAATAGCAAAAGAGAAAGAGTGAGTGTGACAGGCATACTGTGTCTGTGGATGTGTGTTCATGGGCTTGTGTCAGAGATGCACACAGGTGTGTGTGCTGGATAATATGGTAGGAAGTGAGAAGACTGGATATGGAGACTGCAAAGAGAGATATAGACAAAAGGTAAAGTGAGCCAGTGGTTGTTGCATTGTCCCTATAGTTGCACTGCACTTTATCCACAACAGGTGGATGAATAGAACACAGTATGTATCCCTGTTGAAGAGTAACAAAGATATTCATTCTAAGTTGATGTAGATTCAATTCAGTGTAAGAGTTAATGTTTCAGTAAGACTCTCATAGCTTTCAGTGAGCAGTAATTCTTTTCATGTCCTCTATACCCAAGAACAAGTTACAACATGTTACATCATCCATCCAGATTCATTTGATCAAACCGTCACCTGAGTTTAATGTTCATGTTCGTGTGCCTTATGTTTTTGTTTCAACACTCACAGACATTTAAGATGCTGCCTAGGTTGGCTCAGAGGAGAAAAGTATATTGTAGAAGCCCTGTTACATCTACACACTCTCTCCTGTGGATAGAAAGGATATGCAGGTGCACTATACCCACATTCAGTGGTTTACACCTTAAGACTGGATGGACACTTTGTAGTTGGAAAAACTAATGCTTACAAGTCATAATTCAGTTAAATATTGGTAAAGGTGCATTTGCTCTCTGAATCTCTGGCAAAAAGAGGCTTAGTATTTGGATTAATGTGTGGAAAAACAGATGTGGTAGTGCAATCAACGGTGCTGAGAAGCACAAATGGGTCCATGCAAGAAGTAAAATTAACATTTTCCTTTTCATTTCACGTTTAAAAAGTATGTAGTAGTATAGTGGTAGAAAAGCCATTCAGAAAAATGAAAAATGAAAAATTGTATATGTTGTTTGCTAAATGGACAATGGTAATGTAAAGTATTTGTGATTTATAATAAACGTCAGAAGGCAAGTTCATGAGGCGTGTTGAATGTGATGCCTGCATTTTATTTGTCACAAACATTTGCAGAGCTGTATTTTTGATTATTCTGAAATTTGTTTCGTTGATATCCCTGTTTACTTGCTAGCTGTCGCCTTCTTTCTTATCTTTAATGGTGCATTGCTGCATTTCTTGGTGCATTATTCACCACCTGCCAGTGAAACAGTCTGAAACCATTGGCAGGATTTCAGCTTGCGTCAACTGCATAAGGCATGGTCTTCTCCATAGTACATAATAGTACAAATATCTGTGTGGTCAATTTTTACTCTGAGATAAAATTTTAACAGTTTATGAAGTAGCTTTATTATATTTAACTTTATTTCATTAGCATTAGATTAGTTTAGCTACATTTTGCTCAGTGGTTTAATAGTTTATATAGTCTCAGTGTAATAATTGGTAGCTTAGCCACATGCATACTGTACATAGCAATATCTATGTGTACATGCAGTTTGATAATCTACTGAGAGCATGATAATTTTCCTCAGCCAATGGTAAAATTTAGGAGACATTTCAAACTTTGACAGATTAGAAGTTAACAATCTCATTTTAAAACAATTTTTAGGTCAATACTTATCTTCCCTTCCTTCCAATCTTTCACCACCCTGTCTCTCTATACAGCTGTCTCTTCTCTTTACTTGCTTTCTCTTTATCTCTCACTATCTCTCCCGGCTGTTTGGTGAGTCACCTTGCATGTCTGAGTAATTACACACACTCACAGGCACACACATGCACTACAATGCAAACATAAACAAACTTAGTATACAAGATATATTTATTCAAAGTGATGGAAAAATATTCAAATAAGTAAAAAACAGTTGTTTGGTGGAGAAACCTCCATTAAAAACAAAAGATTTCCCTCTTAAGTAGGAGTTTAACGGTAGTGGCAGTCAGCTGTGGTTAGGTAGCCTATCATATGTTTAACAACATTTATTGTAAGCGGGATCAGCATCAGCCTGCAATATGCCTTATGAGGAATTCAGACTGAAAATAGCCATGTTTTTAAAACGCATTGTGGGAGTGTGTTATTTTAAGTACAAGTGAGACAATAAAATATGATGCAGGGATGGTTAAGTAGTACATATTATGCATACATACACAGCAGTTTATAGTACGAGGAGACAGGATTTTAGTAATGTGGTAACAGGACTGCATGTTTGCATACTGGACCGAACCATTTAGAAAAGATCTAATTGTGTTTTTTTTTTCCTGACCAATATTGTTATTTAGATTTAAAGTGTTATCATTTTCTGTAAGTTAAACTCCTCTCTGGAGGGCTCAATTGCTTAAACCTCCCCCCTCTGGCAGTGAGAGTAATTACACAAGCAGCACACAAGTAAAGGCTCCACCATAGGCTCCACCAAAGTCCTAGTTGCTGTACCCTACTCCATCTCTGTTGCTTCAGTTGCTCCTCTCTTCAGTTCTGGCAAATCAATCATTGCTGGTTAATCTTAAATGGTGCCTACTGGCACGCCACAGCAGGAATGTTGCCACACACACCAAATTTAAAACTCAAGTATAATGTGAAATATAGAGAGATTTACCTGACACTGATGGGCTTAATCAGAAAGTGAAATTGTTTGGCAAGAGCTCGAATGTAATGGATATTCATTTATAGATAAACATCCTGCTCTCCAGCTTTCAAACAATGATTTGCATTGTGTTAAACAGAACAGACTGGGGAAATATACCTCCAGTGAAACACCACAGAGAGTAGCAGCTAGCAAACAATCATGGCTAGTACAGTCTTGTGTCTCTTAACTGCTGTATTCATTATTGGAATAGGAGAACAATAAGTGCGATTTTATGTTCCTATATGTCACATGTCAATGCCATTTTGAGTCTGAATGGAGCAAATCCTGTGCCCAAATCCTCACAAATGCACCCACAGCTCTAAAGAAAATCCTATCTAATATCCAGCAGCTTCATGCACTTAATGGCAAGGTGCATTAGGTTACCATCGTGATGCCCCCCGGCTGTTGCAAAGTAGTGCTCAGTGAAAAGAGCTTGACTTCCCTTATGAATTAGATATGACATATTAGAGAGTGCATTTAATTAATCATGACAAGGGATTCCACCTCGATTGCAATTTTAAAACGTTTTACCTTTAATAATGACTAATTATTTACAAGGCACTGTAGGACCATGGTTTTACAGAACCAAATGAGCCAGTCAAGATGAAACTGTTCTCTGTCTTGTGCCTTCTCATTACCAGGCTTCATTTCACAGAATTTTTCTTCAAGGCGTGATGTTACCCAGCAACTTTATTCCGAATATATAGTTTTCCCCTTTTTTCTCCTAAAAGTAACTTTAGGGTTATTTTAAGCAATCTCATAATGTCATGTAAATCCTGTATCAGCTTGGTACAGACGAAGCTTCAGAGGGCGTAACATAACAAAGAAAGTGAATATATTGCAGAAAATGTATTACCTAACAACATCAAAAAAATGTGCAATAGACAGACAGACGGAATAAGGATAATTTAAGTGAAAGTCCACCCCTACTGTTCCCCAACAAAGAACTGCCATCACTATGACACATACAACATTTTATAATTACACTTCTGCAGCAAATGAGGTCAGTGTGGCTGTGCTGGGAGATGAGGAACTCGAGTCTTGCCCCAGCATCAGCAGGTCTGTCTGGCTCCCTGTATAGCCTGATGTCCTCTGGGTAACCAGTCGCCCGCAGTTACTTGCAGACAATGAACCGATCACCACCTCAGTCAGTCAGTGTGCTCACACTTGAGCACAGCAGTAATTCTGATCCGAAATATCTAGGGCCATATTTTTACTTTCTGCTATTTTGAGTGTCTTCAAATGCAAAATTTATGAACCATGAAGCTCCCACAGTTGAATGAAAATTGTAGTCTCCTGTTGTAGTGAAAGAGGGACTGATTTTAGACACAGTCATACACTCAGGGAAAGAAAACAGCAGCTCTACACAAAGGACTTGCAGTAACAGTTTTAGGAAAATGTATTTTTGCAAAGATGTTTAACTATAGACCCTTTGTTGTGATTCTCAAGTGTTACGGTACTTGTACAACAGCTCACAATGTGGCATTTCAGAATAAGATATGCTATTCTATAAACAGTACATGCTGAAGGGAAACACACACAGTACAAAAGCCACATGTGGCCTTGGCTGATGTTACCAATGTGCCTCAAGTAGTAGCAAAGCACAAGGAAATTTGAAAAACAAAATAAAGAGCCTAGCATGCATGTGTTTCTGAATTGTGTATAGCAACTTAAACAGAAGAATCTTCACCTTTATTGGTGAAAAACATGAGTCAGATTATGTTGCACGCAACAGTCATGTCAGTGTGCACTGAAAAGTCATAAGTGCCAAGTTTTAAAAAATTACCACTGCACCGGTGCTTGCTTTTCTCCTCGTGTGGAATTACTCTTAAAATCCATCCATTCATCCTTTTATCCCTTTTCAATACCTGGTTATCAGTATCCATGCTGTCTACCCCACGTCCCTTTGCCACATGTGGTAAAGTCTGTCAGTCACACGGTAACCACGCCCCAATGCTTACCCTGCATTATCATCTGTTTTCCTCTAAATGAGACCACAATTTAAAAAAATGAACATCATATTGTATGTCATGAAGACTTGGATGTAACGAGACCATAAACTAATAAGGAAAACGTTTAGTGGGGTAATAAATCAAGTGAGAGGTAGAGCCATTTTCTCATAGACTTCAATACAATGGGACGTCTTTTTGCAACCAGTGGAGTCGCCCCCTGATGGTCATTAGACAGAATGCAGGTTTAAGGGACTTTCGCATTGGATTCACATTTCAGACCCAGAGTCTACGTTCATTTCTATATACAGTCTATGGGCTAACCCCATGCACAGAGAGAGAGACCCATGTCAAAATATCAGTAGCCTACCTTAGAAAGGATGACAGCCGAAGGCTACCATAATTATTGAAACCTTTATTTGTATGAGCAAATTTGATAACTGACAGCTTAAATTTCACGTTACACCTTTCTTTCCGGCTTTTGAATGTGAGTGTCGTTCACTCTTGCAACAATACATCCAATACATTAGTTCAATGGTTGCCTTTTCGCTATCCATTAAATGCAATTGTTCTTTTTGTATGCTTTTGCACAGTTGTAATTAAAGGTTCCACCTCCCTACATGCTGCCAAAAAACAAACAAAACACACAATAAACAAAGTTAAAGATTATTCTAAGTGATGTAGTGTTATAATTTTTTATTTATTTATTGTCAGATTTTTTTATAGATATCACAATAGTATTCTTCTTGTAAAATCTTTTGGCCCGTGAAAACGTGATCTCGTGACAGCCCTAATGCAGACGCAGGTGAGTGGTATTTGGGGTCAAATGGTAGTGGGAGTTGGCAGGTGCATAACTGATGAGTATGTGATAAAGTGGAGGATGCAGAGCTAAGGTGTGGAGGGTACCAGAGCACCCAGAGGAAACCCACAGAAACACTCCTCACAGGAGGAAGGGACCAGAGACCAGGACCCTCATGTTTTGAGGTGACAGTAAACACTGAACCACTGTTCAGCTGATAATGCTGAATAATCGCAAAAATTAATGGTGCTCATACTAGTATGAGTGTTGTGTCAATAAGAACATTTGACCAGCTGTATACACAATTTTAGCGGGCAGCCCATTGAACTTTATGCTGAAAATACTGGGATAAATGAAGTGTTTGTGTGTTTGTGAGGGCTGTTCATCACAAAAAACAACATTTATCAACAGGACAGAAAGTTAATTATTCAAATATAGTTACAGCCTTGAAAAATATTTGTTAATTCCACAGGAGCAGACATATTACTGATGGTTGGTTGGACAAATTACACGCTGTCGACCTGATTAATTGGAGGTAACCACCCTGGTGACTGATTTCTCCTAAACTGCAGTATTCAATTAATGGGGTCCCTGTTAATGCATCTGGAGATGAAATGAATATGTGCTTCACAGCACGGTTAAAAAATAAATTGCCGGTCTTAAAAGTAAATGTGAACGCTTAATGCAGTTTGCACACACTCCATTGATATTAATCTAAGTTTAAAACATATTTGAATGTAAGTATCAGACAGTTCATTTCTAGGCCACTGAAAGGTACACCACTCAATAAAACAATTTATGGGCTATAAATTGAACAATTCTAAGACATGATAACAAAACATACATACACACAATAGAATTTTTACTTGTAATTAAAAAACAAAAACACAAGAGCATTAGAAATCACTGCATAAGGGTAAAAGTCAGTGAGCCACCAACGTTGTTAGATGTTGATATTTACCTGAATGTAGATTGTGACGTCAGGTGACCAAAATTCAGAGGTAAGGCATCTAATGCCAGTGTGAATTTGACGTGAAATACTAACATCTGTTGATATTTTGTTGCTTTTAAGATGTGTCTTCCATGTGTTATGCCAACACCATCATAACATATAAAGCACCAACATTCTTGTCCAACCCATCATCTACACATCTCAATGTCAATTACCCAATTTTCATTTCTACCCAAAATTAAAGATCTGTCCAACATTTGCCTCAGCAGTGCTGGTGCCTGCTGTGGAGCCTTACTTCCAAGGTGAGGAATCACATAATTATCTAGATTACATTAGTTTGTTGGGTTACAGGTCATGTGAAACGACTAACATGTCCACTGTGTAGTATTTCCAGTATTTATTTAAATTTGAGAAGTTCAAGTTCAGAGTATAACCTTAAGTGGTGCAAAGGAAAGCGATAAACTGCAATGACAAAGAAAAAAAAGTTCAAGATCACCAAAAACTGAAAAACCATATGAATTTAACAGAACACACATTAAGAAATTGGTTAATTTACAGCTTTCCTGATGCAATGGAAGTAAAGTTAATGCAAACAATTCCCCAGCTTTTGCTGATGACTTGCAAACCATCTGTCTGTTCAAAGCAATGTTGGAACAAACAACTCTCTGATGCATTATTAGGACAATACTGTACTTCAGGAGGTAGTGCTGTATGTTGCTATCAGAATGGTGTGAAAAAGGCACATAAGAAAGGAAGACAGACTGGTTGGTCAGGGCCTTATCCTGTGGTGGCTCCACATGATGGAAGAGCAGCACCAGTACCATTCTGCAGACTTACACCCCATGAAGCTGGTTTGGATGAACTGCACGGTAGGTGAAAGCAAAGCAATATGCAAGTACCACATATTTGTGGGAACTTATGCAAGAATGTTGGAATAAATATTCTGAACAATATATGGATTTCATTGTAGAAAGATTGCTGCAAGTGTGTTCAACTGCTGGATGAATTTCGATCAATTTAGTTCAAGTTTCCAAGATTCCTTGTATTTGATCTCCTCAGTGCCTGAAATATAGTTTAAGGTTTGCATGGATACAGGAGCCTCAATACATGCTCAATACAAACACTGTCCGTAAGAACGCCTTGGCTATTTGACATAATATAGCACTGATAGATTAAACATAATGTAGTATCACCGCCAGTCTTAAAGTCAGGATAAAGCAAACATGATGTAATACATTTCATCCTTATTTAGAGCAACAAAAAAAGAAAACAGCATTAAGTAACAGTTAATGTCACTTAAACTGTTCAAGCCTCTTTAGGGATTAGACCAGATTAAATAAGTCAATAGTGCTCACACATTCAGAGGGCATGTCTCAGGTAACAAGAACCCAACATACGAGTAAGTGAAATCCAGCTGGCTGCGCGGTAAGAAGCAAAGTAGGCAAGAATAGGCAAGATAGGGAAAGGTGCCTTCATAGATATTAGATTTGCAAACATGAAGTCACTGCACTCCATCTGATGTCTTCTGTCATCTGTGAAGTTTCCAAGACTGTTAACAGTTGCAGTACACCATGCTGGACTGGAAACACTTACTGATTTCTAAAAATATATTAGGTTGGCAGTAGCGCTAAGGCATATCTAACCCTGAAACCTCTCAGATCTTTAAAGAGTTGTTTTTCAAAACATGACAGCATTGATAAGTTTCAGTGGATGTAATGAAGCATCTTCTGTAGCTGTAGCTTTTGCTGAAGCTAAGAGCCTACATTAAAACTTCACTCAGATTTCAGACAAAAATGGGCTGAAGGTGAGTGGAGCTCTATCATAAGTTATTTATTGCAGTAGCGAACGCCTTAATGAGTTGGGCCTTCCAACAACAAACCATATACCTTTCTGTAGCACTGATAAGGTGAAATTGCTTTCAGTAAACTGCACCTACACTTTCTAAAAAAGACCAAAACCAACCATTTCCAACGTCAACAACATTGCTCTCTACAGTAACAGGGCGATGATGTGGCTGACCAGACTGGCTTGACATCCCATCTAACTGTCACATCACAGAATCAACACAGAACCATTTTGTCATCCGCAAAATGCAGAATAATCAAAGGAAATGCTTAGGGTATGGCTACATAATTCTCAAACAATAAATCAAGAAACCTGTCCACTCTCTCTCTCTCTCTCTCTCTCTCTCTCTCTCTCTCTCTCTCTCTCTCTCTCTCTATGTGTGTGTATATATATATATATATATATATATATATATATATATATATATATATATATATATATATATATCTGTTGTAGAACGGTCTATGGATAATTACTGGGAAGTCTGTCAGTGCCTCACCTGCTGTATTTTTTTTAAAGCTAAGAACTATTTTCTCAGTGTAAAGTTTTGAAGCGATATTCATCATTTTCAGATGATGTCATACAGTTATTAAAGTGATTCCCCAACACCATCAGGTCAAATTTTCCCCCTGACCAACTCCTGGGTCCATGGCAAGGTGTTTTTGAAACTAATGAATATAAATTCTAATACACTTCCACTGCATAGTCATCATCCACAGATGAGTAATCCTAATGTTTAGCACTAGCATCAAAACAAAATAACCTCCATTACTTGACAGATGTCAGAAT
Organism: Trachinotus anak; assembly: GCF_046630095.1. Taxonomy (NCBI): domain Eukaryota; kingdom Metazoa; phylum Chordata; class Actinopteri; order Carangiformes; family Carangidae; genus Trachinotus; species Trachinotus anak. The sequence goes on along the minus strand of NW_027273862.1, from coordinate 18,133,536 downwards.
CCTATGGGCAAATTGCTTTAAAATTCACTGAGCACATTTATACTATGATTTCAGAGGCACCATTGAGTCTCTTGTAGCATGCCTCTCAGGACAAACCTTGTATTGTTAGCCTTACCAGACTCTACCAAGACTCTAAGAATAACATAATGGTCAGATTGTTGTTCATATGCTCAAGTTTTGTGGGAGCCAGGGGATGTTAAAATTGTTCTTTGACTGTTTTTGGACAATTTAGGACTCTGTTTTGACTGTTTTGGACTTTTGTTGATTTCCTGTTTTACTTTGAAATTCTCTCATGGTTGTTCTACTTTCTGTATTTGTCTAGTTTCATTTCATAGTGATTGTCTGCACTGCCCTAATGTGTTTCACCTATTTCCTATCATTCCTGCCTCGACAGTTCTTCTGTTTTGCTCCTGCTTTGCTCCTGTTGAGTTTCCCTAGTGTTTCCTTGCACTTCTGTTTTGGTCCCTGTGTTTTGCCAACATTTTGGATTATCTGAATTTGGCTTCACAATTTTGTAAGTCATTTTTTGTTGTTAAAAGATTTTTTTTTTTTTCCACCAGTCCCCTTTTTTTGTTGTCTGCATTTGGGTTCAGTTTTCCTTTAAACATGCGCATAGCTAAACATAACCAAGTAGTTTTTGTGCTTAAACCTTAAAACTGTGACCACTTCATTAAAATTACCTGGATGTGTGATATTTTTATCATGACTACCACGGACTAAAACAAACAGGTCACTTGCCTGCTGCTGGTATGCTCCCTTGGGTTGTATTTGAGGATACGGACAAATAACCTATATAGTCTTTTAGGTTGGAGGACCTGTTGAAATGTATCCAGGTCCCCTTCAATATCTTTTGCCCCTGAAGATCTAAGGATAGAGGGTGTTGTATGCTATACAGATTGTAAAAACATTTGTGGCAAATTTGTAATTTTTGGACTATGCACTATACACAATATTGACTTGACTCGATAACCTTGGTTATTTGTCCTTAACAAGTTACCTGGTTGGGTTTTATTGTTCAGTTTCTGCCTCCCTTTCAAATAATTGAAAGCGTATTGTCTTATTTCTGATTGCTGATGTGTTAATTTTTGTAATGAAAGTAGTTTATTTGCTGTAAAGGAGACAAGCCTCAGTGAATTGGAAGTGCATGTCCACTTCTCTGCAGCTCTCGAGTAGCAGGGACACCAGGGTGGTATGGTGACTGCCCATAACAAGAGGCGTAGCCATGTACTATGCTTGTGCCCAGTCTTGTTTAAATTCCATTGCATTTAAGTTTCACAGTTAAGATGAAGAAATTATTAAAAATCAAAAGAGACAAGGGACTCTAATGCCTAAATGTTTTTTATCCTCTTCTGGGTTCATTTATCTCAAACAACAACACTTTCTCTTAAATGCTTGCTGGCATGTCTCCAAGTGGCTTTTAACCAAGGAAAATCTCCATGCAGGGTATTGCAATATAAATGCAAAACCAATATGAAATGCCAATAGTTGAGTCAGCCATAAAAAAGCTTGTCTGTCTCTGGTGTCTACTAAAAATAACTCATAGACCTTTGCCACAGAAATCTTTTCTATGTTGGCAATTAAATATTGAAAGTCTGTTGATTTGTGTGAGATCCAATCACTGAGCAATGTTTTATTATTAGCCTTAAATGGACAATCATCTTGTAGCTGAATAAATTGTAAAGCCTGACAATACCTAAAATGTGTTTTAACCATGTGGATCCATATTCTGTTATTAGCTCCATTATTGGACAAAACACCAATTCGTCATGTATTATTTTTGTCATTCTTTAGAAACTATATTGATTTGTCACTTCCATACACTGGCAGTGAAAATATGTGCTTCATAGATCATTCCCAAAACCCACAATACACCCCTGCCATCACAGTGCTTCATTCCCTACGTCAATTATATTGATTCACCTCCATTAATCTGCTAAAAGAGATGTGAAGAATGACTGTGATCAGCAACAGTCTGTTTGAAACACTTTAATTAAACTGTTCTTGAATTAAGTAAAGGATCACGCCGCCAATTTTACATGTGACTTATCAATCAGCTTTGTCAAGTATGAGAAAATACACCAAACGATGTCATGAGGGTTTTTATCAGCTTGGGCTTGGAGCCTTTTGGCATGAACTGTGTTACACAAGGGACTGATAGTTCCCAGGCTCAGTCTCTGATGCTTCAATTTTGACCATTTGACCACAATATCACCTTAAACCCAGAGGTGACCAGAGTGCCCCATCTCCCAGATTGGTAGAGTATCCCTTTAAGAAGATATAATAGTCTTTGATACTCCATATCACAAACAGCAGCGAAGACAGCAAACAGGATTTGCCTGTGTAGAGCCATTGCCTTTATCTGGAGTTGTGTGATAACCAGGAAAACAAAACGAAATTATTACTTGACTTTTGTTTTTAGGTTTAAGCCATTTCACTGTTAATTCAAATGGCTTCTGTGGTTCTTATGGTAAGCAAGCTGGCACTATTGTTTTATTCTAATTTGGCATTTTTGTTTGTCGTTTGTATTTAATAACAGAGAGAGCTTTAAATTTTCAGTGTTTGGCAACTAAAATCATTCTTGCATTGAATCTCCACACATCTAATAGAATCTCAGTTGAGGACTGATTCCTCTGCACATCACCTCATAAAACTTCTCAGATAGAAATGCTCTCCTCTCTGTTGGCTCAAGTGCCATTAGCTTTTGTTAATATAATTCTGGTTTTCAGCTACTGAATCGTTGTCTTGGCATCAGCTATTGTTGTTCAGACAAATCAGAAAGTCACAAATTACTGAGAGTTAATTGGTTAGCAGCATGTAGGTTTAGACATAATCTAAGTCTGAATGTGGGTCTGATTAGCGCCAAGTAGGGCTGAAAAATCTGGGACTTACACACTTTTCCCCTCTTCATAGGATGTACCCACTTCTGTCTTGTCAGTTTTGTGCTTCCACCAAAGCTAGGTATTTACTTGTCTCAAAATAGTCATGACCTAAAGCCACATCTCAGACACTAGCAGATCACTTTCATCTTTCTGATGTTGTCGTAGTCTATTAAGCATATACTGTGACAGTAATAAGAACACAGAGTCAGCAGAAAAACAGTGGCGTGGGCCAGTTACTGTCTCAGATTCTGACCTTGAAGCCATGTCTAATCATGGCCATCTTTAAAAATGATCCTGATGCAATGGGTGATGAGGGTGTCCTGGGTGCTTGTTAATGGGTGCAAACTGGAGCACCGGATGACAGTGCAACTCCTCCATGAGCAAGACCTTTATTTGTCAGACAGACAGAATGCAATCAGACTGATGATCTGACTGGTCCTGAGGCTGTCCAGAGTCCAACCCACTCACCAGCACACCCACAAAGACACAGATATCCATACATCTCTGAACAAGTCTCTCCTCCCTGAAAAAAAGACCCCATAGGTTGTCTGAGCTGGATGGATTGGTCAACAAAATACAAGACTTTGACATGTGAGGCCACTGTTCATTTCCCATTTGAAACCCATACTCTTTATTGTTTCTTTTATCTAGGAACATTTGACAGCCTTAAATGTGTCTTTATTATTGTAACCATGATCACAAATGTTAACAAAGTGCTAATTTTGACCCATGTGATCTATTCCTGAACTTAACCAAGTGGTTTTTGTGCCCAAAAGTAACCAAACCATGACTGTTCCATAAGCTTGATTATTAATGTAACCATGACGAACATCTAGTACACTGACATTGTAAGGCTGCTATTTCTGGAAACAACCTATATGTTTATTCAGGGTGGAGGACTTGTTGCCCTGGACACACACACACACACACACACACACACACACACACACACACACACACACACACACACACACACATCATTCCTGATAACTCACTGTCTTCTGGACAGCTGTTTCTAACTCCACTGGTCCATCAACCAGGTGTGTGTACGTGTGTCTTACCTTGTCCTGCATCTGTCTGTCCTCATGCATGAGTGACATTGTTGATATTCTTATATGTCTTTTCTCAGTGAGCAGGAGAGGTCAATGAAAAAAAGTGGATGCAGCAGTAGACTTAAAGCCACACAGGGGGACCTAAGAAGAGCAGTGACAGAGCCACCCAGTCAGACCCCCAGAGAGACAGCCAGACAGAGGGGCTAAAGGAAGTGTGTCTATATGGACTTCCCTGTCAAAGCCACTCAGCTTGGTAGTCCGTCATAGTACTATGGGGCAGGGTTAACACTGTTCTCAGGTCTAAGTGCCAGTAATGAAGTCATAAAACACTCCACACAGGGACCCTAAAGTGACGACACTGGCAGAAACAGTGAGTGCCTGCAGTTGCTGATTACTGTTGGACTGAGCTGATAAGGCCTCTGTTGCATGTCTACATGAGGTGACTGGACCTGGCCAGTGTCATGGGTCCATTTTAGCTCATCACAGATAGTTATCTTCTTATGTTTGCCAGTAAGTTACAAGAAATTGCAGTGAAAAAACCCAAAGCCCAAGTTAAGTCATAATTCTTAAAAAACCAAACGTATCATAATCAAAGATTTTCATAAGTTACCTTTTATTAAAGGTTCGTAGTTGTAGTTAATGGTCCCGTTATTACTTATTTGTTTTCTGTTGCAGACTTATCATTTTTGCTAATATTTATAATAGCAGCTTATAGACTAACTTTCGCTGCTGTCTTAATTAACATTTACCTATGACCCATTATTAATGACATTATAAATGACTTTACTAGCTCACCAGCAAAAGATATTTTTTTACAACCTAGCAGCCAAAAAGTTGTTCATATTAATGACTTTGACTGACATAGGCTGTAACCTATGACTTAAGAACTCCTTTGAGTGGCTTATTGGAAAGTAGTAGAAAATGACTGTTGTCAGATTTTTTTAAACGCTCAAATATCGATATTGGTATCAGTGTCAAAAATAGTTGTTGTTTGGGCTCTGCTATATGCATGCCTATGTGTGTTTCCATCACTTGAAATCCTGAAATCCGTAACACCAGCTTGACTACACGGCCTGTCTGACATTAATCTTTACTCAGCTTTACATTCTTAAAATCAGTGTGACAAAGTACCATGTATGTCCTGCATAATAAGCTTTGTCTGGTTTAGGCTGGATGATGTAGTGTCTATTGTATCGGGTAGTGGAATTTGTGTCTGAGTCTGCTCTGCTTGACTCTGTTCCTACCTTCCTGTTGTGTTTATGTGATTAAGGTGACAGTCAGAGAGCACGGTTTAAAAATGCCAGTCACACTGCTCCAGGCCACACGCTAGTAAGTATGCTACTGAGCAGTTGTTGCTACGTTACCACTGAAGAAACAGTAGGTGTCAAGAAGTTGACAGAGTTAAGCTTCAAGTGATGCATGTTTTCTTAAAGCCTTTTTAAGCCTGAATGCATTCAATCTGACAGCTCCTACTAGACCTATAGTGAGTGTAGAAATTACTGAGTGATGTTGGTAAGTACTGCAGGTAGCTGTAGGTAAGGTAAGGTGTAGGTAAGAGGCTCTCAATCTAGGGAGTGTGATGGATATGGTTTTGTTGGACTAAGTTGATTTATTGGGTAAGAAAGGATATTTGTATTATACAGTCAACCATTAACATGTCCATTATTAGCCATGCTAGCGCCATGGCTCCATAGAATTAAGTGTCCATCAGTCGGTGTTTAGTCCAGACTTAAATATCTCAACAGCTGTCGAACGGATTGCGAACATTTTGTGCAGCCCCTCATGACCTCAGAGGATGAATCCTGCTTACTTACTTGGGTAGCACTCTGACATTTTCTCTTGTGCCTCCCACAGGTCAAAATGTTCATGTATTTTTCACAAATATCAAATAACAAATAAAAATTAAATGGATTGGCACAAATGCTTGTACAGATATTAATGGTCCCCAGACAATATATTTGAACAACTTTCCTGATCCCCTGCCTTTTCATGTAGCACCATCATCAAGTCAAATGTTACAGAACAGCATTGTCATTGTGAGCACATTAGCATGCTGATGTTTGCATAGCACTAGGCTCTATTCTAGGTTTTACCACAACTCTGTATTTTGTTCTTGTGAAATATTGTTGGTCTCAAAGCCTTGTCTCATAGTCGACTAAACCAAATAACTTGGCAGAAGGAAATTGTACTTAGGTTGAACTGTTGACCACATGCTGACCTAATTTTATGGGCTCATAATGGTCCAGAACTACTGGCTGTCTGTAGCTGTGCCTGGCAGTAAGAGAGGGTGAGGAGGGAGGTGCTGTTTGGCCTGATTTCTACACTCATCAGCTGTTAATATTTTATTCTTTTTACATCTGACATGGGATGCTCTCTGGAGTCACATCTTCAGCATATAGTATATTGTGTAATAGGGAAAATGTGTGTGCAGGCTTATGTGTGTATCTGTCTTTGTGTCTTTGAGAAAGAAGAGACAGAAGGCAAGATACAGAGAAAGAAACAGATCAGACAGGAACTGGGCAGACAGCGGAAGAGCTGAGATGGAAGACTGATCTTATCGTTGTAGTGATGTTACGCTGAGAAGATTAGAATTTCAATCCTGGCACAAGCCCACAGGTCTGACATTAGGGGCACAGACACTATATTTGTTAAAGCAAATTCTGTAACATGTTGTTCAAAAAAGTGCAAGAAAAATGTTTGATCCCAGACACTTATACAGGTCTTTCATCAGGGTTAATGATGCTACACATTGTTCACTGTAATGTATGGGGAGGTTGTTGATCATAAGTGGCTGTGTTGAAATACAATCTCCCTTTTAAGGAACGATAGAGAAATTTATGTGCAGCCCCCTGCTGGATTGCAGCAAATTGGACATTGTATTTTGAAGATCACCACAAGTGTTGCTGCTCCATCTGCTCTTAGAGATGATTGGCAGCACATGTATGGGCCCATGTGCTGCCAAAAAAAAAAAAAACCCCAAGAAATTATTTTTATTTCAGGGCAAATAAAAGACTAGACTAGATTTCATATTCAGAATGTGTGAGCACTGCAGCCAGACTAGCCGGCTAAACCAAATGTAAACTCTCTCTCCATCTTTTTCATTTCTTTGCCCCGACTGTTCCCTCACTCGACTTTCAGTCTCTGAATTATGATATTGTATGATATGATAATCAGCAGGTCTGTAACTCAATTTCAATGTACATTTCAAAGAATCAAGTTGAAGCCAGGACATTTATTAACAGGTTATTATCAGTTAATGAAAGTAATAATGTTTTCCCCATTTTTGAGCCCCACTGGGCCTTTTAACATTCAAGTAATGTAAACCCTTAAAGAGACATGACAGTTTTATAATTGTGTAGCTTCCACATCCTTTTGTAAAACAAAATAATGAAATTTAATTTTATTTAACATTTTACATCTACAAGTAGAGAGCTTTTACTGGTTGCAAGAATAATTGAAGAACACCAGTGGCTATGTGTGATATTTCATCAAAGGTTCAAGGTTCAGCTCCATTGTCGTTATACAATAGAGGATTATACAATGAAGTGGAGCAGTAGCCCAGTCCATATTACACACCCATCAACTGCAGAAACAAGACAGAGAAATTAAATTAGTATTGGATAAAAAAAAAGAGTAAATGAGAAAGGGAGTAAGACAGAAAAAGGAAAACACCGCAGTTAAAAAAGCCTTGAGAAAAAAACAAAAACAAAACTGTGACTTTCCTTTTAGTTCACCTGGCCTGCAGTGGAAGTGTGGTCCTGAGTTGTGACCGCCCTCTGCATAGAGCAAAGATGTTTGTTGGGGGAACATGTGGTATGACATGTGGATCCTCGTCGAGGAGTGTATTTGTTCACACAACAACAGTAGGCTCTTCCAGATAAAGGGTGCTGGTGGCGAGGCAGAAGCAAATTCTCTCCACACCAGAGACTCAAAGTTGGCTCTCTGTGTGCTGCTGCAGTGAAATCTGCCAGTCTCCTGGCTCCCTCTCCAGACCAGCTGCAAATGGATTTGTATAGTAAAAATTTCAAAATTGAATTTCCCTCAGGGTCACCTCATACTGTGTATTGGCTGTAATGTATTGTACACAGATTTGCTTTCTGGAAAGTACAAGTGGTGCACGTATTTGCCACTGATTGACATGTTAGAGAATAACAGTGTTTGTATTACGTTTGTTTGTCCATGAATTCCATTTTGTTTAGAGAGATTTCTCTGCTGTTTCACTGTCGGGTGCCGGTGTACACTGCTGTAACATAATGGTGTTTTATTCAGGAACTTGGTTATAGCTTTCTCCACAAGTCTGGAATTTTCATCGCTCATCTCATCAACCCATTTCACATCTAGAACACTGTCATGTCAGTGTTTACACCCGAACTAGTGATTTCCACAGTTCACACCATTATTTACGATCCAAAAAATGCTCATCCACACATGACATCACAATCCTAGAAAGCTGAGTCTGAGTCAAGCTCACACTTTGTAAATATGTTCTGGTTTTACAACCGCACAAGTATCTGATTGTGTTTAATGAAACAATGGCCACTGCACAATTGATTATGGAAAACTAATAGCTGCAAAAGATAGTTGATACTAGTTGTATCAAATAGCCAAATTTGTTTTGTTTTTGTTTTTTTGGGCCTATTTCAAGGAGTCTTTGAAATGGGACAGGTCGTGTCAGCTTGTCCCATTTTCCGTGCAGAAATGTGGACCTTAGAGGATTCAGATTCAGCATTGACAATTTAAATTCTGACTCAGATTAGAGGATCTATAATGGATATGCTAAACAGCTTTAATAACAATGGGCACATCCAGAGGTCAACAGCACTGAAGTCAATTAAAAGGAAGAATATTTGGTGTGAAAATGCTTCATAAATTACTTCAAACCCTAAGAGCCTTATAATCAGGAAATGGTCTTGGGAGTTGCTTTTAAATTGGCTGGTTAGTTAACAGCTATTCTTGAAACAACCCCAGGCCTTGAGCAAGGGGACTGCTGGATCATCATGTCCAGTAAATCAGCTGTAACTTCTCTTACTCTATAAAAAGGCAGAACCTTTCAGATTTCAGAATGAAACTTGAATGAAACTGCATCTATGAAAAGGGCTCAGAGGACAACTTTCCTTAATTGCAAATGATAAGCTCAAACTCAGGCAAGTAGGTTGCAACATGCCATCTTACAAGTACGTATTTTCAGTGTTGGAAGAGCTGAAGGCAGTGTGTCTGTGAGGCAAAAATGCAACAGGGAATTGTACTGACATAAGCTGCAACTGCAGGGTATTTTTCGTGGGATCAGGGTTGCATTGTATTACTAACAACTGTGAAGACAATGCAGTTATTATTCCCATCTTAAGAATCCACAAGGTCAATCTCATATATTGTAAATGCAGCTGATTTGTGCTCCACATTTGCATGATAGCACAGATTAGTGGCTTGGTTATGTAATTCTTTTTCTTTTTGCTTAAGGGAAGAGCTGTTCATATTGACTGTGCTATACCCAAAAGAAAGAGTTATGTGAGTTCAAAATTAAAACATTTTTCCTTAATAATATTTGATAATATTTCCTCACAGAATATATTTTAATAAATTTGCTGAGGGCTAGTGTTGGATGAATGTAAATATTTACAAAATATTATTGTGTCACTGTAATGGCATTTTTAAAGAAAATATATAATTATTATTACTAAAATTATTTATTCCATCTCATTGTTTTCACTGTACGCATAGTTGAGTGTATATCATTATAGTTCCCCTCAAAGCTTCTTCTCACTGGGTTTGGTGACCTACTGTTGAGGAAAAGTGAGCTGGGGGTTTTGAAGATTTGGGGCCACTAACAAAATTACCACCATTTCAAATAATCAATATTAACTATTTAAATAGATTAACAAATAAGGTCAAAATCCCCAATGTGCTAGTCAGCCTATCAATACTTGTTACTCTGTTTGCTCCAAGCCCATACATTCTTACTGAAGACATAAATGTTTGAACAGGTCATGAATGTAGTTTCATAAAGGATTTCTTAAGCTGGGCATTGTAGTTTTGAACAAAACATTACTCAAACAGGGAGAGCAGTGAATTTGTTTTGGAATTTTTTTTCTTTTCATGAGATTTGTTGACAATAATTAAAACATAGATTATGACCATGCTTTTACTGGCTGCTACAGCAAAATTAGGAATTAATGGATTGTGAAATTGATAAACTGCATTATACTGCATTATCAGATCACGGTATGTAAGGAATTGCAGTATAATTATACCTTGAATTATGTCGTGTAAAATGTCATCAGTGGATAAAACTCAAACTCAAACTCACTTGTTTTCCTCACTATGCGTACTGTGTCTGCTCTCACTGCTTTTTAGGCAGGCATTTCTTCTTGTTTCTTTCAGTCCTCCACTTTATGAGAGTTTTTAACCTCTCCCTAAGACCCCAGCTTTCATCTTCTCTCCTACTCCTCAGCATCTCTGTGTGAGTCATAATGAGTCTTCAGCTGTGTCCATTCACCCATACCCTGCCTTGTCGCACAAGGTAAACCTCTGGATCCTCCTCATTATGGACAACATATCACAGTCCTTACAGACACACACTTTTGATGGCTCTGCCTGCAGACTGTTAAGATGTTTTGCCTGGATAAACGCACCTGCCTGTCAAGTGTATAAGGTTATGAGTCTGTCATGGCTGTGTAGTATTACGCCCCTCTGAGACAGAAAACAACAGCCAGTTTGCTAGAGGTCGCATGTACTGAAACAAAACACACTCTGCTCTATTTTTAGTCACTGTAGCGATAAACTTGTGTTTGTTTTCTCCAAGGTTTCTGTCTTTGCTTGATCCCAGCAGTAGTCATACATCTCTCCTGATATACTCCCATGTTGTGTATTAAAATGAAAAAATACTGTTTGAATTGGAAAGTTGCCAGTGTTGCAAGTGTTTTGGATGCCCATCCCCCTGTGGGGTCTGGCTTGGGTAAGAAGCAGGCAACAGAGCAAATGCTTTTGACGTTTCAGATGAATGAGATGCAGGGTTACAGAGTCACAATGATGGTTTGGCAGGAGTGTAATGAAGGCTCCTGGCATCCATTAGGGAATGTTGTTTCCCGAAAGAGAGGGGAAGCAAATGGCAGGTGAAATAGAAAACTCAACTTACACTGAACATTATGAATGCAGGAGGGATTTATCTCATTCATATCTCATTCACACACATGCACAAACGTGTATTTTCACAAATATGAAAAATAATTCAGTGCAATCCTGTTTTTCAACTGGAACTACAGTGTAGGACACCCTCTAGCCATGTCACACTGAATTAAGGTAAACTGTGCCTCCACTACACATTCACAGTAAGACATTTTACAGCTCACCCACATTGTTGTCACTTTCATATCGCTAATGTGCTTTAATTTAGCTCCGTTTGTGTTCAGCGTGACTTATTAAGCAGTAGGAGTTATCATGAACTCATCAGACAGATGCGCATTCAACAAGTCTTTGATTATTACCGAATAGAATGTTTGTCAGTAAGATAAGAAGTCCTTTATTAGTCCTTTATCATTTATCCCACAGTGGGGAAATTTGCACACCCCCTAGAACAACACAAACAGTGGCAGCATTTTCTGATCTGACACCCCTACTGGCAAAACATAATTTGTGCCATCCAAAGCCATTACAAATCACAGTTGAAATATAAATCCGTTTTATGATGTGACAACACTATGGTTTAGGTTTAGGCACTAAAACGACTTGGTTAGGCTTAGGGAAAGATAATGGTTACAGGACCTACATTGTCATGGTTTCAATAATAAATGCATGGGCATGGTTAAGGAACGATTGTGAATCAATGTGATGTTGACTGTTTGAAATGGGAAACAAACAAAGGTCTCCTATGTTAAAGTCTGATGTTTTGTTCAACCAGCACATCCACCCTGGCTTCCCCTATAATCTAATATAATCTAACATCTGACTTCTTCCTTTGCTCCTGTAATCATTCGTACGGTCACTAGAAGGCTTTGCCATTTGAACATAACTATATGTTGAAGGTATGGAGGCACTTACTGAAATAATGGGTACTGTCATTCTTCTTCTGGACACTCTTGCTCATTGCACACTGCCTGGACAGTTTTAGCAAATGTCATCATTACATGGAAAATGTAATTCCTGCAACTATGGAGAAGTCATCCTGCACCATCCCAATCTTGTGAATGCAATATCTCAGTAACACTTTGATGGAAGTTCTTCAAGTTTGTAATAAACGTTCACCTGGACATGCGGATTAATTGATTAGAGTTTGGTGCTGAAAGCTCAAAGGTCACTGTGCAAAATGTACCCTCTGTTAAATTCCTTCAAAGTCTTCAGTATATGCAGGAGTCTGGACAGCCATGGATGTAAAATGCAACTTCACTGGTTGATGGCGGTTGGTTGACAGAGAAGTTTTTTTTTTTTTTGTCACCTGTAAAAAATATTATGGTTCAGGCTGTACTTTGGGTCAAAGCATTGGAGAGAATAACAGCCACCCCATCCCCCACCCCACCCCTGAGGCAACCAACATTTCTGGACAAAGATTTGTGGAGTTGCTACAAACAAGAAGTCATGAGGGAGCAAGTGATGTGGAAGTGGAAGTGGAACTAAAGAATAGATCTGTGTGATCAAGTGACTCTACAGGTGTGAAAAATAAAGGAGTCAATTTATTTCCCTCTGAAATGATCTGAAAGTATTAAGAGCAAAAGTGATTTCATACATAACAATATTTTTCATGGTTAAATTAAACAAATAAATGCTTAACCCTGTACCTATGACAGACAGGCTCAACAAAACTGAACTCTGCCAACAGAGAGGTGGTTTCATGTGAAACAAATACACACCTGCTGGGAATTCAAGATTGAGCCGGCTGTCTCCTCTACCTGCCAGACTTCTCACAGCTTCTTCCCTCTTCTTCACTCCTGCCACTGATACTGAGTCATGAGGAATAGATAATGCAATCTTTAGAGTCAATGAACTGCAATCTTTTTTCCTTAGTGTCTCAATCTAGTGATTGAGATCTGGATTTCTATCTTTGAGCTGCTCAGAGTTAGAGGTGTTTCCTCCTTTCATTTGAAATGCTCTGTGGCACCGTTTGCTTACTGGCTTTTGGTTGTCTATAACTTGTCCCTGATGATTTGTCAAATGTAAGATAACTCCATTGGCGTTGGCGTTGTGTTCTCCACAAGTCACCTTAGACATGTTGCTGCACTTGCACTTGCTGCTGCCATTCCAGGTGTTGTTTTTATTGATTACTGTGCCTGCTTCCTTCTTCTCTCCGAGTCTGATGTCAGACCAGAACACTCATGGGGTTATATACTGCCCTACAACATCTACAGTGCCTTAAGTACTGTGGAAAAACAACTACCATCACATTTTCAGAATTATGGCATCAACTTAGTACTGAAGTGTTGGTTCTTGTGACATCCCTATCTCAATCCATCCAACAAGCAGTCCAAAAAACTGGGATGCCTCGAGTAATTCTGAGCTTTCAAAGGCATAGTCTTTTAAACAGACATGCTTTTCTCTTTCATTCCTCTTTGGTTTTCTTTATAATTGAATGCCCATGTGCCTCCCACTGGTCGCCACTCTTCTGGCAGTGCGTCTATTGTGCCAGTCAAGGGTCGCCTCCCGTGGTGGCGGCCCTCTCCATGTTGTGCCAACCTACAACAAGAAACGCTCCTCCGGACGTCTCCAGCGACTAATAGTGCTTATTCTCTGTGTCGTGCCAGGTGCCAACACCAGGGGCTGAGTGAACAGAGCACAAACAGATAAGCACGGCAGGTGGAAGAGAGGAGACGCAGAGAGAGTAAGGGGTACATTTGACAGAGAGATACTGGTGCTCACAAGAGAGGAGAGCATGGACGGAATTAGGAAGGACAGTGAGGGGGAGTGTTTGAGAGAAAGCCAGAGAGAGAAGGTGAGAGCCTCATCTTAAAGGGTAATTACAGTTTATTACAACTTGGTCTTACATTCAGAATTTTGGCCAAACTTCCCATCAGTGATACTAACAGCGCACACACCAAATTAATTACTGGGATCTAGCAGCTTTTAAATGAATAAATCCAACAGTGGGAGCTCTCATATCTGTCTGTTAACGGTGGGCAATAGTTTTAGCTTGATAGACTTTTGACTTTCAGCACTAGGTAGTTTGGCTAACTTTGTCTGCCATTAGATGTCTGGGAGGTAACATACAGTGGTTTATTTTAGCCTTTTTTCTTTTTGCTAGAAACAACCGCTTTTTGTCCAAGCAAAGTCGGTGAGACCGGTGAGACAAAACCAAAACAATACAGAAACTGTGTGACTGTAAAACCGAAACAATCGGCTAAAAGAAGCAAAAAAGCTCTGCGGAGCTGCAGAGTCAGGTTATTACTCTTTGTAGATTTGTCACTATGAAGTCCTTCATTTTCCATTTTACTGGAATAAGCATAAAGAGGCTAGTCACACAGGTGTTTAATGACAGTAATTAAGGCAGGTGGAAGTCGTTAAAAGTGATTTGTTTTGTTAAATTTCGGCAGTGAGTACGTTGACAAACAGAAGGTGATGGATAGGCTCTACGTTAGAGAAAGTGCAACTTTCAGCTACAGGTGTTTTACGAAAGGGTAACAGAACAGAAACAGGCCCATATAAACTGAATAAATATATGCATTATACTATGTACATTATAAAATGTGGCAATTGACAAAAGGCAAACACGATGACTTACAAAAACAGCTTGCTTAAGGCACATTCTCACAGTATTAGCAAACTGGGGTGAATTAAATGTCGTATGTTACAAAGATTGATAACAGTCTAGAATTCAAAATGCCGACAAATCTTTATACATTGACTTGTATTCAGTAGTCCATCATTACTGAATACTGCTCACAATGGAAACCAGATACAGTTTTCTCAACCAGATCATTTTCTCTCATCATTTCTAAGCATGACTGTGTGTTTCTTTAGATGTTATCAATCATTTTCTTTGAATTTCAACGAAATAATGAATAGACACGAGGCTATTTTTCAGATGAGCTGTTCTAATCATTAGAACTGACTTATAAATTATATAATTACCACATGAGTGAAAATAATGGTGTGTTGACAGAGACACTACAAGTCGGAAGATGGGAGACAAGAATAACAATTAATAAGAGAATGGCACTATGCTTCTGCCTGTAATTAAATATGAAACAGTCTTTGCATTACATTTATTGATTATTAACTAAATGATCTCAGACCACATATGTAGTCATTCCATAATACATAGAGAGAACAAGAGAGAGAGAGAGAGAGAGAGAGAGAGAAAGAGCGTCTGAGTGATGGCAGCAGTGCTGCAAGAGTCTTTTGTTTACACTCGCAGCCATGGGAGGTACCCAGTATGATACCAAACACAGCACAGTAGGTGCTACATCTGGAGGAAATCCACATTTATTGAACCCTCTATGACCTGACTTTACATCATTACATCAGCATAGCATGTAATGTTCAAAGACTGGGTGGCAACACACAATGGTTATTTTTGAAAAGAAGACAGGTATCACCATCAAGCTCAGAGCTGATATACAGCAATTAGGGAGGAAAGGTCATGGACATGTTCGCTTTCATAAATACAAATAAGATTTTCTTAAATGTGATTTTGGTTTCAAAGCTGTGTTGAGACGATTATTTTATTCAAAGCTCACTCTTGACCTTAGAAATAGACAAACAAACAATCACAACTCAAGGTGCACTTAATACCTTTTTCCAGAGCTTTTAAGCATATCACACCATCTTTGTAAGCAGATGGAGTTTGCTTCATGATGTTTTGTTTTTAAGCTAATACAAATGAGGAATCCTACAAGTGAATAAAATCATACCGGCTACTGAGCTTGCATGTCAACTGAGCAAACAACATCTATTAATAAAGGCTTTAGAAGCCAGCTAGCTTAGCACTAAGAGTGTGCAAGTCCTTGCTCAGGCATAGTCCGACTTGAAGAAGTCATTAGTCCTGGCCAAAAAATAGTTCCACACATAAACAAATAAAATAAAACATGCTAATTAGAGGTGCTGGTAGGTGGATTCACGTGCCTTTGGACAGAGCCAAGTTTGCATTATATTTAGCTCCGAATCAAATGGATTAGCTGTTAGCCTCCTCTAGGCAGAGATGTTTGTAATATGGTCTCCCCAAGACAGTTGTGCTCACTGCAACAGTGTGAAGCATTCTTCCAGGTGACCCAACCACTTCTTTCGGATTTCCTAACAGTGATGTAGTTTCTTGACCCTGAGGTCCTAAAACTGTCATAAATGGTTTTAACTTCCGTCCATTTGCTGTTTCCTTTAATTAGGAACTGTTTTATCCATCTCTATGTACCTGTTCATCATTTTTTAGCATGCATGTTGCATGTTCATGTTTAAAATTTCTCACAGGTGTGAGATTTTAACATATTTAGCTTCTCTGTAAATAGAGTGATGGTTTTAGGTGCAAGGACAATCGACTTTAACATACATGGAAAACCACCTTAAACAGTACTTAAGTACCTAATATTATCAGTCTTCAACATATTTAATATTTTTACAATGTCGTTGTGTATTTTCTCTTCAATCACTTCCTGTTTACTTTCCACAGATTTTGTTTGTCAAATTATGAGTGTCTTGAGTATCTTTTCACTTTTTAAGGTTTCACAATGACTCTTACCACTAATCAGTGTTCCCAGTTGAGTACTTAAAAAAAGCTTCTCAGCAATCAATAGCGCATTTTAATGTGGCCAGTTACAGCAACAGATGGTCAGTAGGTCATTTTATGAGAGAGATTGCAATGGGTGGTAGATTTTGGAGGGTATGAGCTCATCGTCTTGGCAAAGATCTTGTCCTCGAGCAAGCAAATCAAGATCAAACAGATCACCAGTTGGGCACAATAGCTGAGGTGATATGAGTGTTGCATCCAGCCATCATAGTAAAGCGAGCCACAAAGCAGTGTTCAATCCTCATCTGTAATCATACACCAAAAGAATGAGACCCTGAATGATGTTTCTGGATAGGGTTGTTGGCCTCTCTCTATGTGACAAGAGATTTGCTCCTGAAAACCTACATGCAATCATCTTTGCGTTGAGATTCAGAGAGGACATTTCTGGGTGATAAGATTCAGGAACCAGACATTGTTGCAGTTGCAATTGTGAATATTTATTGTACATATTTACTTCAAAAGCTGAATGATGAAACAGGACAACATGCAAACATGCTGCTGAGCTCCATTTGTTCAGGCTCAGCCCAACCTGTTCCCCGGGTGTACAGATCTTACTTTAACCTGTTGGTGGAGGACCAGTGGGAATGGACGCTGTCTATGGTGCTAAACTGTAGGCGTACTGAGTTTAAATTATTCCAGAAAAAATGTTAACACTGCGTAAACATAGCTCACAGAGTGCTGTACGACAGGCGGTCAGCGGTTGAGTGGGGTAAAACAGCCATAATATCATTTAACTGGGACCCCATTTCTGGGGGGTATTAAGATGCAATCCATCTCTGGATAATGACATCTGATCTTCACATTTACAGCAGTTATAATTGTTGTCATTATTGAAATTCCACTCACACTGTGATTCGGTCTTATGTTTCAGTATAGGTCCTATTTTTCCTTTGATGTGGAGGAGGTTGTCTATAGCTTTTTGCAAGGTAGCTCAAGATATCAGAAGGAGGAGGAATTATCTTTCTACGGCTTTCTGACTCTTTCTGATCACAGTATGAGCTGGACTGTCTCTATATGTGGTCTGGTCGATCTGACGAAATTCTGATTCTGATGTGCTACATCTTGAATTAACAAGCGTTTTTCTTTAGATATCCTGAAAAAGTTTTGCATAAAAAACACATGTAAATGGGTTGTACTTATGCACCCCAATACATAGAATTATCTTCAAACTACTTCTGAAAACCACTTGTCTCAACTGACAAGATTAGGCAGCTTATTTTCAATAGCATTTTTTTTATTTTAAAATTATAATATTTAGGACTGCTTGATTTAGCAACACCTGTGGTTACTGGGTGCTTTTATAATGCGGGCCCTCAAATTTCTTCTGAAATGACATGTGTATTGTTGCAAACCAGTTGAAATGCATGCAGTGATGGCTTGTGACTCAAAAAATTCAAAATGTCATGTTATTTTACACCAGTTGGCTACCCATCTCAGATTTCTTACATTTCTTATGTATGAAAGGAGCGCAGCAGCACATCAGGCCAACACATGCCACCATAGTCCCGCCTTGGGTCTAGCCCGGACACTAAGGAAGCGAAGTCTGTAGTTGCCCCATCAGTGCGAAGCTCTCCATCTGTTCTGCAGCAGCATCATGCTGCTTAGCTTAACAGTCCTTCAGGGCTGTTACAGCAAGATAACTGTTGCATTGGGTAACACAAGTAGTTAGCTACTGTGCAATTAAAAAACAGAAATGTGAATATAAAATCTAACCTATCTTTCACTTTACCACCAGTTCATCATTATTTTATAAATCATACTTAGATTTGGTTTTGGTTTATGTCAACCAAGTACTCTTCCTTTTATTTTGATCTCCCTCTTGCCTGTCAATAATAGAGGAGGGGCCTCTATGGATCACCCCCCTCTGGTGCATACACTGGCTTTTGTTGAGGAAAGGTGGAATGCACCAGCAACAGTGAGAACTAGTAAATAGAGAAGCAATTACAGAATGCAAAGTACACAGGTAAGAAGATCACACACTAGCATGTTTATCATTACTGATTATGATTTGGCTTGTTAAACTTGAGTATTGCATAGATTACCTGTACTAGGCTGGTTATATTATATCTTGGCTTGTGGAAAAAACTTCTCTAGTGGGTTAGTGACTGGTATCATGAAGTCCCCCTGCTGATAACACCCCGCCAAGTCAGACTTGTGTGTCCACAGACGAAGGCCTAGCAGCTGTAAAAGGTTTGAAAGGAGTCATTCTTATTTCCAGCTGGTTGTGGTCCCTCCAGCTGGAGAGTATTTCAGCTTTTCTGACTGCTTCAACAGAGCTGGCTTTCTGTGTTTCTGTATGTATTGGTGTAAATCAACAAGGACACAGTGGTAAGACTGAGACCACTTATCAGTTAAAGATTTTAAATGCTTTCAAAAGTGATGTTACCACTACATACCCTCTGCTGCCAAACTGAAAGACAAGAGGAGGATGAAAAAAATTCAACCCTGAGATCTTAATTGTCACCATATTCTGCTGTGCCTATTTCATGGTCTGAAATCAGATACCTTATCAAACCATCAAAAAGCCTTAAATGCAGGGATACAAACCTCTGCATAAATGTGAAGTGGATGAGCCTCTGGGAGAAAGTCAGTCTTTCAGTTTTTTTTTTGTTGGGGTTTTGAAAGAATGTCAAAGAACCACCAGAAATCTCTTTCTAGGCCTAGGAATTTATGTGCATCTAGCAGCATATTTTTACCTTTTCTTAAAAACATAAAGGTGAGCACAGATTGTTCCGCTTAAGTATTGTTGGACATTTGATATAAGGTTGGCAGTGTGATAATGCAGATAATGCAGAACTGAATAACCTGGCTAGCCTCCTTTGTTTGAATCCAACACCATTATGGCAGATGATAATAGGTATATTAGAAATGTTTGTATAAGGAGCCAGCAGCTGATAGGAATAAGTACCACAATTCTCAACCTTAAATAGCTTTCTGAATGCATGTAGAAAAGACGTGCTACCAGGGAACTTGGTTGATGCATAATACATCTGAAGGAGATGAGGAAAAGAGATTTAAAAAATGTGAGGGAAGAGGGGGAGAAAAGGAAAATTAAGTTGTCTTAGCTAATCCACCTCCACTGTTTATTGGCCCCAAAAATGTATAAATGTTGAAGTTGCACAGGTAGGGATGAAAAGGGAAATGGATGGATAAAGGAGAGAATCTTCAGTCAGATTAAATTTTTAGGTAGAGAGAAAAAAGAGAGAAAAAAAATGGACCGTATTTCAAAGAAGAAAGATGTAGCAGCTATGAGCTCGTTGTTTGCAGACATTGTTTTGCCAGCGTGCCACTGCATTTTGAATTACTTGGCAGACAAGGTAGCAGATAACTGAATGAGCAGCATTGTTGAGAGGCAGTAATTGAAAGAAGTAGAGATGAGGAATAGAAGGCACTGGAGGAAGTTTTCATCTGTCAAGATGGGAACAAAGTTGCTGAAGGATTTACGAGATAGAAGAGGGAAAACGGAAGCTGGTAATTGCATGGCTTCTGGCCCCATGATATTATCTCTTCCTGACATGGGCGGATCTCCTATTGATACATGCAGGGAGCATGAGCATGAAGCAATCTCTGGGCCTTTATGTCTTTCCCCCTTCACTCTTGTTTCATTTCTCTGTGTCTTACTGATGACAGATGCCAGATGACATAGATGAATGGAGAAAGGGGAGAAAGAAGGAAGGAAGGCACGTTGCAAAGCATTGCTCCTGATTATACCTTCATATCCCCCTTGAAATTTTGTCACACTCTGTATTTTGCACAGTTTCAACAGTGAACTAGACTTTAAACCTCAGGATAGAAAGTGTTACATTAAATGCACTAATACCCTTCAATCTATGTGTCTCTGTCTCTCTCTTCTCTGCCTTTGTCTCTCTCCCTCAGGCTCAGTGTCTCTCAGTGTATTCCTGGTGTCTGTTGCGTTCGTAGTGTGTGCCATTTGGCTGGTAGCTCTATGTGGCGTCTGCACCTGGTGCCAACGTAAACTGGTAAGTTACTCTGCTTATTTTTCACCCAATCCCAAAGTCATTACAACTAAGCCGATGTCCTCTGTGAACCACAACATTTCGGGGGATTTTTTTCTGACCAATTTTGCGTGAAAAGGCTTCTGATTTAGGGCATGGTCAGACACAGAAACATTTCAACATTTCAACACAGCTGTACAGAATAAAGAAGGAGAAGAAAACTGACCAACAGCAATCGCAGATGATGCAGATGATCATGCAGTTCTTTTAGATGTGATATTGGTATAGTTGATCATGTAATGTTTTGTTCTCATTGTCTATGTTGGCTGAATTCTGCTTGTGACAAGGGCAATCACTTACTGTCAAATTGTTATTTATTAATCAGGTTGAAACAAAAGATTTGAGCTCAGTTTAATCCATGTCCTCTATGCACAAATAAATATGATACGATATCTGAATTTTGGTATTGATACCAGTGATCCATCCGTAATGCTGTACACACTGTGTGTACATGTTTTTAATGATTTTGTTTGTTTATTTAGCTTAATAAGGGAATCCGTTGTCTGCTTAATGCTGAGCATTTTTGGAGATTTCAAAATGCTGAAACACACGCTTTCATGTGCTTATAACCCAACAGTAACAAGGGTAACAAAAAATGCAGTGTATTACTGCTTTACAATTAGTATTAGAGAGGAAAGCAGATGACATATGGCAAAGGACCTTGCGTTGCTCAAACCCAGACCACTGCGGTTAAACATAAGCCTTTTTGACTATCACAGCACACAGAGCTTGTCAGTCTACTGCTCATTGATAAACTTGTAGGTTATAACTAGTTTTGTTTTACTTGACATTACAGCTATGACTAAAAGCATGTCTCTCAGCAAATGTCTCCTACAGTTTTTTTGTTTTTTTTTTTATGTTTTTGAACAACGCCATGGCATTGAAGACAGATTTTCCACTGTGGGGCCAGCCACTGTGACCTTGAATTGAATGTATACAGTGATTTCCTGCTATATGTTGTTGTTGCTGTTGAATAATGTTTTGCTTTTTGTGCCCTCTGGCGCTGGAGCCATCGAGAGGCTGTATGTTTGGCCATGACAGTAAACATGATCAGAAACCTCAGTGCTCTCTGTAAACATGGCTTTGTGTGCTCTGAGCTTTGTGCATCATGGCTTCTTGCCTCCAGCGCCGTGCTAATGATTCATATGCTAATGAGCGTCACTCAGAGCTATTGGCTGCTGTTGGAGCAACTATAATTCCTCCTATATATTCTTATCTGCTGGCATTTCCTACACTCTGTCCTGCTCTCCCATCTCTGTCTGTCGGTCTGTTTGAGGAGTGATTGCAGCACAGCAGCTGATGTAACATTCACAAGCCAAGAGTTAACTAGGCTATTCAGAAAAACGGCTTAGCTAAATGGTATAATTTTCTAGGGTATCATTTACAATTGCTTACTAGATCTATAAAATAGCCTATATTAAGGGCTCCTTGAAATCAAAATTTCTGTCATTGCTTTGGAGTTAAAAAAAAAAAACACAAAAAAAATACATTGAACCTTATAAATAAACCAATGTCTTATCTTTGTTTACACTCAAAGTTATCTATGTCTCTGTCTCAGTTTTTGTGTCACCCTCCTTTTCCTTTTATACCAAATGGTCTGGTGTGTGTTCGTCCCTTTGCCACTTTATCTCCATGTCCTTGTCAGAATGTCACTGATTTATTTTTCCAGGATCATCCCTCTTTTTTCTCACCTCTGCTGCGACTGTAGTTTACCCTTCATAGACCTTATCTCTTTGTTATCTTGCTTATCATTACCTGTTTTTTGTGTGTAACTTCTAAAGGTACAATAAATAAACAAAATAATTTGAAAAAAAAAATTAGAAAATAATAAAATATGAAGTGACGTGATGAAAAGGTCAGTAATACTAACTTATTATTAATTTTATGTTCTATTAATCTGCAGATTATTTCTTCAACGAATTGTTTTGGCTGTAAAATGTCGGAAAATACTGAAAAGTATCCATCAATTTCCAAGAGCTCCAGGTGGCATTTTCTTATTCCTTGTTTTGTCCGATTAACAGTCTAAAACACAAAGATTTTAAATCTACTACCATATACAGCAAAGAAAAGCAGCACATCCTCACATATGAGAAGCAAATGTTTGGTATTTTTGCTCAAAAAACAGCTACAGTTAATCACTTATCAAAATAGGTGTCAGTTCATTTTCTGCCAGTCAACTAAATAATAATCATAATTTATGAAGTAGTTACTTCAGCTCTGGGTAGTAAAGTTTAATATATTGAAGAGAAAAATGTGTTAAAGATATTGCCTTTTTTGTTGTTTTAAATAGCACTTTGAAGCACATATTATCCAACAAAAGGGAATAGTTAAAAACCAAGTTTACTTATTATATATATTTGTATAGTAGACAAGATGGGAGACATAACATCTGATAACTACTAGTTTGCAAGAGCAAATACATTTTGAATGAAGCATAATGCTGATTGGATGATGTTTTCTATTAACATGAGATAATAATAATAATAATAACACTGAGAAATGTTGGTAATTATTGTATTTGAGAGATCAGGAAATTATGACACCAGATGTATCGGCAAAATGTTCGCTGACAGCATATGTAATTTGTTTTTCCTACAATATCTGCTCTTTCTTCCACAGCACTCATAGCATTTGGTTAAGGTTAGGGAGAATTTGTTGTCTTGCTTAAATATAGAAAAAGTCAACACTGGCTTGAAGCATAAGACAGGTTTAACATTTAACCAAAACCTTGATCTTTTCCTAACCTTAACCACGGCGTTTCTGTTACCTAAATGTTTCTGGGGACCATAATCCAGGTAGCAAAGACATTAATTATACATTTCTGGTCATTAAAGAAAAAGATTAATAGGAAAGCATTTGCTCCAGGAGAGATGAAGCTGCCTGGAACTGGTCTCATGCCACTGGTTGTTTTATGGGAGTGAAAGAGGGAGGAGAGTAGGAGGAAGGAGTGAAGTAAGAGGCAGAAACCACCACAGAGGCGTAGGAACAGACATGAGGGGAAGATGCTGTTGAACATCCAGGTGTGTGACAAACATGATGACAGCAGGACTTAGGAGGATGCTCCAGAAGAAAAGCAGATAGCCATTTGCTCTGAACAGGGAATCCCCCTCTCTCATCTGCAGCATCTCATGTGGCATCTTTAACTTCCTCCGCACAGCTCCTTCATTATTCTGGATTCTGTTTCAAACCTCATCTAGCCTGTCCCTCTCTGTCTTACCTGCCCCTCTGCTCTATCGTCGTACTCGGTTGCTCCTGTTTCGCCCCATCCTCTCACTCTTCCGTTTTGTTTCTCACATCCTCCCACACTCTCTCGACATTGTACCTTCTCCACCCTCACCTCTCCAGCCTCCTGAAGATTTTATGATTCTTTTTAATGATAGATGAGCTGCACTTGATAGCATATTCTTGACTGCTAGAAATCTATCCTTCTCTGAAGCTCTGAATCTAATGTTATTCTGTCTCATGTGTATGCATTGTACAGTTTGTGTGTGTTTACAGTGTAGCGGCTGGATGTAGGTACAGATCAGATTAGGCCCCAAGCTTTGCTCCTAATTGAAAATGTTTTTGCCAAGCTGGACATATGAGATGTGACATGATAAATAATAAAGTGTATTGTGGATGCATCGGAGATAGATACAGTAGGATACATAAAGAGGCCACCTGTCTGCAGAACACTGAAAGCTTCAGATAAACATTCAGCACTGCGCTGTGTCTGAAAGCCTCCTGGCTGCATGCTGCTTAAAATCATTTATTGAGTACAAGTACTGCATTCATCATAGAGTTAATAATTGAACTACAAATCTCCATTTGATAAAAGAAAAGAAAAATCAGTCATGTAAAAATACACATTAGCATTAGTGATAAATATTTCATTTGCCTTCCCAAGAATCAATTTTAAACACAATACAATGCAACTGAGCAGGAAATAGCAACTGAAAATTCAAATCATACAAACTGAACTCACAAGAAATCAAACAGCAGCACTTGTGGTTTGTTGAAACGCAACAACTGATTGTATTTTTATGTTTTTCTGAACAGCAATGTCTTGCCAGTTACTAATAACCTCTAGCAAAGGTGAGAGGTACTATAGTGTGACACTGTAACATTCAATAATGTGAAAGGTGGTATCAACAGCACATTTAAGTTTTACTTTCCTAAACTTGACCAAACTTAAACCACAGAGGTGATGCATCAGAAAATATGTACAAGTAATTTTTGGAGCAGTCATATAGGTCATTTAGTCTTTTGGCACTGACAAGTGGCCTGTTTTGTCTGTTTAGGCGTGAGGAAACTATAAACTCATAGTCTTCTTGGTCTGCATCTGAAACCATCTGTTCTAAGGTTTTCAGACAGCTCTTCAATATTTATAAGATGCATTAAAAACTATCCATACTGAATGTAAAGTCCCTGATTCCACCCTGAGCCTTTAAACAAGGTGATCCCCTTGAACCTGTTTCATATGTTTTTTTTTTACAGCTTTATCATAGAACCTTTCTTGGCAAGATCTCAATCATATAATATGGTTTCCACTCTTACTCCTTTAAGGTGACATAATGTCATGATTGGGTTTATACTGTTGTTTTCGTTTGTAAAACTTACAATACAGTCGAGCAGTCTTTTTTTTACATTAGCAAATCTGTGGCAAGAGCTCTTCAGTGACTGCTCACTTTCATAAATAATTGGAGGAACACATTTTCAGTCATCTCAGCAAATCATGATGTCAGACTGTCCTCATTTTTAGACTTTTAGACTTTCTCCTACATGCATAGTGGACATTAGCGCTGCCACTTTCAACATGATGCTCCTGGGTTTGAACCTGAACCCACGGCTCAGTTAGTGGCTTTCAGATTTGTATATTCTCTCTTTATGTGTGTTAGTCTCTCCAGTTTCTTTTAATAGTCCAAAGAAATGCAGGCCAGGTGAACTAGACACTCTAAACTGTCTTTTTGAAGTTTGAATATGATTGTTTACATAGTGCATAAGATGGGACTACACACCAGAAGTCTACATAGAGTCCCTCAAGCAGGGGCTTAACCTCCTAAACTGAAAGAAAAGCATCAATAGAAATAGTATGTGCGCATTACACTGTTTTGTGAAAATAGGGCGTCCACTATAAAATGACAATTTGTGACATGTATATACCATCAGATGCCAATAGCAGACAGCAAAACAGAAACCAAATATAAAACCTCAAATAAAATACAGATTTTCGTCTTGTGACATTTAATTTCACAATTAAAATTCAATGGCAGATTGCATCACTTTAATTTAGCATCATCATGCCTTCTGCTGTTGTCTTCTTCTGAGCCGTTTGTAACAGTTAATTACTAGTCGTTAGTCTGTGTAGCCTGCAGAGTGTGTTGCAGAAAAATCTCTGTTTTAAGGAAACAGTACAAATCTTCATTTAAAATCATCCACAAAGCTCTTGTCATTATTATAAAAAGGAGACACCAATCCTGTTTTAACCCCTTTCTATAGTTCCCCTTGGTGTGTGGACACCCCCGTGCACAATTTTAGATATGAGACAAGATGCTCATTAACCATAACTATGGTCTTTATTATAAAAATGTGGGTCTCAAAGTTATTAGCAATGTATAAGATACAAATATGTGAAATTAGAAGTATTGTTGTTAATAAAAGCGTCTTCTAACCCCCCTTCTGTTTTTATTACAACCAAAAAAGTAAACAATATTCCTTTCAACATGACATTTTTCTGCAAGACTTGAAACTAATGTTATATAGGAATCATCTCACTGTGACCACAGTGTTACTCTTCTCTTACTTATAATTTGTCATTGAGGCACATAATGTACTGGTAAAAATCCTTGATTTATATCTTGGAGTTTCAACTTTGAATTTTTTTATCTGTCTGGAATGATGTGATATTTCTTGCTTATAACTAATACAGCGGAGTCATATGCAAAGTACAGCATATTTTGTCAAAATATGTCATTTGTAATTAAAACTAAGTCAAGTCGATGAGGTAGATAATTATCTACAGCAACAGATGGTAGTTTAGCTGAGATCTCCAAATAGGATCAAGTCCAAAATGTTGTCTCCTTGATTATGGATAAAACTTCACTTCATAATATGGTGTGTCTAATTTTGTTTCACAGCAGGTTGAGAAATGAAGAGAGGGCTTGTCTGTTTATTAACTTTTTATGGCATATGTGCTCTTCATGTCCTTGTCGTGAGGTTATGATGGAAAAACATTATGTAAGAGTAAAGAGTCTGTGTGACTCAGCTGGAGAGAGCTCAGTGTTATCACCCTCAAGAGTTCAATAAATATGGAGTTCAATAAAACACAGGGGTCAATAACTGTAACTACTGTATACCACTCTGTTGAAAGCACTTTCCATTAAGTGATAAAAATTTGCAGAGAGTAGGTGAAGTAAGCTGTTTAGTATATTACAATAGAAATTTATGCATTTTTGCTGCCTATCTAGAATTTTCTTACCCTCTAAATAATCCTGTTTCTCCATAAAAGAGAGCTGAGTATAGACACTTGTCTGCTTTGAGAAGAATGCGTTTGGGTTTCTGATTTGTAAAAATGTTTGTTTATGCTTGCATTTTTGCTTTTCTACCACATCTGGGGTCTCATTGTTTCTGTCTCCTGGATTTGTACTTGACATCAGGGTTTAATGGCATCTTATCTTATCTTTAGCATACTCAGTGTTGTCTTCAGTATCAACAACCTCTGCTGGCATTAGAAACCAATCTCACAGTCTCCAAGTGTAAGTATAGTTCTTTTTGAGGACAAGCACATCAGCTACAGTGTAGCTTACGACGTAGCAACAGGGGCTACGTGTGCAGGCTCTGTATCTATGTCAGAACCTTCGAACACATAGTGAAAAATCCAGCCTCTGCAGGTGTAATACACCATGATATGGCAGCTCCTTAGGGTTTCATGAATGTTTGGTTTTACATTATTTCCTGTTTTGAATTCTGATATTTATTCAAAGTCCTGTGTCTAATGTAAAGCTTACTCTGCATTGTGTTAGTGTGTGCTTTCCTTCTGTTTGTGTGTAAAGACATGTCCCTGCTTGTGTCATGCATGTGAGAGAGAGAGTGTGGTTTTGCATCTCATTGTAGTTAAGTGGTCCCTCGTCACGTTTTGATCCTCAGAAGCCGGCTGCGGTCCTGGCATCAAACCAATTTGTTGCTCTTCCCTCATTCATCATATTTTACAACATGTGTCGCAAACTGTTGCTGTTCTAAAGCCTCAATAATGAGCACTTCAATTGCAAAACTGCTTTTGTAAACAATGATCAAGACTTGGCTCTAAGATCTGTCTCTCCCCCCGTCCGTCATTCTCTGTCTCCCTCTTGTATCTTTGCAGGGGAAGAGGAATAAGCCTGGGGTAGAGGCTGCCAGCTCTCCAGATTCTGTGCGAGGTCGAGGGGAAAACAAAGCCATCAAGTAAGTGTCAGGGAGGGTGTAGATGGAGGCATATGGAAATGATCCATGATGTGGTGATAGTATCGCATTTTAACAGCCATTTCTGATTGGAAAGCTAATCTTGTAGCTCCCTACATGGGCTGAAATGTCCACCCTGAAATGATGCCCTGGAGACAGGGTTCTATTTCTCATTTATCAAAGAGGCTGAATCTTACAACCTCTTAACACCACAGCGTTGGGAAGTTACTTGTGTATTCAGTTTTTATAAATCAAATGTTGGATTATGAATGAATAAGATTTACCTTCAGTTTTGAATATACAAACAAAACTGGAAAGCGCAATTGTTTAAATACAGTTGTCACACATTACAGGACACTAAAATCTACATTTGATCTTCAACTTTACGTAGACAACAATAAATTAAAGAGATTGTTAAATTCAAAACATTCATAACTATAATCATTTTTTTTAAATAATTGTATTATTTGTTATGTATGTCACTCATTTATTACTATTTTTTATTGTTTTACTTACAGATTTTGTTCTCTGAGTTCATATTCATGTGTGTTTTCAGTAATCTGCTGTTAATACTGACTTTTCTGCCTCCTCTCTTTTATTTGTTTCCTCATCCCTGACAGAGTGCTAAAGCCTGCAGGTCACTTGTTTTTTCTCCATTCTGGGTGTTTTATCAAGCACTAATGTCAGATTTTTGGACATGCAAAATTACGACAGTTAAACTTTTTCTTACTTAAACTTTTATCTTGCAGAACCATGTGATGAATGTAACTTTACACTATTCACTATTCAGTACCCATGTTTAAAGACCGGTGCATGGTTTTACAATATAACTTTATAGGCATCGACTATTTATTATCACTCTCTTCCTGACCTTTAGATTTATCAGACAGTATTTTAACTTTGCTGTTTTTATGCTAGTTTCTTTCTGCCCGGTTTATCAGCACTTGTTTCCTTCTTTTTAACTGTCTTTGATTGTTTGCTGCTCTTACCTGTCTCACCTTTCTCTATCTCTCTGGCCACAGTGATCTAGACAGAGACTTTTGGAATAACAATGACAGCAGCAATGTGCAACAGAGGTGGAGCTCCTACCCGCCCAAGGAGTTCCTCTTAAACATGTCTCCCTATGCTCCCTACGGAGACCCTCGCCTCACGCCCAAGTGAGTCTCAGTCATGGCTGGTAAGGGACCCCTCTATCAGGGCAGGGCTGTAGTGAACAGGGGCTTGTGTACGCCTTGAAAAACGCCCACAAAGCTGTATGAATAGTTAACATAATAAACTTGGACATTATTTGCAACATAAAGATGCTAAATCGGTGAGCCTTGGCTAATTGTGTGCATAAGCACCTGACATATAACACAAAAAATACTCTGAATCAAAGCCAGCAGTTGATCAATAGATCCCTCTGAGCAGTGAAAAGGTCAGATTTGATAGCCCAAAGGGGGGAAGAAGGCTAATTTTGTAACACTGTCTGGCCACATGTCTTTTAACGGAAGTCTCCTCTCATCCCTGATAATCCTCATGTTTTTGCATTCAGGCATGTCCACAGCGAGGTGGTGTTTAGTATGCACTGCTGGCCATGCAGCACCTGATAGAGATGTGCAGCACCATCCCTCAATATTTCTGACATTGACAGAAATTATGACCATTTTCCACATGATCGCTTTTAGATAGAAAGACGGTGTTTCTGTTTGACAAAAGCCACACAGAATGAGTTAATATGTCCTATTTGAAAACACAAATCAGGCCTTAAATCGTGACTGTTTATGAAAGAAGGATCCGGAGAGAATCAAAATTATGCTGGAGACCATCCATTATGATACTGTCTGGATGTAGCAGTAAAAATGCAGAACACAGAACAGTACCTCAGGAAAATAACCTTTTATTATTTATTGTTGTCACAGTGTCAAAGGGTGTACAAGTGCAAAGGTTTGATAGCTCCATTCCCCACAGCCCTGCTAGACTCATCAGACCCTCTTTACCTCTCACCTGCAACCCATGGGGTGTTGCCATGGAGACGGACAACCCTCAGAGAGCAGATCTCACTCTTTCACCTGAACCTTTTCCCCCTTTATACAATCCGGCCTCTCAAATCCAAGTACCAAGTATTTCAATCTGCTCCTCAGGATAGTGTAGCAGACTTGACTTAAACATACTACTTAGCTAAGTCATTGGGGTTTCCATTGAGGGTTGACTGTTGTTTTAATTGTTTTTTTTTTATCTTTGAATGGGTAAATATGAAAGTATGGTTACTTTCTGGTAGAGAGTTAGATGAGAGGATCTACCCCAGTCTCATACAATATGTTTCATTAAATATGAAACAGCCAGCAGCCATGTAGCTTAGCGTAAAGACTGAAAAGAGCTAACCTGGCTCTGTCAGAAGATGACAAAATTTATTTTCACAGCTGTTTCCTCATGTTTCAAGCCTTTATGCTAAGCTATGCTGTGAGACTCGTATCTGGATGTGGTGTCTTCTCATCCAACTCTCCACTAGAAAGCCAATCAGCATATTTCCCAAACTGTCCAACTGTTCCTTTAATGTGGTGGTTTCTGGTCCACTTTGTTCTCTCTTTTTTTTTTTTTTTGTGCGTGTGGCATTGTTATGTGTTTTTATTCCTCTCACCTTTCACTCCGTGTTTTCTGCTCATTTGTTGTCACTACTCCCACTATCTCTCATAGTACTGTAAGTGCTTTGAGGCTGCCTGATAGCCCTCCTGAGTCTAGTCAACTGAGCCCTGTTCCAAAAATAGTGACACTGTATCCGTCGTATGCAGTACAACAATTAAGTGTTTGGATGGTAAAACGTCTGTTTCATATCAGCCTCCATTCCATCACTTAGATGCATCTCACATGTCACTGAGGTATTAAGTGAACCTGTTTATTCTTATCCTCTCTAATTACATCTCACTTGACTCTTTCAAAACCACAGGGAGATCAATTACTCTGTATTTGTGCAGTGATGTTTAAATTATTGTAAAATCAGTGAGCAGCAGTGACTGTTGGATTGGTTGCATTGCATTATATTATTAACATCATTATTTATATTGTTTATTTATTGAATAGCATTTAATAGGCTGGTGATAGCGGCATTTCTAAGATATGTGATAGTAAATTGGTGAGTCAACCATTTCTTACTCCTTACTGTCTAAATAACAATGCTTTAAGGCAGGCAAGGCATGTTTTTTTTTTTTTTTTTATCATCTTTCAAACCTAGGCAATTCAAAATGCTTTACATTAGGTGAAAGGTGGAAAATAGATTTCATAACAAATAGAATAAAACTACAGTGCACAGGAGAGTTTTTGGGATATTGATTGTGAGAGTACTGCAGACAGTGCTGAACAAAACAGTAGCCCACATAGCCAGAACATATCTCATTGTTCAGTGAGAAATCATTCATTTTACCGTCAGCCTACACTTAATGTCTGAATGTTGTTGAAGACATCGTCCTGGTGTGCAGCTGTGTGTTGTGTGATTTGTCCTCACTCAGTGGAAGGTCCCTGCATTGAAGCTGTCGTTCTGTCTGCACTCGTCTCTGTGACGTCTTAAGTCCAGGTCAGCTGGGGTGGGCAAGGTGGCATGATGAGTAATTGCATAAAAATACTCTCTTGCAAAAAATATTCTTAAGCCATGTGAAACATTTTACACAAAGTCACATTAGATGTTTAAGGGCTATTGTTTTCATCATAATCTGCAGGTGAGTTGCTGTGAGATTACAGAGACATTAGTGTTCTGTTCTCATCACCTCCATCTGCAGTCTTGAAAGATGATGCATTTGCATCATTACTCAGCTATTATGCCTAATTCACAGAGCCAGCAGGTTGGTCATTGCTGTCCCCCTGTGTCGAGTGAAATGGGGCAGACCTGCTGCATCTCTTGGCCCATTTCTCACCTTAGACATTTCCAAAAACAGATTGTTGTGGTTTGTGTAATTGCAATAACAAAAAAGTTCCCTATAGGTATCGCCAGTGTCTTGCCACTATTGACATTCACATTATAAGTTATCTTAATAAAATATTTACAGTTAGTAAAGTAATCTTGGCCTTCAAATTTTGCGCAGTTTTGAACAGAACTATTGTCTATTGTCTATCTCAGTCAAGTGTCCAAAGAGCAAAACAACTGTGCCCTCCAGTTTACTCAGCATTACACAATATCTGTCAGCTCAGACCTCCTCACTCCTTAATTTACTAAGGGTCTGGATGAACAGCAGCTATTCTTCCAAGTTCTTCATGTATACTGGATACTTGTGGCTGGACCACATGTCCACAAAGTGTCTTTTTTACCGGTGTGACTAACTGTACTGATGATACTTTTGCTTTCCGGCTCTGTACGTCCGTCTGTGCGTCTGTCTCCCGTCTGTCTCTCGTCTGTTCATCTCTCTCTTTCTCTTCTTTGTATCCTCTCTTGGTCCTTTTCTTCCTGTCTGTCCGTGTTTCTTTGTCTATGATCCACCCCACCGTTCCTCCCAGTGGGGCTGTGGATAAGGGTGGGCAGGGCGGTGCTGGACCCTCACCGGGGGCCAGTGACAGCGGGGGTGGTGCGTGCTCTGGGACTGGGGCGGGGCCCAGTCGCAGTGACAGCGTTCGAAGCATGGTGACGGGGGGCAGCAAGGCCGGGCGCTGGCAGACGGTCCAGAGCCACATGCATGCCGGAGGCCTGCGGTTTAGCAAGTGAGTTGAGCATGGTGACAGGGGGCACGCATGAGGGGCTGCAGTGGGCACAAGAACAGCATGGTGTGGACATCAAGGGAGAGTGTGAGTTTGTAAAGGCATCATGAGTGATACTGTTGCATGTACTCTCGAACATGGAGATTAAGCTATTTTTGACTTGTGCAGATGAAGATAATGCAAAGAAGGCCTGATGGAGAAGCCAGCTGTTTTGCAGAGTGTACCTGTGATGTAAGAGAAACCCTTGAAGTCTTTTGACTACAGAGAGCATCCTCACTCATAAACAAATTGCAATTTTATGTCAGCTGCCAAATATTCACCAGCTGATGTGAGGACAGTCTCAGACAAAGTGAATCCACACAGTCATACTGTTTTTCTGCAGGCTCCAATTTACTGAAGGCTGTGACAGTTTCAAGAATTTCAAACGAGACAGATGCTCTCAGAAGATCTTCAGAAATAGCTTGTTTATTCATCTGATGTAACAGCTTTTTAAACTTAGAGTGGGTTGTTGCATAAACAGCAGGTGAGCAGTCTTATCAGGCGAGTGATGCAAATGAAACCCTTTCCTGCAACATGGCTGAATGCAACATGATTTTAACCAAAGCTCACTTTGTATCAACCTCTGCAAACAGCTGAGAAGGTGCTTTGTTTTTGCGATTAGGTTTGTACATCAGCCCGTCAAACTGCAGGCAGCAATCACATCGACTCTCTGTTGGTTAATGGTAGAGGCAGCTGATATTCAATATGATCAACTGATACTGGAAACAACAATGATCGAATAAACATCGTGTGACCAAAGAAAAATGAATCACTAAGATTGAGTATTGTGGATAACCACAAATACTTTATACCTATTATACCGTAGGTCGTTTAAAGTGTAATTGTGTTTTTTTTTAATTAGCTAAATGACAAATCAAAATCTACTTGTGTATTCAAATAAGAATCCATCCCACATATATGAGTATAAAACAAGTTGTTTGTTGGTGAAAGCTGCATGTTTTTGGAAAATGCCAGTAGCATATTGAAGAGAGTAATAAATCATAAATATAAGATCCCTGTGTGTAAATTGTAGCCCAGATAATCAGTCTTTTGTACTGCATCGCCTGAAGAGTTCATTAATTAAATTCTAAGCAAAATACAGCTGAATAGATGCATTGACAAGTGTAACCCTGAGGTTTTGCAGTTAAAGTCATTCTACCATTCATTCAGTCGTTCTTAGCCAACTTTTGACCAACTTTTTAACTACATGACCTATTAGACTTGCAAAAGAGTATATGGACGCTTGATTTTCATTTCTCATGCTGTAGTATTCTTCACTCCTGACACTCTTCTGTTTTGCTCAGTTTTTACTCCATTCAAATCTATCTGAATTTCCATTTCTCCTCTGGTATTGGTTTCTATTTTGGGGCATCTGCCTCTCCCCCTTGCTGTCTCTCCTTCACTCTCTCTCTTTCATTTTTCACAGCTTGAAATTTTTCTTCTCGCTCTGACTCTGTCTTCTTGTTTTTCATTCTCCTCAATTTTCCTTAATTACATAATCATTCAAGGTTCATTTTAATTGACTTTCAAGCAAGAAATAATGTGGAAATGGTCCTCTAAGTCAGTAATAGGATACAGCCCATGCTTGGGCATATAAATGACTGGTGCTGGTGCTCTACAGACAGTAAAGATGCACAGTACCTGGAAGCATCAAGGACATCACTGTGAGAGGAGGACTGGGCTGGAGAGCCTTTCAGTTTTTCAAATGAGCTAATTCTTTGACAAATTTATGACACTGAACAGAAAGGCAAAATTTATGAGCACATGGACTGGCTCCCAGATGTCTGGCCAAATGCCACCATGAATCCAGCCAGATGTATTGA
This sequence comes from Trachinotus anak, assembly GCF_046630095.1. Lineage (NCBI taxonomy): Eukaryota > Metazoa > Chordata > Actinopteri > Carangiformes > Carangidae > Trachinotus > Trachinotus anak. The sequence continues at coordinate 18,098,949 of NW_027273862.1, read as the reverse complement.
TTTATCATGATGTCAGTTATGATAACATATTTGTTGGACCCAGAAATGATATCCAATATGGAGCTTTCTATGTTGCTGGACCTTTTTATTCATCCTTCATATGTACAGTTGGCTGAATATATTAGTTCATATGCTCAGATGTTCAAATAAACAAAACAAATAGTTTCTTTATAATGTGTTGTTACACTATCATAGATTTCATTTATCTCTGTCCAATAGTCCTCATTGCACACGGCAACTCTCATATCACCAGAGGACATAATATATAAGGTCCATACATAGTATGGAGAGAAATAAATACCACATTTTAGACTGTAAAAGATATTTTTTGTTAGGTGAACTTTAAAATATATATACAACCCTGTTTCCAAAGAAATGTAAAAAAAACCAAACCAAAACAAAAAAAAGTAAATAAATAAATCAAATGCTGAAACTGAGAAATTTTATTGTTTTATGAAAAATATATGATTACAGTTTACCACTGTCTTGCATCACCTCTTCTTTTAACAACACTCACGCCTGATATAGGATTTCAACTGCTCAACAGTTCGGGGTCTCCTTTGTCATATTTTTTGTTTCATGATGCACCAGATGTTTTCAAGGGTGACAGGCCTGGACTGCAGGCAGGTCAGTTTAGTGTCCAGACTCTTCTACTACGGAGCCATGCTGTTGTAATACACACAGAAAAAGACATTGTATAGATGGCAGCATATGTTGCTCCAAAACCTGTATATACTGTTCAGCATTAATGGTGACTTTTGAAATGTGCCCTGATAATAAGCAGGATGGTCCCTCTCCTCTGTAGCCCGGAAGACGCAGCGTCCATGATTTTCAAAAAGAATTTGAAATTTTGATTCATCAGACCACAGGACAATTTTCCATTTATTTAATGAGCGCGGGCCCAGAGAAGTCAACGACGTTTCTGGATCATGTTTAGATGTGGTTTCTCCTTTGCATGGCAGAGTTTCAACCTGCATTTGTGGGTGAAGCGACAAACTGTGTTCACAGACAATGGTTTTCGGATGTGTTCCCGAATCCATGCAGTGATTTTTTTTAGAATAGTGTCTGTTTTTAATGCAGTGTTGCCTGAGGACCCAAAGATCATGGCCATCCAGTACTGGTTTTCGGCCTTGTCCCTTGCACACAGAGATTTCTCTGGATTCTCTGAGTCTATTAATGATATTATGAACCTTAGATGCTGAAATTCCCAAATTCTTAGCAATTTTACATTGAGGAACATTATTCTTAAATTGTTGCACTATTTGCCCACACAGTCTTTCACAGAGTGGTGAACCTCTCCCCATCTTCACTGCAACATACCCAATCATCTTGCTGACCTGTTGCCAATTAACCTAATTAGTTGTGAGATATTCAACCAGGTGTTTTTTTAGCATTACTCTTACACAACTTTTCCAGTCTTTTGTTGTCCCTCTCCCAACTTTTTTTTAAACGTGTTGCTGGCATCAAATTCAAATTGAGCATTTATTTTTCATAAAACAACCAAATTTCAGCATTTCAACATTGGATATGTTGTCTTTGTTCTATTTTCAGTTAAATATGTGTTTACATGATTTGCAAATGAGAGTATTCTGTTTTTATTTACATTTTACACAGTGTGTTTTTGAAACAGGGTTATAAATGGATCCTTTAAGATCTTGTGTTTATTGAATTGATTGGACTATTTCTGTATTTAATTTCATTCCAGAAGATAAAAGTAATACCATTTAATGACTTGAAACTATGTAGTGTATTTTTGACATAATATCATGTGACAAAGTGTGAGGAGCCACTGGCTCTGGAAGTATTTTCCCCCATTATAAATATAAATTTTATTGTCAATTTTTAATTAAGGTTTCTTTTAATGATGTCCCAAATGGTTCTCAAGAGAGTCTCCTGGACAATTTTACAATCACATTGGTTTATGTAATGGATATTAGAACTTATTATTTGAGCTATGTTTCTGAGAAATCCTGTCTTTTCCATAAGTGTGGTATGACAGATGGCTCTAAATACAACAATACCCATAAGCCTCAGCTGCAGTTGCTATGAAGACAAAGCCAGTCCGAGGTGCAATCAGAGCAAAATCAAAACACATTGTTGATGCTTTTAGGAGCAAAGCACTGCCAAAATTGTCCAATTCTGCCAAAAATGACAAAGAACCCATTAAAACAAATTAAAACTGAAGAACACTTTGTCATATTTTGAAATAGTATTGATCTTGGCTGTAAGCCACTCACATAAAGTTTAAAACTCCATGATTGGATATTTCTTATCGAAAAGCACCTTAGGAGACATAGTTAACATCTCTAGTTAGGTTTTTATGAGCACAGGCTTGTGGACCAACATATTTGTGAATGCAGTTGCTGATCTTTTCTTCTAATGATTCAACTGAGAGTTTCATAGAAGTGCTTGCATCTGTCGCCTAATTTTGTCAAGACTTTGACGATCTGGAACCCGAAATGTTCAGAATACCTTCTCCCACTTTGAAACTCTATAACTTTTCTGCTCAACAGAAATACAGCAAACAGCTTCAATAAATTAATTCACATTTAGTCAGTTACAATATTATGCACAAGTAAGTAAACATTCTCATCAAAGCCTATCCTCAGGAAAGACTCCGGTGGTGTGCAATTTGTGAGTGCGTGCGTGTTTGTATATGTGAGAGAAAATGTGCCTGCATGAGTGCATGTATTTGAGATTTGTCTTGTACTTACTTGATCCAGCATTGCTCTGCTCCTCAGGGGGGCTGTCTCATGGCTCTCCAGCAGAGTTAGAGCCGAGTTAATACTGAAGAGCGCCGCTAACTCAACTCAGGTCCAGGCAGTAAATCCTCCCTCGCAGCATTAGCTCCAGACAGAGCTGTTTAGCACAAGCTTACAGGCAGGGCAGTGATTGAGGGGAGGATAAGGGGTGAAGCATTATTACATGATTGTAAGAGTAGCAGACCGGTAATTAGAGAGCAGACTTAAAGAACAGTGATTGGAGCTGGCGTAGAGATAGATTGATGTGAGGGCTGAGGGCAAAGAAAAGATTAATAGATGGAGGAGATGAAGAGCAGTTGAGCTCAGAAGCACAAAGGTACAGAGAAAAGTGGGAAAGGAAAAGATAGCAGGAGCGGACAGGACCTTAGAGAAAGACTGGTGGAGGGAAAAAGGCAACAAGGTAAAAAGGTAGAAGTAGGTCAGGACTAATTAGGGAGAGAGGTAATGTAGAGAAACAATTTAGCGCTGCAGCTGGAGACCAGAATCAAGTTAAGTGATAGTGATACTTTAATTTCAGCTTGAATTTAATTCCACTTAAGCAGAGGCCTGTTTTGACACTGGTTTGGAGAAGAATAATCGAATGTTGACACATTGCATGCCTGCTCATCCACACGTACACTATCCTACAGACTAAGCTCAAAAAATCTACACAGTTGGTTTGATACAGATGTTTAACAGCAATCTAAATCTTTTTGACAACTCTGTTCTTCTTTCTCTCTCCTCTCCCCCTCTTTCACTGACCTTCTTTGTTGTTTGTTCTCCCTTGATCCTCTCTCCCTTGGAAATTCACTGCGGACACTATGTCCTCACATTTCAATCTGTGCTGTATTTATATATGTTTTTGCCATTTTTATCCTCTCCACATTCCTCTTGAGATCACCATGATCATGTGTAACCAACTTTATTATACTTTCATCTTTTCTAAATCCTTTCAAAACTTCCTGCCCAGTTCTCTATCTCTCATGTTATCTCTAACTCCAATGTCTACCTTGTTGTATCCATCTCTTTCCTTGGTGCTCCCATGTGTCTGCTCAGTTTTGGGGACACTTCCCTCTCGTCTGCTTCCACCCTGGAGCACATCCCATCCTCGGCTGTGGCACGCCCTCGGCCCCTGGTCCGGCAGCAGAGCCTCCAACAGCCCCTCACTCACCAGCCCCCTCCGGGTCCCAACGACCCTCCAGTCACCTCACAGAGCCTGGGCCAGTTGCACACAGGCCCAGGCGGCGGGGGCCACCGTGGGGGCCCGCGGGGGGTCCGGGGGAGTCCGGCTGGAGCCTCACGGTACAGAGGAGGAGGTGCAGGACGATCAAGGTCAAATCCAGGCAGCTGGGATCACATGATGGAGCAGATCCGCACCAGAGGACTGGACGTCAAGTCGTTCTTGTAAGTGTCGTGAAGTTTTCTACTCCTGACAGAAACTGTGGAATGTCTGCTGCTCTCATCAGTGACACAGTGTGGATTACCCGGACAGTATACAGTATGTTGCACTGCTGACCTTATTTTTAGGTTTTCAGCTTAGTTTGACATAACTCACTTGACTCACTTGTCAGTGTTTGCTGAAACTGTTTTAGAGAGATGTTGATTCAGCTTCAATCTCATTTTGGGGGCTGTATTTTGATCCTTCCCTTAGTAAAGTAAAAGTTTAAATACACCATTAAAAGTAAAGGTCCTGTGCACAAAATTTGTATTGGAGTAAGAGTAGAGAGGTATTATCTGCAAAATGTACTTAAAGTATCAAATTAAAAGTAAAGTTAACTATGTTGTTTCAGTAAACTGTAACAATACATCACGTTTTATGATAAATTATCTTTGTATGTACAAATTTAAAATACAAAGTAAATATTAAGTAAAACTGTGAAGTTAGAAGTATAGAAATATGAGGTAGCATAAAATGGAAAGTATAGCGCTCTAGCTACTCTCTTGATAACATAGTTACAGATAATTACAATTTTATACAGCACCTACGTTATCCGGTTCATACACTCCTGAAACAAACAGCTGATTGTTTGAGGTACGGAGCGCAGAGAGCTCTCCTCCTCCACTTGACTTGAATGATAGATTACAGATGATGTGCTCCACAAAGCAGCCTCACGTAAACGCCCCCTCCCCTCCTGACCATGAACATAAACACTCACACACATCCACACACGCAGCTGTGTACTCCTGTACTTTTTGCGTGTCTTCCCATTAACAGTGTCTCCAGGCCAGTGACCTCCCTGCCTATGTGAATCATCATTCAAATAAGGCTGTGCACATATACGGGGAGGTGGTATCACCCATTGTCCCTGTCCTCATGAATCTCACTGGACCAAACACATCAGTTGTTGACCCTGGGGGGGGGATAATACTGTGGGGAGTGGGACTACTATGCATTTGCGGTCAGTGGGGTGTGAACAACCAAATGCAGCAGTTTCACCTTCCATGTGTGTCTATGCCTGTCACACAGTGTGGCGACTGAGCCACCCCGCTTATATTTCTAATCAATAGCGCTGGTGTAGGAGCTAATGATTTCAGTGCCCTCCGGTTGGAGTGCGCGTGTCTTTTTTTGGTCATCTATACAAATCCATTCACTTTATCGATGAGCTTCATGTTGGTGCTGTTTACACATCCCCAGTGGGTTGCTGTCTCTCAAGTGCTAATGTGTTCCTCTTGTTTTCGATATTGCTTCTGCAAACACCTCTTGCTAGGGAGGCACTGCACTACAGAAAGCACATGCAGGCTAAGAAAATACATCAGAAGTATGGGATATGGAGAGATGAGGGGAAGATCAGAGGGAAAACGGAGGAGAGACAAAATATAATATAATATAATATAATATTTATAATAAAATATAAAAATACCATACATTAAAAAAAGTGTGAAAAACATTTTCTATTTGTTTATACTTTGTGCACAATTTCACATTTGTCATCATTTTTGTAGGATTTAAACCTTTACATTTTAAAAGTTTTGATTTCTGTGTTTACATTAGGACCCTACCTCTTTCATTCATCACCTGGTCAAGCTGACATTCAAACAAAAACGAGACAGATCTTAATCCATTAAATAAAAGTGGAAATTGAAGCTAAATAAACCCAGGTGATTTTATGGGATGGCAGGAGTGAACAAAAACATGTTGGAATTGCCCTTTAGGAAACCACCGTGGTAGAGAAAATACATAAAAGTTGTCCTTGGATCGGCACGCCATGTTAGAGGCTCTATAAAAAAGAAGAGTGCTTGGTTGAGGCAGAGAAGTATGAAAAGCAAGAATTTTGTACAATATGTGCGTGCGCGTGGGTTATTTTGTGGCTGAATTACAAGGTTAGTTGTGGGCAAATGTTGATTTGTTAAGGTCACTGTTTCCATGGCCGCCTGAATTCCTGGCGCAGCATACATTAGTAAGACGTAATTTAAATGACTTCAGTCATGTTTAGAGTAAGAATAACAGCTGAAAATCAATGTGATATGTTTCTTTGTTGCAGGTTTTTGTTCAGGCCACCTCAATTTCCATGGATTTCCTTTGCTTTTTCTTCTATGTTCACTTTTTTTTCTGCATGACATTTCAATTGCTTCTATTTTTCTCTCTGAAACAATCCAAACCCTTCTCCTAGGCTTTTGCTTTTTGATACTGACACATTTATTTTTCCATGAAACAGATGATGATGAAGCCATGGGGTAAACAGTTGTGCCTACCTTTCTACTAATCATGCTCATTTTATTTGAACACATTTAATGACTTCTGCAGTTTTTTAGTTTTTTTAAATAAAAAAATGTATTTAATACATCCCTGTACTCACACTGTTTACTGATTCATCATATAACCTCATATGTATTAACAAACAAAAAGCTTCGATATACATTAAATTACCCCAAGTGTTTTACTTTGACACTCCATGCTAAGTGCATGGGCACTCTAATGTGATCCATACAACATCATGTCCATGTTAAAGACGTAAAGAAAGAATCAACCCACCTTGTGACAAGTGAACTGGCACCAAAATCATCGCTTTCTACTGTAGAAACTGCTCGTGCTAATGATACAGCATACAGCCCATTAAGTAATCATAGACACCACACATTATCCAAAATGTGATAATAAGACTTTTTAGTAATTCAAAGTCTGGATGGCTTTTAACAGCACACTCTCAATCTTGCAGAACTGGTTAAGGGAATGGTAAAGAAAATGTCCGTAGACCTTCTTTCAGATCTCCTTTTTACTAACTGCTAATGTAGTCTTATTTGCTAAAACATAAAATGAGAAACATTTGCCAAAAGGCTTTGTGTAGGGGAGATTCCTGGAGGTGGCAGATGATGTTTTATGATAATATGAATTTACCCGCCATAGAATAAAACAATACTAACCCTGGATTACTTGCTGTTACTTACTAGTTGCCTTTAACATCTTCACACGATGTGCTGTATGCTAATGTTAACTGCCTTAAAAAATGTTATAATGTGCACATCAGGGGTAATTTTGGTGCCAGTCCACAAGTGACACATTGACAAACAGACAGCAAACTCACATTAAGATGTGTTGTGCAGTGAAATGCAAAACCATATACTGTCAATTACCACTGTAGACTGTGCTTTGTAGATGTTGTGGTTTGTTCTGCACATGCAATAAACCAACAAAATCCAGTGTTTTCCGTGTTTTGAAAGTGATAATGTTCAATGTTAACATTAGTTTGGCTGTAAGAAAAAATAAACTTATACAGAATGGCATGAAATGCATGAAGTAAAGTGTTATTTACATGTTAGATTAATAAAGTCTGTATTGTAGTGTCACCTTACGCCATAGCACGCAGGTCTGGTTGAGATGCACTGCAATGTCAAGTATGGACTGAGCATTTGTTAAAATGAAATAGTGTCCTCACAACAGTCTACCGCCTCTCTCCCACTCTGTCTTTGTACATGCAATGAATGTGTGCTGCGTGTGTTGCTATGTTTCTGTCACTGCCTGTGTGTGTGTTTGTGTGTGTGTGTGTGTGTGTGTGTGTGTGTGTGTGTGTGTGTGTGTGCGTGTCCTTGTGCCGGTTTGTCTACATACCTGTGTGGCCTTGTGATGTCTTGTTTGTCTGTGTGTCCAGTGAGGGGAAGATGGTTGTTCTGTCTCTAGCAATCGGGCTGGCTGAACAGGATGACTTTGCCAACCTCCCAGATCTACAGGAAGCCCCAGCAAGCAAAGAAAATGAAACCACACCCGAAAAGAGGTAATAAAGAGAAAGAGAGAGAGGAATAATGTAAGGAATGTGATTAGTTAGGCACAAAAATAAAACAAGCAGCTGTTTGTCAGGAGTGTTTTATCTATGTTGTGTTGATGTAGTGGTCTACACTGTAGCGTGACCTTAAAGATCAACAGTCATATTCTGAAATGGTGAGGTAATTTTTCATGTCAAAAAAACAGAATAAATCTTAGGTGCTTAATTTGCAGTTTATTATACTCCTAGGATTGTTATGAAAAGCAACACAGACCAGGACTGATTGCACTTTTAACATCACTTTCTCAAAATGTACATGATGAATCTTGACTGCTTGCCTACGCTCAATACGCTTTGGCATTTTGGAAAGAATAAAAGAAAAAATGTCCTTTTCAGAGATGTTTAAAATTCATCAGAAAAGAAGTTTAAATACAGTTAAATATTTGAGCCACATTAACATCAAAATGGCTTCATACTTGGGCTGATGACTGCTATCATGAGTCCAGATTTCCCCTCTCTACACTGCCACAAATATAATTCTGGTGGAAAAATTCTGACCTACTGTAAGTAAAATACTGATGGTGTAATTATACAGTATGTAAACTGCTCCTTAGGCCATTCAAACCCCTGCATGCCCATACAGCAACCATGACCTTGGTATTCTCAATGGTGCTTATGGCCCTGCCTGATACTGTTATATTAGTTGGGTTTGTCTGTCTCTAACCATTATGTTGTTCTTCAACTTCCAGCACTGTACCTCAGACTCAGTCTTTTTTCTTTCTATTTGTTTTCCCTCTCCCATTATGGTTACCTTTATGTTTTCTCAAATTTTTTATCTTGTATATCACCACATTTTTCTTTCCAACTTCACATTTTGGGTCCCTTTCTCGCATTTCTCGTGTCCTCTGTCTCTCCACCCCGACCTTTGTAAGTCTGCTTGTCTGCAGCTCTTCACTGCTGGTTTGATCTTTGGGTTGTAGGCGAAGAAAAAAGGGCGCCTTCATTATTTAGAAATAAGGTTCCTCACATGAAACACTCTTCTAAAAATATGCTAATCTCTCATCTACCAGTGATCTCACAGCAGCTATCAGAGACTAACACAGTCTCTTATCTGGTGAACAAAGGACTAAACAGGCTGCCCTGTTATCACGTCAGACTGTTTGAGGGATAAAGTGCTTAACCTACTGTTTTGACACTGCTGGGCTGAGCATAAACCTGGGCGTATTCCCACACTAACCCTGCATGCATTTTTGTTGAGTGTTCTGTTTTTTTTCCTCAGAAATGCTGCTTTTGAATTCCATTAAATTTCTTAAAATGCACAAAGTTTTCTCAAAACCTCTCTGCAGTGCATCCAAGTGTGCTGTTCTAACTAGGTCATCTGTGAATTTGCGGTTGATCAAAAAAATCACAGTCTTTCTCGGAAGAAAAGTACATGATAAATGTGTCTTTTTTTGATGTTATTGAAACAATTGCGATCATTTTTATGCCTTCAAAATTCAATTTAAACATTTCTAAGTGTCAGTCAGAGGATGAGGACCAGCTTACCTCGCTTGTTCCCCCATCATCCACTCTCCCTCTCTCTCTGAGCAGAGGTCTGTCAAGCACCTAACTCTAATCACAGCCAGCCAGTGAGCCTCTACCCCGAGGGGTCGTGTGGGCCAAGTCGTCTAGTGTCCTTCCACAACTAATAACAGCTCTCCATCATCATCTCTGTCCATCTCTCTCATCTCTTTGTCTCTGCAGTTACCCCGTAAGCTCCTTGTGCCTGTCTGCTGGCTTGCTCCTAGCTGTTTTCTTGGAGCCCAGCAGACTGAGAACGATGGAACAGGATGATCCCGCCAAGAATATATTTGATAAGACAAGACCCTGTCAGATAGTGAAAGACAGACAGAAAGAGTGGGAAACCTTTGCTCTCGGCTTTCTAGAGAAATACGTTACAAGATAAAAATAGAAACTTCCATAGAGGTTTGAGGTTCTCTTGGTTTATTAATGAAATCAAACACAGCTCGGAGCACAAATATCTACAAAGACCAGATCTGATAAAAGGGAAATGATTGAATAAAAGCAAAACCAGTGTGCGCTGTATATTAGGTCAGATCTATATTTGTTCAGACAATCCTTCTAAATATGGACAGTAAACAAGCAGACCAAGTGGCACCCTGTCCTTATCCAACAGCTTTTATGTATTTAGACATTTATAATTAAAGCTGTCTAAAAATGTACAAGCTGTATGCACAACATTTACGTTGGTGTGGTAAACATGATGCAGACATTTGCCTATTTACACAACCACCAGACACAGAGCAACATGAGCATTTGTTTGGAGTCGTGTTTGTGCTTGAGGAACCTAAATCCAATATCCAATATCTTTTTAGCTCTGTTTTCAGCTCCACCAGCTCCTGAGAAAAATATTTTTGTGCCAGATGCTCCACTGTGTTCGCCAGCTTTTGTTTTGCTTCTGGAAACAAGGTTGATGAGAGCAGTCAGATTGATCACACTGAAAACACTACATTTGCGTTATAAAACCAAAACAGTGAGATAAAAGCTAAAAAGCTCTTTAGCACTAATGGGATCCACAGAGTTCTCTGACATTACAAACAGCTATTGACAATATAAAAATATTGTTGCAGCTTTTAGGATTGAATCAGTAGTCACTAATCTACATCACAGCTGCTGGGTAATCTTTTGTCAGGAATCATAATTATCTCACAAAGCAGAGCAATTGTCTCTATCATTACACAAATGAAGAGATGTTTGACTTGATTCATACTGAATGTGAATATACAATTTGTGAATCAGTAGTAATATTCAGGTAGATACTGTGGTGGTGCGCACTGCCTATGAAAGCTTGCAACATGAGAGACGATCTATTTTTACCACCTGTCACTCATTTCAAACCTCAAATACTTGCACAGCCTGTTTTAGTCGATTACAGTCAATTATACATGCATTGAGGTGAAGGTAATACAGTAAAATCTCCCCTGAACCGAATGACAGAGTTTGTTATCACCAGTGTGTTGTGTTGTGATTAATGTTAATCTGTGATTTGGGATACTACAGCTGTCTTGTATTTATTACATCTTAGACCTCAAATCCCATAAAACACCAGTGCTGTGATCACAGTTAATTGTATTATTGTCAAAGGAGACATTTTCTTTCTGGCTGATCCGTTAATTACAGACAAACCAGTGTTTTTTATCTCTGTGAGATAAGTGAAATGGCCCCTAATCTCTTCTTTTTTCTTGTCATGTGAGTGAGTTCAGGTCACTGTGGTGGACCCGTCAAAGCCCTGTGGTGGACTGGGTATAATCACCCACCTGCAGATGACCATAATGGAAGCTCTAAAGCTGTTTGCGTTATTACCATCTCAGAAAGCTGTTGTTGCATGGCAGAGCTGCATCTTAATGAGCTCAGAGGTTCACCACACACAGAGACGCAACAGGGAAATAAATATGAATAAACCCAAAAGAGCTCAATGGCCCTGGACAACCTCCTCTCTGAGTGTTGAGTTTGTAAAAGCCACACCAACATGCACCAGTGTTACCACAAAAAGTGTTTGCTGGAGGATCTGAAAGCTCCAGTGGGAATGAAAGAGAGAGAAACCTCACAAACAATCTCGCAATGAATAAGAGGAATAATCAGTCAGATTGAACAGTAAGACTAGCACACCTGTTTTCAGACAATATTCCTCCCCTCCTGCCCCTTACCAGGTTTTTTCTCTCTTTCTTTGGAAAATGTGTTGCTTGGCTTAAGTCTGGTTGCTAATTCCTTTTTCAGTATTTACAGTATATACGGAATATACAGAAATGCCTAATGAAGGTCATTGTACTGAAATGTAGCAATTTAAAGCTGCTTTCATCCATAATTTTATATTAAAAGCAAATTAAATGTTATATGTATGCATAATGCGAAAGGCGTCACTTGTAGAGCATTTTAGCGGCCTGCAGATCGTTGTTTCACCTTTACAGCCCACAAACTTTACTGTTTTGATTCGGGCTCGACACTCTCATTTGTGTTATTTCAGCTGCTTTGAGATAAAAAGCTCATCCTGCTCAGCACCTAACTGTTAGTGGGTAGTTGTGGAACATTTTGCCATGAAAGAGCCAGATATTATGTAAAGACCCAATAGGAGAGTGAATATTTTACTTGTTGGGTGGTTAGAAACACGACTTCAAATGACGGCTCTGTGTCTGCTAGGTAATGATAACCTGTCAGTGTTATGTTTGTAGCTTCTTTTGCTGCACACAAGTTGTCAAGAATTAAAAATGTTGCTTTACGATATTGATATTTTTACTCAAGATCTGAACAGGAAATGGTTTTATTCTTTATAGACTATACTGTTGTTGGGGTGGCAGTGGCTCAGGAGGTAAAGCGGGTTGTGAAGGTTGGTGGTGCAATTCCCGGCTCCTCCAGGCTGCTTGTTGAATTGTTCTTGGGTGTGTGTGTGTGTGGGTGTGATGTATGGATATTGTTGACATGGGTTTTCTCAGTGGGAATCAAAATACTAATCTAGGCAGTGGGAATGTTACTGCACTCGCTGAGTTGCACGACTGTACAGTATTAATCAGGCAGGAAGTTGTTGCCATCCTTTATCAGCCCACATATCCGACTTTTTCTATTGTGAGTCTGAGCCAACAATCACAGCAAGTCAAGCCTCCTAATGACTCTCCAGGCTGGCCACTGGTCCCCATGGCAGCCTCTGGAGCCGGCAGTAGCCCAGGAGGAAAGATGATTGGAGAGAAAAAGTGAAGTAGGTCAGCACAAACGAGGCATCTTTTTAAAAAACCTGTCAGATCTAAGTCTGGAGCTCATTCACCATTTCCCTTGTTGCGGCTTGTGGCTACGAGTAGGGAGCTGATTTAAGAGAGCCCATGAAAGGAAAGTGAGCGGGACGTCACAACGAAAGTGACAGTGAGTAGTGGAAGAAAAAAAAAAAAACTGTGTTCTCAAAGTCATTTATCAAATTGTATCCACTTTTATCTCTAATTTTGAAAAGGGATATGACATCACCACATGTTATTTTACTTCCCTCTTTACGCATGGAACATCAACTCCCCATGAATAAACCTCAACAACAAGGCAGCAGAAGTCTATTCAAAGAGCATCAAGCCAGTTGAACACTGCAGATGGCTCCATTAGTTGTATTAGCCTGCGTGTTGAGGGGGGCGGTGGCGGAGTGATTTGTCCCTGCTGGTGGGGAGCGCTGAGTGGGCTGACATTGGAGCCTGGGCCTCATCCATCATGGGACATGGGACCTATATTGTGTTTCATGGTCTCCTAGGGCTAGTGTATGATCAGCAAGACCCACATACAATATTCTGTTTATGAGGACACACTTCCTATCCCGGCCACGCTAGTAACCCTCATCCCTCATGTTCCCACCCATCCATCCACTTTTCCTCCCTCACCCTCTCTTTCACGTTCCTCCCCCTATCCCCTCATCAATTTCCCGTCTACCCTCTGTAGCCCTCATTTTCTGTCTCAAAAGGACGTTGTCTTCTCATCTCTCCTTCATCCCCTCTCCACCTCTGCCTTTTGTCTGAATCTCTCCACCACGCATTATTTAATTGCTTCTACTAAACCCTTTTTCTGCCTTTGCCCTGTTGTTACATCAGTCTGTTTCCTTTCCTTTCTCCTTTTCCATTCCACTATCTTCTTATTCACCTAATCCACCCCTTCCTGAGGGTGTTGACTGGCATGTGATGGGATGATGTCACAGTGGCACTCCTGTGTTGGTGTAGATGGCTGTCAGCTCAGCCAGACTCCAGATAAATCATCTTCATTGCTGAACATCAGAAAAAGGAAAGAGATTCCCCTGCGGACAGTTTTCATGCGCTGATATACAGTATATTTGCTTGCACACCCATCAGCTCTCTGTAACGTCCCTGTATCACCATAAATGTACTAGTTGCAGGTGTGCAAGATTTAAGGTTTGGCTCCAAATGTTTTATTTGCCACAGTCTCATACTCACCTAGTGTCAGCTCTATAACTTACTTGTTTCATTCACCTACAGTGTATTCAGAAAGAGTTCTGACCCCTTCCATTTCTTTTTTTCACTTTTTATTGTGTTGCAGTTTTTTGCTAAAATGAAGAAAAACATTTTTTTCCTCATCAGTCTACAGTCAATACCCCATAATGAAAACATGAAAACACAATTTTATATTTTTGTTTTTACAAATTTATTGAAAAGTTAAGACTGGACAACCATCAGACTGTGAGAAACAAGATTCTCTAGTCTGATGAAATTGTTAGAATTGGTTGTTCTTCTGGAAATTTATCCCATCTCAACATGGGATCTCTGGAGCTCGGCCAGAGGGACCATCAGGCTCTTGGTCACCTCTTTTACCAAGGCTCTTCTCCCATGATTTGTCAGCTTGGCCAGGCAGCCAGCTCAAGGAAGAGTCCTGGTTGTTCCAAACTTCATACATTTAAGAATTATGGAGGCCACTGCACCTTGCCCAGATCTGTGCCTCAATGCCTGTGCTAAATTTCAAGTGCCATAGCAAAGGGTTTGAATACTTATGTCAATGTGATATTTTTCCATTTTAAAAAATTTGCAAAAAATTCAAAAATTCTGTTTTCACTTTGCCAAGAGGTATTGAGTGTAGATTGACGAAGGAAAAATGTTGTCTTTTGATTTTGGCATAAGGCTACAACATAAACTGTGGAGAAAAAAAAAATTGAAGGGGTCTGAAAACTTTCTGTATTCACTGTAAATGAGGTCAATATTGTTTCACATTGTTCTCCCACATGAAGCCAGCTTTGAAAATACTGTACATGCAATAAAGCATTATCTCTTATATTTATCGCATATCTGAAGGCTGGTTAACAGAATTATTTTGGCATGACTTCTAGAGAAAAATAACAACGGTAAAATACCAACAAAACTTTTTCTTTTCAAATGAGCTCTGTGATTGACGTTCTATTAGAAGTGCATTTATTTTCCAGGTGATCACTTATTAGGCGGTTAATACGTAATGGACTTCTGAACTATAATCATGTATCATAACATTTTTTAGTAACTTTTTGCTCTCTTAGAAATGACATGTCTATACTACTGTTTTCTAGTTACATTTTGTCAAGAAACGTTATTAATTGTGCTCACTGGCAACGTTTCTTCCAGTGAAGGAAGTGCTATGGCCTGTGTTATGACCTGGGGCCATTTTCCAAAGACAAAGACTTTGTTAGTTTGGTCTAAGCCATAACCAATCATATTTCAGATGAACGTCTAAATTAATCTGTTGCACAAAGCTGTCTAGATCTCGACTACCCTTAAGTTGGTTTCTTTGGAGTACAGGGAAATTAAAACTTTTTTTCAAACTTGAAAATATGTTACAAGAACATTTTATTGTGAGAGTTTAGCCACAGCCAGCCAGTGTAACAACGCAAAAACATTATTATAAAATCTCTGAGATGCTGTGGCTTCCTAATGCTTCTTAAGTGGCAGCAAGAGTTCAGTACTTCTACTAACTCTTCGGTCAGGTTCAGGGTAATTTCTTTGGGCAAATTAAAACCACTGACCACTGCTGTATATTTTTATCTGTTTAATGCCGCATCTTTCCCTTCTCATTACTTGCTCCACAATATTGTTAAAAAAACCACAATATTGTTAACAAACCACAAATTATGAGCCTTGGTCTCCTTCTCTTTCCATTTGGTATCACTGGAAACATCGCTCTTAGCTCTGTGTTGGTTTTTATTTTTGTGAGACTGTCTACCTTGCATTAGACTAAGAGCAAGATTAAGGCTGCCCTAAAGCCAGGCTAAAATATCTTGGTGAAACCTGTCCGGAGGTTTACATCAGAGTCCCTTATGGGGTTAGGTTTAGGGAATAAAGCCTGAGGTTTCAGTTAAATGTTAATCAAGTAAAAACATTGTGTCACATTCTGAAAATTACTGTTGATTTTCTGTATTAAACCAAGACCACAATCTTTCCGTAAACCTAACCAGCTGCTGTGAGTTCCTCACTGTAACCATGAAATGTTTTATCATGCTTATCATGCCATCATGTTTTATCAAAACAAATGAGATATATTTGTTAGCAAATATTTTGTTGATACTATTTTTTTGAGACTGAGGTTTCCTTATTATGTTGATAAAACATGTAATCCAGAAAACATAACTTATTTGTTATGTCTGTTTTAAGAGATGGGGCTGTCTCATCGCACATTGCAAAAAGGTCAAGTGTTTATGTTCCTTTAACATGTAATTGAAACACAGCTTCTATTTAGGTGAGTTAAAGGGAAACATAAGGACGCATGAGCGTATCTATGTAATGAAGTGCTTTGAATGGATCATTGAAGAAATATCATTCGAGACCACTCAATATCATTGCTAAACATTTGATACAGTTTTATTCTGATCAGTTCTCACCCCTAAGAGTAGTTTATTTTTAGAAAATCCACATCTGGTGCCATCTCGAACAAACAGACTGAAGCTGCATGTTGGTGCTCAACAGAAATCCCATTAGTTTCCCTTGTCCCACCTAGGAGGCGGGATGCAGCAGGACAATACAGTCTCACAAAGAGCAAACATTTAGTTCTGTTCACATGTGCAAAAAGAAAACAACATGCAGATTTGAATTATTGTGGTCTATTAAAAGCTAAACAGACTCTCCTCCAGACAGTACACAAGTGATAGGAGGAGATAAGATGTCTCTGCATTGTCTCCTGGGATGTAATGACCTGCTTTGTCCAATAACACAAAAGATAGCTCACAACTCAGTCCCGGATTGAGGCCATGAGGTCAAAAGTCAGTGTTTTGAGTTTCACTGCATCAGATCGAAGTCATTCTTCAGGGACATTGCCCTCAACCTCCAGGAGGATTGTGTGTGCTCATTTGTTTTGTTTTTTTTACACTTGCTCATAGTTCATTTGCATTTCCCTGCCACCAAAAAGGCGAAGTGCAGAATGAGATCGGAGCTTACTTCAGTCTGATGATCCAGACTGTTTTATTAACAGGGGAGGAAGCTAACTCAGTTAACACAGTTGCTCATTTCTGTCTTTGCCTGTTGTTTTGAGTATCATGGCTGGAGGTGATTCTATTTTTCATTTTTTATTTTTTGGCATTTATGAATCAGCCATCTTCAGCATGAGCTCACATATACCCAGTGGTGTGTGCTGTGGTGTTTTCACAAGGTCACAGGGGGTTGCAGGAGTGTAGGTATGAGGGAAGTCAAAGAGTGTGTTTCAAAGGCTTTCTAAATGTTTAGTCCCTTTACCCTGTGGGCCTTTTGCTATTTTCAATATATGGCCCTGGCAGGATTTTACTGTCCTCTTTTGAAGGCTGCTGTTACCATGGTTACTGCAACCCTGTGTAAAATGCATGATGGTAGTGAGTACAACCTTAAGTGGGAGCACACATTTCGGTAGTCATGGTTACAACAACCTCTAAAGGATGAATTATGTAACTGGTGTTGTGTTTCGGACGAGATAGTCACCAGCAGGCAGGAAGGGGCAACTCAGAGCTGCAGATATTTTTCCTTCTGTCATGACACATTCCAAAGTTCGTCACCGTGGCGTGATACATGTCCATTAATTTTTACTTTCCAATCATTGAAAAAATATTGAGTTCATGTAATTCACTTGTTTTCTTGTGAGTAGTAACCGAGTGGAACAAGAATAAGTCCTCCTCAGTATTTCTGCAGCATGCCTCATCATTGTCTTTATATCTTCAGACAAAAAAGCTGATGTGAGGATGTTATCAAGTCTGGCTTATGATGTTATGCAGCACCAGTGCCCCACTGCAGCCTGTGTGCGTGTGGGAGTGCAGGTGTGTGTATATTTGATGTTGTGTAAATATGTATAGTTATACGCATGGATGAACCTCACCTCACTACCACACCCAATCGCTGCGTGTCCCTCAGGCTGTTACCGTATCAACAGTCATGATTCAAGGACACTGTGTACAGCAGCAGGTCTTTATTTGCCTTTCATGTCAGTATATGTTAATCTGTGGTGACTATGATAAGCAGACTCCACAGCTTGTCTTTTACGAATTCTTTAGGAAAGCAGGGTGTTGATACAAGAGTATTATTATGCTGATTTAGATCTATTAAATGTGCCAGTTTCCCAAAAACAAATTTAGAGAAAAAGACAGCAAAAAAAAAAAAAGAAAGAAAAAAAAAGAGAAAGAATCAACTCATCAATGCTTCGATCATTTTGGGAAATTTTATTTATTTACAAAACTGCTGACATATTTCAGCATTGAAACCCTCATCGGAGCATATGAAAGCACAACAGCTATATTTTTACACCTGCAAGAAGATTCACAATGCAGGGGAAAATGTAAGAAAGACAGGAAAAAAGGACCAGAAAAAAAAACAGAATTACAGCTGTTGCTAGGACGTTGCCTAACAATAAAATATAATTCTGGGTTGTAATAAGCTGCTTGCACAGATGATGTACGGGCTAATTTTTCACAGGACAGTCTCAAAACTCAGTGAAGGAGAAGTGTACCTGTTTCCTCTCGTGAACTCTTTCCTGCTCTTAAAATATGACATATGTATGTCATCACAATTACACACAATAGATAAGAGTCATTTTCACGTTACTAAATTAAATGATTTGGTTTAGTTTAGTTCTAATTCATATTTTTGGTTTTGTCTTCTGTCAGTTAAATGTATGAGCTGATAATGACAAGTCAATGAAATGTACACATGTTGCAAAAAGACAGCAGCTGTGTGATTAATGATGCTATGTTTTTAGTTGATGAATTAGGTCATCAACCTGAAGTGAGGTATTACTTTGATGTGATTTGCTTCCTATTGCTGCTATAAAACTCTCTGTCCAGTTTTCATTTTCTACTTTTTGACAGATGTCGTCTTCACCTGGACAACTGCTGACTTGGATGCATATAATCTCCTCTTTAACATAAATGTCTGGCGACTGAACACCGGATTGTGTGTCTGTGTGTCGCAGGTTATATATAAAGGAAAGATTTACAGTGTCTGCTCTGTTTTGTTTTGTTTTTTTTTTATTGTCAAGCAAACTTTTTTCCGCTGGTTACTTTTACTGGCACAACTGACAGTTTTTGACTTTATGCTACAAAAAATGTATGCAAATACTACAAAAGCAGTCAGGCTTTGTGGTTGACTCAGTGCTTCATTAGACTTGAGCAGACAGTGCAGTGGATATGTTTACAGGCAGGAAAAAACCAAGGATAATATATGCAGGCCTGCATTGACTACAACAGTTTTTATATGGACTGTGTTAAGGTATTGCATGTGCTCTGCATGGCTCAGATGATTTATAGCTAAATATTCACAGTAGCATAGTAGAATGAAATGCAGATCTACATTGTAAATAATGGAGAAAATGTTAGGTTTTAGTGTTTCTGTAGGGCTGATTGTTCAGGATTCATGTGGTCTCAGTCTTGTGTGTTGAGTGTTGATTTGATACGGTTCAGTGGGCTGTCACTGAGCCAGCACCTCCTACAAGAAAGCATTTATAGGCTCTTTGGGTTGAGACCCAGCTGACAGGCATATATTATGTACTCCATAGGCAAAATGGGGAATGCCTCTAAAGAGTCATCCATGTCGCTTTGCTTAAACTGAACACTTGAGAGTGGAGTAGGTGTGAAACAATAGCTTCTCTTATTAAGAGAAAGTTTTAAACTTCAGGTGGTTGCTGTCGTGCCACAAAGTCTACCAGGAAGATAAAGCAACCAGTTGGGTATGACCACTGTGAAAGGGATCATGCAAATTTTACATTTTCATGCATAAATAGCACTACCACTGTGGCCCTGGGAGCTCAATGCACTGCAATTTAACACATGCAAACAACACATGAAGAAAACACATGCAAATAGACTAACTATACAAATAAGACTTTACTTTCAACCCTGACAATAATTGAGTCAATATTTCTCTTGTTCCTGCTGTCAAAGGAAAGATGATAATCAACTCATCTGGTTATGAAAGTTTATTAGACGTCTCTTCATCTTCAATTTATATCCAAGAAAGTAAATCATCACTGGAAGAGCAATGTTCTTGTATGTGTGTACATTACAGTCAAAAACTTTTTTTGATTGTCTTAGATGATATTGAGCAAAGATCATCTTAATATTAACGTAGACAAACTAATAAAATAATGTAGAAAGTATTCCTGCAAAAAACAAACACACAAACAAACAAACAAAAAAAATCATTAAATTCACACACATACACAATAAAGAACATGTAACATGTAACAATAACAGCAAACTTAATTCAGTCATCAGGTTTTGTTCTCGCAGGCTGCATTAAAGAAATGAAAATTTATCAAAAATGCTCTTGTGTGCTGTGTAAAATGATCAGCTGTAATGCAATGTTTACACGATTTTTTAGTGACTGGCCTAAAATACTGTAGGTAAGACAGTAGGTATGGTCCTTGAACACTAAACACCAAATTGCGGGTGGGAGGCCTGTCATTGTCACAGCAAGACAGCCAGGTGTTATGTAATTATTTTAAGGTAACACATTGTTTCCTGATGTGTTAGAGGCTGTTATTAGAAGCTGAGATTTTGAACCTATCCTGCGAACATCAGTTCTGACAAGCTGAAGGAATGACGCAGTCATTTCAGAAGTCTTTATCAGCAGATACATGCTGAAGTTGTATTCGGCAAGCCTCTGAAACAGAAACCATTACATTTTGAATTCAGTCTGCGCTGCGTTGTTGGTGCTCTGACCTGCAGATCACAGGAAATGCAGGGTGACGAATCAATTCTTCTCTCTTCCACGCCATATCCTCTGTATTTTTCTTGTTCGCTCTTGCTCTACTTTTGCTTGTCTCTTTGCTCTACAACCCCTGTCCATCTCTCACCATTCCCTCTCCAGCCTCCTTCTGTTTTTGCTGGCCCATGTAACAGTGTGTCAGTTTGCTTCCTTTCTCTGCTTTAGAGCACCTGACTCTTTACCCAGACCAAATCTGTTATGATTTATTTCCAGGCTATTTTCTTTTCTCCCTTCTCTCCCCAATTTCTCTTTCAGCTAATGATTGTGTGTGTTATTGTGTGTGTCTGCCAATGTCTCAGTCTCACTCACTCATTTGAGTCAGTAACCTCACTTTGTTCGTTCTATTAATCCTCCAAGTCTTAACAAAGACAAATCCTCTCCTTCACTTTATCTCAACCTCTGTGCACAGATAAGTTTTCAAATTATCTCTCTCTCTCAGATCATCTTTCCCACAAAACCATCTTCTAATCTCACTTCTGCTTTTACCTTTGTGTTTTACAGCTCACCTGATTACTTGCTCACTATTTCTGTCTGTCTGACTCTCGCTCACGCTGTCTCTGTGTCTTTCTCCCCGGGTTGTCTCTCTCACAGCGATAAGTGCTCATTACTCTTATTTGTCAATACGCCTAGACTGGTATTAGAGCTTTATATTTTCCATGTAACATAATATAAGTCAGAAGCATTTTTTGCCCTGTACTAATTTTAGTATTTTCGTTTTCTCTATCTTTTTGTTTCAAGGTTTATCAGTCAGATATATCTGTGTTTTTTGTAGATCTTGTACTGTAGAAGTTTGTTTGATTGCATATTTTGTGTATGGACAATCCTTAGACTGTGTGAAGCAGTAGTGATGGACAAAGGTTCAAAGGTGGCGTGTTATTATCTTTTTGGTGCTTGTTCGCTATAATTACTAGAATCAGTTTTTAGATGTCTATTTGTATGTTGATTTACTCCCATACTGTTGCACTCCACATCATTGAGACACCACCACGGTTTCCGTTGCTTAAGACGAAAACATTACTTGGCCAAAAGTATGTGGACATTTGAATACAGTTGGACAACTTGATCCAAAACCATGGGCATTAAAGTGATAGTTTACCATTTCTGCAAATACACCTATTCACTTTCTTACCAAGAGTAAGATGAAAAGTTTATGTGATAAATATGAAGCTAATCCCAGGACCCTGTTAGCATATCTTAGAGCTTAAAGACTTTGATATTTGAACTTTAGTATATTAGATGTGAAATTGGGACCAATGTTCTCATCTTACTCTGGACAAGAAATCAAAGAAGCGTATTTGCAGCTAAAATTTCACATTAATTAGCCTATCACAGAACAGAGGTGCAGCTTTATCAAAACCAAATACTACAGAGGTTAAAGAACACAAACTTTACTTTAAGTTTTTCCTGCTGTACAATGCTTTACATATTCATCAGAGATAGTTGTGTTGTGTGCTCCTCTGCTGGTTATGTTCTTACAAATACAAACAGCCTGGCTGGGAAAAGCTACTGTAAAGTAGCCTACTTATGCTTTTCACTGCCTCCTTCTGTGACATAACCCTCGCCTTACAGGCTTTAGTGTTCCCCAGGGAGTCTCCATGACAGCCTCCATTTCTTTGGGAAGTCTCTCACAGCAGGTTGGAACCAGGTTGCTGTTATTCAGCCACAAGAGTATTAGAGAGGTCTGATACTGACGTTGGGCCATAAAGCCTTGCTTTGAGATGAAATGGTGTTCCAGTTCATCTCAAGTTGTTGAGGTCAAGTTCTTCCACATCAAACTTGAGAAAAACCTTTCCTTTTGGACCTCTTGTTCACTGAATTGTCATTTTGAAACAGGAAACAATCTTCCCCAAATTATTGCCACAAACTTGCAGGCACACTAGTGTCTAAAATATAATTGTAGCTGCAGTATGAAGATTTCCCCTCGGTGAAATTGAAGGGTTTGGTCCAAAACATGAAAAATAGCCCTAGGCTAAAAGTGCAGAAAGGTATATTGGCAGATACTTTTGTCCAGAGCTGGATATGAGCATGTTTATTGATATGTGTGTGTTTGTGTCCATTTTAACAGGACTCCCGGTAACAAACCAGGCAGTAGCCCCAGAGGTCAGACCCCAGATGAGACCGGACGCCGCCAGGGGCCAGGCCACGATGCCAACTCCTCTGTTTCTGACTTGGCCAACTCAGTCACCAGTGACATGCTCATGGTAACACACAAAATCAACACAGCCCCATGAGACACATTTTATTGATACACCGCTGACTCATCTGCTGTGTTTTCTGCTTTGCTGAACTCATCTATATAAAGAGTAGGAGGACTGCTGTCAGCATAGCCTTTTAAATCATAATAAATGAGATGGCTGAGAGACTTGAATTGTGCTTCCACATCATCTTTCCTGATCTAAGATGAATGTTACATGCAGGATTTGATACAATGGAGTAGAAGATGAGCCAAGGGATGAAATAATAATGTCAAAACCTCAAACAAGGATTTCAGCTTCTTAGTAAATTAATCACCATTTTTAACATATTGGTTTAAATTAAATTTAGCAGGACACATAAGGCTCCTATACTAGAAACAGCCAGTCATATTAATGCAGGTGTACAGGGCAGCTATAATACCCTGACACCTTTTAGCATTTCACTCATGCCATTCCAACATCCTCCGTATGTGCTATTTTTGGTGTTGTTGATTTAACTAAGATTTATATTCATATCTTGAAGAGCTTCATCAAAGAGCAGAGCCTTCTCCACCAAATCAGTTTTATCTTTTTATTTGCATGGTAATTTCCTTGACGTGTCTCTGACTGAACTGTAGGTGTATAAACTTTACTTGATTCTGAGCAGTTGGAAACTTGACACTTGAAGCTTAATCTGCCGATGAAGAGTTTGTGTTATTGTGGTCACAAGTTTCAGAGCAAAGCTAGTGAGTGGACCTTGGGTGGGGATTGTTTTGTTAAAATGAATGTACAGTTTGTGCTTTGCTGATTTGCACTTTTTGGAGCTATGTTGTTTAAATGCTCTGAAAATTGACATATCAAATTGATGAGACAAAACTGGGTTATAGGTAACAAATACTGATAATTGGCATTTGAGCTAAAATAATAAATTTCAGTGTCAAACAGTCCTATTTTTGTAGTTTAACCCATTGCTCCTATCAGTAATAATAACATTATACTTAGCAAATTAATTGCTGAGGTTTGGGGACATAGCAACGTCGCTAAAAGGAAGTCTGCTGGGTTGAGAAATACAAGTAGTCAGACAATCATGTGGGTTTTAAGCCAACCCCCAAGTCAGCCAAGGGTATTTGGAAGAGAAAATATGTTCAAATTATTTCCAAAACTGTCTTCTGTAAACATCCATCATTATTTACAGACTGAGCTGCTGGTTTAATTTTGATTTACATGCTTGCCAGGTCACAGTAGTTATCTTGGTAAATTTTCTGTTTGCTTTCATAACTTTTAGAAATGATGTCCAAACTACAAAAATGAGACCAAAGCTGTAATGAGCTTGAGTTTTACTTTAAAAACATTTTATCTGAGGCGGCTACATGTATTTGTCTGACACCTACAGTGTACAATACACTGTGTTGGTTCTAGAGAAAACAGTGAGAAAGAAAAGCCTACACACTTCAGTTCAAAGTCCTATGAGAAGTATTTCCTCCTCCCAAGTCTTTCATCACTCAAAAAGTACCATCTTCATCCCACTTAGCTCACCCACCTGTAGAGCATCACAGTTAGTTTCCATACAGTATCTCGGCTAGCAGAAACATACAGTAATCATCACCCTGAAGTGAGACACTGGGAGGGGAGGGGACATGCGCCTTATTCAGCGAGGTTCGGTAATTAGCTGTGAAAGAACACACAGTGCTGTGGGTGCTGTGAGAATATGGCAGAGATGGGTATGAGCAGTGTGTAATTATGTGGGTCTCATGGCGTGTCTGAAGAATTCACAGTGGTGGTGCTTAATGATAATACTCATTCTGGGCAGTTTTGCCAAAGGCGTCTATATATTACACAACCCTCCTTTCATGCTGAAAATACCAATCCAGCACTTTTGAGCCACTTGTGCTCCTGTAGGAAAAGCGATGGTAGCACGTAGAAACTTTATTCTACATACTGTATTAAGAAAAAAGATGCTGTGAAATGGCATAGAACATCAGAGTATATATATATATATATATATATATATATACACACATCCAACCCTGTCAAGCTTCTCAGGTGATAAGGGTTTGGGGGAGGGTGGGTGGGGATCCTGTCAGCATCACATGGTTCTTATCAGTATGCATCCTGACACTGCTTTCATTTTGTGTGATGCTCACAGAGCCATGGGTAGTGTGGTGTGAATGTGTCTTTGCCTCTGTGTCATTGCACATTCACACATTTGCAGAGGTTTATATGTCCTTTTCATGTTGACGGATAAGGCTGGTAATATTGTTGTTGTTGTTTTTGTTGTTGTTGTTGTTGTTAGCAAATGCCTTGCAATTAAAAATTAAAATGCATTGAGTTATCCTAGCTCTCAATACCTCCCAAGCCTACAGTACATGTGGCACCAAGCCCATTTGTTCTTAAATGATGTAAATTGGTCACAGATACTGTGCATGCTTTCACTTTTAAACAAGGCTAAATAATTTCCGAAAACAAGAAAGCAAGTAAGAGTAAAAAGTGCATTTGCTGGGGTCTGTTTTCAGCCGTGGAATCATACACATTTTGTGGGCCAGTGAACATTTACAGCTGCAGGATCATGTGTGGAATTGAAGGAACATGTCTGCCAGTGCAACATGTGGCTCATTTTTGTTTCTAATAGTTTTGGACAAGAATCAAGGTTAATGGCACAGAGGAAAAAGCTGTATCAGGCTTTAGCTAGACAAATGATACTTAGCAGAATCAATTCATTGCTGATTTGATTAGAAAAAAAAACATAGAATATAATCAGTCTTTAAACAAATAAAGTGAAGTGATATAATATTTATGTAGCCCTATTCATTCACAGGGAAACACAATGTGTTTTACATAAAATGAACAAGATGTGCCAGGAATCACACAAATACCATAACCACCCACGATCTGTGGACCTGAGAGTTCCTGCGGCTTTATATTTGAAGAATATGTCTTTTACATACTGAGGTGCAAGGCCATTTAGATCTTTAGCAGAATTTTAAAATCAACTCTAGATTTAACAGGGAGCCAGTGCAAAGATCTGTGAACAGGTGTGATGTGTTCACACTTTTTAGCTCTTGTGAGGACACGTGTCATCACATTTTGAATTAACTGTAGTCACTGCACAGCTGAATTTGGCAGGCCAGTGAATAGACCATTGCAGTAGTCTAATCTGCTTGTTATGAATGCATGAATTAATTTCTGAGAGTCTGATAAATAAATGAATAAATTAAGCACATATAAACCTCTGCAAATGTGTGGATGTCATTAGATTCCTTGTTAACAAAAATATACAATATCACTGGATTTAGCCTTTAAAATGTTGCACAGACCTGGCAATGTTTTGTGCTCAGAGAGAATTTGCACCTACCACATGTGGGTTGTTTTGGTTTCAGAAAAAGAAATTAGAGAGAAGAATTTAAGACTGAATGAGACGAGAAGACTCTGGGAAAAAGAAAGGGCGTCCAAATGCAGAAAATGGGGGAAAGCAATTTAGGCCAGCTGTTGGGTGGAGGACTGCATAATGAGTGATCATACCCAGCATGGAGAATGAGGTTGAGCAGCACCATCAGAAATGTGTGGGAGAATATGGAATTGGATATTAAATTTCTGGAACTGCTCCTGGAGTAATGCCTCAAGCTCTTTCCCCATCAGATAGCATTTTTTAACTGGATTTCTGTCCCTCCTCCCAAGCCACGGCCCCATCAGTCAGAGGGTCTGTCTGCCAACAGATAATCTGCCTCTCATCTCACACAGCCATGGACACTTTGTGCCCCTGTTGCACAGCAGGCAGCAGCCATGAAACATAACATTATGCTAGTTTGCCTGTTAGGAGCTGTGTCTTTTATGTTGAGGTGTGAAATTAGTGCCCCCTGTGGACTGGAGTCCAAGTTTCCCATTCAGTGTGATATGTGATACCACCTGTCAGCTCTCCTGAAAGTGTTTTATCTGTGTGTGAACACGCTGTGAATATGTCCAAGTTTAACCATGTCCTCTGTTAACAGTAATGCACTTCTCTTGGGAATACATTTTGTATAGGCTTATACACTTTGTTGCAAGTTAAGCGGGTATACCTTGTTAAAACTGGGGCAGTTTAAAGCTGCAATAAATCCTACTTCCATGAAAGTTGTAGTGTTCAGTTTTGGTCGAGACTGTTTTTGGTGTTGATTCAACTTCCAAATTCAACTTACTTGTGTTATTCTGGAGCTTTCGACCGCACTGTTCCTACAGTTGCACAAACTTTTCATGATTCTGAGGAACCCCCTCGATCACTCATTCATCACTCTCCTTTATATAATAGACCCTTAGTCATTTACTCGGTAGTGAGCAGTAAATTGAGATTTCAGACACTTATGAATCAACATCATTCTGAGTCTTCACAGACAGATGTATTGTTACACGACAGTGATTTATTGCATCTATAACACACAACACATTGCCTCATGGGATTGTAGGTTTTTTTTCACACACTCAAATGAAATGTCAGATAATAAATTTAGTGCACTATATAGGAAATATGAAATGATATTGGACGCAGCCTCAGATTTCACGTTGACTTATGTTAAGCTCAACTGTTACAGTAATTCAACATAGATGGATAGAGTAGAAAGGATCAGGGCAAATTTAAACATCTTCACTTCCATGAAACTGGCGCAAACTCAGTCTGCAAATGAAGACTGTGGAGCTTGATTTGAAATAGCTTTGTTAACAACATTGCGGTCATTTTGATTGTGTTGTGTTATTCTACGATGTTAGTCTTTCCTGGTTCACTTTATAATGAAATAATGAATGTCATCTTAAGAAACTGAACTAATTTCAAGGGAAATATGATTTATATCTGAGGAGTTATATTCCTCCTCACAGGATGGAGGTACTCCTGAAAACTTGTAGTACCCCGTGCATACCAAATAAACACCACCAGCTTCATTATATTATATTTTGCTTCAAAATAGAACAAAACTAGTAATGAACCCAGCAAACACTGTATTTGCTTCCATTACAACATATCTAAAACATGTCAACCACCCAGAATGACTTTAGAAAGATAACATTTGTCTCCTCTCTCTTAGCTGTCTCCAGGTTCGGAGGAAGATGATCACGAGGGTCCAGTGTGTGAGAAGCTGGGTCGTATTCAGTTCAGCGTTGGATACAGTTTTCAGGACTCCACCCTCACCGTCAAAATTCTCAAGGGCCAGGATTTGCCTGCTAAGGACTTTTCTGGCACCTCTGATCCGTTTGTCAAACTCTATCTGCTGCCAGACAAGAAGCACAAACTGGAGACCAAAGTGAAGAGGAAGAATCTAAACCCGCACTGGAACGAGACCTTCCTGTTTGAAGGTTTGGTGGAGGAGGCTTTCCTAACACCTTAAACATAAATTTAACAATGTTCACTGCACATGCAAGCATGCATAAGCTGTCTTTTTTCTATGTGCATCACTGTGACCTTTTGGGACTGTGCTCCTATCCGTGTCTTTCTCAGGGTTCCCCTATGAGAAGGTGGTCCAGAGGACTCTATACCTGCAGGTTCTCGACTACGACCGCTTCAGCAGGAATGACCCCATAGGAGAGGTGTCCATCCCCCTCAACAAACTGGACCTGGCCAACATGCAGACTTTCTGGAAAGAGCTGAAACCATGTAGCGATGGCAGTGTGAGTGAGAAGGAAAGGGAGGGAGGGGTGGAAGGAGGTAGAGGAAAGAAGAGGAACAGGGAGGAGGGGAAAGAGACGGTGGGACAGAATGTAACGGGTGATGTCATTCCTGGCTGCCGTGACGCTCCCTGGGGAAAAGTGGCAGCATGCTGCTGGGAGAAGAGATAGAGGGGAATATGGAGATCCTGACAGGTAGATGGAGAGAACACAGACAGCCAGAGGAAGAACAAAAATACACAGCAAGCAAGAGACGGGAGAACAGTGTGAGAAGGGGATTAAAAAAAGTAAATAATTCACGGTTGTTGTGTATGATTTCTCTAGGGGAGTCGAGGGGATCTGCTGGTGTCTCTGTGCTACAACCCCACAGCCAACACCATCACTGTGAGCATCATCAAAGCCCGCAACCTCAAAGCCATGGACATTGGAGGCACTTCTGGTATAGATGCTCCTTCATCTCCTATGTCCTTTTACTGTTGCCTTTCTCCATCACTGCTGTTTTAAAATAAAAATGAGAAAAGGATTCACTACTAGAAAAAGAAATGAAATGGGACAGAATGTAACTGTCTGGCTCATCTGATAGCACACAGACTAACATTGAATTATTTTACTGTAAACAGAAATGAGGTATTATAAACAGCATACAATTTCCCTATTCCACAGACCCTTATGTAAAAGTGTGGTTGATGCACAAGGACAAGCGCGTGGAAAAGAAGAAGACGGTGGTAATGAAGCGTTGTCTGAACCCTGTTTTCAACGAGTCCTTCCCCTTTGATGTGCCTGCCCACGTGCTGAGGGAGACCACCATAATTATCACCGTCATGGACAAGGACAGGCTCAGTCGCAATGATGTCATTGGAAAGGTAACTCCTTCCTTCTTCTTCTTCTTCTTCTTCTTCTGCTTCTCCTTCTCCTTTATCTCCTTCTTCTTCTTCTTCTTTTCTTCCTTTGTGTTTTTTCTCTGATTCTGTGACAGACCAAAAACAGCTGTTCACTGAGCCAATCTTTACTGCCCCCTGCTGGAACATGCAGCTCTGGGCTGTAATTGAAAAGTAAAAAAAAATCTCCTTTCCTAACCACTTTTCCTTGAGCCCAATGGGAAACATCATGAGGTCAAGGAAAGATGTGAATAAGAATGTATATGGATTTTGGAAAAGACAACTGCAGTGCGGAGAGAATCCAACTCCACGTATGCTTGGATTTTTTTTTTTTTTTAAACCAACTTCATTCATAATGTATGGATGATAAATACTCCTTTCCTAACCACAAAAACAAACAGAGATTTAAATGTTGAAATAAGATAACAAGAAAGGAATATACAGGTAGAGAATTAATTAAAACAGAGCAAGGGACCAGAAAATAAATATTTAGACATAAGTATATAGAGTTCCCTGTATCTGTCTTTTCTTTTCCAAAGGATGCAAACAGGTAAGTAATACTGTATGTCTCAGTATATGCCTCACTACACTGTTATTTCCTAAGAAATTCCTAGTTATCTTTCAGAATGTTTCCTGGAATAAAACAGTGTAACTTAGTGCTAATTATGAAGAACAGAGAAACAAGTTCTGAGAGTTGTTTTAATTAGTAGAGTTTAATTAAGATTAGTTAGCTGTGGTCAGTTAGTTAGTTACTTGCTTTTCAGATGAATTTCTTTGAAAGCATTATAAACACAAATAAATATTCATTTGTAATTCATTTCGTTTTGGAAGATTAATCCTTCATGAATGTACCTTCTTTCCTAAAAACCTTAACGTGTCTAACTAGCTCTTACTATGCACTTTGTGACACATTTCCTTATCCAATCTCCCAGAACTTATTAAATAGATGTTGTACTTAATACTTACATGAAGGTTTCCCACTGTACTGTAGCTTGTCCTTCACCTGTAAGTTGTTTCGGATAAAAACATCTGCCAAATGAGTAAATGTAAATGTAAAATGTATCTTCAGCTGTATAGTTGCTTGCAGACACAGGTACAATTTTGGAAGTTCTGCTGAGCTGCTGAGCACTGACTAGAATAGCCTAGGATGCACTAGCTTAACAGTTAATTTTAATTAATCCATTTGAAGTGTAACTATTTAACACTGTCTCTGCTTCAGCTATAAATTGCATTGCTCTTTTCAGTGACCTTCTTAGGAAATTATTAGGAATTTAAGACCCATAAAATAAAACTTTGCCTTAGTTTCTGGTATTCTGTTATTCCCTCCACATTAATTTTATGCCATTACTGAAATATCAGTACTCAACTCAGCTCGAAATAGTCCTATGACCTTATGCATTCTGACCTTGTGACCTTGTCTGTTATAAATTCATAAATGTATCATTTCTTTCTACAATACTGGAAAGACCCCAAAGCTCAAATCAGACACAGTAAGAATCGCCTTTGAGCTATGCACTGCACAGATGAGCTACTGTACTCTCTGTCATTCATACACATCTACCATAATTGCAGGTGCTGTGCTTGTTGCCATCCTAACCACATATACCATCTGCCTACACACAGCAGTCATAATATGTTGCCTGTTTTATCACA
Organism: Trachinotus anak; assembly: GCF_046630095.1. Lineage (NCBI taxonomy): Eukaryota > Metazoa > Chordata > Actinopteri > Carangiformes > Carangidae > Trachinotus > Trachinotus anak. Next base: position 18,067,964 of record NW_027273862.1, on the reverse strand, counting down.
CTATAAATTACTTGAGACTGGCCTTAGGACACTAAAAACTCAAACAGTTTTCCTGGTGACGTGGAGATCTGGAGTTTCTTTTTACATGAGAATGACTTACATGCTCAGTAGTTGATCTTTATTAGTGTCAGCATTAGCCTTTCTCAGAGTATTTCAGCAAGTGAAATGTCCTCCTGTAATGGCTCTTCTTCAGCCCTGCATGAGTTAAATTCTGATTACAGTGGCAAGCTTAGTGGTGACAGCAGGGCTAGACCTAAGACTTACACTAAGCTTTTTTTTTTTTTTTTTTTACTTAATACCCCACTATGCTTTTTGGGAAGGCTTTTTACAAATAACATCAATCTGTGTGTGATATTACACTGAGTTACACTGACTCTCTTTCTCACAGATTTATCTTTCATGGAAGAGTGGCCCTGCAGAGGTAAAGCACTGGAAAGACATGATGGGTCATCCTCGTACTACCGTGGCCCAGTGGCACGCTCTCAAGGCCTGAGGGACCCAGCAACCAACCTGCCTACAGTGTTTCTCCCCACTGAATTCAGCATCAGCCGCTCAAGCCCCTGCCCTCAGCACATATCCCCTACTCCCTAACTGCAGCCTTGGGCTCCAGAAACTGTGTGTCATCTCTTTGTTCTCAGGCCTCTTTGATATCCCCTGCCCTCAGTCCTCGTGACACCATCCTTAAATTTCACCCTTGTCAAGCTCTGATTCCCACCTGACCTCTTCTCACCCCTTTGTCTGAACTTAGAATGTCTTTGATGTCTTTGCTCACTTCCTCCTTGTGCCCTCTTTTTGTGAGAGTCATTTTTTTCAATATATCCCTTTGTCTTTCCTCCGCCTTGTCAACCATTCTCAGTTTTTAACATCAGAGCAGTACCTCTTGCCACCCATCAGTGCAAACTACCAACCAAAAATGGATCAAACTAAGATTCCAACCGTCCTCTATGGCAGCAAGATGGGTTGCATTCAGACATGCACCTGAGTGTGAATGGCGCTGACCTGTGCCATCCATTTACCACCCACATCTGGTGTTGCAGTGAGGAATCTTCCACTCTGCTCCTCACCTCTTTGTTCAAGTCCTCTCCTGTTCCTGTCACTACTCCTCCATACCTTTAAAATGCCCGAAAAATCAGGAAGACCATCACAGGCAATGGAAGAGTGATGGCCTGTATTTAAAATGGAATTGGACTGGAACTGGACCCTGTCACTCAACTCATGTTTGATCTTTTTCACTTTTCACTCTTTCTCTGGCACCACTGTAATAATTCTCCCTTGGCTGGAAACCTTTGTCGTCTGTGCGTGCTGTGGGTGATGTGGTGTAACCCCAAATGAAGTTCTTCAACAAAAGAAAAAAAAAAAAAAAAAGATATGAACATGATAATTTAACACTGGCCCAGTAGGGCAAGTGTCAAAAAAAACATTCTTTCCTGTTTTCTTGGAAAAGAAATCCTGATGGACTGAAAAAAGAGTAAAGTGATTAATGTTGTGTTTTATTTTTTGGTTTTCAAAAGAACTTAAAGAATCAACCTGTTCTTCCAGACAGAAAATAAGCAAAAAGCCAGCTTCCATAAATGTGGAAGTGTGGGTTAATGGGCGTGTGCATGTGTGTTAGTGTTTGTGTGTGTGACTGAGGGAGTATTTTGGACTTGCAGAGCTAAATTAAAGATGTTGTTGAAAATAGCATTGCCCTTGATTATGAAGGTGAAAATAAGGTATTGTTTGTGTGTAGAAGTTAGCTGAAGACGTGGGGAGGTCACTTAAGTGAAAGAGTCAGTCCACCAAAAATTACAGACTTGCGGTATTTATTAATTCACACCTAGTGGTATCAAACCAGACAGATGGTTGTGGGTTTGATCCCCTGACATCACTACTGCCACCCCCAAATACAAAGGAGATCTCAAAGATTTCATTGTAGCCCTCACTGCATTTGAAATAGCTTTTGAAAAATTCAACAGCAGCTTGACTTTCCAGAAACAATGCTCTGGACAATCCACAAACCCGATATATTCAATCACTGAAAACAGTATCTAACCCGAGTAACCAGCGCCTATTTCAAAAGTACATTTTTTTAATTATTATTTGAGCACATGATTTATAAGGAAAAAGCTGACTTCAGAATTTTTTTTTCTGACGACTGATTCCAATGTTAAGCATGTACACTTGTTTTTTGTGAATTGAGTTGAAAATTTATGAATGCGGGCAGCAAATGACTTTATTAAGGTGATAATATGTTGAGAAATCAGATGTAGATGAAATAAGTCACTCAGTCTAAAGCACCATCCCTTATCACCCATTTCACAATGTGTCTGTGATCTGCATTAATCTGTGCACTACACCTGGAACATGAGCAGGCATTACACAACCCTTTTTTTCTTTTTTTCATTGTTACAGAGAACTATGAGTCAAAGGACGATTTTGGACCCAATTTTGTGTAGTTTTGGTGATTTTGAGTTAAATACAGGTCAGTCTTCCAGTTGTTAGCGTCACTGCCTGAAAGTGACCTCCCCATATAGACATGTGCTCAGAGGATGAATGGAAACAAATCAGAGTAATAATATCTGGGGGGGAAAGTCTTTCTACATTCCACTGTTCGTTTTTGTCTCCTGGGTGTGTGTATGTGTGTGTGTGTTTGCACTGTGGGTGAGTGTCAATATTTGATTTTCAGTTTGTGTGGTTGTGTTTACTGTGAGTCCCTCTGTGTGTATATCTGCACTGAGTTCTATTTTGCCAGTTTAATACAGAACAACATTGTTTACCGTTTTTATTCTGTATGAAACAATCCAGATGTACAAAGAAATATGTTTTTTTAAAAGTTGTCACTTCTTTGAGAATCACTGCACTTGTTGACGACGATGCTGGAACAAACCTCTCTTCATAGCAGGGTCATTATCCACGTGTGGTTCAGAAGGATGTTTGGTTTGGCAGCAGGAAAAATCTGTTATACATGAGCTCCGAGTGAAGGTCAAACGAAACCTGTCACAAACCAGCTTTACGCCACCCTAGATTAAACCTGTTTTCTTTCACCACCATACACCAGAGTTTGAGTTCAGACAGAAGCAGCTACCGACATTTTGTCCTTTCTGTCCTTCGTATCTGGTCCAACCTGATTCGCCAAGGCCAAAAAAATGAAGGGTGGCTCTCTAACATCACAGCTTACGTTCCCCCTAAACACCCCTGTTGTGCACACATGCTTTCTGGCACAAAGTGTTCTGTGTGTGCCTTATGAACCCCGTCACGCCTTGCTCTTCACCATATGTGCTCCCTCTCCAAGTGTCAGTGAGGGGGGAGGAAAAAAGGTGAGACAGGAGATAATCATCACCTCTCTGCATCACTGTTAGCTACATCTCAGGTCAGAGCAGAGCATCGGAGAATCCCAAAATAACCAGGAACACCGTCATCTGTCTGTTCTGATGGCCCTGTGTTAAACAAGGCATTATTTTGAGTGCTGCTGACAAAGCGTTACATTCCAAAGGCTTAGTGAAAGTCACTTCAAGCAATGCAACTTAAATATTGGTTAAATGTCAGTCAGGGTTTGGTATGTTTTAGTCTTAAGAAATGGAGCTAGACTCGTCTTTCTCCACTCCTCACTGGCCAAATACCACACACTGGTAAATTTTAGTCGACAACTTCGCATTTCTGATTTAGGGCATTCTGCTTGAGACAAGGAGAGGTTAACCAGCAACATTTTAATTTATATACTGTACAAATGATTGTGAAGTGTCCTGTATGAAAAAACAAAGAAAAAAAAATCATCCGTATTTACTGGGGTTGTTGATATCTGTCTGTACTTGGTATCACTCAGCCCCCTCTTTCACTCCCTTTTCTCTTTGTAGTCACACATCCGTGGGGTGCACAATGTTAAATATCAACCATTTATTTTTTTGAAATCTGTACAGTGTATATAAAAATATAAATGTGTATATAAAACAAAGATACTTCTGGTCTGGTATTGTTATGAATTTTTCAGAAGCTTGTTTTTTTTAATCAGTTCTTTAGGTCATATATGACCTAAAGGTATATGTATATGGTTATACATATGTACAACCACAAAATAGTTTATTTAAGAGTTGGTCTGCAGTGGAGAACTCACATCCTTTACTTTAAGTACAAGTACTTAATGTAAAAATGTTCCATTACAAGTCCTGCTCTTAAAATCCTGTTAAAGTATGATTACAAAACCATTAGCAGCTTAATATACTCAGTGTATCACAAGATGCAGATGCTAATAATAATAACAACGATAATAATACTGATGCAACAATATATAAGCAGCATACGGCTATAGCCTGGGGTAGAGCTACGTAGTTTTAACTACTCTGTATACACAGGTATTTTAGTTCAGTGATAACAAGCAGGGGCTGGGGCAACAAATGTTCTTCTAAACATTTGTATTCAGTTTTCAGGGTTTTCTCTAACCTTTTGTTTTTGGGAGAAATCACTCTTTAGTGGATCTCCTACAACCAGGGTGGGGTTGTAAGGGGTCACAAGCCAAAAAGGAAACTCAGGCTTCATCTTTAATAAACATGATATTTTATAAGCTTATGTTGTTATGTAAAATTTTATCCTGAAATGTTACTTATAATTACAGCTCACAAATAAATGTAGAGTAAATAGCGGAGTAGAAGTACAAGGCAACATAAAATTGAAATATTCATATTCATGCAACTAAAAAAAGTAGTTTACACCTTTACAGCTAAATGAGTTTAGGTGCAGTTTTCAGTGAAGTCACTCTAGGAAATTTCAGAGAGACTTGACACACTGTCAATCCCAGTTCAGTCTGATTTTGGGTGTTGATATCATGAGCTTCTTTTGCAGTGGAAATACACTGCCCCACTTACCCTCTATTTTCTTCTCTCAGGCAGAAATGGGACTTAGATTTTAAAGGGTAATTAACATGGATCTTTAGATTTGCTGCTGATCCCTAGAGTTAAGGAAATTGCCTGCTCTGCCTCCTACACATTACGCTTCACTGCATCTTCAACACAAGATAACATCTAAGAGGAAAACTGAGAGTGTATGTTATGTTGAGAAAGGTGCATGTTTAATTTAGTAACTCATCTAACACTTCCATCCACAACGTTAAATCTTGCAACCTTTCTTTCTTTCTTAACAGCAGCTTCCCTTTGCGCTCCTCTGATCGCGGCTCTCCAACAGACATGGGAAGACAAGATGAAGGCTATAGGGACACTGCTGGTGCTGCTGCTGGTGGTGGTGGTGGAGAGAGGAAACATAAGAACATGAGATTGAAATTCCAGGGGAGCAGAGGGTGACGGCAAGGCTGTGGATAAAACAGAGAACTGTCACGACACAGGAAGCAGCAGTGGAGGATGACAGGAGCGCTGGGCTACAGATAGGCTCAGTGGGTGTGCGTAGGCAACTGATGAATGCACACTTTAAACAAGCCTCAGAGCAATAAGGGCATGGATTGTGCTTCCCCAGTGTGTGGGATCCACAGGTGGCATCTTCTTCTTCTTCTTCTTTTTTTTTGTTAAAGGCAGGGAATTGTTAAAGTCAGCAATGGTCCACATTGAACCACTGTTAAATTGAATGTAGTACATAGTGCAGGATATTTACACATGCACAATTTGGTGGCAGAATTTGATTCAATTTTAAACCTTTAAATTCCCTGTTTATTTTCTGCATTAAGACTGGATTGGAAGAAAATGATGAAAAACAATGTAAAAACACTGTGCAGAAATATTAGCAGCAAAAGATACTTACATAATCAAATTCAAAAATACTCATTCTGCAAAAATGGCCCCAGTGGCTGATCTGTATTATTATATGTTACATCATTATACATAGTTAAAGTGGATGCATCAGTGTGTAAGCAGCATTTTACAGTTGTAGCTAGCTGAAGTGGAGCTGGTTGTAACTACTTTGTACACATTTGAGTATTTTTGAGCCAAGGGGTCAGGGACCCTCCACGGGGTAAACAAGAGAAATCTGAGGGGGTGTGAGATGATTAATGGACAAGGAAACAAGGAAAAAATAAATTCTATTAGCCAATGTGTTTGTATTCATGTTTTAGGCTTTCACCTGATCTTTGCTTTTTTGTAAAATATTGGATAAGAAAGAGAACAGTTTTTTGAAAACGTCTGTGTAGTGGCCCCAGCTGGACATTGCTTTTGTATTTTACCATGTTGTTTCATGTAAAATATTAAAACTAACTAGCTATAGCTGTCAGAAAGGCTAATGTAAAAACTATATGTATCATAAAAAAAGTGTGATATTTGTCTCTGAAATGTAATAGAACAAAAGAAAGAAAATGGAAATGCTCAAACAAAGTCCAAGCACCTCAAAATTATACTTAGTTACTTTCCACCACTGATTACGATATTTGGTGAGACAGATGGCAGAGGAGCAAAGCACACACAGAGGGGAACCCTTCTGACATCACCTCAGTCTATTTTAGGACAAGCTGACAACACAAAAAACTGAAGGCCTGGATTCTTACTCATCATATTTTCCATTTAAAGCGATGAAGAAGAACGTACACATCCCCATTTGTCTCATATCTGTAAGACTGCCTTGTTTGTGTAACACCTTGATGGTATATCATGTGTACATTATAATTCAGTGGGTGTACACAAGCAGGCTCGTCATCCAATTTAAGATTCTGTGCACATCTCCAGGCCAGGGGGCATTCCCCCTCCGCTCTCAGTACAAGGTTCCACTGAACTGACATGACACACAGCCTGGCAAGACACCTCCCCCATAATCAACACATACACTGATCCAGTGGTGGATGAGAAGAATACTGTACAACCTTGGCTGAGCAAGAATATATGTGGTTTATTTGGACGCTCGGCTTGAAAGAAATTTTCTGTGATGCTTTGTGTCATAAAAGCTGTAATAAAAACACACACTGCCAATTCCATGACTAGCATCACTGTCATCCTCCTCGAATGCAGTTATGTAGTAACAGGAAGGTGATTTTGCACCTCAATTTTCTTCATCTCTAACTCAGCACATTAAGTTTCTAGGCAGATAGCAAGTCAAATAAATACAGCCAGTGTGGACTGATATTTTCACATTGCATCCTGCATGAAAAATAAAAGTATGAGAAATATATGTGAATTACAGGTGACCCATTCAGCATGTGCTTCAATTAGAGTCACTGAAAATAATCTGCTGCCATCTGGTGTCTATTAGCACACACTGCAGGCAAAACATCCAGCGTTATGTAACAAATACAGTTCTCACTGTCAAACATGTCACCCTCTAGTCATGTGGTCCAATCCTGTGGTAAAAGATAACCATCAGGAAGAAACAACACAAGCAAGAAACATGAGAGGATCAACATTTATTAAATAACCCATGACGTCTGTAATAGGCACAGTGAAATCATTTTACAGATCAGCTAATGAAAGCTGGCTTATCAAGAATGCATCTCACATATTTGAGCAGTTTTAATTTATACTCAGTCTTAAATCACAAATTTACAATACAATTACTGCAAAATATTCAAAACACATTACTAATATTGTGGTGCATCAGTCTTTGTTTCATCCACAAACTTCCCTTGCATGTTCCACGAATCATCTTCTCCCTTTGATGACAAACATCTCTGGCTCTAACACTTCACTGAATCCGGTGGATAGTATTAGATAGTTATGTGTTCCAAATATTTTGCACCCCACAATATTTTGTACATTTTGCCGTGTATAGCTGGAGAAACACAGCTGACTTCTGGAGGATCTGGAGGGATATGACACTGATATTCACTCAGTGCCCCACCTTAAATGAGTCTCTGAGAAGGTCCAGAGGACCATACACCTCACTGGTTTTCTTTGTCCAGGTACTCCAGGCTGGGAGCATCCAACCTCTGTTCATGGTTGCGATTCTTTGTGAACTCCTTCAGCATATCCATGACCTCTCCTTTGTAAACCTCAGGGGTGGGCTGAGCCTCTGTAAGCAAAAAGGAGATCAAGTTTAATTACTTCCAAATATAATTTCCAAATTACCTTCTTCAATATCTTAATTGCCTGAGGCATCGTGAGGTTATAGATTCTTTATTTGATGCAAGAGGACTAATCACGAGACAGATAGTTGAAGAACATTGAGCACACAGAAGGGAGCACTTCTAACATCACCATGGTAGGCTGAGACAGACATAATGATATAATGCCCCTGATGATGATAAGAAGTAAAATGCACACAGTGATAGCATGGTTATTACTTGTTTCAGTAAAGTCAGACTGCCTGCAAAAGTTTGCTTTTTCCAGAGTAGTGCAACCAATTGGATGTGTTCATGCTGTTGTCACGCTGATTTTGGTTTTCAGCTGTTATGCACACTGAAACAGACACATAATTGCATCAAATTTGAAGAACAATAGAAGAATAAAATGGTCAGTTGTGTTGGTACAGCGAATGAGACCCCAGGGTGAAGTCAGAGTCAAAAGGAATAGTAAAAAAAAACAGAACTGAAGAAGAGCTTTTCATTATTTCAAATTTAGAAGGCACGAATGATTGCCAATCAAAAACATATAATATAATATAATATAATAGAATATAATATAATATATTGTAGCATTACAGACTGAATTTAAAATGACTATGTCTGATTCATTGTCACCGTTAACACAAAACAACAACTCAACGCAAACATTTGTTATTTGTACTTTGTATAAGCATTAATATTGCAAAGCTGAAATGTTTTTTTGTCATAAAATATTCAAATGTTTTGCAGTGGGAGAATCTAAATTCCCATCAGTGTCTGAAATGTCTTTTGATGGGAGTCTATCGGTTGCCAGCTTACTAACTTATGATTTGCTTTAATGTATTTTGTGTGTTGAACTGCATGAGACTGTAAAGGCAATCTCGTCAAAGAAGCATCACTGTTCTCTCACCTGTTGCCCAGTAGTAGATGTCCCAGTCATTGCTTGGTTCATTTATCAGTCTGTCATACTGCTGCAGCTGGTTCTCACTCATTGTGTTCAGGTACCGCTTTGCAAATAGGCTACAAGAGAAGAGGACAATTCATTTGAGTTTGAGCCTTTTCTCTAAATGGAAAGTCATAGTTACTGGTAATAATCTGAGCTGCTGAATGGAGTCCACACTAAGAATTAAATTAGAGGGGGGCAGCAGTGTGTAAAATTCTTCTGCAAAGAGCCTTAATAGCTGGTCCAGTTTACAACTTGCATACCTGCTCTTTAAGATGTGAAAGGAAAGGTTCACATGTATAAGTCTGTTCATATACATTCAAAGTGTTTATTTTAGTACTAATTTCATCTATGTGTTTCTAAAGACAGTGTTTCATGCTGAGTTTGGACTGAGGAATAACAATAAAAATTTTGTACTATTACACCTTAAATTTGTAAGACTCCTACCTGAATCTGCTAAAGTGTCACTTTGCAGCTCAGCTTAAGAATTCATTTTTTCATAGAAATGTCCCCAATATCTTTGCAGCCAGTTCGGATAGTAGGAACATTTATAGTGACCATAAGAAATGAATAAACAAGAAAAATCCCAGTATAGCTACATGACAGATAGATAGGACAAAAACACGACAGTTTAACTACCTGAGCAATATGCAGTTCTCCAACATGCCCCTCTTGCGACTCTCATAGAGAAGTCGGCGTCTCTTGATGTCAGTGGGCTCGCCTGGCTTCTCCTCCCAAGGCGGCAAAGGGATCTCAATCAGGTCACCCCTGGTGTCATCTGGCGCGTCTCCACGGTAACCACGGGTTGATACCAGCCCTGCAGCTGCTGGTCTCCATGCTGCTTGGCACACCCCTGTCACCAGCTGACAGGCAACAAAAACACAAGTTTGACCAAATACCTGTGCCTTGTGTTATATCATCCAGAACATGTGACAGGTCAAACACTTCACTGTGCAATCTGTTTCATATCTGCTGTAAAATGCAGTGCTGTTGTTGAGCTGAGAAATAGTATATCCCTCTGTTGTTGCTATCATCACATCAGATTGTCCCACAATAAAATTTATACCTATAAATGTCTCTGGTGCTTGTTCAGATATTAGCTCAACAGATATGTAGCTAGGTGCACGTCTGAATGGGGCCTTATATAGAATATACCACAGATCACTTTTTAGTCTCACATATTCAACTTTTATAAAGCTGGAATTAATTTTTTTTGTTTTAATTTTTAATCTTAAATCTGCCATTGTTATTATTGTTCTTTTTATTTATTTATTTATTTATTTATTTACTGTGACATAAAGGTGTGTGTGTGTGTGTGTGTGTATGTGTGTGTGTGTTTTCACAATAATAACATTTTTTTGTGACTTGGATGTATTAACTAGGCTAAAACACAGTGGAATAAAGAAGCAGTAAAAAAGTGGAAGCTGAAGGTTACGATATATTTGCAGTGCAGTGTAACAGCTGCCATGGGAATCAAATATAACTATTTGCTTCTTCCTTTACTTAATGCAGTTCACAGTGTTTACCATTAGACAAAGAACCCGAAAGTTTAGTTAGAAAACAAACATTAACATCAATACAGTCAAAGAGGAGAAAGGGGCAGAGGCGAATTGCATAATACCTATCTCACGCTGCCCTGTTGTACAACTGTCCTCAAGCGGCACACGCTGTCTGTATCTGGATTCATAAAGTTTACCGCTACAACATCAAAAGACTGAACAGAACAATAGCTGTTTTCAACATTAATAGATAGTCGGTACACCATATTAACACTTCACATCATATAATTTAACGTCAGGGCTTTTTTTTAAAAAAAAAAAAGTCCTGGTCTAACGACGTCTAACGTTACGGCGGCTTCAGCGTTCACACTTCAACCAACAAATGTACAAATAAATGTAAGGTTTACTCGATAACTCACTCTTCTCGCAACGACAGACGACAGCATTTTAATGCTCCTTCTTCTGCGACGTAGAGACAAGTGGATGAACTGGACCTCCGCTGTGGATGTTGAAACCAGTGTCTGAATGTCAGACACACAACAGAGGAATTATACAAGCAGCTTTTACGTCAGGGGAAACTTAGGCGGGGACGACTCGAGGCTGTGCACACATTACGCCATATTGCTAAGGTGTCAATAATGTTTAGTTACGGGAAAACATAATTGGTGTCGAATTGGCAGACTTAAGGGTTATCGCTTCATTTGTGTATTTTTACTTATCTAACATAATCAATATAACGATTAAATTCATCCCTCTTACCGTCAGAATTTAAATTGGCTTGACAATAGGAACCAAATAATGATGTTGTTGTCAACCGGATCAATCGCCTTGACGCACTTACATGTTGACTAGCAACAGTAGCATTAGCTGTTCAGAGAGCGATTCCTCACTAGTGTGACACTACTTGTCTGTGCACTTATACCGAAAGTACCGTGCGTGTATTTTCAAACTTTTCATTAAAAATATAATTTCCTATGTGCGCTTTTCGTATTTTCGGGTTGTCGTAATATATATATTTTTTTATATTTTTATGTTTTTCGGACTCGAGAGCAGCGTTAGCTAACTGTTAGAATGCAAGAAACGGTAAAAGGGCGTAACGTTAACAACGATTACTGAATGTTGGCGGTGCACCTGTTGTCAGCATGTACGGATAATTTGAAGCCGAGGTGCACATGAGAACTACTCTGAAAACAAACAAACAAAAGACTGAAGTAGCTGCAGTGCCATCAATCAGAAAATCTTTTAGGCCCACGGGATGGCTGCAGCAGGAGCCGCAGCCGGACCAAGCACTTCCAAGGATTTCATTGATGTTTACAGTGATCTGAATCCAAACGAGGAGGTGAGGCCAATGTTTGTATGTTTTTTTTTAAATCTCAGCAAAATGCACTAGTAAGAGCAGCAGAGCAGTGTAGACCTCGTTTTAGTGGAGTTTTAATGCGGTATTCGGTACCTGTGTGAACTCAGATATTTAGAGTTTCAGTCTTTTTATTGTTTGGGGGCATACGTTTTCGCATCTTTATTTGGAGAAAGTTAAGATGCATCTGCATCAAACATTTTTTACATTGGACACAGAGAAAGTATTTGTTATCAAAATAAAACTGCAGTCCAGGTCGCCTTATTCGGCCATTCATAGCCTCAGGTAAAAAATCACTGAAGTCCATTTAAAGTTGTGCTGCCATACACTCAATTATCAGTTTATTAGGAACACCTAGCTAAAATGAATGCAGTCTAATACAACAGCCTTGCGATAACCCACCTTCATGGAGATTATAATGTTGAGGGTTTTTTTTTTTTTTTTGAAACTGTTAAAGAGGTGTTGATTGAACCATATGATAATTTTGAAGGATGTAACACATGTCAACACAACAGTTCAAAAGCACCACAAATTTCAGCCTCTAAAATGATCATACAGTTGAATCAGCACTTCTACACAGTTTCAACAAAACTGAACATTGAAATCCTCATAAAGAAGGAGTTGTTGCAGGACTGTTGGATAACACTGTATTCGTTCAGCTAGGTGTTTCTAATTAACTGACAACTGAGTGTGTGTTAACATTGTGTAGCCCTGCAGTCCATTGAGTTTGGTCAGGTTAGATTACTTTCATCCAGTAAGCAGCCTATTCATACACATTATATATGTCTGGTCTCTGTCATCAACTTGACTCTTTACAGGTAAATACACTGGATCAAGTCAATATTATTTTTTATTTTATTTTATTTTTTGACTCTATGTTCTGCCAAAATGTCTGTAGTACAGGCCAGTCCCAGAAAATATGGAAATGACCCCCTGTTGGTCTACGCTCCCTCCAGCTGACCCCTAGAATTTGTATTTCTTCTGATAGTGTTTTATTCATTGATACTCTGCACACTGAGATACAAAGGACCTTGTTATTTTCTATCATGCACAGGATTTGAACAGAATTGCTGAAGCAAATGAACTTTTTGATGCTGTTCTGACTGGCTCAGTTGATCAGGAGAAGAAAATTACTACTAAAGTGCCCACTTCTAAGGAGAAACCAGCTAAAGAGGAAGCTATATCAACAGCAGTGAAAACCCAGAAAGGAGGGAATTCACTGAGGAAACTATCGTTATATATAGGAAATTTCCCCTGGGTGAGTAAAGCTCACTCTGTGGTAATGTTGATTACATTTGTATTGTATTGTCCAGTGCCATTTTGGTTGTTTTGTCCATATGGGTAAGTAGAACATTGTCTATATCTAACAGTACAGAGAAATAAATTCCCCTGTCCCTATCCCTTATTATGAAAACTTAAAATGAGCAGTACTGGGATGCAACATAGGCAGATGGACTTTTAAAGCATTTTAAGCATCTAGCATTTTCAAAATTTCCATTTCTATGTCGAGTCTCTTTTCAGGAATTATGGTGTAATGCCAAGTCAAATAAAACATTGTAGCAGACTTGCCATTAGTTTATAAAATTGGTATTGTTTTAGCATGTTGTCATTTTTCACAACACATAAATTCTTAAACATTTTCAATGTCTCCAAAGGGGCATCTCTTTACACCATTCACGTTCTTTGATGTGCAGAAGAGGCAACATTCAGTTGTCAGTTTATAGGGTGGACCTAGCTAAAATGAATTCAGTTTAATACAACAGTCCTGCAATAAAAAGGGTCAGCAAAAATAAAATTCATGCTCATTCAGGGGCCTGTCTCAAGTTAACCAGATATGTAGATAAACTTTAGCATTGTCCTCTAGAATCCCTGTTAATACAACCTGGCAAACTGACATGTAGCCAAAGATTAAAGGAAAACTAATGATAGGCTTAACACACAGTTTTATCCTCATAAACAGGAAAGGGCTCACCCAGCCAGTGCTACATATGAGCCTGACTCTGTCAATCAGCTCAATTTCTGTTTCTGTAATGGTTTTACTGTTCATCAGGATCACAAGTAACTGTCTACTCTCCTGTTATTTTCTCATCCTCTTTTTCCACCTCTGCAAATACTTGCAGTGGACATCTGACAAGGACCTGACATGCATGGTCCAAACGTTGGGTGTGAAGGATGTCAAAGAGATCAAATTCGCTGAAAACAGAGTTAATGGCCAGTCAAGAGGGTGAGTGGTTGCAGATGTAGTTTTTATAACATATAAATAAAGCAAGACTAGGTCAAAACCTAGTACATGGCTGGTCCACGTATGGTTGGTGGTGTTTCTGTTGTTTATATGATATTCAGATCTGCTGGTTTCTTTAGCTTAGCAGTTAGAATTGGCCTCTCTCTCTCCCTCCCAGTCTTCTACTATCTCTTGCTTGGTGTGTCTTATGTTTAGTTTTCCTCTGCTTCCTTTAGTAATAATGGTGCATGTGATGAACTAATGTAAGTAGTGAGGCAAGGCTCAGTGCTACTCCATTTCCTCAAAGCTCCCAAGCAGCTAGGAAACCAGAGCAGCAAGGTGATTGCCTGTAACAAGAGAAGAAGCCCTAAGCCCCCTGTTGGCACCTACACATGTTCAAGCTATATACAAAGTTTATAGCTAGTCTTGTTTGAAAAAAAAGTCTCTAAATGTAGCAACAAATGTGCTAAGTTGGCAACATTGAAGGCTGCACATAGAAACCATTAATAGAAACTGTTTGAGTGAGTGATTATACTCGAGTTGTCATAAATCGAGTTTTCCCATTGGCTGTTACAATTTCAAAATGAATTGGCCCAGTCAGTTTCACTCAAACATTTGGATCATAGGGCTGGTTCCACTGTTGTGGTCCAGAAATCATAAGAAAGCATATTCTTTGGTAGCCATACATGTGTTGTTTCTTCTACTCTGTAATACAGCTATGCAGAAGTGGTGGTGACCACAGAAGAGTCTTTAAAACTGTTGTTGGAAAAAATACCCCAATGTGAGCTCAATGGAGAAAGGGTTGACTGTCGCTTTGCTACTCGCCAGAACCTCACCGTGTTTGAGGAAATAGCAAATAAACGTAAGAGCACAGCAATTTTAAAACTATTGAATTTACTGACATTATTTAATACAATTTATGACTATCATTGACAAAAATAATGTGTTCTCTACAGGTATACCCCTGCGTGTTACGCCCAAAGATTCCAAGGACTCAGAATCTTCAGATAAGATTCCCTCATTATTATCACAGGAGCCCAGCCCTCCCCCTATACCTCCACTTCTTACATCACGTCCACTTGGAAACAGGTTTCCCTCATTACCCAGCCCTTTGCTTGGTCAGCCACCTCCTCCTTTCTCACATATGTCTACAAACATCCCTCCGCCCCTGCCACCCCCTTTATTCCCCCCTCATCCAGCCCACGGTTCCATCCAACCGTCTCCTAGTCTACATATAAATCCAGCATTCTTCTCCTCGGCACAAGATGGGCACAGCAGCAAAGCTTACAGCCAACAAAAGTGAGAGAACATACTGCTTTAAAGCTATTAGCTATTGCAAACCAGACGCAGTGATATGGCCGCAATTATTTTAGCAATAACTTGCGGTGGTTAAATTATTACATAATAGCCAGCCAGTGTGACAACTATCTGTGTATTTTTCAGACACACACTTCAAAGTACAGGTGGAGATTATGAAGAGCTAATGAACAGAAATAGAGCTGTTGCCAGCAGTGCCATCTCCAAGGCTGTATCTGGAGCAACAGCTGGTAAGTATTGCCGATCAGATTTTGTGAAGTGGAAGAAAGAACACTGAATTTAATAAGCCATGTGGGGAAAGGACTGGTCCCCACTTATGACTGGCGGCCATACGGAAAAAATCAAAACAAACAGCTGTTCCTCACCCCTCTGACGGTGGAATTGGACAGTAAAGAGATTTTTTGGTATTTTGTTGTTATAGAAAATATAAAAGTTTCTTTAAACACAATACTTTATAATGACAAAGCAGACTTTTTCATTTTTTTTTAATGTATTGATTACAAAATACTGTACTCAGACAAATGGAATATTTTGCCTAACTTTACTGTATGTGGGTGTTAATGTCATCTATTTTTTAGAACTTTATATTAACCATAGCCCTAGCAGCTTTTAAGTGCTTAAATGCTTAAAAGCAAATGTCACTCATATCTAATCTCTTCAATTTCTAATGCAGGAGACTTGCGGGTAGCAATGGAAACTCTATTAACTGCCATAGCTATCATTAAGCAGTCCAGGGTGTATGGAGATGAACGTTGTCAAGCCCTGGTCACATCACTCAAAGACTGTTTAGTTTCTATCCAGGGCAACTATGGCTACAGGTTTGTAAAATTCTGCCTCAGGGCTCTAAGACATGATGCATTTTGTTGTTTAAACATAAACTGAAGCCGAGGATGGAACTGTCATAAGCTTTCTTAGATCACACGAATACACATTTCTTTATATGAATAGCCGTCGTTCTGGGGACAAAGAAAGAGACCGTGACAGGGGTCGTGACAGGAAGCGAGAGCGTGATAGAGAACGGGACCAAGAAGATTCCTCTGATTGGGATGGTGCAGGAATGTCTCGAAGACACAGAGATCATTCCTGGAGTGGAGAGAGAGACAAGGAGCGCTCACGGGAAAGGGAACGGCACAGAGATCACAGAGACCGATACCGCTGACTTGGTAAGCTTATCTCTTCTTGATTTATAGAATTTTACTTTTTCAGCCATCAGACCTTTTCATTATTTGTCTAGTGTTTTATATCAGTTCCACTAATGTGTTTCGTATTACATTATACTGAGCTTCTGTGTTGAAGTACAGTGAGACTACAATAGAAGAGACAAATTCCAAAATATGATGGGAATTTAATATGATAGAGCCATACAGGAGTGTTGGTTAGTGTCTCTCACACAACACCCTTTAGCTTTCTTGCTTAGTGAACCCAATAATGAAAAAGTATTACAATTGAATATGGTAATAACACTTGTTGAGGAACTATTTACAGATTTTGTATCTTAAGCAAAGGTCAAAACCCTCTGGACTCCAGTTATGCACTAGGTAGCCCTATAGCTTTTAGTGAAATAACAGCTTATTGCTCAAAGTAATTTGCACCATTCAAATGGAATAAACTTTAAAGAACTTTTAAACTTGAAAGTCTCATCCAATTAGTTGCATTTAAACTTTTTGACCTTTTAAGAGATGTGTGTAATTGCTTATTGATGCTGTCTGTGTGACTGGCTGTAGTTTATTGTGTCTTTCCGCTATTCTCTTTCTTCTGCTGTACTCGGGTGTCTCTTGCAAAACAGAATAAATACATACATAAATACATAAAGATTAAACACACATGACACAAAACTTGCTTCCTATTTTATTAAGTTGGTGCATTGGAAAATTGTGAAAACGGGGGAATATGGCTGGTAACAATTTTAAAAGTAGTTAAAGTTATCTTACAATTGTGGTTGTATGCATTTAAATTTTTGCTTCAGGGCTCAGCTTCATTATGGATGCTGTTTTAGTCATGTGATTGATTTCAATAAAAGATCCTGTATTTCTCCCTATATTTATTCACATGGCAATTTATACATTTACTAAGTTTTAAGCTGTATTGGATAAATTATTAAAAAAAACATACAGACCTGTGGTTTCTTGTCCTATTTTAACACATCCAAAACTTCTTTGACAGATTACAGCTCAAGTGAAGGTCAGTAAATTAGTTATTGTTAGTACAAAGTTATTACTGCGGAATGAACTGTTTAAAGTCTGCAACCCATTATGTCATCAGACTCTTAATGCATCATCTTCACCATCACATTTTTCTTTCTCAGTATGTGTCTATGAGTAGACCAAGTAAGCTATAACTCCATAGCATAGACTACCGGTATATATAGTGAGGTGGAGCACAAACAGAATTGAAGTGTGATATGTGTAAGAAAGCATTTCATTCAATACAAAGGTTTATTGCATAAAACACCTCAGATGTATTTATGAATCACAGCAGTTGGCATAAAAATGCCACTAATCCTGTAGTTTTAAGGAGAATTAACACACATCCTCTCAGAGCCTCTTGCTACATTAAACTGTTGGCCAAGAACAGTTCACATTGATCTCAATGTGGCTTTAAAAAAGTGTTGTTCCTTTTCTCCCCAGACTGCTCAAGTCTCTTCAAGTGTGAAGAGAGCAAAGACAGGACTTATGTGTTTCTGCATCAAGTTGTATAAAAATCTGGAGGAATCTAAGGTGAGACTGAAAATGTATCTCAAAAAGTCGAAAGTGTACTACTTTTGTTTTCCAATCATCTGTACATACTGGGACTTTTTCCTGTTTTAAGAAAAAAAATGTGGTCGTAGATTTGTTGCTGAGACATCAGACCTCAATGCTTGCATGCAAAGGAACACCTCTTAATAACTTCTGTAATACAGTGTTATGTTTTCATCACTTTCTTTTGTATTAAACTTACAAATTAAAGAACATTTCCTGAAAATATAATTTCAGTGTTTCATTTCCTCAGGCCTTTAAGTCATATTACATGTGCTCATTGAAGACCACAAAGATCATCTAGTAATTATATTTTCTATATTTGTATGTTCATGTACTGTTAAGAAATTAAAAATGGTATTTGACCTTTTAATATTAATCAAGACAGTGATTCATGTGCATTGCAAAACAATGTTTGATTAATCAGTTTTCCAATGGGCTGATATGGGTGTCTTTTTTATGTAGCATCCAGTCATTTTCTCCAATATTTTAGGTGCGTCTTTGCTGAAATGTACACTGATACAGCACAAGCATGAGAACTAGATAAGTCAGTAACACAGGTAACTAAATCATTTATAAACAGCTTTATTTAGAAAAAAAATGCATCATCAAATAGGTGCAAACATTAATGTTTCAAAAGTCTTCACTGTCATCACCATGTTGTCACACACCAACATAACATGAATCTGTCCACACCACAGCCCCACAAAGTCCATGCAGTTCTCAGAGGTAGCCAGTTACAATCACTTCTCCAGTGGTGCATAATTCAACAATTTCTCAATAAGATCCACATGAGAAAGCAGCATCCTCCTACAGCAGTATCTCTTCAGGCCAAGGGCATCAAGTGCATCACTTAAGAGGGAGAGAGGAGGTAAAGTCAGTCCTAATGCGTGGCATACTGATTGAAGACCTAAAGTACATTGACATTACTGCAGCGCTAGATGGTTAAATGGCCTGGGGTAATTGCTATTGTTCAATCCATCATTACATCCTGGGTCTGACTGTAGACAGCTCAAAAGCTTGGAGGAAATGAGCATACTCTGTAACAACTGAATAGGCTAAATGTTTTAGATATGCAGCATATTGTATTATGACTAAGAGAAAATTCTTCTGGCACAGCTGCTCCCTTCCAAAGACGCATATGTAAATAGTCTGTTTGACTTGAGCCTTATTCACGATTTAACCGATACACTACCAGTAACCACAACTACTAACGAAACTAGTAGGGTATAGTGCAATGGCAGAAACCTGCGAGTATTAACTTACCCCTCAGTATACTCGGCTTGGAGTAGGCCGAGGTATGCCTCCCACTTGTTACCCACGATCTTCCCACATGTGAAGCACCGGACAGGGATGATCATTGTTGATCACCTGAGACAGAGGCACACCACCCTGTTAGAGTCAATGCCTAGGAGTGAAATGTCACGCCAGTAAGGTAACTATCTAGCACGCCTCAATTTGCTGGTTAATGGTAACGAAACCTCTTTTTCACACGAGTACCGTTTTTGAGAGCATTGATTTGTTTAGACAGTTTGCAAACAACACTAATGATTTAGTTGTAAGACGACTGCATGTTTTAGCTGTGCTGTGTCGGAAAGCTAACTTCAGATTCAGTTTAACAAAGGCTCTAATTACAAAACTGGCTTTAATGGGCGCGTTTTCATTAAAAGGGTTAACACAAAATAAGCCTTAAACCACGGTAACCTCTGAGCTTAGAGGCTCACGGTTTGAGTTAGCCCACAGACTGTAGCCACGCGTTTAGCATAACAGTATAGCTATATAGCTATTGTTAGCCGCTAGTAACGTGTTGACACAGTCATTTACCAGTCAGAAGACGAAATCGCAAAAATGTCACATACTGTCTACTCACCGTCACAAAGCTAGTCACCCAAAGCTTAAAACTGCTATGTTATTCAGAGACAAATTAGCAACGACAAAGTGATGGCGCCTTCCCTCGTTCGCCCCGGCTGCAACACCAGTAAGAGGACTTCCGGCGCGTATCCTTCAAAATTAAAGCACAACTTCCTCAAATGTTTACGGATAAACGAGCAATTTATTAGACACAACTCCGTTGATATAAATGGGATGGACAAAGTATTTGAAACATCTAGCACCACAAAAAAATGCATCCTCCAAAATGACCATGACGTTGACTGAACACCGACCATTCTGTGCAATGATGTTTTCACTGTTTGGGTGAGCAGACATCAGAGCAGCAGGAGCGGGCACGGTAGCCTACAGACTGACTGTGCATACTTTTTAACATCTCCCAGACTCACCTTAGTCTTACTGCACCTGTCACAGCATATATCTTTATGATTTATTTGTTTATTCTTTTGACAACCACAACAAACTCCCAGCATAGTTCACACTGCTTCCACCTGATTAGAGGTCTAATCAGTCATCGCTCTCGGTAGAGCACAGTAGAGCTGACTGATAAGGGCTTTTGTAGGCCGGTGTAGATATTGATCACTGAGAATAAAAATAACCATATAACAATGATCAATCTTTTTATCTTTACACAAACACGTGAATATATTTAGTTAGTATGCTTCACATGTGGTTATTAATAAGTGACTAGACATGCTATGGCAGCTGCAAGGTATTTCACAGCAGCATTTTGTTGTCAAAGATAATGGAATACACTAGTTCACACCCTGAATATATTATTATATTTCTGTTGCTGTTGTCAAATTCAAAGTCTGTATCTCCAAATTGTTAGCCTTTGAGCACACACACAAAAAAAAATTAAGAATTGTGTTGTTTTTTTGTTTTTGTTTGTTTGTTTTTGTTTCTTCTGGTCATGTAACTCCAAAACTTAAAGAATCTTTAAAGTCTTTAAAATTTGAAACTGATAACTAAACCACTAAATCTAAAAGTTTTAAAGATTGTCTTCTAGCAGCAGCAACATGACATTGCTCTGTATTTCAAAATTCGAAATGTAGATCAGAACAAAAGCTTTCAACAGAAATCACTGTACAGAAAATAAGCCACATATGGGGTGCAAAGATTTTGTAGGGTATATAGTGCCTATTATTGATAGTGCAATAGTCTTCATATATTTTTTAATTTTTTTATACTTGGAAGATGGGGGGTTACATTATCATTATCATTTTTATTATATTCTGTAAATGTGAAATGGTGCACTGCAACATAACAATTTCCGTGAGGGATTAATAAAGTATTTCTGATTCTTATTCTGAATTACACAAACTCAAATGAATGATCCGTTTAACTGAAAGACAATTTTACCTTTAGTTGATCCATAGAGCTGCTTGCAGCTTTCTGCAAATCTGATCACTAATTCTGAATAACTTTAAATAAAGAATGCAATTATTATCAAAGAAATACTCACTTGGGCTGGTTCACTGCCTTTAATAAAGGTTGGATTACAACCTCTTTCTTTTACATTTAGGAGTCTGGGGGCTTAGGAGAGTGTGCATAAGGAAAATATGTTAGAAATATATCAAAAATATATCATAACCATCCTTATCTTCATTACAGTCTCCATGAAACACATCATCATTACCCTCATCATCTGTAACATCTCCGTCATTGCCATCACTAACATTATACATCATAATCACCAACAACAGTATGACATCATCAATTATGTAATTTAACTTGCTACAGCACATGTGCTAAATGATGAGTCCTATCTGAATTATTGCATTTATACGCTGTTGAATTTATGAAAATAGGATTTTTCTTCTTTTTTTTTTTTTTTTTGGTACACTGTATTGTACAATGTAAGGTGAAGTTTGTTTTGGTGTTGGCATACTAACTTTTGGATGTGGTTCAGGTGTTAACTGTGGTGAATGTGGTATGTTCTTACAATATATGTGGTCAGTAAGGCATTCATACATACCCTTACAACTAAAATCAAGTAATGGTTTGTGTCAGAACTGTCTCTTTGCTATCTATGTATGCAACAGGGACCCATGAGCTTTACACGTGAGTGGATAATATTGTGTGCAGCTGTACAAGTGAAAGTATGCAGCAACAGAATTGTGACTGCTTGACAATTTTTTTCCTTTAAGTATACTGTACAACAGTAGTTCATCTACACCTCACTGTCATTGTATTAGCAACCTAGGATGCTCCTTACATTATAGTTGTACTTGTTATTAATGAGGTTTTGAAACAAGATTATTTTTTCCTATATGACATATGGGGAAGAAAGCAAAAACAGAAATAACTCCCATGTTTTCAGCCAGATACTGCAACACTAATGGCTGCTAAAGCTAGATATTTACTTTAAGATGTAAAAAGATCCAGCATGACTGTGCCTATTGTGTAAGACATGAAAGGTTATTGATTCCTGACATCATTTTGCATTAAAATAAAACTCCTTCTTATTCTACAGCAGTAATTAACATCACCATTCTTCTCTGCCACGTACTATACTTGTTTTATCCCCTACATCCCATCCATAAATCACTGCATGCTTATATTTTAAGTTTCTAAAAAGGTTGAGCCTTTAAATTGCATTGTGCCATTCTGTATTTGACATTATTTTGGTTATGGATGCAGTGTCTCTATCTGGGTACTCTGAAGAAAGACAAACTTAATCCTTTCAGTGAGGTACTATCTAGCCAAAATATGTCCAATCCATCACAATGCATATTCCCACCTGTTTTCAGGTCTATTATTTCTCTCTGTATGTTTAAAAAAAAAAAAAAAAAAACTACAACAACTCTGACAGCCAGTACTGATAAATATATATGTTGCAACATTATGAATAGAGTTTTTCACAATCTTTTAGCAAAGTGAACCAAGCTCATTTCCGTACAAATATTGTAAGATTATGCCAATATTTGTGCAAACTGGATTAAATAAGATAAAGCAGTTGAATAAGCTACCTTTAGAGAGTTCAGTCTTTTAAACTCAGTACTACAGTGAGTTTCTTTTTTTAATAAATAGATTATTACAGTTCAGATGCAGTTTTTAAGCAACTTCATGCATATGTTATGTGTAATTATGCTCCATATACAGCCTTGGTCAAAACTTGAATGGTTTGATTCACTACAAGTGAAAGCAGGCCAGGAAAAAAAAAATTGCACAGTGGCTCCCCATTCCCCATTTGTACCATGGTAGTCTGTGAACCAATCAGCAATGACACTCTAATTTCTCCTTGCCAGTAGCAACACTCCCAGCAAGATGGCTCCTGCAGCAATAACGGCACCACCAATGAGAAAGGGTTTCAGGTGTTCCAGAGAGTCTGTGCCGGAGGCCGCAGCCTCATCACCTGCCGCTGCAGCTTCAGGTTCTGCTGCTCCATCCTGGGAAGGAGGATGCTCCGGCTCAGGGGCTGCAGGTGCAGGGTCAGCCTTGCGTGCGGCCGCTGGCTCCTTCTTCTCTGCTTTAGATGGTGCTTTGGGCGCTGGAGCTCCGGACTTGGCCTTGGCTTCCATGGATCTGGAGGCAGAGGTGTGGTCTGGTCAGGGGGAGTCTTTATAAGGTCAGCTCTGTGCTGCTTCACTGAGGAAAAACAGCAAACCAATACAGCCAGATTATCCCTCTAAATTAGGCTCAGGCATAATGTTATCTGCTCTGTTGACTGTAGACTGACATAAGAGAGACCCCTTGATATCCATGTATTCACTGCACAGCAGTGAAGCAGTCATGTTGCAGTGAGGCCTTAAATGTGACCTTGGAAAAAGATGACATTGATGGGAACACTCCGATGCTCAGAAGGACGGGGAATTGTTTATTTTGGTCACAACAGCTGTGACATGATCTTCGACCGAAGACAATGTTACGTCCGCTTCCTGCTCAAATCTTTAATATGGAACAATCTGTTAGTTTTGTAATGGAGGAAGGGAGAATGGTACTGCAGCTGCAGAACCTATTCATAGTCAAGGACTGAATCTTTATTTCTTTGACCCAGTCAAGAGCCTAATCCAGACGAAATAACAGAAAGATTTTCTACTCTTCCCCTGTCTTGCTCTCTGTTCTCCCACTTTAAAAGTGCATGAGTCATAAATGGAGGACAAGATGGAGGAGAAAAATAAGACCAACAGTGACTGTGATAGAGGAAATCAGTGAAAATGCGAATCAGGAAAAAGAATGAAGAAGAATAAATACTGCTGGTATTGAATGAACGCATCATAGCAGCTTGCACTTTACAGAATGTAGGCTGGAGACATCGTTACAAAAATGCCTCCTATTAAATCCTGCAGTGATGTGATGAGAAGAAATATGGACATTACATACCTCTCAAACAGCTCTGCAGAGATGACAAGAATTACAGGTTGAGGAGGAACTACAGCAGTCTCTGAACGCCAGAATGTCCTCAATATAAGAAAATGAGAGAAAGCGGAGAGATGGAGGACACTGGAAGCGGGAGGGAGGAGAATGAGAGGGAGAGGAGGAGAGACTGGGATGTACCATCTGGTCCTCAAAATAGGGGTAGTCTGTCCTTTGGTTACATCCTGGGTTCTAAAGTTTTTTTTTTCCAACATTCTTAATCCAGTTTTATTTATATGGGTGTTATACATGTTATTTCAGTGATTATCAGATAAAATATATGTTACAAAGAGGATCTCAATAAAATGATAGAAGTATTTGGAAGATATTTTAACTGTTTGACTTAAGCATGTTTGATTTCAAGTTTATCAGTTGTTCAGGTTAAAGTAGTGACTGGGTGTGTTTTGGGGTGTTTGTGTCCATATTGTTGACATTCTTTGTAGGAATCATAACCCCTTTTGGACATAGTCCTAAAAATTTATGTCATAGCTGGAGTACAGCGACTGACCTACACATCATACATGTTCATCCATGGATGTAAACATTAATTAAATTAAAAACAAAAATTCAGCCTCATTTTTCCATTTCAAAGCCGATGTGCTGCTGTACAGAGCCAACACAGCCAAAAAAAAACATGGCACACATATGTTTAATACAGTCTGCACTGTACAGGGAATAATTCTTTTTTAAGGTATTTTTTGGGCATTTTGCCTTGAGTTGATATGACAACAGAGAGTGACAGGAAAGGGGCAGAGAGAGGGGGGATGACATGTAGGAAAGCGTCGGGCTGGTCGGGACTTGAACCGGCAACTCACCTGCCCAGAGCATCAGCTCATGTAGGACACGCCCTAACCACTCGGCTGTCGGGTCAACCCAGATCACTGCAGATACCTGCTCAGCCTGTGGAGGCTACACCCAATCCAGCATGCACTGAGTAAGAGCTCTCTTTAACCTACCTGAAAAATATGTCAAAGGAGCATTACCACTGATTGACAACAACAAACCATAAAGCACTCACATAGCCCTGGACAGTACTAAGAGAGGTCACATAAGCAATACAAGGTCAGATCATTGTGATGTAATTGTTAAGGCAGAATTTAACTGGTATAAAGACACTTTAACTTCTCCCACATTTTTCCTGACCAACACATACCCCAGTGACATCACTAACTACCATCATCTGTCAATTTCCACAAGATGGTTTTACACTTATTCAGTTCAGTCTTCTTATCCAGTTATTATAAAGAAATAAATCATGTTGCTCCCTTCTTGCATCCAAGTTTACCTTGGTCTATGCAAATGCGCTATAGTGTGAGAATCACACCTTTCAAATATGCAGAGCAATATCTATTTCTTACATTACCGCCTTTATTCCTCAAACAATATTTCATATTGATTAACCAAAACTAAACTATACAGTTGACAAACCCATTACAGGCAGCTTTAATCTATTTTCAGACAGGAGATGCCTGCCAAATAACCCTCAGCCCTGAGGTCAGCGGTCTTGGCAGCAGGCTGTGTGAAAGTGCCCAGGCCCCTGTGACTGGACGAGGCCAAGTGTTCTGGTGAGGTTCTTCTCATTCATGTTATCCCTCTTCAGTAGATGGTTGGACCAGCCTCGAGTTGTTCGCCTGCATTTTTGACATATGACAGAAGGCTACTCCTAAATTCATGCGTGGATTTTATGGCGTGACGCTGGTCCACGCCCAGTATACGTCCATCCTCGTACGTCCAAGAGGAGGGTGATATGTCAAGATACTAATCGGAAAGTACGCACGGAGTCGTCGGTGAAAATGCGTACTGGTTCAACGAGTCCAAAAGTTACCCGAACTCATATCTTCTCTTTATATAATGCGTGATACATACATATAATACATTTGGGTAATTACGAATAACTATACAAGTATTGGGCATGGTACGTGGTATTTTGATATGTTTAAACATAGCTTATTGTTTGTTTTGGACAAAATGTTCCTTAAAAATCCACTCTTTTCCACAAGTCTGCGTATCTCCCTGTGGTAAAATCCGTTGCACGACTCAATGTGATAATATTTTCTTTGCCTTAGATCAATGCTGTCTTTTATAATATTTAACAACTCTCAAAAAGCTGTGTAAAAATTGAACAGAAGTGTCAAAGCCCCCGGGGTCTTTCTGAGACAAGGGGAGGGGCATCCTCTCGACATACACTGCTCTCTTTGAATCTGATTGCTTGGTATTCACAAACCACCAGTGGCGCCCTTTCTCCGCAGGATCTCCGAAGTGTCTGCGGTCTCACATACACAAACAAAAAAAAAAAAAAAAAAAAAGCAGTCAGGTGTGCGTAAATAAAACGGGATTTGCGCTGCCAAAAACGGAAGGGGAATAGCCAGTTCGTACGTATTTTTCCTGCGAGAGAAATGTCCGAGGGGATGGGCCGGATTTTCGGAAAATGCTGCCCCCGTCTAGCTGCTCTCCAAGCCGGGGTTCGGGAGTTGTCCGGCTGATGGCACACACAAGCCGCGGACCGACGACAGCGTGAGAAACGAAGGACTTGCTCTTGCTCGGTCAAACCTGAGGGGCTGCCATCTCCGGTGGATAAAGATCGTCATGCCGAGCTCCGGAGGAGGGACGTGAAAATGACCCACAATCAGCGAACTGCCACGGCTGACGACGTGTTGCAATTAAGCAGAGAACCGAGCCAGTGAGTCTCCGGCGGTCTGAAAGCCACCGTGTAATTAATCACGCTCTTTGATGCCATGGATCAAGTCTGCCTGACGCCCGGCGGATAACCGAGAAAACTCCGTATCCATTCATCCGCCTGTTGTAATGACGTTTACACGGTTGTTGTAAAAAAAAATATTTTTTTTTTTTTTATTTTTTTTTTAAATCGGTGAGACATTGATGATTTCATCGCCCCCGACCCTGAACCCGTGTCGGGGAGAGCGAAGCTGAGTCGGAAGGATATGGGAGAGAGAGCGGTACCGATGCAGTGGGTCTTGGCAAGGCATCGTCAAAATACAGGTGAGCAGCAGCTTACCTGATGAGGAGGCTGACTAAGCTGACTGAAAAAATGCCTTAAGCTGCGTACACATGAAGGGGAGCCAGCCCGCCGCGGCTCGGACACTGTGACCCGGCTTTCTAGCTCATGTTTTTTTTTCTGGTGGTTTGAGACACATTTCTTAGGCCACATCTCCTCGCTAGGCCCGCAGGATACCACCTTAAGCAGCTGTCCTGGTTAAATGAGATTAGACTCTATGTTGCCGATCGACTTGTTGGAATCGCACGTTTGGATGCTGCTGCACATATTATCACGGAGGGCTGCAGCTGACCGTGGTGTCAGCAGTTTTCCTCTATTTGTCCGCTATTTTACGGTCAGTTTATGATTTAAAATGTCAAAATGATTAGAAATGCCAATCATAAGTTACAAGGGCACGAATCGATGTGACAGTTTCTTAATGTAGTTGGTGTACACTGGCCAAAGCCCAAACAGTTTGACTGAGTGAATTGCCAGTGTTGGTGCTGACTTGTTTTTCTGCTTATTCAGTAGCCAGTTGATCAGTCCACTGGTCTTATCATTAGTAGAAGGAGACCAACCAGACTCATACATACATTATAATATTGTAGGCTACATTATCCAGACTGTATGCCCTTGGTTAGGTTGTAGATGACATGCTTCCCTTTTTAAACAAGGACCTGGCGCAGAGACAGCAAGGGGAATGTCACACCTGTTTATCACTCACAGAGAACATTTCACTGGTCATTTGGGCCCATCCTTTCTCACAACTTCCAGCGTGGATACTGTCTTTCTCTGTTGCCTCTATGCTCATGCCACTCAGTGCATACGCCTTCACTATGCAATGTTTCAGCACAAATGGCTGGAGGTGTCAGTTTGAGTGTTGAGCTTTGAGGAATAATTGGATATTCCAGTTGAAGAGGATGACACAATGACTTCAGGGAAGCAGAGTGAGAAGAATGGTACCAATTATGCATAAAGTGGCACATGCTGTAGTATATGTCTGTTGTCGTCTTCTGTTTTATGCTGAGGCATCAGATGAGCAGAAACACCGAGGTGTTTATGGCACACAGATGGGTACTGGACTATATCCCAGCTCCTACTATTTATGTATTTGTTATTTTATACAGATGTTTACTTTGTGTCCTGCCTCTAGCTTTAAGCCTATCAAGTAGACAAGCCTATATACAGCACACCACATATTTGATCAAATTTAAATTGAAGAAGGGCTCTTCAGCTGTCATCGGTGTCCTGCACCTTTTAAGCTCTGTAGTTGAATGCAGATGGTTTGCATTCACTGGTAAGGTGGTGTACTTAAATCATTGGTTAGGCATTTAAACAAAACTTTCCAACCTCAAGTTTAACACATATAGGTGGAAAACACCACTAAACTGGGTTGCAGTTATATTTTTGGGGTGAGCAAGTTTAACACACACAAAAAAAAGAATTGAATTGAATAAACTTGCTTGTTTGAGAGTGAGTTATGCGAAGTTTGTTGCAAACGACCCTAGTGGAAACCAAGTGCCTCCAGTGAGTCCTGGCAGATATGCTTCCTCTTTGTTTCCCTGTCAGTGTGTGAGAGTTTCTCATGCGTCACCTCTTCCTGTGCCAAGGAACTGGTTCCTTTTCTCCACTACAGATTTATTCGTTTAATTTGACGTCGCAGGACTTAATGCTGATGTTTGGGTCTTCACAGGTAGTTAAGAAATGACATTGCTTTTGGATGAAGCAGCAGTGAAGTGGAATATTTTTGCAGTATTTGATTGTTATGCAGGTAACAAACACAAATAATGATGGAACAAATGCAGTCATTTGCGGTGTTCCAGTGTTGCTTTTACAGGAATGGAAATAAATTATCACTTATTTCTCACATTTGTGCTTACAATTTGGAGAACAGTTTTGCACAACAAATAGATATGTGAAGTCTGTATAAATCAGGGTTGGTTAGAATTGAGATCAAGAATAATATATATGTATAAAGCACTGGGTAAAATGAAGTAGTTAATAACCACCTATTTGTTAACTGCTCAACTTGGAGTGGAATATAACACAACTATACCATTGTATACACAAGTTTCTCTTCTATTAAAATCTGGTCAGTTGTGAAATTTTCTTAAATAATTTTCCTTCATCTAATTGTCCTCTTTCTTGTTTGGCTTTAACATAAATATCATGAGCATGTTGTTGCTTAAACAATCACAAACATACACTGACATCTATGAACTTCTATGTTGTAGTGAACACCATTTATAAGAGGAGTATTTAAAGTACAAGTTTTATGGACAAACAATGGACATAAATATAGCGTCAAAAGACGTAGGCTCATATCATCTGAACAGTTCAGACTCATCTGTATTGTCACGGTTTCTGCATATATGTGTAGGTGAGTGTTTATGAGAGAGGATTTTTTTTTTTTTTTTTTTTTAAAAGATGTTCAAACAAAACCACCAAGATACTCATTACTCACTCATTAATTTAAGGGAATCCCCTTGCATCAACTGATATATTTGCACATATCAGCTAAACTGAGGAGTTATGTGAGGGAAACTTAACATGTTGAGTGTAACTCCAAATATTCAGCTCAGGTAAAAAGTTTATTCTAGGCTGAAGTACATTGCAGCTGGCCCTTAAATCGAAATCCATTTGGTTGTCTTTGTGCAGAGAACATTTCTTTAATACGGTACCATACAAAACATGTTAATAGGAAAACAATATTTTACCAACAGATAATTCTTTGAAATGGACTGAAAATGTATTCTTCTCAATGCAGTAGTAGATGGTGTTTCACAACAGGATTGGGAAAACAAGAGAAATTACGTGGGAGTTACCCTTATTTATTTAGTTGTCGGACATAGTGCTTTCAAAAAGCAAGTACACAAGAGGTAACAAGGTGATCAATATGTTCAAGTTTGAGTTACTAATAACCTTTTGTTTTACCTGGTGCATGTACAAGAGTTTGGTTTATGGAAGGTCCTCCCTGTGTTTTGTGGAGATGTAGATATCATAGCATGTACCTTAATTTTAGACTTGCTCTTTATAATCGTGCATCATTTGACAGGTAAGTCAAATAAGTAAAAGGGCTTCACTCTTTGATAAAATCCATGAGACAGTATTGATGATCTGGCAGGTGCTTTGCAGGCAGCTGTGTGTTTGTGTGTGTCCCCTCAGGAACAGATGTGCATGGATTGCAGAATCTATAACCTGCAAAACCGAAATCATGGTATTCTGCAGAGAAGCTATCAGTAGACCACTGTTTAATACATCTGTGTGGAAAATGCCAATTTAAAGTACCCCAATACGTTCGGCATCCTGCTGAAAACCTATGGCTGCAGTAGTGTTGCATGGACACAACTGCTGCAGTTATTTTCAGTGTCTGATCAGATACGATGACAAACAGAACATGGTTTGTGGCATCAAGCCACAGACAGGTTGGCAGAGCACATATGTTAACACCCCAACACAAAAGAAAAACATTCATATACACACAAACACACACATGCAATCTGCAGTGCACATACTATCACATCAATTGAAAGAAGAGAAAATGGAGTGGGAAGAGGTGAAAGGGATTGAGTGGGTGGCAGTGGGAGAAAAAGATGGAGAAAGAGGCAGAGGGAGAGTAGGAGTGAGTGGCACATGGCTTTCAGTCTAAAAAAAGATGAGCAACACGAAACCAAAACCAGAATCTGGATTAGCTAGATAAGGAAAAGGAGGGGGACAGGGGAAAGCAAGGGGGGAAAATGTAGGTTTCCTCTGCACCGAAAATGGTGCAGATGCACACGCTCACTTTCATGCTCATAAATGTCCTCTAAAATATGAATACTGAATGAGTGTGTGGGAAGAAGGAGAAGAAGGAGAGAGCATGAGGATGGGAAGACAGAAGATGAGGAATGCAGAGGGTGAGATGGAGATAGGACATGGTGAGATTCTTTAGGATGGACAGAATAGGGAAAGACCGGATCATGAGAGACGGCCGGAGCAGAGCCAGCGATGTGACAAATGCTGGAGAGAATCTTGATTAAGCAGAGTGTAACACTGACCCAGGCAGAAAAGGAGGGAGACTGGAGCAGATGGATGTATGACAGAGAGCAGAGGAGATACAGAGATGTGTGACTGTGCTGCAGTCGCGCCATCATGCCAACCCAGTGTAACTTCAGCATTTTCTGTTGTCATTCTTAGTAGCTTGTCTGTCCAGGATCAACACCTTACAACATGTCAGGTCCTCCAGATCCTGGCTTCACTGTTCCCCTAAGCAAATATTTTTCCTTTCTTGTTAGTACCTATTTATTCTAACATCATAACAAGCTACGGGAAAGGAATGTCACTGCATAACTGTATGCTTGAATGTGTGCCCACAGAGCTTCTCTTTAATACTAGTTCACCAGTTAATTGTGCAATAGTTGAATAACCCTTTGACACAAATGTCCACAGGAATATCAGATGACACTGATGTGAGTCAGTCCTGTGTGGATAGCAATTTTGGATGAACCTTGTACGCTTGTATGCTTGTGTATGAGAATTTCAACAAATGTCCAAAACACAGACTTACACACGTGCATATGGTTTGTCAACATTGACACCAATGCCATATCTTTGCATATTGTGTGTACAGACTATCACGTGAATGTTAAATCCAGGATGCATTGCTGGAGTCTGTCCACCTCTGTTTTGCTGGACACACCTTCCTTTACATAGATTCTCGACTCACCTGCATCCTGCTGAAAGCTGGTGTATTCCATGCTGACATGTAAATGCGTGAAGAGTTGTATGTTCATAATTTGGCTAAATTTAGAACAAATGAGGGAATCGGTCTCACACTGATAATTAAAACATTGATAAGTCCACAGGTTGTTTGCTAAACATGGATTAAATGCAGCGTAGTTTGTAGTTCAGTTGTGGGTATTTGCTGTCTATTATTTGATTAGAAAAGCAACACTAATATACTGTATGAGCAAGGGAAGGTGTTTCAGAAATGGAAATAATGTTTCTTAAATGTTATGTCAGAACACTTTGATCCAGTGGGATTATTGAAGTAGAGGTGAGGCCACACATCAGTGTGTGTTGTGACATCAGGAGTGATTTATGACAAAAAGTCTTCATTAGAGCATGCTCAATGCATCAGAACGGAGATTCCCATTTTGTATGGAGTCACACTGTATACTATCTGGTACTGTCACGCACTTAACAAAGCAAATGTGGAAAGGTTTCATGTTAAATTGCTGAGAAATACTGGACACATTGCTACATTAATACAGCTTCCCTGGTTGTAAGACAATCAGACATCCTGTTTTTAGTGTCAGAAAAAAAACACCTGTTGTTGGTGGCTGTACCGTCATGTATCTGTTCAGACTGTAATAATAAACACTTGAAGTGACA
The DNA here is from genome assembly GCF_046630095.1 of Trachinotus anak. Lineage (NCBI taxonomy): Eukaryota > Metazoa > Chordata > Actinopteri > Carangiformes > Carangidae > Trachinotus > Trachinotus anak. The sequence goes on along the minus strand of NW_027273862.1, from coordinate 18,035,336 downwards.
CTCTACCCAAAATCTGCCTTTTAAATATCAAACACTAAGCCCCCGGAGCACCAAGAGGTTCGTTTCCACTTGTGACAAGTTCTCAAAAAAGAGAAAAGTGTGAAACCATCCATACAAACTTGTGATTCTGAAAGGTTTCAAGAGGTTTACGTGGAAAGTTTGATGTGTGTCCCTACATGAAAACTGGGCTCTGTTGGAATTGATAACTGGTAACTAAAAGGAGTCCAGCTGACCACAGCTTGGACAAGACATAACTAATGTGTGCAATGACCTTTTAAGCTCACACAGAGTGATTGTTTGACCCTCAAATATACTGCAGTTCATGGTTGGATTATCACCTACCTTGTGATAGGGTTTAGGTTTGAACCAATCTGCTAAATGTAGCCGAGCTGTTTTTCATTAGTCTGAAGGCAAAGTGACAATCATATAAAAAAAACAGTTTTATCATATTTAATTTACGAAAAGGGTAACGGTGAGACAAATGATTATGTTGCAGTAACATATTAATCACCAGTGCGACCAGGGAATTGTATGTCTCTGTTTTGATAATGGATTAGTATTTCTCCTCTGTTTGTTTTCAAACCAGTTTGTGATATCTGCTCTCATCTGTATGTGGAGATGCTTGCTAGACAAAGTAAATGTTCTTTAGCTGAGAGGTGACAAAGGGAGAGAATGTGATAGAAAATAAAGAGACTAACCAACAGGCTGTGTGCCACAGCTGGGCTTGATGCTGCTGTTGCTGCAGCAGTGTGTGATGTAGAGGAGTAGGATACTAAAACACCTGCTGCCAGTCATACCAGAATCACCTGCTCTCTGTAAAACAAAGACTATACAGCAGTGCTGAGATCAGATGGGATTTGAGTTTACTGTGTGTGTGGGTTTTAGATTCAGGTCCAGTATCTGTGGCCTCCTCAGGAGTGACCTCTTAGTCTGTTGACAGTGGTCTCTTTTGAGCAGTGAGACCAGATGAGTTTTAACTTTTACCTTTTATTAGCAATGGGGAATATGTGTATTTTGACTGAATGAACAGATAACAGAAATAGATTTTTTTTTTTTTTTTAGCAACTAAAGGTCTTGTGTAAGTAAAAATATGATTGTTCTGGGGTTTACTAGGTTACAGGATGTGTAGAAGATGCATCAGTCAATTCAAAAGATGCTGTGTTGCATGCCTGCGCCCCGTTTGTGTCAGTAAGTCTATGTCAAAGACAAAGCCCATAATGATGGACGGGGAGACCTGTCATTGTTGTTACATCATTGTTGTTGCATCACGTGGGTATGGGCCTGGGCCTGGCACACAGTAGCACTCTGTGTGGAGCACAAAAGCATTGCTCACATGCAAGAAGCCTTTTCACAAAACACATGTCATTTAGATTCAGACGGTGTCACTAGCTGACGAGAGGATGAGGACGATAATCAAGAGTTTGCATGACTCATGTCATGTGCAGAACGTTTATCATAGCAGAGTCGGGGACAGCAGCTCAGGCTGGAGTTGTATGTGTATTAGAGTTGCCCTAAAGGTCAGGTTTTAGACATTTAGGTTGTGCTTTTGATCTCAGGTTACAAACAGCAGGACATGCGGTGTGTGCCAGCTTCAGGTGCTGGAACTGAATGTTTTATTGCTTGAGGATATGTAAAGATGCAAGCTTGTTTGAAATTTCATTAACAATATTAGGATGTTTTCCTACTATTCCCTCAGCATCAATTGATGGAATTTGTTTTTTTCCTGTCTTTGCATCATAATCAAGAAAATCATGGAGGGTATCCCATATATGAGCAAAGCATGTTAGTTGAATTAGTATTGACGAGAATAGAGAAATTGTGTGTTGTGAAAGTGTTATGTATTTACATGTGGGACAGGAAAGGCTTTCAAAACGTGACCTATAGTTACCCCAGTCAGAACCATGGTACATATATAGACTATGCCTCGTAAAGTGAAAATGTGACATCCAATTGTCTATATTTAAACTAACCTTTGCTGTATGTTTAAATGTGCTGGGTAGGATCCAGTTGAATCCTGATGGTGGTAAAAAAAAAAAATTCCACTGTCCCTTTTCTTTCTCTTTTTGTCCAGCTCTTTGTCGAATGGATTTACAAGAGTTTCATCACAATAAAAAGAAATGTTCAGGTGTGGCTCGAGCTACTGATAATTATAGCTTTTTGTGTGAGATGGCTGCATGCTGTGAAAGTTGAATTAGTCAGCCATGTGTGTCAAAACGTGTTGACTTTTGCGATGTTCTAGTTAAGAAATGATCAGAATTATATAATTAAAATAGTCCAACCGGTGCAGTGAGGCCTTAACACTTCTTAAGTGTATTTTTTGAAACCTAATTAGTCGTTGCACAGAAAGATGTGCTCTAATCATTTTTTTTGGATAGGATTTGGCAGCCTTTGTGTATTGGTCTATTTTATGGAGTATTGGTAGAAGATGATATACTTACGTAAGTTATTTCACACTCTAAATTGCTCACGTCATGTTACATGCTATATTTATTGAATATATGCTGTTTTCTAATTGGGAATATCTTCCAGCTGGTTACATTGCAAGAATTGATGAAGTTGGAGCTGATGACAGACATTTCATCAGACATCAGATACACCTCTTGAAATTATGAGCATATTCTAAATTGCTCTTCTTTTATCCAATCAATCAGCATTTTTCTGAAAGCCACATTGTGACTCTGTGGTGTCATTCTCTAAGATGGCCTAGAATTGTTTGAGCAGTAGCGGTGACCAGGATCAACTTAAATTTAAATTTGTAAGTAATTAGTCAATTTTTTAAATTGTATTATTTTTTTTCATGAATCAAAAAGGATGGGGTTCCTGTGGGGAAAAAAGGTAACGGATGTGAGAGTGAACTGTTAGCATTTCACTGGTGAAAATAGTCTGAGTGCATCTGCTAATGCCTATAATATAGAAGCCAAACAGTACCACTAATAGGCTGACATCCTCAGGGTGATGGATGGGAAAGCCCTTGAGGAGGCAACTGCTATTAGTGAGGATGCTGGGTGGAGACATGTACTGATGGCCAGAGTCCTCTTCCATGAAATGAGGCTAGTGGATCCGATCTGATCTGATCAGAGGTCAGTGCTGATGAGTTCTACACAGAAGTGATTACAAGAGTAATCGGCTGGATTTTATGTATGCCACTGTGCAGCTGGATAGATTGCCTAATCTAAGATTATTGGGCTGGTGTACTCTCTACTGTAAAGCATTAATTGCTTGAAAAAGGTAAAGTTGCTTTGAAAATACTCGTCATTGATGTCAAAGTCAGTTCTGATGTTGATGACTAGTCACAGCTCTACTTTTCAACTGGACTTGGATAACACACTTTGGTTTCCCCAGGACCTTGGCAGTGACCAATCAGAAATACCTGTTGACCATAGGAACTGTTTGCCTTCACCTGAAAAGTGACTACATGGCTCCAATGACAACTGATAATGATAATGGTGCTAATAATAATGCTTGTCTAAAAGTAATTTACAAAGTGCTTCATTGCTCACAACTAGTGAAATGATTAATTAATTGACAGAAATTCAATCCACAATAATTTTGACTATTTTTATCTGTTTATCAAGCAAAAATGCCTCAGATAAATGAGGATTTACTGCTTTTTTTCTATTTGACATTTTTCTATTTTTCTATTAGCCAGACCCTCATGCATTTTTAACATTTTATAGATTTGACCATTAACAGAAAAAAACACAAATAATTTTTCTTGGTTAGATTTGAATTCATAACTAAGTAGAACAATAAAAGAAAAAAAAAGTGTGGAACATAATAATAATAAGAGAAAAATAAAATATGTATTAACATGATACACCATCCAACAGCCAAATTATTGGTTTCAAATTTATGAAAGCAGTGGTTATGAATGACTGAATGTGCTTGTAAACTTTCTGACTTTGCTGCCTTAACAAACAAATTATGCTGGGGGCTAACCATCCATTAATTTGGAAACCATAAATCACCCAGTGCATGCTGCGATAGGCTTCAGGCTCCTGATGGGATAAGCAGTTTAGAAAATGAATAGATGCTCAGACAGATGGAGAAAACTCACGTTACCTAATCAGACTTTTTACTTTACCTAAACAAACTTTACTGAGTAGACTTACACTACAACAAGGTCATACTGTTACACTCTAATCCATTTAATTTCTAATTATGTCATGATGTTTTTTCCACTGTTGAGGTCTCTGCTGGGAGTTTAAGCCATATCGTAACAACAGGCCTGGAGGAGAGTGCTGATAACAGTGTCCCTGGCGGTCTAGTGTGCGGCTCCTGCATTTAAGAGATCTTAAAGATTTCAATGGCCTGATTGTTTTGGCCTAAATGAGATTTTGGGGGGGAGGTTCAGATGTTGCCTCATTACTTTTCCCCTCTATGTCTCCTCCCTCCCTTCTGCCACTGTCCTCTTTAATGTTACTCCAACCCAGATAGAGTTTTACAAGTAGCTGAGAGGTGACTTTAGTCACATGAACCCATTCACACGTCTCTGTTTCCTTCACTCTCTTGCATTACCTCAAAGCAGAGGAGCCACATAAGAACTGCAATCTGTAGATCAAGAGTTGTATCATACTGTATTCCTTATGAGGCTTTAGATTTTATAATTTTTTCTTGCCTTTTCCTGTTATTGCCTCCTTTTTATGAATATTCATGTCCAGTACACAAGCTCCATATTTGGGTGTCACCGTTTGCAGGGGAAGACTGAGAGTAAATATTCCTGATTTCACTATGTTGTCTGTCCTCTTTGGTTGATGGTGTGCCAATCAGTGAAGCCACCTACTGCAGTGCTTTGATTGGAAGCAAAACCTTCATGCTGTCACCCCACTAGTCATGGTTTGACCCCCGTGCTTTGAAGCAGTTAGCTCGTTGTAATGACCTGCCAACACAGCCCAGGCTGGGTTGATGCAAAAACAGTTTTTGTGAAATGAGTTGTTAGTTGGCATGAATTGCCCAGTAATATTTGTACCTACTGCAAATCATGGTTTCTTGGTGTGTTATTACATGTGTAGGGAGTATTATTCAAAGAAATCGAGGCATTTCATATTATACACTCTTCTGCCGTCTGAATGTGACAGCTTGAGTGTGGCAGCTGCTTTGCTGTAGGGTGTGGAATCAAATGAGCTCCTTTTCATACAGGTGCATGTCAAGGTTTTTAAAAAACTGGAATGCATGAGATAACAGAAACACCTTAAAGTGAAATGTAGTCACCTTACAGCGAATACCAGTTTCACAAGACTGCTACACATGAAGATTTGACTTTACAATTAAGACTTGAGCCTGTAGTTCATTGTGTCCTATAATTAGTGTTGTGTTGGTGAGAGTCTAATTGTGACCAGGAGATGCAGCACACTTGGCACTTTCCGTGGTAGAAAAGGAGACGACCGGACCTCTTTGTTGCTGATTGTAAATTTTCAAGCGGCCATTACGAGCATTTCACAGTCAGGTGAATAGTGCATGTCTGTTCAAGTGATCATCAGTCACAAAGCAAAACTAGTTCCACCAGTCATTTCTTCCTCTCCGTAGAATAGTGAGGTTAATTATTGCCATGTCTGGCCACCTTATTAAATGTGATTCAATTTTAGCTGAAGGCTGTGCTTGTTATTTTGTCACAAGACCAATCCTAGCATATGATGTGTGCATATAAAGCCCATGGCTAATTTCTAGCTCGATACTATACAGTAGAAGAGCTCGGTAATATGGCTGTAAAAAAACATTTGCAGAGCCAATCAGCGGATCAGATCAGATCAGTGGAAGAGAGTGAAACTATTAGCAGTAATGTGCATCGTTTAGCTGTGTGCTTGTGTGAATGCCTGTGCTCCCTAATGTGCCCATGTTCGCTCCAAATGTACCACAAATATCGCAAACACGAGTGTTAAGTAGTGCGCACATATCAACATAAAGCAGGACCATCTGAACTAAGCAAGCTAATATTTCTGTAGTGAAATAATCGTGGTTGGTCATAGTCAGGCCAAATAAAAGGCCTGACAGACAAAAGTCTCAGTCACAATTCTGCTGAAATGTCTTTCATGCTTCATGTTAGTCCCCAACAAAAGGGGAAACCTTTGATCTGTATTCACACGTAATGCAAATCAGTGCTTGCAATGTTTGGGCTCAATAGGCAGCCACTTTGGGAATAAAGGAAGGAACTGGCACATGGTTAAACACTGGGTACAATTTGCCCCCTGCCCCCCTGCCAGTTCAGTAAACATTGCCCTACACTAATTGGGAATATAAACGTCTGGCATTCAGTGACAAAGTCTGAGACCACTGTCCCAATGAGAAAGTGGTCTTAGACTTTTGGACCCCACTGTGTGTTAGGATTTTAAATATTTACAGACTACTAAAGAGTTTTCAGCCAGATTTATCCCTGATTCACCCACCCACCCACCCCCCCCCCCCCCCCCCACCCACCCCCCCCCCCCCCCCCCCCAACGTCGGAGGAGGAATTCGTTCTGGGACCTTTGTTGGTATCGGTGTTGGGCCCAGATTATGTGATAATGTCAGGGGTTTGTAGATCTAGTCTTAAACCTCCCAAACTGCTTGCATACTCATTGGGGCCACCCTCATGATATCAAATATTTGATATGTAGCAGTCTGGTATTTAGGAGTTAAAATCTGGATGATGATCCAGAGGACGATTATCATTGTGTCAGTACTATCAACAGCGCCAGTGATTTAATTTCATTATACCAACACAACACAAGAGTAGGAAATATCACTTTTCAACTAGCTAACTAAATGCTAGCTTTACAAGCTAATGTTAATCCTGTAGCACTTGACAGTGTTGCCAAGCAACACTATCTTAAACACTGTCCAGCCTTTGAAGCTGACATTCGCAAGCATCCTACTGTTGACAGACTTTAAAACTGACAATTGAAATCGTCACCTCCAGTTATTGCTGTAGAATAGACAACAAGTGTTGATTGTCTCCCCAAACATTTTCTCATCCAGATTTGTTGTTACAGCAAGTTGTTGCACCACAGTTTTCCATTTTGTGTGCTTCCCCATGAGATCATATGAGGTGGTGCACTGTTCCCTGATTGCTCCCTCTGGCACGGTAATGTTAATAATATCCTGTAGAGTGTGTTGTGCCATTATGTTCAGGTTGTGTAGTGTGTGCACTTTTACTTTGCCAATGCCAAGCTTCTTGATTGTGAATATTGACTTTAGTTACAAGTTAAAAGTCCAATGAACTTGGGGGGCATGGGAATCTATTCAAACAACAAGGTCTCTTTGTGTAGTGTGTTTGTAAAAAGCTTCTTCTCCACCAAATCTGCACAGAGGAAATGCCAGTGTTTTTCTGTAATACTTTACACATCCCTACTGAGAGCTGGAGTAGGTGGTAGCACAAATGCCTCAATTAAGTTGTTTTTTTTTTTTGCCTGATTTCTTCCTTCAGAGGTAATTAGGTGCATTCTTGTTCAAGTATAAAACAGTATATTCTCTGCACATGAATTATTTGTTTATATTTTCAGGTTATTTGTCATGTTTAGGTTTAGATTTAGGTTTATTAGTCTAAGAAATCTTAGACTCCGCCTCAGTTAATGATTATGTGCTGAGCTAGTACACTGAATATATGTAATACATGTTGTTAGGATGTGTAAAGGGGAAGCTCCTTGTGGTCCGTGCAGAGTTAGATCTTTTCAGTCAACTTGGCAGTTAGCCTACCTGTTTATGATTAGAAGTGCAGATGCATTTTCTTTGTTATCTCTGTTCAAAGCAAGTCCTTTGAGAGACTGCCTTTCATCTGTGTCATCATTGTTAGGGCCTCAAGTAACCCAAGAAAGTGTTAGTACACACTTCTTTATTGTTTGTAATAAAAAGGATGCACTTCACAGGAGATTGTGAAGCACAAAGACCACAAGTGTTATTTTCTCAGCACATCATTTTTCTGCAGACAGATAGCTTTTTTTTTTTGCAGTCGTTTAGTTGGATTTTTATTGGCATTATCTGGATTTACAATTAAACCCATTGTGGACATGTACGTCATTGCAGTGTCGATCATTGATTTCTTTCTACAATCCCACATTTACATTTAACCAGGGAATAAAACAACTATCTCTCATTCTCATTTATGTAGACACGACGCAGAGCAAGACTTTAAAAACTGTGATGACTGTGGTATTTAAGGGTGAAACAAGGAGGATGCTGCCAGTTTCTAAATAACTAAAGGAAAGTGAAAAAAAATGTTCTGAAACAGGAAAGTGCTGGACAGTGACCAATAAGGAATTTTGTTGTATTGTATCTGTTGCCGAGCTCGTCACAGCTTTCAGCAAATATGCAGGAGCAGTGCACCATAAAGGCTGTATCAGCCTGTATCAGAACCATAAGGCCTGCATCAGCCTCTCTGTGGCTCCTTCTCCCCCCATTTCTTTAGTACCATTCCTTTTACAGTGCATTTCAGTTTAGCCCAGAGGCAACTTCAGTAAACATTCAATGCTTTTTCAACAGAGAGAATGGACAGAGTGATGTAAAAAAAATAAATAAATAAATAAAGCTCCATCACATGACCATAACCAGCATGGTACCATCATATATCAAAGCAGGTTCTCTTTTCTTTTCTTCATTAAGTGGTCCATTTTCTCTGCATCCCTTCACCCACTTAGTCTCTCCCATTATCTTTCACTCCTCTCCTCTGTGCAAGTCTATTTCTGTTACAATCCCTACAGCCTTCTCTCTCTCTCTCAGTTTTAGCATATAGAGAGTTTAAGAAACAGAAACCAAGTCACTGCCCTGTCATGCTGATGATGCCAGTATAATGTACTGTGAGTTTGTATATTGTTGGTTTGTCCTTTCTACTCTGTCTTTTGCTGTTTGAAGCATATAATATGATGCACAGTATGTGGGACATTAGGTTAAATCCTTGTGAAATACCTGTGGAGAAGTGAGGCATAAACAGCTTGGAGACTTAGGGGCAAGATTGCAAAGGATGTCATTTGTTCCTCTCTGCCTTTGGTTTTTCCACAGGGCAGTGATGCCTGGCATGGTGATGTTTCGGCGGCGCTGGTCAGTTGGCAGTGATGACCTGGTGCTGCCCGCCCTCTTCCTTTTTTTATTACACTGCATCTGGTGAGTCAGTGCTTCTTTCACTATATTGATTTTTTTTTTTACAGATATATAAAATTCATTTTAGAGTCATCAGTGTATCTCTGTACGGGGTTAAAATGACGTCCAGAAGTCTGAGACCACTTTTGGACCCCTCTATTTATGTCTTCATGTTCATTATTACTTCCTCACCCTGGTGTTTCATACTTAGGTTGGTGGTTCTGTCCGTGGTTCTGTTCGGCCTCCCTTATGGCTCAGACCAGTCTTGTTCTGTAACGCTGGTGGACCATGGCAGAGGGTACCTGGGCATCCTGGTCAGCTGCCTTATCTGTGAGAGCGCCATCATGTGGTTGAGCATGAGGGGCAGCATTTTGTACACACAGCCCAGGGAAGCTGTGCAGTACGTCCTCTATATACGGCTAGGTAAGACAAGCAGGTGCACACATTTTTAATTTTTATTTTTAACAGGCTCTGTTACACAGGATTGCCTCATGTTTCTCGTTAGGATTGAAGGAGGTGGTTGTGAGGATTAGTTTTGAAGTTAATATTTGAAGATAGTTTGTTTTGTTTGGGCAGATATTGATTATTAATCTCCTCTCCCTCTTTCTCTCTCAAGCTATTTTGTTGGTCGAGCTTGTATATGCCGTGGTGGGAATAGCCTGGCTTGTCCAGTATTACCAGCCATGCTCTGATGTCACAGCCAAAAACCTGGCTTTGGGTGAGTGGAAGATGGTATGAAGGGGGATGGAAATAGACCTTTTGAATTAAAAGGTATTTGTTATTGTTGAATGCGAGTAATGTTTTAATATTCTCTTCAGGAATCGTTGCATGCAACTGGCTTGTAATATTCAGCGTTTGCATTACCCTCATGTGCACCTTTGATCCTACTGGTCGGACCTTTGTCAAACTGAAAGCCACTCGTCGCCGTCAGCGCAACCTCACAACATACACACTCAGGTACTAACAGCCCCTTAGATTTTCCATTTCTCTCTCTTATTTTGTCTTCGCACAAAACTCAACTAAAACACAGCATCCAGGCATGCACACAAATTTGTCACACAGGTTCAGTCTTCACAGCATTTGTTGCCTTTTTCTTTCCATTAGACACAGGCTAGAGGAAGGCCAAGCCAGCAGCTGGAGCAGGAGACTAAAGTTCTTCATGTGCTGCACCAGAGCCCAAGATACACAATCAGTGAGTCACAACACACACTTACTCATTTCCTCACTGTGGTTGAAGGAAAACAGATTGAAGCCAGAAATATGCTATTAAGCCCTGTCAGGGTTAATCAAGATGGACATGGAGGAGCTTATTCTTATCTACTTACCACTAACAGTACATATTCCAAATACAATATGACTGTAAAATGATTTCATTTCAGGTTAAATCAATTACAAGCCGTCCACAAAAATTTTAAATGTGGCTGCAGTCATGCAAAGTCTTGTAATTTCCATTCGCTAGACTAGACTGCAGAATGGAAGTCATGAAAGTAAAAAAATGAGCTTTCATGCAACAATCCAGTGTATTTTCTAAATAAATTTTAACTTAAATTTATTTTGTCCTGAGTGAGTCTGTGCAACTCCATGGAGTGTATGCATAGAGGCATAGTGTTTTGTAAGTACAGAAATCCACAATTAAAATCTGTTTGGCAAAGGAGAATGCTTTTGGATTTTCAAAGCCAAAGTTGCCTTACCTTTGGACTAAAGCTATGTTACCTCATTTATAAGCCTACAAAATGCAATTGGAGCGGGGAGAAATATACACTTTTACATTATTAATTTGAACAGAGCACAACAAACAGTGTTTGGCAAACCTCCTGTAATTTAGTCCTTATTTTAATACTCTGCTTTTCCAACACATCCTGATACCGGCTGCTCTCCTGTCCAGGATGCGTATTCAGAAGTGGCCAGCCTTTTTGCAGAGTTCTTCAGAGACCTGGACATTGTGCCTAGTGATATTATTGCTGGCCTGGTACTTCTCCGCCAGAGACAGAGATCTAAGAGATCTGCTATCCTGGACCAGGTATTACTGTCTATAAAATACATTAATGTCAGTATCTTTGTACGTGTGTATGCATGTGCTGTAACAAAAATAACCTTTTTATTCTGTTTTCTCTTCCGAAGGCCAACAATGACATTTTAGCCTTCTTATCTGGAATGCCTGTGACTCGTAATACTAGATATTTGGACCTTAAGAACTCGGTGAGTTTCTTCTGAGTGATAAACTGACTGAGCAAAAGTTGATTTGTGTTTTATATCACATGTTAAGCCACAGTGGACTCCTGTGAAAGTTAAAAGGATTTGAATTCAGGTAAAAAATTTAATTCAGGATCACAAAGATACAATGTGCATTTTTAGTCATTCTTAAAGGCTCATCTGGCTTAATGTAGTCTTGAAAGGATTTTATTCAGTCAGGTAAATCATTCCAAACAAAGGCCATCATTGTTTATATCCAGGAATTTCGTAAATTACAACAGGGAAAAAGGGAAATCAAGTAAGGGGGAAGTAGAGTGGAGTAGACCAAGGGGCCACATGTCCCCTTAGCTATTTGCTCTATACAAAGCAGTTTTGTATATATTTCACACATTAGATACAAAATAATGCTAGTGTTTCAGATCTAACAATTAGTCTAAGAAATCTTTATATAAGAGCTGTTCTGCTGTGGTGTACAGTTTATTTCTTTGCTATTGGTGTGTGTGCACACACTTTTATGTATTTAGCTGAAATAATATTTGTTACTCTTGTTCCTCATTTTCTAATTTGCTCTGATCTGTCTGCCTGCCTGCCTTTTCCTCTCCCAGGTTGAGATGAACATGTACAAGGATGTGTGTTATTACATGCTCTTTGCCCTGGCTGCATATGGTTGGCCCATGTACCTGATGAGGAAGCCTGCCTGCGGGCTGTGCCGCCTCGCCAGCTCCTGCCCGTAAGCACTGAAACACACACCCGCACAGATTTGATCTATTTGTCTTATGTGTCTCATGAGCCTCTCCAGTGCAGATCGAATTTCACATACATCAACACTTGCCAAGTGGTAATCCATGGAGACAATGCCACTCTAGTTAGACCCTCTCACTGACACATGCAGTGTTGAATTAATCACATTCTTCTATCCATGTTGCCTCCACTGGGATACTAGATTAGACCTCCATAAATTTACCTGTTTAACTGTATGTCTCTCTAACACTCTGTGAAGCTTTAAAGTTGTCCTTCACTCGTAAGTCATTTTGGGTAAAAACGTCTGCCAAATGAGTAAATGTGATGTGTGTGTTCCACCTGCTGTTTATCTTTTTTTCTTTCTGTCTTTTTTTCCCCTGTCTCACCGCAGATGTACATCAGTGTCTGGCTCTCGGTTGTCTCAGTCTGTGACAGTGGAGGAGGACAATTGTTGTGGCTGTAATGTCCTGGCTATACGCAGACACTTCCTGGATCGGGACCTCAAGCAGGTTCACATTGTCTACACTTCCTGCCACGATGCTGTGAGTAATCCGCCAACCAGCTAATGAGGAGTCAGAGAAATTTGGGCTTTACTTCCTGAATAAAACAAAGGATATGTGTTGTAGGGCAGTTTAACAGTGTCAGGTGTTGGTTCATTTGTTTATCCTCTCTTTTTTGTTACTGCATCACTTTTTACATAATACACTATTGAGGTGAATTATGGCTTGCCTAGAGCCCTGGATACAATGTTATGCTTTCAAACCAGACAGTACTCTTGTCAGACGACATCATTTAGCACAGAGCTGGTGCAGTGCAGCACACCCACAACCTGGGAGCTAGTCTGTTCATTTAGTGGCTTTATTTTGTAGTTTTGACCATTATTTGTATCTGTTTTGATAACACTTCACTCAGCAGTTTATGGAGAGTTGAGAGTCCACATCCTCGGCAGTAAGTCAAGCGTGTTCTCAGTAGGTGTTGGACTCCACCAAAGCTGTGCTGTGTCATAGACCCTGTTTGTGATCATCATGGACAGACTCATAAGGTGCAGCCCAGGAGGAAAGAGTGTCCACTTTGGGGACCTCAGCATTGCATTTCTGCTTTCAGAAGCAGTAATGCAGCAAGAAGCAGTCCTGCTGGCTTTTGGACCATTTTGGACCACCACTATGGGAGACCCCTCCCATGTGGAGATGGGGGGGGGGGGCAAACATTTTTGTGTCTGTGCAATGACTGTATTCGCTTTTTATGAGGAAGGTAATGTTAGGGATGAGTTTTCAACCTGTGTAATTAGTATGCGGTTGCGCTGTACACTTCTGTTATTCATTTGTGTCTAATAAAGTTGCTGCATCCCCAGGTCCTGGAAATTGAGCTGATGTGTAAAAATGACTGACTGAACTGATTGGCATGCCGGTCACAGCTACAAAAATAAGTCTTCATTTTAATAATTCTATTTTATGTGGAGTTTCCATAGCATTCACACTAGTCCTTAGCCACACATTGTTGATGATTTGTAAAGCAGAGCACTTCTTAGTGAGGTTAGCCAACACTGAGTTTCCATCTATAAATTTCCCTCATGAAGTGACTTATATGACTGTATACTGTGCCAAGCTGAGAAAGGTGTGATGACCAAGACTCTAAAAGTGATCAGTTTGCTGGGCTGCACATGAAACTGTGAAGTATTTCTCCACTCCTCATTTTCCCCACTCTCATGTTCTCCTCACTTTATAACCAACTTCAACTGTCTGCTCTGCATCTCCCACACAGGTTTACGAGACTCCATTTTTTGTGGCAGTGGATCATGCGAAAAAGAGGGTTGTCATCAGTATCAGGGGGACCCTATCGCCAAAGGTGAATTTCAGCTTCCTTGTCTTGTTTTTATGGTTTGCTGCTCCCTTCAGTATCTCACAACACCAGCACCCGAAGAGCATATTAAGTTCTCATAGTTTAATGCAGTGTTCTCAAACTCCTACACCCCTCATGCACAGAGCGTGACTGTCCACTTTCAAAAATAAATGTCCTATCCATTTTTTTACATAAGCATTTGGAAAATTTTTCTAGTGTTGTTAAACGTGAATTGAACCAACAGCTAAGAGATTAATCATAGCCTTAAAACAAAGGCAAAGCATCTTTTGAGAGGAAAATAAGTACTCATCTCATTAATCTGTGATGCTTTGCTCCCATCTCTTCAATACATACAGTTTTACAAATGTGTGCAGTGCAAAGATTAAAGAAGCATTTGCAGGTGACTATATACATCTAATGTAAGTGTTGAGCTCTCATTACAGTCAGCGCAAACTTCAAACCATTGACATGCATAATTAAGATAAACACCATTTCAAAGGCTGGTGTTCTTCACCCACTAGATGCAATTGTAGCTGTATGTGGAGTCAACAAACTTGGTTTAAAAAAAAAAGCATTGTGTTTCAACACGACTTTCAGGTGTCCAGTGTGATCGCTGCCTTAAGTAGCACAGGGCTTCATTCATTTGGGAGTGGTAACCATGATTTCTTAAATGAAAGGTTAAAGTGACACTGATGTATGGAGTCTATATGAACATATACTATTATTTCATAGTCTTATAGCTCTTGGTATATTCAAGTACAGTTAATACAATGTAACAAATAATCAAATTTGCAATAGAGATCATTAATGGTATTTTTAATTCCTGTGCCTGTCTGATCAGTGCACTTACTGTTCTTTTCACATTCTCCGTCTAATTTTTTTTTTTTTTGTGTGTTGTGTATTTCAGGATGCCTTGACTGATCTGACGGGGGATTCTGAACGTTTGCCTGTAGAGGAGCAGCATGGTACCTGGCTTGGCCACAAGGTGAGAGATTACTATTTCAAACCACAACACATATACAACACATATACTCTGTTGTAAAGTCTCCTCTGATAAGTTCTAGTTTCTCGTAGTTCAGTTTTAACAAGTAACAGTGTATAAGACTCTAATGGTCATTTCAGTTGTTATTAATAGAATAAAAACTACAGATATTTTAATAAGAGATGACGCAGAGTTCCTGTCCATATTTCTTCCTCTCTCACTGTGCTCCTCTCTCTGTCCCAATGAATCCCTGTCTCTTTCTTTCCACTCTCAGGGGATGGTTTACTCAGCAGAATACATTAAGAAGAAACTGGAGCAGGAAATGATCTTGTCACAAGCCTTTGGAAGAGACTTGGTACATGACTCAGTATACTGCATACAGAATGACGGGCCCAATAATGAACATTGTCTATAAGTTGTACTGTGAATTTGTGTAAACACCACTGTAGTTCTTTATTTATACACTAATCCTAGCCGCACCAAATGCAAATAATTCCTTTACAAACAGCAGTAGGGGCATTTGGTTGAAATGATAATTTCACTGCATTGACAGTGTGCTGTTGTGATTGTAATGACTCTGCCTGTCCCACACAGAGCAAGGGCACCATGCACTATGGGCTGGTGATAGTCGGGCATTCTCTTGGTGCGGGCACTGCTGCTATCCTCTCCTTCCTGCTGAGACCTCAGTACCCCACACTTCACTGCTACTCTTACTCTCCACCTGGTGGCCTTCTAAGGTGAGTAAGTCTGTGTGTGTCACATACAAAATGCAAAGGACTATAAAAGAGAAGATCGGTCTTTCTGTTTGAGTGCATTGTGCAGGAAGTTATTAAAAGCCCACTTTCCACTTTGATGCATAAATCTCATGTGGTGTTTATGAAACCTACACGTTTGACCCAATTTTGATCGTTTCATACCAGACTGCTATCACAGTTTATACCCAGGTCACCACTGTCTCTGCTGTAGCCGTAGCCAGACCTAATGTAAATATTTTTGCTCAGTAGATCTGTGAATTTTCAGTTCATCAGAAATGGTCCTTTCTGTGTTTACACCAGAGATTAAACATGACACTGGGAATGATAGTGTGTCTGTTTTTTTTTTTCCCTTTATTTGATAATCTTATTAAAAACCTAGAGGCTAGAGGTCACCACCAAAATACCACAAGCATGTACTGTGGTTAACAGAATAGCTTATGGTCCAGTGGTTCACAGTTCACTAGTATTAGACTGTTCACACTGGAACAATATCTAACACTCTGCCATGCAGCTGGCTGCAGTGTTAACTGTGTTCACTATGCAAATTGTGCTGAAAGAGGCTGTACCAAGAGATTACGAAATGCTGCAGTGCACTTTTGGCATTTTATGGACAAAGTTATTTCTCAGACTTGGAGGATACACAGGTGACAAAATAAAGAAAAAAAGATGAGCAAACAACAAAGAACAAATACATATACTGTAGGCAAGTTTATCCCAAAGGTGTTTATTCCTTGATAACAGGAAGCACTAATCTACTAAAAATACACCCTCCTGTGAGCACACACTAGTTACAATGGATGAACATGGTATACCATGATGATGAGGTGTACTCTGGCATCAAAACTTTAAGCTGATCAGTATTAATGCTATACTTGTGTATAGTTGCAATCTCAATTCATCAAACCAGGCAACCTTTTGCACAAGTCATACTCACATGATTTAACTCTTTTTTTCTGTTTACCCAGTGAGGATGCCATGGAGTACTCCAAAGAGTTTGTAACATCTGTGGTGTTAGGAAAAGACCTGGTACCAAGGTATCTCTTCTGCTATATTCAGTATTCTGTGAGTAACTTGACTTTGCTGCAGTATTACCACAGTAAACACATCAACCTCTTGTCTCTCATAGGCTTGGCCTTTCTCAACTGGAGGGTTTCCGGCGCCACCTTCTGGAAGTCCTACAGAAAAGTAACAAGCCAAAGGTGACCTAATCTCGTAGTATTGTAGAAGATGAGAGTCAGTGACCCGTATGCCATTTGTACCACAAAAGCATAAAAAAGAAGGATTGTGTTGCCAAGAACAAGCTGTGTTCTCTTACAAAAATATGGGGGAATGCCTCATGGACCATCATCAAAAATACTCCTACTGTGCAAATACTAATAAATGATTAATAATTTACTTTTAGTTTGCATTCCCACCTATCAAAATCAACAAAATAAATCCAGCAGCATCAGACTTCTGCTGGATTTTCCAAGCTTTGCAGTGGTTGATTTAAAATACACAGCAGGCTTCTCCACAACCTTTCACTGCAGTCATGTGTGCTGTAATTGAAGCATCATTTAGATAACCCCTGGCTGTTGCAGAAAAACATACAATATACAGAAGATAAATTTAGATGTGTTGTGTTGTGTTATGTTATGTAATACATTTTTCTTTGCAACAGTGGAGGATCATTGCGGGAGGCACCAAATGTATCCCGAAATCAGAGCTTCCACTAGAAGATGAGGACCCTCAGTCTCAGCCAGCAGCACCGCCCAGCAGTCGCCTGTGGCTCCACCCCAGTGACCTCAGCATTGCCCTTTCAGCCTCCACCCCCCTCTACCCACCTGGCAGAATCATCCATGTGGTGCACAACCATCCTCCAGAGACATGGTGAGAAAATTGATTTGAAAGCAGTGGGTAGACTCCAGCAATTAAATCTCCAAATGTTGCTCTTCACTGTTACTGTTTTACTGCAGATTCCAGAAGTGAGATCAGTCATCAGCTGAGTGGTGTTGGCTCTTAAAGCTCGTCTTTATACAAAACATACATTTTTACCATACAACTCCAGTTCACAAATGGCCAAGTGGTTGTATAACTGATGCGTGGATACTGTTCTCTCAAAGTAAATCTTAGATTTGTTTCACACCTGTGACATAAAAGAACTGTGGGAAAAGGCATACACTGCATTTTTGCAATAGTGTGGGTTTAGAGTGTGTCATGCGGCACTCCCGTATTCTTCCGTTCACACTCTCTGCTGTGCTGTCTAATATCATTTTTATAATCCTCCTGTGTTTTGTACCTTCACATTTTCATGTCTGCTTGTTTTGTAGTTTGCACAGTGTGGGAATATGCTCACCAAGCTATTTATTAGGAGCAACTGTACACCTGCCTTATCATGCAATTATCCAATCAGCCATCATGTGGCAGAAGTGCCGCATCATGCAGATACTTGTTCTTCGCCCTCTTCTCTTCTCTTCAGTCATTGTAGTCATTCTATAGTTTGCCTTATGCAGCTGGTGAGCTTTTCCCCACCATACGAGCGTGTTCTGGTTTCTAAAATAACATCATAATTCTGACACAAAATATCCCACTCAGTGATGTGATGGCTTGGATTATGTTTCTCCCACCTGCACTGTATGTCAGTGAAGGGTACTGAGGTAGGCTTTAAGTCAACATGTGTGTTCACTTTGTCTTTCATCATGATTGACAGACTTTCTCTTTCTCTCTCTCTTTACCTCTCTGTAGCTGTGGCCAAGAAGAGCCAACCTACTCAGCTCTGTGGGGGGACAACAAGGCCTTTGATGAGGTCATCATATCACCCGCCATGCTTAATGAGCACATGCCCCACATGGTGATGGAGGGCCTAAACAAGGTCTGTTTTTTTATCTGTGTGCATGCAGATGGTTACTGGTTGAAATGATGGTGAAGTGGCTTTTTAATCTTGTTCCTAATTTCCAACACTGGGCGATTGGATTGATGGATGATGAGTATGTGAGTGTTTGAATTGTCTGGAACTATATAAAAAAATTCTGATGCATTAACAAATATTTTCAGCAGTTGTTCATAAAGGGGGATACCACTGCTTAAAATTGATATTTTGTTTTGTGTGCCGAAGAATAAATTTAGACATATTTAATTAAAGCTACAGACCAGTGCCTGAATTTTGCTTATGTGTCACTTGTAATATAATATTTTTGGCCCATCTTTGTTAAATACCTCCTTTAACAAGTCGTCAACAGTGTTTCAGATTTTACAATGTAATTGCGGATGTGTTTCCCTATATGTTGTACCCTCTGATAAATACTGTTCCTACAGTAAATGACAATGGGCAGCTCCAGCTACAGTAGGCGGTTGATAGGTTTGACTAGAGTTGTGTGAACAATACCCATATTTGGGGTCAAAAATGGTCATAGACAGACTCCAAATTTATTTTTGATCCACTTTGTACAAATTTTAAAAACTTGACCCTAATGCTTTCAAAAACTTTCTCATAAAATTAAAATCACAGCATCCAGTGGTTATCTAGCCACATGCTCACATAAATGTTATATATTCATCTATATGTGTTTCTACAAACTGTTCCTGTTATTCGTAGCAATAGACACCCAGTAGTAATAAAAAAGAGACTGATCAAATCCATTAAAAGTAATTTATTTCATTGTACTGTTAAAAAAACACACATTTGCAAAGACACAGGAAAAAAGTCATGAAATTCAGTGGTATTCCCCTTAAATGCTCAGAATTCTTTTTTGGGTGTTTGGGAAGATTGATGCATGCATCCCATCATTAACCTGCAACTGAACACACCTTTTGTTTTCTCCATATTGCTCCAGTCTCAAAGCATGGGAACTGTCCACTCCTGGTTGGGTTTATGGTCTTCTCTGGCCTTTCTGAGTGTATTCTTCATGAACATTGAACATCTGTTCTGATAACATGGTATTAATATGTATGTTTGCATGTGACAGATCCACTTTGGGGATTGCACTTTCCTGTGGCTGCAGAGTTAAAGTTTGTTCCTCTCTGTGTGCAGTGTGTGTGTCTGCTGTGCCTAGTCTGTAGTATGATACCTCTGGTGTTTCTGCAGGTACTGGAACCATTTTGTCCCCTGTCTGAGCAGGAAAACTCGGAACCAGAGGAACTGGAAGTCAGTCAACCTACCTGCAGTACCAATGTGTTCATAACCACACAAACAGAATTAAACTCATGTCCTCTTCCCCCCGATTCCTCCTTTCCCACCCACAAAAATGTGTCTTGCACTGCCTCCCTCACAGAGACTGAGGCTGTCTCTGACTCTGTGACTGCCACCGCATTTCCCTCTTTTTTAAATGCAGAGTCTGTTGTTCTTCTTCCTCCTCCTCCTCCTCCTCCTCCTCCTCCTTCAGACTGTACTTCTGCCCTATAGTCCTGCTTGGTGTCTGTTCCCCCACTTATTAACAGTCCTTGTGACCTCCACTTGGGAGCACTTTCAGTTGAAGATGATTCATGCATTCCACCACAAACCCGATCAGACCCGCCCAACTCTCACCCTTGTGTGGATGTAATTGTTACTTCTCTGTCTGAAAAAGATGAGGTCTGTAGTTTACAAGTGCCAGACAGTCCCTCTAATTCTCCTGGATAGACTTAATCACACTCAGTATTTGACTTGGCTTTCATTAGCCACTGTGTATACCACAATTATAAATCCAAATAGGCATGTCTTCAGTTATAATTCATCTTGACACACTAAGAAGCAGTTGCTGTTAATACTATTTAAACTGTGACTAAGTGGAGAGACTAAGATGAAGTGATGTCATACCCATGAAGTTCAACAGGAGGGACATTTTGCCTGATGTAAAATTCAGGCTTTGGTGTCAGTCCTTGGAGAAAGGCCTTAAATAACTAATACTAACAGTTACAAAGTCAGCATAGACAAGGTGGAGAGAGCCTGCCATTTCCTCCACGAAAAGAATCCACAGAAGCCTGCTTAGCAGCTTCACTGGTATAGCACTTGAGAAAACTGAGTAAACGTTCTCCCTTGCTATTAAGCCATCTTCTAGCACTATTGCTCTTTCCACTGACACATAAGCCGGTGGCTGGATGCAACAAGTCCAGGCAAGTTCACTGGAAGCCTTGAAAAGGCGTTCAAGAAAAAGTAGAGAGATTGAAATTTGAAAAAGAATTTGAACAGTTGACAAATCAAGATGAGGTGGTACATTTTATCACTAAATCTCTCCTGGAATGCATCTCAGGCTTACTGTGTACACAATAGTACAAACGTTTCTAATCTCTTTAAACCTTAAAATCAGAGGGTTTAAAAACAGCCTTTTACAACCCTGTATGATGAGTCCAAAGCCACCTGCACTCTTTTCTTTTATTAATTAGATTCTTCATTGAACTTTCCTTAATTCAGCTTTTCATTCTTTTCCTTTCCTCTCACAGCTACGGTACATTTGGTCAAGTGTTGTGGCATGAACTTGCTAACCCTGTTCCTCAAACTAACAAGTCGTCTTTGTATTCACAAAGTTTCCATGGTTACCTAATTTCTTTCACATTAACTGCTCTTTCTTCCTTTTTGGCCGGGTTTTTCAGTAGCTGCAGCTCTTCTCTCTAGACTTCTTTTCCCTTTTTGCTTTTTGAAAGCACATATTCAGCTTTTTCCTCAATCATAATCCCTTCAAGGAACTGTCAATTACTCATCAGCAGCAGATGGAGTAACAAGAGGGAACAAATGTGTAAATATGGGGTACTCTGTTCAGCTCCACCACTGTGCGGTAAAATTGCTGCTCACTGAATTTCTAATTTCCCCTTATTATGGACTTGGTACAGTGGAGATACCCTGAAACTGGAATTAGAATTTATATGTCCTCTACTGTGCATTGTAATATGCTTTCATAAATTACGTATGTTTTATGATAGCTATAGAGATTGCAGTAAATTGTTGCCTAATGCAAAACTCCACTGCATAGTGCAAAAGTATGAACTGCAAGTCTAAATTTCCCTCCATGGGTACAGAGTCTGTAGACTCCTGCTTCATTTCGTTCAGATGTTTTGTGATAATCTGTTGGTTGTTGTGCCTACAGCTGCAGGCGATATGTTTGGTGCTGTTAGTGCCAAATATTTGTTGTAGTTTATCAATTGCAGCAATCTTGTCCTCAAGTAACGTTGGTCACACTCTCCCATGTAACATTGTCATGTTTTCATTTGTGAGTAATAACCATCTGCGTTACCCAAACATACTAAACATGTTAATTTAATGTCATTTTAACTTACTTTGTTTACATTCATTTTAATTTAGTTTAGCTATTTTATTTTCCATTGTCACATGTATTATATGTTGTTTTATGTGTTTTCTTGACCTCTTATTGTTCCAGTTGTTGTTATACCACAATGTGCTTCCACCAACCCATTAAAGTTAACAAATATATGTAATTGTGTGTTGATGTGCTTTGCCATTGGTGTTTGTGTTCCTCACATTTTAACACATTACCACAACACAATTAAAAATTTGTGGGACAGGGTTTTCTTGAATGTTTTTTTAAGTTACATATACAGTTGTCTTATGGTTTGATATTCCTCATCACACTATAGGTCTTTTGTAGTTCTTGCTCAGGCATCATGACTCTATTGTGGGTGGTTAATGTCAGTTGGAGTAGGTGTAAGTTCACCTTTAGATTGCACTTATCTCAACTACAATGTGCTTTCTATCACTATATTGATAGATGTAATGACATCTGCAGTTAAATATAGATCTTACTAAGGATGATCCAAGTACGTAACTAGACATTCGTGATCTTGTTCATGTATTGTTCATTTATCTAAACCTGAACCTCCATCTTATATAGAAAAAACATTTTAACGTATTTCTGCCTCATATCGGTAAATTGAGATGCCTGTGATTCAGTTTTTTGCAAACAGATTAGAAAAAATATTGAACTTAAATAAGTTAGTGAGGTTATTTGTTTGTTTGTTTGTTCTGCAAAATAAGCAAGTAAGCAGAATGTTTTTGAATGTCTGTCGCTTTGGTGCAGCAGTAATAGAATTATAACTTAGAAAATTTGATTTGGGAGATTTGTTTTTTCCGGTGCAGAACCGGGCTTGTGTATCTCTGTATGCAATTACTATTCCAACCATGTGGATTTCCCAATCCTAACACACATCCTCACTGCTCTCTTGCTCTCATCATACCTTTTCCTATCAAGTCACATGTCTCTGTATACCTTTGTGTTTGTGACAGGTGCTAGAGAACTACAACAAAGGGAAAACAGCTTTGCTATCAGCAGCCAAGATCATGGTGAGCCCAACAGAAGTGGACTTGAACCCTGAGACCATGTTCATGGATACAACAACAGCAACTTCTCAGCAGCCGACGCCTACAACCCACCACCGCAGGAACAGTAGTGTTCGGTTAGTACATCAGGCACCACTGTGGGTGTATTTGAGCCTAAAAGAATATATAAAACAATGTGTTTGATCCTCTGTATATTCAGTTTCTGGAGCAAACCTCTTCCTAAACTGTAGGGGTAATCATGGGGACATGTCTAATTTTAATAATCTAGCCAATACTAAACAATACTACTGCTACTAACTGCTACTTTATTGTTTTCTCAAAATTATCATTTCTGTCTGTTCGTTTGGTTTAAAAAACAAGACAAAAACCATTGTCACGGTAAGCAAAGCATGCTAATACTAATTTTGCATAATGTGCTCCCTTCTCTCATGCACGCATGCACGCTGTCTGACCACAGAGCAGTTGCAACATATGGTAGTATTCAGTTCCCACCTCGCCCTCTCTGGTTTAGCCCTTGTCCAAAGTCAGTGTGAGCTCCTGGTAGTGATGGTTGAATTATGATGTTATCTCTCTGTGTTAGATGCTAATACAAGAGCATATATGCACTAGGTTACACTCCTGGGCTCCCAGTCTCTCCTTCTCTCTGTTCTTTCTTCCATCTGTTTAATGTTTCACTGGTGTTGATGTAGTCTGTAGGATCTAGATATGGTTTAAATACTAACACTTACCCATTTTTCCCTTCTTTAACCCTCTGTAAGTTGTTTTGACCCATTTTTCATGTCTGTCTTGTGTTTTGGACCCCCCTTCCCCTCTTTTCCCTGTCACTACTCTCCAAACCATTCTTCTCCTCTCCTCTAGTTCATGTGCCCAGTCTGAAATATCTCTGGATGGTTTCTCTGAGTGCCCTCCTCCCCCAGTGCCTGTAGTGTTGCGTGGAGCACGGGAGCGCCTGGCAGTGGAGCTAAGGGACCGCAAAGCACCACTGGCTGTCATGGAGAGTCTCTCAGACGCTGAATCCCTCTATAGCCTGGATTCTCGACGCTCTTCAGCAGCGCTAAGGGGTTCACCAATGCTTGGTAGCCTCCCGTTCCCTTTGGATGCCCCAATCCCAGAGGAGAACCCATCTCTCAGCTCTCGCACTGAATTACTTGCAGCTGACTGCCTCTGCCAGGCAACGCCAGAGCACCTGGGTGAGGTTGGGCCCTTCTTTACCCCACTGGAATCCAGATCCACCCCGGAGTACCCCATGCGGCTATCTCCTGCCACACCTCGCTACAGTGGTAACCATTCTCCAGCTCTGCTAAACCAGAACACCTTGGCTCAACCAATCAAGCCAGACCTTAATGCCAACCCAAAAATGCTTCCTGATGGGGATCATCAACAGATTCCTGGTGTCTACAGCCCAGGGAGCACTCCTAACGCTCCGCTCAGCCCTCAAATTGGGTCTAGACCTTTGGATACAGAAAAGGAAGATTGGGAACTGGAGACAGCAGAGAAACAATTAAGTACAGAGACCAGACCGGTAGCTTCCACTCCTCCACCCCAACTGTCCAATGGAAACCCCAGCCAGGCAGTCCTCGAGTTCGCCCAGTACTTAGACTCTCTATTCAAACTGGACGGCAGCTGCTCACCGCCTCTGGAGCTGTCTGATGGAGAATCAGAGTCAGGCCGGGGCTCCTTTGGCCAAGGTGAGTGTCTTGGAGATGGACAGCCGTTGGATGACAAACAACTTCTGGCCAGAGCAACACTAGAGCCTAATCTAGTCCCCAAGCCCCCACGCACTTTTGCTGGATCTGCTGATCCCTCTTCAGGCATCTCTTTGTCACCCTCCTTCCCTCTCTCATCGTCTGAGGAGCTCAACGACCTTTCACCTGCTGAGGTTGCCCCACCAGCCATACACTCCCTACGAACATCTACCCCTTGCCACTGCCCTGAAGAGAACACGCTATCATCTATGGTGTAGTGTTCTCCCAAGACTCTGATGTCCTTTGCCCTACATTGAGAGGTGCAGTCATCCAAATTTTAAAACATATCACAGTACATGCATGCAACGGAATGCAGTCGCTCATCAGAGATCCAATGACAGAACTTGACTGATCAACTCAAACTATTTCCATTCTTCAGGTGTCCCCTTTGAACGCTGTTTATAGCATTTTCTCACTATTGCAATGACTAAGAAAAAAAGATACCTCTCTCTGCATGCCAGGGGGCTGTGCTGCTTTTGGGTGAATATAAATAACTGTAGCTACACGATGCCATTCCAAAATAATGTTGTCTCACCCACGTAGGGACACGTCAGCATTACATCAATTCCCTGACTTAACAAAATCAAAGGGAGAATAGTTACTGAGCAGGGATTCAAAAACTAACACTGTAGAAGAGGTTAGCATAGGCACATCATCTGGGGTTGATGTACTGTACAACTTCCTGCACCCTCAGAAGCTCCAGAAATTTTGTCCAGCTTTTATTTTATTTTATTTTTTAAAATCAGGAATGTGAAGATGGACATGTTCGTCAATCAATAGAAGTGAGAAGACATTACGAAATGTTCCTCAGGTCTATAAAGAATTGACTTTGAGAAAGAGAGTATGTATGTTACATTGGTGAGAATTCGTGTGTCTTAAAAATTTAGTGATTGTGACAAAGTTATTACAGACGCCTATGGATGTTTTTGAGTCTTTTGTTTACTCTTTATAGTGCATGAAAATGTTTTTTTTTTTCTTTATTTTTGAAGAGAAATTGTCACTAAGCCACTTACATTGACATTTGAATACTATTGCACACATTATATTGCTCAATTTACCCCCACCCCACCCCTTTTGCCAAAAAACTTAATACATTGTATTGCCAAATGTATTTATGAGATGTAATTTTGTATATGTATATGGATATTGCTTTATTTAAACACAAGCTAAGTTCATTGTCTCCTCTCCATAGCCATACTGTTGGATCCCATCTCGACTGTTACACAGCAACACCACAGAAAAGATATCATCCTGACCTTAAAACACTGCCATGGCTTTCATTTTAAAAACACAACCTCTGCACCTTGGGTTTGAACCAATAATGAACTTGCTAATCGTCCTAATCTCATAACTACTGTACCTTTCTCTCTGGAGAGCTCCTAGCAATGTGCCCAGGTCAGGGTCTGCATGTTTTATGCATTTCAGAGTAGCATGGCTGGTATATAACAAGTTTTGTCATTAAGTCACAGAAAATAAGCTCTAAACATGTCCACACATGATCATACGTGTAAACTCAAAACGTTTGAGAGGCTTATTTAATGCCCAGGTCACCTGACAGGACCAAACTGTGTATCCTAAAAGTGTCCGAGGATATCAATTCTCTTGTTCTCAAGGTGCTCTCAGTCATCGTGGATGTCAAGGTGTTTGCTTCCCTTTAATCTGGTTCGTCTCAAACATGCTTGAGGTTGGACTGAATGAATAAATGGGCTCGAATATTATGTATGCCAATTCTAAATACTGTTTGTGGTATACAATCTTCCATATCACTCTGGGTGTAACAGGTGGCTCACAATTTGCATTATTTATTATTGTTAATGTTGATATCACTTTTATTGCTATATTTGATGGTGTTATTATCCTTATTGCGCTTGCAACAGATTGGTTTGATGTCAGTGGTTTTTATCTCAGTTTCTGGGACAGTACGGGGAATTTTTTTAGACTTTTCCCAAATGTAAGGAGTTATATATTTCAGCTTTTTTTCTGTCCGAGTGGAAAAGTATGTGACATTCTCCCATGGCATGGTGACAATATGCTCTTTTCACAAATCTTTCATAGTAGTGAGACGTGCTGTAGAGTGACAGCCTGTTCACAGTGACCTTTGGTGCAGCACCACCATCAAGCCTGGAGTCACCATAGTGATCTTCACCATCTCTGTTTGGAACAAGATTTGCTGTGGTTACTCACAACAAACATTTCCAGCCAGTTTACAGTCTGACACTCGTCAAATCATGCTGCCAGTCCCAGTAGTCTCTCACAAGATATGCTAAGGTTGGGCCAGCAGTTTCCTACGCTTACTAGCTTTGCTTGCAGGCGGTCATACACTAAACACTGCAGAAAGAAAGCACTATAAAACTTTCCATCATGATGTGTACAGCACCATCTTTTATGTGTAATTATTTATGCAGATGTCTAAAAAAAGATGAATTCCAATAGAGTCATGTAGAAAACAAATATATTATAAGGAGATAATGACTATATTAAAAGATACCAGTATTGACATATATTTAAAAAAAATATTTAATTTGAAAGTTATTTATTCAAACTATTGGCAGATTTACAAATTGGTCTATATTGAAAGAAGAATAATTCAACTATGTCTTGTCCATGTTTACCTGGTTTGCTTCCCCTTCCTTTCCTGCCCCACAATGAGAATGTATTTAATCCCTCCCCCTCACTGCCCTGCCTGTAATGGAATAAACAACAAAGTATGAAAATATAACTATGAATTTCTGTCATATCTTTTTCAGCATGAGGTACTGATAGACTGTATAATGTCTGTTAAAATGTCACAAATTATAGTACATTGTAGTTCAATGTCCCAGGTTTACTAAGGTCTGCTTGTTTTCCTCATTGCTACAAATTTAGTTGCTAGTTCCTGTTTGTCTTGCATATATTAAGTCCTATTGAACATAAATGAACATAAATGTCCTATTTATGAATGTGTGTAATCAAGGTTCTATGGAGTTTCTCCTAATCAGTTCTGAATGTCGCTGGAACATTTAGGCAGAGAATCACTCTGAATAATAGACTTGGCTATTTGTTAGTGAATTGTTTTGAAGTAATGTTTTTTGATACTACGTCCCATGGACATATGAAGGGTCATACTCTGGAGTAAATTTTGCCAAATGGACCCATCCTGAAAAAGTCGGTGCTTCAGATTTGATGTAAAGAATGTGTCATCAGTTTTAAAAGTGCTAAGTGCGGATGGATTTTAAGTAAAAATGGCATGAGTTGTTCAGAGCTATATTTAATCTCAAGTGTAGGTGCAGTATTTTGTGAGCTTACAGTAGGTCTGCTACTGTTGAGCCTTATGGAGGTGTCATTGGTCAAATGACACAGTGTGGATAGGAGGTGTCTGTTTGATGCACCTTGGGCCTGACTCACAAAACAGACGAACTGAATGCCTGAAAAAGTTCAACATAAGCAAATATACACCAATAAATCATCATGGATATGAAATGTCATCACTTCATCATTTTATCCTATGACATTTGTGTTTAACTGTGTCATAATTAGAGCATGAAATTGTCAGATATGGCCAAAACACATGTTTTGTGGGGTAATAGTGACTTTAACATTTGACCTTTGACCACCAAATTCTAATCAGTTCATCCTCGAGTCCAAATTTGAAGAAATTCCCTGAAGGCATTACTAAGAGATCACGTTCTCGAGACGGACAGACATCCAGCAAATATAACACACAAAGTAGAAGGCAAGAAAGGTAAGTTAGTAGACTAGTTGATAGGTTTTTTTGTGTTTATTTATTAGTATTTACATGATTTGACTCCTACAATACATATGACCTTGTTCTTGCCCCTTTACCAGGAAGTGTGTATTAGTAAAACAGAATGTATATAAACATTTATGGGTAACAAACGTTTCGTTTACCTCCTTTCCACTAGAGGGAACCAATGTGTCCACTTCCTCATTCACGAATACGTGTCAGAAACAAAGAAGAATGACTTCCGGAAATCTCAGCAAGATATCCGGGAGTGCTAATGTTAGCTGGAAGCTAGGTTAGCATCGACTCTGTTCAGTGTAACCTGATTTGTAACCGAGGCCATGAATTAAGAGCGAACTGTCAACCCCGTTCTGTTCAACGTCTTGGTTGGTAAAACGTATACCTATAACTTTAGAAAATGACCCTCTTTTCCATCATTTTTATAGTATTTAAAAATGCCAGGTAGTGAGCTAACTTAGCATGAATGTTTACACAGCTGTGTTAGCTAACGGACTGCGTTAGCTGCGGTTACCCAAGTTAGCTTCTTAGTTAATTTAAGATAAAACAGTCTCCCGCTGCTGTGGCAGTTCATTTTTTGTGGTCAATAATTTTGGCTTGGTTACATTGACTTGCTAGCAAAGAAGGACATGTCATCGGTAGAATAAACTATACGTGTAGTTGTAGCAAAGGCATTGAATAAGTATCATATAAACAGCTTATTATTGTTCATATGGGTATTATGCACTGTAACATTGATGTTAAAATACAGAGGTTTTGGGTGACTTGTGACCTACATACTTTGGAGTAACGTTACAGGCATCAATTGTGATTGTTAGGTTAGGTAGACTTCTTAATTGTGTATGAACAATGGTTGCAACTAACGATTATTTTCGTTATCGATTAATCTGCCGAATATTTCCTCCATTAATCATTTTTCAGCAGACCCAAAGATATTTAACTACAGCGTATGACAAAGAACGCATTCAATTCTTACATTTGAGAAGCTGGAACCAGACAAAGAGATTTGTTATCAGTCTAGTTGCTGATTACTTTTCTGGTGATCAAGCAATCGTTTAATCCACTGTTTGTTGCAGCTCTAATATAAAGAGCACATGAAGCTGTCACTGATCTGATGCCTGTCTTTACAGAGGCTGATTTGGACAGAGAGGTGTCAGACATGTATCCCTCTGGAAAGTACAGTTCACGGGGCCCTGCTCTTATCCCACGGATGAAAACCAAGCATCGTATATACTACATCACCCTATTCTCTGTGGTTCTGCTTGGATTAATTGCCACCGGGATGTTTCAGTTCTGGCCCCACTCCATTGAGTCCACAGCTGACTGGACCCTTGATAAACGCAGCGTCCATGATGCTCCTCTGGTCCGTCTGCCTGTCTCCAGCCCCATTCCTGAGAGAGGCGACCTCAGCTGTCGCATGCATACCTGTTTTGATGTGTACAGATGTGGCTACAATCCCAAGAACAGAATCAAGGTAACTGTCTTTCAGAATGACCATCACATCATTGATCTTACCCAAACTAAGTGTATCCTCCCTTCAACATTTTGCATACTTAAAATGCATAGAATTACAATCTATTGTGGAAATGGTTGCTTTTGTAGGTCTACATCTACCCTCTGCAGCGGTTTGTAGATGAATTGGGAGTTCCCATCAGCAGCACTGGACTGTCTCGAGAATACAATGACCTGCTCAGTGCCATCTCTGACAGCGACTTTTACACAGATGACGTCACCAGGGCTTGTCTTTTTATCCCATCTATTGATGTGCTGAATCAGAACTCCCTGCGTATCAGAGAGACTGCTCAGGCTCTGGCAATGCTACCCAGGTAACCATTTACACTAGACCCAGTTATTAAAAAATTTATAATCTTATTCATTTTTAATTGTGCTTTTCACTTTCAGTTACTCTTAAGTCATTCCACCTTATGAACGTCTTTTATCTCAAATGATCTCATATCTGTGCTGTTATCATTAGTGTTCAAGCTGTGGCTTATTAATATCCAAAATATATATCTACAGCCACCTAATCATGTATATTGTGTAGGGTAGAAACTAACATTTATTTTTAAGTACCAAATAATATCATGATTAATCATGGACATCTTAAATGTGAGAAAAAATGACTTGCCCTATCTCATGAGCCCAACGTGATGTCTCAATTTCAAATCTCTTGCCTGTATTTAAAAAAAGATTTGAATAAATAGTGGTTTGGAATGGAGAAAAGCAAGTACATAACAGTGAATGTTTGGTTGTTTTTTTTTTATATTTATAATTACTTAAAATATGAACTGATCAGCAAAACTGATAATATATAATTTTCTGTTTGATTAATCTGGCATTTCTCCACTAATCTTGTCTATGATTGGTAGATGGGACAAAGGGATGAATCATCTGCTTTTCAACATGTTACCTGGAGGCCCCCCAGACTACAATACTGCCTTGGATGTGCCCAGGGACAGGTAGGACATATTCAAAGCCATCTTAGTATTTAAGAATGGTTTAATTTATCTGTCAGTCATCTTTACCAGTAATGGTTAATTTCCACAACATCCCAATATGTTCAAATAATACAGTGGAATTAATTACATTGCTGGCTGCTTGTAGTAAACAGGCTGTGTTAACATAATGGAAATATGTGCAAAAAAACACAAATTGAAAGTTTTATTCAAAACACCAGACAGGGGGGAAGCATGTTGTTATGATTTATGTGTTTAGGATTCCTGTCAGCAGCATGCCTCGTCTCTTGTTTATTTGTATTCTGTTTCTGGGACAGATGAAATTAATATTTATGCAACTATGGATTATGCAACCCTAAGTGGCATTTACCATAACTGTAGTCACTCCTCAAGTGTTAAAAATTATCATTTGATGAAGATGAAAGAGATATTTACAAGCAATTAGGATATAAAATATTTTCAGGAGGCTTTGAGGAGATGTTTCAAATCTGGTTGTATTTACCACAAAGAGCTTGTGTCGATCAATATGCCCTTTAGGCTAGAGTGATGATTGACAATGGAAGAGGGTGGGTTTAAGAACATGCAGCCTTTAGCTGTAGAGAATTTCCTGGGCTCATCCAGCTGGAGTCCATTTGGCATGGAGCCTCATCAGAACCAGGTGTGTGACTGACAGTGTGTTTCCATCTTGTAGTCTCCTTGCCGGAGAATAGAACAGGTTCCAAAATTTAGTGTAGCGTCTTGTGGACTAACATGAGATCAATCAACCAGGTCACCAAGCCTTGTTTGATGCCACTACATGTCTCACATCAGTGTTGTGAGTAGCAAGGTGTTGACAGGACGCAAAAGAACCAATTTATGAATTTGCATTTTAAAGTATGTTCCTCTTACTCATGTCTGTTGAAATCCTCAGTGTGTTGAAGCATTGTTTATAATCCAGGTCCATGTGTTTCAGAGCACTGCTGGCTGGAGGTGGTTTTTCTACATGGACCTACAGACAAGGTTATGATGTCAGCATCCCAGTTTACAGCCCACTTTCTGCAGATGTCGAGCTGCCAGAGAGACAGCCGGGGTGAGCACGTCTCACACATTAACTCTCATTATTTTGTTTGAGTCTCACATCATGACCCAGTTACAGTCACTTTACCTAATTTATCCTTCAACAACTTCTCTACAGACAGTGCTCCAAGGAAACAAAATGATGTGTGATGTTTAGAATGGTCTTCTCAATACAAATTACCTGTGGTTTATCAACACCCTTTAGGCTAATCTTGATCAATTAGTCATTTGATAAAATCAACAGTATGAAGTATGACTTGATAACCAGTTGCATATCTCTTGTTGTCATTTCTCCAGGCCACGGCGCTACTTTATTCTGTCTTCTCAAACTGCCATTCACCGAGAGTACCGTGCTGAACTGGAGCGTTTGAAGGAAGAAAATGGAGAAGCACTGCTCCTCCTGGACAAATGTAGCAACCTCTCCCAGGGTGCAGCCTCTGCACGCAAACGCTGCTACAAGGGACAGGTGTATGACTACCCACAGATCCTGCAGGTGGGAAGCACAACTCATTAAAAAAAATATTTATTTCAAAGATGAAGAATATCAAGATGTACTTTTGTTATATACATCACCTTCCTAAAATCACATGGCCCATGAATGGTTTGCTCCCAATGTATCTTTACAGGAGTCATCATTCTGTGTGGTTTTGCGTGGGGCACGATTGGGTCAGGCCGCCCTCAGTGATGTGCTGCAGGCTGGCTGTGTCCCTGTCATCCTAGCTGACTCTTACATTCTGCCATTCTCTGAAGTACTTGACTGGAAAAGGTCTGCCTAAGTCACCAAACAGTTAAAAACAAGTAAATGGTTTGACAGTTTGCCATTTTTAGTTCACTAATTTAATGTTTCTACACAGGGCATCCGTGGTTATTCCAGAGGAAAAGCTGTCAGAGATGTACACCATCCTAAAGAGTATTCCTCACAGACAAGTTGAAGAGATGCAGAGACAGGTAACATTCACAATGTCTAACTGAAGAGAAAACATCTCTCAGCAAAACTTAATTAAAGTGCCTTACATTGTTTGAGCACTCACATTGACATGGTGGTGAGGGCTGTTGTCACTAGGGTTAAAGCGCTTGCATGTCATGTGTGAGATGTGTCTGTACCTTAACCAACCAACCTGTCAAGTTTATGGAAGCCAAAGCAAATTTTATGAGTTGTGCAACCGATAGAAATTTGGATACCACACTCACTTTTCTAAGTTTGAATATCCTTGTTTGCTCAGTCTGGATTTTGAAAAGCTTTCAGAAGACTCAAACTATGTTGATATTTGCTTGAGTGAAATACAGAGAGGGCAGCTCATTCTCCCTTTCCATTTGATATCTGTACTGAGCCACAATAAACAAACGTGAAAGCCGCTATGAGAGAAGTGCACCAATTCAGCTGCTCCTCATTCTCTTGTATCAACTCTGGTCCATTTACCAATTATACTGGCCAAACAGACATTTTAGGCCAAGGGCTCAGAGACACGCTTGGGGTTGGATTACACCAGACAAGGTCAAAAACATGGCTTGCTCGTGAGATGGTTGCATTGGGTGAGGGGTATCCTGCTGTGTATACCTCACAGCTAACTTGGTATCAAAGGTCTGATATTGTTTTGTTATCCACTGGTCACAGTACTCCTCTGCCTGCTCGGATGGTGCACAGATGGATTGAATTGAGGTCATTCTTGTTTTAGACATTTCTCTACAAAAATCCTTTCACTGAGGTGAAACTAATAGTACACTGCTAACTAGGATCATTATAGAATTATTTTGTGCTGTTGATCACAGTTTTATTGACAAAATGTTATTTACTATCACAATTTAAAACTCTTAAGACAGCTAGTTGCCTCATCTCTCCACTTGTCTGACTTGATTCAATACTTCAGATTGAATAAAGAAATCCTGCCTGTCTTGCCATACATAGAAAGGGAATCAACATTAAGTGCATTATAGGCCATTAGCTACATTGCTTTGTTATGTACCTGATAAAAATCCAGATAAATTCTTAAAGACCAAGAAGCCTGTTTTCAGAGTTGGGAGATGTGAGAAATTATTCAGAGCAGTTGCACAGTTCATTGAAGGCTCGACAAGAGGTAGAATCTGTCAGTTAGTGGATAAATTTGAGCTCACATTAGAGGGCGTGTTTACGACATATTATGTTTTTACCTGGTATTTGCAAGTAGTCAAATGCCGGATTGTATGACAAATATCCGTCAACTGCCACAGTGCCCAAGTGCCTCTTAAGATTGCAAGCATATGGAAATTTATCTGAGCTCACCAGGACATGCTTGATTCATAAGAACATCCAGTTAACTGTGTGTAGGCCAACACTGTATGCAGTTACCCACTACCTAGTGTTGCATGAACGTGCACTTAAGTGCTCAAGACAGCAAATGTGGGTATTTGGACGGATGCTAAAATTGTTTAAGGCTTCTCTGAGGCTTGGTCCATAAGTCTTACAATCGTCTCTGCATATCTTCTGTCTTGCTTGCTCACCAGAGCACAGTTGGCATACGTTTCTGTTGACCAATTCAAATTCTAGTGTATGTGAGAAAACCTTTGAATGAATGCTGAAAGCCTGGCAAACTTGAACATTGATTTCTTTTCTACTGATATGGTTGAGCTGATGTATTTCATTAGTGTGGCCAGCAGATGGCTCAGCAGCTTTTGCTTTCATAGTGTGACTGTTTTTGTTCCCATGTGGTCTGAGTTTTGTGCTTACAAATGCAAAAATTGTAATAGGCAATTCATACTTACCTCAAAGGAAATACCACAGTAATACCAAATTATATTAAAGGTTTTGGTTTTAACATAAGGTTTCAACATAAATTATTGTTACAACTTTTAAGAGTCAGAGGTCACAGAACAACAAAAAAACAAACAGCTGGTCTGAAGAAGATTAATTGATTGTTTTGGCGATTTGGCACTCAAATATGGTATTCATTGTTGTTCATCAGTTATCTCTCTGTGCGGTTAAGTGTGTATCAAATATTGATTGGTGGTTTTTTGTTTTTTTTTTTCGAGATCATAGCAGAGAAACATTTACCTAATGAGTGGCACTGCAGTTTCAGTTTATCCTGCAGTGACAGAACATTAGGTTAACTTGAGGAGCAAATCCTGTTAGAGACCAGGTAAGTTGTGATAAGCTACTGTTGAGCTTCCATCAGTAAACTTGTTTTAGATGGCAGAACTAATTTTCAAATTTGAAATGATGTAATAGCATCCATTTAGGTCATATTTTAAAAGGCCACATACTAAAGAGCTATGAAATGTTAACAGTGCTCACGTTAGACCACTGAGCTCATGTTTGTGTACTGTTTCCCATCAGCCTTATTTGGGTCATACACTACAGACCTTTATTAAATTAGGGCAGTCAAATCAATTCTGTTATTGAATTACAATGTGTAAGATGGGAAGAGGGAGTCATTGCCCATGATGGATTTCAACTTACTCCTCACCCTTTCTTCTGCTGTTGTCTTGGTATTAAGCTTCGACCTGACAACCAGATTCTTTTTAGACTAATCCTAGCTGTCCTCCCAACTTTGTTGTAGCCTCCCATACACTGTATACAGTCTATGTAGCCTCTCCAGCACTTCACCATGCAGAACAGCATGCTGGCTGCAACAGATTTGTAGAATATGTCAAGTTGGTTTGCTGTTCTTTCCATGCTGTCTGCTTTTCTTCATTCCAGTCTTCTTTTTACATGCACCGTTCGTACAAAACCGAACAGTCAGGATGATGACAGGTCTCAGCAGCTTTTTGGTCAGTCAGATATGTAATAACAGCTCCTTAATCTTACTAATCTAGAATTGCAGATTTGATCTCCTTGAGATCAACTAAGAACCTCCACTAGGTCTCCCTTCTTTCCTTACCTGCTCAAAGGCAGGAGTTACCAGAACTTCACAGCCCAAAGATGAGGGCTTGACTTTATAATGAAATCTAATATGTAAAGGTTCAACAGAGGAGGACACAGTACAGTCCCCAAGGTGAGCCTTATGTTGTACTACAGAATGTTCAGAACCTCACAAACTATGGTCTATCAGTGGGGTAGTCTGTAATCCAGGAAACCTTGAGGCTCACTAGCACCAAGATTGTGTAACCCCACATGAAACCTGCCACTAAAGCAGTGCTCTTTGGTCGTGGACCTTTAGACACAAAATGCTGCTACTTTTTATCGTAGACATTGTGATAAGGACTGATTTACATCTGGGAGACCAGTTAATCATTATTGACAAGTCATGTGTGTATATATATGTGTGTGTGTGTGTCTAGAAATGTTTTGATCAGCCAAACTTTTCTACACACACATACACATGACTTGTTAATGATCACAGGCAGAAGTGCTAATAAATCGTGAGGAAAATAATATTGTCAGTGAGCAACTCATGTGATTGCAACAGACTTTGTTTCACTGCTGGTTTTGATTATGCTGAAAACTCTAATGATTGTCTGGTTCTGTCCACAGCTCACTGGTTGCCAATTATGGTCTATAGGTTGAATCATCTGTCAGGTACCTGACAACTTCCAAAGAGTTAAACAAAGTGATGCAGACTACTGTAATCTAAACTACTTCTGGTAATCTCTTTGATCTTTATTTTAAGTATTTTAAACGACAAAAGAGTGAAAGCTGCCGGGGAGCTCTTTAAACTTGAAGGAAATGACAAGATGATTTGCTTTTAACTAGGCATTGCATCAAATGACTGTTAAGTTTTACTTACAGAGGAATATGTTATGGACCTGACACTCCTGTGATTGTTTGCATTATTTCTCAATATTTGCAGCAATTTTATGGTTACTATTTACATTACACATAATTTTATTTTTATTGGTAAAACAAATTTTGGACTCAGTAGGTCTCATTTGCTATATTTGTACTGCTAAACAGAAACAAAGTGTAGATTATTGGCTAGAGGCTGCGACTGGAAGATGGAGTAAGGTTTCTCTTCCTCTCTTACAACACTGTGTCTTCTTCCCCACTCATAAAAATTCCTGCAGGCGCTTGGAGCGGGTGGAGGTTGGTTTGACGGGCCCTCGGGCCAACACAGTTTGCTTTCTGCCTCCTCCCGGGCGGAAAAGAAACTTTCATCACTGGCTGATTTATGGGCCGTTGGGATTCCCCCCTGAGATTAGAAAGTCTTTTTGGATTCCCCTCACCCCCTCTATAAAAATAAATGCTGGTTTTTGTTGTACTCAAATGCTTCGTCCCATACGCAGATACGGGTGATTTAGGCAGTGGTCACATGTTGTTCACGTGCCACGAACGACTGTCTTTGTTAAACACAGAGAGCACACATTAGCCAAAAATACATACTGGTGCAATCCATTAGGAGGACAAGATAGAAATATAGCTCACTGCTCTGCACACAAACACATTTGAGTGTTTCTTCTAACGTGGAACTGTGGGTCATTGAGGAGCTGGTGGGGTGGAGTCAGGTCAGTGTCGCACTGTGCCTCTTGGCAGGAGACAGTGATATTTAAAGCTTCATTAACTCTTATAGGGCTCTTTCGCCTCTGAACTGTCCCTTGAAGTTTCTTAATAGTATAGTGGCCTGCAGGAGACATGGGGGCTAGACATATATATAGTGGTCAGTCGCACTACTCCAGATTGATCAATGCATTGTAAACTTTGTAAGCTCTGTTTTATTGATCTCTCTTAAAATTTCTTCCTCTCTGCATCTTATCCATTACACAGTCAGAGCCTAAATAAACTATGTGAATAAACAAATTCAGTTCACAGGTATTCTTGCTCGTGCTTGCAGTCTTGGCTGAAAAAACTGTGTGGAGTGAATCGTGAATGGAGGCAGTTGGAGTCAAGGATTTTAGCAGCCAATGTGATAACATTAAGATACGGGCTAAGAGTTCACTTATCGTTAAAGTCTGCTTTGCACATCAGAGATCTGTTGAAATAAAACAGGCACAGTCAAAAGACATTTCACTGGGCTTCAGAGGAACAGTTGTT
Organism: Trachinotus anak; assembly: GCF_046630095.1. Lineage (NCBI taxonomy): Eukaryota > Metazoa > Chordata > Actinopteri > Carangiformes > Carangidae > Trachinotus > Trachinotus anak. The sequence goes on along the minus strand of NW_027273862.1, from coordinate 17,997,595 downwards.
GAAGGGCAAGAGGCTAGAAAGGGCTCCAAAACTGTCTTTAAAGACATGGACCAAGGGGAAAAAATCTGGATTTTACAGTTATGACTTCACACTGGTGTCATCTTCTGTCATGCGCTCTAGAGTAAAATAGGAATAAAAATACAGAAACTGTAGCAAAAACAACATCTCAAGATATGAATGAAATCTTATTCAAGTTAAGGTCAATTATTGTAGCCCATGTAAATCATTGCCTTCAGTACAGATTTAAAAAAAAGTGCAATTATTCTGCATGACTTGACCATTGATAATTTCATTTTGGTGACTAATTCTGGAACAGGCTTTTTTTTACACCTGTGTGCAATTTTTTTTTTTGTCTGACAAGATTGTTATGTTTGTAATTTTTTTTTTCTTTGGTCAATGCAAATATCCAATGCTGCACCTCTGTATTGGTGACATCTGTAAAGTGAATATCTAAAAGTTGAATAAAAAGTGCTGTTAAGTTAATATATAGCTTCTTAAATGTGCAGTGCAATGTTTGACCTTAAAGTATGTTTTGTGTTTGCTCTTTTTTTGCCCTTTTTTGTTTGTGTGGATACATTTTAAGGAGTTGTGTTCCATTTGTCCATAGGCACGCTGGTTCTGGGAGGCCTACTTCAGCTCCATGAAGGCTATTGGATTGACAACACTCCAGATCATCAATGACCGCATCTACCCATATGCTGCACGCACTTATGAGCAGTGGAACAATCCACCTGTGGTGGTATGTAACTGTGTGGACTTGATGTTGACATGTATTTTACAAATATTTGTAACTTTTAGACACTGAGCAAGATTATTATGTTGTTATTGTGCCCCAAGTTTGCATTATTGTCTTTCAGAAGAATCTGTTATTTAGCTATATCTATACCATAAAGGCTGTTCTCTTCCAGCTTCTAGCTATATAATCCATACAGTCTGTGTGCTTGACTGTGCTGAGCCGGTCAGTTGTATTCCCAGAAGTTTTTTTATTGCAGACATCTGAATGACACCCATCCATGATGGAGCTTTGGCCATACAGATGCTCACACTGCCGCATAAGCTTCTCCACTCTCCTGTGGCTTATAAATCGAAGCCTCTGTGGCAGAGTGACAGTATATGCCTTCCCTCTTTCTGAAGCCTCACATATGCAGCACTTCACAGTTTGGTATACACCCAGCTAGCTCTGAGGCAGCCAGTTTGTGTCAGCAGTTCTGCACAAGGAGGATGCCTCCACTGTGGTGAAAAATAAGTTCCTGCATGTCTGAGTCATTGTGTTAGTAGAGAGTTTGCTGGATGTGGAGAATGGTGTGTGTGTTTAGCATCCCTGTGGTTGTGGGAGTTTGTGGCTGCAGACAGTTTGCCTGTGCGACCATCTCTCAGCAGTTGTTAATCAGCCTGGCTGGATCCAGAGTCTCCTCCATGCTCAGCCTGTGGGGTAGATGCATGTGCATGGGAGCCTGTGTGTAGATGCATGATAGTGTCTTTGCATCTGTCAAATGTCTGCAAGTATCCTAGTATGAATAGATTAACTGAAGAGAGGTTGCAATTCAGTTGCAATGGTGTACACAAGCAGGGGTGTTTTCTGATGTTCGTCATTTTAGTTCTGCTCAAACCTGTTCAGTCATCCAGGATTGAGAGGTTTATGGTCAAGCAGCTGCTCAGTCTTGACCGTGGTTGCCTGTTTTCTTCTGAGCAGAGAACTTGTTAACCAGCAGTTACACTTGACATTGCCCACTTATGTCAAAATGTTTTGCCTGAGCGTCCTCCCCCAGTCCAATCTATCAGTATCACTCAGGTCTAAAGGTTTGTCCAGACCCAAAGGAGCTTAATTGTGTCACAGTTCAGACCTTAGGCCAGTTCTGCCTGAGATGGGAGATGAAGTGTTTTCTCAATGGCTTCAGTGACTGGATGGTGAGAAGAACTTGCACAGAGCACTAAATAAATCAGGCAGACATTTTCCCCCTCTCCTGCTGTAGTTCTTTAGGCTGGTAATTGAAAGCACATTTCCCAGGGTTGCTGGTGCCTTAAGAGGGGGGTTTCAGAAAAAGGGACAAGCTGCTTTTTGTTTGGGATTTGTAGGTAGTGGGCATGCTTGTAAGGTTTATACATAACAAGAATTGTGGCATTTCAGACTTCTAAATTTGCCAGAGTTTAAAACATTTTGTGGTGATTAGCACCTGGGCATATGAAAGTCTTGTTTGATCACCATTTTGTTTGAAAGTTACAGTACAGTCAGTCAGTATTTGGACATTTTTGTTTTGGTTCTGTTCTCCTGCACAACTGAAAATCAGCACTTAAACCATCGGTTCATTTTCTTTTGAAGTCCATTTGGCTGAACAAGAGCCAAACTGTCCTAATAATAATGAATCGTAGTGTGACTTATCTTGCAACTTTATTGTTTGCATCATTTAGCAATAAATTGACAGATACATTTTAATCTACCACTACTGTGCCTCCACATCTGTGTACATTATTAATACTTCTGTGTGCTTTTAAAGTTGAACTTAAAAGTATAAGATGTGTTTCAGTGGCAATGTTAAATAGATAAACTGATAGGACAGACCGATAAAGGCATTTTGAATTCTTGGCAGTTCTTCAGTTTATCTTGCTTTTAATCTACGCACCTTCAAGTTTCTAAAATTAATGAAGAACCACTCAAATTTTTCAAATGACTAAAATAAAAGTTTTTTTTTAAGTGTAAATATAAAGTATAAAAAACAAACTAACTCCCTCAGATCTGTTGGTGACATTGAGCTGTGGCTTTCTTTTCATCTAATTTATTCTGTTTGACAAATGACTTAAGTGGTCTCTCCCTGATTTTGTTTTAATGCATCTGTGCTGCATATATGTGTTAGTTTAATTATTTCCCCCTCTGCCTGAATGACAATGTGAGAATGGCCACAAGGAAGTTTCCACTTGCAAGTAAAGTGATTTTTTATTGGAGGAGGAGTGACTGATGTTGTGTAAAAGGCAGTGTCTGTGTCTCTGTTGACAGACTTAAGTTGATGCTATGGAAGGAGCCACATAATCACTCTGTGGTCACCTGGGACTAGAGGAGAAACAGGGTTTATATGGACTTCAAGAAACCCACAGATTTACTGTGTTAGATATGCTCTCTTTGCCTTCCTCAGACTGATAGTCACTGTAACCAGTGTGGAACATTTTTGGAGCCTTTGAAGTCTATCAAAAGTGAACCCCAATGCTCCTATATTTACTAGTCTTATAGTAACACATGCTTGTAAATGAAATATATGGGTTGCCTTTTTATTTCACTTCAGAAAACAACCTTAGTAAACAAAAAAGGAAGTTATTGTATGCACACAGACTGACGCTAGTTGTCTCCTGTTTTCTTGTCACTCTAATCCATGTGACTGTAACTTTTAGCTTAGTATTTATTACACACTTAACGTAAGAAAACTCTCCCGTGGCTTCCTTCATTTAACAATGTCACTTGATCTAAGCTGGAGTCAGTACCATTCCTGGGATTTACAGGCCATTATAAAGGGGAGCAATGAAAGTAAAGCCAAGTTCCACACTGAGGATAGGCAGCCACTTTTCAGTACCTGGCAAACTCCACTCTTTCACTGTTCACCACTTTCCCCCTTCCTCCTCTCTGTCCCACTCTATTTCACCTACATCTCAGAAGAGTCTCACACACAATAATAACATCACAAAAGCAGTAGATACCAGAGTATAGCCAACCTGTCGTGTTTGCAAACTCCCATTGGATCTTCTGTGTCCTTCTGTCCTGCTGCTTCTGTGGTGTTTACCTGGCATTGTGACTGGAATCTTTTGACATTTTGTACTGTGTCTCTGTTAGCCCCTGACAGATATTACTGGGCTATTCTTGCTCCAGAATAAAAAGCATCATCTGGAAATTACTGCAGGTGACCTCACTGTCCTATGAAGCATTATTATTGGGCATTAAATCATGGAAAACATGACAGACCGAGCTGACACAGGAGACTTCAGACTAGCTTTTTATTTCTATTTCCATGGAGTTGAAAAAGAATGAATAAAAAGGATGAAAAAAATGTTTGCAGCTTAAACAGATAATTTATTTTGTTTTGTTTGTTTGTGTCCTGTCTTGTGTAGAAGTGGTCCAGTGTGAACAGCCCTCTGTTCTTGCCACTTATCCCACCAAGGGCACCTGGGTTCACAGCAGTGGTGCTTACCTATGATCGCGTTGAGAGTCTTTTCCGGGTCATCACAGAAATCTCCAAGGTGCCTAGCTTGGCTAAGCTGCTGGTGGTGTGGAATAATCAGAACAAGAGTCCTCCAGAGGGTGAGTATAACAGATTATCATAGAAAATGAGAAAGTTGATGAAGCTTTTATTTATTTATATATATCTAATATTTAACCAACCCAAAATGACACAAACAGGGTAGCCACGAACACTCGTGTACCCCTCCCCGACTAACCAGTTCAACATCAACAACCTGTAACTTCAGTTCTGCTTTAATTGAATGACAGCTCCCTGGCTTTGTAAGATTATCAGTTAGATCCAAACAAGAGTACCTAATATAGTAACCACTAAAATCACCTAGAAACTTTCCTTTTCCCTCTCTTTGTTTGTGCTGTGGTGGTTGTTAAGATCCAAAGTGAATCCTCTGAACAGGTGAATGAAAATGGCTTACTCCGGAATAAATGCTGTCATGACTTGCCTAATACCTTAGTTCTACACTTCTCTCTGGCTTTATGTTTGACAGAGGGAGAAGTGATAGTAAGGCAGCTGAGATGTTCATACTTTACTCAGCACCCCAAGCATTGGCACACATATACTGCAGTCAATGTACTTGCAGTACTATGTATAAATTGTATTTTTGTTATTATCTGTCTCTGTTTTTTTTGCCTTTCATTACTGCTACTGTTTGTGGCACAAGACTTCCTCAGTTGTAGTCAATCAGACATGTGTCAAATTAAGCTCTTAGTAGTTGTTATTTATTGCACCTTCCACTCTAATTATTTGCCTTAATATGGCAATTAAGCATACAACAACAACAGTTAATCGTGCTTTATCCCACTGATGGCTTAACTCAGATGAAGACGACTTCTTAAAGCAGTCCTGCTGCTGTAAGAGTTGACTAATGTAATGAAGTAGTGAGAGGACTTTGAAGTGCTCCCTCGTGGCTGTGAGTGGCCTTTTCATTAGAGGCATCAGCGGCGCCTGGCTGGAGCTTTGTGACCCATTAGAATTAACAAGGGGCCATCGACAGGTCAGACTCATGGGGCTCCGTCCAATATGAAGGCAGATTTCCTCCGCATTCACACCAAGCCTTGATCTGTTTTGTTTACAGGCTCCTGTTTTTGCTTCCTTCTGTTTTTTTTTGGTTTTTTTAAAGAAGATGCTGATCAAGTAACAAAATGTGTTTTTTACACAGTCTAGTGTTATCCCATTTTCTGTTTGTGGGTCTAAAGATCATGTTTTGGAACAGACCTAACATTATTATATTATCATTATTATAACATGTTTTTCAAATTGTCTTGACTTGCTATCAATTTTTGTGTCTGTTATTACAAGTGATCCATTGTACCTATACAGCAGCTGAGATTAACTGCCACACAACTACAATAAGTGCAGAGGGTATGCATAAAAACCATAGCTTATTGTTCAGAACATGGAATCTTGTTTTGGTAATTTTTGAATACAGGTTCAGGAGTCTGCAGAATTAGCACTGTGTGCATTTTAACCCATGCCAAGGTGTGGCTAAAGATAATAGCCTATAATTCCCTCACTCCTACTGTCACTTTCCAACCTCGGAACTGAATGAAGGGCTTACAGCAACATGGACAGTGAAAGAGAAGAAATTCTGGGCGTTTAACATAGCAGTTTTCTTGACAATAGGTTCTGACAGGAGACTTCAGACGTGGTTAGGAGGACCTGAAGCGCTTCTTATAGGCTGCCAGGCCCCAGTTACCCCATTAATGAGTCGACACATTCTGTGTGATCTGTCTGTGCCATAGTCCGTGCCATGGACACTGCCCAAGATCTTTGAAATGCTCCACTGAAAAAACATTTTGTCAGTCTGCCTCATGAAGAATCGTAGTGTGGTTGGATTTGCACGTGCTTGAGGTTAGCGTAGCAATGTGAGTCAGTGAGTGAAGTTAAACTCCCAGAGCACAGTTTTCCACTGCCAGGACAGACTTCAAATATCTCTGTCAGTGGTAAATGACATCATAATTCCTCACCCATCTTCAGATGCTGATAGTGGCCACATTTATAATGTTGCTCAACCCCTAGAAATGTATGAACAATTACAGACTCTGACTCTGTGTGTGTGTGTATATATATATATGTATGTATATATATATATATATATATATATATATATATGTAGGGCTGCAACAAAAAAAATATTTACAATTAATTAATTTTAATTAATTAATTTTCTTAATTAAAATAAGTGAATAATTCAGAATTTGGCTAATGAAATGTCAGAAAACTGTGAGAAGTGCCCAAGAAATAACAATTATCAGAGGTCATCTCTTCAGCTTACTATCATATAAGACAAATATAACCAGCAAATATTTTAGAAGCTGGAACCAGCACATTTTGGCCAGTTTTACTTGAAATTTTGTTTTAAATGAATAATCAATCATAAAAATTATAGCCAAATAATTTTCTGTTAACCAATAAATCGACTTCTTTAAGGTCTGTATCTATGTGTATAAAAGCAGAAATGTTGTTGTTATTGTCTTGTTTTCCTTCCGGCAGAGTCTCTATGGCCAAAGATCGGTGTTCCTCTCAAAGTTGTGCGGACCAAAGAGAACAAACTGAGCAACCGCTTCTTCCCCTACGACGAGATTGAGACAGAAGCCGTACTAGCAATCGATGATGACATCATCATGCTGACTTCTGATGAGCTGCAGTTTGGCTATGAGGTGAGAAAAAGAGCCCCATACAAACAAAAACCCTTTACCATACTTTGCCATCTTTGGCAGGTATTGCAGGGAACCATTTCAAGTTGATCCCAAGGTCTAAAGTCATTCAGGGAGATTACAGTCTCATTCTCCTCTAGTTGGGGATTTGACTGCCTGATGAATGGGTATGTGTTTGATGTGTGAAAAATGATGACAGGTCTAGAGCTGATGCTTTCCATGCCCACATACCTGCCTAGCCCCACTTAGCCTGGCACACTCACCTGAATCCATTTAGAAGCCATTTAATAAAATTGTGCTCAGTTTAAGGATAATTACATGGAATTACAGGCAGGATAGAGGAGCTGTCTGTCTGACAGCATGACATTGCTTCTTGCTTGCAGTAAAAGGATCAGATTAGCTGTTCGTGTCAAGCTTGAGATATTCAGCCAACCACGATTTTTTTTTTTTTTTTTTTTTTGCAGGCATAAATGATTAGAAATATGTTGAAACTAAAGACAAAATTTTTTAATTCTTAATTCTCTTGAGAAATAAGATAAGCACAAAAAAAAATCTTTGAATGTGAGACATCTCTTCTTTAATTCTCCTGAAAATGTTTGAAAACAGTATGTCTTCTCACCTGCTCCCAGGTTTGGAGGGAGTTCCCGGACAGGCTGGTGGGCTACCCTGGCCGGCTGCACCTCTGGGACCATGAAATGGGGAAGTGGAAGTATGAGTCAGAGTGGACCAACGAGGTCTCCATGGTTTTGACTGGAGCCGCCTTTTATCACAAGGTGATTCAGGAATGCCTGGTTGAAATTAAGTAGTTTTGAACTCTGCCTCTGACTCTTATCACACAAGTTTCCCTCCCAGCTGCTCATGGATGTTAGATCTTTTGCTTAGTAACGTTGCACATAGAACCAATTTTGAAAAGGAAATTGGCCATGATATATTTTATTTATGAAATAAAATAAAAAATTAACTTTGCAGGGAGGAATCGAGAATTTCCTTTAGACTGTTTTTGGGTGTATATAGGAGTTCAAGCAAGAAGATTACAGTGATAGATGAGCAGAGTGTCATAGGTAGAGCAAGGTTATCTCACTTCTGCTTAAAAGCTCACACACTCACTTAAGTTCAAAGCAAACTCTCGTACAGTGGTTCCTCCTACATACTCTTGGGTCATCCGGTCAAAGAGTATCTGCATTATTGTACATAATAAGCCTGGAAGATATCTATATGACACCTCGTAATCATTTGTTGTTTTCAATCTGTTTTCATTCCAGTACTTCAACTATTTGTACACATACAAGATGCCAGGAGACATCAAGAACTGGGTGGATGCTCACATGAACTGTGAAGATATCGCCATGAACTTCCTAGTGGCTAACATCACAGGCAAAGCCCCCATAAAGGTACATTCATAGGTCTGGCTACAATGGTCTGGGAGCTTAAAGCTTGCAGGGGGAGGCTGAAGCCTGACAGAGCGGGCCACCATCTCTGGGTCTGATCAACTCTCACCCTTCGACTTCACTGACTCTCCCCTCCCCACAACATTGACTATGCCCAGGTGCAGGGGCCCGAGCTAAAGCCCAGCCTTAACCTCCTTTATCTTTGTGTCACTCACTGGCACTCCCCCCTCTGAGTGTGTTTTCCTAAGCTCACCGGGGCTCACGCACACCCTGCCATCAAATCACAAGCTGCACACTTCCCTACGCCTCCCACCTCCCAACATATCTCAAACAGGTTCCTTCAGAAAACACCCAATCCCACCTCGTCTGTCTTCCTTTCTGTCTTTCACTTTCTTTTCTCTTCTACACACACATACATTCACAGGTCCAGTTTGTCGGGGGGAAGGAATGTGTACATGTGAAGGAGTCTAGACAGAGGAAAGCCATACATCATCTCTCTCCAACTCGACTGATGACATTTTTCACTGCACTGTGCTTGACAAAAGTTCTTGTAGGATGCCGCTGTCTTATTAGCTTCTGTCTGGGCTGCTGAAGTTTTACAAACAGTTAAAGTGAGCTGACATTACCGGTGTGACCATGTTCTGTTCTTGTTTAGGTGACCCCCAGGAAAAAGTTCAAGTGCCCTGAGTGTACTGCCATTGATGGACTGTCCCTGGATCAGACACACATGGTGGAGAGGTATGGCACTTAGTTTGGGAAATCTTAAATAAAATGAGCACAATTAAATCTTATTCATATTCTATTTATTTATTTTGTTGTTTGTGTGTGTGTGTGTGTGTGTGTGTGTGTGTGTGTGTGTGTGTGTGTGTGTGTGTGTGTGTGTGTGTGTGTGTGTGTGTGTATAACTCACAAATCTTTAAATATATCTGCTTGTTTTGAATATTAAATATGTTAAAATTACATTTAAATTTGTTATACAAAAATCACACTAAAAACTGGGCTACTATTTGTCTCACTGTATGTGAAAGGTTAGTTTCTATCAATCAAGCACAACAGCCTTTGCACGGTGTCATAAAATTTGTGTGGAACTCAATGTAAAGCAGTCTGTTCCTTCTAAAACCCTACTGTATCAGTGAAATTTGATTTAAAAAATGTTACACCTTAATTATTTTCAGTCTTTTCAGCCCCCTTTTAAAAATTAAATGCAATTGTTTAATTCAGAGTAGACAGAGATATAAATAAAACATGGAAATATAAAAAACTTATTTTAGGAAGGAGGGCACCTTACAGTAATTGAAAAGAAAGACTTCATCCATGTCCATATGCATAATTTGTCACTGTTACTAATCAGAAGCTGCTAAAAGATGCATGTTTTTTTTAGCTTGCTTTTAAAGTAAAAATGTTGTGTTTTCACCCCTAGATCTGAGTGTATCAACAAGTTTGCATCAGTTTTTGGCACAATGCCTCTGAAGGTGGTGGAACACCGTGCAGACCCGGTGCTCTATAAAGACGACTTCCCAGAGAAGCTCAAGAGCTTCCCCAACATCGGCAGCCTCTGACCAGCCAGTAACAGATGTTTGGACTTCTTCACAGCCTCAAATCTTTAAGATTTGTCATCATCATCTTTTATATCAAGACATCAATATTCGCACTAAAGTCATACATGCTCTTGTCACCTCTCAGTTCAAGTGACTTTCACTTTGATTTTTAAATTAAACTTAAAACGCTGAATGGTACAGGAGGTTGAGTTAATATTTTGAATGACAGAGGACACTAAAATCTGGGAACGCTGGTAGGTGTGATGAGAGTGACCTGTCTATTGGTCTTTAAGTTAAACATATTTCCAAACATTTTCCAATGCTAATGCTTAGACCAATGTGACAGAAACTGCTACTGGAGGGTCATCCTGAGACTGATGTTTGACAGACTGACTGATTGGAGGCTTGTGGTCCTTCACTCTTACTGTTTTAGGGCTGGAAGCTTTGGGCTGCTGCCACTGTGGAATCAGCACATAGAGTGTATATATTTGTATTTTGCAGCAGTGCTGTATAATAGTCATAATTTATGATGCTCCAACAAGGATACTCTATTTTTCTTTCTCTGTTTTTTGCTTCTTTTCAAAAGCTGATATGGATTCATTTTTTAGCTGTACTGTATGAAAAGAAAAAGTAATAAATGTTTGATTTACATTATATATACATATATATATATATATACACACACACACACACACACACACACACACACACACACACACATATATATATATATACATATATGACTCAATTACATATCTATGTAGGCTTTATTAAATGGTTACATGAATGTGATGACAAAGTGTGCTGGCTAACAGATGATGTACAGTAAATGTTTGACCCATGTTCTGTTTTACACAGATTGAACTGTTAGACAAAGTTATTACCATAAATCTAATATTTAGAGTGAGTAACTGCTGATTTAAAAAAAAAAAAAAAAGATTATGCTGAGCTACTGGAACATCTTGAATTGTAATGTTATACTGCCTGAGTAAGACTTAAGTCATATTTATATATAAAAAAAAAAAAACTCTGGTGCTTATTGAAGCATCCACTAAGTCATTTCATGAGTTGAGTTCTGTGTTTGAGCACTGCATCAGTAGAAGTCATTTTTTGCCATGCACTTGAAGATAGTGAATAACAGACAGCTCCCAAATCAACTTTTCAAAAGACATGTGTATAAACTGTTGATGCAATGCTTTATTTTTTATTTTTCCATTTTACCTGTTGCGTGTGTTTTATATTTTTGTCCTTTTCAACGCTAGTTGTTCCAGCTCCAGTATTTAGGCTGTAACATCGAGAGCAGCACAGTCTTTAAGATGTTAACACTGCCTTGTGATGTTTTTATTTGCCTTTTTTATTACTTTCATGAGGTCAGTAAAATTGTTTTGAATTTTTTTGACAGAGTTTACGTATCTAGGTGTATATATGACTTTGTAATACCGAAGTAAAGACCACAGTAATTCATCTCACAGTTTTAATGTTTTTTTTCCCCATCTATGTGTGAGTCAGGTGGGAAGAAGATGAAGTCAGGCGTTTTCCTTTTTCATGTCTGCTTTTACTCCAATCTGTGACACGGCCGATCCACTGTTCCCTCCAGCCTGTCACCTGTTGTTAATATACGCTGCCTAATCCACCCTGTTCAATGTCAGCAGTTCAAAAGGGCGCAGTTCGTATTTTTGTCAACCTCAATTAGTGTGATACTCTTGCGGGTTCTGCGATCCCATTTCAGCACTTGTGTCCCTTCAAAGGCACTGAAATGCATGGGGATATCAGAATGTGACTGTAGGGATGACACAATATTTTGGCAGGGTGAAGCAATGCAACAAGACACAGCATATTCATCGTATGTACTTAACACCAGCAGACAACGTAATCAAAAGTTGTGGCCAACCACTGTCTTTAGTTGATGACCTAAATGGGTTTTATTGAAACTGGAAGCGACTTGATTGATCTCTAAATAGTGATAGGACATAAATCTTGATTATCTTGATTTTCCTCTGTATATTACCTGGCAAGAAATCAAATCCTTTATATACTCTGTCTATTGCTGTCAAGCATATACAGTATTACACTTTATAACAAATTAAATGACAAATACTGATTCTGAGTAGAAGTGCAATAACTTATTGTACTTTAATCACACACAAAATATAACAAGAATTAGTAAATTCATACACTCATTTCAAAAGACAGCTTGGAGCCACAAAAACATGAGAAAACCTTTTGAAACTCATAAGAATGAACATATCAAGAGAAAAACAATGTTCAAACACAACTTTTGAAAAACAATTTTACAATGCACCACCAAATGAAAAAAAAGGTGATTCGTTTGAATTCTCGATAAATTGTCTCACCAAAAGAAAACAAAACATCTAATTAGTAACATTTCCAAGAGTTTTATAACACTTCAGTTCATTTTGCATGCACAAAAATGCACATGCACACAACAGCACACATATTTATCATATATTTACTCCTATACTGATTGCCTGACTTCAGTAGTATTAGAAAATGAGAAAAGTGGCTGATGACGTCATCATTCAGAGATGGAGTTGTGCAGCGTACAGGAGGAAGAGGCTTTTCATGTAGAGATAATCTTGCTTTAACAGTTTGTATGGGGTAGATACAGTGTCTGTTGTTCCTGGTGGAGGAAGACGTGACTGGAGATGTTTCAGTCCAAGAATAAAGAAACTTAAATACACAGAAGAGAGTGAAAACAGAGCATATTGTGTGAACCTGAGCTACTGAAAGCCAGTATGTCTGCGCACTGTGCAGAGTGACAGTCTACATTAAACCAGCTAGAGGATAGATGGCCCTGTCTGTCCTGACACACAATACTGCAGCACACAGCATCCACATGGCTCAGTGTTAATTAAAAAGCCTTCCTGGGTTGGCCGTGCGGCTGTGCCTCGGACCCTGCGATGTGTGGAGGGGATGGGCTGGGGGGGGGGGGGGGGGGCAGCTTTGGGCTAGTGGACAAGTGAGTCAAAGGAGAGCGACAGTGCAATGTGTATGTGTGTGCTGAGGTGGGTGATGAGGAGGCGGGGGTGAATCTTTGAAAGCAGAGCCATGACAGCTGAGGGGGAAGCATGTGTGAGGCATGTTTGTTTTGCATTTACCCCCTGAGCGCAGCTGTGTGCACTGTCCTTTTCCCAGAACACCGGAACACAGCAGACGCCCTCACGGCTCGCCCTCCGTCCAACCCCTCAGCTAGAGCAAATGGGGCCCCATATCCACATTTACAAGGAGACCCTCTCAATTTTGAGATGTGTGCTCTTTAGTCAGGATTATGCATATGCCTTGGATTTGGACCGGAGAGTAAAACTGGATGTAATTTGGATGATTTCGGGGTGATCTGCTCTGCTGACAGGTTATAGCCTGCACCCTGCTTCTGTTACCTGCCTAGAAGGACAGTGAATGTGGTTTGGTTTAGAGAATTAGCAATGGTTTCTCTGCCTGAAGGTGTACTACAGGGTATCAGGTTTGCATTTCAAAACCACGAGACCCTTGTTATGCTTAAGGCTTAAATCAGGCCTTGCAAACAAAGGAAGAACATGCATAACCTCATCCGTAAACCTCATCTTCTATTTCTGTCACAGGAGGAGGCAGTTACCAGGGAATTAAAACAAGGTTTACTGTTTGGATATTTAAATGAGGATGTGGATATCCTCATTTAAAGGATATGATTTGGATGCTCCTTGCGGTGCTTTACCATGATTTTGCTTAAACAGGTACTGCTCAGATATCATGCATGATCGTTGCTGTCCAAGCTCCCCTCAAGGACAGTGAACATAGCACAGGACAGATTCACAGTCTTTTCTCAGAAACCAACCAGTACACCTATACTGTAATTCTAATGACCCCATGACTTCTGTTTGTCAGTTAGTCCGTTGCAGACTCAATTAATTAAACACCACTCTATTTAGGACATGTTATACACTATGTGGGTAAGATATCGATGGATATCTTGGGGGGAGCCAATCCAAGCTGACATTGGGTGAGGGCGGGGTACACCCTGGACAGGACGCCACTCTTGGGCAAGATATAAATGAGAATAATTACAACTAGATTTTGACACATGGCCCATTTACAAGATGAGACGACAAGATTTCATAATAACGTAGGACCCAGCTGATATTGCACTTTATCTGCGCAAAATCACAAACAAAATTTCAAGTAATCAAATTGCCAAAAACCAACTGACACACAGTGAATCTGGGAGTTTGGCATCCGGGGTCAGTTGCCAACTGTGCCTGCCTGATAATAAGCCCTTGCTAGTGCCTCAGCTTTAACATAATTCCCACAGAAATCCCCTTGACTCCTCCTGTTGCCTTACTCACAAAGATTGAATACCATCATCCAGCATCATTTAGAAATGTTAGGTGTGCATGTGATGAACAGAGACGTGATGTCTGTGGTAAAATAGGACTTCGGGGCGTCTGAAGATTGAGGATGAAGTTGATATTTGCTCAAGACTGCTTAGTTGTCCACAGTGCCACATACAATTGAGATGAAATTAATCCTGAAGTTGATAGATGTTACACTGCATTGATCTGGTTGATGGCTTCCTTTGTTTGGTTTTGACAGAAATAATGAGAGAAAAAGAGGAAGAAACACAACATGTATGCCAGTATGGTCAGCTTTAACAGCCAAAAACAGCTGTGTTTAAGTCCAGAAAAGGCTGTTGAACACTGACATCCTTTCAGTGTTCAAGTGTCAACACTCTGTGTAATCTCCACCAGCCGCCTCTGTTTCAAAGGTGGTGGCTGCTGGTTTCGCTGTTATTCCTGGCAGTCTGAATGACTAGTAGGCACTTCTCTCTCTGAAACTCCTGAGACTGGAAATGCAAAGGGCACAGTCATGTCCACTTGGAGTCTGTCCTCCTGAAAAACAGAGCTGGCTCTGTTTGGAGGCTGGAGCTCCCAGGCTCTTCAGCCCTGAGAGCAGCAGGCCTGCTGAGCCCCTCTTACACTCCCACACATACTTCCTCCTCCATCCCTTCCTCTCTGCGGCCATCAGCAGGCTGAGTCAGTGCGGCAGGTGGATCTCTCACTCTGACCACACTAAAACAAACCGCATTTCATCTGTTTGACTTTTAAATACTAGAGGGTAGAAGCACTTAGAAGTTTTGTAGTTACTGAAATACACACCCACAGGTGGTTATTGTAATGTTTGTGTTGGATGCGAGAAGCTTCATAATGTGAGTGATATGCTGGATATAAACAGTTTCCTGTAGCTTTAGCTTAGCACCAGCATGACTTAAGTTAAGCATGGGTTAATGCTGATAAAGATGCCTTGAAATAATATGTACATTGCAAATAACAACTAAATCTGAATTTCAGTTTTTTAAGGATGCTTGCTGAGCTATTTGTCAAATCAAAACCAGCAACAAAATGACTGGAGGGAAAAACACAATAACACTCAAAATTTAAATAACATGGTAAGAATAAAACAGCACCTGAACAAAGAACTACAATGACACCGAAAGCACTGTACAAACAGAATTTCCTGTCTTTTAGCAAATAAGTGCATGGATTTGTTTGAAATTTTTAAACTTTTCCTAAGAATACCTTTGCCTATTTTCAGTAACACACTGCAACTCCTGTTATACAGTACAGCATCACCTCCCACCGGGCTGTCCACAAAGCTCACTCGCCACCTGTGGATGCTCTTTCCCACCAGAGGGGTCGAGAAACGTGGCGGTGCCATGCCACTTATGCCAAAAATCTTGTTTTTCTTTGAGTAATCTTCATCCATCCGCGTATTTGCATAATTATTTCATTGCAACATTAATAAAGGTAGTCATTGTTGCCTTTAGAATTTGTGATTTTAGTGCCCTCTCACGCCATGCTTAGATGTCTCAGGGGCCAACAAGCCCCCCCCCCCCCATCCATCACGTATCAACACATCATGTGGCCCAAGATATGGCTGCGCTGTGCTCTTTGGCCTTCATGCGCAAAGCAGCGATACTGGAGGACTTGCGGTCTGGGTCCATGTTGAGATCGTACGTGTTGATGCCTGCAGCCATGCCAGGGGATCCTCCAAACAGACTGCCCATGTGAGCCTGTCCCACATGACCTCCAGGGCTTGGTACACCCAGAAAATCAGACATCCCGCTGGCAGAATGGGGGTGAGGGGTCATACAGGGAGTCACTGTGTCGCAGGGCACAACACAGCCTGGCACAGGAGACGCTGCACTGCTGCCACCAATCCAAGAGGGGTTCTGAATCTGAAATGTTGATGGGAAATTGTCAATGGTAAATACTGATAAAACTGCTTCATTAACCCCACTGGCTCTCTAATTATTTATCTAATCGGACACTTTTCTGAGCTTGATCATTTTTCCTCTGATTAAAAGAATACACTGGCTGTTTAGCCCATTTACTACAATTTGTGTATATGCTAGATTAACCACTGTGGGCAACACAAAAGGCAAATAATGAGAAAACATGGTCTGGGCAGCCAGTGGAGACTACAGGAAGTTTCTGCTGAGCTCAAAGAAAAAGCACATTACTTGAAACCACAAATTGTCATTTTTATACTTCGGTTTTTGTATGGCTTACACAAATGAGGTATAATGGTAACCTTTAGAGATGCTGGTAGGCAGATTTTTTTTTACCATTGGACAGAGCCCAGCTAGTTGTTTCCGCCTGTTTCTAGTCTTTATGCTAAGATAAGGCTCTAGCTTCACATTTAGGGTATAACTATGGCAGTGGTAAAGATCTTCTCACCTAATTCTCGGCAAGAGAGTGAATAACCATGTTTCCCAAAATAGTCAGGGACTATTCCTTTAAAAATTGATTCTATTGAATGGTCACTGAAATGAATGCAAGCAAATTTTCCGATCTGTACAACCAGAATCAAAACAGAAATGTAAAAACAGTAGAATGATCAACCCTGCCTCGTAGAGTTTATGTTTACGTTGAGAAGAATGTATGGAGTTAATTTGGAGTTAATAGGCTAAAAAATTGTCCTACACCTGTACTAAAGTACTCATTCTTTACCTGTGCATAGTTCTCTGGACGCGTCAGAAGAGGCAGCTCATAAGCTGTTGAGAAGTGTGTCCGGACCTGCTGCATCTGGCCAAAACGCTCCCTCTTTCTCCACTTTGCCCTTCGGTTCTGGAACCACACCTGCAGAGAGAGATTTTCTGAAAGTTATAAAACAGGCAGTACTGTTTGTGATTTTATCTAAGAGGACAAGAGCTCTTCACTTTTATCTTGCACAGTATCCAGGTCTAGAACCAAGGTGAGATTAAATACATGCGATAGAGAAAGGACCTGTATAAGGATTGATATTGGCAATATCGGGCCTATATTACTTCGTATAGGATCGAAAAGAAATTTTGTGGTATCGCCCTACTGGACAGGCAAAACAGAGACCTTTGGAAACAATGACATAGACACCCAGGTTGCTCCCTGACAGGGTCTTATCAGCCTACACTACCAGTTATGAGAGCAACATGAATAACGATATACAAGCGTTACTGACCTCGCTGTTTCTCTTCTATAGTATTTCCTACAGCTAATCAACCGCAGAGTAAACAGTTTGCTTCCTGTTTACACCGGCTCCTGCACGCCAGGTGTATGTGAATGGTCCTATGTTTTCAGCATGGCTGTATGGTTTTCAGGTGTGATTGTATGAACGGAGATGGCTACTGCGCTAAAATGGTCATCTGGACGGAGATCACTGTCATTTTAAAACAACCTTTTAAAATAAAAACACAGCAGTGTGAAAAGTGGTGGCTGTGAGTCCCTCCTGTTAAACCTTTGGTCCTGCGTACATGTATAAGCACATACAGACCACCCACATGCAAAGATGGCACAGTGATGTACGTGTTCAGGTAAAAGCTTAGTTAATACCAGAGCACATATGAACTGGCCATGGAGACTACCAGGTTAAAATCCCAGTCAGGTGGTGGCCCGTCATAACATCCATGAAGTTTTAGAGGTTTTTACCGGCTCCATCAATGACTTCATGTCTCCTCGGTCTCTTGACTGGCCCCGTCAATGTTATTCGGGCGACCAACCAAGCAAATAAGTCCAAGGCTGAACTGAACTGAGTTGGAGAGACCTACAAGCTGGTAACGGGCTCCAGCTGACTCAGAACTGGCTTTTCTTCTCCTGGAAGTATAAGTAACCTGAAGGCTATATAATGTTACATGTCTGTTTTCATTAGTGACCGGTGTCAGTAGGCATGACAACGTTAGCTAACTTGCTGTTACCAATATTATGAATGTGTTCGGCAAATGTTGCTATAGCTAGCTGGCTAACTGTCAGCATTATTGTGGAGCATATCCATGCAATGCTAAAGTGGCGCATTTTGATTTTCACACACCTTGCTGACTGTGAACTTGAAAGGGGGGAGGGGTGTTTGTTTTGGTCTGAGATCTAGTGGCAGTAGCAACCTTGTATAAAGGACTTTCCCCTGAAATCTGAAGGAAAAATTGCTCCTTGGATATAAATCCAAGTTTCCCTTTAAAATGGCAAAATGATCCCATGCAGTGCTGCCAAAAGCCTGAGAGGGTGAATATCAGAACTGATACCTGCAGCACATAAATCGGTGCAGTTTAGGTAAAGGAAATTGTAAAGACAAAGAGAAAAGGGATGTAGCTTGTAAACACTGTGCTGCAGCCATCACTTCACTTGAGGCACCCAAACAACAGCGGGGTTAATTCCAACCCTATGACTAATGTTTTCTGCAATCATTATTGACATTTAAACCCTGACACTGTTATTTATTGAAAGCATTACTGTGTTTGAATTACCACCAAAGTGTGTGAAAGTCATCTAAATCTACATTTGCCTTTAACAGGCTTTAGATGTCACCTGCCATGCCTTTCTTTAAAATTTAATGTCCGATTTTAATGGTTTGTTATGCAACCCTTGGCTATTTGATTTTAACTACCTGACTGGACCGATTATGGCACAATTAAGCAACACAACCTTTTTCCGTCTGACACTCTCTGATATGATTTATCACATTTCATGTCTCTGCTCTTTGCTCACACACTTCACTGTAAATCTATGGAGGCAGTATGGGAAGTTGAAACATGAGATGGGATTATAACTGGGGTTTGTTTGCATTTTCCTTTTTAATTTCCTGAGGCCTTAAGCTCCAGCTCTGAGATGCTGTCTCCCTCTAAATTAAAGAAGCACACAAACCAGAGGACGTCATTCCTCTCTCCTTGATGTTTTCATACATCCTCCTCTGCACTTTCTTAGCCAGAATCTACAACCCCATATAATATTGCTGTGTTTCTCTAAAAATGCAGATTTTTGTTTAGTAATTCTTAAGGTTTAAATTTGAGGGGAAAAAATCAACTTAACATATTTTTAAAAACTGAATATATACTGTATGTTGCAAAGGCATGTTTCAGCATTGATTTCAGTCACCAGAATCATATTTCTTATTTTTAGATTAACTACACTTATCTCAAAAATTTTTACATGGGATTTTCTTTTTCTTTTTTTTGTAATTTATTGCATCTTTTCACGACTTCCTTTCAGATGTTTATAAATAATCCTCATTGGTATCTAACTTCCAGATAAGATAATAGTCAAGTAATAGTGACCAAACTCAAGTTTTGAATTTAAATTATTTTAAATAAGTGACTATTTAATAGAATAAACTCTAGGGTCAACCAGTTTTTGTTTTCTTAACCAAAAACAATCTGACAGAGTTGGTAGGGCCCTGATGGTGTTGACATCACATATTAGAAACAGGTAAAATTGTAATTTTATTTATACGAGTGTGGATTTTTCAAAGTCACAAAATATGGAGAAACATATCTATTAAGGATTTAGCATATAAGGGATTTAGTTATTCTCTAAAAGCACAAATTTGCTTCCTCCATAAATTGTTGGAAAATTAAATGCAAACAATTAGCAAACACTGTATTTAAATTGAAATATATATCGTGTAATTGATAGTTCTGTGCCTCCCAATTCTTGAGCATTTAAGTGTACGTCAAACCAGAAGACTTTTCATTTCAATTTTTTACCAAGTTACCAGGCAACAATAACATAACCCTCAAACAAAATGAAACCAAGCAAGGGATATTGCAGTCATGAAGTGCCTCTCATTAAAACGGACCCAAACAGTCAGGTTTTCATGTAGACAATAAATCATTCTTGTGATCACATTCGAAATTTGTAGACAATGGCTCAATAATACTTATAGGTGAATATACAGAGCAGCTGGCACAATTTCCCAGCAGAGGATACAGTATGCTGCCTTGTATCCAGGCACGTGACTCATCATGTTGTTGGTAAAATAGCTGTCATCAGAAAACTCCAGATCACGTGTACTAAATTTGGTAATAGGCTAACTGTAGGAGTAATAAAGGGAATTTTCACATTTCATCAAAACTTATCTGTTTATATGCAGGATATGTTTTGTCCTGGTTCTCAGTAATCATTTCATTAAGAAATGTTTATAAGGTGTCTCCACCAACAACTCTGATCTGCCCACTCTGCTTTTTGCCGAGTCTGTTGGCTATTATACAGGGAGAACATATTTTTGTGTTGCATACACTGCGTTGTGACAGTAATTGGTAAAGACCTTGACAGCTTAAGTAGCTGGTGGACTTTCAATGAGGCTTTATTTATGTTACAGCCCCAGAGAGAAAGAGCAGAGAAATGCCAAACTGGCCCCAGCAGGAGAGCTGTATGGGGCTGAAAACACTTTGAAGTGAGAGACTGGCTCAGAGGATTGATAACCCGCCTCTGCTGTCACTCATGTCAGCTTCCATACCAAAGTAAGAAGAAATCCACGGCTGAGCCTGGCTTTGGTTTTCCAACACCCCCAAAGTACTAATAATATCATGGAAACACCTCTGACCAGTGTTGTTGTTCGTTAAATGTAGGTTTGTTCCCTACTCCCCAAAAGTCCTCTACCACATTATTTCATAATTTCTGGTGTCAATTAAAGATAAGTCCAGGACACCAGTGGACTGATTCAAATAGAAATCAGAGATTTTGATACTTTATGCTAACTGGCAACGGGTTGCACCCAGATTGGACTGATAGAATCTTTTTTGTGTTGATATATGAAGGTTTTAGATGTACAGTATTATAAACCCAGCACCTCATTCTGAAGATTTGTTAACGGCTTAAATATTATGCATGTCATCTCTGTCCTTTGTGAAATAAGTTATATATTTAACTGTAAATCTGAGAAGGGCTGCAACTAACAATATTTTTCATAGATTAATCTGACAAATATTTTCTTGATCATTGTTGTAAGATGTCAGAACATAACAAAAAAAAAAAAAAAAAAGACCATCGCAATTTTTCAGACCCTGGGATGACATCTTCATGTTGCTTGTTTTATTCAACTAACAGTCCAAAGACAAAAAAGTTTTCAACCTTATATCTGACAAATAGTTTTAGGCAGCCTGTTTTTTAAAGCCTATTTTCAGTTGGTTCTCAAAAAAGGTCTCGTGATATCTCACCAATAAGACAATTCACTTCTTCTTAGTCAAACAAAAAATGTGTTTATTTATAAAATGATGTAAATTACTTGAATATTTTAGCATCTCTGCAGTTTTGGACTGATCCTATTTGCAGGAACCATCATCTCCTCTCTTCTTCACTCGGTCAAATCAGGCTTTCCTGCTATTTCACCTTTCGTTAAGTGTTTGGATCTATAAACTCATATTGACATCTGTGTTTGTCTGGTGAGCTCCACATGTCAGACGCCATCTTGCCTTTCTGAGCTCTCTGGACTGACAGAATGGCAAATCTGAGAGATGTGATGTTTTGGGAACCCCGACCCTTGACCTCTGACCTCCACATGTATCTGTAGTGCATATGACTCAGATCTGAACTTACTTTCTCCCTTTGAAACCCAGAGACTGAAAAAGCAAACAACTCCAGACGCTTACGTTTTTTAACTGAAAGCTGGTTTTGTGTGTGTGTGTGTGTGTGTGTGTGTGTGTGTGTGTGTGAGCCATCAGACAATGAGGTATAAAATCCACTCCTCAGAATTACAGTCTCTTAAACATTTTTCTGTTTTTGCATTTCAATGAAAATGCTTGTCAGTTTTAAAAGTTAAAGCAAACTTTTCAGCAGCATTGGGCAAGGCTTTTTTACTTAATTTTTTTTTTTCTCACTCACAGACGTAGAATTCATGAGTGAGTACTTTTGCGTGTGAATGACCTGAACAGAGTACAGAGCCCCGTTCTCTGACTGACAAGGCATCTCGTGTCTTTTATCTTTTTAACTTGAGTGTTTAAGAGGGCCGCTGGGAGAGCCCAGGGCTGTAAAGCTGCATCCATCTGAAGCAGGCAGGTCTGTGATAGTATGAGCAGCAGAGCAGAGCAGCATACCTTCAGAGACTCAGGGCTGAGTTATAACCCCGTGGCTGCACAGACTTCCTGTGCTTCACTGCTTTTCTGGTCGCCGTTCCAGTTTCACCGTGTAGAAAATCGGTTTTAAACCATTTGTCACTGGCACACAATAAAAATGTAGCTGATAAGTTGTATGTTTGCATTAGTTTCAGCAAAAGGTGGAATACACCATATCCTTTAAAACTGTTCAAAATTCAGACACGACTTGTAATATTCGCTCACTCCCAGCCCACTCGCGCAAAGCCCACGGGAAGGGTTTCACACCTACCCTGGAGACCCCAGCAGGGACACATTCTTGCCTGGACAGGATGTTAATGAAAGAAAAACACAGAAAATCCAGGGGCTTTGGCTGTCCATGGTGCACACATACACACACATACACCACACACTTACAGAAATGGTGGAGGTCTCGTCCTCTGTTCACCAGTGTTGGAATGCATTACAGCAGTCAGGACCTGTTTGTATGCATATTGGGCCAGAGGGTCACTGGAGGGGTTTCAGTCAGAGAGGTACTGTACACCTCAGGCTCGACTACTACCAGCTGAACTGAATTCAGCTCCAAAGAAAAAGGCCACTGAAACGATCCCATGGAAACACAGCAGAGTTGAACGAGTCTCCTCGTATGCTGATGAAAGCCTGCTCTCGTAGAATTGCACATATGAGGCCCAGGCAGCTCAAACCTCAGCCCCCCCTGGGCCCCCTGGCCTCTGTTAGCTCCCACTCCCCCACTCTCTCCCTCTGACTCCCACAATACCAGATAAATCTCTCATGTTGTGCTGAGAGTGACGTTATCTCTGCAGAGCTGCAGATGTTGAAGGATCCATGAAGTTGTGTTGTTTAAACATTGCCTGTTCTGCTGTGATGAAGAGCTCATTTTTTTAACGTATCGATAGGGCAGGCACGTGGTTGCATAAGGTTGTTGACTATTACTGTAAATAAGAATTTTTTTTAATGAACCTCAATCTGTTATTAGAAATCTGATGATGTTTGTTGGTTTGTGTTTCCTTTTTTTTTTTTTTTTTTTTTAGATCTAGCTGCTGTTTTTTTTTCTGTCTATTTAACTGCACATGAAATTCCCCTAAACACTGCTTTACCTGCACACGAGCTTCAGTCAGGTCAGTCCTCAGTGCAAGCTGCTCCCGAGCATAAACATCGGGATAGTGCGTCTTCTGGAAAACCTTTTCCAGCTCTTCCAGCTGGTAGCTTGTGAAAGTCGTGCGGTTGCGTCTTTTCTTGCCTTTGTTGCTTTCCCCGCCATCAGTCTTGTCCAGAGGGCTTGCTAAGTCAGTGCCTGGCAGCCTGTCAGAGGCTCCTTTGACACCTTGATCCTTCACAGCCAGGTAACCGGTGTCCATTCCAGGTGTGTCAGGGTCTGGGGCCAATTCAGAGTCTGTCAGACTTGAACTGTCTTTACCTACAGAGACAGGGAGGAGATGGACACTGTTAAAAGAGGTTTATGCTTTTATCATTTTATCAGGATTGAAAGGATGGAATCAAAACAGATCGTGTTACCCTCTAACAGAGGGTGAACATGAAAATAAAGGAAAATATGAAAGTCATTACATGAAGTTGAGCAAAAAGGTGTATTATAACTTGGCCATGAGAGACACAACAGACAGCATATAAAAGTACAATAAGATAAATGTGCATTTTGATCTACTGCTCTTCTTCAAGATTTAGGCTGCACTGCACAGTTAACAGATTTAAGTCATGTGTGTGGATTCTCCAGATGAACAATAAAGAACAAGGGGAAAGCTGTTAATATTCAGACTTCAAAGATCCTCAACTTCCTCTTTTAGTGCCTCAGTCAGAAACTGGCTTTTTGCAATACTTTGGTGACATTTTCCTTTGGAAAGCCTTTGGGAAGCAGAGTTTTGAACCACCTGAAGTGTCCACACAAGATGCACCTGCTTTCTAATCCATACAATGTTAAACCATAAGGAACTGCAGTTGGAACATAGATGCTGACATACTGTGGAGGCAACCAAATAAAAACTTTTTATTGGGGCTCTATTCTGTTAACTTAAATATACAGTCACTGGCTTCTGGCAGTATATTCATAAAAGATGATGTATTTGTAGGATCAGTATAATAACTCATGGGGTGTGATAGGGTGGAACAAAGGAATTTCTTGCTCTTAGTGAGGAAATCTGTCACAGTTGTTAAATCTGAAATCTGGCGTGCAGTGCTGAGTACGTGTGTTGATTTGTTTGTCTAACTGCCTGCGTAATTAATGGATGGCCTGGATCACTGGCTGCATACAGGATCTAGTTGTAGTTCGTAGATCATTCTGCGATGTGCTGGGGATTAGACACCCTGTCCATAATTTGAAGCTGACAGAAAGTTGCAACCTTTTTTTTTTTTTTTACTGCATGTCCTCCCTAACCATCAGCAACCTCTGCCTCACACACACACACACACACACCAGTCACTCTCTTCCACTCAGACTCTGTTTATCAGTCTTGCATGTGGTTGAAGTCTATCATCCGTCTGCAGAGTCACCTGGCAGCAACACTGTCACAAGTAATTTGCAGGGGAGTAATTTGTAGTCATGCAAAAATGAGAAAGATTCATCTCTGTACTTTCTCTGTCACACGCACACTTGCTTGCTTCATGGCTGCAGCTTAACTGTAAAACCTCAGGCAGCTCTCTGATCATAAATTTCCACAGTCATGTCTCTGCCAGTGTTCTTGTCTAAGCTGGCAGCTCTTTTTGCCCTGCTGCTGCCCTGCATTGAACTAACCAGTTTGCACACACAACTTTAGATTAATATACACTCCCATCTTGGAGGATGTGATAGCTGAAAGTGTGGAAAGGACATGTTTTGATCCTGCCTAGTAAGGCCATGTCAGCGTACTTTCTGTGGCTCAGTCTGGTAGCAACTCCTCCGTACCATGTGAGGTGAAGTTATTTTCAGGAACGAGGACGTCTCTGCTCATCCCGCCATTTTGTCAGGTTAGAACCAGGAGGTGTTTGTGTTCATGTGACCTCCGTGTGCAATTCTCAGCACTCAGTCAGCACAGAGGATCCCACAAGCACACCCAGTGACCCTGAAGTGAAAGCCATGTTGGGTAATGTGCTGCAAGGTGAGGTGAATGGATAGCTTTTCATACACTGTCTCACAGACACATGCACAAAAGTGTGTCTTCCAAGTGCATCATTTTTGCCCTTTAAGACATCATCTATGTAGGCATTGTTGGGGACCCAGTGTGGTGTTGTTGTGTAGTTTAGTTTACTTTGGAATACAGTTTTTTTTTGAGTACAGCACTTTACATGCAGCTGGTTTCTCATGCAGCATGGACATGCTCACATTTGTACCAAGGAAAGTACTGAGGTTGGAGTGCCAGCCCCGGGCATGGCACATATATCTCAGTCAGTTGGGGCTTTGCTGAAATAGATTGTGTGTGCAGGAGCCCAGTGTCATATGAAGCTGCTGTTTTATTTTATTCATTGCGAGGAGAACATAAACTCCCACTGGTTGGAGGTCCCATATAGCACACAATGCAGATTTTGTAGGATGACAATGAATGAGATCAGATGATCAGCTCTGCAAGTTCCAATGAGCAATGGGGCTCTAGTTTCTGAGATGTTTGCCCAACGGTGCTGGGAATGGACTCAGGCTGAGGAGCAATGTTTTGGTGGCAGACCACTCGCCAGGGGTCTCAACGCCCACAACATTGCCTCACTGTCCATGATGAACGCATCCTGTTTGGGTTGAAGGGAGCAAATGGGTTTTATCCCACTGTAAATACTCTCTAGTTATTTCATCATATTTCCCTGGCCGGCACCCACAGGCCCCACAGGGCGAGAACTGTCAGACTGTTTGAAATCATGAGGCTTCTCGCTGATCAAAGGCTATTGTTTGTATTGCATGTCACTGATGTTTTTTTGGCAGGAGTGGAATATTGTGACAATCTCCTGCTTGTTATCCATGCGATCCGCTGTAGCTGTGAGGCTCTCCAACACTGCCCAAGGTGAATGGCAGCGAGCCCTCCTGCTGAGAACACCATATGTATGATGAACTTTAGAAAGTCTTACTGCAAACAATGCCTGTCAGGAGATAATCTCTGTGAAAAGACAAAAGAGGCAGGGAGGAGTGGCTGTGAAAAACATATGCTGTATCAAAACCTCTATCTCACTGTTCATGAGCACAACTGCCGTTTTCCTCCATTACACAAAAGACAATTTCAGCTTACACCTGCACTTCTACATGTAGTGTCCAGGTCCCAACCATAATCCAGCAAACTCACAAACCACAATTCCCTTTTTTTTCTTTGCAGATGAACATGCCATGCAAAATGTTTTGAGTTGCAACCACAGAATGTTCTATTTTCACTGCCGTGGATCCAGCAGTCGGCATCTGTTACTGTGCACAGGGAAGAGAGTCTGCAGCTCTGTGTGGTGGGCACAGAGAGAGTTCTGCAGAAATTGAACAGAAAGTGCTTCAGCACAAGCTGAGGAGTAATTTATAGTTTATCTCGTGGCTACAGAACAACACATTAGTTTGTATACAAGTCTTCACATGCAACACATGCAATAGTTAAGTATTTATTTTTTGACGCAGTAGGCCTACATCTGTTGGCATTGATATCAAAATCTGCAATACACCTCATTTGCAATATCATGAGACAGTTCCCTTGTGGATATCAGCACCAAAAATTGACGTTCTTGTGCGTCAGACATTCAGCGCGGACAGCTATTAATTCACAGTTGAAAATGAGGGGGCGACATCAAAGTGTAATTTAACTGGCTGTAAAGCGACGGGGCACCATCCGTGCCTCTTTATTGACTGGGATGACTGGGGTCAGCTCACAGTGTTAAGAGGAAACACTATAAATTACACCACGCTGCAACTGAGAGAGATTAACAGCGTGTTGCTCAAACTGGAAAAGAAATATCCGAAAAAGAGGGAGAGGCAAACAGTGGAGAGAGAAGACTGAAGAGGAAAGAAAAGAAAAGAAGAAGAAAGTATACTTTGTCAAAATAAATGCAGAGAAGAGAGGAGAGGAAATATGTTGGCAAAGTATTTATTTGAATGTGTTTTTGGGGTTTGTTTTACTGACTTAAACTGTGGATTGGGATGTAATATGGAGCTTTGAACAGTGGATAACTCTTAAGTCTTGCTTGGCTGCACAGACGGAGACAGGCTGAGACACTGATGCCTGATGCTGTGTGGGCTGGACAGTCAAGCCAAGACAGGAATGACATGATACATGTAATATTTGAAGTTATTTCAGATTCCCTTTGGTTTTGTCTCATGAGTGTGACTCCATAAATGGACTTATCACAAATTACAAACCAACTGAAGATAAGTGCTGAAGTACTGTACTTAAGCACAATTTTGGGAATTAATGTACTTTTTACTCTACTGCATTTATGTGATTGCTCTAGTTACTTTATAAATTAAGATTTTACATACAAGACACATGATTATATAATTAAGACTAATGAGTTGCTGTAGATTAAATTACGACTATTAAATTAGTTTAAAGTAGCTTCACATAATCCACTACAACATTTCACGCTAGTAATGCATTGGATATAATCCAATGCATTATTATAATACATAAATAGCTCTTTTACTTTAAGTATATTTTGTTAATAATATTTTTGTGCATATACTGAAAGACTGCAGGACTTTTACTTGTAATACTTTAAACCTGCAATAATAGATTCTTTGGCCACTTGGGGGAAGCAGAATGAAGTTGTGATCACCTTCTAAGTCTATATGGTGAACCTGTTAGCCAATAGTTACATATTTACACAGCTAGCGGTTACGGAGCAACATTTGGAGTCATGTGTCCAACCATCTCACAAATGTAAATGCAATGTTCATTCTGTTGTAGCTCTGTTTTTGGTCTCTACCAACTCCCGCGGGAAATATCGGGCTCTTTAGCTGCCGAAGGCTCCACAGTGTTCGCCAGCTGGTGTCTAACTGTGTCTGTCTGCCGTTTGGAGCGGAGCAGGTAGAGCCTTTATAGAGCTCTTCACTAAAAACAGCTGTCTGCTGTGGCTGAAAGCGGTGCTATGAGAGCAATGAGATTGAACTTAACTGTGAAGATGTGGCTCAGACAAAGCTTTGTAAAGCTGAGGGGAGCTGCATTTTCGCATGACCCCTCTCTCTTGATTTATCACTATGACGACCCCTTTCATGTTGTAACACTGTCTTCTCTTTGTCATGTTATATTGTTATGATAAAAATATCAACTTTAGCCACTTAACTAAAGGATCTCAATACTTATTCCACCACCGCTGAAGATGCAGTCAAACCCTCTGTTCCTGAAATCTAACCTTGTCTGTTTTGGAAGTACAAATAACACGACTATGAATAGCTTGACACTATACTTGCGTGGTGTGGTGTCAGGTGCATTTATCCAAACATTCTGGGATCAATACACACATTCACATACATACACACACACACATAGACACAATGCATTTTGCAAGCCACGGCTTTGATTTGGAAACAGTCAGTGTGTCTTACAGACAGAACCTCAGCAAATATCAGTCTATTACTTTTGAGCCAAAGCTTTTCTTCTGTCCCATGTGATAGGTAGCCATTCACTTTGAAATTCAACACTGCTGACTGAGCAGAGCGATTATCCTTTTCAGCAGGCTGTGCAAAACTCACAGACTATGAAAAAAAAAATCCATGAAGTCTAAGACTGATAAATCACCTCTCTCACATTCTGTCTTCCTCACACTTACTCTGTGTCTCTCTCTCCTTCCAACTGGCTCTCTTCCAAATGTTTCTCTCAGATTTTGGAGCAAAACAAAATTTCCTTCATCTTATGTTTTTGTTGTCCGATCAAAAGAGAAGATTCAGTCTGAGGGGGATTGCTTGTTAGAGTACTTTTTTGTGTGCACGCACATAAAATGAAAGATACTTTGCTGGCAAATTTACTTAACAACATGCACAATCACTTCTTCCTTCCAAGGATTCAGGAACTGAAAATCTTTTCTGAATATTCAACAGCGGACTGAGAACATAAAGTGCAATCAATTTCCACCAGTTAAGACGTCAATCCTAACAATGTGCACTGCCGCAATACTGAGGTTTTGGAAACACAACTCTCTCTTAGGTTCATAAGAAATTGTCTAACAACAGAAACAGCCCTCCAAGTGTTCAGTCGCCAACAAAATCTTGTTGTCTTAAGGCCTGTCTGTCCAGCAAACCTAAACCCTGGAAATACAGTAGGTTTGTGAGGTTTTAAGACAAACAGCTACAAATAGAACATAATGCGTTAACGTATTTTTGCTGACCTGTCTGTGCACTTAACTGCACAATAAAATACCGGCATCTGTCTGTATTGCATAATGAATATTGAACAAAATTTTAAAAAATAATAATTATGTAAAATAGCCGCTAAACACTGTTTTATTTATTCCCTGTATTTATGTAGGTTTTTTAGTCGAAATATATGTTTAGATTCTGGTGTAAGTGGTCATACAAGTTACTATTCAACTTTTCAAAAGCCATCAGAGTTTGAAAAATCACTTGTCTTAACAATATGAAAACATTTTTTTCTCCTAAAAAACAGAAATCATGCAGCACCTTTTGAAACGTTGGTTTTTGGTACAACATCAGTGAAGCAATGTGACTTTTCTCAAAGAGGTAACACCTTAGAAAACACCATGAGGAACCTTCAGTGCGTTACCTGAAAACAGTCGGCCATTACTGTCAGAATGTACAAAAAAATTACTCGGACTTGCAAAGCAAATATAATGTAGACGTTAAAATCTAACAGAATAAAATCAACTGAGTGCAGTGGAAAAAATCACTCACATACAACAGGTCAAAAACAAAACCTGAATCTCTGATTTGCAGCCTTGATGCAGTCCTCCACAGTTGGTTCTGTATCAGTCTTAATTTCACATGAAGTGGTGACAAAGAGACCAAAGGAAGTCCTGGACTGCATGAGCCTTTTTGCCCTGTTGCTCTCACTCGGCCATGCAAACTGAGCCTAATGTAAATTGCCCTGCCAAACTTTAAGCTAAATGGTAAAATGATCCTGAGTCCTTGTCACCTCCACTCATGTCACCGACTTGCCAAAGCGTGCCTCAGTTGTCTGGGCTGCATGGCTGGTTCCCATTACTCCCTGCTCGCACCAATCAGAGCAGACGGCCATTATGAGGTAGAAATGGTTGTGTTGGGTTAAAGATGGTGAAGCAACGAAAAGACAAAAGAGGAGATCTTCATTTTTGCAAGCGCACCTGAATGCTGATCCTACTGGAGATAACTGTCTTCCACTGCTTCGGCAGGGAATGAAATATTTATACTTAACAAGGCAGCAGAACTGGATCGAATTCTCGCTTTGCCCAAAAAATAACTTCTTGTCCAAGCTGGAATAAACTGCAGCCTTTTATGTCTTCAAATTACACCAGCAGTGTGTTATACATTCAACAATGTCATTACCCTGCACATCTCAGTCACTGTAAAAGACTAAAAAAGTGATGAAAGGCACAATCCCCCTATAATTAGGCCTACGACGAAATAACATGCTTTGTCTTGCTGGTGTAGTTAAATAGTTAGTGTTTAAAACTGGACTCCAAATGTTGCAAAGAGCTCTGTTTTGACACCAGGGAGTTTCAAATGGGGGTTTCGAATGGATTTTCTCTGCTGCGTGCTTGCAGGGGAACTCGCCCTCCTCTCCAAACAGATGAGGACAGGAAAGCCGAGCTAAAGGTCAGCACCCTCAGACACTGAGGGAAGACACGGACATATCAGAGGAGGATGTATGTTGTCTCTGGAGGTTCACAAAGACATGTAGGTGGCTGCTTTGAGACTATGAAGTGACTTAGTGAATCATCCTCAGGGCCTTATTTTTCCAATCAAGAAGTTCCTCTCTAGTTTAACTGTTGGGATACATTTGTATATTTTTCATTGTTTGTTGTGCAGCGGGTCCTTTTTTTTTTACTTTTATGCATCATTTTAGAGAGAAATATTGTGATTTACATTTATTTCAGAGCCATAGTTACTACTCACTTTACAGATTAATATTTTACATGCAAAATATATGATCATCTTAAACAATATATTTCATTGCTATAGATTAAAATACTACTATTAGTGATATCTAAAGTAGCCAAAATTGACAAACTACAGCATTAAAATGCTGCTTGCATGTTACTAACATGCAGAAGAGCCTGTCTGCACAATGAGGACTTTTACTTTTAATACCTAGCCTATGTTTTGGTGATAAGTACTTTAAGTACATTTTTTGAGTGCAAGGCTTTCACTTTTACATTCTTATTTTACAAGCATACTTTATTTAAGAAAATTATCTGATTACTTTTTCCACTGTTTTGTATTTTTTTTAAATGTATTTATCAGTTTGGCATCTGTAGTTTTTGCTGCTTTTGACTTGGACCTGTATCGTAGTAGCAGGGCAGCCTGTTCGCCTTTCCTCAGCTCGCCACGCTCAGTCTGATGCTCAAAGTGGTCCATGCTCCAGGAGTTGCCTTGTTGATTTCACATATCACGATGATTGGCAGTGTGTTGAGCAAAAACAACATCACCGTGCGTTGTAGTGACTCTAATGTACATGAATGTTTATTAGACAGTTACGCTCTTCTCAGCCAAAAATATCTCAGTTATAGCTGGCAGCTTCAGACAGATCTGAGACCAGTCATCACATCACCTCTGACTGAAGGGATCAAGCCACAAATTATAACAACAAAGCAAATCTTTGACAATTTGAAACTGCCCGGCAATTGTGTAAAATACAGGTCTGATAAAAGAAGTGTGCCAGGGAGTAAAATACTCCAGCATTTTCCAATAAAAACATCAGGAATCGTTTATCATTTTTCTCCTCAGCTAGTAAATTCAGCATAGTTTACTGCTGCCTTCGATTTATGTGCAGTCAGTAAAAAGATGAACGAGGGCCTTCAGTCGGTGATAGTCACCAGCCTCAATGCATTTTGATCGAGTTTTTAAAATGTCATCTTCGCATAATTGACACACAGCCTGCGAAAGCGAATTGAATTCTAACATGAAAAATTACATTATTACGCAGAAGGCGCGATAAAATGAGACATGGATGTTACAAATATAAAAGCTGGATCTGTTGTGTTCGTCTTCATGAAGTGACCGTGAGCAGAGAAATGAAAGCAAACAGAGAAGTTTGACATCTGAGTCTTGTTAGTGCCAGAGCTGCTCTTGTCTGTAGCGCCGAGATGTTTTTTCCTGCTTCTTCAGTGTGAATCCGGTCATTTCAGCCTCCTTGCTGTAAACGAGAATTTCTGCAGTGCGAGTGACCCTGACAAACTACACTGATGTATTTTACTTTAAAGTCTAATCCTGATGTTAAAGGGGGGAAAAAATAATCAAAGACAACATCTAAAAAATGGAGAACTGAAATGAAATTTGATGTAATTGAACCCACTCCTTCATGCGCATCGCATCTGCTCCAAACACGACTTCGCTCTCCAGGTTGGGGGTAATATTAAAAAAAAGAAAATCCTAACAAAAAAAAAAAAAAAAAAAAAAAAAAAAGAAGAAGAAATTGGAAGGATACTTCTTGGAAGAGCTCATATTAAAAACAAAACAAAAAAAAAAATCGTTTGGACTAAAAAATGAAGTTTAGTCACAGCCCAATAACTGTGGCTTATTTACGACATAATAAAAAAAAAATTATATTTCATCTCGATTTACCGGGTCTATGCTAAGTTTAATAGGTGAGTAAAAAAAACTTAACAGCCAATATAAAAGAGAATGAGCTTTTGAAAGATATTGATCTCCGACATTTTGGAGCAATAAAGGGATTTTTCAGCAGGCCTATATCCAGGAACTGTCAAAACATCCTTTAACCACTTCCACTAAACATTTCAGTGTAATGCTGACGGACAGGCGGCTGTGTGATTCAAATGGAAAAGTTTTGACTTCATGCGCAAAAGGACACGATTTTGGCCTTCCGTCGATTCCATCAATTTCTTCTATTTTATGTTGTTTAATTTCATTTATTCTTTTTGAAATCGCAGTTGAATTTTTTGGGGGTTTACATCATTTACTGACAGTTCTGATCTAGTTGAAAATGTGATTTTGAACAGATGTTTTGGGGCTGTGCGCGCACACACACACACACACACACACACACACACACACACACACACACACACACACCAGTTTTATCCTAAATGTAACTCACCTTGTTCGTGTTTTGTGTTGACGGTATTTTTGAAATTTAAAAAAAAAAAAAACGCCTGAGTTTATACATTTTCAGGTATCGAAATCAAATGTTATACACTTGACAGAGAGATACAGAGCCCCCAGGCTTCGGGATTTCAGTCAGGACCATGATGCGTCTGTTCTGCACATAACCTCGAAACTAAAACATATTCAGGCCGCATGTTTCCAACCCAGGGTGAACAAAGATTGAGATTTTAAGACGCATTTATGCGTTTTGCAGAATTTAATACAAAAGGTGTCTTTGATTTAAACCGTATATATAATGATGAGGCATGTTCCTCCTCAGTCTTTATACAGCAACTTAATTCATTCTGAAAAACCCTTGTTTGTCCGCTTGTTTATTTGTTTGTTCGTTCGTTTGTTTGTTTGGCTCCTGATATGTGTGGATTTATTCTTTTCAAGTTGTGGGCCAAAGCCGAATTTGGATTAAAATATAGATGAATTACTGTCGTTGTATAGCAAGTATTAGTGTTCTCTCTTGTGTGTGTGTGTGTGTGTGTCTGTGTTTGTGTGAGGGAGAGAGAGTGTGTTCTCCTTTATGAGCAGGCAGGGATGTTGTTGAGCGCAAAGCAGCTTGAAGTCAATTTATCCACGTTTTAATTTAACAAAGCCTCTTTTTGGATGACACGTCTTGATCCTCCAGTTTTTATTTTGATATCGTGTGTTTCGGGTTTGGTTAAAAATGGTTTCAGGTGGGAAAAAAAACAGGGATTAATGGTGCTTCAGAGAGGCCGCCTGCCGAGGGTCAAAGTTTTATTTACACCCTCATCATTCACCTATTACAGCAGTGTCCCCACGCAATTAAATCTAATTGGAGCCAATCGGGCAGCGCAATGAAATGAAAATATTATCAGTTTGGAGCTCACTATTTGTGCCATCTGAAAACCTGTTAATTCAATTGTCCGACTCAGCTCCAATATTGAGGATTGTAATGCAGATTATCGCATTAAATGCGCCCTAATTTAATTTTGATGGCCAAAGGGACAATTTGATAGTCGGGAAGATTATGCCTCTTCTCAACTGTGTTACGCACATAACTGCTGGGCCATGTCCCGTGTGCTGCTGCTGGACAGAGAGGTGGCTGCTGACGCTTTTTACGCACGAAGGAGGTTTCAGATCTCAGAGGAGACAGGAAGAAGAAGACGAAACAAGGGAGTTTAACCTGCAAAATTGGCTTCCGGACAAGTGATTTTACCAGTCGCACAGCCGAGAAACAATTAAGCACTAAACACAAGGCCGCAGATGTGAGTTCCGTCAGGTCACTGATGGAGCCACAGTTTCTGCACCATGCGCCGGTATTTGCGATCCAAACTTCCAAACCGCGGAGGCTGTATCTGCGGATTTCGTGGGGACGAGTGGAGTAATGAACGATGACTGGCAGCTTCAACATTTTCTGCACATGTGGGAAATGACCAGACACGAAACTAACGTTGCAAATGGGAGAAAAATAATCTGATACTCAGCGTCTGAAGTAACTTTTTTTTTTTTTTTTTTGCATAAATTCTCACAGAATAACAGGCTAGGTTTTTGCTGATATTTTGGTGACAGTCCCTCTGCTGTGTCTTGGGACGCCTCACCTTTCCAAATTCAGCGGACGTCTGTAACTCATCACCTTAAAGTTAGTTTTCCCTACTCACCATAGCACGGGATGAGCGCTCCGTTGTGTCCCCTCTCCTGGTGCAGTTTGCCGTCCTCGGGGGGTGTTTTGCAAGAAGACCTCTGCATAAACAGGTGGTATTTACTGAAAGTGCCTTGCCCAGCTGCGGCGGCATCCAATGACTGGCACTCCTGCTGGAAGGGGCTCCGGGACTTTTCTCCGTAAGCCTGACCTTTGTTGGGCAGGAAGGCAGTGGGGCTGTATTTGGTGTCAGTGGCTGGGAATGTCCTAAAGTGGTCCGTCTGGTGATCCCTACCTTGCGCTGCAGAGGGGCTATAATATGAATCCATGGATGTCATATCGCTGTATGAAACGCAGGTCTCGGCGTTCATGCCTAAAAAAAGAGTCAAGGGAGGAAAAATACCAAACTTTTCTCTCTCTCTCTCTCTCTCTCTCTCGCTCTCTCTCTGTCTCTCTCTCTCTCTCTCTCTCTCTCTCTCTCTCTCTCTCTCGAAAAGGGAAGCGCAGACGCCCCTTCCTCTCTCTTTACATCATACAGATGAGCACACACACATGCACATGCACGCAGAGACTGCAGCGCACACCAGACCGCAGCTGGGTTTGGTTATAAAACGATTCAGATCTTTTCCAGGAACCACTATCGTTGACCAAACACTCCAAACTCCCCCGCAGGTTTGAGGAGAGTTACACAAACCCGTCTTTCCTCAGAGGATGGGACCCAGAGCTCCTGGCTTCAAGACCTCTCCCGAGTGATTATGCTGATGACATGAACAAGTTAGGTCGCTTATTATCTGGAGGAAGAAGAAGAAGAAAAAAAAAAAAGATTTGCAAAAATAGGGGCGGGGGGCTTAACACATGACATTAATGTAATTTGGATATGAATATAGCCCATGAGTGATGGCACTGGGGCGGAGAGGGCACAATTTTACGCTTCATTTGCAATGGTTCATCAAGGGCAGCTCATAGTCAGCCGATTGTGTTCCCGCAGCCAGCTCTGTGGTTTCTGTATGAAACCGCTGAAAAACACTTGGGATCGATTGGGCCTTGTGAAATTTCTTGTGATTTTATGGGAGAAGGTATGAAAAACCTAAAAAAAAAAAATGGTGGTCTCAAAATATATTACCCACACGATTGTGCGCATTAAATAAAGTGATTATTAACTTTTTATGTTTTGTTTTTTTCACCTTGTCCAGCAGATTTGGTTTGATTAGTATAGCCTGTTTGCACTGACGGCACATATTTCAAGATACAAATTTAAATAAATCGTGCTCAGCCTACATGTCATCTGGGAGAGATGACATGATAGGTGTTGTTTTACAGCTTGCTACAGCTGCTGTCTTTAGGTAGTGAGTGATCTGCAAATCCTGTTTCCATGTGTGCAGCCATTTAAGAAAGGACACCTGATCTGTGCAGCAAGTTGTTTAGAGCCTGAAAGTGAAACAGCCTGGAACGAAAAATCAACCTAATTCCCTCTTAGACAATATTATAGGCCTATGCCAGTAGACAATGTGCTGCTTAATAACTGGCAACTCGATTAGAATAACAGAGGCAGTAACTTTTTTTAGAGGCCTTGTGTATTGTGTCGCTTATTCTGAAGCCACTGCAGTGACTTGACATCTGCATAATATAACCCGATTCTTCTGTGTATTCGCTATGTGCTTTTTTACCAGGCTGGAATTCAGATTATACAGTTTTAAGGTGTAAATCTCACTTTCTTGTCTCAGCCCACCCCTAATACACCCGTTTACATCCTGTATGCTTAATGAGTTTCTCTACATCATCCAATACACTTAGTTATCTGTCATCACCTTCATCAACCAAGTTATGTCCTCAATAAGCCTCTAAAAACACTTTTAGAAAAAGACTTCAATTTAATACACACAATTTCATTTTATTTATACAATTTATTTTGTTTTATTTCTCAGTTTCAATATTGCAGTCCAGTTGTATTGTGGACATTGCTGTTTGATATGGTTGTGTCAGTCCACTCATTTGGCAGTTTGGCTGCTTCATGGGAGCTGGTTGTCAAGATCTTTTGCTGAATCACCTACACTCATGCTGAAATCGTGGGATCAATGAACAACATATGTACCACACTTTATTTGTTATATGTTTATTAAAAATGACCACATAATTTACAACAGACAGCCTATATTTACCAACATCTGTTTATTATTTGTTATTTATATCATATTTAGAAGAGAACACGTAATGCTCACACAGTAATACATCTTTTGAATAGTGCACTGAGATCAATTCTAAATACATATGTAACCTAAGGTTTTAGAAACTGGACTTTTCCAAAGCTTTGGATTGACAAAACAGGAGATAAACAACACAGTTTGGTCCATCTTCTGCTGCAGGTGTATAAGTGGGACCTTCTCTCTGCCTGTGTGTCCGGTGAGTTGATGTTTGTTACTCCTCTGCACACTGGCGCTCTTGAGAAGCAAGAGCTTTGCTGGAAAACAAATAGCGTTGGATGAGCTGGGTGCGCCCACAGAGCTTATAAGCAACCGGCAGGAAAAGTGACAGTCTCACAGCTAGAAGCTGTGCACTGTGTGCACGTACTGCACAAACATATTCATACAGACATGCACACATGGTGGACACATGCATGTATACAAGTACATGCGTGAGAGAAAGAAAAAAAAGAAAGAAAGAATCCGCTCCATTTTACATGACTGGATTTCAAATTGAGTCCATCAGGCGGAAAGGTGTCCATACTTATACGTCTGATGTAATGTTCACGCTCTGAAAACCTGGCTCACACTCAGCTGAAAACTGACTGTCTCAAGGGGGAAAGATACTTTAGACTAGAAAGAGACTTTACGACAGTTTACGTTTCATCTAATACTGTCAAACAAATATCTAATTACTTTGAACTATATCTCCATATATCAGCAGCATAGTTTATGGCAGTGAACCAGACGTAATGATTGCTTTTTGAATTTTCAACCTGCTGGAACAGTACACTTCTGTCTGTGCTATTTTTAGCAGTGATCTTATAATGTTACAGCTTTTACACAGATATATCAATTTCGATGAGAGGGTGTGGGTTTTTGTTG
The DNA here is from genome assembly GCF_046630095.1 of Trachinotus anak. NCBI lineage: Eukaryota > Metazoa > Chordata > Actinopteri > Carangiformes > Carangidae > Trachinotus > Trachinotus anak. The sequence goes on along the minus strand of NW_027273862.1, from coordinate 17,959,569 downwards.
TGATTTCTACAAATGCAAATGAATAATGTCTCAAGTTTTCAGCATTTTTCTGGTGTGGTTCTACATATTATTAAGGACTGTTCAGCACCAGGCACCAGAACTGAAAGGTCAGTAATTGATAATTTTACAGATAAAAAGCTGTATGTGTGGTATTCATGACAAAGCACAATGTACGGCAGCAGGGCTCTGAAATGCTGTATGTGCTCGAATATTGTCTAATCTGTTTTTATCTGTAGTGTAGGTCCAGGAAGTCTGCAACTGCTGTAAATAAAGTTGAACTATAGTGTGTTTTATATTTCCATCTGCATGTTTAGATGGTGGTGGTTCATGCTTTGGTCACAAGCATGATGTGATCTCCCTTTATTTTAGAGGGGGTGAAGTAAAGTGTCCCCAGTTTTACTAACTGTAATTGCTTTATCATAAGAACCCCCCCCCCCCCCCCCCCCCTTTTTCTTTTTTCTTTTTTTTTTTTGGATGGTCAGAGCGAGAACGTGAGGGACTGTGTTTCTGACTATTGAAAAGTTATTTACTTGTCAGTTTTCTGGCACAGTGGGTGAAAGCTCCCCTTAACAGCAGGCCCACCTGCAGCGAATAAGTAACACACACACACACACACACACACACACACACACATACACACACACACACACACACACACACACACACAAACACACACACAAACACAAAGAAAAAAAAACAAGCTCTCACATCATATTTTATGCCTAGAAACATAAGTTGCTTTTGTTTTTATAAAGTAGAATATTTAGCCAAATTCCTTTAGAAAGAAGTTACCACTGACAGCAGGAGTTGAATATTTAAACTCACTAACTGTGGTGATTAAAAATCAAAAAAAGGCTTTTTATTTTAATGTAGATCTGCTAATAATCACATGATGGCAGTCCCCTCATGATAAAACATTCATTTGATGAAATCTGTTATATGTTTTTTGAATTGTATTGTATGGACAAATACATCTCTATCACTGGCAGCAGAAAAACAAACTGCTTGGCATTTCTATATGGATAAATGATCCACCATTTTCTGTATTTTTGCATTTCTAACTGTTTCTTACAATTCAGTTAATAAGTTTAACAGGTCAGTGGGGAAAAATATGAGCGAAAATGGGGATCTATCACTATGAAATCCTTCCTTGTTGTCACATACACTACATGTATTAAACTCTTTTTAGAACCCACAATAGATTGGGTTAATAGGTTTAAGGGGAGTTGAATTGAGACTGATACAAAGCACAATATTCCACTCAGGAAGAGAAATGTCAGCAGACAGTTGTCAGCCTCTTCTTAAATATTTCTCATTGCCGGATACTTCTAAACCAAGAGTCTATTGACTCACAGCCTTGACTAATGTTTTAGGAAGCTCTGTGTAATTATGTTTTATTTTCTGAATGTTCCGCTCTCTCAGTGAAATACATAAAGACATTGTCCCAATGGTACAACAAGTAAGACTGTTGTCACAGTCAGTGACCCTTAAATGGCTCTTTAGTGTGTGCTGTTTTCAGATGCGTCGTTCCACTAACCAGACTAAGATATTTGTGAATGTGGGGGTTAAAAGAAAACACAAGGGCATGGAAGAGACATGAGCCCACATCCTTGCTGCACTGGCAACATTAAACTTTAGCCTCTCCAGTTTGACTTTAGCCTGTGGCAGGGGAACTTGATTGAGGCCTTTGATGGGCATTAATACACCGTGGAGAGGCGGCTTTGTTTGGGAATGGAAATGAACATAAAACGGAAAGCGAAACAGGAAGGAGAGAGGCCCACAAGCTGATCTTATTTAATTTCACATAAAAGAGACATTCCATCTTCACAGGGCCTGTTTGGGCATCTCAGTGTACGAAAACCCAGACTTTCTGAACATACTGGGGATCATACACTGTGTGTGTGTGTGTATGTGTGTGTATGTGTGTGTGTGTGTGTGTGTGTGTGTGTGTGCATGCGTGCGTGCTGGTGTGCACAGCAGAGATTACTTGAGCATTATGAATCTAAAAAAGCACGGCCTGGGACATTTAGAAACACATCACTTACAGCAGCAGACTTTCAAAAACATATGAACGGAGTAACGTTTCAGTGGCACTGGCCAAGTCAGCATCGAGGAATGTTGTGAGCCACTACCTGGCCCTGCCCATGGGCAAAACATCTGTAATTAGTCTTGACCACATTCTGTCTTTTACAGTGCACAGAATGAGCTAAGCTCTGCTCATGTGTTTCATCTTCGTGACATGTAAATATCTGCAGTGTATCTGACCGAATCAAAGAATACTCTCCTGTCATATCCTCTTACAGTGTTTTCAGTGTGGGACAACAGTACTGCACCAGTGGCGTGGTGGGGTCTTTGATGATTACTTGACTATCTCAGCCCAGTTCTTGTATTTTCAGTGGTGGCAATGCAAACATTTGGAAACATTTTCTTTCATTTCAAAACCTTGCATATTTTTTTGCAATGAAGAAAGTGTTCACAGGGCAAATTGAGAATTAGACTCACACTTGTTTTTACCATTTTTTATTTCTAACATATATTAATGTGTATTATACATTTAATATTAATTCTTATTATTATTATGAGTGAAGACTTGTGATTCTTGTAAATTAGATTTAACTCAGATATATGCAATGCAAATCAGTTTCAAAGATACACTGTAAAATATCATAAAGGAATTTAGTGGAATCAACTAATCTTTTATCATTAGTTTATCATAAGTTTCATTGATTTCAAGGTAATTAAAATTTTCAGTTCAATTCAAAACATCTAGCAGGAAGTTCCCCCAAAATTATATGTTGAAGTTACTTTTTAGAGAAACATTATTAGCATTAAACACACTTTCCAGCATGCATTGTTTTAATGTTAAAACTCCATCAGTAACTCTTCTTTTTTGTTGTTTAAAGAAATCTTACACGATGAAAATTTGCTGTCTGTTTTAATATATATATATAAATATATATAGTGGAATCAACCACTATATGCATCCATATATAAATATATATATATATGTATATGTATATGTATATGTATATATATATATATATATATATATATATATATATATATTCTAAGTTCTAAGTCAGTTTTACATTACAATAACTCATGAGACTATTTTGAACTAACTACTCAAGTTTCTTTCAGTGAACTCACATTATTAAGGCGAGGGGGTTGGGGGTGTTTGCACTGGATTTATTAGTATTTTCCAAATTCCTTAAACTGAAAATCTAACAACATACATAATGTTCGCTCTAAATTCTCTGAATTTTTTAATGTTATATATTAGATATGCTGCAGTTGTAGTGACGCACTGCAGCCAGTATCAGTCAGCCAAGGTGCACTTTACTTAAGGTAAACTCGAGTTTTACTGGCATGTGAATACATTTCTATGATGGTACTTGTATCATTCAGTCTAACTCTGAACTGGGCTTCTGTATGACAGCTCACTGTGGGCTTTGGTTCAAAGGACAGTGATAACACACTGTGTTTTGATGAATGTCAGAGAACCAAATTTTACACAGATGTATGAACGCTCTTAATGCTTTTGATTCCGTGAACAATGGATCACATTAATTCTGTATGATTTACCAAATGAAACACAGATATACGAATATGATTTTTGCTGTTTATGTGGTAACACATTGAAATAGTCCTAGAGCAACAACAAAGAGAAGAGACCTTAGACATTAGTATGCATTCTTTATTTTTGGGGCTTTTTAAATTTGATGGTCTAATACTTTGTGTATTTGCGGCCTTAACTTGATAATTTGGTGGTTGGTGTAGCTGAAAACAAATTACCAGCTACAAACCAGTAAAATAACTCAACCCATCAATTTTTCTTTAATAAACATACTGCCCACAAACAGAAATGTGTTTACTATAATTTCTGTAGACAGACAGTCATTTTCAATCACCTTCTTTGTGTATTGTCTCTGTTCTTTTTCGTCAGTAATTTGCTGCTGTAAACAAAGAAAGGAGGTCTGCTGTAAAGAAATTAACTGAAGAACAGAACCACAGTTTTTTGGTACTGGTTGGGTGTAAAGGTCAGCTGCCTTGTGTCTACTTTATGGTCTCACACATTATAAGGTTTACATAAAAACTCCACAAGCCAAAAATCAACTTAGTCCAATTAATGTGTTATGAAATCACACTGAAGTCAGAGATCGCGTCTTATGTTTTCCTTTTCCTTAGCACTGCTTCTTTATGAGTAACAGTACACAGGTCCATGGTGCTATGTGCGTATGGATCATGTTTATGGTTGGTAGTCTGCTTTGTCTCCCCTTCGCAGTAGTACACAGTTTGTTTTTTTTTTTAGCTATCATATCATGTAGTTATAATATCGAGTCCTGAGTGTGTGCTGCAGAACATACTGGCCATACTGTTGCTTTGTTCATGTGTGAGTCAGGTTGTGTCAGCTTTCTGCTGAGCTTCCCAAATGTGTGAAATAGCTTCTCCTCCCTCTCTTTGTCCCAGCAGTGAGAAGCGGTAACACACCTGCAGGCTCACACATCTATGGCCAGTCTGAACGAGGGTCTTCTGGGTGAGGATGAGCTGAGCCTCTGCCTGTTTGAAGCTCTGCAGCAGATTTTTATGTGCCGCTGAAATTGTTTTCACATGAGTCGGGGACTGCACTGCGCCAGCACTTTTTTTGAGCAAATTAAATGAAGAAAGAGGGGAAGGCAAAATTGGACTTATCTTGAATTTAATTCTTTCAAAAAGTAGAGAAATAATCTGTTCTCGCTTCGTTCTTAGTAAGAGTTTGGGTCGGTGTATAGAGAAACAGCCTGCACCTTCATTGCCCACAGTGCCAGTGAAACATCTGCTGGACTTCCCATGGAGCAGCTTTAAACATCTGGCACATTGTGTCAGGTTCAAAGATAGAACAGGTTAGCTCCAATAGGACCTCAGTGTTTCTGGTTCATAAGCACAGAATCTGATTTCCAAATGTGCTTCAGGTTTAAAAAAACATGCATGTGATATGAACACAAATGTGGAGTCACCATTTTTATCCTAAACTTTTTTTTATATCAATGCTGTAATTGCATTACCTCTTGTAAAGTCTCCACCCCTCAGTCTTACATGTTTGAGCATGTCTTTGTTTGCACAGTATACATTGAATGTACAAAAGTTTATTTGTGTTGACCATGCATATCAGTGCAGCACGATGTGGATTCAGTTCAGGGTTATTATTTTGCATCTGCCTTCTTTAAAAACACCTTCATTTCCAGGTTGTGCCGAACTTGCAGAGACCTGGAGATGGGGACCAGCCCATCCAGACCTTCAACATGCACAAAATTCACAGATGAAAGTTTATTAGGATCCGGAAAAATGTTTTCCATATGTGACTGACTACCTCCAGAATCTGGTGTTGATCTTGGGATTCCTCCTTCACTGATATGATCAGTTGAGAGAATTATCCTGCTTCATCAAATTCAGAGCACACCCAGCTGACCCACACAGCACGCAATACAGGGAGGTGTGTGTGTTTGTGTTCATGTATTTCTGAGTAGACAGGTTAAAGTTAAAGCTAGCAGACTGCAGATTCTTGCAATCAGATGACCTCAGGAAGATGTTATTGATCAAACTGTGTCGTCTCATTCAACAGTCAGGATGTTCTTTTGTGGTGGGATGTGAGAAGCTGGTAGAAGGACAAACTTCATTCCTGACTGCCATGCTTTTAAGCTCAGAGGGCGAGAAAAACAAGGACTTCTGCGGCGAAGTGTTTCGCTGCTTACGAGCTGCTAATTGTTCAGGTTTAACCATGACCTTATTGCGCTGGTTGATTTAAAAGCTTTTCATGCTGAGAATAAAACTGTAAATGTGTACAAAACGATTATCCGCCTTTCACATCAGGCTCACATTACTTTCAGCAGATGCTTTTCTCTAAAACAACATACATTTTCCCCGGCTCAACGGGAGGGTTCAATATCTTGGTCAAGTTCGCTGACATGTGGACAGGAAGAGCGGGGATTTGACCCTCCACCTGAGATACCCTCACAGTATAGGTAATAACAATGGGGCCAGCCCTCATGCTGCAGTACACATAGCTGTTAATAGTGAATGTTGTCTCTGAGCACATACTTACAAAGCTATTAAGAATGTTAGACACAGAAAAACTGCTGCCATCAAACAAATTCTTGACTGTTCAGCAGACACCCACTGGTATTTAATTGCTAATACTTGGTATGTTTGGTAACCTCTCTTGCCTAGTGTGTTCCCCTACATATAATTTAGTTCCCGAGAGCAACCTAAGAGCAGAAAGCTTTTAGGGAGGTCTTCACTTGGGCTTAGAGTCTCTGGAAACCACAGCCGCAAATATGTCCACAGGGCTCCTCTAAGGATAATGACGCTTGAACACGGTGATTACGCAGCTGACAACAACAAAAGTGATGGCAGTATTTTTTTAAATGTGCTACTGTATGTATAAAACCAGTGTACCTTATGTATTGTAGGCTGCTGTGAGCAACAATATGGTGGCCAACTTCCAGATAAAAGAACAAGCCGTCATTTGAGGAACAATCTGGACTGATTCCAAAAATGTAAAAATGTCATTTTTTTGGTAAATCTTTTCATTGTTTGTGGGATGCCTACGTTGAAAAGATGTCTTTAATACTTCCCAGTGTCAAATGAGCCTAAGAACTGCTAAAACAACTGAAGTGATGCACATTTTTAAATTCCACTGTATGGTAAGTTAAAAACAAGCAGTGGAGACATGTGATACTAATGTGTACCAGTATGAGGAGACTTCAGAAACGCTGCACTGGCACCTCACCCAACTCCAACCACTTCTGAGAGATAATGCTGTGCAAATAGGTTGCAGGCTGCAATCTAGAGGGCACTGTATTCTGAATAAATTACACAAATGTCCAGCAATTTGTTGTCTCCCTCCCTACCACCCCGTCTTTGTAAATGTCCAGATGCTGAAGTGTTGGCTGATGCTATCAGGTTTTTGGTTCCATTAGCTCTGTTTTCATTGTGCATTTCGTTGTTTCACATACAGTACTTCTTTTATCTTTTTCATTCTTTCAAATGTATACTTATAAAAAAGATAGTTTAGCTTAGGATTTTCTAAAAGTTGCAAGTCTTCAAAGCAGACAGTTGCGTTAAACCCAGACTCGCTTGCAGTACAGTTACAGTTACAGTCTGGAAAACCGCTGAAGGGCCACTGCTGCCAAAAAAGAAAAGTTAAACTATTATTAATTTTTTGAAAGATGACATTGACTTGAGGCCAACTGCCTCCAATTTAGACAAAATACAAAGCTCGATATTTTCAAGGTTGCAAACCAAAGAGCTCCTGACTCAAACTAACCCCAGTCTTGTTACTAAAATTTCAGCACCCCACCATGAAACTCAAAAATGAAAGTTGATATAAAACCATAATTTATCTGGCCTGGTTTTATGAGGTTTTCCAACTGATTTGTTTCAATAGCAAATACCTTATTATATTAGAAATCCTTATTGGTTTATAACAGCATAGTCATATGAAGGAGTGTGTTTGGATTAGGATTAACCACTGATTTCCAAATTTTTTTATGATATCTGTAATACTTTGACACTGAAAACCCTTAATTGGTGATCTCCTTTTTAAAGTTGTACTCAGTGAGTTTTCTGGGAGAGCACAAAGAGAACAAACCCACAGTCTTGCTGCGATGTACTACAGTATGGCAGAATACACTTATCAAGCAGAACAACATGGACCTGGATCCTCTGTTGAATACATATCCAAAATTACACTTGTAGTACTGCCTTTGGTCCTCTTTGTTTTGCTTGTTCAATGGTCTTCACCAGCCACCGTTTACTTCACCTCCACACACATCTCATGATGGGCAAGGAGCACAGCAACAGTCATAGTTGGTTTGTTAAAACACACCCAATCTAAAACCTCGATTGTGTTCCTGTGCAGCTAATTTACATGAACAAATACATGTTTTAGTAAATACAATTCTGACAGTGATGAGGTTTCCATCAGCTTTTAGGTTTATATTGAATCTGTCTTCAAACTGCTCACTGCTAACCTATTTCATTTGTTTTCACACAATAACAGCTACTGGCTACTGAAGCATGAATAGCAGTTTTATTAATTTTTAGGCAACTCAACTCTTGTCAGTTAGGTTTGCTTTTTAAATATTTAATGAACACCACATTATTCAACTAACCAAATGTTTTAGCAGTGTAAATCTAACACCATGTGTGGCTCAAACCTAGGTCCCAGGACTAGACCAGCACATCCACCTCAACCTCACCTCTATGACTTTGGTGCAGCATAGATTGGACTGAAAATTGCAATTGAATGTAATCTAAGGAGCAATCATGGTTTCTTTTGCAAATTAAATGGAGGGAGACAGTGTTGCTATTGTTGCCCACAGTTTTACATGAGAGCTGGTGGGGTCTCATCTATTAAAAAAACAAACAAAAAAAGAAAAAACAAAGCACACACAATTGTTCTTTTTTTTCATTGGTAGAACTGATAACCTATTCACAAAAATAGTCACTGGTTCAATTTTAACTTAATACAAGACAAGACATTACAAAATACTCCAAAATACTGAGCAGCACTGTTTCAATTTGCTTTAAAAATACAGTGGAAGACAAAGTCTAGATACAAATCATCCATTAATCTTGTTTCTAAATAATAGCAAGACTCATGTACTCTCTTATGTTTTACTTTAATGCATTGCTTGCTGAAATCCTCCCATTTTGCTGTTGTGTATAAATAAGGCACAAATAAAAAGTCCTGCCAACCCTATTTTTAGTGAGAGCAGACCAGGTTATTTTACTCCCTTGGTCATTGCTCTGGTGTATTTACCTCTAGCCAGTTACTGTATCTTCAATCCAATGTGAGAGGGACTTAATGAGGGTTTAACAAAGGATTCTATGTGTTTCTTTCGCGTGAGATACAACTATGTTTCTGGCCTCCTGTAGTAGGTTCTCTGTTTGATTTAACTGTAAAATGCAGTGAAATGAGTGACAGGACAGTTATACAGTTATAGATCTGGTGCATTGCTGTAACATTTGGTAATGATGTTTCATTTTGTTGCATAAAAACATTTTCAAAAGGGGTCATCTGGCATCCGATGCATTTTCGTGACACAGTGACAGATGTGGACTGTCATGTACTTTGCTTGAGCTGATATGCATATTCAGCTCTTTCACTGAGGTACACTGGCAGAGAAAAGAGAAACACAAACAGGTGGTGGTGAAAAGCTCCTCAAACAGGGGTCCAGCAAAGGAAAACAGCCAAGACTCTCCCTCCACCGGTGTAAAGCCACGTTCTCTGGAACAATGTCGCTGGGATAAAAGTTGACTGTGATCTCCCAACTCAACCTTTGACCCTGACAGTATTTTGATTAGAGGAGGCAGGATCCTGTGCATCCTTAGCGTTTAATCTCAAAGACTCAGTCAGAGCTGGACAGGGGGTGCTGCGGGAGGGCTGGAGCAGACCCTCCTGTGTTTATTTTGGTGGGCAGATAGGAGTCTCGCAGCAAGGTGCTTGCTGTCATCGCTGTGACCTACGAACCCGGGCAGCCGGACATCACCAAGTCTCCAGAGAAGAGGGCCACAGCAGCATGTGGGACGCTCAGTGAAGGGGTCAAAGGGCAGAACTGCTGCTGAACATGTGCACAGATGTCAAGAAATAGCCTCACTGAATTTTTTTAACTTGGTGTGGTTTTTTTTCAAAAAAGGTTTGAGTAGCCAGCCAACTGAAAAAAGTAGTTTGTCAAGGGAAATTTCTGTATTACCTGATATGGGTTGTAAACTCTATGTGTATCAAAAGATTTGACGTGGTGGCTCTGGATGAAACTGAACTTTTTTGTCTATTCACTTTGGTTTAACAAGCATGAAGACACATTAAACATTGTAGCATTTAATTATAAAAATTGTATTTTATAAAATCTTCATCAAACATATGTTGCAACTACATGAGCTTAAAGACTGCTTGATTCCAGGGCACAGACAGCAGGAGAGAAGCAGCCATAGACCTGACATATCTGTGAAAAAGCCTTTACATGAACAAATAGATGAACAGTTTGTACAGTTTGTCTATTTCTGGAAATGTCACTCAGAAGACGTGTTTCGTGTTGTTGCCCACATGTACAGAGTGACAACCGAGACTCTTACATAAGGCTGTCTGCATGTACTTGAATGGTAATATGGTTTTCCCTGTTGCATTATGGGTTGACTGCAGTGGCTGCATAGTGGATGCTATTGTTTACTATCAGGAATTGGAGCACAATGGGGAAAAATAGTACTGAAGGATCCCTCCCTTTCTCTATACTCTATAGCAATAAAGGGTTTGAGGCTTATATCCCCAAATAGTTAGAGTCCTGGAGATTATCCTCTCCCATAAAAATGTCAGTTCAAAACCTCTGCTTACAGCAGCTTCAGGAAATCCTTGTGTCAGCTGCACTGCGTATGTTTCATCTTCATCTTATATCATACAAAGTAAGTTTCTGGGCTGCAGCACTAAATTCTTTAGATTTATGGTTTTTGTGTGTCTTTCCTTTGTGTCTGTGCTGAAAAATCCACAAAAAAAGTGGCAGGGCCCTTCACAGAGTGATACAGAGGGATCCTCAAATTAGTAACAATAATACAAACTTTCTTAGTGTTTAAAAAGCAGACAAGAGCTTACCACAAGTTCACAAAGTCTTACAGTGTGTCTTTGAGTACAACAGAGATCAAATTCCTAAACTTAGGAAACTAACATCAATTACTTTTCATGTTTCAAGGTTTTGAAGTCAGCCCCTCTGCTGAGTGCATCTGCTGCTCAATAACAATCCTGTGACAAGGATTGGTGATTGTGCATTGTTGAGCTACAGATACATTGAGTGGTGAAACAACATCGATGACCAGCATTAAATCCCCAGTGACCTTTTTTTGGCAAAGGTCAGCACCAAGAGAAAACAGAGAGCCCTCTCACTAGTCTAATATCCTGGAATGTCCTGGAAGCGGCGAGGAAAAAAAAGTCCTTTCAAACATTATCTTAATCAGAGTCATGTTCTTTATTTAATTTGAGAAGACATGCGCACAGACGCAGATGCTCCTTTCTTCAGACGGTCATTTATTCACTTAAGCAAGTTTGAGGAGTCATACAAGAATGAATGGTGACTATTTCTGCCACACATACAGCATACTGTCTGATTGTCCTGAGGCCTTTTCTCCTGTCAGTTTATTTGCTGACGGTGGATCCAAATATTAAATTAATTCAGAGAGAAAGAGCTAAGGACTGAAAACACAAATATTAAATTCATAGATCACAGCCTGTACATCTTCACTGGCCTGCTCTTTCTTCTGTGCCATGTGTCTGTATTTGTGGTTGTTATGTTGTTATTATATGACAAATGAAACTAAGATAAACTAAGCGCAGTAATTGGTGCCAATTTTTTCCTTGTTTGGGTTTGTTTGTTTCTTGTGAATACATGAACATTATGGCCCACCTACCAGTTTATTATATACATTTATTAGTTCACTATGTGGCCATTATATGTGCATGCATCAGTGGGACAGAATAATAGAAATACCTCTCAATGTAATCTGGTCCAAAACAACCATTAACAGTCGGTTTTATCATCTTCACAGCTGTAATTGAAACTTGCACATACATCCTTTCATCTTAATGTTTACACCTTAATATAAAGAGCAACAGGTGCTGATCAGTGACGACCCAGCTGAGGTGTGTAAGCAACAACAAACAATAACTTGATTGTATTTTGTCAACAACACATTTTCATATGTTCTTTGTGTTTTATAAATGAAATCAAAGATCTACACCAGAGGAAAAATTACAGAAGCCTTGTGTAGCTTATTTTAACATGTTATTGTGCTCACATATTATATAGCACATGCTCTGTCACGCTTACAAACAACAAAGTTAAACAACCCACTGCACTGGACTGCATCAGAATTTTATATTTACTCTCTGTTGCCTACTTTATTAATCACACACATAACATGTTGAATGAAACCTTCGTTGAAACTTGTGATGTTTTGAAGTATGTGCTACTTCCAATAGTGAATAAATATTTAAACTGTGTTTTAAAATACTGTTGCATGTGCTGCTTCTGTGATCAAGCATCAGTTCAATAGAGAAACATAAGTAAAAAATAATAAGCAAGAAGTTTTTTAAATTACAAACATCTGTGAAGTTAATCATGGAAATTTGTGTCCTGGGTTTTCTTTCAAATCTTAGTCATACTATATCTCTATGAAAAAACATTGGTTAATTGAAATTCTAATTAGTTAATCACGTTTTTAGTCTATATCTCGACACAATAATTCTTGTAGCAGTAGCAGTAGACGCACAAGTAGAAGTGCTCTAGCTGCCACAGGTTAGGGTCTTTTGGAAGAGTGGGACATTCATATTGTTTCTGTGCTCCAGCCACCTCCTTGGAGACATGTATGTCAGGTTCTGGGAGCTGTCATGCCGGCAACAAAGCCCTGTTCATCCTGCTTCAGGGTGACCAAGTGATTCCAATTAAAGCTGCATGTGTTGTTTACTGAGGCTGGGGTCGTGCAAGTCAAACATGAAGGAGTCTGATCTTAGAAGTCGAGAGCAGAACCTTGGATCTCTCTGTCCTGAGTCTGTTCAGACAAACATTGAGATCTGCTGTCTTACTTTTTGACCAGGTGATTAAAGCAGTCTGTCAGCCTCATGAGACCTTTCAATTTTTACAGTATGCTTGTACAGTACAATAAGAAACCTTCATAAGCAACACAGCTTATAATAACAGTACTCATTGCATACAAACAGTGATGCTTGCAAATGATCAGCCTTTGCTCTGAAAGTACAGAATATAACAGCTGAACTGAACTTAAACAATGTCAGCATATTAATTAGATCAAACTGAAGGCGAGTAGGAAAGAGCAAGACAAATCAATTTGTTTTAGTATAATATTGCATCCGCTGACTGAAAGAGAGAGGTGGCCGGACTGAGAGGACAGAGGAAGGAAAAGATAAATGAAAGAGTCTGAAGTGCCTGAGGACAAAAAAAAAAAAAAGAAAGAAAGAAAGAAAAAAAGAAAAAATACACAGCACAGAATAAAGGAGCTAACAGATGCTCTGGCAGAATCTTGTAATGCAAACTTTTTACCGTAATTCTCTGTTGTCCAAGCCTAACTTAACTATATGACACACATGAAGTTGCCGTAACAATGAGCCAAAGAAAAGACGTTTGTACATCTAAAACAATGGCAAGAAGAAGAAGTAGTAATACAAGAAGATAATAAGAAGTAGAAACAGCTTGAGGTGGTCTTGCTGTGCCGGCTGTTGAACTGGGAAACAGTTCAGACTGCTCAGTGGCAGTAATATGAAATAAAGCTACACCGCAATTCAGAAAGAGCAAATGTCACTGGATGAAGTTGGTTATTTGTTCACAGATTTTGTTAAATAGATGATGTTTATCTAGATACATACATTTTACAGATTTTGTAGATATAAGAACTCTCAGTGGTGTAATATGAAAGACTTTCCTCAGGATATTTTTCCTGACCTTATTACACATAACCTGAAACATGAACAACATGACCTTTTTGTACAGAGTTTACATGCAAGTTTGTTAGGCATGTTCCACGTTTCATTACTAAGTTTACTATTGAGTTTACTAATACATTTGCCCACACTGCAGGTGTGTGTTTAATTGTTTTTATCTAAATTCACTTTGAAAATCTATCATTATAATACTGTAGATGTGCCAACAGTAGCTTGACCTTTTGTTAGTATTGACATTTCATCAAATTTGTGTTCATGCCATTTTTTTCTTTCATTGTGGGTGAGAGTTGTGGGTCAACAGTGACAGTAAAGGCCTTTTTCACAGAAAAAAATTTGGCATCTCACTGTAGGAAAATCACAGGTGTAAATAATGAATTGGATGATGGCTGAATCTCATTCAGCTGCTTTGGTTTCAGGATTGTATTGTTCATGCTGGTTCACTGTCACACTGTTATGACTTAATGGGACACTCAAACTATACAGTGTTATTAACACCTGCACTTTTCTTACTTTGTGTCAAAATGTCTGCTGTGAAAAAGGCCTGTTGTATCATGGCCTCCACCTCCATTAAAAATTGTCTTCGTCGTTCCTCTATTGTTTGACTTTCAACTAATGCTGATGATCCTGAGGTCCCACCATGAGGCACAACCCAGAGTCGGTAACAGTGGGTTGGGCTTTAAATAACAAGACATAGCTTTTACTTGTATTTTAGCATATAATGTTACCACATTTATAATTATATTCTTATTTGGCTAATGAATAACTACATAAGTTGAGGATGCATGCAAACATTAGGTGGATTAGGTGATTACATACTATGCTAGTATGCTTGTTTCTGTTGGAGAACTCCAAATAGCATTTTCATGTTTCTCAAAACAGAAAAGGGGTTAACCAGGTTTCTGAATCTAGGATATGAAGCTTACATGTGCAAAAAAACAACGAGGATACTGCAACAACCAGACCAAAATGGGATAGTAGTGTGCATGTTTGTGCATTATGTGATGTTCCTTTTCAACAATACAGACATTTTCTCCTTGTTATGTTGAATTAATGCTAAATATACACACAGAGAATGGGACACCATTGATTGTAACAAAACAAAGGTTGGACAAAAGTCCAAACTAATATCCAAAATGAGACCTTTAGGTATGAAACAAATGTACAAAAACCAAAAAAAGATACAACATCAAAGGAAGACACTATAAACTGATTATAGAATCAACAGAAGCGTGTACAATTTGGCAGGACTTCAGTCTTTTTAGTGTAGCAAAGGGCAGACTGTTGGCCGAGTGTCGGCATTAGCTTGTGACTTACTGACTGTCAAATTTAGGGACTGTGACTGTGTAGAAAGAGGGCTCCCTGAACAAATGTCCTTTTCATTTCATGCTTTACATCCATACACTCTGCTCCTCTGCTGCTGATTCAATTGCAGCTAATTACTCAATTGAAATCACATGTATGAGCAAGTAAATAACCTATTTAAAGGATTGCGCACAAAAATAACTTTTTCTTCCTTTCGATGTTCGTGAAAGAAATGGATTCTGGTGAGTCTTGCTGGGCCAAACTTGTAAAAGAGCTGGTTCGTAGTTTATTATGTCCTTTACCTAGATATATTTTACATGTTTCTACCACCTACAGTGCAGCCACAAACAGCATCACTGAGGAAAGGCCTGTGATACAATTTTGCTTGAGGGAGCGTTTGCTCACAGAGGAAGACGTGAAAGAAGGAAATCAGGTTTGGCATGTTGACTCGAGACTAAATTTCCCAGGAGCCCTAAACGGACAGCTATTAAACTTTAATTGCTCTCCTTGCCATTTGGAAGAACTGTGAGAACACTGGTGAGGTAAATTTTAGAGCTACTGTCTGAAAGAAAGCTGTCGAATTACACTGAAGGGGCTCAGTGCTCCACTCACACCTGTCACTGAAAGGTTATCAAAGAGGTGCGCAGACATATTACAGGATTATGTTATATCAAAGGTAAAAAGAAAAAAAAAAAAAAAAACGATTACAGTGTGCTCCAGAAGAAAATACTGGATGACAACAGCACTTAAAATTTCCAAGCGCCAGCCCATTTTCCCCATCATACCAGAAAAAAAGCAGAAAAAACAGAGAGTATCTGAGCTTTGTTTCTCGATTATTTGCATAATACACTTTGATGGGTGGATACTCGTCCCAATCCCTGGCTCTTTTGTATCTGCAGATTGCAAAAGGCCTGTTTCCAGCGCCATGCAGGCTACCAAGAAGAGACTATCAAAGGGAAGGAATGGGCTTTCAAGTCAGGACCCTTCGATTGTGTTACAGATTGATTCCAGGTGAGGCAGCTTTGGGAAGTTCAGCTGGAGGAAAATTGCCCCTCCGTGCAGTGCTTGTGAGAGGCAGGGAGGCTTCACGGTTGGCATGGTGCTCCGGAATTCCAATACTACTCACGTTTGGTGGGATTTCTGAGGGATGAATGCTGGGCCTCAAAAATCTTGTTGTGGTTGATTGCAGTTACATTAAAAGCTAAGCCCAGACAAAAAAAAAAAAAAAAAAGAGGGTGTACGGAGCGCCTGGCTGTTTGAAAAAAGCACACTGAATAGCTGGATAGCACCACAGTCCACAGACAGTAATTGCCAATATAATGTTAGAAACATGCCTTTGATTCACTCATAAGATAAGTCCTGGATTTATTTTTCAAAACAGACATTTTCCAGTTCCACTCTGGTGTTAACGTGATTTTGAAAATGAGCGGTTCATGTTCCTCTTTTTCACACATGCTATTATGGCAGGAAACTATCTCAAGGACTCCTGGCACAGATGTAGCATACACATTGGAGAAAACAGGGCTCCTCAAGTACATTTTAACACAACACAGCCATACATAACCTTTGTTCTATTTACCTCTAACACAGCATTGATTTATTGCCAATTTCTCAGACCACACTCACAGATTATGTAGAGATGTGTATATATCAGTAAAGATATGACGGGCTGTCCCTTAGCTTATCTCCTTGGGGGAACAACATTCTTCTCTGTGGATCTTCAGCCTTACACAAAGAGATTTTCAGAGGAATTTGACCAACCGTCATCAGCTTTATCTTCTTTTGATATACTACTACCCACCACACCGAGCCTCAAAGTCAGGGCCATCTGTACAGTTAAACACTTCTTAAACAAGTCCTCAGGGAAACTCTAAACAGACCCCAAAGCATTTCACACGTACGCAGAGAGTGTTTCTGTGTGTTTGCTGCGAACGTGCTGTCAGATCTGATTTGAAACAGGTTATATGCGGGAGGGACAATTAGGTGGACACAGAGCTGAGCCATACACAGGCGTGCCAAGCCATGGTATTATGCATCACTCACCTGTCTGGCCAAATAAACCGAGACAGGGAAACATCTGCTCATGTTTTCAAACTGGGCAAAAATGTCTGTCCCATTTTGTTCTTTGGGGATTTTGAAGCTGTGCAGCAAAAACAAAATAGACTATTTTAGCTTTCTGCTGCTCCTGATGAAGGTCACTTTAATTTAATACATTAACATACATACATACATACATAATACATTGAAATCACAGTCATTACGTTTATCTCTTTAGTTATTTCATTTTCACTTCATTTTCTAAACATTTAACTTGATCATTTTTGTAGTTGCAGCATCATGCTCATGCTTGTGAGAGGTCCAACCTGTAAGATCACTCAGTGGAGATGCAGATAAAAACGAAGAGGGAAGAAAATTTAGCTTTGCAATAAAATAAAAAAAAAAAAAAGGACGTTTCTACCTTCACTGAGCACGGAGCACAACAACAAAGAGGATCTTGTGGAACTCCAAACAGACTACGATCCCCCCCACCTTCCACCAAGGCCACACAGAGCAAATAAGCTGTTATTCCACTGTTGTTTGGAAGGATTGTGAAGAGATTGGTCTTGTAATGAAAAGAAAATAGAAGTGATGTTCCCATGACGGATATGGTAAACTAAATTGAGAGAAGCTGCTCTGTCGGCTTGAAGTTCACACCTCTGGTCCCACAGCGTCCCTTCTCCCCCCACCCCACCTCCCCTGCCTCACATTCATCTTTCGTCCGCTAACCTCATTGACTCACCCTTTCCAAAGAACCTGATCTGGCCTAGAGGCCCATGCGCTCATGTCCTGTCGAGGATTTGTTGATTTCTCTAATCACTGTTCCAGCTCTGCTCGTCTTTGTTTGTTTTGTAGAACAAGCAGCAAGATGGCCCCGTGGAACAAAGAGAAGAGACCTGCTGGAGGACACTGCGCTCTTGATTGCATCTGTAAGGCCATTGTAATTACTTTGTCCTGCATGCTTTTGTCCTGAAGTACACTGCAGCACAATTATGTCAAGTGTAATTGTAGATGAGTTTTTATTTAAAATGTGCACGCACAGACTTAACATCAAATACACAAAATTAATTCTAGCTTGTTTAGTTCTGTCAACGTGAGACTGAACACTGGTTCTTGTCATTTCAAAGTTGTTGTAAGATCTGAATCTGGGAGACGAGATGCACGGAGTGGAAGGAGAATGCTACTGAGAATGAAAACCATGAGGGGAAAGAGGAGGAAGTGCTGTATTTATGCTGTTCATGCTCCTCTCTTGTCACTGACAGAGGGGAAACAAGCCCTGCTGGCTATCTGCATGGTTTGGCCTTATTTCACTGACAGGAGAGTCTGCAGCCTCTGAAGCCCTCTCTGTTCCTCCTGTGGCAGTTACAGTGTGTTTAAAACCAGAACCACAACTCTGTTCCTATCCCGAGGAACCCAGACGTGTACCCCCTGACCTCCAAAAATGTTAATTGATATGAACTGAATGGGCATGATGGGGGCTTTATTATATTGTACAACCAAAAGAATTGTTTTTTATTGAGTAAAAGTGACAGTGGCAGTTCATTATCATAAAATGGCCTCGAAAAATCTGTATTATTGAATAAGCAATAAAATTTATTTTAAGGACACAGGGGCATGGGACATCAAAGGCCTCAGCTTCAGCACAAAGTCCGAGCATCTCTGCAGTCTCCTCTTTCCCATGCAGATACAGAGCAACAGGAGGGATTAGTCACAGCTTGACATAAGTCAAAGCAAGACAAGCCAAACAGATGTCATGTTTGACCAAGATACATACGGTTAGCGCATATGGAGGCTACTGCAGCACTATGTGCTTATTAGTCTTGTTAATATAAGGAAACACGCCTAACAGCCAACAGATTAGCAAGTCAGAAAGAAGCAGGTTTTCCAAGTGCACAGCAGTTATTATGAAATGCAAATGCAAATGCTTTAAAAAGAATTAAGAAGGTCAACCGTGTGTCTTTACATTAGCATGAAGAGTTTATTTGTGCATTTATTTAGTCATCTGTGTCTTGATTTTTACTTGTATGTCTGTATGGGTGGGTGAATACAGATTTATTGCCTGCTTTTGCCCTAATGTATGATGTCTCACAAACCAAAAAAATCCCACCCTGAACACAGCTCTTAGCAGGCTGAGAATATTTTTTTGCTTATTTGCTCAACAAAAACAAGTTTGGAAATTCTTGCCGACCATAAATTTCAGGAGTAAATTTCCAACTCAGGAGCTAACCCAATCCAAATTAGAGGCAGTTACTGCTCACACATGTTGGTACATAATTGCAAGTGTATTTGCGTCAGAAGTTGTGCTAGATGAGGCTGCTCTTTGAAAGTTCTGCTCTGTTATCAGTTTTAAAACTACATGTTAAGGATATTTTTCCCAGACTTAATAAACCAACTTAATTTAATGGTTGATGATGGGAAAGTTGCCAAGCTCAATTTTCTTTGGTCTGTTTTTCTCTACCTGGTGTAACATAAGGCTGCCTCACAATGAATGCACAGTCACACAACCACCAATACCACTTGCAGCTTTAACTACATAATGAAATGTTGCGCCTCAGATGTCAGTCACACACTATTTCCCTCTCTCTGTTTCTCTGCCTGTATCTCTATCCACAGTATATCATTGAACTAACATCACAACACTTTTTACACACTTTTTACTTCTGAAAGACTTTTAACTGTAAGAAACAATTCTGCTTTCCTCGTCTATGTTTCATTCATATTACCAACAATGTCATTATAGAAATTATCACATATTTCTTCACTAAACAATGTGACAGGATCATCGTTGCTGGTAATAAAGAGGTACAACAACCAGACAGACAAACATAAAGCCATAATCCATGTTTATTTATTGAAAACATTTGGTTTTCAGTGATATGATATTTCACATTTAAAGTTTTAATAGTCTTTGGAAAGTTGGTGGAATGAGCATGGATTGAACAAGAATGCCACAGTAATTAATAAGACATTTCTTAACTCCATCAACACTAAAACATTTTCAAATTAAATGCCATTTGGTATAACTAATACTTTATAATTTGAAACTGTTAAATGCTACATTTTTACATGAGGTTGTGTTCCACCCTAACCTTGGTGTCCCTGCTGAGAGAACATTAAGATGACACACAGTGAATAAATAATGAGATTTGGGTGGTTAGAAATGTTTCCACAAGATCACTGAAAGCGTGCCTCTTTTCCTAATATGCTAAGTTCAAGTATTTTACCAATAAGGCTGTGTAATGATGACCAGTACATGTGTAAATACACACATGCAAAACAAACAGCAAAAGACAACATAACATATAGTAAAAAATAAATAAACACGCACTCCTGTGACAGAAATGGAGACTTGTTGGGGAACAAAATGTGGATGGCTAAACTTGGTCTGGGTCACTGTGGTGTACTTGTTGTGCCTCTGGTACTCCTCTTAAGGGACTTTCAACCTTTGCGTGGCAGCAGGGTGTGTGAGTCTGTGATGGAGTCTAAAGGTGCTGGTTATTCTATATAAATCCACATACTGTGACAGATGCCTGGTGCATAATGTCAAAAGCCTGCCTTCCCTTAAAAGCTCTTCAGGCTCAATCTAGAGTCTGACCCCAGATCATCCGCAGAGCACCTGCCACGTCAGCCCTTCATCACTGTCACATCGCCCACTCACTCACCAGCTCTGGACAGACTTGTACACAGCACTCCAACAGCAATAAGACAGCGAGAGATGGTTGGGAATGACAAACACACAACTTCATGTTATTCCCATCATTTGAAATAGCAATCAAAGCTGATCTAATTTAGCCAGTCTGTATAATTGAGTCTTTGGGGAAACGTTGACAGGGTCCAGATACTCTCTCTTTCTGTTCAAACGTCTCACTAGAAGCATAGGGAATTCTGGGATACGGGGGAGCCATGACAGAGACTTTTGTTGAGGATGTAAACCAGACGTCAGCCGCCTGTGTGTCCTGATGTTGCATGAATACTTATAGGAAACGATCCTGCGTATATCAGAGCTCTGTGCTCACTCATTTAAAACAGTCGCACATTTGTCATTATCCAGGTCTACACTTGTTTGCTTAAGCTCTGACTTGGCATATGATGAATGTGTATTACATTTCTCATTTAGGCACTGTGTTTCCCAACCAGTCATGTGGGCTTTTTCTTCCTGGTCTGCCAGCCCTGTCATATTTCACATATAGACGTTAGATTTAAGTGGGTGCTATTTAAGATCAACTTTTTAAAGCTTTAACTTTTCTCAGCTTAAATCTACGGATCTATTTCTGTAAGTAATAACCTGACAAAAGATTCTATAGCCTGAATCTCTACTGTTGCAACACAAACGTAATTTTACTAAATATTCAAGGATTTCAGACATTTTTGTGGCCATTCACAGTTGGAGGTTGATACCATCTTCACGGTCAGGCTGCATCCAAGTATGTTTCTAGTTTGGCTTGCTTGGATGAAACATTATTATCTCCACATCTCTTTTGTTTTGGTTTTTCAGAGAGGATAGATTTCACCCGAGGTAACAGTGGAAGTCCGAAACTCTTCCATAACTTTGAAATACACAAATGGACAGTGGAGGTTATTTGGCTCTGAGTTTAGGTTTAGATTTTCATCCAAACTGATTTGAATCTAAACGCAGAGTAAACATGACACATTCCATCCGCTTTGCAGCGAAATGGGTTGAGTTTTAACAAAAACCACAGAATGTTTCAAAGCAGTGCACAGCTCTATATTTCTGTTCAACTTATCTCTTGTCATCTCTGATGAGGATCTGCTGAAATCTAGCATCTCCCTGTTTTGACTGTGTGTAGCCTTTGGGTGATGTTATTTATTCTAACTATAGATATGTAGAAGTTGTGATGTACCCTCTAAATTCAGGCTCTTATAAATGGACCTGCTTACTTCGACATATTTCATATCTCACCCTCATCTTGTGCTGCTTTATCATCCTTCTTCAAAATTCATCAGCATTAATGTGCTGGCTCTTGAATATTCATCACATCACAGACAAAATCTTAAATGTGACAGAGACAATTATAGTTTTACCACTTTTATTTAACACAATATTTCAGTCCCGGAAAATGAAAAAAGAAAATGAGCTGCCTATGCATGAATGCAATTGTTATTTAATGGTGAAAGCTGTGACATCTTCTACTAATCCTGTAGCTGGAACTGGAGAGCTGCCTTAACCATGTCCATGACTGACAGATGTTATTTCAAATCTAGTTCCAGAGGTGGTCGAAAAACTATGAACCTCTGTTGGTGTTTCATCCCTGAGCTGGCTTCCCATGATGCCCTCTGGGCCTGGCTCTGTAGGACAGAGGTGCCAGGTCTGCTCTGGTTTCATGCTGTCAGATAAAATCAGTTTGTGTGTTGGATTCCTGTCACTGAGCAGACCGGGTTAGTGCTGACCCAGTACTAAGGTTTGGGCTTTGAGAGCCAGCACTAGTCACGCAATGCAAAAAAGGAAGTCAAAGGTCATAGTTTAGCTTTCCTCCACCTTCTCATTTACTTCATTCCTCACAGTGAGAGCAGGCCATCTAACAACAACAAAACAAACACGCCGGTGCATGAGAAATGTTTCAGTATTATAATAAAATTAGAAAGCAAGAGTAGTTTGTAAAAGGATACCATGTCACTTTTATTCATGATTTGTAATAAAGCAATCTTTTACATTTTGATCGAGCTGAATTACCAGTGGTCAAATGCGTTTGATATTTTACTTGATATATTTAATTATATGCAATAATTGCAGTTGTTGTGCACACTCTCCTTACCACATGTGAACAATATTTTCTATATGTGAACACAGTCACTGACACGTGACAAAGACAGATTTGCATGTGTGTGTTTCATGTGGCTGAGGAAACATGTGTTCATGCATCCTCAGTTACAGTACAAATTTTTGCAGAATTTGCACAAATGGCTTTTGGGAGTAAATAAGCAGTAAATAGCATTCATCTTAACTGTTTCAATGAAGGTTTATTTAGTGATTAATTGTTACTGACAACTTCTGACTTCCGTAATTCATGATCTTTCATCATAATCCATAATTATCACTTTTCAACCAGCTGTCACATAAATCATGTCATCATATCTTTAATACAGTGACTTCTGTGTGGCTTTCCGATGCAAATTAGGAACTTATGATAAAAGAAACATGAAAACAAGTAGAAGGCAGAAACAATTGCAACTTAGAAAAGAAACATCTCTGCTCTTTCTTCCAGATTGTAGTTGCAAACTTTGAATGAACTCGAATTACTGTTTGTTATTTATATGTATATATTTTTCCATGTATGTAATTATTTGTATTTTTTCATATTCATATTTATAAATTCATTTCTGCTTTGCCTGTTAACATTAGTCATTACACACCAGCTGTGGATAGTGAATAATAACCATCCACTCATCTATTGTATACTCACATAAATGTACCATATAGTGCCTGCGGGTGTGTGTCTTCAGAGAGATTTTGGATGTGGTAAAAGGGCAAATGTGCATAACGCACAGTAGCATACTTTGTGTTGGGACATCGGTGTGTTAATTACAGCCACATGCGCAACTTAATTATGTAAATTGTAATTCATATCACCTGTTGCATGCACCTGAATGCAGCTGTCATATTATGTGTATCTTCCACAGATGTTTAGCATATAATTGAATCAGACTGTGGCTATTGACCACCACGTGTTCCTTGGAGATCACGAAGTTATTTCAGTAAAATCATACAGTAGTCCTGAGAGGCAAACATTTTGGTGCACATATAGATCTGCTTCTTTTTATACAGAAATCAGTATCTGTTCATTTTCTGATCAGTGTGTGTATCGAAAGGTGCATGATGACATGCTCTCACATTTGTGGTATTGTGTTTTTGTTTTAGGTTTGAGATACAAATTGAGAGAGAAAGATGTTGGACTTGGACTGAGACATGTTGTGTGGGATTCAAAAAATGAAAAAGAATAATTGACCCTGTTTATCTTCAGCTGCTGTGTCACCTTGTGAGTTTACACACACAGGGGCCACAGCTTTACAGAGCATCAGGTCTGCAGCTAATACTTTAAAAAAATATAGACGAATTTAGGAGGACATGAATGGGTAGCAGTTCCACAGCAACTCTTGAAAATACCAGTATCACTAAAGGCATCGATGGTATGGTCATCTACATGCACTGCAATAAGTAAGCGGTGCAATTGCTTTTAAAATGTGACCGGACTGGAGATATCAATCACCACAGTGTGTCCCAAAGGGCTGCACTGTAAACAAATCCACCCTTCAACCACACTCCAAAATCAAATCTCAATCGTTTGAATTGCAAATTGCATGATGGTGAATAAAATTCTCTGGCTGTAATAATGATAATGATGGCAGTTAAGTGGAGAAACTTGTAATCTGTCTGTAACACATGTGGGCCATGAATTATTAATGTTGCCCAACTAATTGAAGAGAGGCTGTGAGTGGAAAAAAAGCCCCTCGCCACGCAAAAAGGTCTGGAAACAACCAACATCCTGACTTGACCTCAGTGGTTCTGGTGAATTGTCACAAAATAAAAACAATTTTGAGACAATTGCAGAGTTGGGATAAATAAGAATGTAAAGAAAGGGTCATGGAGGAAAACATGTAATGATGTAAAGAATAAAAGAGAGTAGAAACTGAGTCAGGGGAAGCCAGAGGGTTTGCAGATGAATTCCTGGGCTTGCCTGGGCTGCAATACAAGTGGTCTGGGGCTGAAGTGTTTGTGGGACTCTTGTGGGTTTTCAGCCAATAAATCCTCTGCACATATTTAATCCAGTCAGATGTGCTGCAGGAGAGGAGCACTGAAGGATGTACGGCCATTACTCAGCAGCCCACATCAGAGAGAGGAGTTAGAGATCTGTACACCCCCACCTCACAAGTTACAGACATACCCGACATCCATCAGAAAAACAGACACAGGGATCATAAAGGAGGTGTGAAAACTTTGTGTGAAAGTTCATTGAGAAGGTCTAAAGTGCTGAAGGTTTAATAATACTGATGTTCTCATAAGCAGTTATTTTTACCATATGACCCAACGTGAGAGGTCTGAACTTTCACTATCTGATCTCTTACAAAATAAATGTGTTTCTGAATCCACAATTATACCGCCTTAATGAAAAAGCAAACAAAAACAAACAAACAAACAAAAAAACACATTTGAATATATTAAAAAATATATCAACTCAGCCTCTATGGAGAAATTGTATAAAATTCAAATTTGTGTTAATTGCACATCTTTTAAACTAAAAACAACAAATTTTCTACTATTAGCCTTTGATGTGCAAGTTGATCTTAAGACATGACTCAGTCAGCACAAGCACTATAGCTTCATGTGAGTGTGCTTTGGTTTGGGAGTGTTTCTGTGGTACAACCTGGTCTTTACGGCCAGGCTGGTACACCACCTAAAACTGTGATGAAGCTCCTGATCTGCTCTTTGCTGTCCCACTTCTATATTTCACATGCTTCACCCTTCAAGGAGATGGGACACCTGCGCCATCTCCCGTTCAGTTTCCGCTATCACTAATACACAGCACCAGTCAAAAGTTTGGACACCCTGCTCCCCATTCACTTTCGCTTTTTATTCTCCTGCCTTGTTTAAAGCGCTTTGTAACGTGGGTTTAAAAAGGTGCTGTATAAATAAAAAAATATTATAATTATTATCATATAGGCTATCACATGCCTCTTATATTTTCCATCAATCTATCGAATCGTTTAACTTTGATTTTGATTGATATGATTTATGTTGGGAGTTCTGATCAGTAGAGATCATGGGACTTGGTCTAGAGCACCCTTTTCCTTCTAACATAAATTTACCCACAATAAAATGTGAGATTGATAAATAATTCATTCTCTATGAATTTACTTTTTTTTTTTTTTTTTTTTTTGGGGGGAAGGACTGCTCATTCATGGTACATCCTCTGTATTTCTAATCCTGCTGTTCTACATAAAGATGGTCTCACACCGTATTTGTGTCTACTATTGAGAACAGCCATTCAAAACAACAAGTTAATTACACATTTATATGCTTTGGCATCAATGTAAAGCCATTTCAGTAAAATGTAAAGGTGGCTCACACCTCCCCTCATCACATCCATGCATTACTTCAGCAGCTTATTATGATTCCTTACGAACATCTAGAGTTAAAGCAAAAAATAATTAAGAGGGGGATTCAAATGCTGCACCATCAGATCTCATAGCAGGATGATAACACCTGTTCATTTTTTTTTTACATATCAATTTTACTCTCAGGCAGTCTTGAGGTTAGCAGGGGGGGTCCTTGTAGCCGCCACAGTTAGCCCAGCAGCAGCGAGTCAGCCATTGGCCGGTGAGAGCCTGAGCATCCTTCAAGAAAAATACCACTGGAGAGAAAAGATACGGACTGCACTTATACAGCTATCGTTAAATCCGACAAAGGGGATCTCTTTGAAGACAAAGAGTATAAAGGTATGGACTTTACGCCATCACCAACAAATGGTTTGATAAATCGTCTTTAGTCATCTTTGCTCGCTTAAAGCGAGTTGTCGCAGCGTCCCGGGGTGCTCTTTGTTTTTCACGGTTTAAAAAACACCGTCGTGTAAATACGTGACTTTTATATGAAACTAGAATTACTGTTTTTGTCGATGTAGTTTTAACCGACCTCCGGTTAAGTCGGGGCATTAGCTGCATAACGTTAACGAGCATGCTAGCTTCCCAGCTAACAATGGGACGGGGAGATTAGGACCAGTTGTTCCCCGTTTACTAAACAGATTTGATGTAGCTAGCCAGCGTTAACCTCTCACCATTAACAAAACAGACTGCTAACGAAGTCACAATAGGGTTTTATCATGTTAAAACTGAAGTTATGTCAGTTAGTGTTAGTTATGTATTGCTAGCATCTGTCTATAAGGTTAGCCGGTGTCTCCAATGGAGCTAAGGTTTTTAACTCTCAATGGAAGGCCGACATTTTAACTTGTGATAACTTCCTTTCTGATTCAGTTTAGTGTCCTGAAACACACCGAATCCCAAACTAACCATTTAATTACAACATTAGGTGATACCGCAGGATAACCATAATAAGTTTTATTCGTTCCTTAACCTAAATCAAAGACGGGCTGATTTGCTTGATCATGTCGGTTTCACTTCCTCTGGCCCAGTTTCAGTGCCCTAATGTTAACCCCAGACGACGTTAAGTTGGTAAATCACGATGCCAGCACTGGTCAGAGCATACTGATGTTACATAAATTGAACAATGATCCCGGTTGGCCTCTATATCGGATCAGTTTGTATGAATCCTCAGCTTTTCGGGAGTCGAGAAGGCTTTATAAGTCAACGCTTATCTGGTCTCTCTCTCGCTGATTCATGCGCACAGACACACACACACACATCCAGACAGCTCCAATATACATTTGTTCATATAAAAACAGTAGATTGACCGATTTTTATTTTGCATAGGAGCAACAAATTATAATGTTATTATTTTAATATAGATAATCTGCGCATGTATGCATATGTATCAGTAATAAATATCCAATATGAGAGCCCTGTTCAAAATCCCCCATCTCCCTCATGAGCTTAAGTAATTGTTGGAAGAAAATCTGAGATACGACATGGGATGTACCTTTGTGCAGTTATTGCTCTCCCCATTTTTACCGTAGTTCCTTGTCATTGGTGGTTCAGTATAGAGCAGTTAATACCATGTGCACTTCTTAAAGAAGATGATATCACTAAAGCCTGCCTCTGCTCAAGCCTGATGTTACATTTGCCTGTATTTGTTCCTGTTATTTGGGCACAAAAAGTTACATTTTGCTTTTCTTCCCATAGATGCCTTCAGCAATGGTTGGCAACAATGGTGTCCAGTCTGCCATTCCAGACCTGGGAAATGGAAGTCAGTCTGAGGCCATGAAGCAGATTCTTGGTGTGATTGACAAGAAGGTTCGCAACATGGAGAAGAAAAAGGTATCTGTACTTTGCCTTAACAAAATATGTTGTCACGTTATCTTCTTTCGTTTAATCCTAAGGAGGTTGTTTGATTTGTGTTTTGTTGTAGCAGCTGTCATCAGACTTCATAATCAAAATGATTAATTTTACTTAGATTCTCCCCTACTTTCTGACGCCAGATTTCAATTTTTAAGACTTAAAGAGTTTGGCCCATTTGCTCCATGCAGCAGACAACAGCAGCCTTCTTCTCCGTTTGTCTTGGTTACAATCCTAGGTCTTCATCATAGTTACTTACTTTAATTGTGTCTGGGAAATAATTGTCATATCTGACGAGTTCCAATTTACCATATAAAACCATATTGGTAATTAAGGCTGTTTCACCCAAGGATGTGATTTTTTTTAAAATCTGTTTGTTGTGTTATATTTTATCTCAGCCTAAATTCTCCATTTCATGTTTTTCAATATTCTTATAGTCCAAACTGGACGACTATCAGGCAAAGAAGAATAAGGGAGAAAGACTGAATCAGGATCAACTGGTAAGATAAGACAAACGGCAGTTGTTTTATTGCAGTCTGCTGGAATATAAATTCAAATCATGTACACTTATATAATAATGAATGGAAAAATAACACAAATACTTTTTTGTTTCGTTTTTCTTTTCTGTATAAGAATCCCATCAATGTTATCATATGTTCCAGAAAATCATGCATCTTTCTCTGTTACTTCACCCTTTTATATAGAGGAAAGTTGATAATGAAACACAAATCTCAATTTTCTTTCCCTGATGTGCCTGAAGGAGGCCTTGTCAAAGTACCAAGAGATCATGAACAATCTCGAGTTTGCTCGAGAATTGCAGAAGAGTTTCCTGGCGTTGGGCCAAGAGGTGAGACCTGTTTAGTTCAAAGCTTGTTATCATTCTTTTTAAAGGTTTTATCAGTATTATGTGGCTTTTCTGTAACATTTAGAAAACTACAGCACCATCAAGCAAATTCTGTATTAAGATCTTGTTAACATGTGGTTACCACGACCTGTTGTAACTGATGCCATACTCTAGGGATAAGTTTAAAGGAGCATGTCATAACAATGTAATATGACAAGATTTCACTGAATACATGCTGCATCAGAGAAGCTTGAAATATCAAAAATCACTGAGGGAACAGGAGAGTGATTGGTCTTGATCGGCAATGCTTATTCGACCCTGCTCACAACAAGTTCAACAACGTCCACGATGAAACTTAATGCGGTTGTAATTTGTTTGGGAAACATCATGAAACAAACATGCAACTATAACTGTGTGTGTTCAGATTCAAAAGGCAGTGAAAAAGTCAGCAAGACGTGAGCAGCTGCAGAGAGAGGAAATGGAACAGCGGCGGCTGAAGACAGTTTTGGAGCTTCAGTTTTTACTGGACCAGTTGGGGGATGACAGTGTCAGGCAGGACCTTAAACGACCTGATGCCACTGGTTCCCCTTTGCTCACTGATGCTGACCTCACATCCCTTGATGACTTTTACAAACTGGTGGGACCCGATAGGAACTATGATGTCAGGTACAAGGGTGCCTGTGATTTTCAGTGGCACACATATTTAAGTGTTATTTAAGTTATGTGCAGTGGTTATACTATAATTATAACTTTTACTTCAGGTGTAGCACAACACTAAATTGTATATTGACCCTGTTGTGTGACTTGCAGGTTGACTGACCAATATGAGGAGGCCTCACTACACTTGTGGGAACTGCTTGAAGGCCGAGATAAGGCTGTGGCAGGGACCACATGTAAGTATTTGATGGCTTTTGGTTCGCCACCACACAAACACAGTTAATATATGCAGCAGCTTTGGCAGCAGTTACAGCTTTGAGTCTGGGTAAGTTTCTACAAGATTCAGCTTTGGGCCATTTATCCCATTCTTCCTGGCAGAACCTCTCAAGCTCTGTCTCAAACTCTGTTGGATGGGAAGCATGTGTGAACTGACATCTTCAGGTCTTTCCTCTGATGGTCTGTGAGGTTTTAGGTCTGAGCTTGGCTCATAGACAATCCAGTGTTTTCTTAGCTGTATACCTCGGGCTAAAAGTTGAACCGTCGCCCCAGTCTCAGGTTGCTTGCACTCTGGAGCACGTTTTCTTCAGGGACCTCTCTATATTTGGCTGCATTCACCCTTCTCTCAATTCTGACCAGTCTCCTTTTCCCTGCTGCTGAGAAGCCCCCTCATAGCATGGTGCTGCCACTCTTATACTTCACCATAGGGATGTACTAGCCAGTTGATGAGCAGTGCCTGGTTTTCAGCACACCTGATGATGACTGATTTATTTACATATCACAAATAGCTTAACTCTCACTGACAACTTACAAATAATTATTTGGTGTTAAAGAGGGGTGGTAGGTCTGTGTATTTGATTGAGTTGCATTGCATGGAGTAGATTTACTGAGTTTTGCTTAAAGTTTGTACTATCTGCTATCTGTTATTTGTACAAACTGTATTCTCTGAACCTTGGCATGAGCTACTGGTAGGTCATGAGCAATGTGTTGTAGACCCCTGCTCTCTACCATTCAAAACCTGATTAATGAGTACAAATTGATGGCCAAAATGTCAGTTTTATCCATTTAGAATTAAACTTACAACAGAATAAATTGAACAGAAAGTGAAGGGCCTGAATACTTTCTGGAGTAATGCTTTTATTTTGACTTGTCACACTGTCTTTGTTCCAGATAAGGCATTGAAGGACTCTCTGGACAAAGTGCTCATGAGTGGTTACTTTGACAGAGCGCAAACACACCAGAATGGGACGTGTGAGCAAGAAGAGGAACGAGAGAAGCAGGCTGTGGTGGCTGAATCTAAGGCTGGCGAGCAGCCATCAGAACCTGGTAACTAAAAACACAGCAGCAAATATGTGTGCGATATGAGATATTTCTTTGACCCAGTAATAAAGCTCTCTTTACATTTGTTTCTTCTCCCCAGAAGGAACAGCTACTGAAAAATACACAGAGCCAATTAAAGTGGAAACCACAGAGGTGAGATTTCTATGGGTATTGCATAAAGTCTGCACGATAAATCACACAAATCAGCTGTTTTCTTTTTTGTTGTTGTTGTATTCCATTTTCAGTATGTCGTCTTGTGTTTCAGTTTGTAAACAGACAGTTCATTCCAGAAACTGCATACAGCAGTACAGACAAAGACCAAGTGGAGGAGTGGACAGTGGAGGCTCAGGTATGCTCCACTGCAGTACCACAACAGTCCTTAATAACACTATGTATATTTCTCAGCACTTACTGTATTTCAGTGTACTCTAATGTGCCTGTCATATGTATCTTGTGTGTTGAATAGATGGTGAATTCCCTCCAGCACCAGCCCCCTGCCCAGCTGGCTCCAGAACCAACCGTTACTGTGAACCATGTCACTCCCACTCCGACCACCGACCCAGTGGTCAGAAAGCAGGCAGTGCAAGACCTCATGGCCCAGATGCAAGGAACGTACAACTTCATGCAGGTGAGAAGGTCCAGCCTATAGTGTAGTGTCCAGCTCAGGGCTGTTACTGATGGACACTTCATTTGTCACACGTACATTGAGATACTTCATTGATTCATGTAGTGAAATCTTTGTCTTTCACGTGGTGGCGAAGATCAAGTACATAATCATGTTCAGAAAAGGACCCTGTAGAACAAGTGTGGAGTGGACCTAGTGTTTTGTTAGAAGACATTACAGCTAAAGTAATCTTCATTTGTGGGGCACAAATTATAGTGTCTCATGAAGGCAAACAATTTAGAAAACAGCAATAACACAAGGGAGTGGAAAAATTCAGGTAAAAGACATCAAACGGGACCAGATTAAAATTAGAAAAAGATTAAACAAATTCCAAGTAAATGAAATGGATAAAGGGATATACAAGCTGATACTGACCCACCCAGCTTTATTTTCCCAGTAGCTCATTTCAAAGCCTTGAACAGGGCAAATGCTTGCTGATCTAGGACATTGGATCCAGATCTTGCAGTTAAAGAGTACTTTATTACCACACTGCCTCAGAATCTAATCCATGATTCAACAATATATTTTCTCGTTTTGTTGTCTTAGGACTCCATGTTGGAGTTTGATGGCCAGGCTCTGGACCCAGCCATTGTGTCTGCCCAGCCGATGAAGCCAGTGCAGACTGTTGACCTGCAGCAAATGAGCTGCCCTTCAAGTCAGTAACTGTTCATTTACTTTTACTTGGAATACATTCTCTTAGATTCTATTGATTAAGGTCTGATTATTATTTCTGGTGTGAATATATGATCCTAATAGTGTAACACACTGTAGTAGTTTCTGAAGTGCTTCTCTTTTTTTTTCTTCTTTTTTTTTTCTTCCAAACAGCTCACGCAGAGTCCAGACTTCCTCAAACAAGTGTAGTGTCAGGGCCACAGGAATCCTCACAAGTAAGTAGAGTGGACACACAACAGGAAGCAGTTGATGAGACTGGCTTTGATTTGCCTAAAAGAGTGGTGCATCCATTTAATTACAAGAGTAGTACAGGTTTTCTTATCGTATTTTAAAAGTGCTGCTATGTGGACTACATGTGATGCTCTCTGACATTAATGTTTTCTACTGTAGATTACAGAGAGTTATTGAATATGGTAATAAGGTAGAAGGGAGCTTTTAAGTAAAAAATCAAAGATCCTATCTCTAGCACTGATCTCTCCACAATCCTTGTTTCCTTGCCTTCCAAATTCCCTCCTTCCTCCCACCCCAGGTCTCGATGTCTCTTTCATCTGAGCAGTCCCCTGCCCCATGTTCCCTGTCCTCTGCCTTCCCACCTGTCTCCAAACCCACCCACACTGGAGGCATCAATGTCAACGCAGCACCCTTCCAGTCAGTGCAAGCGGTATGCTTTCTATCTGGAATCAGATAAACAATACAGCAGTGAACATGTTTGGACTTATTTTCGAAATTGTGGTGAAAACTTTCAGGTTCCATACTTGTTTGTACAAGCTAACATGGCTTATCAGAAGCAGGAAAACCCTGGGTGATTATTGGTGCACCATCTAAACAGGCAACAATTTGAATGCATTGCCAATGTCTATAGAAATTGTGTTCTTTTTTTTGATACAGTTTTTCTTTTC
Organism: Trachinotus anak; assembly: GCF_046630095.1. Classification (NCBI taxonomy): domain Eukaryota; kingdom Metazoa; phylum Chordata; class Actinopteri; order Carangiformes; family Carangidae; genus Trachinotus; species Trachinotus anak. The sequence continues at coordinate 17,926,732 of NW_027273862.1, read as the reverse complement.
CTCTTCAGGTATTTAATATGAATGCACCTGTACCTCCAACCACTGAAGGCCAAGCAGACCCTCTGAAGCAGCCCAGTCAGTTCCCTGGTGGCTATGGACAGGGGTTTAGCAGCCAGCCAGAGAGTACTGTAGACCAGCCTGACATCCCACAGGAAACATTACAGTCAGGTGAGGCTAGAGCTTTGGCTGGATGTATGTATTAAGACCAAGCAGTTTACATACACTGGAAAAGCTATTGACATCGTTTGGCATCACCCTTTTACAGTCAGCCAACAGTATATGCATTAAAAGGAAAAATTAATTCTGTCTTTATGATGCCCATAAAGACAGATTTTATTTGTTGAGCCGAGTTGATCTGCATCCTATGAGGCAAAAATGAGTTTTTTAAAAATCATATTATTTTGTATTTTAACATAAAACTTCATAACTGACCACTGACCAGTGTATCATAGACTTATAAAATCTTTGCTGCCTTGTTTGCTGCTGTCCAGTTGTTGGTGGGTTCAAGCCCCAAGACCCGGTCATGCCCCCAGCAGGAGGCCATGAGGAGTCCTCTCCAGGTGCAGGGTTTGGACAGTCGGGCCAGTCCTTTTACAACAGCAGGGCTGTGCCCAGGGGTGGACCCAGAAATGCACGAGGCATGATGAATGGATACCGGGGCTCCTCTAATGGATTCAGAGGTACAAACTGTGTTTTATAGAGATACAGATGTCATGTGGCCTCATGATTCATTATAAGGACAATTACACATTTTATTTATCATTAAGGAGTTACACAAGTCCACTGGTAATGTCATTTGTCATCAGGCGGATATGAAGGCTATCGCCCCCCTTTCTCAAATGCTCCCAGCAGTGGTTATGGTCAAACCCAATTTAACACATCTCGGGACTACTCTAATAGCACCTACCAGCGGGTAAGGGTTCCTTTCATTATTAACTACTTCATGTACCAAATAGCACATATATTATCTTATTGCCACTTAATTAGATCATTGTAAGATGGCTAGTTATTGTGAATCCTTGTTGTTTCTTCAAGGAGGGATATCAGCAAGGCTACAAACGAGGAGCTGCGCAAGGACCTCGAGGTTTGTCTCGAGGTAATGCTCAAGCTATGCGTTCCTAAAGGATTCTAAGGACCGTCAAGTCGCGCCACGTTGAACATTCAGGATTTTTGAATGTGTTTGCCCCAGCTCACTTTTATAACAATGTTTTGTTTCTCATCGGTAATCTTATTTTTTTAACTCCTGGCCTACTTATCAGAGTCAGCCTGCTTTGGTCTGTCTAGATCCTCTTAATGTTTTAACACAAAATGCTGAACTTCACCACATGTAGGATTGTCAGCATGTCTGTGTGATGTAAAACAACAAATAGATATTCCTGTAAACTTGAAAGATTTCATTAATTTATTTTTTGTACAAAATAAATGCAAAAAATACCCTGCCACTGTCGATCTAGTTCCATTAAAATGATTTTCTTCTGCCCTGTGCTGTCAGTCACCTTTTCCTTTTGATCTTATGATTTTCATAAAGGCATTTAATTTTTTTTTTTGTTTTTTTTGTTTTTTTAAACCCCAGTCACCTCTTGCGCCATCACCTCTTTGTACGCTGATGTTATTGGTTGAGACTGTTTCAATAAAGTTGTGTTCTATTACTTTCTGCTATTTTAATTCTGAATACTTATACATTGGTTTGGTGGTTGAATATTGGATTGGTGAGATGAGTGCTGTCTGTCACTGAGTCCTTCAAACCCATGATGATGGGAGTACCAGTAGTCTGTCCTCAGCCACATATATGTAACAATCTAAATAAATTCACTGTGAAGTTTTTTCATGTTAAATTGCAGAATCTTTCAAATTACTACAATGGCTTTGCTCGCAGATCAATGAGACGATCGCAGTGAAAATTGGTTTCATCTTTGTGTTGCATCCGGCCTGTTAATTCTCATGTGGCTTGTACCACACATATACAGGCAATTGGCACATGCCTCTGAGGCACAACAAATAGACTTGGTGAGGACAGATACATCACTTAAAAGCATTAAGTACATTTTACCATGATCATACTGAAGAATTCTATTCCAACAAATAAGATGCCAGAGCTTTACATTTGTATTATACTGTATAGATGGATTGTCCATTGTGCTGTTAAGAGTTTAATAATTCGTTCATCAAGTGATCAAATCTGGTACACAAACTGGAAGGTCATAACTGTTTTATTATCTTGAACTGAGGTGTACAGTATCATCAAATTACCATTTTATCCAGCAGCAAGCGATCAGAAACACCACCTGTACATTTTGTGCAAATTATGATGCAGTATCGTTTCAAAGGAACACTTGGCACACAGAAAACAAAAGACACTGCAAAAGAAACCAAACAAAAAAACAAAGCATGTATTTCATGTCAAAATTTTGTATAAAGTAAAACCACAGTGAGGCAGAACTGTTTATTTGCCTAGACGCAAACAAGGCCTTCAGTAAAAAGTGGCAATATGTCAAAACATGTTCACCATGGCCACAGTCTGTCAGCTGGAAGAAACCACATTACATGAAAAAAGCAACCTGAATAGCACAGAAATTACACCAAACGGGTCGTTTGTAGGAAAAATACACAATGTTATTCAAACTAGGACCAAGTAATACACATCTAGTGCTAAACACACTGATGTGAACTGAATGTGAATAAATTAATTCGAAGATTTTCATGGTAGCAGACTTTGACTAAATGGACAATAAAAAAATACCACTGCATTTTTAATATGACAGTGTTTATGTCCGACCTAGTGACTCAGCTTTACCCTTATTTTAATACAATCTTTTAATTAACAACTTATTGAAGGAATCCAGCTGTTGCTTTAGCAAAATACTCTGATGCAGACAAGTGTAATGGAAGGCACCAGAGTAAATGTCTATATCCTAATTGTTAAATGAGCTCAAAACGGTCTTATTGAACAAATTAAAAATCATGATCAACTATGATCCTCTCATAAATAAACATGTCACATACACATTTCTGAATGAACATAGCAAAATTGAAATGCCCATCATACTAAGTGTAACAGAGTACATTTATTATTTCAGAGGTTCAACATCTGCTCTCTCTGTACGGCAATGAAGAAACATTACCACCATACTGCAGGTTGTAAGGATTTAGGGAAGTGTTTGTTGTTTGTAGGGGGGATTTCACAACTATTTTTATTTTAAGAACCTAACACCTTCATTTATTTTAACAATCAAGTCAGTGGAGAGTAGCTGCAGTGTGGCCCAAAAATTGCCAGTCTTGCAAAGTCCTGTACCTAATTTCTTTTTAGGCTGAGCACAACATTTCTATAGCTGAGAAAACTCTGACTAAACACAAAAAAAATGATGTTTCAAGATAGGTAAACAGCTGACACGTTTGAACAGCAGTCAGACTGACCATTAAGAGAATAGCAAGAGTATTGGTAAAATGATTTCTTGATAAAAGTATGAGGACTGAGCAACATGGATTCATGAGGATGTTTCTGGTTTAAAGATCATAACATTTGGTGACAGTGGCAGCCGGAGAAATAAAAAGATTTTTCTACAAAGATCTGACTGAAGCCTTGTAGATTATGATTACATATTACTGTGCCTGTTTGCATCAAAAAGTCCATATTTTTACTTTTTAGGTGGAATGGTATCCGTTTGGGCATCAAAATGCTGTATACTGGATAAAATTACAGTAGCGCCCCTTGCTCTTTTAGGCCCTTACTGCAATTATAGAAAATCTTGCACTCAATTTCGGAAATATCTGATTAAATCCAATGAAACGCATTTCACCAAAAGTCGCACATATAAACAAATCTCTTTTTAAAATGTTTCGGGATATCTTTATCATGTCAAGTCAGAAAATGTAATTCAAAATTACAACATTACAACTACTTATTACATCTTCTCTCCCTCAGCAGCTGCACTGAACTTATCCAACAAGCTCTTGCATCAAACCTATCAGGCTGTAGAGCCAGGAGCACGTCATTCTTAGAGGTTTTATACTTTGAACAGCAAACAGCAGGTCAATAAAGTCCAACAAAATTAGATTTTTGTGCAGTTGTATAATCAAACATTACTGATCATGTCTAATTTAATCAAACACAACTAAGTGTGCACATTTTGAGACGCATTTTCTTGGTTGGTCATTTTTACTCTTGAAATTCTGGTATGTAATCCAAAGATTACCATTATTATCAAACACTGGTATCATTCAACAGGGAATCCGTTTGTGCCGCTCTCCTTCAACTCAAATGTCCTCCAAAGTCCCCCTAAGTCATGCTGGTTAAAGAGGCCTAATGCTCAGGGGGGACTGCTCTGCACGCTGGAGTGGAGGTGCTGCAAAAGTCTGGTTGTGGAGGCTCAAGTTCTGACAAAGTTGCTATTGCAGGTTATGCTGGCCTTGTGCAACTTCTTGGTGGCCTGGTGGCAGATCCTGATGTGTCTGGGGGAGACCTTGCTGTGCTAGGTCTTGGTTTTGTTGTACATGGTGCTCCTGAGGTGTATCTTCAGGAACTTGGGGTGCAGGTTCATGCTCTTGTGGTTGGGCGTCTTGTTCAGGATGCACCTGATTGTCAACTGGATGCATCTCTGGGATACCATTTCCTTCCCCTGTAGAAAAGATGGGAGTTTTAGATTCTCAGAGCTCAGTCTGTAAAATTAAACAACTATCAAAAGACAAACCAAATGGTGCAAAGGACACTCACCATGAACCTCTGGAGGCGATTCTACTTTCTGGGATTTCAGCCGTTCCATGTGCTCAACTGCCTGTAACAATGGAGTTTATATAAGGTTTTCTCACATTTGGAAAGTGAGCATAGTACTGTAGATAGTCACAGCTATTTTAAAAGCTTAAATAAAATATTAAGACAATTCAAAGAAATTAAGTTTTAGTTAAGAAAATGTTCACACTGAGATTCCACCTACACAGAAAAGATCTGGTGTCTTGTTAGATGAGACCTCTACAGAGTGACTGCTGTATTTTCTTATGAAGTTACAGCAACAGGTTTGGATGTGAACAAATTCCTCATTCTGAGTAAACCTCCTGTAGCAAGGCTTGCCTGCACTAAAATATTTCAAGCAACGGTGTGCCACTGCTTACCTGTTGCAGCTCTACTTTCTGTGCATTAAGTTGCTCCTGTTGTCTCTCCAGCTCGTCTCTCTGTTTCTGGAGGTCAAAAGCCTTCTGGTTAAGGTCCTGTTCCTGCTGGGTAAGATGCTCCTCAAACTCCCTCATCTCCTCGTCTGTGTAAGCCTGGTTCTGCTCCAGGGTCTGAGGAACACAAAGTGGATGGGAAACTTGTTTTAATAAAATGGTCTTTGGTTTGAGTTACTCTCCAATAATGTCAACATTGTGCCTCACCTCCCAGCTATCCGGCTCCAAGAATTCTTTTTTCTTTGTAGCCACCAGGAACTCATCCAAGGACACCAGCCTGTCTTTGTTAGAATCCACCTGTGAGGAAGACAAGAGCAGAGTTCCTTTTAGCTTTTGGGTTATATATTCTATTACTCACTGATAGGGACAAGCCAATAGATTAAAAAATGGAGGCCTCTATCAATGTGAAAATGCAATGCTAACTGAGGTGCAAACTGAGGGATAAGTTGTTGTTTTTTTAATTTTGTGTTTTTGCAGTCATGCAAACAGCTTGACAAGAGACTATGGCTTTAGTCACTGCCTTTACATTGGTGGCACTACTGTCCACATGTAAAAAGGTGATTACTGAGTTGCATTTTTCTATACACTGAATGCAACAATACCCTATTAAATTAATCTTTTAAACTTATAGTTACCTAACAAACAGAAGAGCTGCAGTAAAAACATTAACATAAAAACATTTTAAGTAGTGAAAAAAGCAACAACACATAATTGGAAATCTCTGTAGTAAAGTCTCATTTCCTGTTGCATGGTTTTATGAAAAGGGTCCTGAGCGTAACTTACTGTACCTCATTCATAACATGTTCTCTCATTCGTAGCCTCTCTTCCTCCATCTCCACCATATCATCCTCTTCGTTGGTTGGGTCATAGATTTTTTCCAACTGCATTCACAAAAGACCAAGAGTCAGTGCACTGTCACTAAATCATTGCAAATTTCCAGTTGCCATGACTTTACCTCTTTGGTGAACAATGCCTCCAGCTCCTGTTCATCAAAGAAGCCATCTCCATTGGTGTCTGCATTATAAAGAAAGAAGAAAGACATCAAATACACTATTTTCTGTTGTATCTGACAATATATATTATGTAGTACTGAATGAATGGACATCATCTCTCCAGTCTTCAACAGTTGCCAGATGGTTAACGTCTTACCATGCAGGTTGAAAAAGGTCTTGGGGTCAAAATCTTCAGGGTCCAAGCCGTCAGCCTCCTCCCACACCTCCTTCAGTTGATTTTGGCTGCCCTGCAAAATGGATGCAAAATCACATTAGAATTACTTTTGCTCCAAAACCCACCACATTAGTACCATGGTTTATTCATACAACTCTTAAACGCTGAAAAATGCAACACAACACAGTATGGAAAGAGTTTCTTTTCAATAGCTGAGACAACAGACAACACGTTATGTGTTTGCGTCATGTTTTCTGTGCACCTAAGTCAGAATTACCGGGTGGTTAACTTTAGGGTGGTCAGCATGCTTCTTCCTCATCTCCTCATAGTGCTCCTCCTCTTTCTTTCTTTCTTCGTCGTCCAGTGTTTTCAGGTGTTCCCGTCTGTCGTGCTCTTTCATCATTTCATACCTCTTGAACTCCTCGTGTCTTTCTTTGTCGTAGTTCTCCAGATCCTTAGTGGCCTTGATGCAGGGGAATTTTTTTTTTACAAGGTTTGGAAATTTACCTTCATTCAAATCAACAGTTGGTGCAATAATTTTATTTTTTCATGACTATCTGGAAACTAACCTTAATTACAGTACATACTCTAGTAATGTTTACCGAGATTTCTTAATGCTTTTACCTCTCTGAGGTAGTCATTACTTTTCAATTATTTCATTTTGAATGAAAAACACCTGAACAAGCAATCCACAGATAGTGAACATCATGCCTGAAATCATAAGTCAGAGTCACTTTATCATTCTGGACACAGAACTAAAGTAAAACACATTTAAAAATCTAAACACGTCTGGTATGCTTACTCCTGTTTTAAATGTCTCTCTACTGCAGCACTTCACTGTAGGGATGGGACTGTATAAAATTTTTATCTCAATTTATGGTGGTAAAACCACTCACAATAAGGGGGTAATCTGACTGGGTATAATCGTTAATATCCGCACGAGTGACTTGAAAATGCTGCTTAGCTCGCCGAGGTGCAGTCTAATATTGATGCATTTTGAGGTGCCACAAGGGAAAGCCTGCATCTTTCCAGTCATTCCAAAGTGCTAAGTTTGTCAGCATGGCCGAAGGCTCAGGTTTCCCATTGTATACTCCACAAAAGAAAGTTAAATCGGATGTGTGGAAATACAATGCATTCCAAAACAAAGAACGATAGGAAAATGAGAGGCCAATCTGCAGAACCTGCCGGGGGAAGGTGTCTGCCAAATTTAACTACCATCTCCGTGACAACCATTTACTACTACTAGTTACTACAAGTTACAGTAACTTAACGTAACGCACTTACATTTTGGTTAAGTTATATTAACGTTGACATTTATCTACATGGTTACGTTACGGTGCTGTGTGTTGTGAACGTTATATAGTGTTTTGGTCACCAGTGAATTAAGCTATTGTCAACCAGGTAACGTTAGCTAAGTAGCTAAGTAGCTAAGTAGCTAAGTAGCTAATTTGATTATTATTTTACCTCTGATTCGAATGTTCTGTTGTCTCAGACTGCAGCGAATTGATTGCAATTTTCAGTCTATAAGGAATAGGTCTAATCAATTAGAATTTATTTTATTTGACAGAAAATCTTGTTGCACCTACATTAACATGGTATTTTTCAACCACAACAACAATTAATTTAAAGTTTAATTATTTAATAGGCTATATCCATGTAGAAATTACCATCACCAACATTTCTACATGTGTACAGCATGTCCGCTGCAGCTATTCTCCGCCCTAACATTACACTGCTGGATTTTCACAGCAAATATTCAGGTAGGACTTCATGCAAAAAATAAAAGTGATAATAATAAAGATATTTCAATATGTGTTAGAGCCATTTTAACAGTTTAAAGCATATTCTCATGATTACGGCAATAATATCGTGAATCACAATTATTTTGGCCAAAGACAATCATGACATGAAATTTTCATATTGTCCCATGCCCTGCTAAGACTGACTTGTGTATGCTGCCCAATGACTAGACTGAAAAAGTAAGTTTAAATAATTGAGTAGTGTGAACATGTCCTTACTTACGAACATTTTTTATAGCATGAAGTAGCAATGAGATTTACCGATTTGATGAGCCGATCTAGGTCATCCACTTCAAATGTATGTGGGTTCATGTGGTTCAAGTATTCAAACTGTTTCAGGAGAGCCTGATGGTCCACTGCAATGTCTATTCAGGGGGCAATTGTTGACATTAACAAAAACATATACAGATATATATAAATTTGCATTTTTCTTATCATTTATTTACCTCTAACGTACTATTTAGGTTGCTGCATCTTAGCTGCATCTTATTTTAAATATCAATCAAAATAGAATATACATTTTGTTGCACAACATACCATTCCCTCCTTCAATGTCTTGCTTGGCCTTGATCAGGGTTCGTAGTCGGTTTACCTCCTGCCTCTTCAACTCATCCAGTTTTGTTCTGACATGATGACTGACAAAGTCCAGCTCTTTGGCGAGTTTACCTTGCTGTATTATACATGAATAATGCAAAGGTTAGTGTTATTTGCGCTTGGAGTTGTGGTAGTACATATGATGAATAAATTAATGAATTACAGCTTTCATTAAAATAAATTTGGATCAAGTTCCAAAAAAATAGAAGAAGAAAAATTAAGGGGATTGGTAGTATTTAAAAAAAAAATACATGATTTCCCCAGAAGATTTATCACAAGTCAGTGAATACCCATAATTTTCTGGCCAGAGTAATGACTTACTAACAGTTTAGTCAGGGCTGGTGAAAAATTCCCACCATGCTAATAAGATGAAAGCAAAGAAAAGCAGGATACCTTGATGTCTTCCATGTCTGTATTGTGGAGCTTTTCTCTGAAATGTTGATCTTTCTCTAGAAAATCAATGACTTCCCTGAGGTAGCGGTCATAGTGGAGTCCAGTGTCCTATAAAATGTGACAAATCAAATGTCATTTAAAAACTCCAAGTAATATATTACAGATAACAGACAAAGTAATTCTACAATGATCATGATTTTTTTTTTTTTTGTTTATTATGTTATTTCATATGACAACATATTATTATTAACACTTGAGTGCTCGTATGTACTGAAGACTGAGTAACAGAATATTTTGTTTTCACTGGCTAGGTGTCTGCTGACCAGCATAATCTGACAACACCATCTCCTGTCCAGATGTTAGATGTAGAGATGACAGGTTATGTCATGAACACCTATAAACTGTATTACCACCTCATGCAAATTGTCATATTGCCACAGCTCTTCTGTAGTTAAAGACCACTTCCATATTCTCCAAGAAAAGGGCTGCACTTATAGGCATGCTCGCTTCTAGACAGAATCTAGATGGTATAGTATGGTTTCAGCTGTTGAGCCACTGTGTCAATATTGAATATGGACAAAGCCTTCCTGAGGCAGAAGTTAGAGACTCCAATCTGTGTACTCAAAAAGCTACAACATCTGGAGCAGTTGTAGTGATGATGAAATGGATTTGAGAGATAACAAGTTTTGAATTAAGTGTCTAATTGTGGTAACTGAATTACAGTGCAATGACATATCAGGCCATCTCTAACTTAGATTAGTCCAGGTGCTGTTATGAAACTCTCTCTTGTTTACTTCCTTAATATGAAGCAGCTGATGACAGTGATATAACAGCATGCAACTGCTGCAACTAACAAGTACTTTACTCTGATAAATTTCTGAATGTGGATTCATCATTTACTGTATAAATTGTAAAAAGGAAATGCACATCACAAGTTACTGAAGGCCACTTTAATTCTTGAAACTGCTCTCTCTGGCTTACCTCTAGCCCCACCGAAAATGAAAAAAGGAATACAGAACAGAAAAAAACTCCATATTTGATAAGATGAAATGAATAAAGTTTTTGAAATACTCAACTGATTATCAAAGCCTGACCAAAGTTTTGATGTGTAGACATAAGACAGAATTACCTGCTGTCAAATCTAATGCTAAATATGAACACCTGCGGGATCACTTTAGAGCTACCTGCCATGGCTGTGACACTAAAATACATGATGAATTTTCAACTTGTGTATTCACAGATACAGTGGAACCCGAAACTGCATTTTTGGATGTGTTGTGTACATCTTGTGCCTTCTCACCACACTAGCTGGGGGCTCTTCAGGTGTTTTCTCAGGCTCTTTGACTTTAGTCTTATCCATACTGATGGGCACTGCCTGTGAACACAGCAGCTGAACCAGCAGCAGAAGCCAGCCGGTGAGAAAGGCCCGGCTCCAACACATCTGGAAATGAGGACAATTAAGGTTACACCAGACTTCTACCACAGTGTTATTTACATTACACAGTATATGAAGATAAACGGTCGACGTGTGTACAGGTAAACAAAGATCGTTGTGTGGCCAGCTTCCTCATTAGCTCTTATTCAAACAGCACTGTAGCAACACTGCATAGGTTTTACATTATTGGCTTGCCAGCTAATAATATCCAGAGGAAGCTTTAGCTCTGCCACTGACAGATTTAGCTAATGACAATCAAGCATCGAAAAGCTAGCTACTCGAGTAACGTAATGGTGTCAGTCTGAGCAGCGCCGCCAATGTCCGTGTGATAGTAAAAGCCTCACTAAAAAGCACAATAGATGTCTGTCACTTGTATACTGACTTTATTGTGAATCCTGGACATCATCTGCTCTGCTTTCCCCCCCGTCGGCAGCTAGCTCGCTAGTTAGCACGGTAGGTTGTGACAGTGGAAGCGTTAACCGCAAGTGGTCAGTTCCGCTTTCTGTCACACGGACCAGCAAGTTGCGTTGCATTGAATCGTACGTGGCGACATGACGACGGAGAAGGTGGGCGGGACTTTTGTGTTTCTTATCGAATAGATGACTGCTTTGGAAAGAGTGGCGTTCAGGGAATATATGGGAAGGATACACAAAAACCAGCGGTACTGACTGAAAAAGTGGTTTTAATGAGAACAGTTTTCCAGTGTTTTCTCAGTCTATTACTGTTTTTTTCCATTTGCATTCCTAGGGGGGAATAATAATTAAGTAAATTAAGTGAAAGTGGCAGTACCATAGTGTAAACATTTAATTAAATATTCTTTAATTCAAATTCTTGTATTAAAAATAGTACTATACTGAGTATACAAGTATACAAGTACTAGCAACAATATTCACTGAAAGTACCAAAAGTAAGGCATTATTGGCCCCTTGGCTGAATAAATCACCAATCATTTGTTGATTAGTTTATTTATCAAATAAAGGCTGACTTAAAATTTATTGGCAACAATTTTGGTAGATGATTGATAATTTGAGTGGCAAAAATGCCCCCAAAAATTCACTGATACCAGCTTCTCAAATGTCAATATTTGCCCATTTTCCCCGTTTTCTATGATTGTAAACTCAGCATCCTTGGATTTTTGACTTTTGACCAGATAAAACAAGCAAAATGTTGTTTTTCCACTATTTTCACATTGCATACACAATTGATTTATTGATGTAAATAATCATTGCTTTCAGCCTTATAGTACTGCTGTGTTGGAGTAATACTACATTTCCCCTTTTCTGTGGGTTTATTATGTAATAGAAAAAAATGGAAGCAGTTTGATAAAACATGTTACAACAAATGAGTTAAACTAAACTAATAATTAAAACAGTCTTAAAACTATATTTTGCTACAGCGATGTATGGAGGACTGGTTGTAGCTGATATTCTACTTTAGTGGTGCAAATTTATGACAAATTTATCAAATTATGTAGGTCCCAAATGATATGGAGTAAATCCTCTTTTATTCTTTGTGTAGTTGGTAATCCAGCCTTGAATTGCTCCCATCAATATTATTATATAATACTGGGTTATACTTACTGAAGCCTTATTGTGAAATGTTGCAGCTTATCAAGACACAACTTTTGCAAACTCAGTTTGCATCTGACACTCCTTCCTCTTTTTCAGTCTTTCCTGTGCTCTCTGTAAAAAAAAGCAAAACTGCAGGTCCACCTCAGTATTTACTAGACCTTGGGGATCCATGAATCCCATGTGATTTAGTGTGTAAATGTACATTATCTCGGTAATTATATTAAGTACAGAGTCGTGTTGAGCAGTCATCCCTCCAGCTGAGGGTGCTGTTGTGATGTCTTGGGTGAGTTAATTCCTGACATCTGTTTAGACTTTTCTTAACTGATCAAATGTATTAGAAGGCACAGAAGTTAAAGAGTGAATGATTAAAACCAACTAGAGACTATGATCCTTACTAGCACCTGCAGCAGTTGTTCTGTTAATTGAGTTTAATCATAAAAACTGAAAAAATACAGTAAATCAAATATATATTGAAAAGATTTAAATTGTGGTAAAATCATATGTCCTCTTAGAGGACACTCCAAACAGCTGCTTGGACCAGCTGGGATAAAGACATAAATTTGTTGCCTGGGAGTTGTAAAAACACTGGCTTTCAATCAGAACTGTGAGTGTTAGAATAAAAATACAAAGAGTTTTTATGACCTTTGGCAGATCAGATTAATCAAATTTCATCTGGATCAGTTGGCTTTCAACTAAATATATAACATCCTTGCCCTGTAGATGTCAGTGTAATAGTGCAGTGATCTGGAAGGCATTTCATTGTGTTAGATCATAATCATAGAATGGAAAGTGAAAGAAAGCTGAAGCAGATGGAGAAAATCAGCTCTTCTTTTTGATGATGATTAAATGTTCTGCACAATGAAGATTCAGCATGAATGTGTAATCAGCTTTTTCATGTTATAGTTAGTGAAAGTAATTTTAACCAGTTTACATACAGTTGTGGTAGTTTACTTGATAAAGATTTAAAAGGTAACTCTTCGCTACAGCTGTCAGTAGAGTAAAAAATGTTGTGGAGGTAGCTGTATTTCAGAATTTCACTTAAGCACAGTACTTGAGTAAATGTACTTTGTTACATTCCAGAGGGTAAACTCTTTTCTGAATCCTCAAAAATTTGATGAATTGTGTGTTAATGTAGGTTGTACGGCATCCACTACAGCGCTAATATGCCATTTTCAAAGACACATGCTTTGAAATTCATGGATCTGGTAGACTTAAAGACTGCACACATAATGTATAAAGCAAGAAATTATTTACTTCCTGTCAACATACAAAAATGTTATTACACAGAGAGGGGGTGTGTTACCTCAGAGGGAAAATGAATTAAAAAAACGTTGTGTTTGTACCAACCCCAAGAGTGTGTGTATTTCAATTGTGGACTGACTTTGTGGAACAGTCTAGATTTAGAACTCAAGCAGAGTAAAAATATCAAATAACTTAAGAAGATGTACAAAAAACATTTTTTTTAGAGGTACAGAGATGAGAAGGGGGCCTTGTTTGTCTAAAGAATGTGACACTCACTGATGAGGATGATAATGTATGTTTGTATAAAGAGGAAGAACGCAGAGTATGTTTGTATAAAGAAGATGAACATGGAGGTAATTATTGAAGTTATGAATGATGGACACTGGGTGGCTAGATGGAATATTCATTAAAGATTAATGAAAAGCAGTAGGACCAGAAAAGTATTTTACTTCTTTCTACTCCTTTCAGACAGGTAACATACAGCATTTATGCCTGCTGCCCATCTCAGACCATCTCCGCTTGACCTTAGAATGCAAAACACTTGTTTCCCAAAATGCAACACGGTGTCTTTATTAAATCTGTTGCGATTGCCTGGTGCTTATGATTCACACATTTGGTTTGTTTCTTTAAGGTAAATGCAGATGTCCCACTATATGCCCTTCTCTGGTTCAAAACTTCTTTATTATTTCAACAATTTTTTTATTATTCATTTTTATATATATATATATTTAATACTTTCCAAACATATTCAATGTTTTTCTGACATTATTTCCCACTAAGATGAATTGATGGAATGTTCAAGATCTCCAGTTTTATACAACTTTTCGTGAATTTTTCAACTCCTACTCATTCATACTTTCAGGTAGAAATTCGATTCAAAAGACAAGATGTTCAGGAACTTTTCTACATTTTTGGTTCTATTCAACCTTTTAATCCCATTTACGGCGTTTTCACACCTAAAATTATTCTGCTCTTGTCTGATTCAGTTGTAAAGAGTTTGTAAACTTGGAGCATTTTATCCTTGGTTTGGTTTGCTTTCAGACAGAGAAAAATTCAAGTGAACCAAAACGCATCATTACAAACCAGGTGAGAACATTCACTATGCTTATTGGTCAGATTGTTTTGCGGGAGCAGGAATGTAAACACATGAAGAACTCTGGACTGTGGCATCTTATGCAACATGGATCAGTGTCAGAAGTGACATTTTTTAATAGCTCTAATATGTATCTGGGCAATTTACCTACATACTATCCAACACCAGAATTCAGATTCACTTCGGTACGTCGTCATAATGCTGTACAGACTCTGACTCTGCAAGGACGCACCACTGTAAGGTGTTTGAGTAGGATGGAGCAAATGCAGTGGATGTGCAATAACATGCTAACATCATATCTAATCGTCGAGCTCAAACTTGTAAGTTCAAATGCTAGTGGGATAGGATCAAGTTCAGAAATCTTTCACACCAAAAACAAACCGCTCCAGAGTTCCTTTGGGACCAGACCGAGACCACCTCCTACATATGTATGTTAGGTTAGCAGCAGATGTTTTTAAAAACAAACTCTAACTGTTGTTCGCTGTAGCTACTATTAAATGTAACTTTTGTTGGTTGTGCCTGGTTTAGTCAATGTATTATTATTAGTATTATTCAATTTTCATACTCTTGTACTTACAGTGTATGTTAAATGAGGTTTAAAAGGATGATTGATAAATCTTTTGTGTTCTTAAGTCCTTCAGAAACATGGAAATGGTCATTTCATTCAATACAGTAACCATTATGTGTTTTCATAGGGATGCCAGAATCCAACTAAGACCAGTACCACACCTTATGGCCAGAAAGATATGGTAAGTTATGTGCATGACTACACTTGTAAAGTGACGTTCTCAAATAATTCCAATATGTGTAGTTGCAAATCAACCGTTGCAAACATGTGTTCTGTTACAGAGCACTGAAACACAGTTTTTTCTGCTCTGTATCTTTACAGAGCCATCCACAAAAGCATTTCCTCTTTCGTAGTATTACTTTAAAAGCTGAAAATCATTTTAACTATAAATTGAGCCTATATAGGCGTCAAGGGATAAGTTGGGGTATAAGTTGGGGAGCTAGCTGCCTCTCCTGGCAGCTTGGCGCCAGGCTGGGAGAGGGTCAAGTTAGCTTTACTATTCATGCATATTTCAGGCCATTCATAAAGCAACGCAGTTTGGCTTAGGCTATGCATGAAGCAATGCAGCTCAGTCTTTTTGAGTGGACTTCTCCTTGTTTATTCAACAATTTTCACTGCTTATACAACAGTTAGATTTCTTCATATGTTTTTCTTCTTTTCCCCAACTACTAATACGACTTCAATTGCTTCTCCATACCAGTGCAAGCCAGCAAAGCAGTTTAGCTTCAGCTTGTGCAGAGGCGGCAATCCCATTACATCTTCTTGTTTATTCAGCTCTGCCATTTCATTTATTACTCCTCTGTAGATCTTACTTCCTTAAATAATTTCTTGTTATATGAACACAAAACCTACAGGGGAGGAAGTCCTTTTATGCTTTGACGTTTTCATCAAGTAGATAAGACTTTAAAAGATTTACAATCAATTGGTTTCTGCACAGCAGCTGTACTATAATGGTTTTTAGAGGAAGTGATTTATCTCCCACTGTCTTTGAACAACAGTGCCTTAAACCACTGGAGAATGTTTCAACAAAGCCTCCCCAACAGGAAATCACAGATCAAATACTTATAGTGTTGACAGCTGTTTGTTTCTTTCTGCCCACTGACACAGTATTTTTCTTTCACAAGAGACAGTTAAAGATTAATGTAGAAACTTTTGGGGTAAGGTATTTCTTCATGACTGTATTTGCTTGCACCCAGTGAAAGCACATAATGGTACATGGACATTATCATATTAACGAAAATGAAAACGAGTGTGGCAGGATGAAGTCAGACCTTGCTGCTTGTCTCTTGGCGCTCCTGTGCCAACACTGCTGTGACTTTGAATGCTGCCTGGCCTCACATAGCCCAAGTGAAATTTATGGGCAGCATTGGTAAATTGGGCAGGTCTGTTTGATGCAGTGTAAGCATTATTGTAATGTGTCACGGTCAGACAGGCTCTGTGTCCTGACTGCAGTCAAGGTGATGTGAAGCTGACAAACTTAACCTAAAGCTTCCAGTACAATTTATACACTGTTACACAACTACTCACACATGCAAGCAAGCTCTTGAAAACGGTATGTCTATAGGGGCATATTCCCTAAAAACTCTCCTCCTCTGGTTCTGAAATGTAGCTGTGCATTTTTTCATTCCTGTACATTTTATGCATAACTACAGTAAGCATTACAGTACAATAAATTGATTGTCTTCCTTGAATCTGGTATTCGTAGAAGGATTTTTGGAAGGTTATTGCAACAGCAAGATATCTGATGAGTTTAAATACTTGGAACATTATGTTTATTGTAAACTTTGGTTCAAGAAAATGAAAAGAAAAACGGAGGAGCGTGTATTGCAATGCGTTTTGTATATTTAACTGTTATATGTAGGCCTTTGAAATTTGTGTTGGAACGAAGAATGTTGAAACGGCTGACTTTGTTTTGATCCAGCCTTTGTTAAATCTACTTTAAAGAGGACTCATGGTATCATTGCCCTGGGTTTTCACGGTTTTGTCATCATGAATCATGACGTGACAATGTGGTAAACACACCTCTGGTTTAACTTGTCATCTGAGTTAAAATGCAGACAAAACCTCCTGACCAAAATCTCAACCAGTTGGCCTTGAGCCTGGAACTGTTTTGTGTTGTCTGACTTAATCCTTGTTTGGGACCAGCAAACAAAAGTTTGTTTCCTCTTTGCTCTCAAACATTCCCAATTACGAAGGACTGAAAAGCTGGCTGAAAATTATAATGAACTCATAGTACCTTAATTTTAACTGTAATTCCCCTGTCCCCTCGAACATGACTGTTTCCTAAAGCTGTAATAAAACCTTTCTTGGAATTTCTTGGAGCATTCTTGTTTAATCTCTCTCACTCTCTCTCTCTCTCTCTCTCTCACACACACACACACACACACACACACTTTCACATACTGTATATCTTGAGAAGAGATGACCGATCAGGTTAATTTCTCTATGGTTTAATTGAGATATGTAATCCTTTAATATCCCGGAAGATTTACATTTTTGGTTTAGTGTGCGAGATTATTTTAGAATGAATGCTTATTTTCTTAGTTTTGGTTTCATTAATATGACAAAAAAAAAAAAAACAAAAAAAAAAAAAAAAAACGGTCCAATGCTTTAATCCAGTGCACTTCTACTACTGGGGGCTACACCTCACTTTTCCCCGCAGTGGGCTTCATTTCTCATGCCGCTGTGGAGGTCTGCGCTGTGTTTTGATCACCCAGCAGCCTGCCGCCTGTGGGAAGAGGTTAGCTCGCTCCCCTCTGCTCAAGGAGCCTCGGAGGGGAGTCTGTCGCCCGGTTCGGTATTCTTCCCCTTTAAAAAAAAAACTATGAAGCCCTAGCGGTGGTAGATTACATGGGCTCCCTGCAAAAAAAAAAAAAAAAAAAAAAAAAAAGTCTGCGGACGGAGAGAAGGAGAGAGAGGAGGGAGAGAGAGGAGGGGGGGGGCAAGCCGAGGCTGAGACGAGAGATCATGGCGGCACCTCTCGGACGGGACACCCTACCTGACCACTGGTCGTACGGAGTTTGTAGAGATGGCCGGGTATTCTTCATCAAGTGAGTGGCTTTAAGTAGCCGACGCTGGGCACTTTTACGAGTCACTGTTAAGGCGTGGCGGAGGATTTGGGCTGCTCTGTAATGGTTCAGTAACAGGTGTCTTTCTTGCAGTGATAAAACTCATAGCACCACTTGGCTACATCCACGCACTGGCGAGCCGGTTAACTCGGGACACATGATCCGGTCAGGTACGCGACTTATGCTCAGATCTGTGGGACACCAAGGGGACATTTGTTTTTTTGTTTTTTTTTTTTGTTAGTTTTTTTTTTTTTTTTTTTTTTTTTGCGGCAGTGTGTTTTCTGTCTGTGGCGGGTCGTTCAGTGTGTTTTTGTCCGTGTTATAGACTTACCAAGAGGATGGGAGGAAGGCTTCACGGACGAAGGAGCCAGCTACTTCATCAAGTGAGTGGCTTCATGAGCACTGCTGCGTTGTTTGACCGTGTAAAATGTGATGCCATTAGTCATTGTTTGGTTTTTAAGTACTGCATGTCAATTGATTTTCAAACTCCTTTTATTTCCTTTCTGTCACTGTGCAGTTCTGACACGTCTGGCAACACTGCCACTCAAACTAGACTAAAAAGGCTGCAGTGTAAACACAGTATATTTATATGAAATATGCATGTGGGCTGTAATGACGCCCTCAGATGGATGAACACACAGGGGTCCCATCTGATAGGTGAAACCAATTATCTCCGCCTGCATTGTGAATGGAAAGTCGCAGTGCCTAGCAGGACGGGAGAGAGGCTATTAAAATTCTCCTCACATCCTCCATGCAGGACCTCTACTCCCTCCATCAGATAGGTGTACAGCCTTGGTGTGTGTGTGTGTGTGTGTGTGTGTGTGTGTGGCAGTGAGTGAGAGGGAGAGAGGGAGAGGGAGACTGTAAAGGTTGCAGGAGAGGGGTGTGACCATGTGGTGACATAGATATATGGCATAATTGCATTATTGAAACAGAGAGGACAAGAATTTCCAAAGTCACAGACCACACTGTGAAGTTTTTTTTTTTTTTTTTTGGCAGATATTCACATCTTTCCCACAATTACAACTGTAAGATTTGTGTTTGAAATCAGAGGAAGCCACAACACTATCAGCAACACAATGGATTATGTGCATTATTAGCATTTCTAGCTGCAGTGTTTTATACCGCGGGTTTTTGTGTGGATTTCGGTCTGTCGCTGTCAGTGTATATCAGATGGTGACTGTGAGAGAGAGCAGGACACAGCAGCATCCAGAAAACCAGGCTAATGCCAAACAGAAAGCATACTGTAAAACCAAGTGAAGACATGAATTTCTTCATTGGAGCTGGATCATTGTGAATTACAGTGACTCCTCCCACAGTAGCTTGTCTAAAGTTTTGTAGTTCCACTACCCGTAGTCCTGTCATGGCCCTTTTAGTTTGCCCCATTTGTTCCAGACAGAGGGCCTGTATGGAGAGGTTTTATACCCCCATAGCTGCAGTCTTTATTAGGTTGATCGTTACTAATAAGAGGTCTTTGTCTAACAACACGTAGTGCTCTGCAGACACCGCTTTGTACCTCTGATTTAACAATACAGACACCATTTCACTTTAGCAATGCCTGCTAGACTCAGAAAAAGTATAAACCGTGTAATAGAAGACACTATAACAGTTGCTTTAATAATAAAACTCATCACTGATCAGAAATTATGAGTTACAAATAGAGGTTGCATTGAATCCAACAGATAGGTATCCATAGCCACTTTGAAAGATCGTCTGGCATCCAAAGATGTGTGATTTAATAAACCACATAAAATTGTTTCAACTAACAAATTTGTTGTTGCTGACACTTATATTGCCCATAGAATAAAGCTGGTTTTTGTGTTTCCCTCGTTAACTGACTTTTTCTCTGTGAGAAGCTAGAACAATGCAACAGTGAAGTTGTGTGATATATGGTAGCCTAAATGTCAAGGCAGTTAAATCAGTAGACTACTTGCTGCCCAGTTGGCTTGGTGGAAGGATCCTGTTTTGCTCCTGCTCCCAGCTTGTGTCTTTGTTTTCCATGGCTAATTTCTTTGAGTCAAACACGGGACAGGAACAAACCAAGACTGTTCTTGTGTTTCATTAGAGTTGCCCTGAGCACAGCTGACATCTTTCCTCGTTTATTTGGTGTGTGAAAGAAAGGCAAATCATTGCGTTTTTGCCAGAATAGATAAAAATGATAAGTGTTTGTTTTCATTTATGATGTAATTGTATCTTGGAAAATTGCTGATACAAAGATATCAGCGGATTAGCGTCTTTAAATAATGACAAGGTGAATCTTATACAAAGCTTACCTAAGCTTACCTGACTTTTAACACTAGCATTCCAGCTGTAAGAGTGGATACACAGGTCAGGTTAATTTATTACTGCTTTGGTCTTTAAACATGACTTGATTTGGCAGATTAAAGCTTGAAAACAGCCAACACTCCAGGAATGTAACAGCTTTGGTGCAAGATATGCTTTACTGCAGTTATTAATGTTAGCTGGCAAAGCTCGAACACTGAAGACGGTGAAGATGGCTCCAGCTCAATGGGATTATTCCCTAAAATGACATTTTAAAAAATTGAAAAGGGACATCACCACAATTGTTAGTTTTTCATTTACAACTGCCTACAACTCAGCATTTTAAAATTGCTATTAATACCACAGGGACAACCAACATTAGCACTGAGTTCAGAGGAGTTTATTTTCCTGCCCCAGGGTGCAAATCATTTTCGTTTGATAAAAATTTGATCTCACACTCACAAAATATGATGTAGATTTTTTTTTTAAAAACCCATTTGAAGTGAACAATCAGATTTTCAGCACAAAGCAAGTTGGTTCTTTGATACAAACCAGTGTTTTTCATCCCACTTTTTGTCTCATCTCTTAGCTATCCAGGAAGCACATAGCAACAAACCCAAATAGGTTTGCAGTCAACACGGTGCTGCTGTGACAACGGTCGGTAGATTTGGTTGTGTGTTGATGGTGGAATTTAGCCGAGTTGGAGTACAAAGGAGGGATTGTTCAGACACTGTTGGTGTGGCAAAACTCACATTTATTTACAGATTTGACATGTAGGGCGGCCTGCAGACCTGAACTATCTGATTAATGGTTGCTGATGTTATGTTCAGTGTACCGAAAAGTCCAAGTCTACGTTTTTGCTTTTTCTGTCTCTTAGCTCATACTAAGAGGAATATATAAATGATAAAATATAGTTTTAATTTAGCAGCTTTTTCATAAAACTTTTCAGCCGCAGCCCTTTTGATACACTTACATAAACAAATTAATAGCGTGAACTGTGAAAATTGGAGGAGATCATTGTCAAAACTAATGGGCAAGGTCTATTGTCATCTGTGGCAGCGGATTGAAATAGAGTGTTACTGTCTGGCTGTCATACTTCTGACAAATCTTCAAGGAAGTGACCCAATTTGAAAATCATCTTTCAAAATCATCCCATTTCATTGTCCCTGCAGATAATGTGCTGCCGTTGAAGCAAGTCTGTATTGCAAGCCTGTGTTGAGGTCGACATATCTAATGGATGTACATCAATGGAAGGAACTGGAAAGCAAAACAAGGCTGAAAATCAACACATGTAGCAATTAGATGTGTAAGTTAATCATTTTCAAGTTATAGAAGTAGACTTCAGCTGTCATCAACCTTAAAGTATTCTATATATGGGTAATACATCTAATTGTAACAGTGTGTAAACTAAAGACTAAGCATATGAATATGATTATTACACTAATTATAAATTATATGATTAATCAATCTCATAAATTTTCACAAGAAGTTAAGTAATTCCCAGGTAAAAGCGAGAAAACAGAGTTCAGAAAGATTTACTCTCTGCCATATCACTGGCACTCACTGAACATAGGGAATGTGCAATTCTATAGCTCCCTGAGGGAAAAAATGACCCCACTGAGGTACAATGGTGTCCTGTTGGGGACACAGTCCACATTGTTGAAATGGGCTTACAATGCTGTGGGACAGTCCAGGAGGAAGCGTTTGACATCCACACTAAAACTCACATAGGTTTCACACCAAAAATGGCATACTGGGTTTCTATCTAAACCTCATTTACGCGTCATATCTGATAACCTCATCACTCTTTTATTGCTATCTCTGATTTTTAGGAGTGTTTATCCTCCCATTCTCCTGCTGCTTGCTATGGTTTAGATTGTGCTTGCATTTTTTTTAACTAGCTGACTATTTTTGATCAGGACAGTGTGAGTTAATTAGCCATGAGATGTTTTGGGAGTTCTGAAGCAGGGCATTTTAATAGATAAAAAAAAAATGTATCCCTATAGGCCCTTATCTTAAGGCTGTCTTAATGAAGCTTTCTTTTTCTGCAAACACAGCAAATCCACACCTCATTGCACAAATCAAAACATCATTGACAAAGAAGACAGGACAAAAACATGCCCCAAGGTCCTCCAATGACCTGTGCCCCTCCAGATTTTTACATCAAATATATTTATGCGTACTTGTAGGGTTACCTTTGAAAAATAATTGCACGTTGAAAAAGTATTTAACTTGAACTATTTGGGAATATTGTGCCCCTTTTTGAACTGTCCAATTGTACCCTTTCTCACAGTACATTGACTTTAAAGTGAGGTAAAATTTCTGTGTTTCTTCATGCAGGGCTGTCCTGTGTGAGATAACTCAGTGGATTAAGGATATGAGTTTTATTTGACAGACAACACTTTTAAGGTGTTTTCCCAGCTGGTCCTCCTTTGGGCCCAGGCAGGAAGACAGTTTGGTTAGTTTTTCTTTTTTTTTTCAAAGAAGTAAAGAAGCAGCAGAAACTCACTAGTCATTTACCACTTCAGAAAAGGTCAATGTTCAGATTAAGATTATGTTGCACAAAGGACTGCGTATGTAAAGGGACTTTTCTTGGTAATCTTTGTTGAGTGCCATGGGAAGTAATGAAGGAAGGCTTGAAAAGCATCAATTAAAACCAATGAGGCAAAGATTCACTTCACTCCTCATTGATAGTCTATTGAAGTAGAGCAGTCCTCTGTGGATACTGACATAGAAATTGATATCTATAAATCTATTGTGCTTGCTGAGAGAGTGATTGTGTATATACTGTGCTTGGATAGTAGGTATGGATGAAATCAGGTATGCCATTAGGTCCATCCAGTTGGAAATTCCTGTCACAGATTTTTCACCTTGTGGTCAAGGGGCTGCCCTCATACTCAGTAATTTCACCCTTTCATACACTTTCCCAGTATATGTGTTGTTCCTGGTTATTGTGAGAAATGGCTTTTGCAGACCTTGCTGACTATGTTGCGTTTGCCCTTCAATTTTCTTGTTTACAAGGGCCAGCTGTGTTTGTTGAACTACCCCCTATAGGATCCCGCAGAGTACTGTACAAACCATATTTCTTAAAGCAGTGTCTTCAGCTTTAATAGTATCACAGTCAATTTCCTAGTTTATGTACCTTTGAATTGCAGACTAACTTACACTTGTACTCCACAGCACCATAAAGCAAAGACGCTGACATCAAAGCATCAAAGGACACAGCTATCTTCTGAATTATTACTAGGATAAATTATTATCCTAAACATTTTTACTTACTTTGTATCAGGAACTTGTTTTAACTGAATCTGTAATCTTTGGCTGTAAAATTATCATCATGCCACCGTCATTGACTTAGTTATTTATTTTTTACTGACAAGTTTCTGTTTACCCCAGAGACACCTGATAAGCACACATTCAGCATAAGCATGTTAACATTCAAATAAGCTACTACGATGAATTCTCATTAATTTTTTTTTGTGTATTTTTTATGTGAAAGGAACAAAAAGTCAAGACGAGTCCCCCTGGCTTGTTATTTGGTTATTTACTTACTTGGAAACAGGATGCACAGTGGTGCAGGGGTTAGCGCTGTCAAGAAGTTTTGGGTTCGAACCTTGGGCATGTGTGGTGTTTGCACGTTCTCCTGGTGTCTGCGTGGGTTCCCTCTGGGGACTTTGCCTTCCTCCCAAAGACATGCACATTAGGTTAATTGGTGGCTGTAAACATCATAATGTTCTGCAAAACACGTCTGGCCATTATTCAATGCAGTAACTCAGGAATGTCAGATTGTGTCTATATTTCCTGCAACTTGTCTGGTTGGCAGAGGCATGCAACCCCAAGGCAGTAATTCTAGTTCCCCATGATTTTATATCAATATAGTGTCTGGACATAGTATTCATCAGTTGGCTCAAATATATATCACTTCTGCAGACTGCAGTGAGCTTGTGTGTAAACAGTTCACTTTCTTGCTTTTTTTTAACCTTCCCTCAAGCTGTTTGTTGAGACAGTGACCTTCAGCTGAAAATAGATACTCTGAAATGGCTGTGTCATTCTTGACAGGCATAATCTGGATGGATCAGATTATCCTTGCCTCATCTTTGCAAAATACAGAAGTTTGATGTAGGGGGGTATTATTACTATGATAGGAATAAGAAACACTGCACTTCTATACCGTGTTGCAGGAAATGCCTTGTCAAGTTAGACAGACTTCCTCCCTTTATGTTTAAAAGTTCCTGCTGGTTGGAGATTGTATTCAAAAGGGATAATTCTTATCTGCGTTATTCTGTGGCTGAGGCATCATCATCATGCATTTTATTTGTACTTGCTGATGAAAATTGTGTGTCAAATTGTCACATTATTGATTTGAGCTGAAAACATGTAGTCCTTGGTCATTCTTATTGCAGCATCAACAAAATCCCAGCATGTTGTGCTTCTTTTTCCACTACTGCACCATGTATGCTGTGCAGGGAATAAAGATACTGAATGAACAGGCTAACTCCATTCATTTCAAGGTCAAGAGAATAGTCTTTTGCCAGTCAAAATAGCAACCAAAATATTTTCTTGGTTTTTATTTTATTTTATTTTTTTGTTTGTGGTGAAAGTGGTGGTTACAGTGGAGACAAGAAGACAACTCTTCTCTCCCTCCCTTTCTCACACACAAACTACACAAGCACACAGTGCACATGCTAACATCAGATGCAGTGATACTGAAATTGATATTAGGATTCGCGGGTTAGCAATTGCAGATGGGCTGCTGGTGAGGTCGCAAGTCCTCTCAGTCTTGTAGGGTGATTTATGTTGATCATTTGTCATTATTCTATCATGTTTAAATTGTGTCCAGCTGTTACGTTTGTGCATCTATCTTCTCTTGTAGCTTTTGAGGCGACCTAACACTCATGAGGCCAGAGCGTTTATAAGCAGAGCTGTGTTGTCAATATCATGTCCACAGTGACTTATTACAAGGCTTGTGACAGTTAGACAATACATACTGTATTGTACTGTCGGGGCCTCCAAATAGAGGGATTGAGAGTGTGGTACAGTGCACATTTGTGCTGTAGAATGGAAAGGAAGCTTTCCATCAAGCCTTGTTTGGACTTGCAATATTTAACCCAGGAACCTGCAATGAATGAATACATTATCAGCTGCGGGCCTGAGGTGTGCTCTGTGTGATATACATTATCTAGAATGAGTCATTCACTGTCCAGACAACTTGAGCTGGTTGCCCAGTCAGAGCTGGAGCAGGAGTCGGAGCAGAAACAGAACCGGGGAGATGCCCAAGCTGGGATGGGGACCTGCTATTGCAGTTGCCTGCCCCTTGGTCAGGGGAATGACTCGGCTGATAATGAAACAAAGCTGGCTGCTGAGCTGGATCCCTCCAGTTTGGAGATGGAGAAGAGGCAAATTGAGACAAGGTAAAACTAGTTTAATGGTATTACACAGGGAAATGTAATGTTAGATTAAGGTCATTTAATGATAATATGATCACAGTAGATCACAGATCACTGTGGCTGTAAAAAAAAACAACTGACAAAAATCTAAATAGGAAAACATTTTTTTTTGCTGCTTTATTTGTCATTTATCACTTTTCACTGTTTTGATGTTGTTAAAAAAGGAAGTACTGCACCTGAGTAATTTCTGCTGCCTCTCTAGAGAAAAGAAAGAGTTTGTATTCCCTCCCTCTGCCTGAATTCAGATGACAGTTCTTTCTGTCGCATTCTGTCAGAGGCTCAGTGTGACTGGAGCCACTGCAGAGAGAAGCAGGTCCCACACTGTTCTCATCTCACCAGACGGCAAGAGAAGAAGTGATTAGTTAGCAGCCGCAAGGAGGAAGATGGATGTTGAAGAAAAAGTGTTTCTAGAGAGCATATCAGAGACCTAACCTTTTTCGTGAAGTACTCATTTTTTATGTTGTCCAGTGTTTGGTGTAAAAGTGATGAGCAATATAAAGGTGATTTAAATGTGAGAAGCTCATATCACCAATGGAAAATCTGATAAAGAATAGTATAATAGTGTTGCTTTCCTGCAAGCATAGAAAATTTGCATTTAGATATAACACTTTGGTTTCAGTAAAGGCATGTCCATCTGGTAAAAGTTAAGATATAGCATGAAAAGTTTTTTTTTATTTTACATCTGGCACAAATGTCCACTCGGACTCAAGGATTAACTAATTAGAATTTTGTGGTCAAGGTCACTGTGTCCTCACAAAACACATTTTTGGGCATAACCAAGGAATTCATACTGTAATTATAACACAAATGTCTAATAGGATGAAATGGTGAAGTGATGACATTTTATATCCAAATGGTCAAAGGTCAACTTCACTGTGACATCATAATGTTCTGTTAATGCTGTAACTCAGGAACAGAAGGGTCCACATTTCCTTCAAATTGATTGGTAACCACTGCAGTCGATCCCAGTCAATCCCAGTCTCATGAACACATTATCTCGGTAACACCTTGAGGGAATTTCTTCAGATTTGATGCAAATGTTCACTTGGACTCAAAGATTAACTGTCTAGAGTAAATTTAATATATATATATATATATATATATATATATATATATATATATATATATATGTAATTGACTTGAATGTATTATAATATATATTATATTTAATTCAACTTAATCTAATTGAGCAAATTTAATTTCATTAATTTGAGTATATTCATTTATGATGTAATTTTATTTTATTTTTAAATATTAAATTTATAATTACATTAATT
Organism: Trachinotus anak; assembly: GCF_046630095.1. Taxonomy (NCBI): domain Eukaryota; kingdom Metazoa; phylum Chordata; class Actinopteri; order Carangiformes; family Carangidae; genus Trachinotus; species Trachinotus anak. The sequence continues at coordinate 17,899,656 of NW_027273862.1, read as the reverse complement.
TAACTCAATTTAATTGAGCAAATTTTATTTTTTATTTATTTTTTATTCAGTAAATTTACCCTACAAATCTTCACACACACTTAATACATGAATGTAAACTAAAATTTGATGAGGCATACAACTGGGAGGTTGTAATTCGACTTCTAAGTTACTGTTTTATAGTATAAAAACAATGTTAAAGTAGATTTAATCAGTACTTCTATGTATATTATCAAATGATCAAATGACTGTGTTTAATGTGAAAGTTGTCACTCCCAGTGACAAACCTCCAGAGAAAAATCTTCAGTCTTCTATTGTGTGTGTACGCATTTTCAGGTTATTGCTAGTGAGTTAGTGAAGCTGCCAAGAGAGTAGGTCCAATGACTTACGTATATGCATCAAGTGACCAGAAACATGGCTACAAATGAATGCATATGTTTCTCCTTGTCTGCTTGACAAGCAGACATAACAACTTTATAAGGTGATAATATGTGTTGTGATTTTGCTTGTTTCCCTCATCCAAGTGGACAAAAAAAAAATCTGTATTGTAATGTGACATATTAGTTACTACAGTGGCTAAGCACACAAGAAACTGGGCTATTGTGAGAAATCAGGTGAAGGCAGGAAATCAGAGAAAAATCAAAGAAAATAACTTTAAACACAAATTACTTCTAACCTTGATTTTTCTCTGTGCTCCATGGTCTTGAAAGAGCAGGAAATGGTGCCAAAAAAATAATTCTCGCCACTGAGAGACAGTGTTTAAGTGCAACATAGCACATTGAAGCTCTGTACAGATTTGTCTTCTTAATCTTAGATTTATTGATTGATGATATGATTTGTAGTAATAATAGTGCTTTGTGTTTTACTCAATATATTCCTTAAGATATATTGCCTGAAGCCTGAATAACCCAACACTTCAATAAGCTCATGTTCAGCAGCAGATTGAGTATATGAGCTCTGAAAAATGTTTCTCATTGCGAATTATTTGACTGAATATCGTTGTTTTCATTAATGGAATATTGAGTGTGAAAAAGATAAATGAAAAGGCAGGCCTGGCCGCTGCTAGGTGGACCAGATCTGGTGGTTGGGCCGATTTCACTCACTGCAGCATTTATTGAACACATTGACTGCACAATTGTGCGAGTTCTCGCAAACCAGTCCAATTTAATTTGCTTTAGTGCAGAGATGCAAGGGTAATTTTTTATTCATGATCTGATTGATTCTCCTTTTCACTATTCGAAATCTATGTGATTGATAATTAAAATCGCTGCAATCGGTCTTCACCTCTGACCCTAATTTACTTCATGAGATAGAGCTTGGATTGTGTAGCAAAGATGTAACAACTATTTGTCTTATGATGATGATATACACCCTCCTCTGTCAGTGAATCATTGAGACCTGGTGGACTGTGTGCATGTACACTATATTTGCTGTCAAGCCTGTAGGTGGCCACTAGATACTGCTGTTGAGTCTTTGTCTTTTTGACAGTTTGATGCACTTTCACATTTTTGTCTATTTTATTTTAATTTTTTTTTCAAGACAGATAATACATTGAGACATTATTGTACTCAGGCTTTTCTTATTGTGCTGACTTGTGTCTACCACATGCCATATTGAAAAGAACATATATGTATGAAAGTTTAACAGTTAAAGTGTGACGGAATGTTTTACCTTTTGTATTGCACACTTATTTCACAATATCTCCTCTGGTCTATCAAGATGACACCTGTGGTATATTTGCAAAGCCTTTTTCTGGTTTGACGGGGTGCTGGTTAACTGGGATTGATTTAGTTTTATTATAGCTTCATTTGCTATTTTACTTTCACACAGCTAGGGTGACAGCAGTGGAAGTTGGCAATGGAGTGAAGTATGAATGTTGATCTGCCCGTGCATTGTATGTATTGACCTAAACCACCCTCATTCAGCGCTCTGCTCTTATCTATTTGTCTGTCTGTGGATTATTGAACCGGCACTGCAGCAGCCTGAGCTTGCCTCTCAGCTATAGTCTGCCTTCCATCCTCCATCCCTCTCTCCCTAGCTGACTGGGATGTGATCTGATAAAGGGGACTTGGGGAGAGGTGGAAGGCTCTGGTTGCAGTCAGAGACCGATGTCAGCGCTTTACGTTGACTGGGCAACACAGTGAGGTGACCACTGCTTATCCATGGTCATGAGAAAGCGTGATAGCTTCACTTTCTTATCAAGTCAAGCCCTTATCCTTTCCTTTGTCTTTGTTTTCTATGTAGGGATTGAACAACGGAGTGTTATCACTTTATTCTTCCCTGGAGAAGCTAAGTAGAGCTATGTACTGTAAGTGCTGGCAGTATTACTGAGTGATCAAGAGTAGAGAGAGAGGGCTGAAACAGCTTTTATACTCCTATTTGACACTACTGTTTGTGCCCTTTCTAGCACACCCACCTAGCACTGTGCACACCGGTAAAAGAGGCTCAGTTGATATACATTAAGAGAACAAAATGGGATGCTCCTTATTGGTCGTCTTTGGGATGAGGACAGATTTGGACATTTGAACTTTCCATGTCTGACCCCTTACTGGTAAGTAGCAATGTAGCAACATCTATGATTGAGAGGACTCTGTAGCTACTAGATACTGGGGATATGCTGAATAGAGTAAGAAGAGGGGGACACATCTATTGAAGATATGTATTGAAACAGTACAATGTCACATGTTGTTGTCTTGAAGAAAATCTAGAACGGGCTGTTTTACAAGCGGAGACTAGTCAGATTAATTTCACCTTTTAAAAATAAAAAAAATAGTTTCTCTGTTAGTTTTCATACAAATGTCTTATTGCTTTGTGGTGTTATTTTCTTACTTATTGGAGTACTTATGTACTTGTATAAATAAGGATTTGTGTATGGTCAGAGTATTAAAATACTCTTTTTAAATGTAAAAGCCCTGTATTCAAAATGCCCTACTATATATAAGATTGTGTAGATTCATCTGTAGAAATGCATTATATTTTATATTTTAAAATTGTATAAACTGATAATGTTTTGCACGAAAAACCTAAATCTCCAAGGAAACTAGTAATTACAGTGTATTTGTCCATCATTTGAGTAAATGTACTTTGTACCTTTTTTCCACCACTGACTGGTGGAAAGTAGTAAAATTCACTTTTAGGTCAGTTTACAAGTAATTACAAACATTTGCTTTTTATAAACCTTTATTTGCACGAATAATTGCAAATACAGTTACTATATGCATCATCTCTTTAGTACAGAAACCATGGAACTGTTCTGTTTTCTGGCTGTTTAGTTCTTTGCCAGTGTAGGGTTGTTCCACATTTGACTGGCATGCATGTTGCAGCGTTTCCATGCAGTGAAATGAATTACTGTAGTAGAGGGCTAATGGACAATTCAGATGGCCATTATTGGTGGTTAGACCGAGAGATCTGTCAGCCTGCTATCATCTCCACAGCAGTGAAGAGGTCTTTACTTGCAGTGCGAGTGCCTTCAACTCCTGGGGTATGCTAATGAGATGTGAAGGAGAGTGAAGATGGATTAGAAAGACCAGCAGAGGATGAAACTCAGGGGATGAGGGCAACAGCGGCTGGATGCATTACCTGCATGTTTGTGTGTGTATATGTGTGCAGGTATTGTCAGTTTAATATGTGACTTGACTTCCTGAATCCTTAGCTGGTACAGAAAACATTTTTCACCTGGACCCCCACTCTCTTTATTGGCTGATAGAAGGCATTTGTGGCATGGCAGAGTCATCAGTCTCCTTAGCTGTTGGGTCATAGCCCAGTCTTCACTTCCATTTCTCATGTCATCTGATGTCTTCCCAACTCACACTCTCTCCTCTTCATCTGATCCGTCACAGCATTTCCTACTTACCCTGTTTACAGTCATCCTGCTTAGTAAAATTACTTTACTAGTATTTATTTATTTAGTGGAGATGTTATTATTGAACACTAATATCCCACAATGCAATGGCCAATGGAAACGTAAGAGCTGTTGCTTCTAAGCTCATCTCTGCATAAAATAGAAATATGTCCTGGTACACAAATGGCACCAAGTGAAAATAACTGGCAATACTAACTGCCAAAATAGTCTGAACTGTATAAAGATCAGCATCAGCCTAGAATATATTTTATACAAGTATCTATCATGTAATTTTTAGGTTGCAGTGCACTCTCTCACTTTGTCTCCATCACTCCCCTATCTGTTTCTCTTTTTCCATTACTCACTACTGTAATTCCTCGTCCTTCCTTCCTTCTTTCCTTCCTTCCTTCCTTCCGTCCACCTTCCTCTCCTCTTCCCTGCTCTTGTTCACTGTGCATGCTGTGTATTGCCTGCATGACTGCAGAGGGAATGGAGAGAAGGCGTCCAGTTCAGGGAAGTGCTCTGACGGCACAGCTGTGCTGAGGAATGCATACATTAGAGGAGAGCACAGGGGAGCTAAGGAGAGAAAGAGTACCACTACGGGGAGGGAAAATGAGAGAAGAGATATGATTATATGGCATATGGCTAATGCTTGTAGCTGTGGTGTCACTTCTTGCCTTGGGGCCTCTTACATGATGTATTGGTTAGGTTGGCTGGCTTTACTAATACCCATCACAAGCCTGATGCTCATGGAGAACGGACAGTTCAGTGATTACATGCATTTTTAGCTCCACCTCAGCAGCCCGACACAAGAGAGGCGGGAAAGAGGATGTTTTGAATGAATCGACGCCACGATGCTCAGCAGAGGACGTCAGCAACAGCAGCACTCCCAGCTGAGAGGAGTACACACACACGTACAGGCACCACTGAGAAGAGCAGAGCACAGCACAGCAAATCACAGACCTGCGGTTAATATGCTGGGCCAACCAAGACAGTCAGCCTTACACGTCCCTTACAAGAGGCAGCCAGTGTATCGGGCGACTCACAGGTGTGTATCCAAGCCCCTCTCCCAACATGTATGTGGGATTGTAATGCTACGTAGCTACTCAGGAGGTGTGTCGGCTAAAGCGCTCCAGCAGCTGCAGGAAACAAAGTGCTTCGGCTTGCATGCTGTTAAGTATACGTGCAGGCAGGAGGATGTTCATGCATGCTAAAAAAGTCTTGTCTTTTGTCTGTTTTTGTGGCAGAAAAGACAGATGGCTGTTTTGCCTTCACAAACCTTTGGCTTGTCTTTGGGGAGTGTATTTATCAATGTACAGTATACTAATGGAGCAGCCTTTAGAGGAATGAGAGAGAGAAAGAGAGAGATGCTCACTGCAGCGCCTCATGATCACAGGTCACTGACCGCTTTGTTGTTGTCAGCAGAACTGTGATCTCTCAGGCTGATTATGATATACATGGTTAATATGGGATGTCTCCATAGGTTAGACTGTACAAAAGGTTTGATGCAGTCCTCCCCACCTCTCAGTGGGGCAGAAATACATTTCCTAAAGGAATGTACATGTTTACACGGCCTTGCTTCTTAGTCTTAGGCATAGCTACCATTAGGGCCCATCCCACACACAGACTGACTTAAAGATATATACTTTGCATATACGGGCTCACTCATATAATGTCACATCTGCGGGTATTACACTTTTCTATGCACTGGATTTTTTTATCTTTTGGTTGAAAATGTACTGACTTAAGCAACACCACTGTGAGCGCTGTGTTTTGTTAGCATAGATGTTGAAATTTCATTTAAAAGCATCGAAGTGAACTGAACACAGCTATACATTAACATGGTTTGAAATTCAGGGATTTACCAGAACAACTGTTGTTAAACTTCCAGGTATATCAAGTGGTAATCTACAATTTTCAATCTGTTCCTCTGTTAATTCTGCCAATTTTAATTAGGGTTGTGACATGGAAAGCATGCCACAGATCCAACCATTCATAGATCCATGTAAAAGATATCAAGCTTATTATCATTCAGTCCGGGTCTTGATGTCAGCCGCAGCGATAAGGTTACTTAGCCTATTTATCATTCCTACATGTGCTCCCTCATCAGTCAGCCCTCCTGCTGTGTGCTCTCAGCCAACAGGCAGTGGGCTGTAACACCAGACTGCAAAATTTCACCTATGAACAGCAGATAACAGTGGTTGACATTGCAGGCCAACTAACTGAATCAATATTATTTTCATTGCAGGATATATATTTATAACCTAATTGATGTTAAACTAATATCAACTAGCCTCCTGTGTTTGGCCTGTCATGATGGTCTGTTTTAATGGATGAGGTAATGTGGGTTTAGCTGCTACTCAGGGTGGATAACATCTAAATTGATTTAGTTCACCTAGTCAGTTCCAGTAATGTTGAATACAATCCAGTCACACCCAGTCCAGCTCATCCTTCTCCTTTCATCCCTCGGCCATAAGGTGAGATGTAGCCAAAAGCCACAGTGCTTCATTTGTATGCTGATGTAGAGGTCATATCTTTGTTCGTGTGGCTTGAAATGGCTGGACCACCTCAGTCTGAAAAATGACGTGCCTAAATTTGGTGCAGGGGACAGAATACCCATGGATAGAGGGGAAATAGCAGAGCGAGAGGAGGTGACCTCTCCTTAACCACAGAAATTCTGCACATTTCCAGGGAGACTTAATACTTCTAAGAATAGACATAATAATGATACCTAACAGAAGGTTGAGGTATTTGAAAAGGGAGTACATTCCCCCTGTATTAGGACCGTGACCTTTTGAATTCCCTAGGTTGTGATTTAGATCAGCCTCTGTGAGTGGGATAGAAATTCCAGGGAGGGGACTGTTCTGGTAAAATCTCCATCTTGCTGGCCAGTTCGAGTTTTAGAGCTATGCACCAGATGTGGCCTACCTTCCTCCACGGGTGCCTGACTTAATAAGCCTGCTAAGTCTCTACAAGCTCTCCCCACTCGCAGGATACAGAGAGCTAAAAATAGCCTCTAAATTCAGTTACCCTCTGTCAGCCAAGTGGAACCTCACCTAATTCATTTAATCTATCTGTTTAATTTCCTCCATATAATGATGTGATAGCCTGTGTGCTTTAGTAGCAAAGAGGGACAGATGGGAGTGGGTTTCAACTAAACAATTATCCATTTTTACAGTTTTTACAACTCTGTGTATTATGTTAAAATAACCATTATTTGATATCCAATTGTGCAATAGGGTGATCAGGTGTCAGGTGTGTTTCTGTCACTTATGTAATGAAAAATGACACTTTTGTGATCTAAATAGGGGAATACCAGAGGATAAATAGGCTCTTGAGAGGGAACAGATTGTGAAAGAAGCAGGTGATTTGTGATGCGTTTATGCAGAACAGACGCAAAGCCATCTACATTCTTATTATACTGCATAATATAATAAGACAAGGACATTTGAAACAAGACTAGGTCAAAACCTAGTATATGGCTGGACCGCATTGTTGGCTATTTGCATTCTACCTAGTGTCAGCTAGTTTCAGCCCTTCAGCTGTTTGCTTCTCTCCTACACTGTGCTCATACATACAGTATTTTAATACAGTATCCAGTATATACTTTCTGTTTCTATTGTCAGACAGTAGAACAAGTATGAATTCACATCCACATCCTTTATATCAGTCACATCAGCTGCCATGCTGTCAGCATAGAGAGGTGTGTCTGCAGAGAGAAAGCCCAATCTTGCACTCGCGGGGCAATAGTGGCGACTGTCTTTTATAAAACGTAGCTACTGTTTTTCCCAAAACGTTACTAGATTTGTCAGAAAAGTCAGGACATTTAGCAACAAATTATTTTTAAAGAGCAAGGTCAATGAGGAAACACTTGGCTGGCCAACCAATGGTGCGAGCTTATCCCTCAGTGGCATTCGGCTGACCACCACTTCAGCCGACCACTCACTCAACTCTATTACTCAGTCAGTCAGTCCATTGGTCAGTCAGTCAGTCATGGACATTCTGTTGCAGTCCAGACAAAAATCATCTTGTATCCTCATAGGTTTGTCTTTTTTGGGCCACTGGGGCCTCCGTGTGTGGTGACTGTGTGTTCATTTCCACTGAGCACTGCGGTCATGGAGTAGCCGCGCTGTCTTAACCCTGTGTATCACTGTAATGTAACTCCCCAGTGGGAGTGTGTTTGGTGGCTGCTTTTGCTCTGTGCTGTGTGTCTGCTCTGATTCTGTAATAACAACTGCAGGAGAGAGGTCCTGCCAAGCCTGGAGCCAGTCTGGACACAGTTAGCTCTGAGCATAGGGCAGTTATCACACACACATGCATAACCACACACACACACACACACACACACACACACACATATGCACACACACTGTCTGCATGTTCTGCGAAGAATTGATTGTGAGAGGAGGAGAAGATATTTGCTAGTCTTGATTATCAGTCAGAGATGTCTTTTTTCCTCTGCTGATAACACTGAAGCAAACACTGGTCTGCTGCAGTGAAGTATACTGCGCTATACAAGCTCAGACACCCTCAGGACAAAGGTTCTCTGCAGCAAAATTTACTGGACTTATCAAATTTGTCTTATTCAGTAGCTTCTGTATTTTTTTCTCAGATTTGATGATGTTATCATTTGCCACTGTACCATATCCAGAGTAATGTAATGTAATCAAAGATATAACCAGTAGATTTGTCTCATTCTTTGCAGTGCATTTTTCAGGAGTTAGATAATTTGATACATTTCTCTGCTGACAAAAGCTACCCAATGTCGAAACAAAACGTTGTGGTTTTTGTGAGTGTGTGAGTGTGTGTGTGTGTGTGTGTGTGTGTGTGTGTGTGTGTGTGTGTGTGTGGCAGATGAGGATTGGGTGTAGGATAAGGGTATTTAGCGGTGGGATGACATAATAATGATTCTGACATGATTGTGTAAGGGATATAGACTGAATCCGATTGTTAGAGGACCCAGTGGCTGTTGATCTGCTCCTGTGCTTTTGGACAAAAGCACTGTCAAGTGACATGGCTTTCATGAAATGGCATTGGAAAACAGGGATTACCCTGGTTCAGATAATGTAATCCGTATGGATACAACGAAATCCAATTACACCTGTCCTGTTTTGTTTCTCTGTATAATGAAGAACATACGGTAAGGGGGATGACAGCATAAAGACACTGTTTTCATGCCCATGCTTTCATCCCATGCTTTCATGCCATGGGATGGATGTCTCCTATTTATTATTATATGAATTTATCATATAACAATATAATTCCTTTATATTTTAAGAGGAGATAGATGAGAACAGTTGTGTTTGATGTTATTGATCTTAATTACCCTGACATCTAGCTCTTATTAGCTGCTCTGCCATGTTCATCTGTGTGCTCATTAGACAATTCACATGCAGCTTTTACAATTTCCTGTGGCATTGCACCCACAAATATCAAAGCAATATAACTAGATACTTACCCACCTAGTCACCTAGCTAGCTAGCTAACCACCTACCTGCCAATGTGCCTGCTTACCAACAATAATTTTATTGAGTGGACAGCAGATCTATTCATTTCTACATTCTGTTAATGTTAAGCCAAGCATAGTACCAGAGCCGAAATATATTAATTGGTATACTAATTGGTATTTGCAAACGTTACTACGATGTGTCATTTGGGATTTTTGTTTTAATAACTGAAAAAGGTGAACTGGAGTTTTTTGCTGTTTAATCTGATCCAGTGGTATGGTTTCTTGTTTAAACATACTGTATTTAGACTATCTCAAAGATGCTCTGCCTATTTTTGACTGTTACAATTTGAGTTTTTTTTCCATGTTTGATTTATTTTTGATGTTGCAGGATTATGGGGATCAGAGATCAAACAGATAATCTGACTGCAAACATATGCAATTTGTGTCTGTGTGTGTATGTGCTCAGGGGAATGTGTGTGTACTATGACAGATCTGTCTTATTTTAGTAGAATCAGTCATGCTGCAGATCATTCATTCGGTACTGTAAAACCTCAGGGAGCAGGCGGCTCTTTTGAGCTTGAAGACAAAGAGAAATGTTTGGAGTTAGTCGAGCCTAAATGATAACTGCTGCTGCAACTCGCATTGATAACCTGCAGGTATGCCATCTTTGTTTTCGATACACTTGCTCTATGTGTTGTATCTGTTCGTTATGACTGATGAATGCATTTGGAAGGTGCATGTGGCTACTTAGGTATTGATGCTAGGTCAAGTGAACAGTGCTGACTCACAGATGCAAGCCATTCTACTGCACAATGCTTAGACCTTTGATGAAGTGAATGCCCTTCTCTTGGTCTGCTTTTCTGGCCTGAAGGCTAGTGATTAGGAATATTGTTGTCTTTGATCAGAAAAGAAAATCTGACTGTAAGTTTAACTCTAGATTCTTAGCTTTAAAAAAAATGTAATGACTGCTGAGAGCGATTTATTTATTCTTAAACCATCATCTCTGACTGCAATCTGTGCTGCAGAATTACTCCAGGATTCAGAGCAACCTGCCTCACCATAAATTCTCTGTTAAGCAATAACCTGCAGCATAAGTAGGCACTTGACACGGTTGTACACATGCAGCTTGTAGAAAGCTAGCTAAGAGGCTGTGCAGATATGCACCATCTCCATTACAAAGGCAGAATCAGTTTTATCATAGGAAGGATGCTGTGACACCTCTGACAGTGTAATTTTAATGAATATCAATGACATATACAGTTGAGTGTAAGTATGATATAGAGCCTTTTTTTCCCAGAATTCTCTCTGGCCTCCTCTCCTCTCCTTTCCTCTCCATTCTTCTCGCTTCTCCTAAATTTCACAAGGTTGTTGGAGCTAGACCTGTAACTTTTGCTCTTAGTTGCCCTCTTCAAGGTCACTTTCATACATATAGAATAAGATGAGAAATCTGGTAAGCATTCCTGGGAAAAATTCTGCATTTCAACCAAATGTGCTTTCCCAATTAAATAAGTTACTTAATAGCACAATAACTTTGTCATGTAAATTTTTTGTGTATCATCTGATGGCAAACATAAGAGCACAACAAAATCTGCCATTGTCTGCCAATGGCTTGATCTCCAGTTAATAGGCCGACTTGATGTGATATAGTGCTTCATTTCTCTTGATGCTGGGATGCTCTGTCTTTTGGTTGAAATTAGATGGAAATATGGGGTGTGTACAGGATGTATCTGACCTGGGAGAAAATAAATCTTTCTGCTTGGACAGCCTGGGTCCAGAATGACTCATTGCCGCTATTATGCACTGCTGTGTTTTGGTTTATAAATTACCCAGATTGTTCTTGTGGATAAGGACACAGTTTGAGTAAGCTTGAGTAAGGGGACTTGCAGACCTGACATCTCTTTATCTTGTCTGATTCTTTCTTTGTTATTTTTCAGAACCTCAGGCTCTTGAATGTTCTTAATTTTTATTCTGCTGACATTGCAATGATAGTTTTGCTGGTTAAGCCTCCTACACATGGGTGGAGCTTCCTGAGGGGATTCAAGGGTGAGTCGGTCAAATTCAAATGAATTCCACTTAAGTCTCTTTCTTTGCTAATGTACTAAAAGTTAATTTCTCCGAATTTCAGAATATACCAGTGACCCAGTGTCATTGGCATGTTTTATTAAAAATTGAACGGACTATTTTTAGATAGTGGTGACATTTTTGCCAATGGAAGAGATTATTCGACAGTACTTCACATGCTTTAAGATTTGTTGTGCTCTGTTATTACAGCAAAGTCTCTTCATGGTTTTGGTTCGTTTAGTTACAGATGACAGCACTGCCAGAGATTTTTCAGCTTTAACATTTTCCCACACTTAACATCCCCTTCTGTCCTACATTGCACAGCTAAGCATTTAGCTGGGTTTGGCTTTGCAATGTGGGTTGGACTTGATGTTTAGCTGCTGAGATACAGTATGCAACACTCAAGCAGATGCTCTAGTTTGATGTTCTTTTGCCACAGGCAAATATGCACAGTCTCAGGTTGCAAAAGGAATTAATTTATTCTACTTTGCCAGTTAGATGTACTACTTAATGTTTGTTTTAATTATTCGAGTAGAATGAGTAGAATTGAAAGGCTCATTTTGTTTGATGGTTGTGATAGTCAGGGTCTATAGCAGTCTCAGACAAGTCTCACCTCATTAGACTGGCAAATGAAGACTGCGCCTCAGCCAAATCTGTATGGCTGAGTGAAGAAGATTGCAGCATCATATCACACATCCCAATTACATCCTGGAAATGTTCTACAATGAAGATGCAGTGGAATGATCTTGAATGCCTTTCTGTAATACAAGAAATAATGTTGGGTTGAGATGGGAAATAATTACATGCATTTGATTACATTCATTCTGATTTGGCACCATTGCAAAATGATCATCCAGACTGATGTACTAGACGGCTGCTGCTGTCCATGCTTCATTTTATGTCAGGTTCCCTCAGTGTGTGTTTCCACTTGAGAGACAGAGTTGTTTGAGATCTCCTTCATCAGTACTGGCTATGTTTTACCTGACCTGGAATCATTTGCTTGGACCCAGACCTCAATCTGCTTCCCCTGGACTGACTGCCAAGCCGACTAGCTTGTCTATCACATAGCTACAGCTTACTTGCCGATGTTCATCTGCTGCAAAGATCAGATAGTAGGGATGGATTACAGATGTCTGTTCAATAGTAGTGTGCACACATTCATAGGAATTTACACACTCTATGCATCAACAGTTAGAAAGATGATCAGCCAGGCACTGCGAGTTGGGGGGGACTGGTCAAATGACAACTAGGCTACCAGTAGAATTCAACCACTTGGGTCAACATGTCAAATATTATTATAACAAGGTGCGAAAAACAGTATTCATGCTGTGCTTACTGATTGATATAATGCTCATAAGCACTGCAAGACAGTGGCACCTTTGCATGTCTTATTTCCTGACTCACTGCCAGAAATGTCTCAGGTGTGTTTACTACCTCTCCTGGTTCCTCTTCTGAAAATTTTCTGTAGCTTCTTCCATCTACTATAGCATAGTCTTTACTGCCAAGTCCAATTTGCAGTCTCAGATTTTCAGAAAGTAGACCCGGTTAGGTATCACCGCTTGTGAAATCAAGTTGGTGTGATAACATTAATATGCTTTGTTCAATTTGTGGAAACCAAATTGAACAAAGCAATTTTAAGCTGATAACAAATGCGTACTTTAAGTGTGATTTTGGGTACATGGGTACTACAGTGTAATATAATATGTAGGTGACAGACAAAGAAGGAAAACCCACCAAGGTCACAGGTAACATAGGTCAGAAGGTTCTGTCACACGATTCACACGAGTTAAAAACATGTTCCCAAGATTTCAAATTTAAAAAGTAAAATTTTTAACCTGCTCATTCCCACTGAGTTTTCTCTAAATGGTTTTCAAATAATTTGGTCAGTGTTTCTGAAGAGCAGTGAACTAAAACCATGGCTGAATCCTTGCTGTATTGCGCACAGTACAGCACAGTAACCGCTCATGCTTTGCTCTGAATAAGTGTAAAGCAGTACTGCAGCCTAATAGATCCAGTGTGGACATTAACAGAGGACACGCAGCTGTTTCTCTTGTCCTGCTGAGTGCTGACGCATTGTTTTCACTTTGCAGCCATGTACGCTGTGATGACCTACCCGTGCTTTATTTTTCATGGTTGGTCAGATTCCTTTCTTTAATGTGTGTCCCTCATCTACATCTCGCTCTGACTCTCTCCCTCTTCAACAGTTGAATGATATGCATAGCACTCATGGAACCTCTAGAGAACAGAGGTCAGAGGTCATCATGTTACTTCTCATTAACCTGTGATTCCCCAACGCAAGTGGCTCCTGTTGTCTGTATGTTGTGAGTGTGTTGGGGAAAGGGAGCAGAATGCCTCTGAACCTCCCCTATTGATGTTCACTGGTGGAAAGGCTGTGGCGCGAGAGCAAAGGGTCATCGGCTGTTGTCGTTTCCTTTGGTTCAAAGTCGGCTAGAGGAAGATTTTATTAGTTTTCTCTCAGCTTATCACTTTGCCTCATTGATCAGACTTTTTAAGATGTGCTGTTTATTAGACAATTTGTCATCAGTAGATGAACTCCATGCTCCACCCATGATCCAAGATCCATGGATGGAGCATGATCCAAAATCTGTCAAGTAAGGGCTACAGACTGACGGCATCCTCTGTTGTGCTTTGCAAATTGTGTTTATCATCTCTTTTGCACTGTCAGGTATGTAATGCTTTTGCTGATTGTCTATTTTTCTCTCGGTAAGAGATAATTGCTTAGCAAAACCTCCTCTCCTGCAGCTTTTCAGTGCCCCCGAGTTTTAAAACCCATGAAAAGATACAGTGTATTTGTGGTTTTAAGTACCCAAACCAGTCTCAATGTAGTTTTACATCTTCTCTCTCAGGCTTCCCTCTGGAGCTCCAGCAAGAACACATCGGTCAGCCAATCAGAGGAGACACTCAACAGCTCTCTTCACTTTCTACAAAGTGACACCTTAAACATACATCAGTTTTATCCGATTAATTCTGTATGCATCGATGCAGCAAGAGTATCCCACTCCTGAGAACATTTACCTTAGCCTCTTTCACTCATTTTGTCAGGTGTGTAGACACATGGATTAAAAGAAGGTGACAAATTTAAGTAAATTCAACCTTAAAGAAAGTATGGTTTCTTCACTTTATGAGTAGAACATAAAATTATTTGTCTGGCTTTCAGGTGACCTTGCTGTTTTCTAAAATTAGATTTAAAACAATTTTTGTAGGCATTGTTGATTGCCACAGTTGAGTGGCTGTTGGGCTGGGTATGTACACTAACAAATAAAGATACATTTTAGTAATGCCTGGGTTGAAAACCAGTGACTCTATCCTTTACCGTTATAGTAAGTGTGTAACAATATCAAACAACTTATAGCCTTTTTTTCTGCTTGTATGCCCTATAACGTATACACACATTCACCCGCACCAGATTATAATGACTCGTGATAGCACAAATGAAGAGATGAAATAAAGATGACTCCTGGTTGCTCTGGATCATTATTCAGTGAGTAAGGTGGGGGATAAATCTATGGTATTAAATATTGACCTAAAGCTGCAGGGTTCCTGCATTGATTTATTCTCCAGGGTAATTCTTGCTCCAGAAAACTCTAACTTTTTTCTTTGTTGCAGCAGTCCCTGCCATTATTGATCCCCAAGATAAGTGCTTTTGGAAGTCATTTTATAGTCATGGTTGGAGGCGTTATAAAGCTAAAATTTTTTTTTTGATGAATTACTCCAAATCACCCTTTATAAATATTTATCAGTCAGCTAAATTTGTGCCAATAGAGCAGAAGAAGTGCTGATGTGCCCACAGTCCTGTATGTTTCCATCTCTTGCTAAGGCTATTTTCTGTCTCGCTGCGGGCAATGTCAGGTTATAACAAGTTTATGACAATGCAACCAAGAGGAAACCTTCTTGTGTACCAGGTATTTATATGGGCTTTAGACTCTTTGTGGAGCCTTTGTTTTTACAGTGGAGGTAAGCATCCATTAGTCTTTTTTGCCACATCCTTAGAGTTTAAAAATATAATTTCCAATTGAGCAGGCATGAAATGAGATGTAACTGATGGTAAACACCTGTTTTTGGTAAAAGGCTTTTGTTCCATATCAGCGTTTTCACTCAGAGCGGTGGTTCTTATTCAGGATTAGATTGGAGGGTTGGTAGTGTTTCCTTGCATCCTAATTCCTTATTATTGGCCCAACACAGGTCTTTCTTTCATTCACTGCAGTGTAATTGGCTGTTGCCTTGCTTATGTTTTGGACCAGCATGGCCTAAAGGACCATTATGACTGTACTGAAATGTGCTGTGTCAGACGTTTGTGTGTGTTGAATGTTAATAATGTGACAGCTCTTTCAATTTCTGCCAAACCCTCTGTGTGAGGGTGGCTCAGACACTGGCAATTCTTTGCACCTGTTTCTGCTCTGCACTGGGGCTGTTTGAGTCCTGTTTGTCTTTGCCTGTCTTTGCCCGGTTCTGCTTGAGTGGTCTGCTGGATGACTGCAAGCTCCATAAAAGCCCAGCTTGGACCAGATTTTTCCTGTTTCATTGATGTTGTTTTAGACTAATGTACATGCATAGACATAGCTGTGGTCCAGTAGAGTGACTTGGAATTTCTGCAGTTGTAAAAATGACGATGATGATAGTTGTGAATGAGTGCAATGACAGAGAAAGGCCAGAGTGAAATGCGTTCGGTTGGCTTCCCTAATTTCCACACTGAATGAAAGTGGAATCTCCCAGTAACTCCTTGGAGAGATAATTCCTTCACAAATGTTGGGGAAATGAAGCTGAGCGAGGCTGCTGCAGTGCTCTGCTATGAAACTGATAAAGGTCAGTCAACATGTGCAAATCCTGCTGCAGAGTGCTTATCATCTTAATGGCTCCCTGCGTCTGGATACCGTGCACAAACCACTGTTATTAAGGCTTAATTAATTTTGCCTGCTAGGCTTGGGATGCTACAGGGTGTGTCTGTTAGTCTATGATATCTCTCTCTCACAACATAATGTCCTGTCACACACTGTCACACATTCACGCTGCCTGGGTAGGTTGTTGTACACAGAAATGACTGACATTACAGAGTTCAATATTAGGTCATGGCACCTAATTTGACCATTTGATCATGTGTGCATATCCATAGCCCTTCTTTGATGTGCTTTTATCTTATTCTCTGGATTCTATAGAAGCATATCATCTTCACACTAACAACTTGCTGATATTGACATATTGGTCATACCTAATAGAATTGGCTTGGAAATGAAGTCAGCAGTCAGACTAAATGAAATGATTCCTGTTGTCTGTTCTCTGGTGATTAGTAGAATTGCACAACATTGACTTGTGTTTTATTTCACTCAGAGCTACAGAGTACTGCAAGGCCAAAAGCAGGCTACTATATTACTATTACTATTACTATTATTATTATAACACAGTGGTTCAAGAGATTAGTTTACGTTCAGCTGCTGTGATTATCACAGATTCATCTGCAATCAGTGGATAAGTTCAAACCTCGTTGTTTCTTTTGAAAAGGGCTGTAAGGCTTAAATAAGAGGTGCTGATGTCTCTTACATAAATAAATGTTCACTATGTGGTCCATAAGAGGGATTATGCCTCTTGTAATATACATTTTGTGAAACTAAGTTGTTAAATAATGAATAGCTTGTAACTTTTCATACTTAACTAAAACAATAACAATAACAATAACTATAACTATAAGCTTGGAGCGTCAACGTGGTTTCTTGCATTGAGCAGGTGGAGGTGATTGTTGCTTGAGAAGAACTTTGGCCATTCTCACCTTTGTAATCCATAAGGGTTATAATTCACCCTCTGAGCAGCGCTACATCTTCAGGGCAGATTTAAGGCTACACTGAGTTGCTATCATAAACGGACGAGACAAGACAAGACTGGTTAGCTGGTTAGCATGCTAACTTCAGTAGAAGAAAAGACATGATTGATGATGAACAAGAGTAAACATTGGAGTTGCTTTACCCACTGCACACAGCTCTTGGCGAGTAAAAGAAGGATGTTTGATGCTGAACTCAAAACATTTCTTTCTTGGCTATGTAGCAATAGCAAAACCTACGAATAGCTCCTTTAATATTAATATTAAAATATGTATTTTTAAATTGACCTTTTAAACACTTTTGAAGGGTTTTTCAATTGTACTCTTTAAAATTCCTAATTATTATTTTGCCTGGCAATTAATTTCATGATTACTTTAATTTTATCCAAATCTGGCATGTTCACAGAGGTAGGAGGAAACCAACAGAGATAACTGGGGCTCTCAATAGCTATCTCTTGATGTCACGTTGATGCTGTAATGCTCACTAAGGAGGCTACATGGAGAGATACAAGATACTCTCCTTGTGGGTGTTCCAAACACTGAAAGTATTGCTTGCCATAAGAGGGTTGGACCTTATTTATTGAATGAGCTTCTTCTAAATTAAATAAACGTGACAAAGGCTAGGGATGAAACAGCAAACTCAAACCTCTAAACTTGCTGCTTTTTAAGCTTCAATATTTACCACAGGCCTACAGTATTACCACCTGCTCCCATCATCCGCATTCCTCAGGATTAGTTTCAATTCCCTCTTAGCATAGGTCACAGGTCAATGTTACTGTTAAACCAGTGCTTGAAAAAGTAGGCACCAATGACCCTGAGGTGCCCTTGAAGGGGCTCAAGAAGTTCAAGAGGTTATTTATTTTAAGTTTTTTGAGTGTTTTGAGTCTGAGTTGCAGTATTTCTGAATCTTGGTCTAAATACTCAACATTCTCTTCAATGTGTGTTTAATATGAATATCCCCCTAATATGAGTCCCTGCCTGAAATAATCCACTGACAGCCTGGCAGATGTTTAGCAAAAGTTAGTGTGAATGCTGCCGGTGTGAGAGTGTGTGTTTAAGAGACACCACTGCTTTAGATATGTACATGGAGCAACTACTTGGTATCGTAGAATGTGGATGGCTTGGCCAGTCAAAAGAGGTTATCTTACTAACTGAGAAAAAGCAAAATTACCAACATGCCCTCTTGTCATCGTTACTTTTGTTGCAATGCTGCCACTCAGGGGATACTAGTGGCATACCACTGTGGCAAACACTAAATACATCTGAAGTATGGCAGCGTCATAAATGTAGGAATTCTGACAGCACAGTAGCAAACCCCAGCACCAAGGAACTGGCAATAATTGAATCAGTAAAAAAAAAAAAAAAAAAAAGGACCCTTTTGACATTGTTGTTAAGACTACATAGATGACTGAAGTACAGCATTTCCTCTTGAATAGCAGCTACAAAACTTAGTATTTTATGAAATAGATGATGAGTAGCAAATATTATTCTGGGAAAAGGGGAGAGGCAGAGAAAGGAAAGTGGAACAGAGGAGGATCTGATAAGCAACTGAGGTATTCCTGTGATGGGAGGGAGTTAGATCTCTACTATCCACTCAGCAAGTGTGGGGTGAAACTCTCAGACAGCACGCTTGAGCAGGAGAAAGCAGAGATAAAGAGCTCCCCCTCTCTGCTCTCATCCCGCTGGCTCCACTTTACTCTGCTCTTTGCGGATGCCAGCTGCTACGAGAGACCCTCTGTGTATCTCCCACCTGCCCCTGATAATGCAAAGAGGATTTCCATGACCTGCAGCGCCACAGCGAGTCTAGCAGCCGATTCACGATGATTCACTTTCTCACAGCGGGTGAGACTGTCTCTACTGCATGCATGATACAGCAGCACATAGTAAGTAGCAAACAGAAACAGCGAGATCTGTGCTAGTGGTGGGTGTTCAGGTTTGGGAGTTTACATTTGCCCTGATGGGAGTCTTTTTCTAAAGGAGAGTGGTGAAAATTGATACAGGAGTTGAGACGACTGCAAGCGGATGGTGTGATTCCTGTCTTTGATGTGTGTTGTGCAGCAGTTTGGAGCCTCAGTGTGTTTCTATTGGTGTTAGAAAGAGAGAGAGAGGTGTTCAAACCACAGAGCCTTGCCCCTGCTGCCCCTGCTGCCAAGATTTAGCCTATGTGTTGGACAGGGATTATCCTGAGGCTCTTGTTTTGTTAAAAAAATGGTATAGCATGGCAGGGCTGATGTTGCAGCATTGAGAGAGAGAGAGAGAGAGAGAGAGAGAGCGAGAGAGAGAGCATGTTCTCATTGTTTGAGCTGCAGTGCTGCTGAAATCAAAACCAGGTTGCCATTTTATTCTTAGGTTAATCCCAAATCACAGTTCAGTTTGCCTACTTTACCTCAAACTCAGCTCAGTTAAGTTGATGCTATAAGCTTGTAATCATAAAGATAAAGCTTGGTTACAAAAAATTGTGTTTTTGCTTCATGTGTAGTAGTTTAAGGTGAGAGCCACCTCTTTTCTCAGTTTACATTGTGGTATCACTTGTACTGTACATTCCTTCTCTTCTTATCTGGCCTGATGGAAGCAGAAACTCTACTTGACCCAACGGTTACTGTTCTGGAGTCCATTGACATAATAGTGGTATGAGACTGTGCCTGTTTTTGGAATTAAAATTTTCCCGAATCTTGATCTGAGTTTAACATAGAACTTCTCTTAGCATAAGTACTGTACTGTGACACAAATTATCTCGACTGAAGTGGAGAAATTTTGTCGATTCTTCAATTTTTGGATTTGTTGAGTTATTAATGATTATATTTATACCACCAATAGACTAAATTTGGCTACATGGGAAACATGTGGCTCTTTTTCCACAATTTTTATATTTTTGTATCTGTAGTATAAACAGTGAAGTAGAGCGAGGCTTAGAGTTGCACATATCTAACTCTTTTGCATGATAAGATTACCTTGGCTTTCTTATGAGCATGTGTAATTGTGAATGATTCTTTGCATTCAAATCAGTGTGCAAAATAAAGCTGAACCTGAGTTGAACGAGAAGCTGAGTTGATCTGATCATCTTTCAGAAAGAAGCAGGACTACGAGGTTAAATTTTGTTGTTTTTTTTTACCTCAAATATTGGATTAAATGTTGACAAACCATAATTTATGTAGAGCCAATACATTTGTGACATTAAATTCTGGTAACCATAACTGTCAACGAAGCTGTTTCTCTATATAATCCAGAAGGTAAGACACTGTGCTAACTCATCTGCAGCAGGAGTTCATTTTCCCCTTTGGGATAATGTTGTCACGAGCATTAATGGAGGCTATAGTTTTCTGCAAAGAAATAGACCTGCTCTGCTGCAGTGTTTGTACATTAGCTGGGGATGCTGCAAATTCCGTGACAAATAGTTCAGAAATAATGCGGCTAAAACAAAAGCCTCAAAGAATGCAGATTCCTAATTACCGGGGGAAGCTGGTGCAGTATTTGCCCAGTGCAGCTCAGCAAATTATGAGCTGTTACCAGGAACAAGCCTGGCCAAGCCTGTGTGTGTGTATGTCTATGTGTGTTTGTGTGTGTGTGTGTGTGTGTGTGTGTGTGTGTGTGTGTGCCTATGTTTGTGAATGTATATGGGATCAAGAGCAGTTTTTCCATGATTGTATGTGTAGGTTTCATGTATTGTATATATTTGATGTCATGTTGTTTGTGAATGCAGAATCGCTCAGCATCATTCCTGTTCAATATGCCCTCTGAACTTTTCTGAAATGTCAACTCATAAATCTTTCCACCCTGCTCACTTCGTTTCCCCTCCCTTTGCTGCATGGTGATGCAGTGAGGCACCACTTTCTGTTTGTATCTCCGCGCATGGTACTGAAACGTAACAGCTGTCCCTCAGCGGATTCACCCCTTGCTGCTAGATGTGCGGTTATATATTTACCCTTGGTACACTTTGAGGATGGTGTAAACAGATGTATCTCCGCTATTTGTTTGTCTGTGCTGGTGTGTATGTTTATGAAAAAGCAGCATGTGAATTAAGCTTCTGCACAGCAGCAGTATTATTAGTTTTCATTGCTCGTGTGTGCACAGTATTTCCCAGCTTCTGAGGAAAAATAGTGTTATTGCTTTTCTGCTGTACAAGACAGTGTGATGGTGATGGGAGAAGATAAGAGGGTCAGGTCTTCAACCAACCTGAGTGTGACAAAGACTCCTGCTCGTTATATCTGTTGTCCTCATACTACGACAAATAACTGTGTCTTGTGTCAATGGTGAGAGAAACTAAATGGAATGGAGAGCTAAATACGATCAGTGATTGGAGCTTAACCTACCATGATGGTGTGATGATAATGTTAGGCATTTGATAAATACATCAGTGATTACAAACTGATTAAATTTATTTTGTATGACACATCACCCAAGTACAGTGTGAGAAAGAAGTTTAAAAGTCAGGATATATCAGATCAAAGTTCAGTTCAGGGCTGTTGAGCTATGTCAGTGTATTTGACAACTAATGTGTAGACCTAGTTTGATACTGCAATACAGTGTGTGTAGGATTTAGACAATATTTCAATAGAATATCTGTGGCATTATATTAGACTACATATTTTCAGAGATTTTGCTTTATTTTATTATAAAACTGGAAAGGTCTGGCCTAGTAATATGTAAATATACAACAGACAACAACAAATAGAAATAGAGTCATGGGATAATATTTCGGTCCTCTGAATGCCACCAGCACTAGCCACTTGTCTGTTTCTTATTCTATCCTGTGACAGTAACATGCGTTTATGCTCTAGTTAAAGCAATGAATGGCCCCATCTAATTGAAATCAATAAAGACTGGTGAGCTGGCTGAGGGAGAGTGCTGAGCCCTACATTTTGTGTAAAAGAATATGAGCTGTGCTTCCTGACCTAGCTGTACCATAGCTCTACCAATTGACTGAGGCATCATTGTAAGCTCAGAAACAGCTGCGCAAGGACATGATCAGACAGGACTATGATTAATGATTTGATACTTATTTCGTTGTCTCCTCCTGTGTTGTTCTCTCTCCATCTCCCTCCGTCCTGCAGCCACAACCTGAGGACTACATCGTTTCGGCATCCTGTGACTGGCCAGATTTCCCCTGAAAACATAGAATACACACTACAAGACAGGTGAGTGGGTCTTTTCTCTTCCTGGTAATGATCCATCTGTAAATACATCGAGAGGTCTGTTCAAGGTCACATGGTTGGAACCCAGAAGTGGACTGGGAAGTAGTCATCACCCTCCCCCGATGAAGCATACCTCGATAGGGGGGGTTGGGTTGGGAGTTTTCTATTCTGCAGTAACAAGGAGAGCGGAAACAGCATTCAACTAACCGTTCATCAGAAAACTGCTGCAGTCATAGTCAGAATATGAAAAGTTGGGCAGTGTAATTTTTTTTTTTTTTAATTTAATTGAATTTATTCATTACCATCATGGTATTCATAGCTGACTGCACTCACATGTTGCTGGATTTGGATCCTGGAGATTCTTTAGCTTTATTCATTTTACTATCGCCTTGATAAAATTGATGGTAATGACACAATTGACAGGCACTTGTCATTTTGACCACATTCAGAAGATGTCTGGGGTCATGAATCTGTCTCATCAATCAGCCGAGCTTTGTTAATGTTGGCTATATTATAAGAATAATGGTCCATCTGAGCTATTTCTCTAAAGGAGTCATAAAAGCAGAAACCTGACTGTGCTTCTGGCTGAAGCACTGATAGAGTTTCCCCAAGGTTAAAAGTTTTTCTTAAGAAGCACACCTCTTTGATATATTTCATATGAAATACCAACATGTGACTGAATTTTTGAGAATAGTAATAGAATGGCAACATTGCCTTGTTTTCATTTACCCCTGGTATATATTTACCATGGCATGGCAGTTGGATTTATTGTCATTGTTTCATGTCATTGTGTGAATCTCATTCTGTGAAGCAGGTTTGGAGCACAATATAAGCCAGCAGGTGTCTGATCGTATTTAATCTGGTTGGTGTAAGATGACCATGCATAGCAAAGATTCCACTATAGGCAGAAGCATGTTGAGTGACCTCTCCAGTCTCACTAATTAAAAACTGTTTTGTTAAGGCAGAGCAAAGCTGATTGTTATTCATCTACATCCTCCTCTGTCATTCATTTCCTGAAACTCTCCATTAATCCTTGTTCAGTACTGTTGAGCCAAGGATTTGTATACCATCAAGGGGCTTTAAAGCAGCGGTTGCCTCACTCGCATATTTTAAACATTAACAGAATGACTCAAGTACTTTGAAATACTAGTCCTAATCTCTTTAGGCTTATTATAGTAAGAATAGCATCAGATCTATGCCCCCTCCCACAACAGCATGACAAGGATGTCATGTAATGGGCAAGACAAGGTTAAGAAACCCAGTCATAGAACATACAGTAAACATATTGAAGATTTGTCTTAATTTTTCTTATTTTTAAAGAAACATTTCAACATATTTCATACTTAAGCCACTGTCTTTATAAACTGTTGAACTTCAACAAGGTTGACAGCAAAGAGAAGCTTTATACTAAGAGAGAAGACATTAAACCCAGAATCAGTAAAGAGCTGTGAACAATGGCCAAGGCAGATACGTACTAAAAGAAGACAAACTGGTGTCACCTCCCCTTCCTGTCTTTAAAATAAGCTCTTCCAGCTGGTCTTCAGCACACACCAGGAAATAGAACTACCTTTGTGATACTTGTAAAAAAATATAATATTTGTAGCCTGTTTTGGGGTTTTTTTTGGATGTCTTGATGAACACTCATCACCTCCGCACATGACAGCCAGTCCTATGCGTGAAGGCAAGTTATCTCAGCATTATACAAAAGGGTTTCCTTTGACTTCCAGTCTCTGTGCTTAGCTAGGATACAGTGAACACATCACATAAGATTTTTTTCATTTGAAGGAGTGAACAGACATGAACTTTGGTGTCTTGTAAGTTAAATGAGCTCATCTAACTCTTGCATTTATTCCAAACCAAACACAGTGTTGTAGCTCACACAAACTGCTAACTCCAGCAATTCACAGTTACACTTACAAAAAAGTGTGGGACGTGTGCAAGACAGATTTTTTAAAAAGTGCGGTCAAAATCGAGGCAGCAGAGCTATGCTTACTTTCAGTCCAAAGTACGGGTTAAACTCCAAAAACACTGGATCCTACATTACCCATAATGCAACCATATTATTCAATTTTTACAACTCAGCGGTACTCCTTGTGACTTGGTCTTGTTTAAAAATCGCTGGAGTGCCATTAAAGGCTATTTCTGTTTTACATCTGGACCTACTTCTATTTATTTCATCTTTCCCACCGTCCTCACTACAGTCCTGTTGAAGTCTTGAGGGTAGTGTGTAACAGCTGGGATCCAGTTTTACTATTCAGTGTGTGCAAAGCGGGCGTGACCTCACCATGACTGCAAAATGTTGCCTCTGTTCACTCACACTGATGACAGAGCAGGGAAAAGAGCTTCAGGGGGCCCTTCCCCACGGAGAGGTCGATCAGCCTATGCTTTGCAGTCCTGAAGGCTCTGACTTTGTTATAGATTATCACACATGATCAATTTTTCAAATCTCTTCATGTAGACCCGCTGCCTGAAGGTCAATCAACTATACCCTAATCTCCTTCATAGCAAGAGAAGCAGGAATAGATGGAGCTTAGTGTCTTTCCACCTTCTTGCACTATGTGATGTGAAATATCGCCCCTCTCCACCACATGCCACAACAAATCTCCTGGGGACTGTTCCAATGACAGACGTGGTAAACAGTATGAAAGCTTCACATAAAACAGCAGAGTACCCTTCATATGACGGAAACATCCTGTAAAAATGATGGCTGCAGGTCACGCTCTTTTTGACCCAGTGTTATCTCTCACTTTTTACCCTTGTTGTACAAGCATCTTGGCTTTAGTCTCTGACACACATCTTTAGTTTGTCTACTTTTTCCTTAGCCGTAGTGTAGTGCAGCACAGCAAAGCAAACAAACAAACAGAACAATGCATTAAAAAATAAGAGGTTCGGTCCTGCTTTTAACCCCTTTGCACAACAATGCAGGGGGCAACTGGCAGCTTCGTCAGAGGGACAGGTCACCTGTTGTTTCCTATTGTAAGCTCACTCCCCGCTGCAGTTTGAAAGAGGTTCTGCCAAATACTGTGCAGTTGCATGTCAGTTATACGTTCTGAAGAGTTTCACTAACTTCTATCCTCTTAACAGTGATGTACGTGATTTTCTAGGCCTGTGGGACGGAATATAAACGGGTTATGGATGTGCAAATCATGTTGCTACAACTTATTATATAAAGCATTCAGACAATACTAAGATGCCGAACGATTATTGAACGTGAGTGTAAACATAACTTGACTGTTGAGGCCTGGCCTGGTGGTCCTGCCATCCCAGAAATGGGTTCCACAGTTTACAAAGAAAATTACAATTTAAGCCCCATAGTGTCTGATCAGAGATGAATGCACAGATTGTTTTAGTCCACAAGTTGTGCTTAGAAGCATCTCTGAACACTTGTGAAATCTTGAAGTTGGGCTACAGATTCTCAAGACTGTGAAGTTCCACTAGTGTCGGGTAGGAACAAGAAGATGAAGCTGCAGTGAGCATGTCATCACTAAAATATGCAAGGATCTGATAAAACGGATCCTTGCTGTTTCCAGTTTTCCCATTATCACTGACACATTTCCTTTTGAGCACATAGAACAAATCAAAAGCTGTAGCAGCCTGAAATTATGGTAGTGAAACTAGGTGATAAATTAACTGGAGAGAAACTGAAGAACTGGAGTTTTAGACAAATGTTAGTTGTTATTGTTCATTAAAATATGAATTAACGGCCACTAAATGTGTTTGTGCCCATTCAACTTGAGGCACATGCAATGTTTGAGCACTGCTCAAGCTTTGGGACTGTTGTCAGTGGGAATTAACTGTAACCATTAGGCCTTACTGTACCATTGAGCTGTACTCCGGGTTGAAACTGTCCTCAGATTAACCCATTTGTCTGCATACAAGTGGTGATGCAACACTTTGAAAAGGCATGATGTAACATCATGTAAAGACGCTATCATTATAACCCGTACATCATTACAAGCCATTGGTGGCTGTAAGTGCCCTAATATCGAGGCTGATGGACGGCAAGTGATACATGCACAGTACATATACATTTACATTACATATACATTGTGTGCGTGTGTGTATATGAGTATGAATAGAATATATTATGATTCCTTTTTCTTACCTATGTATGAATATAAATATATTCTTTGTTAGTTGTGTCTTTAATAAAAAAATAAAAACTTGCATATTAACATATTGCTGCTTGTGTGATTTTGTTTTTATATCCATTCATGAGCTGCTGTTAACTGTTTTCTTTGCTGTGTTAGTGTTGAAGGATGTATTGTTGATGTTGCACCACAGTAGTGCAGAATGAGACTTACAAATTATACCAACAAAGATGCTGACTTTAACACCCTAAATGCTTTTAATGTGTAGCTGTCAGAAGATAATACATGTATGTATGTATGCTGTGTGTGTGTGTGTGTGTGTGTGTGTACGTGTGTGTACGTGTGTCAGATCAAGTCTGTAAATATGGTGTAACATGAGGCTTCTGTTGGGGTTTTGTTTTGTTTTGGGCTGTTATCTGGGTGTGTGTATGATGCCTTCCCCGGGTTGAGTGTCAGACCAAGTGTCACTGCAGTGTTGGGACCACATGGCTTCCACTGTTAACACATCCACTGCAAAGCTATTGGCTGTGACAGGTCGCGTGGCGGTGTCAGGAAATAGTCGTATCCTTTATATCTGAAAGCTCAGCACAGGGCTGTGCTCTGTTTCACTGCATGTCTGTAACTTGTCAGAGGAATTGAGAAGAAACATCACTATCCAATGCTTCTCATCCTGTCTGCGTTAGTGATCTACGCTGCCTTCTCAACTGTAGGATAGAGTCCCGTATGTCCAAGTCAACAGCCAACCAGAGATCCCCCAGTATGGTCACAGGGTCCTCCAAGGCAGTGACCCCAGCAGCAGCAGATGCCACCTCAGGGTCAAAGGTGAGAATCAGTGTTTCTCTTCTCTGAGAGTCCAGCCGTTTGGTGTCGGGTATGTTTTGCTTGTGTTACTTAGTTTTACAATAGAACATAAACTCTGAAATCTAACAGTGTTTTAGGTGAAAATTTGTCCTAAACAGTATCAAAATGTTCAAAAAGGTTTTCTTATTTGATATTTATTGTAATCGACCAAACATTTATTTTTAGGGTAGGGAATTGTTTTAGGAGTTAACAGTTGATAGATTGGTTTAATCAACTCTAGAAGACATTATCTCATTGTGATTAATGACCACACAGAGTTCAGTAATTTTTCAAGCTTAATATAACTCAAATACACATCCTGTGGGACAAGACAGGGGTGTATACAGTCATTTTTGCTGTTGTTTCCACAGTGATCATGGACATTTTTGCTGCAAACATGTTTTGTCACTGAATGTGGGACACGCCACAGAAGCACAGGATAGTACAGTCACATAGAAATCTAAAATTTCTAATGCCTCTGCCAAAAGCCACTGAAAGAGAGTTGAACTTGACTTAGGAGACAGTTATTCCTCCGAAGGAAAATTTATCAGCAAAAATACTTTTAATTAGTTTGTGTATTGATTTTTTTGTGTGATTGTCTCATCTTACTGTTTTTTATTTTATTTTGTCTAATTAAAACAATAATGATTCTGTCTCACATATGTCTCTGTATAAGGAACTGGGTTTGCATATTTGTCCCCTCAACATTTGTCTCCTTTTAGCTTTTAGCTGGTCAGCCTGACGACCCCAGGTGTTTCTGTAGAAAAACACCTGAGAAAAAGTATGTTTTCATTTTCACAGAGAATACATAGCCTGAAATGACCTTGTCTAAAAATATGCCCGATTATAAATGGATGCACGCGTCCACAAGAACAGCCAGTTGGTATTTCCTCTTCTCATTATGGGTGTTAAAAGAAGGAAAATGCCATTTTATTCTGCAGAAGACTGCTTGTTTTACTTTTTAAGTTATTAAATTCGCAGTTGTATTCTTTGCACTCTGGATAACAGTGCCATGGTCAATACAATATCACTTACTATTAATTACTGTACATTACCTCAGGTAAGCAAAGTAAATTTAATTACAGTTCTTCAGCATAGCTGCCAGATAATCAACTCCTTGGTTTTTCTTTTCTGCAGGGCTCCAGAGTTACAGGGAAAGTACACAGTTTTGGCAAGCGAGATCATGCTATTAAAAGAAACCTCAACATCCCAGTGGTGGTGAGAGGCTGGCTCTACAAACAGGTGAGCCAGAGTTCCTCTGCTTTTGGTGAGAGACCCCAACTGTCATGTATCCATAAGCAAATGTTTAGGGAAATTTAATTGTCAACAATTTTGATATTTGAATATATTGTGTACGTCACTTCAAAAGAAAATGCCAAATATTCTCTGCGTCTGTGTCTGGACTTACACAACGCTAAGAAGTATTAGATGAAAAAAATGTGAATTAGAGCAAGGATTTCTAAATACACTGTGTGTTGTGTTTCCCCCTTTACCTCCAGGACAGCTCTGGAATGCGACTGTGGAAACGGAAGTGGTTTGTTTTGTCAGACTACTGCTTGTTTTACTACAAAGGTGAGTCTGTGAAAAGTGCACTTGGGCAGAGTTTAACAGACAAAAATAAAAAGGGATTTGGCTGTGAAATTAGAAGTACAAACCTTTAGTGAAGATACATTTCTTTAGATCCATTAATAACAGTCTGTAATTAGACATATGACATCTACTGCTGTCTCTTACTCTCCCCAGCCTTCTCTTCCTCTCATTTCTCCTTTCTCATTAACTTGAGTGTTTTATTATGGGATATAATCTCTGCTTGCATTGCTATAGCACCTACCTCCTCTCCTTCATTAATCATGCTGAATAATAGATAAGCCACATGCCACCTCTTGCCACATGCTGCCACATGGCCCCTTCCAGACAAGAGTCACCCATGATTTATGCCTCACTGATCTCCCTGCTGTTCATAAATCTGCAGTCACTTGTAAACATCGTAAAAAAATCTTGGCAGAATTAGAGATTGTTGTTTTGGATGCCTGTAACAATATTGTACATGTGTGTGTGTGTCCTTGCTTCACAGACAGCCGAGAGGAGACGGTGCTCGGTAGCATCCCTCTGCCTAGTTATGTCATTGCACCAGTTGAGCCTGATGACCACATAAACCGCAAATATGCTTTCAAGGTAACACTGAAGTGACACTGAATCAAATATATGAAAGACGCAATCATGTTCATGTGTAGCCAGGAAAACTTGTTCACTACTCTCAGTTTTAACTAGTAATATTCATTGCTACATCACTGTTAGATAGCAATCCCCCCCCTCCCCCGTACCTGCACTGAAACAGGTATTGTTTTACACTCATACTTACAATTTTAACCTATGTTCACATTTTTGTGCAAGAGAGATTTTGCATACAACTCAGGTATTGAACTCTTTGAAGATTTCTTTCTGAAGCACAGTTGTGCAGATTCTGGTGGAACTTTTGACCTGTGACAATGGATGGCAGTACAGTACAACACTTAATGTATTCTAGTCACAATTCCTAAAAGACACGATCTGCTCATATTAGCATATGCATTTCAAGTAAAACGGACTTATGCATGGTCTGACTTTATTCAGCTATCATGAGCAGGGGCAGAAACTTGTGTTTCACTATGTTCCAGTACCTCCTCCAGTGTGCTGGAGAGGCCGCAGCAGCACAGTCTTCAACAGTGCAAGAGCTTTGTTCTTTCACAGAAATTTGAATGGCGCATAACTTGTTTATTATACCTACAGCAGCCAGACAGCATTTGGTAATATTGTCATTTTTACTTGAAAGTGTGCAGCAGAACTTTTCCTTGCATGCGCCGTGTTTTTTTTTTTTCTTCTTTTCCTTCTGCGAATTCTGCCAGAGGACAACAAAGGGATTTATGTCTTTTTCTTACAGTGAGAGGGTTAACATTATCCAGCTCCTCCTTTGTGGAAACACAGAGCTTGTTGCAAATAACAATAGTGCCTGAATGTTTGATGCATCACTGCAGCTTCAGGGCATTCTGTTGCAATCCTTTCAGCTCCTTTGTACTTGGGCTTTTTGTTCTTGGATTCTGTTTGTATGGGTGCGAATATAAATGTGTGTGCTTGTGTGGTATGTATCACTTGTGCTTCAAATATCATATTCCATACAATGGAATTTGTATGGTAATTGTTCTGCAGGGAATATTAATTATACATTCAGCCTGTTCACAGTCTCCCCCCACCACCTGCCAGGGAGTGCATGTAGGTGAAATGAGCCTGGGCTCTGCTGTACCACCCAGTATTTAAGACATCCTCATTCCCTCCCTACCTCTCCCTGGGCCATCATGCATTACACAGCAGGAGATTTCATTACATGCATCTGAGGTGCTTTGGAAATTTTCACTTGCTGCTAAGTAAGCATGACAACTGTTCAGTAGATGTCTGCTGTTGTTCAACAATGGGATGTTCCAGACTATTAGATTCACTGACATGTACAGTGAATTTCAGACTACAGTTTGTATAGGCCCGAATTAATGAGTTGAAATAATTGACTGGAGATTGTGAAAACCAATTTCAGAAGCAGCAGTTGAGTGGAAAATATATGAGATGTCTCAATAGGTTGTGAGTACAGTACTTCTCTGAAGTATTTACAGTTATTATTACACTCCGTATTTTTTACCTTCCTGTAAGGACTAATGGCTGTGCTGTGATGCCACAGTGATGTGTCTGATTGTCATAACACACTGTATGATGCAGCTGTACTGTATGATGTTACTCATTCTTGTTTCTGTGATGACTCCCAAAAGACCACAGCCAGAGGCATTTTCTGTTCTTACTGAGTCAGCACTGATCTGCTGTAACTTCCTGTTGTTTTCTGTTCTCTTACTTTTGCTCATCTCACTGTGTTTCTCTCATTCCCTGTTGGTCAATTGCCTCCCATTGTGACCTGGTGTGTGTGCGCGGGCGGAGTGAGTACTGTTCTCTGCGGGCGGCCATCCTGAATCACACAGACTTCCTGTCTTGCATGAATAGGTATTTGATTTCACTTCAGCCTCATCAGTGGACCGCCATTCTCAGCTCATTTTGTTTCATATCATGCTACTAGCTACTGAGGGCACATTACTAAATGTGCATCAAAGTTCTATCATGTACAGACATGACTGTACATGACTACAGCAACACTCATCTATGGACAATGCCAGAGCGTGTAGGGCTCAAAAAAGGACATGGTTTTTGTTATTAAAACTCACCTCTTCTACATATATACTGGTAGTGAGTACACGGTGAGGATTAAAGTAGTAACACTTTTGTTACTTGTTACTACTGTCTTGTGCAGTACTCCAGCAAATTGGAATTTCAATGAAAAACAGAAACTTGTTCTCATCCAGAGCAGAAATCATAACACTCTTATTCATAATTCCTCAATTTTTGGACAATATGGAAGGAGGACAATCTTTCCCTATACTGTTCACCCAGTGTGGATGTAAATTGTGTCAAATCAAAGGTGGGCGTCTGCATTTGAACTTCAGAATCATCATTTTAGTTCAAATCCAATGTGCTGGACCACAGAGCAAAAAAAAAGGAGATTCCCATAAATGTCCAGATAGATTGAGTATGTTAGCCAATGGCTAATTTTATAAATGTGGTCAATTGGTAGAGCATGTCACTCGTATTGCCAGTTGATCACTCTCATACACATACATCCTCAGTGGCTCTGGTATTTGTCTTGCGTACCACTCATCACCTTGTTATCATCAGTGGAGAGGTGGGACGACAATGTCGCAGCCATTTTTTCCACACTCTTCTCTGATTTCATTGCATTTCTTTGGATGTTTGCTAACATCAGCAATTTGCCCCCTGCTCTACATATATTAATTTTATATTGTTTTACAACTTCAGACAACGTAAGGCAATATGAACTATTCATTTGTTTCTCTTCATCTGTTTTGAAGCAGGTGCTTTTTTGAATTTACTTTGCAGTGTTTGCCTTGTCACATGTTTTTCAATAGAGTGATTGTATTCACTTTAAAGTCCTAAAAATAGATAAATCATGGTGGTTAATAGGATGGTATTTTCACAGTCAAGTACCTAATCTCATGAACAGCTTACAGGTCAAACCCACAGATCCTGTGTGCAGGTGTGATACCAACTGCAACATGCTGAGATCAGCTTATGAACACATCAATAAAATAAAGTCAACTTGTCTCTAATTATGGTTTTTATACAGTATTTTATTGTGGGTGGAGATCTGTTTGTGAGGATACACAAGATAAACAGGATTATATCTTAAAATCACTGAAGGAACATTTTTCTGTTATGTGGATAGTTTGTTTTTTTTGTTAGTTAGTTGTTGTTTTTTTTCTTTTTCCTTCTTTTGATTGATTTATTCTTTTTATTTGTTAATTCTCCTTCTTTTTGTTGATTTATGAATGTTGTGGTACTGCATTTGGTGAAGATCACACTCTTTCCATGGTGTACAGTATATAATGCAGTTGGTCCTATGTCATGGATGCTCCTTTGGTAGTGTCAGCAGCTATTCATGAATTTCATCATGGTGAAGTTACAATTTATATCAGATAACTAGCATTTTACACAAAAATGTTGATTATAGAGATACATGATATGATTAAGCATTATTAACTAATCCTTTGCAAGTCTTTCCTTTTTTTCTTATTGTATATTAGGTAGATCAGTACAACATACAGATTACTGTGGTATTGCTCCATCAGAACTGGTTGGTCAGCCTATTAAGACAGATTTACACCACCAATTAGAAATAAAAAGCAAGCTAATATTTATAATGTGTGATTTTATCTGTGTGTGTGTGTGTGTGTGTGTGTGTGTATCCTGACTTAAGTGGTGACAGGTAATTGACTTTCCTTTGCGACTGTAAGGCTGTTTCCCGTGTCGCTGTCTAATTTCTGTGTGCTAGAGAGACTGTATATAACCTGGCTTATGCTTTTTTTTTCCTTGCCAGAAACAGCACAATGTTCACATTGTCTCTGCTGCAGCACTTTGCTCCCTCCCTATTCTTTTTTTCAGTAAGTGTTGCTGTAAACCGACTGAGCTGACAGCTGTCAGTCTCAGTAAACAAGACAGCAAGGGTTTTCTCTCATCAGCCCCACTGGCAGGTTTGTCCCGTCTTAGGTAAGAAGTTCTCATATCCATCCTCTATCTCTCTCCCTCTCGCTCTCTCTTTCTCTGATAGGCGAGCCACACAGGAATGCGATCCTACATTTACAATAAGAACTCTGTGATTGGCTCACAGGCAGAACACTGCGGGATGCGGACATATTTCTTCAGTGCGGACACACAGGAGGACATGAATGGCTGGATCCGGGCCATGAACCAGGCTGCGCTAATGCAGCAGAGTCACATTATAAAGAGGTTGGTCTTGCTCTACAGAGTAGGATTCACTTCCCTTATTGGTTGGGCATCCACTAGCACCAACATCTTACCTTGCATAACGCACAGCAGTCTCTGTCAGCTGGATATGTCTTGAGATGATATCATAAAGGGAACCTGGGCATCATGGTACTCAACCAAATGGTACTTTTTAATCATTAGTTTTGCTGGTGCATTATGTCTTCTACAGTGTTAGACTGCATTGTTGAACAGACTACTGCTGTAATACTGATTCCATAACTGAAATTTGCTCTTTTTTTCCTGCCTTCATGGGCTTTATTCTAACAGCAGGTACAGCTCTGTCCGTCTGTTCTGGGGCACAAAGATGTCTGCATTGCTGTGTGTGTGTGTGTGTGTGTGTGTGTGTGTGTGTGTGTGTGTGTGTGTGTGTGTGTGTGTGTGTGTGTGTGTGTGTACTGCATCTGGGTCCGCTATAAATGAGGCACATTGCAACCATTGCCAGCTGAGTACAAGCCTCACATAAGAAACCTTCTAATGCAGATTGTGTTAGCAGCAGTCAAAATGTACAGAACAGACTTGTCCAAGGATTTTTTTTTAATATTCAAAATCAATGGCAAAAATATTGACAGTTGTATCTATAGTAAATGTATTACAAACGGCATTTAAGCATCTTAGATTAGCTGGATACGTGGCTGATCTAGTGGTTAGACTGGTTCAAACAGTCTGTGCAATAATGCCACTTAGAGGCCAAAGTAAGTCATTACTGCTGAATTCTTTATTTTGGAAATCACTCAGTGTGCCACATGACAATCTAAGTTTGGTCCCTTGAAATGAAACATAAATTATATGAAATACTTTGTACTAATGAAGTAATAATAAATGATAACAGTAAACTTGTTTAATCAATCATCCAACTCCATCCACACCTTTTATTACTGTTGCTATCTTTCTATATTTACCTCTGCCTCCTACCTCAGGAGTTATTCTACAGAAATAGGCAACTTTTAAGAATATTAAGTTTATAAAATTAAACATTTTGAATCATTCCTTTAAATGGGAGAATGATTCATGAATTTAAATGTGAAACCCAATCAGCTGAATGAATGAAGTCTTGCGGTTTGAGCACATTGAGAAGAGCATCACAATACCCCAAGCTATTTAATTAAGACAAAACATTTGTCATGGATTTTCCAGCAAAACCTCTAAAAAGGTTGAAACTTACTAAATAACTCCCTATGGTCTTCCATCTGTCCTGACTGAAACTCAGTAATGAATCTGACCATATGTACAAGTCTCTCTGCAAATGGATTGGGAAATGATCTTTAGGGTGGCCAGCGTGCTTTTTTTTATCCACCTCTTAATGCTTTTTAATCCCACGTTTCAAGAATAGAGCTGCAATGCACCACAGTGAAGAGAGAAAATGAGATAATGAATAAATGAGTGTAGCCGTGTATAATAGTTGTAAGGTGAAGTACTGTACATTCTCTGTAACTTGGGATAGGCTATATGTAGAAATTTTTAAATAAACTTGATAAATACAATCAGGTACACACCTACGGTACAGACAGGTACAGACAAGTGTTGTTAATATATCATATCATCCC
The DNA here is from genome assembly GCF_046630095.1 of Trachinotus anak. Taxonomy (NCBI): domain Eukaryota; kingdom Metazoa; phylum Chordata; class Actinopteri; order Carangiformes; family Carangidae; genus Trachinotus; species Trachinotus anak. The sequence continues at coordinate 17,864,475 of NW_027273862.1, read as the reverse complement.
CTCTCACTTTTTTACAGAGAGGTAGAGAAGGCAGAGAAGACTGCACAGCAGGCTGTCCCACAGACCAACCATGTCCATATCAACCAGAACTCAACTCAGTCAGAAAGCCTTCACAGGACAGACAGAGAGGAACCTCACGATAATGGTATCAGACTGGCTCATGGAGATGAGGTGAAGTATGGATTAGAGATTCAAGGGAGGCCCAGCCAGTCAGCCGCGGAGGAAAGAGCAGAGAGACTCTCTCCAGATTCCGCCGCCCACAAGAATGGACAGCAAACAGTAATCCAAGTGACTCTGCCACCAGAACAAAATGGAAATCTTGTCTATCAGAGGGGCTTTGCTTCACAGGTAGACACTGAGAAACATGTGCAGAGGAAGAATACACTGGCTCAGGTGGAGCAGTGGGTCAAAGTTCAAAAAGGGGACCCACTGAAAAGGTCAGTTAAACTTCACGCAGCCAACATTTCTCTCTAACCCCAGCATGAACTTAATGCTTCCCTCTAGTGGCTGTTTGGTATGAGTACTTGTGTATTTGAATGGCTCAGTGGTTTTATTTGATTTTATTTTATTTTATGTAGAGAAATAATTCTAATTGTGAACAGATAATATAAAAATCTTTATATAAAAGTAAGAGACTTCCATGTGTTTCTCTGTCTCAGTGCTCCCTCTGCTGACTACAACCTCCCTCGGCGGACTCCTCCCTTAAAGCCAAAAGCCAGCACAGCAGATGTCACCTATCAGTCATTGCCAAAGTCTCCCCGTCTCCCGTCTGGCAGCAACTCTCCTCCTGCAACATGCAACTTGCCCAGTGACTACAAGTATGCTCACGACCGGGTCAGCCACTTCCGCATGTCCACCGATGAGCGACTGGCCACCAAGGAAGGGATGGTGTGGCAGCTGTATGAGTGGCAGCAACGGCAGCAGTTCCGTCATGGCAGCCCCACTGCTCCTGTCTACTCTGGGCCTAACTTCACAGACTCTTCATCTTTAAGAGTTACGGTGGAGATGCCACGTTCCATCTCTGTCCCTCCGTCTCCGTGTGAAGTCCCACCGTCTGTCCCCTCCTCATTCAAGCCCCTGTCCCCTCGCAGGCCACACACTCCTTCAGACAGACGCACAGTCAGGCCCCTGGATGAAGTGGTAGCTGGGGACAGTACAAGATCCAGCTCACCCAGCCATATTTGTGCCCATCTTTCCCAGGTAGGGCACTGACTGAGGGTAGACAGGCAACTCAGACTGAAATCTGAGGGTTGCTTCTTAGAAATCTTCCAGACAATTTAGACAACAGTTTACTTTACCACTGTCATATAAAATATACAACATTCAATTTTTTCCCCCAATCAAACTTTGAGATCGAGAGTTTTAAATGGAGTTCAAAAAACTTTTCAAAGTACTCATATATTGTAGAAAATAGCATATTAAATGCACAGAGAAGTGTTGCCATCAAAGAATAATATTAATCATTAATTTTATATCGGTGCCTTTAATATTTCATGTCAACTTCAGATGTTAATGACATTCTGATTATTGTGTACTATAGCCAAGATTGGCAAACATACAGCCTAGTCTAGGAGTCAATAAAAAGTCAATATTAGTCATTATAAATCTAAAGAAAATTAAAATAATGGTGTACACATGCACATAATCTGAAGTTATTTTTAAGAAAAAGAAAAAGGAAAATGCTGTTCTCATTTTATATTTTTAACCATTGCTGGCAAATTCCATGAAAATGCCAAAATCTTGAAGGAGTTTATCCTCCTAACAAATATTGTCCAAGTAGCCACAGGCTGATACAGCTTACACCTCTATGCTATGCTTACCCTCGAATGCTAAAGGGTGGGGTGTCATGGTTAACCCTAGGGCTGAAACAATAAGACAATTAATCAACAGAAAAGTTTGTTTTTTTTTCAGGAAAAAACACTGCTTTTCTTGGTTTTATAGATGTATAAACTAAATATCTTTGCATTTTGGACTGTTGGTCAGACAAAACAAGCAATGTGAATATGGCCTTGGGAAGTTGTGATAAACATTTTCATCAATTTCTGACCTTCTATAGACAAAATTATTAATTGATTAATCAAGAAAATAATTGGAAGGTTTATGATAATGACAATAATCATCAGTTGCTGCCTAAGATAACACATCTCTGTGGTGTGTCTTGGATGTTGTGAACAGTGTTCTTAAACTGGCAAAGAGGAGTGGTGAGGGGGCACCAGTAGGCGTGTGGTACCACACTGCTATCACACTCATGGAGACACTTGTTGGATTGAATTGCCTCATAGGTTCCAGTTAAGGTTATGTTAAGTATACTTTATTGTTCTACAGGGGAAACTTGTCTTGAGCTCCAACCCACTGTATCGCATAGGTAACTACATCACAATGCAGATGTACAAAAGTACATAAATCCTATACACAAACCTATACAAAGCGTACCTACAATCACATGTTGAATGTGAGACAGGGTGATAAAAACAGTAATAACAATAATAAATCCAGGTATAATAATAAATAGTAATAGACAACAATACATCTTCTGATAAAACCAGTTATAAACAAAAGAATAAAAACCATAGAGATTTTGATCAGATATACCAGGTATTGTAACCCTACTTGCTATTATTTAATATCTTGGTGGAAGATGAGTAGTTGTACCTGTTCAATCTACAGTTTGGCATCCCGAACTGTCAGCCTGAGGGAAGTGTCTTGAATTCTGAGAATTCAAGATCTGAGCCTTCTCAAGACATACATGCTCTGTTGTTTACAAAAAGACACAAACATTATTTGACTGAAGTCCCACCCTCATAATCCCACAATCCTGCACATGATAAACTGGAATAGATAATGTTCAGATGGATAGATGAAAGTCCCACCCTTCATGAATTTATGTCCTCACACTCAGTCATTGATGCTTTAACACTGTAATACTGGCACACAGTAAATGTCAGTAGCCTGTCATTGGCTTGGGATTGGAGTAAAATGTGTTGATTCAAATGCACTGAGCCCACCAACAAAGGTCTCATTCTCACAGTAGCTTTGGGTAGTGGGTGTGAGGTATCTACTGATGTCAATTTGAAGGATGTTGTGAGCTCCCAAGGATACCCTGGGAAGATTAGCAATGAGAAGCATGAGAAGGCTCTGGCTTCTCTGTGCACACACTTTGATGCTCATGTGAATCATTTGCAGATTCACACAGTCCACACCCAAGTGTACTCCACAGGTGGTGTGAGTGTGTGTGAGTAAAAAGCCTGCTACCCTGCTGTTCCCCAAACCATTGCAGCGCTCACACAGCACCACTGCCACCACAGGAGACGCAGCGAGAGGACGTCCTGTCATCCACACCCTGTGCTGTCTCCCCACCACACCCTCCACATGTGAAAAGATCTCCCTCTAAACCAGCACCACAGTTGCCAGCGCGCACAAGCCTCGTAAACCAGCCCGTTAGCCTTACACAAGTAAACAAAGTGTCGCAGATGCTGTTTCCTCCATCATTCACCCATCAGTGGCAGGACACAAATTATAACCATAAAACAGAGTGACGCACAATTATAGAAAACCCTTCTGAGGAAGATACATTTTTAACAAAGTGAGCCACAGCGACTACGCAAGATGATCCAAGGAAGTGATGTTTGTGGGAACTAAATTTAGTTGGCGATGAACTTAGTTTTGGTGCACCCAGCATCTTTGAGGCTGATGGTGCTCTCTGACTGGAGTGTGCTTGAGTAATAGCAATCTGTATACCTCTGTGGAATATCATTAAGAAGTATGTTTTATTAGCAGCTAATCCAATTTGCCCAGGGCTCCTCAGCACCCTATAAACATCTCTACTGTATCTCAACCATCAGCCGCGGTCTCTTTCTTCTGATCTCACATTTAAATAAAAAACCTATTATACAGCAAAAAAATAGTGGCATGGGAATCTCAAAGGGAATGGCTTACAGTGCTTCTCTTGCTGGTAGCAAACAAATGTTATTTTAAGAAAGCAGGTTTAGTATAATTTATGTGTAGTTAATTAAATCTCTTGTTGTTTGTGTCCTTTTAAGGTTCTGTGGTGGGCCTGGTTTTTGCTAATTCTGTGTGTTAAGCAAAAACGTCAAATTTTCCAAGCCCTGTAGCATCTAAAACTCAGGGCACACCTTGTTTCGAATAAGATTATAAGTGATGAAAGGGAGAAAAGGATAGATGAAAAAATAAATCTGCTGTGTAGTCAAATTTGTTTGCAGACTTGGAGGCAATGGTTTAACTTTGATTCAGTGTGATGGAGTGGTCTATCGCTCACTTTCAACACTCTGTTGAAGAATACTTAGTGAATTAGACATTCTGTTTGATTTGACTCTGTAAGATCTGTAATAACAAGTTGATGAATTTTGTTTGTCCACAGACTTCCCAAATGGAGAGAAGGTCAATGCCAGCCATGGGCTACATCACGCACACTGTCAGTGCACCTAGCTTACATGGCAAAACGGTATGATCCTCTTCACTACATGCGCTACACAACTTGGTTTCATTATTAAAGATGTATGTATTGACATAGTTTTCCAGTAGTCTAGGACAGATAATCCAGGTCTGATCAGCGATAACTATAAGGCTCATCTTGGTGACAGTATTCAGATGTAGAATTAGATCTGACTCAGCTGATTCTGTGAACCATTATGAAGCTTGTTTAATTTTTATAAAATATATTTGTTTTGGTGTTCTTTAGTGTTATCAGTTCTGATAATCCTTGTCTTCAGACCATCACTTTTATCATAATAAATAATATCTCCACAGAGCAGCTCTAGCTTTTACATTTCTAGTGTTATTAGGACATTAATAGAAGCAGGCGTATACTGGCCTCTCTGCCACTTGGCTCTCTCAGGTACTTTAGCTCAGCCAGCTACCTAGATGGTTCTCAAATATTTTCTCTCATCCCTCTGCGCTTTCGTTGGCCTTCGGCCCCTAAAACCCGGGTTTGGCTACAGCCAGAGGAGCTGACTCTGCTCCTCATTCAGCTTCGGAGGCACCAGGCCAAGATGGCTGGTGTGCATAGTCCCAGCTATGCGTTCGCTCACCTGCAGCACCACCAGCACAACGGCCTTCTAGGCCCCAGCATGCAGGTCAGGGGTCCTCGTACTTCCCCAACCTCTTCTATGGCACACTGCAACCCCTGCCAGTGTAATGTGGTCCCCCTCACCCCAGCCAATCCCATACATTACTTCCCTGTCATGCATTCAAGACTGCGATCTTTTGATACTGCTTGGTTGTCTTGTTTATTCAACCATTTTTGGCATGGGCTGTATTGCACTTCAAATTGTCCAGATTGCCTTTTATCTAGACATTAGTGTCTTTATAGTTAGTGTTGCTCATCCACCTCGTTCAAAACTTGACAAACCTATCAGAGGCTTCTTTTATTCTGTTTGTAATTAGTAATGTGCCACTTTTGAAGCATGTTGCTTGTCGACTGTACCTGCATTTAAACTTTCACTTCTACATTTCTGTGTGCTCTGATAAATCTTTTGCATTTGGTGTTATCACTCTGAAGCAGCCACGAGGCCACAGTTTCCCTTGCGAGCCTATAAACAAACAGTGCAACTGCTGTAAGGCCAGCAGACCACAGTGAAGCTGCAATAGTGCTCAGAAATGACAACTCCACCCAGCCTCTAACATCCAACCATTCTCTGGCCATTCTCTGTGCTTATGAAGGAGTGTCGATGCTCGGTTTGATCACATGTCATGCACAAGACCTGTGTTGCTCAGTTGTGTAAGCAGTCAAACATGAGACATTAAACCAGTTCAAAAATTCCATGATTACTTAATTACAGTTTGGCTTCACTCACTGTAGATAATAATACAGAGGTAGAAGTAAACTGTAATTGAGATCATGTTAATTAAAGTCCTGTTGGAAAAGCCTGAACAGCAAATAAAGGCCTTAGTCATCTGGTCACCCATTATCCTTTGCAGCTACATTTCAAATGATTTATCTCTCCACTGCTCATTTAAAGGCTGATGATACTTACATACAACTGAAGAAGGACCTGGAGTATCTAGATCTGAAGGTGGGCCCCAGCAAAGTAAATGCCACTTCATCCTTTTCATCCTCTACTTCATCTCCTTTCTCTGGACTGCAATCCTGTTTTCCTGCTGCTGCCTCCAACATCTGCCTCCCTGTTTCCCCTTTTCCTGTCTTTCCTCTGTTCTGCGCTGTGCTTTGTATTGTTTCCTTATAATGGTATTAACAACTCTTTTAACTGTCTTCTTATCATGTAAATGATTCATTTGAGGATAAAAGGCCATTTTCACATTACTAAGATCTAAAATCAAAAGCAATAGTCCAATGTCACTGACAAAAAGCAATAGACCATTCTGGCTTCTCACCTGAGTGAAAGTTGTAATGTTCATTTTGTCACAATGATACTTTCAGATGCAGTGTGGTAATGCAGTTATGTCACCCCAACACATGTTGGTGTTCAGCTTGTCCTAATGGGAATTGAAGTTTTAATAAGCACATGGCTGAATTTCTAAAATGTTTGAGTCATGTGAACTCCAATTCCTATGTCAGTGTCACAAATAATATAAATGCAAAGGCTTAATGCTTTGGTATTTAAGCAATCTGTCTCATTTAGCTAGCTATTGGCATATATTCCATTTACACCTGTGCAAAGCATTTGATCCCAATTGATTTGTATGTTTAACACCACAATGCATTAATTAGAAATCTGGGTTGTGTTTCGGAATGGAGGGAGGTCATCTAGTGATGCACAGTACGTCCTGTAACACCTCTCCATTTCCTTTTTTAAAACAGATCCAAAGTATTGACCCGATGATCGTTTCAGTTCACAATGTGTTTGAAAACTCCACTCCAAGTTTTGGGTACTGTTGGAATGTAAGGATGGTGTGCATACAAAGTGAAACAGATCATACCACTGCTTCTCAAATGGAATGCGATGCATCCCTGGAAATTATGCAGGATTTTGCACATGAATCCCTTGATCTGATCATTTACTGTGTGATACACCCAACACTGCTATGAGATTTGAGATGATGGAAAAGGAAGTTGTAATGGCAAAGGGATTCCTTGCATGCTCTCAAGCATTTCTGAATGTGCTATTGAATGTGTCTTTGATATCTTCACTTTGCTTTTGTTTTGCTTGTGAGAGCATAAAAGATGACCCAGTGGTGCTCTTTAAGAAAAATACTGTCAATGTGATTATGAGATGACAATGACAGCTTAAATTTTAGGGCCTCTAATTTCATCGTGATAACAGGAAGAAAAGGACAATGACACGCAGTTCTCACACCATTATCATTGTGTTGAGCTATACAGAAACTTAGTAAAGCACGTACATATAGTTTGTGAATTTGTGAAAGGCAGATTACAAAAAAGTAATCGCAATTTGTTTAGTTTGACTCGATAGTTGACTTTCAACTTGATATTGTTTTTCATTGATACTGAACGCCCTGAGTATGTAATACAGGCTTTCTTTTAAAAACCTATAGTTTCCAAGCTCAAGCAAAGATGTCCTGGTGATCATTTGAGTAATTTTCCCAGACTTGACAAAGCTCCCTCCAGAACCACAGAACACACCATAAAACTGTTCTCACAGGCTGTGGAGTTCTCTACATGACTAGTAATTGACTTTGACATGTAAAATAGGTGGAATGGCCCTTTAACTGAATCTCCCATTTGCTCTGGTCCATACCACCGTGCTGGGTGTGGTGATCCCGATGTGGGTGTCTTATGAATATTCCATCCACACAGTTAATCTTCATGCGTTACTTACCCCATTATCTGGAAAACATCTGGATCAGACGCACAGACAAGCACCTGTTTTATTATTATACTGTTACCAAAAGAGAAAAAGATAAAGTCACTTCTAACTACAACAGAAGTGATTACATAAGATTTTTTTAAATGATTCAGTTCTTGCTGATAGTGTTTCCCACCGGCATATTGCTTACATCTTTCATACAGTTCTGCTGAATAATACAGTATAATGCGTTTTCTGCCACTTTCATGACACACAAATACAATAGGAATAGTCAATAACAAATTTCAGGAATAGGCCAGTAAGGGACACCTTATTTTAGCAGTTTCTAATTGCATAGCTCTAGGGATGGCAACATCAGTCTGTCGCTTGGTCTTTGGTCCAGACTGAAATATCTCTGGATGGATTGCCATGAAATATGGAGTATACATTAATAAATGAGAGTATACATTAATGCAGCACTGGGGACGCCTTACATCAGGACCATTATCATTCTCATCAGGCCAAAATTTTAACACTTTGGTTTATGATCAAATACCTTTAACACTGATGTTATTTCCAGTATAGCTGACGCTATCTTTAGTGCTAATGCACAAGGCTTTAGTGCTAATGCGCAAGTTATGTTAAACCATGATATCCATAATGCCATGACTGGTACAAGTATACACAGCTTGTTATTCCCTCTGCCTACACTCTCATTGCTTTTTTTTTTGCCAGCATAGATACCGCTTTTCACATCATGAAACTAGAGGCCTTGTTAACTTTTAACATTTACCCAAGTGACATGCTGAAGCTTTAATGACATTAAGGTTTACATCAACCTTAAATATTCCCAATGTAAAAAAATTGCCTCTGAATCATAAAATCAGCATCACAATAATCATTCATATAAATTTACTTTACTTTACGTTTTAGGCAGTCAAGAAAGAGCAGCTTTGGGTTTTTAGGGTATCCCTGAACACAAAGATACAGAACCTCTCTCTGCATACACTGTTTTTGCTCAGCTTCTGCACACTATTTTTTTTTTCCTTTTTTTATGTGTGTTTCATTTTTTCATTTCTTTTCTTCATTATTTTATCTGGCTCCATCCAGCTGGCTTGTCTAGCAGTGTGACTGTATATGGAAAATTCATGCAGTTGTTGTTATCTGTTATCTGGATTTGTTAAAGTAAAGGTTGAAAAAAAGCCATTCGATTACTGATATTAAACATTTTATTTGTGGCTGTTGGGAATTTCAGGTTACTGGACGAGAGAGTTTAAAAAAAGAAAGACCATCCAGGCCTGTGAAAATAGCAGAAAGCGATGCTGATGTAAGTGAATCATTATGGTCTCTGGATTCAAAGAAGCAGTCTGATTAGCACCCTATTTATCCGTCTCTTTCTTTTATTTAAGATCTATTTTTCCAACTTCTTTAATCTACTACAGATGAGCAGCTGACTTTAGTCTGACTTTACTGAGTGTTTTAGTGTAGTTTTGTGTGTGTGTGTGTTCTTAAGTTGTGGTAAACAGAGGCTGCGGAGGGAAGGGAATGTATGTACATTGCAAAACTGTGGGGACATCCATCCACACTGCACAGTGAGGGCCTGAAAGTATCGACCACAGCTTTTATTTTCCTCCACCCAATTTAAAGAGAAAAATACATGTAATGGGAGTTTTAGATGTTGAGCTGTTAAATTTTTCAGTTTGATTTGCCTGATCCTGCTTTTCTCATTCTTTGTTTTCTGCTGAATAGAGGTAAATAAGATGGATGTCCTGGCTTTTCATCATTAGCATTGTTCCATTTTAACAATTTATAAGAAATTGCCAGTAAATTTGTCTGAACAATGAATATTTCATGCAATTAGAAACAACAATATACAGCAGCAAAATAAAAACAGCTTAATTATTAATTGAACAGAATGATAAATAGATCTGAGAAAAAATACACTGTGTGAGAAAGACTGTGAAGTAGGCAGTCTTATGTTGTTTTCATAAACACATAACCCATTTCTGGGAAAACAAATCTGTCACTCTCAATAAGCAGGGTTTTCTCCAAAAGTGAATTTGAAAGTATGGATTTTTGATTTTGATTATGATTACTCATAATGGGTATTACCAGATCTCGCCCCCAAACTAGACATTGTAGAGCCTTTTGATATTTCTCACTGCGCTGATGAGAGGAATTCCTCTGGGCTTTTCACACAAATGAGCCTTATTGACATATTTACAGACATCGAAGACTACAGTAGATCAATTCATCTTATGTGGCTGTGTTGTTAAAATGCAGTTGAACAAAGACAAGAATAGAAACATTCGACAGATACTGTATCTCAACAGCCCAGTCACTGTTTTACCGCTTTGCTGCTGTTCTGTTACATTATCTCTACACTCTGGTATTATTAGAGGTAAACAGAGAATAATAAGAAGGAGATGTGAATGTAGTTTTTATCCTTTGTTTTCATGCAAATTTCTTATTTTAACATGTTTTTCCTTTAGGTGAAATTAAGTCGACTGTGTGAACAAGACAAGATTCTCCAGGAGCTAGAGGCCAGGATACGTTCTTTGAAGGAGGACAAGGTTTTTATTTTATACATATATACAACTGCATTTTTTCTTCTGTATGTACAGTATTTACTTGTGTGTGTCAGCTTGTGGTGGTGTATTGATGTGGTCCATGAATACTTCTTGTATTATGACAGTGTTTTTCATGTCCCTGTCCAGGATAAGCTCGAGTCTGTGCTGGATGTTTCCCACCAGCAGATGGAGCAGTACAAAGATCAGCCGGCCCATGCTGAGAAGATTGCCTATCAGCAGAAATTACTACAAGAGGATGTTGTGCACATCAGGGCTGAAATATCCCAAGTCTCCACAGTAAGATTCCAGCTGCACTCGCAAGTTGATTATGCTTAAAATGAAAAATATACAGTATATTCTTTCACTTCTTTGTTAAAGTTAAAATCTGCAATCTGGCTCCCCCAATATGCTTCATTTAGTTTTGGCGGTTAAGGTACTCCGATTGAAACTACTGTCTTTACTACTGTCTTTACTAAGTATACACTACCTCTTGCATTGTGTTTTTATTGGTTGGGCTGTGTCAGTGTCAGCATCATGTTCGCCTCTATTTTTAGTTGTTCCCTTTAGATGGTTTCTGCAACTGGCACAGTGTTTCAGGTTGAGTGTGACAGTATCAAAATGAGTGCTCGGGGATGAACCTGTGGCTACAAAGGAACTCATGAGTACATTTCTCCTCCACTCAGAAAAAGTTTTTGTTCATGAAGTTCATTTATATTCAAATATTCAGTGTTAAAACGAAAAGATGAGTTTCAATAGAACATTTACAAAGAAACCACAAGAAACAGTAAACTGTTAATATGAGTATTTTTGGCTCTCACTGTCATTTCCAACCGTATTGGTTGTATTCAAACATCTGTGATGCGCTCAGTGGACACGCTAAGTATGGATAAGGCAGACTGAACAATGGAAACAACAGATAAATATATATCCAAGTGATTCAGATTTAAAAACTTGGTTTCATGCGAGAAGGCAAAATAAAACTGGAGTAACTCAAGACACGTGCTCTCTGCTACTCTTAACTGCATATCACCACACGGTGTGACCGTAAATCACTGTATAATGGGGTGAAACCTAAAAACCTTTAAAGTAGCATTGGCTCACGAGATAAGTACACGCTCTGAAAACTTATTCTTGTCTTATTATAATATGAAGTGTCTCCTGTTCTGTTCTGCAGGAGATGGAGAACGCATGGAATGAATACAGTCAGCTGGAGAGAGATGTGGACTGGCTAAAGTCTGCCCTGCAGGGACAGATGAACCGCAGTGATCTTTCTCAGGTCTGTGGCTCAGTGATCTCAGTTAACAAACACGAGCAGTCACTAACTCTCATGGATGGGTGTGTGTGGGAATGAGTTACAGACTCCTGGTTTCTTATGCACAGGCAGAGCAAAGAATTCTGTGTGGTTGATATCTGTTGAGAGCATCATGTGTCAGCTTTAAATTAAAAACTGTATTTTGGCAATATAGATGATCGTCATCATTAAAGGAGCTGTATATAAGTTTTTGCTAATGCTGCAGGGCCAACTTTAGTATTAACAGCTGTTTGCTTACAAGTCTAGAAGAAATGTTTCAGCATCAAACTTCATTCCTTTACTCGCGGAGAGCTGTCACCATCAGTGGAAGGCAACACCTATGCTGACTCTTGTTTTCCCCTACTGAAGTTAGCATGCTAAGCAGCCCTGAAGGTGCCCAGAGCCCAGAGGGTGAATTATAACCTCTTGTTATAAGAGGTTATAACAACGATGGCTGAAACTCTGTGAAACGACCATCACCACCACCACCACCAGCTCCCAGCAAGAAACCACTTTCGGTGGCATAGAAAACTTACATATAGTGCCTTCAGTGTCTTAGTACACAAGTCATTTTACAGTGTGTGTTTATGTATATGTGTGTTTGATTGTTTCTTTGTGAGCAGCAAGAGAAAGTGCAGATCAGAAAGGAGCTGTGGAGGATTGAGGATGTTATCGCAGGCCTCAGCACCAGTAAAGCCAACTACAAAGTCACTGTCTCCTCTGTCACCAACCCAGGTAAGACAAGAGCTACCTGGAGGTTTCATGTAAACAAAGCAAATTATATTTGCTGTTTGAGCAATGCAGTACATGCCATGAGGTCATGCTACTGTATCTTATCATCAAAGCTCTTAATATCATCGCCTGTTAATGCCTGTTCAAGAAATGTTCAATTTCCCGTGGAAAAAGAAAGCACTGTCTTTACAGCGTGTGTGTTCTTGTTACATGTTCACATACAAATTCCCCAGAGAGGAAATTTGTGCCTTCAGTATCGGCGTCATCAGTGCCTTCTGTGTCTGCGAGCCCGTCTGCTATGGAGATGAGATTTTCCCAGCAGCAGCAACAGCACAGCCCCCACCTCAGCCCTAGTAGCCTCACTCCCACTCTTCCCTCCAGCCCTAGCCAGCAGCCTTTACACCACTCTGCAACCATCACCAGTGGGCTTAAATGGGTGAGTGACCCCAGCCACAGAGCTAACCTCAGCTGGTTCTTTCAAAATAAAGACTATTTTGCATGAAAAGCAAAACTGTAAGTCTTTACACTCTGCAGTTTGAGTAGTTTGCTGACTGAACTAGTCACATTTTTATATGCTATCTCCAATTGTTATAATATCACATGTCTGCTTACAGAGAGGTTTCACCTTTTTTCTTTTGGGTCAGTTAAAACATAAAATTGCTTATTTTCATTATAAATTAGTTTGTCAATTATTCTTTCAATTAATAAATTAATTGTTTAGTTGATCAAATGCATATTGAGAAATCACAAATTTCTCAGGGTGGTCCAAATCCCAAAAAGATATTCAGTTTACAATGATAAGTAACAAAAAGAAAGAAGAGGAAAGTGGCAAATCCTCACATGTGAGAGGCTAAACATTTAGCATTTATGGCCCAAAAAAATTTGCAAAACACAGCTTAAAGGTTCCCTGTTTGGCTTTATTGGTTACAAACAAAAGTTATGTTTGCATCCAGTGTTACTCACCAGAACTCATGTAATGTAGTGTATCTTTGAGGTCTAACAAAGGTGTAGAGTGCATTTCCTTCCCCATAAAGCATTTGCAAAGCTGATTTTAAGTATTTTACATTTGGCATATTTTACATCCATGTTTACAAGTCAGCAGTCGTCTTCCTCCCTGTCTTTACCGCTGCACTGCAGCATATCTTAGCATGTTTCCATCACCATCCATGTTGATCAATGGAATCGTGTGACACCTTTGGTAGGACTGGGTATAGTGTTAGCCATCTGCACATACCTGTGCATGTCTACTGGTCACGCTCATCTATGAGATTAACGAAACGGGAACCCACTTACAGAATAACAGCATAGTGCTTCTAGAGCCCAGAAACTCCACAGGGAGCCTTTAATGTGAGTATCCACCAATTTGTATGTATCATCAGACACTCATGAGTGGTTTTCTGGTCTTATAGAAAAGTCTGATGTCACTGTCAGAACAATATGAGGTTGATGCTTGTTTGTCATTTTAAGTATGTCTCAGTATTTAACAGTTCTTCTGTGTGTAGGGTGAGGAAGATGTGCCTCCCAGACCTCCTCTACCTCAGCTCTACAGTCCTGATGAGCATCCCCCTGCTGTGCCGCCATTGCCCCGGGAGACAACGGTTATCAGACACACCTCTGTACGTGGCCTCAAACGACAGTCAGATGAACGCAAAAGGGACAGAGAGATTGGACAGTATACTAATGGAGACAGTAAGGTACATACAGTAAATGTGTATCTTGGTAGGTGTGGTGCCTGAATGGTTAAACTACAGTCTCTCATCTGTTTCTAATCTCTGTCTGTGTATCATAGGTGGAACTTAGGCCTTTTCTGAGCAATCCAGAGCTTATGGGGGCTGGAGACGGCTCCAGCCACATCAGTGTTGTAGCATCTGGACATGATGGAGGTTACCAGACGTTACCCAGCAGAGGTACTTGGATGGTAGAGCCAGTAGAATTTAGTTTTTTTTTTTTAGCTATAGCAGTCATTATATTAAATTATTTCCACTGGCGTTTTATGTAAATCCCGCTCACTAAGATATTTTTTGGCTCTATTGCCAAGTTGAGAACAGTGTTTTGATGTTTGTTGGCCTTTCCTCAGGAGTAGCTGGCTCCTCACTAAGGCTAAATCAGTCTTCAAGCATCTCCTCGTATGTGACCCTCCGAAGAGCAGCCTCAGCTGTCGGCATGAAGGTGAGGCACAGAATGAAATAAGAAGAATCAAATCAAATAGTAAAGAGTGAATCAAAAGTGAGTATTCAAATCAGCAGAGAGACAGCACAGCTATTGCAGCATGTAACTATAATTCTGGATGATATCAATGAAATTCATGAATGAATTCATCAAGAGTTAAGTTCTTTAATATTCACATTAATAATTCTGACTCTCCCAAGTGCTCCATCAGACCCGACTGTTCACAGGAGAGAAGACAATGAAGAATCCTGTTTTTTATTTCTGCACCAGAGAACTGAAAGAGTACAATGTTTATAATATATGTTTTATAATATAATATACAAGAACAAAATCCATAATTTTCAAAATGTCATACACAATCAACAAGAATATTGAATTATTACCTGTACCTAAAAACATTCTACTAAATTTATTATTAATTCCTTATAAATACACATTATTCTGGAGGAGAAAAATAAGCATTTATGGGACTGGACACCCTTTGCACTCTTTGTAATGTATAATGTGCCCCTAATTCTCCCTATATGCTCCAATGATCACCTCGGAAATGTCTCAGTTGTGAAAACTGAATTGTGTACTCTATTGTGTATTCTTTATTAACATCAACTACTGTATGCTTTTACCATCTTGTTTATTTTTTTTGTGTGTTTTTTTTTTTCTTATTCCAATTCCTTTCGCTCTTGTTATCAACTCTCTTTCCTCCCACTTCTCTCAGGAGAGACCAAAAAGTGCCTTGGAGCGTCTGTACTCCGGGGAGCCAGCGCAGCAGCAGCAGAGGGGGAAGATGAGCGCTGATGAGCAGCTGGAGAGGATGAAGAGGCACCAGAAGGCTCTTGTCCGGCAGCGCAAACGCACCCTAAGTCACGGAGACCGCCACGCCTCTTCAGCGTCACGCACCTCGTCCTCATCCTCGCGCCCGCTTTCAGCAGACTTGGGATCAGTATGTCCATAGAACAGTATCACATATCACACTCTCATGCATGACGACAACCAAACTGAGAGTGGCGATCTACAGTAGTAATGCATGCCTTTGCTCAGATTTGACAGTTTATTTTTCTCTGTTCCTGACATTACAAAGTTTATAGTAATACATTAAATTAGTGCAGTATGGTAATTCGCGGTGCTTATTAATTCATGTTGTTTTCAGTATTTAACAGGCCTTATTCTCAGCACACATTTGGACTTGTTGAAGTAGGAAATGAAAAGGGGTTACTAAAAACATTTATACTAATAACAAAGGCTCCGTTTTGTTCCACTGCCCCATTAAGCCGTGACAGTGAGGCAACATGCAGAACCACAGGACCCTGAAACTGAAACAACTAAATGGAATTCAGCCATTATTATTTTTATGATTTACTCCTGTGATTTTCCTGCTGTAACATGTCAAAACGCCTGTACAGACAACAGGTGGATAACAGTTTCTGCTTTACAAACTGTAGTACAAAAAGTGTGTACAATTCTTACATAACGGTTGATAAAGTGTTTATTATGAAGTGGAAATAATTACATTTACGTTGAATAGCAATGGTGGTCTTGCTCAAAATCTTTACAAATAATATACCTTGCCTATGAAAACACATAACACACTAATTACCTCAGACATACGACCTTAATACCATCTATACTTCACATTCATCCGTGTATGGGTATGTGTCTCATTATTCTCTGTTGTAGATGCTAACATTGCTTTGTCCATCCCTTTTCACCTCTCCTCTCTGATCTCTCCATTTCTCTGCTATGGTTGATTTCATTCTGGCAGTATGCCTTCACCATACTACCATACTGGTTTCTAACCTTAACAGTGGCTGTGCTTCCAGAATAACACCCAGGTGCCTGTTCATCAGAGTCTGTCTCTCCTCATTTAGATATTAATGCCCACTGTTCTTCAATTAAGTGCTGTCTTTTAGAGTTATTTTTGAGTTTCTGTGTGTGTGTGTGTGTGTGTGTGTGTGTGTGTGTGTGTGTGTGTGTGTGAGAGAGAGAGAGAGAGAGAGAGAGAGCGAGAATGAGAAATAAAGTGCTGGCTTTTCTACTGACCAAAACATTGACATACACTGAGAAATGCCTATTTAGATCTACTGAACTCAGCCTCATCATAGCATTTTTCACATTACATTTTTTTAATGAAGACAAAAATGGTCTAATTGTTTATGGCTTGGGGTCCTCTGATGTCCCTTTACCACCTCCCGGGCTTTGTTAGAGGATACCTTTTGTTTAGACAATACTAATGTGTATGACATTCATTTCAGTATCAAAACATAGGTTAAAGGATTTCACTGTTTGCTCAGTGTTTTTATCTGCTAATTAATTGTTAGTTATACCCTTTCTTTTTCATATGTGAATGTTTGCAAATAAATAAACATTATTTTCTAATGAACACATATTGCCATGTTTTTTATTCATTATATTTGTAATGTGAGTATATACAATATGGATGTGTTTGGTGAAACTGTCATCAGTGTGAGTGTTTATCTGTCCTGTTTATTTTAGTGGCATTGTGCTGTCCTCCTTATCTCTGTTGTAATGGATTTACACCACGCTCTTATTTTAGAGTTTTCAATTTCATATAAGCATGCATACTCATTTATGCATGCTCCCTTTTTCTGTTTCACACCTGTACACACCCACACACTCTCCTGCACTGAAGCCTTTAAAATTATGTTAGCATACCAGTGATAACTAGTGTGCTGTACAGTACTTGTTTCATGAAAATATGTGTGAAGGCAAGTGTCAGTTTCACATTTACTTGATAATCAAGACATCTGGATGGCAGGATCCTATAAATTGTTTCACAGTTTTTTGTTGTTTTTTTTTCTCCTGTCTATGTTATCCAGTGGAAGAGAGAGCAGGAGTTTGACCTGCAGTTGCTCGAGAGGGCTGTCCAGGGGGAGGAGGCACAGGGAGTTCGGAGCGTCCAGGGGGAGGAAAGACCTCCCGAGCACAAAGAGAGACCCCGTTCACACTCTGACGAATGGCTGACCTTCCGCTCTACGGCCACAACTCCTCCCGCGTATGAAGCTGACCTGGAACCACTAGATTATGATGTGGATCTCAACAAAGAGGTAAATTCTCTTTGATGAGTTTAATGTCAATATATAAAGATGATAAAGATAGAAGGAAATAATATCATGCTCATCCAAAGACAAGAAAGAGCTGGGGTGTGTGTGTGTTACCAGTACAAAATGGGATTTTATTTACACCCAAATCACTAAGATTGTAACTTTTATTCTAATTAGTGAACTTGGTATGTAAACAATTTTTTATACTTTATAAATGCAGAAATTCAGGACATAACCTAGAATGCATGAAAAACTTGTGGGTGTGCTGGATATGCTCTACAACACAGTGAGTAGTCATGTGACTGAACCCAGACCCCAAGAGGCATCTTCATACATTTTCTGTTAGAATTAATAGATTTGCTCGTTTTGTTGTATCCTGGATCACAGTGTCGTCACATGAACACCCTCTTTTGTTAGGTGGTGTGAAAACAATGAGCAAAAGTAGAAACTAGTGCTTATTGTGAGAGACAGACAAATTAAGGTAGAAGAAAAGGGACAGATATTTAACATTACTTAAAACTAACTAACAAATAATATGCTGTTAAATAAGATGCTGTAGCTCTCACAAATTTATAGCCCTTATGTACAACTTAATTCTTCCTGGTCTGTGTTGTTAGACCATATACGCTTCCAGTTCTAACTAAGCAGCTACATGTCCAACAGATTTACACCTTGTTGTAGGTTAAACTTTATAGTGAACTTTGTATATTTGTATATTTTCTTTGCCTTTAACCTCATAGAAAGGATGATGATAAAGCAGCTTGGATGTTAACACACACCCTATCTATTTTGTAGCTGTCCAAACCTCAGAAAGTGTTGATCCCAGAGCGCTATGTGGATTCAGAGCCTGAGGAGCCCCTCAGTCCTCAGGAGGTGGAGGAGCGTCATCGTAAGGTGGAGCGCATCAAGAGCATCTTGGCAAAATCAAGGTAGATAAAATAGTAGTATTATAATCGTAAATAATACTGAATACTGAAATAATACTGAATTTCCATTTGAAATGTGTGTGGCTGATCCAAAATAAATTCTAGGGTGGCAGACTCAAAAGACTCAGATTTAAGCCCAATGTGGTAAGATAATACCCTCACAGCAATCACTGCAGTATCATATTATTAACAAAAATGTATCTATGTGCATGGGGTAGTGTGCAAAACCTAGCACCAACAGTGTCTGTGGACAAGCCAGATGTGGGGCTGGTGGCTCTGGACTCAGCTTTGCAGGAGCAGGAGAGGATCATCACCATGTCCTACGCTCTCGCCTCAGAGGCTTCTCTCAAGAGCAAACTAGTGGCAGGTTGGTCATTCATATCGTTTTTAATTTTTTTTTTTTCTTCTTTCCAGCCTGTAGGTTGCTGTTGGTTATACATCTTTGCTTTTAAAAGGAGTGTAAAAAATCATTATTCCACAGGAACACTTACAGAAATAATTACTGTATCTGCAAAAAAAAAAAAAAAGAAAAAGAAAGCCTATCAGTGCTGACAGTTTCAGTAAAATTTCTCCCGGCATCAAATTGACATCTTTTGATTGAAGAAGGGATAAAGAGAGGGAAGCAGTCTTTCAAGAAAGCTGGATTGATGGAGTGGAGATGAGAAGGGCGTAAGGTGCAAAGTCAGGCAATAAGGCTGTTCATTTCCTAATAACTGAACATTATTCCTTATTAGGAGCTCAGATAGTCTCTAATTGCAATCCGTGTAGAATCTTTAAGACAGGGGAGGAATCGCTTGATGAGGCCATTTTGTGTGCTGATCAATGACCCAACTCTACTTTCCTTCTGCATACCATTGCTGCTGCTTTGAACGTAGCTCTGAACCTGCATAAAAGCCACTGCACTCACTTTTCATCTCTTTCATACTCTACAGCAGGCAGGCAAGTTCATTTTCACTGTAGCTGCAGCAGATTGTCAGTCTGTCTGCCTCGCTCACACACACACACACACACACACACACGCACACACACAGACACATATGCACACATATATCTGTCACACACAGTAACACTCAAGCTGTCAGCGTGTGTGGAAGCTTAATATGCACAGTGAGGCAAAGTCAACAATTATAACATTATTTCTAGCATAGAGAAATGTCAGAGAATATAACTGGTGGCATCTTGTCAGTGGAGACTGAATCAATGACTTTCTCTCCCTTTGGTGTTAAAGTAAGGTATGCTAGTGCACTGCATTAAAAGAAAGAGTCTTTTTCACTGTTATTATGCATCTGGCATTAAAGCAGCAATATTCAACGCTATGGTTAAGTACAGTATATATTAAAAAGGTGTTGCTGATTATTGAATTATTCTGAACAGTTACATGATGTGGTATTTTGTAGTTAGTTATTGGAAATATTGAAAAGAATCTCAAATTTTGTGCTGGAACAATTATCTACAAAATATTAATGATCTACAAAATAAACTTCCTTGTGTAAGACCTCTTCAACTATTTATTGTTAGTTTTTTGTTTTTATTTTTAAAGCTGATGACATTTTCTGATGATGACAGATAAAGCACACACCACGGCACTGTGTATAGATTACAATAAGCCTCAAATGCTTGATACTGGAAGACACATTAGCTACAGATATTACCATCCTAATGACTTTTAAATACCTTGACATTTTTCACAAGTTGGATCAAGGTTGCCTGAAATCATGTTGATATCATAAAATCTGCATTGAACGCCTGGTAAAAACAAAAGCCCATAAAGATGCTGTTGCTGAAGTCATCAGAGATACATCGGAGAAAAGAGTCAGAGAACATCCTGGAGTTTTGCCTGATCATTGACTGAAATTATCAACTGATAAAACTGCTGCTGATTAGTTTAGCTGATTAGCTCAAGTTTATACGACGATAGCTGTCCCTTTGATATATCAGCCATTGTATGCAATGCTGCAGATCACTGAGCAGTGATGAATTACCTTGATTTGTCAGGTTTTTATTTTTGGCGTTAACAAAAACACACACATTCCCTTCTGGTTATTTCAACTAAAATAAAATCCAAAAAAAACATCCATAAACAATAAACAGTGAGAATCAGATTTAACCCATGTTGCCCACCCACAGTGTCATTAGTATACAGAACACAGGAAGTGTAACTGTTTAAGTTTAATCACTGTCATAGTTGTGTGTCCTTCCAGAAAACATTGTGTGGTTCTCAACCAGTTCTAGCCTTCAGTGCGGCCTTGGAACTGTCCCAGAACTGGCCACTTGACTAACAACCAATGTCGTTTTCTCCCTCTCTCTCCCTCTCTCTTTCCCTCTGTCCTCTCCTCATAGTTCCACCACAGGCTAACATCCCCACTCCTCCTCCCCCACCTCCTCCTCCGCCTCCTCCTCCTCCTCCTCCTCCTCCTCCTCCTCCTCTTCCTCCCGTATCTCTGGCACCTCCCTCTCCTCTAAGCAACGGAATTCACTACACGTTTGTCTAATATGAGACACAAAGTAAGGCCTAACTGCATGTTTTACGGCGCTAATGTTTTCGGAGCCGCACTAATTCTTTTTAACAAGGGGCTCCTGTGTGCTTTGCACCTCACTCGATGCTTACTGCTCTGTTGTGATTGTAGGAAACACATCTTGTCTAGGTTAGGGAAGCCCTGCCTCTGCTCCCATTATAATCAAAACAAACATCTGCAGGCAGTCCGCTCATCCCACTGTGATAATTGTGTGTAAATTGTTTTTTTTTTTTTTTTTGTACCACTGCCAAAATATTTATGGATGGTTAA
The DNA here is from genome assembly GCF_046630095.1 of Trachinotus anak. Classification (NCBI taxonomy): domain Eukaryota; kingdom Metazoa; phylum Chordata; class Actinopteri; order Carangiformes; family Carangidae; genus Trachinotus; species Trachinotus anak. The sequence continues at coordinate 17,843,218 of NW_027273862.1, read as the reverse complement.
GGAAAGAAAAGGCTGAAAGGAACATGACTGTTTGTAGCATTGTGTATAATTAACAAAAGAGACACCTTTTGATTTAGCACCTTGACAGTTCAGTAGTCAGCACAGCTGCATTCCATGGCACCAATTAGCTCCCCATCTGTAGCCTGACAGCGATAAGCCCGAAATAAATAAAAAAACAGTAGATAGCACTGTTGTTACTGTAAACACAGAAAGAAGGCTTGTGTCGTTTTACTATCTTGTTAAGAAAACTTCCATCCATCAGCCAGTACTAACAAATATTTTTGTGGTTTTGATTTCTATGTTAATTAGCTCTCATTAAACTAATTTTTTTTTTTTTAAGGTGCCATACATGGGCGCGTATACAAAGAGAAATCAGATAAATGTTGATAAATGAACACACACAAGCAACAAACTGTCCATCAAGCTGCATTTGACCTTTGACCTATTAGTATAATGCATGTCACAAGAAGTAGAAGCATAAGCTGACCTGTTGTCAGCCTGGCATGATGTAAATGGGTTATTATTAACTGTATAAGGAATCTTTATTCCTTGAGAAGTTGTGTGACTGCATGCTTTTCCATGTTTTGTTGTTTTGTGTGTGACACTTATTTTCCCCAAACTTCTTTTTTTATTTCCCCCCGTAGCGCTCTCACCTCATGTTCAGGTCTGCTGTTAGAGGTGGGCTGTGATGTGTACTTGGTTTGTAAAAGTTGCTCTGCCACTTGGCAGCTTTGTGATCAGAATGACACTCCGGATCTCCTAATTGGATTCACTTTCAGTATAAAAAGTACAGAACTACAGCAGAGATCACATTACTGTGCTGTGTCTGCAAAACTGTTCACCAAACAGTGGTAGTGCAGCCTTCACAGAGGTGCTTTAACAGTGATACACAGTAAAACATTCAGTTGTTTGCACTGAGAATTTGCACATTGAGGAAGTGTGTGAGAGAAGGTGCTGTTCACTCATTTGGATATTTGTTAATTATATCTGTGTGGCAGCTATTTTTGTCTTATATCTGATAATATCCTTAATGATTGTTCTCCATGTCCCATTTAGTAATGTGCATATTATTAATTGGTAGGGGATCTGAGTTTAGAGGACGGGCTTGCTCTAACCTCTAAAAAAACCTAAGAGCCTGGACGGTATTTTGTAGGATTTTAGGCTTCAAACAAAACAGAAAGAAAACCTTTTGTATTATCTGATTGTGGTTAACTCTGCTGTCATGCTTATCTTGTTCTCTGATAGATACCGTTTTTGTGCTTACTTTGTCTTTTTCTCTTATTACCTCCCAGCTCAAGCGATTTCCGGACACTGAGGTGCTCTCCCACACTGACAACAAACAACTGGACTCTGCAAGAAAGGAGGATTTTGTTCGATTTTGTTTTTGGACATTTGGAAATTTAAACAGTAGAAAAACTGTAGTAAACATTGACAAGACAAAACATCTCTCTGAGGCTCACGCAGTACTGACTCCTTCAAGTGTTTCTTGTTGCTGACAGAAACTTTCCTGAGGAAAACAGAAGACGTTGCTGTGGGAGCTGCTGTGCTCATTAACTGTCTAACAAATGTTAATCTCATGATAATAAAAAAATATATATTTTCTACATGTTATTGCACTTTGAATTGTACACTGTATTATGTTTTCAAGGTATGGCTGACTTGCTTTTACTTGCAGTGTGATCTCAACTCACAACATTTATGGGGTTTTTGTTTGTTTTTTTCAGGTACAAAATGTTATGAACAGAAGGTACTAAATGTGTCATGACGGTAGTATTTTTATCAGATATTATTCTTACACCAAACCATTTGAAATATCATATGTATGTACCTGTAGCACTGCCACTCCTTTTAGCTTGCCAAAATGAATTTTATTTTTGCTTACATCAGGATGAAAATAACCTTTAACATATTTTCGGTGTGACTGAGAAAGGTTGCACAATGGAAATTTATAAGAATGTGAATATTAAAGATATTAACACAATTTCTAGTTCATTGCATAAGTATTTATTTCCCTATTTTATTTTAAATTCACTGCATTTATTTTATATTTATCAGCCAAAGGTATAAAATTCTGGATAACAGTAAGAATGTGACAATGAATGCTTATTTTGTCTTTGACATCCAATTGAGCTGTCTTATTAAAGACAGTTCTAAATGATATTAAAAGTTTATTATTGACCCTGGAAACAGAAGTTGACAAAATAATCTCATATGGTCTAAACAGGAAAGACAAGTTCGCTTGTCTTTGTTGCTGCAGAAACAGGGTAGTGTCACAGAAATTCCAGATTTGTTTCTTACTTTTCCTGGTGATGAATACAAATGTAGTTCGGACTGTCCAAAACCAAAATCTATAAATTTAGGTTGTATTATTCTTACTCTGATTGAGAAATTAGACTCAGAAATTTTATTGACATTATTAACTTTTAACCTAAAAGAGTCTTTGTTCTTTATTATATTTCTCTGGTGCATTTATTGACCGTATCTTTATTCTCATCATGTACAAAGGAAAAGTACAAAATGTGCACTCATCATAGCTCCGAGATTCTCTTTGAACCTCCACATTGATTGCCGTGACCTATTAAACTTCATTCTATTATTTGAAAAAGGAACCAAACTATGGCATGCTCAAAGGAGGTGAAGTTTCAATACAAAAAAGAGAGGCTTCTTGAAATGTTTCTCAAGTTCAAAGCTTTTTCTATCTCAAAAGAGCATTTTTAATTCCGTGTATTTTCAACCAAGAAGGTGGATACTAATAACTCTGGATTCTGAAGTACAGAATTCATATCTTTAAATCATGAACTATGCCTCCATTGCAATTGTAAAAGAAACCTCTAAGAACATCTGAGTCAAAAAGAAAATAATATAGAGAATATGTTTTTAAATAGAGAGTGTGACGGCGCTGTTATAACCAAACCTTCCAGTTTTCAACACAAATATTTATTTTATTAAATTTATCCTGAATCACCCTGGTACAAATGCAGACCCTAGGATCTGATGCACACACTTGTAATGGATACAGCACCCTCGCCTCCCTATGCTTGTCTGTTTTGTTGCGGCTCCCTCCCAAGTGACATCTTTATCTTTAATTGGAAAGTAATTACTTTCACTCGTCTGCATCGTGCATCTTTCAAAACACCTGAGAGAGAGGATGCACCTCCCTCAGCAGCCACATCCTCTCTGCCTCCATCTCTCCTCCAGGATCGGGGTCCCACAGCGCCCGCTGGCCCTGGTGGCTAGAAGACCCATCACATCCTCTGTTCTGCTTATTTTGCAATAAAATGGGATGTTTTTCCCTCCTCCTGCAAAAATTCACCCAAGACCCTCCACTGAGGATTGTGGCATTTCCATGTATTGACGTTTGGCTGGTGGTTCATATACATTTGTTATTCTATGCTCTGGACTTCAAAGAGAATGAAAGAGGGCCTATTATGCTAATTGGGTCCTGTTCTGTTTAACGCAATCAAGGCCTCCTGCATTAATCCTTTACTAAATACTTACTGGCTTTATAAAATGTTTTTTCAGATGTGAAGACACTGAGACACACACTGCTTAGTGTCCTGACAGGGATCTAGTTTTTATACAAGTGGATAAAAGGTAATAAATAAGTAGCAGTTAATAAAGTCTCTCGCTTGAAATCAGAAAAATGTAACACAGCTTCATGTCAGTGTTTATAGTGTGCTTAGAGTGGCATTGATTAGGCCGAGGCTTTGACTTTTGTTGCTTTTTTTTTTGGCCAGGTCTGTGGTTGAAAGGAAGAGCCTATTGAGACCATGCTGAGGAGTCTGACCTTGTTCTCAGGTCCACATTGTTCACTACACTGCACCCTGCATTTGTAACATATTCACAGTTTTCCCCTGACAGGAGCAAAGAAAGGAGAAATCCTACACTGATTCCCTGTGATGCCTATTTCCATCACATAAATATGATTGTTGCTTGCCGTAAATGTCTGAGGATTAGACTACAGTGGAAACACAGCTGGCGCCTCCTTTGCACACTGTGGGGATCCAGATTGTAGTCCAATTGTACAAATACAAAACCAGGGAAGCCGATGCAATAGGTGCTTTGATTTCGAAATAGTATTTTATGCTGTTTTATCATTTTCTAGCCCCACATATGGTACGTTTTCTAATATGTAAGAAATGGAATGGTGATTTGTTGAATAATTGAAGAGTTAGGAATCACTGAATATTCTTCCCAACGTGCATGCATGCTATAAAAAGAATAGAGGGAAAGCTGAATTACAGTCATGCTGCGCCACACTGATTTCACTATTTGCAGAAATTAAAACAATACCTTCTGTGGAATCTCTCATTTCAAAACTATTGTGCTTTGGCTTTAAAGCTCTGGTATCATTTGGGAGATAATACAAATGTAAAAATAATAAACATTGAATAATAGCTTTACTGGTTTAATATATTGAACAGTAAGAGAACACAATTCCTCCAACATAAATGATTAAGTTTGTGTTGAGAAGGCGCTGTGTTACATTAAACAATGAATTCATCTCATGTTCCTTAAACGGCAGGCTTTTACAATACCTACAGTGAATTGGGCTTTTTGTACATAAAAGCAATTGCTTTGTAAATGAACCAAATGCCCCTGGGCCTCCTCTTTAATCTCCATGCACACATACACACTGAGCTAAGTGAAATTTACTACATTCAGTGATGCCAATGAAAAGACCATAAATGTATCTTCAGATCCACAGCACAATGTAATGGTGACACATTAGTCCTTTTTTTAAATGCATCAGCAAAAAAATGTACATACACATTAATAAATGTAAGGATGTTCCTCTGAAGGAAAATCATGTTGAAACTGTCAGATTAGGATTTAACTTGGAAAATTGATACTTGTGGTTTATTTACTGTTGTCGCTTACATGACAACAAGACATTTTCACATATTCTGATTTCTGATTGGGCCTCAAATAATAAAGTGCAGGTTGTGTATTTAGAAATACATTACAACCAGGCTACTATCATATTACTGGTCAAATATATATTTGTGAATACTACAGAGTTGATATTTGTAGTATTGTTGGCAGAGGCTGTGTGATGGTGTCCCTGATAACTATATAATTAGAACTGGCATGTTGCACTCCTTATTTCAACATGATTAATCAGTGGTTCTCTGTTAACTTGAAAGGAAATATTAGATCCTGACTAAACTTTGATGAAATCCAGAGTTACAAGTAAGAGATTTGGGTCAACTAATGAGAACAGAGCGTCCCACTTTGCAAGTCCAATTGGGAGCGAGATGATTTGCATGTATGCAAATAGTGTTTGAGTTAATTGCATAACTTGGCATTCAGTAATGACTAAGTTGTGTTGTTTTTGTTTTTGTTTTGTTTTTTTGTGGAAGTTGGTCCTTTACAACTGGACTGTGTCAGTGATACGGCAGAATAGTCTGAGTGCTGGCAGGTCAGTGTCCTCAGACGTTAATGTAGGGTTTCATCATTTCTTGTCGCTGAAGCTCTTCTTACAGTATGTAATACGTCTACACTTTCTACAGAGTGCACAACACAAATTCAGGACAGTGCTTCTATGTGAGCTGGTCCGTTGTAAACATCTTCATGAGGGTATAAAAATGAAAACAAAGGTGCGCCTGCCCACCTGCACACCCTTTGAATACATGAATTTAAAATATCCTCCAGTTTTAATAACAAATATTTATTATGTAATTCTGCACGTGAATTGTGTTAAAAAGCACTTATTAACTGTTCACATGCACAGCAGGTTACCGACTCTTTAGAAATGTATTCAAAACGACTGAACATGTTTTTATGCTTAGTATATTATCGACTACAACTACGTTATTCTGTGTTATCAAATATATATTATCTGCTTATACACCAGTTGTTAAATGCCCTTAAAAAGCCCCTACATCTGTTTACAACTGCATCACAGTGTGTTATAAATGATTATTAATGGTATATGCTGCTTATAAATGCTAAATAGGGGGTTTGAATAAAGTATTGCTGTTAAAGGGGCTATCCCTGGGTCCTGACACACGTTAGCCTGAAGTAGTTTCATATCAAAGGGTTTAAAGTAGAACCTTTTATAATCCTCTGCTTTTATAAAGCAGATAATTATGAATCATCATTAAGAATACTAATCACTGTAGTCCTAAAGCATGAATCAGCTGCACACCTTCGAAACCTGCTCTGTCTGCACTGTAATCAAAGCAGCCCCCCCACCACCGCCCCCACCCCCACCCCATCTTCACTCATCCTCACTCACTGACTGAATGGTGTTCTCTAATTAACCATGCAGAACAGGAGAAGAACACATGTTAATTTAATGTAACAAAAATGTTGATTTTCATGCACTCTCCTTTTCAAATATTTATGGGCTAGACTTGAATTTCAAGATGCATCAAAGACTCACAGGGTATGCAAATGTGTCTGCCTTACCCCCCAACAAGTTGGACTGTCTTCCACTCTTCAGGCAGGCTTCATGCACTCCCATCTGAGCTATAAAGAGGAAGCCATTACAGTCACCTCTGTAAAAATAGTAGCCTATATTTGTGTTTTGAGAACTATCTGGCACCCGCTGGCACCTGCTCAGCTGCAACCATAAGTAATTATCTCTCGCAGGTTAAAGCCAGGCAATGAACAGCACATTAAGCAAATATAATGAGTCATGTCTTTTTGCATCATTTCTTGTTCTTACCAATGCAGATGGGACTGTCATTTTGAAAGCAGCATAAATGCAGTGTAAAAACAGAACGCCCAAGTGCTTGAAGGGAATTATTTTAATTGTTTTTTTTACAATGAGCCTGGAACAGGGTGCCAGTACAGTGCGGGTCAAATTTTAAAAACAATAATAAGTAAATAAATAAGCGGGAGGTTGTGGTTCAAATCTTCTGGTTTTGTCTGCTGTACAGTCATCTGATGTCTGCGGGACAGACGATATTTGCAGGTGTTTCCCGCAGTGTCCGAGAGGTGGCGTATGAGACACGTCAAACACACATTTCAATCCGGATGGTGAAAGAAAAGTCGCTCCTTCAGAGGCCACATTCACAGCAGACATCACACATGAGTCACTGTGGAATGGGTCTGAAAAATACAGTGTTAGGTTGTTGCAGGATTATTCATAATTTCACCGCACAAAGCTGCATCACTGTGTTTGACTTTTCTGCCAATGAAATAGCCGGCAGGTGTTCGACTCCTGTAGTTTTACAGTGTTGGATCTCAGGAGGCACTGACGTTCAAACAACAGAAAAAGTTTCTTTCCAAAAGGTAAGATCTTTCTTTCTTTCTTTCTTTCTTTCTTTCTTTCTTTCTTTCTTTCTTTCTTTGAGCAAATTTCAGCATTTACACTCACGCACGCTGCAGAATGTGCAGCCCCGTGAACAAGAAGAAAAACAAGGGAGACTTCAAACTTGCACCAAAGAGGGAACTGAGAGCTGCGTGCAGAGCGGGAGCGGCCGGACGCAGCGATGCTGGTGGAGATGTGGAGCCTTTCTGCTTCACCTTGAACAAAACGAAAGACAAAGTGAGGCGCACAGGGCTCTGAGCTGATGCGATGTTGTGGATGAGTTCTGTGGCCAACTCTCTCTCTCTCTCCCTCTCTCTCTCTCTCTCCCTCTGTCACTCTCTCCCTCTCTCTCTCTCTCTCTCTCTCTCCCCCTCTCTTCTCTCTTTCTTTGCCTTCTCCTCCCTCTTTCAGCTCTATGTGACTCTGCAGTTAACAATCTGAATGTTCTCCCGCTGTCTATCTCTTTGTAAGTAACTTTCTATTTCTCTTATGTGCCACATGTTAGTCTGCTGTTATAACACTCAGTGGCATGCTTGAATAACGGACTGATGGTGGGATGAGTGCTGTGATGTATGTTGGGCTTCTGTCCCCTTTTCTGTTTTCTGTCACAAAATGCTGCTGTCGATTTGCAGGTTGCAACTTTTCCGTCAGCTGTTTCGCTCATTTTTTTTCTTTTCTTTTGGTTCCTCTCCGATATGCGCACGGCTCTGTTGGAATCTCTGTCGTGTGTTTGTCATCTGCGGGCCTCCTCCGAGCTCAGCTGATCATTTAAAACATATGCTCAGGCAGCACAGAGAAGTGTCTCATTGTAAACGCTTCTGTTTTGGCAAGTGATCGCAACCTGTGGGTTCACCGGGTCAGATCTTTGATTTCATTTCAGACGCCAAGAGGCTTTTCTCGGCTCTATTTTCAAGCACCGCGTAGGATTGATCCAAAAGAATTTGTGCCATTGGTCTAACATATTATTAACTGAGTACGCATTAACGTTGTGATGCACATTATTGATTATTTTAGTTATAGCCTCTATGTGAAAACCCTAGAAGAATTGTATGCACAAACTAAAACAAGTAAATGTGTCAGTCTATACGTTAAAAGCCAATCAAATGTTGAAAATAACAATTTCTCTCCTACCATGAGCCACATTACATATATTTAAAAAAAAAACCAAACAAATAACAATTACACACTAATCATTTTTATTTCTAAAATCGCTCAGTTAATTTAAATTGTAAGACTCTCGAAACGGAGATAAGTATTTTTATTTGTGGCATATTCTTCAAATGTAATGATTTCATGATCCAATAATAATACAGTGTGAAAACAGAATAATAATAAAAGGCTTTGCATGACCAGAAGAATGTAGGATGTGTTGAATCTATCATAAATAATATTTCAAAAAAAAAAAAAAAATCTAGAAAATCTGAGTTCCACAATGTGACTTCCAGTCCATGAAATTTAGCAAATATCTGAAGAGAAGCTGACGATTCCCGGATGGTGTGCAAATCTAAATTTCTTCTTTTTCATATGACAAGCTAAAAAAAAAAGAAAAAAAAAAGTCGTGAGTCTAATGCTGGTGGGTTTTAGGTGCTGAATGAATTAATGCAAATAAACCAAACTAAACTGGCCCCTGAACTCTGCAGCCTCTTCCAGTATAGGATCTCATCATCTCCCATCAGCTGAATAATGTGCTTCCCTCTCAACAAACGGTGAATCTGAAACACTTTCACTGAAGTTGAAAAGATTTATTTGTCTGAAATAAAATAAAATAAAAAACAAACAAAAAAGTTTGATCAAAGGAAAAGTGTATTATTAATAAAAGGGGAAAAGTCGCCCTTAACTTTACGGTGGTTGTGTAGCTTGAAAGTGATGTTCATTTAAGTAAGCTTATTAAACTGACTAAACTGCGGCCAGTAACAACCATCCTCCCTGACTCCACTTTTATTTCACCACAAATCTCTCTCTCCCCCTCTCTCCCTCTCCCTCCCTCCCTCCCTCCCTCTCTCTCTCTCTCTCTCTCTCTCTCGCTCTCTCTCTCTCTCTCTCGCATCTCTTGTCTGGGAGGAGGAGGGGGGAGTCCTGCCTCTTTGCCTTCCTCAGATCAATGCCCTGGCCACTCACTTTCTGATGTTGCACGACGGGAAATGCTTTGAATACTTGCGACATGGCTGCGCGCATTGATTGCCAAGATTGACGGCAGCTCTACCCATCGTCTTCTCTTGTCTGCGTGTGTGTGAGAGAGAGAGAGAGAGAGAGAGAAAGAGAGAGGGAGAGAGAGAGAGAGAGAGAGAGAGATAAAGAACAGGTAGGCGGACAACAAAAGGCACTTGTAGTTTTGGACAGCTGAACTTCACGGGTTCCCCTCATACAGCCGCGTCTGAGTAGACTTAAGTTTTCCCTCAACAGATAGCTCAGAGATCATTTTCTACCAAGTCTAGCTGAGTCTGTCAGGCTTCACACACGGGAAAGGACGCACAGTCATCTTCTCCACGGCTCGGACCATCAAGGTAAACAACACGTTTACTGTACTTCTGTTTGTCCTGACATTTTCACCATGTGTGTTTTTTTTTTTTTTTTTTTGTTTTTTTTTTTCGCCGATTCCTAAAAGTCCGACAAGCAGTCAGCGAAACGTCGCGGCGCAGTGCGCGCATTGTGTTCACTTTGTTTTCTGCCGTGAAACACTTTTAGAAAGTGATCCGTGTGTTACGCGCAGACGGGTTCACGCACTTTGCGACCGAGGGAGTGACTGTCAAACTTTGATTATTGCGATTATTGGACGCGTCGCTTTCGCCAAAACAAGCAGGCGAGGCGAGAGCGGCGCGGTACGTGCTCGGGCTCGGAGGCGCTCGGGTTCAACTCCGAATCAGCGGCAGAAAACCAGCGCGATAGGCTGTCCGCCATCTGACTTTACGAAACAACCCGGGCCAGCGTCTGAAGGTTTGAAATCACCCCCCCCCCCCCCCTTTTTTTTTTTTTTTTTTGTTGTTGTTGTTGTTTGTTTTTTTCTTTGTTTATTCCAACAGCGTGAAGCCGTGCGAGCGGACACGGGCTGCTCAGTGCGGCGTTCAGAGCCGCTGTCACCGAAACATTTCCACTAAACACCAAGAAAAACTGGTGGTTCTCCCTCCGCTGGGGAACATTGAAAGGTTGACAGCGCTTCAGCGTCTGTGTTTACATGTCCCGTAACTTTCCTCCGCTGGTGGCAGTTTCACTTCTGTCCACAAAGCGGTACCATTCATTGACAATGACGTGCGTCCTGGTAGGTTTCCTGCGTCTGCATGTGAGGAGGACAAGTTCATGTCTCATGATACCTTTCTACATTCCGGGGCTCTGAACCACCTCGTATGTAGCTTTCTCTCTGTCAGTCTGTTTTTTTTTTGTTTTTGTTTTTTTGTTTTACTTTTTCTGTCAGAAACGCGGAGTTTCTGGCCCCCGTGCAGGCTGGGAATTTGTCTCTTCCCTAACTTTCTCGGGAGGTCAGGGGAACTGACCTCTAAAGAATGCATAAGCCATAAATTAAATTCAACAATCGCAGAGCTTGTCCATTTGGAGGAGATGCACTTGAGCAGACAGTTTCCCATTTAAGCCGAACGCCCTGAGGCTCGGCGCTCCCGGGCTCAGCAGACACAACTTGAGGAAAAGTGCAGTGAAATGTGCTTAACGAGGATTGTTTTCCTGCCATTTATGCGGTGGTTTATTGCTGCGACACAATTCCCTAAAAAAATAAAAAGAATCGTCAGGCCTTTAAATATAATTATTATTATGAAGATATTTTTAGAGCACAATATAAACTTCACTCATTTTAGAGAATTTGGTGGATCACTTAACATTTTTTATTTTTTATTTTTAATAGGAAACAATGTCCATTAGGAAATATTAATGCTGCACAAACTGAATAATTTATTTTCTTAAAGCGAGGACGTGTAAAACATGAGTGGAAAACAAAGGTATTGTCCCCTCATTTTCACACGTTTCCCAAATAGAAACAGAAAAAGGAGAGTCTTCACACTGCTGCAGGAGCCTTGATATGGTTTCATGAGAAGGGGATCAGATATCAACACTGTCAACTATTTTAAACGCCACTGTACTGTCGTGTCCTTCTGGTTTTTATTAAACGCTGTCCAACTGCGTTTGTTTCCTCTTCTTCTTCTTCTTCTTCTTCTTCTTCTTCTTCTTCTTCTTCTTCTTCTTTTTTTGACCCCTCAGAAAACACACCTGTGGCTAATTAATGAAAACCTCATTAGCCATCTCGCGTCCTTCTTTTAAACTCCTCAAACTAAAACACATTCCCGCCAATTCTCCGGAGTGGAAAAAAAAAAACAACAAAAACAAACAAACAAAAAAACAGCTAAACATCTGTTGTGTCGAAGTTAAGTTTTTTATCTTTGTGGCGTGCAGTTTTTTGAAGCAGTTGCTCTCCGCTGTTAGCTGTGAACGTAGGTTTCCTCATAAGGTAAGGCGGTCCTGGAGACCAAATGCGAGCCTAAATGGCACATTTATAATTAGACTGCCCATTCAGCACATTGTCCTGATTGCTATACAGGGACACTCGGCTCTGTCTCTATAAGAGTTTGTCTCTGACGGCTTGTGCAGCTCAGCGTGTCGCCCACCAAAAGAGCGAGAGAGGGAAGGAGTGAAAAGCGGCATTACAGCCCTTTGATGCCAAGGAACCGCACTTGGCTCCTATTTAACATCTCTCACTTATTTTTGCACCAGGGAACCACCGGCATCTTAATTAATCACCTTTTTTTTTTTTTCTTTGTACACTTCTTTGCAATTGTTACATACAACTTGAATGTGCATTTTGATAACTGGAGAAAGGTTATGTTTTCATTTTTGGCAGTGTTGACCCCTTCGAATAATTTCTGCTGTTTAACTCCAGGGACAGATGTGCTTTTCTTTCGCTGTGATTGCAGCTGGGTTTTTTTTTTTAACATTAATTAATTAATTAATTTGTTGGTATGTGATATCTTAACCGGAGTGCAGGGTAATAATATTGTATTTATCGTGTTTCTTACTGACTGGCCTCGCACATTCTCCATATTTTCAAGGACTGATCTGGGGGTGGATCTCGGGGTGACTTGAGCTTTTTTTGTGGGGCTGAGAAAAGCAGCATTTCCCACCTGGACTCAGCGTTAAGATGTAGACTCGCTGACGCTGATATGTCAGTAAGTTCAAAGATTTTAGGACTTTCATTTTGGCGTGAAGCAAGAAGCCACCCTGCTTACTTGTCTCAACCTATCCTGCACTCTGTCCACGTCCAATCTCTCCCGTGTTGCAAGAGCAACTTTGCTACTGAGAATCCCCCCCCCCTCTATTATTATACATTGCAATTGGACCAATTTTACTATTTGTTTCACTGAGACCAAATGAAAGGTTGTGAAGCAACCAGTCTTAATTTTCTTTGACTAAGTGCCACAAACTGAATTTACCTGTAGTTCTACTTTTAACAGTCCTCCTCATATAGGATGTGTTTATACTAAGCTCTTGTGCCAGTAATCAGTGGGATCAAAGAAAAAAGGAGAGGAGAGAAAAAGGGGGAGAGAGAGAGAGAGAGAGAGAGAGAGAGGGAGAGAGAGAGAGAGAGAGAGAGAGAGAGAGATAGATGAGCTTTACCTGATGTTTGAACATTTGCTCTATATCTTACTCCACATATGTGCACATTCATTATTGATTATGCCTTTGGTTGATGCTGTTAACTTAGAGGGTGAATTTGGTCATTTTGCATTTACAGCAAATTTGGTCTTATGGGTATTTTATTGTAAGTTTGACTCAACTCAAAGAAAAAAATACCAAAGTACCTGCATCAGTGGTGATTTCTATATTGGTCATTGCAAAGTGTTATTTTATTTCACAACCTCTTGTGTTATTTATCTTTAAGCCACACACTGATGCAAATAAAAGTTCTGGTTTGTGCAGGTTTTGGCCTTGTTCTTCAGCTAACAGTTTCACCCGGAGTGTATCTTCCTGCCGGGAATAACAGGATTCTTTAATGATATTACGACCCATTCCAACTCATGATAAGCTGATTTAACAGTCAAATGAGGGAAAGAAATTCTTATATTAATATAATTTTGCAAAAAGGTATAAATAATAGTGATGTGTAGCCAATTGCAAATACAGCAATGTTACAACCAGTACTAATAATATGTGTAATACTGAATCTAGATGATTTCATACAAGGTCAGAGTTATAAAGAGGCTGCACTGGTCTCTTCTGCCCCTTATATTTTAAGTTCTTAGGTGTAACAGCATCACAGTTTTATTGCTTGTGCATACGTGTGTGTGTGTGTGTGTGTGTGTGTGTGCGTGCCCCTGTATCCCTCAGCATGTGTGCGTGCATGAGGGATACTTTCCCTTCAATTTGCTTTCACTCTTGACACAAACACTACCGTTGACTTTGACTTGAAATGTCAAAATCCTGAAAACCGCTCTGTCTCTCCCAACTAGACGTCACGTAGACCACATAACTGAGACTTTACACATTGTATTATCTTTCCATATATACGGTGCTTCGCAGAAAAAAAACTATTATGTTCCAAGTGACAGGACACTGCAGGGATGTGGACAGGGAGAATGTGTTGGCCTGGGAGGGGAGGGGAGGAGGGTGCACAGGTACTAGCCTCCATCTCCAGTGGTGGAGGTAGTGGCTGAGACCTGATGATAAACAAGATGAGAGGAGGTAAACAACAGCAGGCCTGGTAAAGGTAGAGGAGGGGGGCAACAGAAGGGTGGAGGACGGCAGGAGATAATAAATGTGGCAGCACATGTTGTGACATCTGTCTTCTAAGTGTTATCTAATTTGCTGTAGAATATTTCAACAATGATCAAAACTGATGGGAATATGCCATCGCAGTTTTTTTCTTAATTTGTTCTCTTCAACAAGAAGTTTCTGACAAGTTAGTGACATGTCATTTCTGTCATGATGCTTCATTTTCTTTAACGGGACACTGTGGTTTGGCATTGCACAGTATTATGTGTAATGAATGCATGCATGCAAGTGACAGAGAACTCACCCTCCTCTGAACACCAAAGCAGCATTTGGTAGGGTGGGTAGATTGGGTCTTTGACGACAGTGTCCTTCGTGGCTTAAAGAAAGCAAGCACAGTGCATTCATCTCCTATTTGGACGAAATGAATTCGTGCTCTTACAGGAAGAAATTGTGGCTTTTCTCTGTCTGCAACATTGTCACTTCTCATAGAGGAGAAATACTGATGAAATCAGTGGTCAACTGAGTCAACAAGAGCAGACAGTGGGGCATCACCTTCACCAAGTCACCGTCTTAAATGGAAAGCCGTGAGAATGCCGAGCCAGACAGATTAATGGCAGACAGTATAAAACACCGATGTAATATGCTGCCTGTTTGAAAAAAAGCATCTCGAGCTTTTACATTTTGAATTTCGTCCAGCTTTGGCTTTTAATTTACCACAATGTGATTGAAAGAGTTTTTTAAGATGATGTTTTTCCTTGAACACGGGTTTGTCTAATGTCAAAGATTAAACTTGAGTACGTGTTTTTTTTTTTTTTTAATTCAGAAATAAATAGAAACTGTTGTGTGCCAATACTAACTCAGTGAACATCAACCAGGGCTGGAGCAGTTTTTTTCTGCACTATTAGATCTCTGTGTCCCTCTGGCTGCTGTAAGTGAACAGTATTGCTAACATTAAAGGATTACAGATGGAAAAAATCTAAATATGTGTATCTTCACAGGAACTGTATAATTGCACAAGTAACCTAAGTGGTCCATTTTGATCTGTATCATTCACTCTCCCACCAAATATGTTTTTCTCAAAATAATTGGACAATTTTTTTTAGTACACAGCACAGTTGTGCATAATTAACTTTGACTTCAAAATGCAACAGTCTGGGCTATGGTAAATAGCCTGTGTTGATTTTTTTTAAATCACACATTAATATGTAGAATTAATTGGAGGGGCCTTGGTGGTCGCATGTTTCTGACACAGGTCTGGGACTGTAATCAGGTGGAGGAATTAGTCGGGCTCATTGTTTTTTATGAATCAGATGAAGATTTTTACAGTGGCTGTGTGAAGATGGTTGCCTTTATTTCCATATCAAAGAGGCGCACAGTGAAGCCGGGCAGTAATTAAAATGTGGTGGATTTTAGAGTCCCTGCACATGTATACACAGACACACACACACACACACACACACATACACACAGGCATAAAGACACATGCACACACAGCATGTAAATACACACATTCTCTCTCTCTCTCTCTCTCTCTCTCTCTCTCTCACTCACACACACACACACACACACACAGACACACACACACAGACATGCTTTCACACATACAGCATATGGACCAAGGCTGAGAATTGTCAGGTTGCGTGCAAAGAGTGCAGGTGGTTGAAACTGAATTTTAAACAAACACTCCTGTCGCCTCATGTTCCTTTTGCAGACATTTAGGTTCAGAATCCAAACGCCAGTTAAAAAAACCCAAAATAAAACAGCTCTCTCTCTCTCTCTCTCTTTTTTTTTGTGGCAACCATTTTGTTAGCTACAGTCTGAGAGAGTCGTACATTAATTTATTATTTCTTTCACTTTGACTCAGTAACAGCTTTCACTTACTGCAGTCACACTAACCTTTCATATTAGTCACAGAGAAATGATGCTTATTCATTATTCTAACAACTTTTCATATGTGTATATATACAGTCTAAATATGTATGTGTGACCTTGCTGCAGAATGCTGGGATTATTAAAACAAAAAAGAAAAAGAAGCTGTGATCTTTTGCCCCGAGTGATTTCTGCCCTGCTAGAATTGGAGAAGCTCTGAAGACCCAAGATTGTGTCTTGTGAGTGAACAAGGGAAAAGAGATTAGTGTAATGTGGGCTTTTGCACCGCTCACACACAAAAGTATCACAACAAGCCTTTTCCTTGTGATCCCCGACATTGTGTTTGGATCAGACCATCCCTTGGGCAAGCCACTGCCTTGGAGGAAGTGTTAAAGGACTCTATGAAAATATCACTTGAGCCAGTTTGGGCAGCTGTGACACTGAAAGTTTTCATGTAAATGTAAAGTGAAAGAGGACCTTAAAAACCTCACCCTTTTAATAAGGGAAAAGCAGTGCAATTATGGCATGGAGCACATACCTAATTTGAATTTCTTATTCCTTATGAATAACCCTATTGCAGAAAAAAGAACCCTGATCAATTATTTCAACATTTATGGCTGAGTGTGAGTCACAAGGTTGTAATCACTGACCCTTTGTAATTAAAAATATAATTGATCCAGCTTTGTAAAGTTTGTGCACTCCATAGTCTTAGAAGGCGGTAGTTATTTTTGTGTTGACGTTACACAGGTCTCCACTGTCTGTAAAAGCTGAACGATTAGGCATTATCCAGTTGGTTGTGGAGGTTGACAGCCAGCTTGGTATCTGCCAGCTTGATCTGACATGAGATGTAAAATATGCTCCACAGTTATGACTAAGCCAGCCAATCTGGCTTCTTTACTCTGCGGTCCAGCCTTTAGGATGCTGGGAGCCGATGTGTTGGCACACAAATGTTTTTAGATCAGACTGGAAACTTAGTTTCTGTGCGCATATGTACATGTGTGCAATTTGTGATTTGAACACATGAAACTGTATGTTGTCTTCTTCAGCGTGCGCTGAGGTGGAGTGGCCATGATGAGCAATTCTACCATAATGTGGCACTTTGGTCCATAATGCAGAAAGGTGGTCCAGATATTTGGATTCTTCAGTTTGAATAATAAGTGTGAGTCAAGTAGACACAATACATAGTATAGTATAATAGTATACAGTATAATAGTAGATACAATACTAAAGACATGATTTGATCAAGAAAACCTCCACCATGTAATTATATAAATGCAAACATGATCTGACACCACATCTTGCATATTTACAGTTTTTTTTTAAATGTGCATTAAACCTTTGTTCAGCTTTAACTTGTTCCCTTCATTACATTTTTGAAGATGAGCCTCAACAAAAACATACTTGGTCTTTGTTGCTACTGAAATACAAGTTCTGCAGATAGTGTGTGTCATCCCACTTGGTTGGAAACAAATGCTGATCAACCACTTGCATCACGGAGCAGCTACTGTGACATCTAAAACAGGCAAGGAAGTTATGGAAAAGAAAAGACATATTGGGCCAGAAATCAGATTCCCAACAGTTTTTTCTGTGGAAAATGCTAATGTATGATGCCAAGAATAAATCAAAGTGACAAAGAGGGAGGGGAGAGGAATAGATGGAAAGGGTCTTGTGGCTGAAGTTCTGATGAAGTTAACCATAGCATCTCTTCTTGCCCAGGTCTTTTGTTTCCTTTCTGAATAATTCCTTTTTACACAGACTTGGATGTGTTACAAGGCTTTGCCCTTAATGTGCATTATGAGAAAATGGCTTCAGCAGACCCGACCACAAGCTTTCTCTTGGTCTCTGTCTGTCTTTGTTATCCTCTCTCTTACTCTCTGGGCATGGGGAGGGGGTGTTTAGGCCCTGTTGGTGAAAAGATGGGCTAAGAGCAGATTTTCTCTGACTTTCTAAGACTAAAGACTCCACACAAATAATGATGTTAGTGTTCGTGTTGCCTCAGATCTCTCTGATGATGTATAAGTAGATCAAACTGAGTCTCTTTTAGTCTAAGAAATTGATTTTTCTCCTGACCATGTGCATGGTGAATTTTTCACAAGGGAAAGCTTTCCTATTTTCAAGGTGGTCGAGAATACTTTTTGTACTTGTCAGGTCATAGTGTGGAAGTAGCGACTGACGTTTCCATTTCGTTTGTTTCCAAATGGCACAGTTTCCTACCCTGACCAGCACCAGTGCATGATTACTGCAGGAGTGACTTCAGTCACTCTGTCTTCTTGTACTGTGGTATAACCATAACCATAAACGTAGCAGACACAAATGTTGACTTAAACCAGTAACCAAAAAAAAAAAAAAAAAGTCAAATTTCAGTTAAGTCATCCACTCATTTATGGGTCAATGAATGAATATACATACTTTAGAAACAACTTTTGAATGCCGTGGAAATATCTTGTCCAGTCTGTAATTGCACCTAAGAAATCTCTAATTGGCTCAGCTGCACATTTATAAGCA
Organism: Trachinotus anak; assembly: GCF_046630095.1. Lineage (NCBI taxonomy): Eukaryota > Metazoa > Chordata > Actinopteri > Carangiformes > Carangidae > Trachinotus > Trachinotus anak. The sequence continues at coordinate 17,824,875 of NW_027273862.1, read as the reverse complement.
TAGTGCAGCTATAGTGAGGAAAACCCAGAAAGCCCGACTCACAGCTCGAAGAAAATAAGCCAAAGAAAGAACCGACTGCGATAATCACTTTCTTGAATGGGACTAAAAAAGAGAAATCTGCTGAAATGATAGAGAAAGCCTGTGGTTTGGCCCATGCAGTAAATTTCCCATGAGCCTCTTTGACAATCTGAGGGGATAGCCACTCTGGCACACGCCACCCACCCACATACAATATACACAGACACACACACACACACACGGACGCAAACATAGAGTGCTGTTTCTGCCAGGCAGTACGGGTGTAGAAACCTCTGGGAGAAGGCTGGTCTGAAGGAGGGTGATTGACAAGAGGTGGGAGAGGAGTAGACTGAGGAGGACCAGAGGAGGATGGGAGGGGTTGTCCTGTTTGAGGAACAGTAAGACTCGTTCTTTTTTCCACTTGACAGAACAGTCTGTAAAATCTACAAAAACTTTGCTGAGGAGAGTGGAATTGTGGACATTGTGGAACAAGTATTAAAGAGCAAAAGTGTTCAGATTTTGACAGAGACAGATCTTTTGCTTTAGCTGGAATATTATATGACCACAATTAATTACCCGCAGACCGCATACAAATATATACAAATGACTTAAAAGCTTTCTGTCCAACATATCCTGTTCATATGCAACTAATTTGCAAAAGCAATTTACGTTCACTATCAAAGCATCTTTGCAGAGTTACGCTCTTGTACCGCAGTGTAAAGTTACAGGGAGGAGGTCATGGTGGATGGCCAGGCACATGACTTTCACGCTGGAGACTGGGGTGTGCATCCCATCAAAGTTAACTTTTTTAGCATTCACCATGCTCATGATGTTTCGCCTAACCTTAACGAAGTGTTGTAGTTTCCCAACCTAAACCATAATATACTTAGCATAACCACAGTGTTTCCCCAACGCTAACCAAGTGCTTTGAATTGCCTACACACAACCATAAAAAATCTAATTATGCTTTAGCTGTAAGGGGTTTGTTGCAAAAACAAATGACAAACATTGACATTAAACTCTTTGCAGCAGCGTCCAATGTCAAGGTTTCAATGTGTTAATAAAACACAGGAAAATATCCCAAAAAGCATGGAATAAAAAGAATGATGAAGAAAAAAGTTGAATGTGATTGCCTCACATGTTATTACAAACTGTAAATTAGATGTATGTGAACGCAGACTGTAGAAGTCAGATGGTTGCTTGTACATAGGCGCATGCAACAGGGATAAAGGCTTTATGTCCTCGGTTAGGGGTGGGGTTGAGGGTAAACCGGGGAGGTACAACGTTCCTCCTTATCCTCAGCAAAGCTAAATTTATTGGTTACCATCTGCAGGGTGGAGGAGTTTGGGTTGTGGCCAGGCCAAAGAAAGGCTTCTAATTAAACAGTCATCATTATCAACTTGTGGTCAGTGATCATCATCCCCAACACTGGTTCTCCAAGATGAACATGGAATCATTGAGGCTTTCCTTGAAGCCCATGCTGGACTGAATTAGAACAGAAGAAACAGAGGAGAAAAGTGCGAGCAAGAACGTTTTTTTTTCCTCTCTTGGCAGAACAGACAGCATGAGGCCCTGTGCCATATCCACTCAGGTTTAAACAATTACCCGACATCAGAGAAACCAGTAGAGCCTCAGTGCTGGCACAACCGTCATGCTTTTGACTGCTGTACTTCAGTCCATGGTTTCAGACATGGCCAAGTGTCACATGTAAGCGGAGCTTTCAATAATTTCAATTAGTGTAAGAGGGTGTGCCTGCAGTATCTCTATCACTGCTGCTGGAGGAGCGTTCCTTTGAGGTTGACAGCCCCTTAATATAGTATTTCATGGTTTGATGTGTGAGTGACACAGTGGCGCTCCAAGAGGATGGCAAAATGGTTTATTAGGACCTAATTAGAGCCCTGTGATTAAAGGGGAAGTGACTGTGATTAGGAGACCTGCAGATGATGTGGAAACATGGATGAATATTCAGAGGAGAAAAGCACAGTATGTATTAGCCTGTGTGTGTGTGTGTGTGTGTGTGTGTGTGGATTTGCAGAATATGTGAGCACTACAGAGTCCAGGCTGCCTCAGAGCAGTCGTGTTATAATATAATCTTTACAGCAGATCTCAACAGAGGAGTTTTCCAACTCGTGCTGTTAGGCACAAAATGTGCAAACGAATATGCTGTAACCTACAGCTGATGTTTTTTGTGAGTATATGTACACTTGCTTTATGGTGGAATTCAGAAATTTGATGAGCAGCTCTTGTAGCCCAGATGTCATAAAAAAATGACCTCAGTTTGTTGCTTGTTTTTTTTATGGTTTCAGTCCAGCATGCAAGAGTAATGCTGTGGACTTTCACAGCCAATTGAACATGAAACCATGAGGAATGTTCTGCAAAGCCAGGTCTCCTTTGGGAAGCTTAGGACACTCGCAAAGAATCACACATCCATGTGAACTTATGTGCTGTTTAATCAAAATGATAAATGGCATTATTATTTGTCTCCATCAATGGAGAGATTCGCATCAGATTTTTTTCTTTTCACCTCACAAACTTCTAACTTTTTCCAGATATGTGATAGCCACTGCCATTAGAAATCATTTATGGGAGTGTTCTGAGGGCAGGAGATTGTCAGCAGGGCCTTGCAATTTTACAATTTCACAACTGACTTCCTCCTTAAAATGACACTGGCTTACCTGCCTATTACTCCCTTTGATTTCTACAGTACATGCTTCTGCGCTCTGAGAGGTATTCATAATAAGCTTAAACTCCACTGGCTTCATTGCTAAAGGGGGCTTATCTCTCGGCTATTCAAGAGAAAGAAGGGTAATATTTTTTCCAATTTCAACATTTTACTGTTAGGCCGTACTCTGCCCAAAACCACGCTTAGGGCGCTGCTGAGGAGAGCAGGCATGCACACAGCTACACGATATACGGACACATACATGCTCAAGCACTGACACAAGAACAAGTACATGCACTCAGCACACACACACACACACACACACACACACACACACACACACAGTTTTTTTTAATATTATTTTTGCCATTTAAAGTTAAAGTGGTACAGCTGTGGATTTTTTAGCTGGATGGAAGTCATATATTTTAGCACATTTATTTATGTTTTATTCAGTATACATTTTAACTCACATTTCTAAAGGTTGTGGGAACCAGTCAGCTAGTTTTATTTAAAAGTCTGCTTGGCTCATTCAATTGAAATATATGTCTGTTATATCCAGAGAAAAGGGACCATGAAAAAGTGTTTTTCTTTTATTACATCAATCATACCTACCTTGCAGCACTTATTGCAAGTTTGGACATGCAACTTAATCAATTTATATTTTCATTTTGTCCCAGTGGACTGTTCAAAGCATACGCTGCTTCACAATGTGTACTCATATGTAATGTAAGATATACTTGAAAACTAGTTTGTGGTGAGTGGTGGTGGCCATGCAGGGCCCTCGCTCTTTTGCTTGGAGCAATGTCAGTTTTTCTTGTGAGAATAATGAGAAGCATGTGTTGGGCAAGTGAAAACAACACAGTGATCTTTCATGTGACCCACCTGTTGGGCTTTAAACACAGTTAACAACACCCTCATGTAACTATTGTCTGGACAGCCACGTGTAAGAGCCTCTTCCTTCTGCTCTTCTGCTGCTCTCTTAATTATTCTTTTTTCAGGAGTTCAGCAAAGCCTGCTGAAGGCACTTGGCCACACAGAAGCAAACTAAACACTTGAACAGAAAAACTAAACCTTAATGACTACCAGAACTTAAAGACACATAATCTGTAGGTGAGAAGTGTTTGTTTGAACTACATCTTTCTCCAGCAGTTAACAGTGTGCAGTAGGTTTGCAATGTGAGTCTAAGTGCTCCCCAGCCCTCTGCCTGTAGCCTCAGCCTGCTGAGTTTCTCAGTTTTACCATTGCTTGTGCCATGCTGTAATGGGCTCCCAGGACATGATGGGAATATAATAACTGCTTGACGATGTTTTTCTTACCCCCCTCATTCTCCACTAAATGCAAAATGCGCCCAGAAACATGGCATATATGGTACAGGTTGTGATGTCAGTTGTTATTGCTGGATATGGGAACCGGTAAATTTTGGATTATTTTCCACAATCTGCTGTGCAGAGTGCATTATGTCACAAAGGCCACATTGTAGCTAGTTGGGTGTAGAGCAGTGTTGTCTCTCTCGCTCTCTCTCTTTCTCTCTCTCTTTCCCTTGTTCTGTGCATTGCTTGGCTACCCTCTGTGCTTCCACTCCAGACTGTTGCTTTACTTTATGCCCATTCCACTTACTTGTGCTGCAATCAATGGACAACGGGCCTAAAGGATACATTGCATAATGGAATAAAATCATGAATTAAAGAGTGTGCAGAATGTTATCCCGACTCAAGATTTTTCCATGCAATTTGATTATGTGCAAATTGCTGTGGATATCTGGTGATGTTATAATATTAAGGATAGATTTCTTAAATTATGGGGTGTTCATCCATTTGCATTGAGTCAGTTGGATGCATGCTCTGTGAAATGTGAATTTAAATGATGAGAATAATTAATTGATGATAGATATATATTTAAATCCTTGGTGTACAATTAGGACTCCAACACTGCCTTTGTTCAGTGCAGTATGGAATGGAAGAGTGTCCGATAAAGAGCCTCCTGTTTTTCCGCTAATTAAATTTGCCACTAACATATGCTGGCAGGAACCTCTTACCTTGTTTGACTTATTTATTGCCTGACTGTAGAGGTAATTTGACCTTTCATTTCAAAGGCTCTTTTTTAATCCAGAAAAGGAGTGTTAAACTCAATTATACCAGTGATCAGTGGCTCAAACACTACATTTGTTTCCTCTGAGGGGACAACCCAACTAGAGCCCTGCTCCCAGCTCCTTGTCCCTTCCTCCTGGCCCTTCCACCCCTACAGGGTAACGGGGTGGGGGTAAATGGGGGTGGGGGGTGGGGTGGGGGGGGGGGTGGGGGGGGTGGGGGGTGGGGGGGGGGGGCATGAGTGAGATGAGAAAGGACGAATGGAGAGAAAGAGAGAGAGAGAGAGGAAAGTGCCCTATAGTTCCTGCCATGTCACTGGAGATTTGTGTCCTCCTTTTAAATCATTTCCCTCTTTAGAAGATTAAGAAGGCAGAAATATTCTCAAACTGATCATTTTCCCTCGCCCTAAATGGACTCATTTGCATTTGCAAACTCTGCTATTAATTGTAGGTTTCAAAAAAGACAAATGACCTCTGCAACTGTAAATAGAAAGAAAAAACAGAGGTTATAATGTTAATTGTTAAAATGTTAAAACGGCTGTACAGGAGCCAGTGGAGCCAAAGGAAAACATATGTCCCCATCACTATCAGATTTACACCATGGCCACACACATCTACAGTACAGGCTTTGTTTTTTTAATTTATTTTTTTATTATTTATTTTTATTTCTATAACCCTTATATCTTAATCAAGATTTCAGTAATTTTTTTCTCAGGTAAATGTTGTCATCCTCCTCCATTTCTGTCAGTTCTTCATTTAGTTTCGTTTTACGACGGAGAAGAAAGACCAAAAATGCCTTTTTACGTACGAGTTTTTGGCAGAGTGCAGAGTAACATGCAGTGAAATGCTGTTATACTGTAAACTACAATGTTGTGTTAAATGAATAGAAGATGAAGAGTGATTTTCCAACACGGAATATGACAGTTCAACTACAGTCTTTCTTTCTTTTTTTTCTGAGAACACTGCGGCCCATTTAAGACTTCCTTCACTCTGTAACGTGCAACAAAGGTTTCCCACATCCTCAGTTAAAGTTGTCTGCCTGCACTGTGCTGAGCTCGCCACTAAAATAATTATCTGTCAACCTAAGCCTGCCTTTGCAAATCAAAAAATGTGCAACAGTGAAACAAGTCATTGGTGGAAAAGGCCACTATCAAATAGTGCGTCCCCGCTTCTCCTCAAACAAGGAAAACACTGAATAATTTGTGGACACCAATGCCTTGTTGTAACCTGATCATTTATGGATCAGTTGTTTCCTTTCTGGTTTAATTCACCATGTGATTGATTTTCAGTGCCGTACTGTTGGAAAATATCCACACTAAACCGTGCCTGAAATAGGAAATCATTTGAATACAGATGCTTACAGCTTAGGCCTTGTCACTGGAAACCACTTGGAACCAGGAGACAATTGCAGGTTGATTATGTTGCTTCTGACAGAAGTTGCAAGTCTTTTGTACAAGGCAGAGATATTTGCATCTAAATGCTTATTGTAGACATCTACACAGCATAAAGACTGATTGTAAATGCCAGCTGTCGGGCTGTACTCGGGAATAAAAAAATAATTTCAATAAGGAAAATTGAGATGGAAATGAGGAAATTATTTTCAAATAGTGGAGCTGAAATCAATAAGTCGGAAATAGTGGAGTTTGTTGTGCTGGTTGTATTTGTCATTTTTATTGAGCGTGTTTGTACAATCACATGTGAATCTATTTACAGTTAGCATTGTATTTTAACTAGTGGAAATACAGTGTTTATATTCATGTCTTACTATTCTTATGCTGCTTGATTTCTACCTGTACCTCAGTTGCACTGCAGGCATGAGAAGAATTAAGTGTCAGTTTATTGATCAGATTTAAAATATAATGAAAGATTTGGTTATTTGACAAATCTGCTAATTTTGATCATATTGTGTTTACATGTATTTGAGTTAGTTGAAACATGCCATTTCAGTCTTTGCAATGTTTGTATGTGTGCACAAATGTTTGCATGTGTGCTCTGTATGTAAGTGCAGCATGTGGGTGTACATGTGTGTGTCAGCCTGGTGCCCAAAGCAGAGTGATGCCCCCGCTGATTCTCCTCCTCTAAGCTCTTTGTCCTGCAGCACTCAGTGTGTCTGCCTCCTCGGGAGACTGGCAGGCTTCTCTAGTGTGGCTCCACAAAGGCCCAGCCTCCTTTGAGGTGTTAAAAACTTCCATTTATGCATCTCCCTGGACAAAAAAGCACCAAGCCCATTTGAGTCCAGTAGCAACACAGGCAGACATTGTGGCCACGCTTCTCTAGCACTCATTTCACAGATTCTAAAACGAGTATATGGTGAACAGGATTTGAGGGGCTAAAGTGCCCCGCGAGGGCCAGGCGATAAGAGGGGAGAAACGCCACCACGCAGTAAACTAGAAGATGGGTCCCGGAAAATAAACACATTACCTGGGAGAGACCCCCAACATACACAAAAACACAAACCCCACACTGAATAAGAAAGAAAGAAAGAAAGAAAGGTAGAAAGAAAGAAAGAAAGAAAGAAAGAAAGGTAGAAAGAAAGAAAGAAAGAAAGAAAGAAAGAAAGAAAGAAAGAAAGAAAAAAAGAAAATATGTGTGCATATCTGAAGAAAAGAGGTCTCATCAGTGTGCAAAAAGACAAGCCTATTCTATGTTCTCTGTCTTTACAGTCTTTGAAGTGAAGAATATATGAGAGGGAATCAAAGAGAATTGATAGGTTGCACACCCGCCTGTTAGGAGCACTGGGGACTGAATGCCGTCCACCGTGGAGGAAAACATTCTATTTGCCGGTCGTTTCTCTCCCCTCGCCCCGGCCTCAACCCAGTCGCTCAGTAAATAGACTTTTATTCTTGTTACTCGACGCAAAGGAAATGACAGATAATGTGTTTGCCGAGCAGCACATGAAAGCCTTGTGCAGCCACAGCACTGTATCTGTATCAGGCTATTGCTGGGTAGGTTTTTTTTTTTTTCTGCTTGACACTATTGCTCTGCAGCTCCGGCCACTGTTTTATTCTCAACAAAGATATTTTCACTGGAGTGACACTATGATAGTCATTTCTGACACACTGGTGCTACACATTTAGTGAATGTCTAGTCTGCTGTAGCTGAGTGGCAGGACAGGCCTACAGACAGAAAAAGGCAGTTTGAGAGAAACAGAGGGTAAAGATAAAAAGAGAAGAAAAGAGAGATTTGTCTGGCTGTGACAGTTAACGGTGTGCTGGAGCATGAAACAGCTGTTTGCACGTGATTGACCTGTTTCCGACACCAAGTAACTCAATGATGTGGTGGAACTGTTGTAGAAATACAGCTTGTCTTTTTAACTACACAGCACCGGATTCTTTATTTATTTGTCCATAGATGTCCAAAGTTTATCACGCCAGTAGGAAGTGAATAAATGTATGAGATGACAATGACTCCATAAATACTACCTCCATAAAATGATCAATGCCAAAGTGTCCACAGTTTACCTGAACTCTGGCTGTTTCCTGACCAGCAATGTCCTCTCATTACCGGCTATGGTTTATTTCTCGCTGCATGGAAGCTGTTGTTTCATATTTCACAGATGATGCTACTGCAGAGAGGATTGACTTTATGGAACTAGATATTTAACAGATAAACACACGTGTTCAATCACTGTATAAGACAGCTAGAATGTTCTGCGCTTCACCCGCTTTCCCTCCACACTGCACCCCCACCTTCCTCTTCCTCCCATTTCCCTATTTCCCCTGGGACCAGTGTTATAGCCCCACCTCATTGCATCCCCAAACTCCCCCATGCAGTCCGCGGCCTGACTGACTGTGGCTGCTGCTTCTGCAGAGATAACCACACTGCATCCAGGTAGGGAGCAGTCTGCTGATGGCATAGATTACCTCTATTGTCAAAATAACTAACTCTGCAGAATTCCTACTTTAGCTTGTTTGGACGCAGGAGAGAGTGAGGATTTGGAACGGAGGATTGAGAGGATTTTTTTTTTTTAACATGTTGCAGATCTGGATGAATTCCAAACAGAAGTTGAAGTACAAGTTTTGGCTTGCCTCATGCATATCCACACACAACTAGGACAAGGTGAATTGTACATATGCATACATACACAGGTGTATGCAACAGACACATAAACATACAGACACCTACTTAGATGCAATTTAAACAAGTCGCACACACAGCAGTAGCAGTAATGCAATAAAGTTAACTAAAGTACAGGAAACATAAAACCTGAATTTGGTCAGGACTGCTATGTTGTGGTTGGTCTCCTCTGCTCTGTATACAGTTGTGGTGACCTTGTCTATTGAAACTGAGCCACTGTCACATGATTGTTGAAAAACACAACTCTTTGTTATGGTCAAGGAAATTAAATCAAGTGTAGCCCACATGGTATATGAACACATGTCTGGAATTTGAAGGTTCAGCTGATTTGAAAGTGAATCTGTGCTGTGGTGGTAAAACTGCTTTCTTTTACATACTGTACAGGAGGCTTTAGCTCAAGTGGCAATTCCAGCAGGCATACAGCCTGTTTGACATGTAATATAAAGATACATGAGAAGCTGCTATGTGGGAGGGTTTAGTACAAGTGAATGATTTAACCTTATATTTCACCCGCTGTGCCACTGCAGAAATGTGGAATTAGAATTTTGTCTTATGCCCAGACAAACTGCGTACATGTGTGTTAAGTCCGTGTGTCTGAACTATACCAAATTTAAGGCCTTGTGTGTGTGTGTGTTTGTGTTAGTGTGTGTATGTGTGTGTGTACCCTGACAAACTGTGTTGGAAATTATGCTATAATTTTCAACTGTGCTTCACTGCATAAGAAAGCTTTTGTGGAAACCTGAGTGTGTGCACTTTTGCTTTTTCATGTTTTTTTGTTTTTTTTTTGCATTTGTTACGGATACTTTTGTGTGTGGTGTGTGTGTGAGCAAGAGAGAGAGAGAGCTAGCTATGACTAGCCAAAGCTAAAGAAAAGGCCACTCTTTGACAGAAATGCCACAGGTGGATGTGAGCTCTCTGTCCCTGCTCCTTTGATGTTGGCGCCATCAGTCTGTTTGGACTTTGTACGTGAGAGCTAAACCTCCAGTATCTTCAGTGTAGTGAAATTATTTTAACAGAAAAATACTTTGTTCACTTGTGGCCTTATGGGGCCAAATTTACTTGGGATCTCTTCCTCTCTCCCTAACAGTTATTGTCTGTAATTAAAAATAAAAAAATAATGAAAAATACTGAATATTGGTTGAGTGTGTTGACAATTTACTTATAAAAACGTGGTGAAACTAATAATTTGAATTTGGGACTGACTGAAATTGTGTTTAGTAAGTTCCCAGTCCTCTAATTGGTAATGGGGAGTGCCTGTTTTGTGTTTCCTGCCTGTAGGTCTAATTCACAGCAGGAAAAGAGCTGCTACATGCAGCTACAATAGGCCGGCTGACACTGACTCTTATTACACCACAGGGATTACTACGTTTGCTTCATTATAATATCATTTGGGTTCGCTCATTATTTGCAATTATGAATTTTTTTTTTTCCCTCAGACAAATAATTAACTTAAATAACCAATGACTAAGGAATACATTTCCCATTTATTATTTACCTCATTGTTCTCAATCAAAATCAGATTATGAATTCAAAGGTTTGTTAATATCAACTCTGTAATTATAAGAGCTCTCATTTATTTAGGCACAACAGGAATTAAGCCTATAGTCAGATATTTGACAAAGACTGGTTTATTGAATTACCATCCATGTAATATGTGGTTTATCCAGCAGGCAAGGATTATTATGTGGACTGAATAGCTACTAATATAAGTTAATTGTGTGTGTATGTGTGGTTGCAGCTGGAGCATAGTTCAGAACAGTAAAATAGTCTGTGTTTAGCATCATTTGAGAGGCAGGAGGACATTTTAAACTCAGAGGTGCTATTCATGTAACAGCTTTCCATTCAGCTGGGGTCACCTGGGTCCCCTCTCCCCCATTGTCACCTCCAGCCTCAAGGCTACCACATTCAGACCTGTCTGCAACTCTTGCCTTTATCTGGCTCATTCTGTTCGCCTCCCACGCAGCAGACTCCATGCTGTGCTCTGACAACAATGCAGTGGTAGTCGGTACATTTATCTGGTCTTGTTGTTGGTGGCTCGTTTGCCCTGGTGATGGGAGACTAAGGTGCTGTAGTGCAAATTAGTGACAGATCAGTTAAGCGTGACCTTAAAAACCCTTGGCCTTGTTTAATTGGCAGTGCTGAGGCGGACTAATTGTATAAATCAGCTGGTAATGAGATCTTGGCTTATTGTGAAAAACAAGATAATGTGAGAAAATGAACATGAATAAGCTGGCATTCTCATCCCTCAAGCTAGATGGTCCCATCAATGAGTTGTTTTCTCTCCATTGTCAATACTCCTGAACTGTGGGTGAATTTAAGAAGGAATTTGGTTCAGATGATGCCTAAAACGGTATGCACTTAAACTGTACTTGAGTTTCCTTGTCATTTGTGCATTCTCTAACAAAGCTCTTAAGTTGCAGCCCTTCAACAGACATGCTGAAACTAGCAGAGCATGGCCCCCAAATAAATCATTAGCAGGCAGTGCTCGAAGAGAGAAAGCAAAATTTAATAAAACAACCGCTTTATATGAAAGCTGTTTATTAGTGGAATCCACCAACTGGAAGACAGATTAATGAGGTAGCAGAGAAGTAGATTTTAAACATTGACTAGGATGGTTTCCCATTGGTGACAGCTGTGAGGACTGGAGGTCAGACACTAACAAAGCTGTCTCGCTCAGCTGTGGAGACTCTGACCCTCAGCCAACAACACTATGGCCCCAATTCTCTTCCTCTTGTTCTGTCTCTGTTTGTTCTGATGTAGGTAAATACAGTTATCTAAGACCTTTGTTGATTTTAACCATGTTCCAAATTCACATGTGTTTTTTACTCAACTGGTAGATATTTAAACTCATTGATAATATTTAAATATTATATTTTTCATGGCATTTTTAATTATAGTAGTAATACTTATAGAGTAGTTCTTAATAATAATGATATGATGATGCATTGAAGGACACACTGAAAATGGCCCTTTCCTCTCTTATTTTTGCTTACATTTCAGGTTACTTACATGAATTCAAAATCAGCCGACCAGTGATCGCTGGAAGCTGGGGATTGAGTCTTTCAGTTTTTGTAAGTATCAATTTGCCTCTTCAGCTTTTTCTGTCTTGCCACATGTCTCATACACCCCTGCTGTCTTTCACCCACAATGAACACCTGCATCAAATGAGGTGGACAATTGGATAGGCACACAATGTATGCACAATTAGACAGTTACATAGGCACCAAGTTACAGACAAACCTTTTTAACATTAGATCCTCCAACTTATTTTTCTTGCATTTTATTTTGCTTCGGTACTGTATTGTGATTTCTCTGGATTTTTTTTCTTTCTCTTTTTTCACATCCGTGTGATATGATCCACTTCGTTTTGTCTAAGTCAAATCAGGCTTTCTCATATTTTATTAACTGTGAGTCCTCTTAATGGCTATTTAAAGCCGTAAAGCCTATTTAAAGGAAAAACACTCTCTCCTATGCTCCTACATTAGATACACAGCTAGAATAAACCTAAAAAGTAATATTGGGTGTATAAGTATTTTTGAGCAAATATGCATCCTGTTGTGAAACTATGGGAAACAAACTGAAAATTAAACAATCCAACCTTATCTTCTCTTTGTAAATATATATGCTGGTATAACTGATCATCTATCAAAATATGTCAGCATAACAGTGGTTTAAGTGAATTTTTTCACAGCAATACAATAAGACAGTTGCTATGAAATGTGCCATTTTGCTTGAAAAGAAACAGAATGGAGAGGACTACAGTCCTCTCTGCATCAGTATAATATTATATTTAACTATCTTTGCTCAGCTGCTGCTCATGCAGGTTTTCTAATAAAAATGTATCTTAGATATTAAGCAAATAAAGGTGAGGAACTTAGTTCATATTATTCTTTTTTTCCAAATGTCAGTTGGAGATATCATGGGAGTCATATTAATGTGGTTGAGGAGCTCTCCAATAATAGCAGGGAAACATCTCTGAATTCAAAGTTCATGGCCATTTACCATTGTTTATTCATGCCATTTCGCGTCGCAAACTCTCTTCTGCTCTGGCGAACATGCACCTGTCTACCCGCAAGCTATCTCTGCTGCTGCATGTTGGTGTTGCTGAGTTTCTTGTGAATGGCTTGAGGTCATAAAGCTGTCATGCGACCATAGTCAGTCATCGGTCATATTACACTACATGCTTTTGTAAGCATAAAAGCAGAATATAATTAATCAAACTCATTAAAATATAAGGCATTACTCCGCACACTGTTGACAGAGATGGTGACATGAAACACTTGAAATACAGTAGATGTACCACATTGAGCATATGAAAATTTTGTTTAGAAAATGTATACAACTTAACGTTAAGAACAATACATCTGTGACTGCTGATACTAGCTAACTGATGTGAGCAGGTCTTATATACCTGATCATTTACTCTATCAACCTGCTATCTCTTTTCAAACTTTCCAAGTCATTTGAGTTGCAAGATCCTGAATGATATGTTTTATAATAATGTAACATAAACTAGCCACCATCACTAACAGACAAATGAATAAAAGATGATAAAATAAAGATCCCAGCTGAGACATCAGCAGAAGCTGTGGTCAGCCCACCAACAGGGAAGATCAGGTTTAGCTAAGACATTAAATGAATATGTTCAAAGATTACAAACACGTAACAAGATATGATTGATGTACTTCTGCTGGTCACCACCTGTGTGTATTGGCCCCTGCTGGTCCAGCTAAAATGTGCCTCCTCAGGTAGTCAATAAATTGACCCCTAAAATTTTGATTATAAGGACTTAAGTCACTGCAATATTATCGGGCATCTGTCAGTATATGTTATAAAATAAAATACCATATGAAGCCCTGGTGGGCTAGCATTCATTGCCATATCACTCCTCTGAGACATTCAGTTGGATCCTCGTACAATCTGAATTCTAGATCCATTGACCCACAGCTTTAATTAATCTGAAAACATGACAGAAAGTAATTTAGTTTGTGTCTGGAGTGCTCATAGTACAAGTTTAATTACACTCCTGCAATCTCATTTGGAAACACCTGAGGATGTGTTCGACCATATGAGTGGGCACACACTATACACTGTTTGTTATTATGTGTCATTCACCTAACAAGCAACAGCTATGTAGTCTTGCAGCTCTCAGCCCTCTTGCGATGGCACCACTGAAGGGGAGAATGCTGAGGAGCCATTTGGTCAGAAATTAAATAAACGGTACTTCACCATAAAATGAAAATGAATAACCTTTGAATGGTTATTCCTCATCTATTATTTATCAAATGGGCCTCTTCAGTCTGCTGACCCTGCAGTGATTACGGTCAAAATGTTTCCGAACAGACACCGCTCGACCGCCTGACAAATATTTTAATTTCATCAGCCTCAATTACTTCAGAGGATCCCAGTGCGAATTTAGAAAACTAATTGTTGCATATTTCATTACCTGGCAGGAATGTGGGAAACCCTCCTGAACTTTATCCATCTTCTTAAAGTCTGCATTCAATTGATAGCTTACTCTCTGTATTACTCATGAATGACCATAAACTAAAATATGTTTTAACTGTTGGTAATTTGTTGAGGTTGGGTGTTGTCTGAGCTCTCTTTACAGTTGGTGATGAAGTGTGGTCGAAACACATGAAAAGGAAGTAACCTTTGAGGTTGTTGCTATTACTTATTATTTATTTATCTATTTATTTGTTTTTATTATTTTGTAAAGGGTTGATAGGCTCTTTTTCACCTTCTTCAGAACAGAAACTGGATTCGGCTGCTGTCCTTCTCAAGGTATATTCCCTCGTAGTGTAGGACAGCATTTCACCTAGTAGCTATATGCAGCAGGAAACAGGACCACAGAACATGCCATTAATCTTCTTGCCACCCCAGCTGTGGAAAGTAATGCATAACTAAAAGTCCGGTAAAATGAATTAATGATTTCAACCATGAACTTTTCTCCCAAAACGCCATGAATCGTCTTTAACTGATAATGCACCACGACCCTGGAGTGTGAAATCCCTGTTGCGTTGAGAGTAGCCAGTTAATTGATTCGCAAATTATTTAAAGTTTGTGGTGCCCAGGGGAGTGCTCGGCTCTAATGACAGCCCATTTTGAAAGAGTTGAAAAACTCTTCCCAGGCCAGCCAGTATTAAATTGTAATAGTAAGCTAACAAGTCTAATCTAAGCCTGAATAAAATAAATAATGTCCAATATTGTGTTGCTAGATTGGGGCAGCTGAATATGCTCTTTGAACTGGGATCTATCTCATCCTAAATAGAAGGTCGAATTTGTTCTTGACTTAGGGAATCTGTTTTTAATACAAATACAAAGCTTAATAATTTTATATAAAGTCAATTTGCAAATGCCATTGTTTCTAAACTTGGCTTTGTGTCATTTGTCCATCAGCAGGACACTCATTGTTGTATTGATGGACAAATGACAGCCAGACAGAAACGTTCTGTTGACTCCAAAATGAATGGGGTTTGAAATGTTGTTACCTACAGCTCTTTGAGAGTTGCAGGTAACAACATCAGAGACTGATGAGCATTACACACATGTGTTATGTAAAAGAAAAGCTTCATATATATAGTCAGAAATCAGTGAACAAAGTAAAATAAATAGATTCAGAATGGTTTGTTGTGATAAGACCAACATACGACAGTAGCCGGTCACTCTGTGCAGAGTAGGCTCATCTAGTAGCTTGCACACTGTACGCTTCTTTGCTTTTTAGTTGGAGTTGTTGGATCTCTGTGTTAATATCAAGGAGGCTCTAATCTCGGCCCATTAGCAACTGCTGTCATTCAGACACACGGTGTCGGCCTGATTTAAATAAAATGAAATGAAGATAGTTGTTTCTGGTCCCTTGGCTTCACTCATTGCCATAAACATATGCTCTGTGCCCCGCTTCTTTCCATCTTATTTATGACTTTAATTTGTTGTGTGGGCTGCGCAAGAAATCAAATTTAATCCAATCCTCCCAGGGACCCTGTCATATAATAACATGGTAATTTCTGTGTATCCTTTTGAAAAATGAGGAAATTAATTCTTCCTGACATGTTCTAATTATTCCAGTGTGAACGGCGGATGGGCTCCCTCCCTTCTCCCCATCCCCCCACCCCCTAAGTGTCAGTTGCCGATGGGTGGCGAGGTGCTAATGCTGACCAGCAGCGCGTTTAATTTGAAACATGAGCAGACACCTTTCAACACACCTTCCTAATGCTGGAGTGGCTCACACAAATTAATTCACTACTCATCTGGCAGCTCTGACTGAGATGTGTGTGCATGTATGTATGTGTGTGTGTTTGTGTGTGTGTGTGTGTGTGTGTGTGTGTGTGTGTGTGTGTGGGTGTGTGTGTGTGTGTGTAAAGGGGAGGGGGTGGGGTCAATGGGACACCACTGCCATTAGGAAAGGTAACATAAGGTGTGTCTGTGAGTGTGTGCTACACTGTAGGTGAACATGCATATATGTCAGTGTGTATGTGTGTGTGGACACGTGTAGGGGACCAGGTATCACCATATTTCAAGTGACTGGGTGTTGAGTTGGCGTAAAGCTGTCTGCTGGGATGTTGGGATTGCGTGGACAGCTTTTTTCCCTCCCTGGATCTCCCTCTTCTCGAACCAACAGAACCTTTTCACACATCCTGCTGCTCCACTGAGAGCACTGAAAGGCTTAT
The DNA here is from genome assembly GCF_046630095.1 of Trachinotus anak. Taxonomy (NCBI): domain Eukaryota; kingdom Metazoa; phylum Chordata; class Actinopteri; order Carangiformes; family Carangidae; genus Trachinotus; species Trachinotus anak. The sequence goes on along the minus strand of NW_027273862.1, from coordinate 17,808,365 downwards.
TTAATTAGACTGTCATCAGGCAGTCTTTAGCTTATCACTTCAATTTGCATAGGGACACTGCCGGCAGAGATGTTGTGGAACAATGATCTTGTGTTTCATGTGTTTCGTGTTCAAGAGTTAAAAACTAGTAAAGTAATAACTGCCTCTTACATACAGGGCATTTTTTTAATCATGCTGCTGCAGATGCAACATGACCAATGACAATAATAATAATAATAATTGCAATAATAGTAACGATCGTGAAATTGAAAGCAAACTGAGCTTGAAAATAAGAAAATAAAAGATATTTTTAGCTGTTAAAATTTCATAATCATGTTTTCTAAATAAAAATAATCTTCATTGACCTTCACTGTGTGAAAGCGACACATTCTTATCATGGAAAACAAAATTGGCTGAAATCATAATGTAAAATAAAAATAAACTGCATTCTGACTTTTGCCAAGACTAAGTCTCTGTAAGTCCCCAGCAGTGTATACATTCAGGCTTCAGAGAGAAGAAGTCAGTTTCCACACTAATTATATACAGTATCTAAGCAGCTGAGACAGTTGGAGAAAAAATAAACAAACAAAATTTACTGAACTTTTGAGTCGGGTTAAAACCAAACTGTAATTGATTTGGTGTGTGTGTGTATGTGTTGTCTCTGGGTCGTAGAGCAGAGGGCTCATAGCCGTGGCGTCATGGTCGTGGAGAAGAGAGCATGGCTTTGTGAGCGGTGGGCGGGTCCCCACATGACTCAGAGTGGGGAGAGGCGTCAACATGGCCGCCCGGCCCACAGGGATTAAAGTGTCCCCTCCTCACACCTTGCAGGGTTAATCACTGCCATTTTGGATCCATGCAGAGGGAGCAAATGCACTCTCCATCACTGTGGAAGAACTGAGACATAAGCCACCAGTTAGGCTGCCACTGCAGCGGCTCTGTGGGTAGATCTACTTCATAAGCTTGTTTCCACTCAGTACAATAGAGTGTTTTGAGCCCTGGTTTATTTGTCTTAAGAAAGTTGGAGTTGGATCAGCGCAGACTGTTGCTCTCTGTAGTCTCCTCTTTGGATATTGCTACTTTTTCTCATATGGGTTTGTTTAAGAGATACACCAAGTAACCTGGGACGTAGTTACTGGTAGGATCTGTGTAGCCAACTTCTGTGTCTCACTGTGTGCTGCGCACTACGTGAGCCTGTTAATGACTGAAGGCTGAGAGTGCTGTCTCGTGCCAAGACCCACATGGCTGCTGGCGGTGCATTAAATCAGCAGTCAATTTGACTGGAAGTTTGAAATCTGGGCTAGGTTAAGGGGATGTGCTGAAGCCGTGTTAATAGCTAGCTTGTTGTCCATATGGTACTGCTTTAATAGAGCACATTTGTTGCAGATGGTGGGAGACTTGGTTAGGCAGAGGCAGCTTTTGGCAGAGGCTCATTCTTCGAAAGGGCTGCCGTGCTGCTCAGACTGGTCCAGGCCAAAATAGTGATGTCTATCCTCTCTGCTTCTCCTTCACTAAAAAGCCTGCCCTTGAATTGTGGCCTAACCTTAGTTTAAAGACATTCTTGTTTTTTTTTTTTTGTGTTCGGCGAAGAGCAAATACATTGTGGCTCAGTCACTTTTTCCTGAGCTTGGTCATTTGCTCTCCAAACTGCACCTTTGCTTCCATAGGCTAAGTTCAGTTGTTTCTGACCACAATGGGACTGTAGACAGCAGGCACAGCTGAGGAAACACAAGCACACACAGAGTGAAAGACCAAGGGTTATGGAATAAGACCAAAGATAAAGATAGAAACAGAGCATGGCCTAATCTAGTTCATTTTCTCTCCTGCTACTTAACTGTTTAGCAAACCTGCTGAAGGATTCAGGTGGCAGCAAAATAAACACACATTCACATAATAAAAATAGAGTGCTCTGTTCATCCTGTGACTGGTTATATATATATATAAATATATTTGTTTCTGTGTTAAAAATCGATACTGTTTCTATTCCTTTTCCTAATTCCTGTTCAGAGGTTTGCAGTATGTAAATATGTACTAGAATGTGGTTGCATGTATGATAAGTTCAGAGTGAAGTTACATTAGTGTTGGTGATTGTTTTAGTTTGTGTGCGCTCGACGTAGAGTATGTGTGCTTTTTGCACTCAGAGAAGTGAGGAGACACGCTTGATCTGCTCTGCACTGTTTGACGGTTGTTTTCTCACGTTGTCACTGGCTTGGTGTGCTGTGGCGTGGGGATGGTATTATGTGCACTGGGCCCAGCTGAGTGGAGAAAAGAGCAGAGCTGCAGCGCCCCTGGCTATGCCACTCCCGCCTCCCCAGACACCTTATTGTGAGAAAAGTCTCGGCTGAGCCCTCTGGGCCTTGTGGATTCTCTGCCTCGCTAAGTGCTGGCCAGACTGAAAGGCACAGTGTCCTTGGGCCCAGCTCATTCTTTCCATTCTCTCAGAGGCTTTGTCTCATAAGCCAAGAGAGCAAGGGGAGAAAATGCCAAATTACACCCATGTCACTAAAACTTAAGGTGTTTAAGGGCTGAGATGTCATTTGCTGTTGTGTTTTGTGTTATTCACGATGATGTGCATGAGGGAGTGTTACCCCAGAAGAAGTTCAGAAAAGAGTATTTTTCTTTCCACTGATGTTAAAAAGTAGTGATTTTCACAGCAGGAATTTTGATCCATGGATTTTATAGCTCTCGAATTCAAAAGTTATGAAATTGTATAAAAGGCCGGTGGAGTGATGACATGCTGAAGTGAAACTACTTGTTATAATGCTGAAAATATTTTTGCAAGATATCCTTGCCATACTTCAGTGGCTGAATATCTTTATAAGGCTAGTTGTGAGATCTGAGAGACATTTAAATATCAACCACTGACAAAAGTCCGTTCTCTAGAGTTGCTGCTTGTTTTTACCACTTAAAACAAAGCACATGGAAGTACTAACCAGTCTTAACACAATAAAAGTGTATAGTATACAGACCAATAACATAGGCTAATGGAAACCTGTTGTAAGTAATTTTTAGCCATGTGTCTCCAGTATTTTGTGGGTAAGGCTTCTGAACGACCCCTGCAAGTGGTGACATCATGACCACATCCTTTTGCCTCATTGGCACTGTGAGTCCCAGCTTGGGTCCCCTGTGGCTGGGCTCCCAAAAGCCACAGCACCCTCACCACACATGGGCTCCAGCTGGACCACCGTTGGCTACTCTGAATGGACTGGGGCTGCTCTGGGATCTGTGGTTACAATGCTGGATGTACATGTATATATCTGCACACATCCGTGGAAAAAGACTGTATAGAGATCAGTAGGCAGAGTTTATTTGATGCAAACATATCATCAGGCTCTCAGTGCAAACCGATGTTGTATGCAAATCCACTCCCTCGATAGAAAGAGGTATAATTAATGATGTCAGTTCATAAAAAAAAGGATGGGTTCCTAGCCATATTTCTGCTTTAATTAAAGACATGCCTTATTATAGGAGGACGATGTATGCTCTGTGTTTTTCTTTCTTTCTTTTTCTCTTTCTTTCTTCCTTCCCTCCTTTCTCCCTTCTCTCCTTGTTCTTCTTCTTGATTATCACTCGTTTCATAGTGAAAATGGTTCTCTGTGATTTTTCCTGCCAGAACCCCACACGCTGACATGGAGGGCTTTCTACGTAGCAGCTTTTTACTGAGGTTAGTTTCATTTCTGTTGTTGCCATTTAGGATCATAGGTTGGGCAGGGGTGGTAGCGGGCTAACAGGGGTTAAACTTTCTGACACATTGTTAGCTTTAGACTTTGTCCTGTGTGTGCGTGCACATGTTTGTGTGTGCATCTGTATATTTGAACAATGTCAAACATGGATTCTAACATATTTACCCAAGCTGTGTGTTGCAGTTATGTTCATGTAGTATGAGGCTGACTGGCATGCTCACCCTGATATCCTCCAGTCAGACCGAAAGCACACATCAACAACTTGAGACACACAGACACAGATGCAGATGAGCTGTCCCCCTTTGTTTCCCTCTTCTCCCTTTCACAGCTTTAAGAATCTGCAGATCAGGCTTTCTGTGTCTTTGCACAGCATGCTTTTCTCTGACCACTTTCCCCATCTGCCCTCCCTTACTAACCTGCCTAATCACGGATGCAGGGGCAAGGCAGTCGCTGGCATATCGGTCTTGTGATGTGCTGTTGTTTCCTGTTGTGTTCGGTGTTTGTATTCAGCCTAACATAAAGATTTACATTTTTTGTCTTTGCCCTTCCTGTGATTCTAATTAAAAATTTGTGCTGTCATTACACACAGAGGAAGTAAATAAGAGAGCGTATTTACCATTGGCTCCTTTCCTAGTCAACCACCTTCGCTAGGCTCCAGTGTTGCTCCCTAATTAGGGTTGGCTCATTAGAAGCCACAGCAGCAGCATCTGCCTTTCAAAGCTGCTGTCAGCCAAACTTTACTAAAGCTAATGAATCCTCTTTGATTTCTTTTTCAAAAGGTCACTTATTTGATTAAATTAACAGCATTTTTTTTCTCTCAGAACTGCTGGGGGCATTTTAAAAAGAAAGGACAATTTGATACCATTACTCTCACAAGTAAAAGTGTAAAGGAGGAACTCAATAGAAAAATCTCTCATGCGATTAAATTTATTTTATTTATCTTTAGAATTCAATCATTTAAAATCGTACTAAAAAGATGATTGAGGTCCACATTGTAAAAGAAAAAAAAAACAAGTTGAGTTCTGATAGAGTTGACTTTTCGACCAAAGTTAATCCTGCAGAATTATACTGTATAAATTATATGGACAAGGACTTTTTCACAAAGGCATCTATGACTGTTAACTGAAACCTTTTCTTTCCGTTATATTTATTAAATTGAAAGAAGCATTTAATACTTACATATGAATTATATGTAATTCATATACTTACTGTCCCCTGCAGTTAAGAAATAAAACATATCATGCAAAAATGTACAGTATCTGCTTTATCTTTCATGTCGTAGCAGCAATTTATTTGGTATGGTTATCTGCTATGGTTTGACAGGAGTTATTCAGGCATTTAACATGTTACATTTTTGAGATGCACTGCCTACACTCATTTCCGTTTTCTTTGGAGTAAGGCTACAAAGTGGATGACAGTGTTTAACTCTCACCACCTGTCGAAACCAGTTTGGTGGATAACTTACTGTAATAAAGATATGGTGTATCCTGTATGTTGCAGCAGGGTGGGATAGTAAAGGCGGCTGGCAGAAGCATAGCTCAGATTCACCAGGGATATTTCTCCGTCCAATCCCACATGTACAAAATAGAGAGAGAAATGAAACATGACCTTTGACCTTGGCTGTTTCTCAGCAATTTCCCTTTGTTCTTGTAGCTGTGAGAAAACACTGTGATTATTCTAAGTAAACACATTACTGCGCTGCTGATCCACATCCTTCTGTCCATGTCTGTTTTAATTAAAGGAGAAGTGCCAGTTGAAAGATATCACGCACACTGGCTGGAGATTGGTGGCCTCAACAATCAGGTCGAGATTAAAGGCAGGCTTTGCTTCAGGGTTAGCCCTTTTGCTTGGATAAGACTTGTCCTGGAGTGGGCTGTGGAGTGGGGGTAGGGGTGAAAGGGGAGAAAAGGATAGGAACAGGGGTTGGATGGATGTGGCAGTTAAGACATTCCTCCAGTGAAGAATCCCAGTATCTTTTCTCAAACCTCAACTGAATTAGGTCAAAGGGGGCTTTCTGAACATGCTCTTACATTTCTTCTCCAGAGTGCAGATGTTATTGACTTTGTATACTATATGCTGTATCTCAGTAGCACACCGGATGGGCTTTTCATTATTGTAATGAGTCATGAGTTTGGTTGTGAGTCATACATACTGTGAGCTTTAATAGCTGTAAAAGTGCTCCCTAATAGCAGCCAATTCACGGCCATCGTGAAAAATACATCAAACTCTTCAGATGTGATGGGGAAAAGTCAAAACTTCATATTTTACGTACAAGTCAAAGCCTTTGTACTGTCTCCTAAAAATAATGCCAGTCTGTTTAAAATTCCCAGTGTTTCTAAAAGTAATGCAAAAGTTCACTGAACTACAGGATACAATGTGCACAGCGTCTTTGATAGATAACTATTCATGCTCGTGTTATTGTAAGCCTCTTTGTTGAAGGGAAGATGTGTTTTCAGTTTAGATCAATTTTTCATATGTTTATGGAAGAAGTTTAACAGGTTTTTGTCTGTGTAGTCAAAGAGACTGAGAAAATGAGAGTGAGAGTGAGAGTGAGAGAGAAAGGGGAAGGAAGAGAGACAGAATACAGAGATGTGTACACAGAGAGGGAGGGAGAGAGATAAGCAAAGGGAGAGAGAATGAGGGAGAGAGAGTGAGAGAGAAAGAGAGAAGGGGGAGAGAGAGAGAGAGAGAGAGAGAAAGAGAGAAAGAGAGAGAGAAAGAGAGAGAGATGTCTTCAGTCTCTGTCTACTCCCAGTGGGCAGGACCTCCCCCTCCATTTCTGCCATTATTTGATGTAATGAAAGGAGAAAGTGTGTAACATTGAGATTGTTAATTAATTTAGTCTAACAAGATGAAGATAAATGAAACCCACTGAAGGTTGACTAGGCTAAGGGGCCCACTTAGCATTCCTCCTGCCCTCCTGCTCTGTCTCTCTCACTCCTTTACAATGGAGCACAGCTAATAGGTGCAGCACCGTGTTTGTACAACCCCGTTGAGCTCTCACCCAGTAAGTTTAGATGTGGAACTTTTAGACAAAATATTTTATTTTCAATCGCTATTTATCATAATCTACTCTCAGGGATATTTTAATTTCCAAATGGCTGAGCTGCATTTGTAATGCAGTTAGTTTTTGAGCGTGGATATGCAATTATCTAATTGAGTCATCTTGGCATGTTGGATAAAGCTCAGTTGACATGTGTAGTGAACTAAACTGACTTTTTATATGTACATATAGAAGTACTGGTCAAATATTAACACATTATTATTTCAGGAACACTTTGTAGCCGTCTTATAGATTACAAACACACCTTCTATTATCTTCTGCTAAAGATCAGTTACATTTTTGGGTGAAATACATTGAGGTTATATAAATGGCCATTCTCTCCAGCAACTATGTGGCCCCTTCATATGAGTCTGTTTGACTCCCAGCCTTTCACCATATGAATGGTTCTTCTCTAATGCAGCTTGGGGGTTATTTGAGCGGCAAGACAGACAAAAAGCAAAAAGGACATTTTTTTTCCCACAAAGCCAGACAGTTGTCTTCATCCACATCCCTTACAAGCAAATCAGTAGTCTATCGAGGTCCCTCCTCTGTGGACACTTTGTACAGGATCTTCATGGCAGCACAGACCAGTCATTATGGCACCCATTCTTTGCTCCCTTAGTTCTCAAGTCATCAACAATGGGTTGTTGATTGTATGGAAAACACCAGAACAATTATGTCCCCTGTTTTGGTGGCACGGCAGTGTTTTAAAGTGCAATCCCAGATAATATCGTCATTATTGTTATTCTTGGAGCAGGCCGCAGGAGAAAGAAGTAGCTGCTTGCAGTACGTCATTATTTCGTAAATTTCGATTAGCTCATCATGCTGTCTCCTGGCAAACAGAATCGTGGCTAATTAAAAGTGAGTGAGCACTCCTGTCTGTGACTTAAAAGGTAGCACTTGATAGGCTGTTAATATGAAAAAAGTGGGAAAAAAGGAGGATTAGAGCTGTTACCCTGGTAACTCCAACTTCCATCTGCAGGGGAACAATGAACTTGTGTTCCTCCACCACCTATGCTTGAAAAAACAGAAAGCAAGGAAGTGAGTGTTCTGAAAGGACAAGACCCTTTTTAACAACAAAGTGGGATCCAGGCCTAATAGGCTCTTTGGTGCGAGTTGTTAGGCGCGCTCACTGGGGGATAGAGGGGCAGAAAGGTCAACGTGTAATCCTAGGACAGTGAAAGTCATCCGACCTTTTTACAATAGCAGTATGTTTCCTGAAGATTATATATGTGTTTATATATAATTTATATATGGATACATATTCCTTCAGCTGATTAAATAAGCACGAAAAAGTTGCCAAAGAGTTGGAATAATTAGATGGAGCTATCAGAAGCAGTTTGAATTATTTCCTGCATCGGTTTTTATAAACAACTGACAGCTGCATAAGAGCATTTCTTTCTGCTTCTTTTGTATTTTTCATTTCCATTCAATACTCAAGGATATTATAATATCAGAATTTTAGTGAAAACATGAGAGCAGTGGTGATGAAAGTAATGGTTGTCATGAGTAATGCAGTTCAATAACATTGTTTTTATTTCAACCAACATTAAAATAAGTTTCGAAGGCATTACTAGAGAAAAAAAAATGTTTGATGGGCTTACAGTTAAGAGCTGCTAAAGAACTGCTACTCTGAAAGGGAACACTCCCGCTCTAAAACCCTGTTGAGTTATAATGATCCATGACTATGGAGGAACAGTATGTGTTTCTCTTTGAGTTTTATGTCCCTTATTACAGCTGCAATATGTCTGCTCGCATTAAGCTAATTTATGGCTGAGGCCAGCGTAACAGCAGTACAGGTTAATGAATTTGGCATTACTAATTAAACGTTATTGAGGGATGAATATGAATCCTGTGGTCGGGAGGGACAGCAGAGAAAGGGGGAGGAGAGGGAAATGGGAGAGAGGACTTTTCTGCATCCTCTCTTTTTCTCAGTTCTTCCACCGGGTTGGGTTCACAAATGAGTAAGACATTAGAAGTGAACGTGAAGACAGCACAGCCTTTGAGGTGAAATGGAGGACAGTTTTATTTCAGTGCAATGCCCCGACAGAATACTTCCTCTGATCAGATGCATCTGAAAGGAAAATTGTTTATATGATGGTGCATACCTCCACAGAATGTGTTTGGAAAAATAAAACATTACAGTGTGAAAGGAAAGATTACATCCAAAACCAAAAAACAAAAATCATGGCCATTTTTTTCTGTAATTGCTGTGAAGTATTTCAGGGTAAAAGGATAAATGAACAGCTAAAGCAATTAAACACTCTGATGTAAGCTGAGGACCATTCGGTTCAATGCAGGGAACATGTCCCTTTTCACACAGTTGTTGTCAAGCAATTACTTCAGTCACCTTTTGAAAACTGGAATTTAAAGGCCATGTAGTACAGTTTACTCAAGCAAAAAGGGATAATGGTGACAGTGTGGAATATTGAGCAATTATTGAACTGCCCACTGACGCACACTCTCCAGTACCAGGTTATGAGTGTGTTGAGGAAAACAAGATAAATATTTTCCCTGGATTTTTTTAAACACTTTTCCTTATTTGTGAGTGAAGAGTTACACTTAAAAAAAAACAAAAAAAACAAACAAAACAAAAAAAGATATGTCAGTTACAGATTGTAAACATAAACTCATATTGAATTTAATAATCAATCATATTGAAATTCATACTTAAAGTAACTGCAGATAAGTTATAACTCTTGACGACTCAACAACACTACAAAAGTGACCAGAAATAGACGGTTATTAAAGAAACTATCTGGTAACTTAGATGAGTTGACAACTTCATATGTGAATATCAAAGTAACTGAAAAATTTAAAAATTCATTATTATTATTATTATTATTATTATTATTATTATTTTGTAAATACACACAGCTTCCCAGTAGGCTGTTAAAAGCTCTTTCACCTCAAGTGAGTTTTACCTCCTGACTGGATAACAGAGACCTATTTGGAGCTTGTTATAATACTGTTGTGAAGCACCACTATTTCTTCTTGTTTTTATTGTTGGTGGCTTAGTGGCTTCTGTACTATATGCACACTTTAAATCTTATTTTTTCCTGCCGCTCTTTCTCTTTCACTCACTCTCAGTAGCGCCTCTACACTCATGTCTGACATACTCTCCCTGAGAGCTAAGCCTTTCAATTTAGATTTCAATTATCATGTTAGTTTTGTGATTAGACTTTAGTCCTCCAGGAATCAGACCTCTCTGCTCCTCTCTATTCCACTCTATTCCACTTCCCCTGCAATCACATCCCATCTGATGAATTGCGCATATAATTACGGAAGTTATTGAATATGCAGATCACTGCTGACTCTTGGTGCGCGGTTCATAATGCATCAACTCTAACTGTATCAAACAAGGGTCTCTGATAAAGACCCACTCTGATAATGAGAGAGGGCCAATGTATGCTATTAGTCAGAGATAACAGACACCACAAAAGCTGAGACTCAATTAAAACAAAGCCATGCTATAATCTCTGTGACTCTGCGTGTGTGTGTGTGTGTGTGTGTGCGTTCCTAAACAACACTTAGACCAGTGAAAGGACTTGGCACTGGGCACAGTCAGCTCGACCATTACAACCAGCACAGCACAGACCAGTCTGAGTGGCCAGCCAGTGTACAAGGTGTTTATGAATCCACCAACATGAAGTATTTCCCCCATGTTACAGTATGTTGCTACCATCGTCTTACACCCCGTCCCATGATGCAATCCCTTGGAGCTTTTCAAGAGAGGGGAGTGAGGCACTTTACAGGCACACCCACAGGAGGGGGATGTGGGAAATTTTGAAACTTTTGATAGCTTTTAGAGAGCTTTCTTGGCTCAAAAGCAAAGAGAAAAATGCTGTAATTTTTTGCATTTTGCTGTCAAAATACTGTGGATTTGTTACTTGCTCTTTAATAGGTCCAAACCTAGTACTGTTTTTTTTCCACATAAAGCTAGTCTTACAGAGTTTCCCAGCTAGAGTTTCACACACAATTGAGAATACAGGGAAACGGAAGAAACCCGGGTCCTGTATTTTTAGCCTGTGCTGTAGTGATGTAGCTGCCATTTATAGCTGATATGCCAGGCTGATGCTGGACGGCTGCCCTGCTGACACCAGAAGATGGTTTATAGATGGTGCAAACCCTGCAATCTCCAGTACACAGACCTGAAAACAAAATAGACAGAAAGGTTAGTGTTTCAGAACATCACAACATGCTGTATGTGTAATGCACAACACATAGACTACATGCTTCATATACCAAGCAGCAGACATAATCAAATTAAGCAAATAAAATGTCGATGAATTTAACAGTGACCTACTTAACTGATGAAGCAAGGTTGATATTTTTATATTTTAAGATTTGTGAGACACGTTGACACATTGTGTAGCCATCTAATATGTGGCCCCAAAGGACAAAAAACATATAGGGGAGTGTACAATGCAAATATCAAAACGGTCATCATAAATCTGGTAAGTGTGGGTCCAAGACATGAGAGGACATAAGCAATTTTACCTTTAAATGCGACATTGAAAGCCATTGAAATGAAAATCCTTAACCTATCTTTAACAGAAATAACACAGTGGCATCACTGATCTAGTATGTTATGAAATGTAGTTACTCTTCTGTTGCCCCACATCCTGTGGTCACAGTGGCAGGTATTAGAAGCATAGCCTGTGCTGGATCTTTTTCACTGTCACGGCTGTCTGTTGTAATTAAGACTCAGAGTGCACTTCTAGCACATGGCACTGTGGCACTTTACCCGCTTCCATGTATATTATTAGGTTAATAGGATTGAACATGTTTACACCAACTGTTAGTTTAACAGGAGGTCAAAAAGGTGACTTAAACTTTGTTAAGGGGCTTACATAGGAGCTCAAATACCACTAATGGGCCTAGACAACAACAGAAAATACAAAATAAATATGGACTCTGCTTGTGTTCAATGTTAAATCCTTAGTGGTCCGTAAAGTAATAAAAAGCACTAAAGGGCATATTTTGCCTAAGTAGCCAATGGGATTTGACTGCCCTTTACTGTAAGGAGTGTGTTGCAAGTGCAACGACCTTTGTCAAGTTCCAGCTATTGTTTGCAGATTGGTTACACACTCTGCAGGCTGTGAAAGACACATCTGCTACCTTTAGCTCAGTGGCGAGCACACAGACAGTTGAGGTTGAGGGTTAGGTGTGCATGTGTGTCTGTGTGGGTAGGTGGGGTCCTCAGCTACCCTGTTGTGCAGGTCAGCTACAGTCTCTATCCCCTTATCAAATATTTGTCTGGCCTTCACTCCTTGTTTGCCTTCCATTCTGTTTGCTTTGTTTACTGAAATCTATCTCTGGTAGATTTATAAAGTTTCCAGAAAGTTGTTTTCAGATTTTTTTTTCTTTGTCTGTTTTCTGTTACATAATGTCTATGTGCATTTATCTAGGTGTGTTTCTATGAGTAAATTTCACAAATTGTATTATTTTTTTTTTTTTTTTTGTATCTTAACTTTCTGTTCATAAATGTTTGAAGCTGTTGTGGATATTTCCCCCTTATTTAAGAAATTGTTGTTTGATATCACAGAAGTAGAAATTTGTAGATCAGCTTTACAGAAAATTCCTGTTAAGTTTTAAACATCAAATATAAAACCATATTTGTTTAATGTGTATTTGATTGATTTCCCGATTGAGATCCAAAGGGTAGTCATAAATGTTTTGGGACAAAGGGTCTCTTTGTGTGAATGGGGCCCCATCTGAAATGGAGGAGTAGTTTGAGATTACCAGATTATTTCCTACTAGCCCAGTGAGTGAGGCGAGGCGAGCCGCAGCCCTGCACCGTGCTGTGCTGAGGCTGAGCATAATGAGTGTGGTGGCAGGGAACCACAACAGAGCCGGGGCAGAGGCTGCCTGGGAACCAGAGGCCCATGGCCCACAGCCAAACACACACACACACACACAAATCCTGCCGCACACTTGTGGCTTTTTAAGAAAGCAATTTAGTTAATGATTTCATTTTGAAGCACTGTCATGATGCATGTGTCTTCTGAATGAGCCAGCAAAAGAATAAAAGAGAAACGGACACAGGGGAAAAGGTAAACACATGCCTCCCCCAACAACCACAGAGAAAAATAACATGCAACCAAGCGTCATGTGGCATTTGTTGTGAACTCAGCACAAAAAAAAATCACTTGGATTATAGATTGTGGTAGGTATAGCATATCACTTGTGGCTCCTGCGTCTTTTTATGCATTTCTCTGGACAAATGCAGAGAAGAGTTGAAGCACAGTGTGAGTGGTCAGACACATGGTTATCAGCAGACTGCTGAGGCATTTTGTGTTTCAGTCAGCATCTAATCCACTACAGTGCCTGCAACCCTGGAGTGGAAAAACAGCACCGTTCTCTGTTCAACCATGTCTGTCAGCCCTCTGATTTTATTAGGGCTATGTTTCGCATTCATTTACTCAGGTTTTCTCAGTGCCAGCCCATGAATGAAACCATCTTAGCATTGCTAAAACAGCCGCTTGTACATGTCTTCTGTGAATCAACTTTTTGGGCAATTACTCAGATCAGTGGCTAGGGTTTCGGGTTTTGCTCTTCAAATTTCATTTTTCTCCAGTCTTGCTCTTTTTTCTGTATCAGCTGTCAATCACTCTCGGTAACTTTTAACCACCTCCAAACAGAGCTGGGCGCCAGCCATTCATTTAGTCCTTCACTTTTGCTCGGCTTCTTCCCATCTAACCTGTCAGAATGACACACACTGTTGACCAAGCTTTCTATTCAGCACTGGCAAATTAATTGGTTTCAGTGGTTTAAATCAGCAATCAATGTCAGTTTCCCAACATAATAAGCCTTAATCATAAATCTTTGAGGTGTGGCTTGCCTGACCCCTATTCATCATAGCTCTGCTAGATGGCCTCATCTGGGTGGAGCAAATGAACTACCCCTGTTTTGATTTTCCAATTGACGTGTCACATGAAACTTGGCTACTCTCTCCCCTCCCCAATTCTATCCTAGCCCTTCTTCTCACAGTCCTTAAAAAACACACAAGGGCCCAAAGACAAAGAGGGAAAAGAAGTCCAGTTGTCACAAGGGGAGACACATTTGTGTGCCTTCCCTTGTGTGAGAGTGCTCAATGAATACCATTAATTTATTCAGAAAGAGAAAAAGAATAGCAGAAAGGAAAAAAAAACCCACTAAAGAAGCAGAGGTGGGTCTAACTGTAGCTAATGAGCTGTTGTCCCTCCAGCCTGTGGAATAAGAATAGAGCAGCTTAATTACAACAGTGTTGAAGGTAATTTCCTCATTTTCCCCCCTAGCTACAGAAATCTATTTATGAGATGAGAATGAAAAGGAACAAAACTGCTTTTCTTTTCTGTAGACACTGCAAATTTGTCAATTTGGTGACCAGAACTTGTGAAGCGTTCTGTATGAGGAAAAAAGAAACGAACAAGGATAGTGACGGAGAAAGTGGGCCACTGTGTGTCGACATTCCAGATGTCCAAACCAACGGCAGTTGTACCAACCCCAGTTCTGCTGGGGACCGAAGTTGCCAATGATGACCTCATGATGGCAAGACCAAAGACTGAGGCCCATAGTTCCCCTGACATACAGTACAATAACCCACCCCCCACTTTCATAAAGCATTCAGAGTCACCAATACCCATGCTTTTCCTGCTCTCTGCAAAATTGCTCCTTCAAATGCTATTTTCCCTGAGTATTTGGACAAAAGACTGAGATTGTGGCGCTTTATTATTTTTTTACTCAAAGGCCTTGCTTTCTTCTTTTTAAATTCCCCTCTCTTTTGAGATTTCTATGCTCCCTATAGACTTATTGTGTATCTCTTTGGTAACTTGGGATGTGTCCCCTCACTTCTGTTTGGCACCCCAAAGCTAGCTCCTCAACTCACTTTTCTGGCAACTGTGAGAGATGTTACACTCGATTTGTTGAAGTGCAGCCATTTGCTGCAAACTCTCCAGTGCACAGAAGAAGTTATCTTTATAAATGACAGAATGGACCTGGCCTGAATAGCGCTTTGTTTACTGTCTTACAAAAAGGGGGCCCCACTCTATATTTCATCTGTCACCGTTGCTTTTCTTTCCTTCAACAATGCTCAATTGTTTCCATGAAAATTTCAGGTTCCATGAACAGGAGAATTCTGTATTATTGTTCCTGCCAAATTCCGATCTCTGTTTTCCTTCTCCTGTTCACAAAGGGCTCATAACTTACTGTCAACTATGAGGCAAGCCACAAAGCTCTACTGTTGCTCAGCAAATAGGGTTGTGTTGGTTGATGGCTTGACTCGCTGTGAGGTTTGCTTAAGTGCAGCAGCAGCAACAGAGGGCTCTTTGGGAACTCCATCCCCCAGCAGGCCAAGAGAAAAAGAGAAAGTAAAAGAAAGAGGCATAAAACAACAAGTAGCTTTTCTTGTCTCAGTATTTTTTTCCCTCTCAGACAGGGAAACAGTTTGGCTGGTGAAAAACACTGCTGAAGTTATTGTCCCTCTACTGCTAGTGTCTCCTGGTGTGTGTGTGTGTGTATGTTTCTGACTCACCACATCCAGTACAGTCTTCTTCTAGTGGGTAATTTCTGTTAAAGCATGATGCGAGTCCAGAAAAAAGGCCAGTAGTGAATTTTTTGGATGGCCATCCTTCATTTGTGAAAGCATACGCATGAGTGAACTTGTGTGTGTCCTGGGGAACTGAGAGGTTGTTATGCCAATCTAGCTCTGTGCTTGTGTCCTGGGATCAGGAAAAGGGCCAATGGCACAGGGGACCAAAGGAGGACAAGAAAAAGGAGGAGGGGGAGGATGAGAGGAAGGAGGAGGGGGAAACGAGGGATTCAGAGTGTGAGTGCTCATCGACCCTTCCTGAGTAGACAGACAGGGACACTTAAGCACTCTCACACCTGCATCTGCCTTTGCCTTGCGTGGGGGGCAAGGACACCAACCATGCTGTCATGGCAGCTGCACAAGTGTTTAAAGTGAGATACAAGGCAGTTCCTCTAGTAGCATATTATTGCAAATAATTTACCCTGCAAAGTAATTATCAATGCTCTGCTCAATATGTAAAGTGTGCACTTCAGGTGGCTTGCTTAATTTGCTCTGGGTGGCTATCATTTGAGTGTGGATTTTAGCTGTGGTAACTGTGGCAGTTTCTAATAGAGAAGGCATCAGGAGAGAGTGTGAAGTGAGGATGAAGTGCTGCCGTAATTGAGTTGACTTTTTGCAGGGGAAGGTCAACAATAATGGAGGAACAATTTAAACAAATTCATTTAGCCCACTCTCCAGTCAGTGTACCGTAGGTTACCTTGTTGGAAAATCTGTATTTTCCCAACCATTTACTATATTTTAATATCATTATCTGTAATTACTTTGTCGTCTGAGGTTTGAGGGATTTAAATCAATTTATGCATCACTGACAAATGACAAAAGAAAAAAAAATAGTTCTAGCAATGTCTTTTTCTGATGTACCTGTTTTTAAATCTGCAGGAATTCAACTCTGTGTGTGAGTGTGTGTGTGTGTGTGTGTGTGTGTGTGTGTGTGTGTGAAAAAGAAACTGTGTGCAGTATACAACCCGTATTACGAGTTGATTATGTATCCAGAAGAAACCTGGCTGCTGCACAGCATGGCACAATCACAATGGAGGGTGATAATTTAATTGTGCTAAACGGTGGATTCCGTGTCAATGCTCCTCCAGCTGGGAGCTGTCAGGTAGTAATATCTCATTATGGCAGGTGAAGAACCCAGAGGAACCCTACCACGACACCTGTTAGAACAGGAGGAACCCCTGAAGGGAAACACACAGATGATTTTCTCTCTCTCTGACTTTCTCTCTCTCTCTCTCACACACACACGGTTTACAGCTCCTAAATCATTTTCTTTATCTAATTCCAGAACAATTTAAAAGATTACTACCAATGAAACAATTTATTTTAAGGTTTTTTAAGGTTATTGCCATAGTTTGGAAATCAAATTAATCAAGCAAACTCTTTTTTAACAGAATGACAGAACAGTCATAGCACCTTTGGTAATTGGCTCTTTAAGTGTTATGCCAACTGTTCTTTTTTTATGGCTGATAATAGATGGCATTTGCCTAAAAACAAGACTTGCATGCATGCTGTGCATGAGTACACAGCATTACACATGGAAAGTTAAAGCCCCCCATCTGTCATTGCCTGCTTTCCCATCCTATTTTTAAGAAACCTACCTTTTTGTTTTAATAATTTATATGATTTTCTCTCCTTTGTCTCCTGATAACATGTGAAGTAAGAGGGTGTAATATTCTCCCCTGCTGGAACTTGAAGGTGCAAGACGTCAGCAGCGAGACAAGTGGGCATGTGGGTGGGGTATGGTGGTGGGGAAGACGGTGTGGAGTTACATATAACCATTGTCTATAAAAGGTAAACAGTGTTACAGAGCAGATACAGTGGGTGAAAGTCAGTCAGACCCTTTTATGATGAAAGAGGAAATGGGATAGCTGAGGACATATGGTCCCACAGTCACAAGACCCCTAAGATGAGCAGTGCACAACACTCCTTTAATACTCACCAATTAAGCAGAGGTTGTTTTGCACGATGATGAAACATTATCGCAGGGAACAATTCATGACTCAAAGCATTCCAGGCCACATGAGCCCACGGCTGGAGAACTCAAGTCCTAATCCTTCAAATGTGTGCAATATTGTCAGCTATATATAGACCAGTTCTCTTTTCTAACTGACCCTCCCTTGTCTCTGCCTCACGTCTTCAAAGCCATTGGGGCTTTGTCTTTGAGAAAGTAGGCAGGAAGGCAGTGTTTCATGCGCTTATTGATTACTCTGGTTTGTTAGTTGCCCATTGTTATTGTGTAATCAAGCATGAGGGAGGGCAGCTAGTCATGGATTTATGAGCTACCTCTTCAGTTCACCCTATTTTCACTCTTTAGTATGTAAAAGCACATTTTGGTCTTGTTTTCCAGAGAAACTGATTCAATTATTAATGTGAGAAAAGTTATTTCAACAGCACCAGAATACACTGCAGTTGTACAAACAGGGCTGTTTTGCCGATTTTATTTTGAGAGCACGGAGGCCTGGGCTGTAAGCTCTGTTATTCTATCAGTAAATATGATCAGATTCTACATGCATCGGTAGTGCCCACATTCAACTGATTTCTTCTTCGTATTTTGCTCCTCATCAAATGTCTTTGTTGTGTCTGTGCTGATCTATTGCACACAAACCCCTTTAGATCTCAGCGCTGTGTGATCTCCGCTCAGAATATGAGGAATAAAATACCGTATGGTTGCCCTCAGATATTTTCAGAGAATTATTGCTGCACTTCTCCATTTCCCCTTCAATAAATTGAGGTAGTATTGTATGGGGCTTGTCAGAGGTGGGGGTGGGGCAGAGGGGGTTCTCCGCACTCTTTAGCTGCCTGAGCGCAGCCCTCCCAGCACTGCTAATAAATTATTAACTCCTGCTGACAAATACTGTTATTGAGCCTGCCGCAGATCTGTTGCATTCTTTAACAAGATTGCTGTAGACACATGTTACAGGAGGATGGAGTCTCCATCGCTCCCTCTCTCCTTTTCTCTTCCTCTATCCCCTTCTCTCACTCACACCTCAGCAGTTTGACTGATGGCTGGAGACCAAAGTAAAAGTGCCTGAGAGACTGAATATTTTAGTGGTAAAATAATACCCCTTGATTTACTGTGTAATACAAAAGTAGTGCTTTGTTTCACTCTCACACTCCACTGAGGACGAGGTGCTTGTTGCACTCGAGGCCTGGGCTTTTTGGGTGTATGAATAAAAAATAAAAAAAAGAATCTACATGCTCGACCTGTGTTCAACACATACATGCATACACACACACACACACACACACACACACACACACACACACACACACACACACACACACACACACACACACACACACACACACACAGACCCCAACCCCACTTCTGCCCCCTCTACTTACCATTACATGCATGCTATGAACTTTGCTCTGACTTTTAATTTTCAATTAACGGTGCCCAGGTTTGAGATCACTTTCTATTTGATATAATTACAGGAAAGAATTTAATGGCTGATTAACACTGAGTCCTACTAAAACACACATTCAGAAACACATCCAGGCACAGAGGTTAAAAGACAGCAGGACTGGCTGACAGACAGGTGGACAGACATGCAGTCAGGCATGTGTCTCTTAGTCCTGCCCTGACACCTACCTGACTTACTGGCTTTTGTTTGTACAGCTGCTGAGGCACATGAGATTAACTTTGGCTACCATTGTTTAGGTCAGCTTTCACTGCGCATGCTGATCTGTGACTGTGTGCCAGTGCGTGTGTGTGTATGTGTCTTGTGTGTGCGTATGTGTGAGAGAGTGAGTGTGTGTGTCAGTGACTCAGAGTCAGAGAAAGTGTGTTACGGCACAGAGACAGTTGCATTTGGATACACCAGTGCACATTTCTGAATAATAATTTAGTACAGAACTATGTCTGATCGGCTTTGGCATTAATTCCCCCCAGAGCTCTCAACTCCTCTGAGGGTGGTCTGCTTATTGTTTTGAGGGTTTAAACAAAACAGTGACACAGCCTTTCATTTCTCTATGTGACAGAATAAATGTCCAGAAGTGTCTCAGGCCTGCTCCCCTTATTCTAAATCAAGACTTAAAACCCTCCTGCTATTTCTTATGGAACTGTAGTTGCACTTGCACTTTTGCACTGTATGTTATGTACATTTTGTGTTTTTATCCTTTTCTAACAAGTATTCTCCTTCTTATTGTCTTCTTAATGTTATCTTTTTCCTTTTGTAAAGCACCTCAAGTTGTCTTTGTTTTTGAATGGCGCTCTACACATACTCTTGCCTGGAATATCCACATCCTAACAATTCAACAGAGTGTGTACATGGACAATACACCTCACTTGACAGATTTCCTTGAGTAAGACCAAGAACTATTAGACCCACAGACCTTGTTCAGAAAATACTTTCTCTAATGGAAGATATCATTTCCTATCTCTCAGTACCCGTCTTGCAGCAGAAAGTGCAAGGACACAATCGCACCACAGCCTGCCTCAACCTTGAGAGTCCCCTCCTCTCAAACCCCCCCAGGCAAGCTGAGGGTGCAACTAAAGTGCTGTCACACTGACCCCTGCGGATAGAGCAGGAGAAGGGGGCAGATGGTGATCAGTGATGAAATGTATTAAGAAATACCCTGAGCATTTTGTCACATAGAAACAGACCCATACCTTCACACCCCACAATTTGTCTTTCTTCTTCCTCTCTCTCACACACACAGACACACACAGACATACACTCATCCTCTAGATAAGACTAAGCCCCAAGCAGTCACACTGTAGTTTTAATGGTCAAAGTCCTGTATTTGAGAAAAATAAGCAGAACAACAGCTCAGGGAAAAGTGGATTAGGAGTTAAATAAGCTCCAGCTCCTTCTCTCCACTTCATATCAGTAGGAAGTCCATATCATCCCCTTTTTAATTTAATACCAAATGCATAATTAGATTTGCTGGCACAGTGTTTAATTTCATTCATTGTAGCACGCAGCATGAGTGCAGCCTCATTAATTGTGAGAAAAAGCAGAATTGGTTATATAAATTCTCCACCAAAAAGAGTTGGGTTGTAAAAAAAAAAAAAAAAAATTTGAATTAATACAAGTTTCTTTTGCACCTGATAGTGTATGTCAAGTGCACTCTTCTAACTCACTGTATTATTCATGAAAGATGTGAGACATTTGTGAATTTAGTCCCGCACTGTTAGCTTTTGATATTTAAACTGCTTAAGTAGGATCTATTGGCCTTGGGGAACACTGTCGCAGCAAAATTTTAATAATTTCCTAATTTGATTAGTGGAAACAAAAGAAGACAAGGTTGTTTTTGATTTGTATTTGATTGCTTTGGAGTGAAATGATAAGATGCTTGAAGGACAAAACTAAAACAAATCAACATGAGAGATAAAGGAGATTAGTCAGGTAGCTTAAAAAGTAAAAAAAAGATTATCATCAGGGGAAAAAGCAACCTTGTTTTACATCTCTGTGTACGAGGAGTGAACTTATTTCTGAGGGTTTGGTTTTTTTTTTTGTTTTGTTTTTTTTTTACTTTAAATCTGGTTGGTAGTCCCACTGCCTGGCTGACCTACTGCCTGAGTAACTGTCTTGGGGTTTGGGCCAGGACCCAAGCAGGCACAGTTCCAGTCCTAGATCAAGCCATCCATCTGCATTAAACAAAGGATTAGAGACCTCATGGCCTCCTCTAAACTCCACAGGCCAGAGCAACTACAGACACCAGTCAGGTAGAGCATTCAGTCCATTCAGAATCATCTACTTAGGTGCACCACTTACAATCCCAGTTACAGCCGTGCACACTTGAATGGACTTGCTTGGACTTGGACTTACTTCCTTGAGTCTTACATGAAATACTCAAGGAAACAGCATTCCTTTTCATGTATTGCTGAGGATCCTCATAAGATACCATTCCTTTTTCTTGACTCTACTCTCCTTTTCTTTCTTCACAGCAGAGTCATGTCTTCCAAGCAAGCCACGTCTCCTTTCGCCTCCGTGGTTGATGGGGATGACGCCATGAGTCAGGAGCACTTGTCTTGGGAGAAAGAGGAGAGTGCCGAGGCCCACGGCACACCACAGCTGCCCCTGCACAGTCTGCTCCACGGAAAAGCCCATCCTGATGAAATGCAGCCGCTGAGCAGTGTACCGCCAGAGAGCGACTGGGACAGCCTGGTGTCAGCCCAACAGCGTATGGTGAGACATGTCAACATACTTCATATAAAAAAAAACATGCTGATGCTGGATAACCACTAATACGTGACATTTCAAAAGTCTGTTACATTTCCATAAAACCTCTTTGTGTAGGTAAAAGTGAACTAAGGAGCATATTGATGTTCTTGCACATTTTAGCCAATTTTCTACAGCTCATGTATAACTATTAGGGCTGACAGTTTACTAAAGCATGGTGTGGAAATCAGTTCACAGTGTTAACAGTGAGCATCACGGTCGGCTTTAGTTATAGTCACAAGATATATTATCCTTGGATTGGTAGGGCTGTTGAGAGTGAATAACACAGTATACCTCACAAAATCGATTTGACAAACCTAAAATTTCAAGTCAACTGTAAACTACCATGAATTTCCATATAACAGAACAGACTGAGATGACACTCTGGGCTGATTTAATTTACAGACAGGTAATAGAGAGTATAGTACAGTACTGAGTTATCTCTAAAGATTCAATGAATGATTTCCAATGAAAGTAAAGTTTGCTAAACTTTGCCAAAACTGCTCATCTTAAACTCGAAACCCCTTTTCTTTCTTATTTGATGTCTCTGTGGTAGCAATGGAATAAAATTAACTGGCAATAGTTGTACGGGAGAAGAATAAATAATTAAGTAAATGGTTTTTGTTTTTTCATTTTTAAGAAAACCTCACAAAGCAGGACCATTTCAAACCTATGAGTGTGCTACTGTCCTACTGTCCTCGCTTAGGTATTCAAGATCAAGGCTCAGCAGGCGCTCATTGTTCCTGGCTTGTAAAAGGAGGCCCAGCTAATATTGTATCTATACTATAGCTCCAACCCCTTTGATTCCCTACTGTTATGGAACCCTGTGGATTCTGGGGTCTTCAAATAGGCAGCTCTGCTACAACACTAAACCAGTCAGTTATTATTAGGTTTAACAGAGGACCTCTAATTCTGCCTTCGATAATGTGACATACAATTACATCATGACTAATGGAAGGGAGTGTAGCCTTATGTGCATCCTTTAGCTTGCATTCTTGTTGCCATTAAAGAAACACGTCTTGTCCTCGGTGCGCGTGCGTTGTTCTTCCCGTTGTGTGTAAGCTACCAGTCGCCGTACATTCTAAGTGCGGAGCTGCTTTGATGTGAGCGGAGTGAAGAAGAGCACAGGCACTTGTGAGCTATAGACATGGGATGCAGGTGGTTGTCTGTGACAGACGGGTCTGAGGTAAAGAGACCCAGAGGGCCTCTGAAGTCGCTCTGCAGTTGGCCACCGACACCCTCAACACCTCAGCACTGCAGCACAACACACACACGAATAGGCTCCGTAGCAGACTGCTCCTCATGATGCTGGCGTGTGACAGTGTAGGTAATTGGGAAGCAAAGGATTGTTCAGGTGTTATGTTCATCTGTGGCACATAACAGGATGTCAATAACAGGATTTTCGCAAGTTTTAAAAATGCAAAAAGTTTTTTAATTTTTAATCAAAATTATAAATGCTACTTATAATCATTGAAATAGAAAATCTGCAGCAGTAGTGTTTACAAAGTGCCTCACAAAAATGGCAACAAAATGTCAATGACAATAAGTCCGATGGAAAAATATATATTAATTTTGAAAAAATGGAAAAAACACACAAGAAGGGACACAAAAAACCCCAAGCCAAGGATTTAAATGCAGTTGTAATTTTTTTGCACATTATACTGTAACATCTTAAGAAAATCTTCTGCAAAGGTTGTTTTGTGTTACAATGTGAGGAAAGAAGTTGTGTAGGCTAAATGATGAGCTTTGCTTAGCAGAATCAACAACACCTTTATAGAAAGTACAGGCCAAAATGTGATCTTTTAAAATAGATCTTTCACTGAGATAAACCAGGCAAGCAGACATCAAATTAACCTCAAGAAATATGAAGGGCTTAAACAAGTTTGACAACATACTTGAGTACATCTCATCATAAATGATGGCTATTCTAAATGTCAACGGTTGAATGAATGAGCATCTCTATATTATTGTCTCCTACAGCCTTGATCTTATGTCATAAGGAGAATCTCAACTGATATATTATTGCACTTGTAAGGAGTGTAAATGTTTCAGCTTGGATTTATGTTAAGAAGTTACCTAAAAGGAATGATGAGTTAAAGAGTAAGTGAGAGGAAGGTCGCACAAAGAGAGTAAAAAGAGAAAATGAGCAAAAAAAAAAAAGAGAGAGGAAGGTAAAATGGAGGAGGAGAGGGAGAGATGGAGAGAAGAAAAGGGAAAGGCATAAGGCGAAAGGAATGAGAGTGTTGCCTTTGCTGATTACCTGACTCCACTGCTGTGCCATGCGTCTGTGTGGGCTGTGCCCTGAACCCGCGCCAGCTGATTAACCCAGCACTGCTCCACTCCCCTCAAGCACTCTCCACTGTCTCTGCCACACTGCATAATCATCCAACACAGGGCTGGGAGGTGCGGAGTAGGCGGGTCGGTCGTGCCACCCTGGCGCTTGGTACCAGACCATCCTACACACCACTGCAACTCTGCCTGGGGCTCGACATGCCACGCAGGGATGAGAAATTGGCACTGTCAACTTTCCTGCCCAGTTTACCGCATTCTTGACTTTTTATTTAGGATTGTCAGTGGCTCCAGACATGGTTGTATCATTTAACCCTGCTGTATTACACTCTGTTATCACACTGCTGTTGATTAAAGCTCACTTTTCCACGATAGGTGTGCAGTATGTGTTGGATACAGATGTGTGTCGTGTTTATTCTCTTCACTGTGAGGGCCAGAGTTTAAATCAGAACTAACTGTTCCCTCGCTGGGGAACAGGCTGCAAACTCCTGGCTGCCTAGCTACTTTTCTGCATTCTCAGACTCCAAAAACCATAATTAACACCACCTTCTGTCAGACACAACCCTCAGCCATGGTGAATGTGTGCTGACTGTACACTCCCATGTGCAGAGTTTTCTTTCCCTCTCTCTCCCCCTCAAGCTCTCTCCCATTCTTCTCCCCATTTCCTTCATGTCTCTGTTTGTGCACAGGGAGCACTCAGCCAGTCAGCCAGAGATAGGACCCTTAGTTAAATACTAAACCATACAGAGGTGGGACTGAAAAACAACAACAGCTTGAGACAGGACACAGATGTACGATGGCTCAAGGCACTCAGCTGAGAATAGGTCTCCAGTAGAAAATGAACAAATTACACAGCAGTCACCCTAACACAAATGCACACTCAAAAGCAATTTGAGAAATTACAGTTGGGAGGTTTCTCTGTGTAGTCTATGCAGATGAAAAGTAAAGCCTGTGCACATTATGGATATGCCCTATGAAAGTATACCTCATCATTTCATCTCAATTTTTCACTTGTCATAACTCATTTACCGGTGCAGATAGCTCTGTTGAAGAGGCTGCTGTAAGAAAGCCAGAGAGGAGCCATTTGGTATGGTCAAATCGCCCCTGAGCTGCAAACACCTAGCAATCACTGCATTTGAATGAAAACCTGTCAAAAAGCTCAATGGAGCCCTGACAGAACACAGTAACACCCTCATCATTTAATACAAATCCCATCCCTTGTTGTCACCCCTTCCAACTCTTGTTTGTCTTACAGGAATCTGACAGCAATAAAGTATGTTCCCTGTACTCCTTCCGGAACAATTCTACTTCCCCACACAAGCCGGAGGAGGGGGCCCGGGAGCGAAGCGACCTGCTGAGCGGATCAGCGTTTGGAACTCCGGAGCGCCGCAAAGGAAGCCTGGCAGATGTAGTGGACACGCTGAAGCAGAAGAAGCTGGAGGAGATGACAAAGACAGAGCAAGACGGTACGGTGTGTGTGTGTGTGTGTGTGTGTGTATTTGTGTGTGTGTTTAGGGTATGGGCTTACAAATACCTTTTTCCTCCTACGTGCGCCTGATCATCCTAAATTTTTCCCTTTTTCTTTTTATAATTTTCTGGCTTCCTGACTGTCCACCTCTTTTCTCTTGTATCTCTCCGTCTCATGCGGGAACACACAAGCTGGGAATTCTGACGTTACAGTGTTTCCAGTTTGTTCTGAACCTCTTCCAATGTGACAAAGACTGTGTGGCAGTGCACCTCAGCATAAGTGTGGTCTTCTCCTGTGCCAAGCCAAACTCTTTGACTATAAAACTCATAGTGCTGACCTGATGCCAGGAACATTACCTCTCTTTATTTTGCTACACACAGAACACTTTTCACTCTGCACAGTTGTTCATCAAAGTTTGCTACCCACAAACAACCCAAGCTCTTCTTGTGGATTTTACCTGTTTTGTCTGCCTAATTAATTCATCTTATTTAACACACCATGAAAATTTCAGTTTTTATTTTCTTACTATTACTAGGAGAAGAAGATTGTTAGGTCTCTGTCATATCTGCACCCCATTTCACCCAGCTTCCCACAGCCTGCAGTCTATCAAGAGTATGGTGGAAAAACAAATATTTGAAAGAGCTGCTGAAACACATCCCCCTTCTTAATTAGGGCTGTAGTAATATAACTACATCCAATCAAATGTTGAACCCCCTTGGGAATGCATGTGTCTCATTTAGTGTCTGGGGAGCTCTTAGCTTAAGCACTTCATCAGACGAATAAATTAGACCTCTGTTAGCCTAAAAATAATTTGCCACTTCTTTTTTAAGTGTTCGTTTGGTGATCTTTGTATCATAGCATCACAGGCCTCTCAGCAGATAATCATTTAGTCACATGGCTATATGGGGACTGATTATTTGGTGGTGTTGTTTAGATAATAAAAGACAGAACAATCAGTCTTTATTCATCTGAACACCAATAAAGCGGAGATCATTAAGAGAACTGAAAAGTTTGGATTATTGAATTGGATCAAAATGATCAACAAATGGCAAAATGTATTTGAAACATTAAAACATTAAACATGCCAGTGCACAATCTCATGCCAGCATTTTTATGACTCAGATCCATTATGTTTTCAGGTCGTCCGTCCGTCTGTGCCATTATTGTGAACACGATATCGCAGTACTGCCTTGAGGAAATTTCTTCAAATTTGGGACAAAGGTCCATTTGGACTCAAGGATGAACTGGTTAGATTTTTGGTGGTCAAAGGTCAAAGGTCTCGGTCACTGTGACCTAACAAAACACGTTTTTGGCCATAACTCACAAATTAATATGCTATGACACAATTTAACACAAATATCTCTTAGGATTAAATGATGAAATGATATTTTGTATCAAAATGGTCAAAGGTCAACTTCAACGTCCTAATACTCTACAAAAACTCTTCTGGCCATTATTCAGTGCTGTAACTCAGGGAAGTCAGATTGTGTCTTTATTTCCTGCAACTTGGCTGGTGGGCGGAGGCACACAACCGCGACGTGTAAATACTAGTTTTACCATTTGTTCCCAGTGAGGCTATTTATACTGTAATCAATACCTTTTATATTATTTAATGTCCACTGATATAGGCAATTTACCAAAATGTATAATACAACAAAATCCAAAGGCAAAATGCCCTTATGAATATAACAATATCTCTGCAATACAATACAGCAGATACATCTACCTCTTGCTCTAGTTTTCTTCCACACCAACAGACATGTATATCAGGGACATGTGTTCTTGCCACTGGGCTTAGATCCCCCTGCCAACAGCACCTTACAGGACAAATTTTGATTAGTAAAAAAAGGAAAGCGGTTCCGCTACTAGATCTTTGTTTTACCCTAAGGTAAGAATATATTTCATATGTGTCTTGTTTCTTGCAGAGTTGATTTTCAGGGCAGTGCTCTATGTAGCGGCGGCGGGTGTTATGGTAATGAGCCCCAGCTGGTGAAGGCTGGTTGTTGCAGTAATTTAAATGGTCAAGTGCAGCTTGTAATCCAGGGCCGTATGTTAGCGCAGGGAGGAGAGGGTGCTTTAGAGTGCCATACAGCTGTTTTAATCTCCTGTTAATAATAGAGACTTGGTCTGCCTCATGCGCTGTGTATCATCGCCACCAAAATAAACTCCCTTGTTGCAGGAAATTAGTTTCTGAGCAGGGAACACAGCAGAAGACAAGAGGCTCACAAAGTTCAGTATGCTGTCCCCAAGCTGCAGGAACTGAGAGCTACTCTGTTCACGAGAGCACTTGAGGAAGCTTCAGTGGTGATGATCAGTGATTACTGTAAAATGGAGGGAGAGGGACTCTCAGAAACTGTCAAAGGAAAACCTAATGGAAACCTTTGACAAATCATAATCTTATGCCTTTGTTTATGGAGTGAGACACAGTTGGAAAATGAAAAGGGCAGGATTATCCTATTAAAGAACACACAAGAAGGTTGGAGAAGCCATTTGTTGTCTTAATGATGTTGCTAATGTAACACAAGCAACAGATGAGCTAAATATAAGCATGACAACTGTTGTGTCTCATTCTGCTGCTTTGGTGCCTGCCTGGTCGGGATCACCGGGGTCCTCAGAGACTCTTAACCATCTGCTACCATTCTTCTCTGGGCTCGCTTGTCTGGTCAAGAAAGTTCATTGTCCTGATGCAGGATAAACAACATGACCTCAAGTGCAGAGGCAAACAAATGGTCTGTGCTACATTTTTTACACAATAAATTGCTCATACTGTATATAGAAGGTGAAATTCAGCTTAGATTCATGTTAACACTGGTGGAAGCTTTGGGTTGCTGAAAAGCTTTCTGGATGTGGTATCCAAATATTGCTGACTGTCTTTATTGGCTGTTTCAGTGCTTCTCACAGTTGAATTTTATAGATGTGATTTTTGTTATGCTGTGAGGAACATAGCTCTCCAGATATCTCACCTTTTCAGTAAAGTGAAACTAAAAATACAGTAACTGGATGGTTAGGGCTAAGTGGGAAAATATTTTTAGCGGGTTAAGACAATACCTGAGGAAATACATTAATAAATAGTACTATTCTGAGTTTCTTCTACTAATATCCATCATTCAATTAAAATTATTGGCCAGTTTCCTTCATTGGCCATGACGCTTTATAAACACTATAACAATAGAGGCACTTCGCAGTATTGTAGGTATAACTCCTCCATCCTTTCATCTCCATATAGTTGTACCCTTTCACCCTCTCTATCCTTCCACCCTTCCTCTCCATTTCTGGTCCTTAAAGTGCTTTAAGTGCTTGTGACTGTGCTAATGAATGAAAATGTTCCCCCAGCAGCGAGCACTACATTTAGCTGAATAGTCACCTTTGCTGTAAAAGCTCTATTAGGCTCAGTTGCCAGCAGGGCTAACGATTGTGCCCCATGTTTATTTACTAGGTATTGTAAATGCATTATTTATGGATAAGTCTCCAGACAGCACTTGTCAAGAGTTAAAAATGTCAGTATAAAGTATTAGAGGAAAAAGAAAAATAGCCACCATTATAAAAAGCCAAGGTGACCTTGATTTGATTCACATGCAATTAGAACAGTTTAATATAATGCACTAAAGTATGAATCAATACCGTGCAAGTCAACACAGAAATACTTTGTGTGTTGAGTCTTTATGATCGTCCCCAAGACAAGGACGAGTAATTGGGTTTCAGCTTCCTGTCTTAGCTTTTAGGGATTTTCCTGGGCTCTGTATCTACTTGTTGAGTCTGTGCCAGTTCAACCAACGCTGAATTATATGCAGTTATGTATTTTTGTCATCTATGTGTTATTGAGTATTATGCTGAAACAAAGGCAGGCTAATTCTTTCTTTTAGGAAATAGACCTGAAACAAAAAAACAAAAAACTAAAAAACTGTGAGATGATCTCAACCAAATATACATGTTAGTTTTAGAATTGTTTCCTATTGCTGTTATTGTTGACTACAATAGGTGTGGTATCAAGATTCACAGCTCAGTTCCCTAGATGCTGTTGAGAAAACAGTGCTACATGTGATCCAGGGCCATACACCCTGTGAACAGGTGTGGTCTGAGGACATGTGACACAGCTGTTAAACTGACAGTGGAGGCTTTTCACATATAATCTATAGCTTTAACCTATAAATAAAAATAACCCACATCTTCCAGCTCTCCTTCTAGAAATATAGGCAACCAGAAGGTCAAATTTATCACGACTGAAATACAAAAAAACACAGAAAGAGGATGCCCCTCCTTAAGGCTACAGCTGTTTTAGAGTGGATTCAGTATCTGCTCAAGCAGAATATTCAACACCTGGAGCCCTTTGACAGAGTCATGGCTAATTAGCTTACCAAAGGGGAGCCATACCACCATTCAGTGAAACTGCAACCCCTTCTTTAATCTCAGGCAGAAGGATATTTAATGATTACAGAGAAAAGAGTTCTCCTATTACAGCGGCAGGTGACCTAACCATTGCTTGTGACAAAAAAAAAAGGACAACATGGCCTGCCACTGGGAACTAATTGTGTCTGGGCATAGGGTTATGTGTGTACTGTATGTGCTTCCATGTTATCACTCAGACGTCTCTTCCTATCCCTCTGCCTTCATCACCTCTTCTCTATTTGTAAGTGTAATCCCCCTGGCAAGGATGTGTATTATCACTGTATAATGATTGTGCAGTAGGTTGAATGTGGGGGAGTGATCAGCATTGTGTGCGTAGCCCCAGGTCATTATCCTCTATTACAACAGGCCATGTAATGAGATTCAGGGATGGGTGAAAGCTTTGGAAGAGAATAGGATCTGCTCTAAACCTGTGGTCTGATTAGCACTGATGAACTCTTGACTGTGTTGTAACACTGTCCCCTGTCAGTGTCACAGCCCGTGCTGCCTTTACATGGAGGCTCACTGGAAATTGGATGCAGGTGCTTAACAGCACAGACAGATTTATTTTTTGGAAATTTATTTAGTTAGTTATGTAGCATTTAAAATCAATTTTACAGGTTTTCTGAAGTGTAACTACATTTAATGCTGTATATATTATGCATTATGTTTATAAAATACCCCTTCCCTCCCCCCAAACCGACTGATGACTTTCTCCCCTCCTCTTTTAGTTCCCTCCTTCTCCCCTCTCCTCTCATCCCAGCTGCCATGTCATCTGGTTCTGCTTTATCCCACCTAATTAATAGGAATCTTTGTTATAATGATCTGAGCATGAGCCTCTGACTCTATGCATATGCAATGAGGGTTGGAGATCCAGTTGCCTTGGTTGCAGATTTTGAGACATTTTTCACACATAGCTCCAAGCTGCATGTGAGTGCAGCATCCTACCGGACAGCGTCAGGCCAGGACCCTCCTGGCAGGACACATACGCTGGCCAAACATCAGTCAAGAACAATCTCTCCTGTGTGGCATGTTCCCATTTCCTTTAATAATCTGTTGTTTATTCTGTCAACATGATTTGAGCAAGCTACTTATCTTGGTGCAAGTAATCTATTTGATCAAATAGCCGATATAGTTTTGTGTGTGTATATGTGTGAATGCTTGCATATACAGTATGTGTCAGTGGGGGCCTACCTCTCTCTGTCTCTGTGTGTGTGTGTGTGTGTGTGTTCTCTCTTGGCCTGTGGCATGGTGCACCAGCCCAGCGGAGCAGCGCTCTGGTCTGTCACTTTTGTTTGAATAGGTAATGTAGATCTGTTCAGGCTGAAGAGACATGAGCTGGAATCGCTTGTTAAGACACATGATCAAAAGCGGCTCTCTGCTCTCTGCCAATCAACCCTCTTGTCACCCTGTGAAGCAGACGTTAAATAGATTTTTCGGCTGTATGCCGCGGGCAGCCTGCCAGCCTGACATGTGAACTTTCACAAAAAAGATTCCCTGCCCCTCACTCCTCCCTAATCTCGCTTTCCCATCCTTTTCCTTGTTCTCCAGTTTGGCTTTGCCCTTTTTCCTTCCTCTGTCTCTCCCCTTTTCCATGTTTCCCCTACGGTCTTGTGACCCTTACCTGAAACAGGCCAATATTTTCCCCCTGCCTATGATTTCTGTCTTACTCTCCGCTGACAAAGTTGTTCCTTTGCCAGGCTGAAATCAGAGCCCAGGGCTAAATGGAGTGGCTGTATGAGGGGAATAGGGAACCCAGAGTGCCTGGTCCACTGCTGAATTATGTATTTACTATCTGTTCCAAAACAGAGCCCTCACATAACACAGACACGTCCCCACTGGACGATGGAGGCCAACACAGGTTTCACTTTACACAAGCTAAGATATAGAGTTTGTTGCCCCTTTCAAAACGGGAACCCTTTCTGCTGTCTTGCTCATTCAGATGACAAAACAAGCAGCTGCTTCTTCAATGTGCAATTCTTTGCATTCAAGATCACCTTCCCCAGTTCTCATATTCCGATTAGTCAACAGTAGCAACTGCTGTGGAGCATTCCAGGGGCCATCTTCCTGGGTTTCAGCTGTTGAGCGTGTCCCCTGCACCCATGTAGCACAAAACTCCCATTGTGATCCTGGCTTACTGGCTGCACAGGAACCCCTTGATAGGAGGAAACGGGTGTCTCTGAGAGACAAATCACAGCCAGGGTTGCACAGAGGCTTGTTTGTCTTTACATACTCACACACCCACACGCTAGTTGTAGTTATGTCTCACCAACTGCATTTATAATGAACAGCATATAAATATATATACGCAGTCAGTGACATCACATAGCAATTTGAGAAATATGTGAAATATTACTTTTTGCTGTTAGAAAAAACAATAGATTTGCCTCTGTGGTGTATGTAAGTGACTAGATGAATAAATCAGAGGCAGTTTGTGATGGCTCGACTGTTTTACCGCAGTATTTGAAGGGGCACAGAGATGGTGAAACACTGACACATAAGAAGCCAGAAGTCATTAATGCTACTATATTTGTCATTGGGCTGTAAAGCCTCAATTTGGGAACTATCAGCCTGGTTCTTCAGTTTAAAGGAACATGAAGAAGGACATATATATACACACACATACACTTCATATAATCCGGAGAGAGGAGGAGGAGGGGCTGAGGCAGTCAGAAATGGGAAGAACAGGGGCTATTCCACAATGGGATGGGGGGCAGTGGGAGCACACATGTGTCCTGCTGTGTGTGTGTGTGTGTGTGTGTGTGTGTGTGTGTGTGTGTGTGTGTGTGTGTGCATGAATGCCTGCATTAGGGTTACACTGGGAGACTTGTGTGCCAGCTCAGTATCACTGTCCTAGCTGTCGCATTCAGCTCCTAAGCATTCTCCACACATAACTTGACAAAAGAGCCGGTGTCATCTGACCAAAGATCAAAATAGTGCGAGTGTAACTCACACTCTGGGCACAGACAGCTTCTGTGGCCTGCTAATGATTTCAGAGCACATTGCAGGCTTGTTCTGTAAGTCAGCGGTACGTCAGCCATCCAGCCAGGAGATCCGCCTTGACACAAGCAAACATGACAACTAGTGTAGATGCAGCCTATTAACATATTTGCATTGTTTTTCCCCTAACAGCAAGCATGAATGTCTTACACCAAACTTTGACATGTTGCCTCTTGAACAAAGAGACTCTTTAATCAGTTGTGATGAAATAGATGTTTCCTCCCACTCGATGCTTTTTCTTTCTCCTTGTTCAATAACATTACATGTGCCAGGAGATGTGATGAGGATGTCAGAAGAAACGAGTAGAAATGTGTTTTATTGCACTGCAAAGCCTGAGCGCCAATGATGATAATCATTTTACGAACGTCATCTCGCTTTGAAAGTACCTCCAGTATAATTTTTAAGTCTGCACCAGATGAGCGGTTAATATGCTTTCAGACGACATTGTCAATTGCGTATCACAATGTTCAATCAATGGGTATGTTATCATTTGAAATTAGGATATGTTGGAGTGGCTTTTTGTTATTCTTGTCCTAATTCGCATAAAGCTGGAAAAAGAAAAGTGGATCATTAGACTCGATACATCATTTCACTTCCTATAACCTTTATTGCACACCTCCTCCTCTGACATTTTTTCTGGGTAGGTGGCACTTTGCTTCAACAAAGGCAATACTGTAGGCCTGTTGCTAGCTTCCCTGTTGTGAGCTGGACCAATGAGCTCAGTCGCTCATGAGAAGCAAATTTCTCCATCTTTGCCCAGCAGGTCTTAGTCCATATGGCTCTGTATACCACAGAAAGGGAGTGGGCCTATTGAAAAGAAAAATACAGCCTCTATTGTTGCTGAACCAACTTGAACAACAGCACATTAAGACACTTAGCTGTGGGTAAATGAACAGGGTTTTCAAGGAGCTGGAATGCTTAACCTTTAGAAGTGCTATGGTTACCTCATCATTTCTCTATCCAATGGCAAGGCAAGAGTCAGAATACTGCATTCATTTTTAATTTTCTAATGAGTTTTACTTGGTCAGTTGATCAAGCTGTAAAAATGTCAGTTCTATGATGACACAGTGTTACAAAAGATGACAAAAAGATGTCTGCTAATTCTTCAAACTTTTAAATTGTAAGAGGTTTTTGTTGTGTGCATGCAGCTCTTTTTTCTTCTCACAGAAATGAATAACATAATCTAAAAATAGTGACCTTTGGTGTTATAGTCCAGTAAGCAGTGTATATGCATCCTGAATTCTGGCATCTCAGTAAACAAAGTTGGCTGTGACATTCAATGAATGATCAAACTGCAGAACTAGAAATTAATAATGCTCTCACTGTGACCTTATCTTTTTTTTTCTATTTACTCAAACTATACAGTTTATTTAGACATACACTTTAGCAAAATTCAAAACATTTAGAGTATGCTGTGTGACCAAAAGTACAGAATATTAGCCAGTTTATTCTTGTAATTTGTGCTTCTTTAATATCTCATCTTATGGTTTAATCTCTGAAGCGCATCGCCATCGTCCAGCGTTTATGATGAAATAAAGTTTCGATGTCTATACCAGACACTTGGCTTCACTGCAAATTGTAATGCATTCATGTGGATCCTATTAGTCTCTTTTTGTCCTTGTAGAGTCAGACACCCATTAATTTACTAAATCACACTGAACAGCCATGATCACAGTACTCCACGTATTCTTCACACATCTATTAATTTAACATAGATGAATAAATGTGAATGTTTTCGAGCATTGATTAGCAGGCAAGTTTATATCTGACAGTTAAATTGCAGGGTACCCAAAAAAATCTCTCCAATGCAAGGTACCCAGTAATTTAATTTTTGTGTAAAATTATTATAATTTATTACAGTGTGTGGACCCTAATGATTACCGACATCAAATGGAAATTATAAATTGAAATCAAGTCCACATATTTCTCCTCATAATGTTCATCTTCACAAGTGCTGATCCCCTCATCAGCACCACTGAAATTCCAGAAGTAATGTCTAGTTTTTCTTTCTAATAAACCAAACGCAGGCATGCTTGCACACACTCAGACGCATTATATCTTTGTTTAAAAAATGTTTTTAATCAGTGTCGCACTTTAGATACTGTCCTTTATAAAGGGCTTATTAGGCTTATTATTATTACACTGCAATTGTATAAAAAAAATAGTATTGTCATAAATTGTTTGTGTTTTATCTTTCTCCATTTTAATAAAATCTCCACTTCTCTTTGACCTTGTCTGGTTCAAAGAAGTAATTGTTTGTTTTTCCTGATGAATTTTAGAGTGCATTGTATTAATAGTTATGTTCAATAGAGTCCCTCTGCTGTCTGAATAGAGATTTTAAAGCAAAGGAAGGGAGACGAGAGGGAATGAAAAGTTCATTTTGCTATCCAAGCATTTAATGGTCCTAGTTCTTAAAAGTGACCTTGTGGGGTAGAGAGCGAAGCAGCACAGCAGCTCCTTCCAGCTGCACACATGGCATCCATCGGGGGCACAATCACGCACAGTCCCAACACCTCAGGCTCGGACATATGTTGAGTTTTATTTCATTCTTCTGACATTAATCCTATTCACCAGCTGTTCTGCCAGCTGCCACTCTCCGGCTTAAGGGGAGATTGCAGTTTTGGGGGCTCTGAGTACTGGTTTATCTTGGCTCCTCATCTCCTCCTCACAAAGTTTTGATTGTTTTTTTTTTGTGCCCTCCTTCTACTTCCAGGTTTCCTTGAGTTGCATACTTCACTGCAATCTTTCTTTCTCTTTCAACTTCTTTGCTTTTGTTTTCCCTTATCTAATTTGTATGGATAAAAGTGGGTTAACACTACAGTTTCAGTTTGACTCTTGGCTTTTTGTGGCCCAAGCCCTCTAAAAGGCCTACAAGTCTTCTGTAGTATTTCTTCAATGTATGTTAACATAATATCCACACACTATTTACTGTTAATAATATATTACACAATAGTTATATCCAAGACCTTCTTCAAGGAAGTGATGTACAGAAGTTAGTGATGCACAGCACTTACCAGCATGCAGCACACCAGTCTCTTGTCTGCCCCTCAACTTTTCCCACTCTTTCTCTCAAGAAAAAATGTGTAAGGAATCACAGCGCTGAAACCAGCTCACCCCACAGTCATCTAACGGCATTTCTGCAGGATTAGCCTGTACATGGCCTCAGCCTGTACAGTTATGATTATTGACATATTGGGTCTGACATATTTCACGTTTATGTGCATTGTCTGGAAGCATACTCAAGTGTTCTCAATGTCATTTCTGCTGAAGTACGGCCGGGCAGTCTGCGAGCAAGGGCCGCAATGAATTGATCATTGCTCACTGCTCACTTTAATAATTCAAGCCTGATTGCCACAGAGTGCCGCAGTAAAATGGATTGGGAGAGGTCACATGCTGCTCAGCTCAGGAGGTGACGCCTCTTGGGGATGGTTAATTCATATATGCTTGATAGACATGTGTCCTATTTAGAGAGGTCAGGGTGCTGTGTGTGTACACAGCTTCTCAGAATGGCCAGATCAACACTGTGGGATTAACATGGTGGTCAGTGCAGATAAAGGGAGGGATAAGGGAGAGGTTCCTGGTCACATAGGTCAGTATATTTAACTGCCTGAGGTAAAAGCTCAAACACTCAAAAAAAAAAGTTACCTGCACATTGCATCTGTTTCATCTCACTTAAACTTGCACAGATTGTAATAGTTTTGACCTATGGCTGCATGTGTTGAGGTCTTTCAGTTCACTTGGCTTTCAACTCTGCAACCTTCACTTGCCTTTGGAATAAATACAGGGGATACAATTAGATAGAGAGGAGGTACAGTAAGAGGTAAGGAAAAAAGGATGGAGGGAAGGAAGTATTGGAGCAGAGGAAGCTTTCTCCATCACAATCTCAGATGAAGCACATCTCATCAAAGTTACCTACAGTATATTTATAGCAACTGTTTACATGACCAAATAAGGTGACTAACAGAGATGTTCACCAAGTGGAATAATGATTAGGTGTCAGTTAAAGAAAGCCCACCACGAGGTGCAGGTGCTCCACAATACACTGACATGTCTCAAGGAGCTGGACCTTTTTATTTATGCATACCAGCACGAGTAATTACATATTAAAAAGCTGGAATTATTTAACTGCACCAAAAAGTCTTCTGGAAATGGTAGAGGTTATTAAAACTGTTGACAACGAGGAAAGGTAATTGCCTGAAAATGAGCGACAACGCACTGTTGTGCTCAGAATGTTTTTTCCCCCCAGCTCCCTCTTTAGCGTTTGCATTGTGCAGCATCACCCGGGTGTGTAACCTATTGCGTTCCGATTGCTCCCTTGCAATTAGTGCCCTTTTTGTCCTCACTTCAATAACGCCATGATTATGGAGACTTCAGGAGTATTTGCAGCATCCAACAGCTGTTGTCTCAGGGACTACCGGCTGAATGACAAAAACATGTTTTCTCTCTGCATTTCACTTCCCTGCCTGCCTCTTGTAATTATTATGTTTTATTTGGTGTGATGATGGGGTCTTGTTTTTAGTGTGTCTGTGATTAAGATATTCAAAGGACTCCTTGGAGTATGTCACAGTTCTTTTCTTTTTTATCAATCTCGACTTTTGATTTGTTTCCCGTGCAGCGCAGAGTGGATGGGAAATTAGACGTCAGCCTATCATTGTCTGACTGAGATTCTGAGAGTATGATCTTTTAGACAGAAATTTATGCCTGAATTAAAGAAAGATATTACACCCCTACACTGAATGTAGGAGTGAGATTTAATAGCTGTTTTTTCTAAAGCTATTTAAGACATTGCAGTTTTCTTTATGTTTTAGAATTTAGACACATAGTTTTTACATGTGTAATCACATATTACAGTCACCATTGGAAGTAAATGAAAGCACTAATATCATATAAAGGAGTCATTAAAGCATAATTGAGGACTGGATAAATCTTCGAAATAACAGTGATTTGTGTAAACTAAAACTACTGTCAAACTAAATAACACTGGATATTCCTCATGCACTTACTTTATTAGATGATAAGATTCATTAGACATTTTATCTTGTAGGATGTCCAGACTGACATTCATCAACATATTATAATAAACAACTATATTTCCAGGACAAGATCCTAAAAGAAAAAAAAAAAAATTCAGCTTTCTCACATATTTTACAAATGTTTTTTTTTTTTTTTTTTTGGTGAACATGATATTAGATATAACAAATATCTTAGTTACCCACTGTTTTCAAACAAGTTGCAGCTAACCCAGGAGGTCTATAGCGATGCTAAAGAAGCTTGTTTAAGGAAATTATGGTTACTGGTGGGTCAAGTTTCATTCAATTTTTTTCTGCAAATGTAGTTTTCATACTGTGAATCTTCATATTTTGAGCAATTATTCCATATGTCTAAATTGCAAAGTTATTTTTATTTCGTGACACTGCTTAAAGTCACTCTTTATTTATTCTTTTCTTTTTTTTTCTTTTTTTTTTTTATTCTTCAGTTTTTTTTTATACTCCAGTTCATAGATCTTCCTAATGCCCAGTTTAATGTTCTGTGGAGGTTTTGGTTCTGCTTGGCTATAACTGGATTATGACAAATTGTAAAATATGTGCTCCATTCAAGCTGAAGCTTGTTCAGAGACTCTAAGCCCCATTTCCTCTGTTTCTCAGCCCCTCACTGCAAACAGTACTGTTTCACTGTTTGCCTCACTGTATGGGCCTCTGCATTATGGGGAGGAAATTATGTATATGGTCAGTGTCAGTTGATCATTGATTTGGTAATTACATGTTTCCCCTTGAGGCAGGGACAACTGATATACAAGGCCAATGCTAAAGGGGAGGTCTCTGAGTCTGTTATCCATGACTTACGGCTAATTTGACTCTCCTTGATAGCCTTCTTTTCTCTGCCAACGGCTTTTCAACACAACAAACACTCAAACACAAGTATCATCTTTCTCCCAGGAGAATAGTGCACACAGAGAAGCTCAGAATGTGGTGTCAGGCAGTGGAAGCGTTTTCATTGCTGACAACACAGGGTAATAAAACACCCACTGCTGCATGTTGTAACAAACCATTTTTGAGCTTTGAAGCGGTCATGTTCTTTTGAAACATGATGGCGTGTTTTGTTGCATCAACGCATTTAATAGATTAAACCTTTTAGAGATTGAAAACATTGATATGTAAAAGTGAAGATGGCCTTTTTGCCCAAGCAGTGCTGGTATATTTGTGATCTTTAATACACACAATGGACTTCATATCTCCACAGCAATCTCGAGAGCCTTTTGAAAATTAGTGTGTCATGAATTTTTAAGATCTGCTTTATTACCGTCCAATCCAGTTCCAAAGTGACAAGATTTGATTTGTTTGTAACTGTGTTCATTTGTCTAGTTGGTGTTTCACCAACTAAACATTCATTGTGATTCAAGCTTTTCTACAGTCTGCAATGATCGTTTGAATGCGCTACTCTGTAGAATATTATTGTTTTTTGCATTAAAATGTCAGCAAGATAACTATTGGAGCATACTATATGAGTAAAATACACAGAGAAACAGACAAAGAGCAGAAATCACAACATATCCATATTTTCCTTCAAGTCTGTCAGTGAGTCAGTCACTAAAGATATAGGACAGAGAGTTTGAATTAACCTGCCTCTAAGCTTCACTACTGTGGTTTACAGTGAACATGATATTCTGGCAGCCCTGACTGCCAGGTGCTGAAAGCTTTGTTTATGTCACACATCAACCTAGTAACATTCTTTTGTTGAGATTTATGAGGATCATTAGTTTTGTTTTTAATACGGTTAGAAAAAAAAAACAAAAAAAAAAAAACAGCAATAGCCTTATCTAGCCAACTCATCTTGGCTTTAGGTGTCTCAATCCTGTGCCTGTTCACCCACATTAATACAATCACAGAATACCTGCATAGGAAAGCTGTATACCAGAGATGACAGCACTGATAGGAGATAAACAAACTGAATCTGACAGTATTTTAAATCAGTGATGACTATTCACTTTCTTTTGAGTGCCACTTGGAAACTCTCAAAAAATCTCAGGAAAGGGTTCAATACATTCTTCCTTCTATACAGCACCAGCCCCAGAGAAGGGACAATGAGACCCACACCGGTTTAGTAGTCCACAAACCATTCTGCTCTCAATGGGAACACGTCTTGGACGCACACTCCAGCAGTTTTGTCTTGTATGTTGCTATCTGTGCTAGCTGCAGAGTGGAGGGGGTCTGTGCCAGGCAAGGGTCCATAGGGACCATTGGAATCGCTGGGGCTGGAGGAAGTTGGTCCGGGTCCAGTGGGGCGATCTGGGCTTGGTGACAAGCCAAGCTGTCTACTGCAGGGACGCTGGGAAAATGTAAATAAGAGCCTGATAAGGGCTATTGTTTTCATTCCATTCTCATCCCAGCTGAATGGCCTGCTCCCCAGCCACAGAGCATTTTATCTCGAGAGGGGGAGGGAAAGAAATGGAAGGGGTGGGGGTGCAAGAGATTTAAGAGCCCCCATAGGAAAATAAAAATAAACTCACTGGATTCTTCTCTTGTTTAAGCTAATTCCCCAGTATGTGATGTCCTACTTTAAGAGGACAAGTGTGTAACTCTTCTTTACACTAAAAACTTCAGAAGTTCTGCATTAAGTGTCTTAAATAATTATGTTTGCCTTTCACTTGCAAATCTACCGGCATTTGCTATCCAGTGAAATGGTTGAAGTGTGATTTCTTTATCATAAATAATTTGTTATTTTACGGTGAATACAGTATGTGTCAACTTGATTTTCTCTGTGTCATAACCTGACAGTAATTATTATGTTGATACTAACCGGCATCCATCCATTGGCATCTATAATTTCTCCAGAGAAAACAGACAGGCATTTTAGAAACTGAAATAGCATTCCTCCTATTAATCTAAATTCTTCTGAAAAATAAGCTGTGGAAGGGTGCTTTGAAAAAAGCCAGACATCTGACTCATGTACTGTTTTCCTTAAGTGCGCCTGTGCTAAAGTTGCTCCGCTTTCACCAAATCCATTTTTGGTTGCCTGTTTTGTCCACAATGTTTGAACACTGAAAGGTGTTTGAGAGTTATTTTATAGACTAATCCCGGTCATTATTCACCTCTCCCAGGTGGAAGGCAGGGAGGACAGCGGTGCATTCCAGCTGTAGTCTCTCCTGTTGGAGGACTTGGCAGGTCGTGTTTGGCCCAGTGGAGGGGATGGAGAATTGAGGGAGCGGCAGCTCTCCTGGGAGGGAGGTGGAAAGGAGGGGGAGGACTGGAGTAGAATGGAAGCTGGCACCATATTATCTCCAACAGTTGGTGCATTCCTTAATGATCAAGTGCTGGAGCAGCATCTGTGATGAAAGTGTGTGTGTGTCTGTGTGTGTGTGCGCAAGAGAGAGGGAGCATATGTGTACATATCAACATATGTTGACTGTGTTTGTTTAATTCCCCGTTACACCACTTTAAAAATAAGCCTTTTTCTGTGCTTTAGGGGAGAACATGTCATGCACTGTCTGTCTGAGGATTATGATGTATTGGGAGTGTGTTGTTCTGGAAGAGGAAGCTGTCTCACCCAGGGAAGAGGCACTACTCCCCCTGCCCTTAACCCCTGTTTTAAGATCTGTGATCTTTGCGCCATGGAGGGAGTTAACACACACAAACACATACAACATACATAGTCTTTTCTCTCTTCCTCTCTTAGGGTCAAGGGGACAAACTGTGAGTTGGGAATTGGAAAGTCAATAAAGCAGAAGTAATGTTATAATGACCCTGAGCTGAAGATGTCCTGTCGACCCCCATCACATTGGAGGAAGTGGACAATCAAACAAAACGGTCACTCTGCTTGATCTCTCTGAAAGCCATCCTTAAACAAGGCCACAAGAACTACTGACCCCCTGTTACTCCCAGTTCCTCTGAAGTCAGTGTTTGTCAGAGGGAGAAACAGTGTTTGGTTTGTGGAAATGGAGGGCAAGAGATGTTACAGCGGGATAAAAGGAAACAACTCTTGTATACATTCTAAACTGTATAAATCTTCTCTGTGTCTGATGTCAAGGGTGATAATGGCGAAAATGGAAGAGTCCGCAATACTGCGTCTAGTGACAGACCTCTGTTCCTTCTCCCTGCTTCTCTGAGATTCACATTATGCGCAACATGGAAACAAAAACACATGACAGCTACATTAGACTGAGAAAAAACCTCCTCAGTGACGCCATTTAAAATATAAACATGCTTATGAATTGTGTGCTTTTGGTGTCAGAACTGTGTTCATAAATGATCCACTATTAGATATGTGGTTAGACTATTCATTATTGCACCCCTGGGCTTTGTGATAATAATTGGTTTGTCTGCTTTGGTTTAACATTTATCCAAGTCTAGAAAATCACTGTTTTACAAATTATATCATCCTCAGGCAAGATATGAAGATTTCTACAGAAATCAGAAGAGTCTTTTTTAAATCTATCAAATAGACAGTTTGTTAATTGTTCTCCCAGAACAGGACTGGATACTACATGTCTAGATCTGGTTCAGATTAGAGGCAGTTTGTGGAGACAGTAGCTCAAGGTGGAGGGGTGGAGGCTTTCTCATGCTGCCGGTGTTTGATGGGAACAGGCTGACCCCTAAGCAGTGCAGGGATGGTGGAGGCCTGGGTCGGCTGGCTCAGTGTGTTCTTTATCAGCTACCCCAGCGACAGCATGGCAGATTGCAGCCATTCCTCCTCTGATTCATTGTCTGCTGGACAAATGTTAATTGTTTTCATCATTGGCAGCTATGTGAACGCTCGGACGTACCCAGTCTCACTCTTTGCCTCCCACTTAATGTGTGTCTCTGCCCTTATGCTATCCCCACAATGCCTGCTTCCCGCCTCGCTCCACCCTTACCTCATCTCTCAACCGACAGACTGAGTCTCTTTTAATGTTTGCCGTGCAATACCGTCTAAGTAAATACTGCTCTTCGATCTGATATCGTCTTTCTTTAAATTCCATTTAAGTGAATAGGCTTTTAATTTCCATACATACTATTCCATAATTTTAAAGAGCCTCAAAAATAATTTATTAATTCATATTTTCTTATATTTCTTTTCTTTTTACATTTTTTAGAATCCTCATGCATGGAGAAACTTCTTTCTAAAGAGTGGAAAGAGAAGATGGAGAGGCTAAACACCAGTGAACTTTTGGCAGAAGTAAAAGGTAGGACGACAATGATTGCATAAAACCAAGCAGATTTGCTATACAAACACCACTTTAAGCCGTGTTAACAAGTCCCTCATTCCTATCAGACATACATAATCTATGTACTGTATAATCTCAGAAACAGCCTTGTACTGTGAAATAAAACAAAGGCCTTTGGCTGCCCTCCTTATTCATTTCTCTCCTCCCTTATCTTTTGTTGGAATGCCAGACTCTGTCCAAACTGCTGTCTTCAAAATTCCAGCCCATTTAGACCCATTCTGAGGCGCTCCGTGCTTGTCAGCAGTTTATTGTTGTTGTCCCTTCAAACGGCCCTGAGCCTAGCGACTCTGCTCTGGCACATGCAGTGCGTTCACGCCGCTCTGGTAATTGCTGGACCAAAAGCATGCTCCATGTAAACA
This sequence comes from Trachinotus anak, assembly GCF_046630095.1. Lineage (NCBI taxonomy): Eukaryota > Metazoa > Chordata > Actinopteri > Carangiformes > Carangidae > Trachinotus > Trachinotus anak. The sequence goes on along the minus strand of NW_027273862.1, from coordinate 17,765,221 downwards.
GAGCACGGCTAAGCCGAGAGGAGAGGAGCCTCTCAGAGAGGAGAGGAGAAGATGCGGAGACGCACAGAGTCGTCTCCTCAGTGAGCCTGTGTTTGAGAGGAATGTCTTGACTCTTACAGTGAACGCCCTGCGCAGAGCATCAAGGGCTGCACAGCAAAGCGCAACTCCACACTCCCCCAAAATCTCTGTTTATGACAGCGTGAAGGTGGGCTGAGGATGGGCCGGGCTGCTGCTCAGTCCTTAGCACTGACTGTTACTGAGAGCTGGTGTGTTTATACAGCACAGGAAAGCACAATACCAGCTGGGTGATAACACCAGGCTGTCACTGGATCCTGCGCTCTCCCTGTGTCTTGTTTTTATTTCTTGACAACCATCTAGACAATATGAATTCAGTGCATTCTCAATAGAAAGCTGAAATGCTTTATTTCTTTTTTTTTTTTAAATTAACATTTCATGAATAGTACTCACAGACCTATAAAAATAGCTCATTGCACTGCTGTGCAGGTGATTTTGGTCAATGCTTAATTGTTCCTTTTTCTAAAAAATGTGTGACATACATAAATAAAACTAGTGTTTGGTTTTAATTATTGAATTACACTTTCTCCACTTACAGGGGAAAGGGGAAAAAAGGCTGTTGAATGTTCTAATAAGTATATTCATTGGCAATAACCTTAATGAACTGAAGGATAAATCACTGCTTGGTAAACTAGATTCATTGTACCTGCCCTAATATACTGTGTGCCACTGTAGATCAAAGTGCACTGGGTAAAATGTTTAAAATGATTTAGCCTTTTGAAAGCTGGTCTGTTAAATTACAGGCAGGGCATTTCTTCTGATGAATGGGAACGGGAAGGTTACTTGGTGGTTTGTAAACAGGTAGGGAGTCTGATAATAAACACTATGGCCTCTGTCTGTTGATGAGTTATGGAGACAGTCTATACACCACAGTTACAAATATAAATGCTTCTCCTATCACAGTGGCAGCCTTAGATTTTTAATTAGCATGCAATTTCATATGACTGTAGACATTTCAAAGGGCTGCTTTGTGCTCCCCCTTACAAATGTCTCTCTCTCTGCGTTTGATGTCTGCCTGATGTAAATACGGGCAATTAAAAAGAAGCCCAGGGTTGGAGACGCACAAGGTCCACTTAATTAAAACGCAAACAAAGGTACCAAGCAGAAAACACCTTATGATTAAGATCTAAAGTGTTATGATGAATCAGAGGTTCCATTAATTGTTAGGTTAAAATCAGTACACAAGGCAAACATGCCTGTAGGTTTTTAAATGAATAAAAGAAAGAAGAGAATAAAGACAGACATTCAGATACAGACTACAGTACCTACTGGCAGAGTGGCCTTGTATATTCTGTGCTAATCGCTCACCGATTCTTTAAACAATTATACTGAGCACCTTGTAGGCTACCTTTTGACATTGTTCCATCAAACCTTGAAAGACAAGTAATTGTGTTATTGCAGAGGCAAGTGCTGGAATCTGAAGGGTGAGAAAATAATTTTGTCTCGCTCTTAGAAATCAAATAATAATGCAAAACAATGAGTGTGACAGAATTTGACCCGAGGCTTTACCCATGAAAAGAAAGACATTCTTTTACTGCTGCTGTGTTGAAACATGCCCCGAATACTTTATCCTGTTGAGGTGCACACGCACGTACAGTAAACAAACAAAACAAAACAATAGTATCAACAGCATCAGAGATTTACTTTTCAAAGCCTCCTAACCCACCCAACCATGTACATCTTACAGATGACACATCTATAATTATATCTTATTGTCATGTGGGTGTTTGGCTACATAATGTGCTGTTTCCGAGGTAGAGACATTTTCCAGGTTTTTGAGTCGGTAGAAACAAGAGCAATAATCCAGTAGAGGCAGTGTGCTTAAGCCAGACATGTAGAATGGTGTTATTAAGAGGTAATGATTTCAAATCTCCACCACCTTTTCTTGTAAGCTGCGAGGGGCTTAGCATCAACAGTTGCAGGAAAAAGAAGGAGAGTTTGTGAAGGAGCATTAGTGGTGGATTTCTTTTCACCAGTCAATTCCAGAGCTGTTTGTTTTCATACCTGAGCTTAGCTGTCAATCTGCAGGAACGATGAGGAGAGAGATGAAATCTCCTGAACAAAACCACAGAGCAAGAAAGGGAGGCCAGCTGGAAGGGCTCCAAACCACAGAAAGTAGCAGATAATAGGAGGCAAGGTGGAAGGAGGAGTGCAAGAGGGAGGGGGAGACAGGGAGAGAAAACAATTTCTGACGTGGATATTTGACTCGACATTTATAATTATATAGCTCAAAGAAAAAGCCCCCATTCAACACACGATTTAGGATGGTTATAATCCCATACTTAATTGCAGTGTGAATGTATGTATGTATACATACACATAGGCTACACATTGTGTCACATGTATACAAATATAGTACACAGTGTCCTATGGTAGATAAGGTTGCCCTCTGTTGCTTGCTTGCTCTGTGCAGGGTCTTTGAGCCTCACACTCAACAGAGCTGTTTAAGTTTCCCTGCTGAGTGCCAGTCTCCCGGCCCCCCGTTGGGGAAAAAAAAAAAAATTGCAAAATGCTCAAGCATTTACTCAAACTGAAGGAAAATATGTAGTTACTAAATTGGAACACAAGCTGTATTCATTCTCTTGGAATTTGCTAATATATATATATATGAAAGATATATATATATATATATATATATATATATATGAAAGAAGCTCAACATTACACCAGCGTTGAAATGGCTGCTTGAATTCTGAAGCAGAAAAATCAGGACTCTTGCACTGTCACAATCAATTTGAGAATGGTGTCCACATGACAGTGGTTGGGTGCAGACAGACAGTCCTGTGGCAGGCAGATAAGTGGAAGCTCTTTAGGAGGAGAACATAGGGCAAGGCAGGGTGGCAGCTGAGACTGATTTGATGCTGGCCCTACCTGTGCTGGCTTTACTCCCGCACAGACAGAAAGGAGTCCACTGTGTGAACACAGAGCCCATATTGTTCAGCCATATGAGTATGCTTCAAAACATGATTATTCACTTTAAAATTTAACTTATTCTTAATGGCTTCCATAAAGTGAGGTTTCTGTGCAACTGGAGATACACAGCACAATATCTGTGCACACATTTCCCAGTGACACTGACTTGTGTAGCTTTAGAAATAAGCAGGAAAAGAATTCTGGGTAGTAGATTTCAAATGCTTTCTGTATTTTAACAACATGCTGTATATGAATATTATGTTTATTATATCTACCCAAACATACAAAAACATTCACACAAACAGCACAAAACAGTATCTGTCCAGTTGCTCCAGTCAAAAATGCCTCAGTTAGCATTTTCTCCACAACACTTCAGTCAACTGTTTGCCCTGTGCACTCAGGTGAAATATGAGCCACAGTAAATCATTATTCCTCAGGCCACATTTGCCAGATGAATGTATGAGAGTGTTGGACTGTGTGTTTTTCTCCTCTAATGAATTGAGGAATTTAGCTTGTGGCAATGGAGGTAAAGAAGGAAGTGCTGTGCTTGTGTGTTTGTGTTTGTCTATGTATGTGTGCGTGTGTGTGTGTGTGTGTGTGTATGTGTGTTATAGGAATAGAATTTTCAGTTTCTGTTGTGAATTATATCCCAGTGGTTTGTCATGGCTTAACTAATGACTTTAAAAGTTGTATAATACATTTCATACAATCAAGCATATTAATCCTGTCTTTGCCTGCAGAGAATGTAAAACATTTGTGAAGCTGATAAAAACACACCTATTTCATTAATAAAAGGAAACATATCCAAAATATTTATATTTATATGTTAAGATCCCTCAGCAAAGCGACCTGTACCTTCACAGCCATGAAAACCTGCTGAAGGACTGGCCTACATTAATAATAAGGGTGTCAATGAATACACTCTGAACAGATGCAAACATCTACATTTTAGGGATCATCCAAAAGAGCATGCAAAATGTCAATGAGAAGCTTTCAGATTCTCATTTTTTCTAGACACTTCATTTCAACCTTATTTTCACGTGGATCTTCTCCCATTGAATGTGCAAGCTCTAAATCTTTTTTGAATGATGTAACGTGGCTTGTTTGTCACACTCCTGAACAACTTGCACAGGTGTTATTTTTTCTGGCACCTTGCACAAGTTGACAGCACATAAGAATGAGTTGGGGACCATTTTAAAAGTCCATGCGAATTGGGTAAGAGAACTTTTCAAAATTTTTTTGATATTCTTCGTTTTGTTTTTTTTTCATAGACACATAAGCATAACCTCCACTGAGAAATAAAATCTGACTGCTTTTTACTACTGTTAAAACTTCCCATTTTATTTCCACACAGACCATTACCTTTTATTTCAGCTTTTCGTTACCTTTTTTTCTTTTCTGAAGGCGAGGTTAAAATAACAATCATGCCTTATCATAAGGTACATTGTTAATAGTATATGTTATACTTCTTATTTTGTATATTTCATGAGCAGCTTATACATCTTCATCTACAACTTTTTCTTATAGAAGTATAAATAGTGTCCAAAACAGAATTTAAAACAGAAAATGTGGCATGAAGGGTTTCTAGCATCTGCTGGTATAGGGTCAGATTGTTTCTGTTACAAGAGTGAAGACTTTGTGTTGCACCTCTAGTTACTAGTATAGATGTACTAAATAGATGTGTGTCTCAGTGACAGCTTGAGAACCAAGCAGGTGTTCTTGTATACTACTTTGTGAAGACCTGTACTGGTCTCAGCTCTCTTTGCTTCCTGTTCAGCTTTTTCAGTCTATCACTTGTGATCTGGATTAAAACCCAGACAAAACACTGGCATCGTTGATACATTTATCCATTAAAGACAACAGTCTCAAAGTCTTTTGAAAGATCTCTTTTGCACAGTCTAAGGAAACAAGTATGTTTTACTTTAATTATCAGCTGTATAGATAAGACCAATGAATAAATGTTCTCTGAAAAGAATGAGATAACATCTAGCTCTTAATTCACTTCCAAGGTTTTTCAGACAGTAAGCTGTTGCCTTGATCACTGTATCGCAGGCTTTACACCATTTCTATGATGTAGACCTTGAAAACTGTGTATGCTTTTTATAATTTAAGGGGCAGGGGTCAGACTCATCATCGTAAAGGCTATGAGAGATGAATAAAAAGATTGGAGACAATCTTTGTTCTCATGTAATGATCTTTGCTGTATGCTGCCATGCACACACATACAACATTCTCCATGGTGTCAGGATATCTGGTTTGTCGCACTGTAGTACAGAGTTCAGTGATTGAAAGAACAGAAGTAAACTTTGTGGGGTTTTTTCTGTCTTCGGTGTTAATTTCAGGGTCACTGCCATTCCCTGTGGCATTATCTTCTCAGGTCGAGCCTCTATCTTGGCTTTGATGAAGTACCTTGTCCTGTGTCATGGACAGACAGTGAAGTGCTAGAGCTTTTACATTAGCATAATTATACTGAAGAGTGAAGCTTCCTCTATCATCAAAATATTAGTCTCCATCGGTGTTCAGCATGAACAGCAGAACCACAGCAGATGAAGTGTATTTTTATTAATAACCTCTCCACATGCCAATCAGGATATTTATGTAAAAAATCATGTGCTGAGCCATTAAAATGATTATAATCACATCTGTCAATATTCAAATATATATGCACACACACGTACAGATAGACATATAGATATACCATAAGAGGCTTATAATACCAGACAACCATTACCATTTCCAAAAAGTAAGTAGCAGTAAAAAGTCTCAAGCACTTAAGCTTAATTGGTTTTAAAAATTTGAGTTGACTTTTTCAACAAGATGAGGGGCAGTTTCTCAGTGCGAACTAGTCACACCATATAGGAAAGCTTAGGGACTGAGAATCATTGCTGCCAGTGGATGACATGTGCTTGTGAGTCATTGCTCATGCTTGTTAATGGGGTTTTATTGGCAAGATTAACAGCTTTTATATCATGGCAGAGGCAGCAAGCCAGGTAAAGCAGCTGTTGTTCATATTGTCTTGGTTTCAGGACAAGGAGACATGTTAACACCATATTACTGGAAACACATATGGCTTTGTAGCATTGATGAACAACTGTTTATAGTAGTTAAAAGCAAATGGATACCATAAAACGAGCTCTTGTTATTCTATCTTGGATTTCTGCCAATGTAGATCCTTAATATGACTTTTTTTTGACCAATGGATAAAATGATTCAATCGTATTCAGTATCTCAAAAATGAATTTGGTACAAAGACCGGCTTGCGATTCATGCTTTTGTTGAAGCAGTTTTATGGTTTTGGAGAAATCTTTCTATTTTGAACACTAAAGAAGGTACCAATAGATGCCATTAGCTGCTACTCAATTGGCTCTTTGTGTTTTCCACTGAAAGAATGGACAAAGGGTCAGATGACCGCAGAGTTCACACACGTGTGCATTTACTCTGAGGCATGTACCTTTTATCGATTGGAGCAGCACGCAACACACATCTGTACACACTCGTGTCTACATTCACACACCCTTTAGGAGAGAGCAGAGAGAAAGAGCCTCAGCACGCAAGGCATTCAAGTTATGTGCAGTGTGTGTGTGGATACAGCTTGGTACAATCGTAGCATTTAGACAAGTCCTAATTTACTTAAGATGGGCTTGCAGCATATGGAAGCATCCACAATGGATGACTGATAGAGAGACAAAGAAATTCCAGTCTTCTGGCGCTAAAAAACTCAATTCAGATCTGGTCATAATGGCTCAGCTGTCCTAACCAAAGGAAGGGGAGAGAATAGGGTGCCTTGTGATTTTCCCCCTTTTCACCCTCACCCTCCCTCGCTTTTCTTCTTTTTTTGTGCCTGAATCTTTTATCTGTGTTATTCACTCGGGACTCTTCAAAGTAACAAGCCTCCTTCTTTTTCCCCGGTACTGGACTTGGAACCCAAATTAGAGACTGCTTGATTAGAGCAGAGAGGAGGGAGCCAAGAGAGAGGGAGATGTGGGTATTGGACAGAACAAATCGCACCCCTACAAAGTGCCTTTTATCCAAAGACCCCAAGGCTCAAATACCCCCATCCCTCCCCAAGCAACCATGGCTCTGCTTGTTTTCCTCTTATCATTTATTTAGTCACCCGTCGATGTTTTCTGCCCTACTTTGTGACGTTTAAAAGAGGCAAGAATCTCAAAAGGTGAACGCTGAATGGGCTGAAACTGAACAACACAGCTTTACCATCATATCCTCCTATTTATCAATTTAACATTTCTGAAGTTAAAACTGTGGCCTGGGAGAAAAACAAGAAAAGCGCCAGCGCAGCTTGACCACTCACTCCTGGGATCCTCCTCTTCTGTCAGGCTGGTATTGTCCTACTGAGCCTCAGTCGTCTAACAGGAGGATGTCACAACATGTTAGGTCTGGGCCAGTTTATGTAGCGCCAAGGCATCTCTGGGCTGTCTGTCTGCCATCGGAAGCGCAATGTGAGGAGACATGTTAACGGGCAGACCCCAGCCCCACTGCTGTTAAAAGCCATGCAATATGCAGGAAACGGCCTCTTTTGTCAGCAGGCTGGTTAGACACAGACCACGACTCTCCTCTTCTGTACCACCCAATAAAAGTTTTATCTGGATTTTAAAGCTGATCCATAATTTAAAGCAGGAAGAAAGAGATTTTTACACTAACCAGCCAACAAAAAACATATGAGTCTGATTTTCTCCTAAGCTGCTACTATAGTCTCTAAGGTAAAATTCTTCTACCACGTTTCCATATTTAGATATTCAGATGCCAAGAGTTGTTTAAATCTTTTTCTCTAGCATTTACCACTAATCTGATCATTTCTTGTTGATATTTCAGCATTGATTGTGGCAAAAAAAAAAATATGCAAAAGAGACAAAACTAAATAAATAGTTACAAGTAAAATTAGTAAAGAGGGAAGGTCCAGACTGCAGTACAGAGGGCAGTTCTGACTTCCCACAATTCAGCTCAACATCAAAACAATGGACCCTCTGTTAGTATTCTTCTGGTGTCCAGGCAGAAGTGAGCTCTCCACACTCAGACTACCCCATCAGATCCTTCTTTGGACCCAGTCCCCCTGCTAATTCATGCACATGGGCATAAAATATAGGTCCTGTAAGGTCCAGCTAATTTTTGAATTTTTTATTTATTTTAACAATGTTGACACTCCTACAGTAGTAAGCAATCATCAGAAATGTGTAATTAGACAGAGTGAGACAGGATAGGAGTCCAGATATTTGGTTCCCAGCTAAAGGTCACCTATCCTGGCCTCGAGGCCTGATGGCCCCCATCTTCACCTTTCTTTTTGTCTGTTCTTTGTTTCTCTATTTCTCTGTCTTTCTTTGTTTCTTTCTTTAGTCCATCCCTCCTTCCCTACTACAGTATTGATAGCCAGTATTTATTGTGACAACGACTGATGTATCTGTAAAAAGGCAGCTCCTTCACTGACACAGCCAAAGGTTAATAAAATTGCTGCTGATTGTATCAATTTTACAGATAAGCCATTCACAACAAGTGTACTCGGGTGAATAAGAAGTCAATTCAGGCCTTGGAAACTGCACGCAGGGCCAATGAATAGCTGCTTTTAGGTGCTTTTTTCGTTAGCAGGATAAATGGAGAATTGCAGCTCTCTTCCATTGCAGCAGGCAGTGGAGGCAGAGTGAGGCGAACCGAGGTTCAGACAAGCGTGCCAGTAAATTGCCCTGAATGGGATCTGGAGGTTGACAGGCCCTATTAAGACAAACGGCTTTTCTCATCGGAGAGATAAAATAAATCAGGTGTTTAGTCAAATTAAAATAGTTTGAGTGGAGAGGGCCCATGGGAGCTCTCGCAGAAACTCAAGACAGATGTGGCCAGAGACGAGAGGAAGACACCCAGGAAAGAATTCAGCTCCTGTTGGCCCCAGGCCAGACTTCACTGTACTGTTATCTGGATCTCTATGCTTTTATCCTTCTCCCCGTCTCTCTTACTGTCTCTCTCTGTCGCTTCTGTCGGTTTTCCCATCTCTTTTCTTGTATGTTCCCCCAGATCAGCTTGTCACACAGGAGTGCAGTGGGAGGAGAGTGAGTTACTGTCTAGCCTCTCACTGGCAATTATGTTGGCTGTGTAAGTCAATGGTAGGATCACTTAGCATTGATTAGGCGGAGGGAGAGAGCAGTGCTCTCTCTATCACACACAGTGTGGACATGTGACTTTAGACGGAGAAGCAAGTCTATTGGTCTGTCATTGCATTTCTTTTTGAAGTATGCAGTAACTACACAGATAATAAAATAAAGTGTGTGTTGTTCAGTGTTGATTATGATACAAATCTCTTTACTGATGATTGCCATGGTGCATTCAAAGAATTTTTTGGTGTGTAAACACTAAAGTTTATGGCTCAGTTTTTTGACAGGTTTGCACATTCATTTCAGTAGAAATCTGCAAAGGATTCCTCCTCTAATGGGTTGCTGGAATGGCCATATAATGAAAAATTGCGCAGTGTGGAGGCCAGTGCAAACACTGACTCTAAACACTTTCTTTTTATTCACGCCTGGTAGTCTGACATAAGCTGCCACCTCAATTTGACAGCTCCCTGCAGCATTTTGTCTATGTGCCGGGAACAATGAAAGCTGTGACCAACAGCTTCAGTGAAATAGTCAACTCCAGACTGTATGTGACCTTAATACTTGCTAGGGAAATCACTGCTGCATGTGTGGTTTTCTTTGTACTACATTGTGTACAGTACAATAGCACTATATGGTGACCGTTGTGTGCAACATGGTCACTTTTCTAAATTTAGCACACTACAATTACCTGGGTCATCTGCAGGCTCTCTTATAAACATCTACACCCACTGTGAAACTTTTTTTTACACATCTTTCTGTCAGGTTTGCATAACACATACCTGTATCTATGTTAATGACTCAGGCTCTCCACCTTATGTTTAGTCTTTCAGCTCCTGACACTGTTCTCTCTCTCTCTCCCTCACTAGGGACTCCAGAGAGCCTGGCAGAAAAGGAACACCAGCTCTCCACAATGATCACCCAGCTGATCAGCCTGCGAGAGCAGCTCCTGGCTGCCCATGATGAACAGAAGAAGCTCGCCGCCTCACAGATGGAGAAACAGAGGCAGCAAATGGAGTTAGCGCGTCAGCAGCAGGAGCAGGTAACCACTCACTGTTTACTTTTCTCACACTATCTGTCTTTGTATGTCTTTTTCCCCCCGCAAATAGATTTTTTAACCTGTCACCATTTTCTTTCTTTCTCTCTTTCTCTCTTTCTCTCTTTCTTTCTTTCTTTCTTTCTTTCTTTCTTTCTTTCTTTCTTTCTTTCTTTCTTTCCTTCTTTTTATTTCTATCTTTATTTCCCTTTTCGTCCCCTAACAAAATCTCTATTTCATATTAACTTTCATGCCTGAAGTATGCCTATAAAATCTTACTATGAATTTGGAATAATATTACATTTAAGAGATGTGATATTCTATATTGCCTCAGACATTTCAGTCATGCTCTCTCGCCCACATTTATGCTGTGTGGTAGGGAAAATGTTATTATGACTTGTACTAACAAATGCGACGGAATGTGTGAATTAAACGTTATATTAAACATGGAAGTCCTCTATATCTTATAAATCGACTCCTATTAGAACAAGCCTGGCATTAGATTTGCAGCACAAATCAGGCCAATGAGCCATATTGTACAAATCAGCAAATTAGCAGAGGCCATGAAGTGTGTTAATGTCGGGGAAGAAATAAGGACACAAACTATCCACACGGGCGACACTTTTATTATCACCAGCCACCCTAATGGCTATGAGTCAATTATCAGCATGGAGTTCACTCAGAGTTTTCTCAGCACACTCTCAGACCCTCCTGTGTTAAATGAAGAGATAGACCATATACCTTGGAGTGATGCATTTGGACATAGTACACTAATAATACATTAACAGTATTGATTTTTTTTTTCCAATCAATGATCTTCATTTGCAAACTACACTCAACTCTGTAAGCTTTGTAGACATTGCAGCATAAATGAACAGTGATATAAGGCATTTTATTATTGGATCTTATTTTGAAATAGAAGAATATTAATAAAATGAAGGGAGAGAGGGAGAGACGGGGAGAGAGGTAGAGCGAGAGAGCCCGCTGAGAGCTAGAATGTCATCAAGCCATCAAGATACAACACAGTAATTAACTGTTGACACTCGTGAGGAAGCCAGCACAAATTAATCTTGACACATTTGCAGACGACCGATATCTTACAGTGAACACTTTGTAATTATATTTAAAAATGAAAATTAAATGACACTTAAAACTAGGTTGTCACACTCAATGAAGTGGGCATGTAGAAAGAGGGACTGCTGGGATGAGCGGGATTGCGGTGTGGCTGCTCGTCACTCAGGGGTGGCAGGGACCTCTGTCACCCATACACTGCCTGCGCTAGTTATCTACCTTGTGACCATGTTCATCATCATTTATTCTCTTTTACCTCTGTTTTTGATCCATGTTCATTTAGAAAATTAAAAAAATGTTGTTCAGATTTTGTAGCAATTTAGTTAGAAGAATATATTCTGTAAGACAAGAGAAATAATAGTTCTTCTATTTCACTAATCTGCCATTTTTTAACATGCAACGTGTCATCTACTTGCACACACACACTGTCACCTACCTCTACAATCTCTGGTGCTCAGCTTGCTGTTGCAAAACAGTTCCCATAGAAAAAAAACAGAACCAAAGCATTAAAAGGAATCATTTAATTCACCATCTTTATTTCTTTTCTTCTTTCCAATCAGATTGCAAGACAACAGCAGCAGCTTCTTCAGCAGCAGCACAAAATCAACCTCCTCCAGCAGCAGATCCAGGTCAGTGAATGTGTTTCTCTTGGCCCTGTAACACTCAGCAGCTTACACCTCTCACCTTTGTCCATGCTGATTACTACATTTCTTCAGTATAATTACTGCACTACTGCTGTCATCATGAGCCAAATGTCTGGATTTAATGGCGATCAATAAAATTAAACATTAAAGTAAATATCAATCGCTAACTTCTGTTAGCTTCTCATCTTTTTCGCTTTTGTATGTTGCTTTTATCTTTCATTTTTTTTGTGTCAAACTAACACTCATCACTCTCATCAAATGTTAATTGCCTGTTGATAATCGTGAGGGCTTGAGAATATGGAGGAGAATAATTAGCACATCTTAATGAACAAAAAAAGGGGGGAAAGTAACAACAGCTAATGAGTCCTGTTGATGGAGAAGAGCCTGGAGGTGGGGGACATGAAAGAGGCTGGTAAATGCCTCGGAAATGGGTTGGTCCCAGAAGGGCAACGTGGCATGCTTTCACACAGCACAAGAGACACTGAAACTTAAATTGTCATTGTGCTGTATGGGTAGCATCGTTTCTTTTTCTCCTAATTCCTTATTTCTTATTTTTTATGAGATTTTCAACCTGTGCACCTCATGCCAAGCATTATCATACCTGATCAGTGTGTGTATGCTTGTGTGTGCCTTATGTGATACAGTACAAAGCGGAACAGCGAGAGACCACCCAGGCTGCAAGTCACTGGACATAGTCAGACAGTGCAGGGTAATCCAGGCTTGGTAACTGGCAGTGGTCAAGGCTGCGAGCCTGGCTGCCTGTGTGAAGCTAACGTTATCCTGCTGGGTGTGCCGAGTGTCAGGCACATCCCTCTCCATTCACCACCTCCTCCTCTGCTTGTTCCTCTAACTGACAACTCCCCATCCTCTCCTTTCATTTTATCTTCTTTTTTTTTTTTTAACCTCTTCAATCTCACTTGAAATAAATTGTTACTCCATCACCTTTTAGCACCCCTAAAATGAGATACTACTTGTGGCTTTTTTCTAAAGAGCAGTTTCTCTTCAGGTATTATATGGGGCGCCATACCCCTTCATAACACAGTTTGTTCTTATGAAAACTTCTGGTTTCAAACAGCAGTTGGCACAACAACCAAATTTACTGCTATGACATCAAAATGACTCTTTCAAGGGCTCTTTGCAAGAGAAAGGCCATACTGTTAACATATTCTTGAGGGACCACTAGTCTGGACCTTTCACTTCAACTATGGACAGTCTACTGGAAAAATGATTCCATATTACACTTCACTACTGAGAGGCACAAAGCACAACACTCTGTCTAGAAAACACTCTAAAATCAAGTACCTTATACACTACCGAGAGGCTAGTATTACTCATATCATGGAGGGTCCTTTACTTATGCTCATTGAGCATAAGGGCACAGCCCTAATGCATCTCACTTTTAGAAGCCCTTGCTTTCATCACAAAGTTAAAGGCAAATGATACCTGAAAATTCCCCTTAATGCATAGTTTTGAGAGAGGGTGGAGGGGGTTGAGTGTGTATGGGAACATGCTTCTAAATATCCATTTCAAACACTTGAACAGAGATACAAGTAAAGTCCTTTCTTGCAGAGCCCAGTTAGACAGCCTCTCCCTTGGCCAAATGAGCCCCAGATCTTCCCTGATAAAAAAAAAAAAAAAAAAAAAAAAAGAGAGAGAAAAGCCACATCCACAATTAAACAAAAGAGTCCCATGTTCAGACCATCTGTTCCTCTGCCCATCAGCCTCAGCCTCTGCTGGCCGCGCTTTTCAGACAGAACAACAACCAAGAACAAACAGAGATTGCTCTCAATACTTCAAATAAGTTTGATCAAGTGCAAAACTGTTTATCCAAGAGTAAGTTGTTTGAAGCAGTAGATGTTCTCTCTCCCTAACCTAGTTCCTCCAAATATCCAGTGTGGTGATGGCCACTCCTTTTGTAGCAACAATGTAGATAAAAGAGAGTCAGGGGCAAGTTAGTCAAGCATTTTTTGCCACTCTGTTTTCATTACTGCTGCCTCTTAAAAATGCCCTGGCCATTTTAATATACAACAGCTTTGACTTAATTAGTTCTGTAAACAAGCTGTATGTCACAGACTTTTAGAAAAGAGGTAAGCAGTGTTGGGAGATTGAGTTACTCTGCTTTTAGCATGGAGCAAACTAAACTTTATTAGAGACCCCACTGGCCATCAAAGTCCTTCTGTTTTGGCCTCAGGGAGAAAACCAAGAGGAAGCCTCTCACTAAGGTCTCGTATTGATGATGTAACTGATCACATCAGTGGACACTGTAAACTGTCCGAACAATAAAACCATGGGGTTTGCAACTGGAGACTGTTGTTGGCATGCTATATATGTGCTTTCAAGGGGTTTCTGCATGTGGATTGAAGGGAATCTGACAGACACTCGTAGTTATTGAGGTTTAGTGAGTGAGGTTTGGAGCAAGGCAGCATGCAGTTTAATCAAGTTTCCCTTTTGAATAGCCATCTCTCTTTTTATCCTTTCGCATCATTCCTACAAGAGAGCGAGAGAGATTTAGTCTTTGTCCTTTGGGATTACAATGTCACTTGTTTTAAGATAGCAGATGTTTTGATTGCAGTGTTAGGGGCTTATCAAAAGTTAAAGCTCAAGGCTTTGTGTGTTTTTCCCTCAGCTTGTTTGTATTCCTTCAGTCCATCCTCGTCGCTGAAATCGTCTTGGCACTAATTCAATCCCAGGATGAGATTAACTCTTAAGTTGATTTAGTTGAAAATTTGAAGGAGCATTCAGGATTGTATAAGGCACATATGACAATTTAACATATATACTAGCAGAGAACTGGTTTGTCCCATAAGTTACTTATCTCTCTGAGTCTGTGTGTAGCCACTGGGAGATTGCAAAAAAAAAAAAAGAGAGACAGAATGAGCTGTTCTTTCTATTTGTTTCAGCTCAGCATCACTCAGTCATTCTAGTATTATTTGAGTCTCCTCTACATTTCTGTTTCATCAACACACCTACTTTCTCCTGCTCCTAATTGAATAGCAGTTGCCACAGATGAGCATCTAAAAGGCATCACGTTGCTCGTCAGACTGCTGATTCTTGTTTGCTGACATTTTCTTCTATATATTCATTTTCTAGTTCCGGTACATCAGAGTTAAAGGCAAGATGCACATTACTAAGAAGTGAGCAGCATTAAAGTCATAACGGCAGAATAGTACATCAAAGTCTATGTGGTTACAAAATAAAATAAAATGCCCTCATGAGACGTGGAGCTCTGTGAATGAGACTGCACTGTCCACAGCCATGCCACAAGCAGCCGTCTCCTCAGCTCACATGGTGATGATTCTCTGGTCTGACTCTCACGCGCAGGCATGCAGTTACTCATACACATGCACAGAGGTGATCGTGTACAGTACACAGGCACACAGGGATCCAATGCATTGATACACACATCAAGAGAATAAATATTGGCTGAAAGGTCAGGGTGAACTTTATCTTCACAAACAGAAAGCAGAGCTCCCCTGATGAAACAGAGGGACATTTTTAATCCAAATCATTTAATTTAAATTTTTCTATTCATCAAAAATATCACAATATCTTGACATTGTCATTTGTCATTGGCTGTGGCATTGATGTGCACTGTGAGAGCCAAGATCTGAGAGATAATACATTTCTATGGAGGCCATTGTCAACAAGATTTTTTTCACACCTGTTTTTGAAACCTTAAATGATCTGTTCATAAAACAGGTCTGGTTCTGTTTATCTCTCTTTGACCTGTCGTTCTCTCCCTATACAAAGACTGGCTTCAAACTCCAACCTCACTTTATGTGCACACGCATTATCTGTGCCTCTGCATCATACCTTTAACCTTGTGTCCACAAAGGTACACAAACACACATACAGAAAGTCTGGATCTCCTCCATTTAAAAAGAGAAATCAAGAGATTAAAGTGGGAAAGGCCAGTACATTGTTGTCTACTGCAAACTTCAAAGTCTTTGAAGCTTTCTCACATGTGTCTCTAATGGTGTGAAGAAGCAGTGGGGGACATGCAGACATTCAATGGTTTCATGCTAAAGGTCCCAAGATTAAAGATGAAATTCACTTACACCAGCATTTAGCAGCCCACAATTTATTAGGTGGACAATCTAGAGGCAGATTGCAAAGAATATATTTTGATATGAAACGAAGGACAACAGACACACGGGCGACAGACCTCTCTCTTACCTTCAGTGTAACTAGTTCGTTTTTTGTCCGTGTGACACAGACCAAGTGTGTGTAGTATTCTGTAATATGTCACTGTTTTGGTTATTCAACAAACTTTATTTTATGGTAGGTTATTAAACCATGCAGGCTGAGATACTGTTTACCCAGTTTTAATCTAAATTACGCACAAGTGAATAGATCCTTCTTTTCTTTTATACCACTTTTTAATACAGAGAAAATTATCTTACATGCTGCTGTTTACTTTCAGTCAGTATATTTTTAGAGGAGGAAAAAAATCTGGATAGCGTGTGTTTTAGTCAGTTGCACATGGATTTCCCATTTCCGTCTGTTACAAAGAAACCAGAGAATTCACAGGGGACGCTCTGTAAAAGTGTCGTCTGTATTCAGTGGCTGTAGAGTCTGCCCAGTGAAACACTACACACTCACACTGTTCTTTTTTTTTTAATGATGGCAGCGATTACTGTTGCTTTAGTTTGCACCAAAAGAAATCAATTTTTAAATTGTGATAGAAAACTTTCTTTTAATCACTTCATCAACAATGCCGTTATCTATCCACTTATAGAGAGTACAATTAGAAAGAATGCTGACAGAGATTCCAACTGTAAGTTCACTGGAAACATTTGTATGAGCTAAGCAAATCTGGATTTTAACTTTTTTTTTGTATGTGTTTTTTTTATTTTTATGATTTTACTGTGCAGATGTTATCAAGATTGGTCAAGCTAAATATGAGACATCTGTCATGCTTCATATCTAGCTTGACCAGCAGCTATCATCAAGTCTTTCCACAGATTTTCAATAAAATCCAGGCCCTGCCTCAGTTGTGCAACTCAAGGACTTTCACATTCTTGTTGTGACGCCATTCCAGTGTGACGCTGCTGTATGGTGAGGATGCTTGGGGCCACATACCTGATGCAACATAGATCTTCAAGCTCTTTGTCACTGAGAAGCAGTTCCCCCTAATAACTGGCCTGTATCAGACTGTATTAGCTGTTTTTTTCATCCTCAAAAGCCCCACACAACCTATTGCTTCTACCATTATTCCTTGCAGAAGGGCCTGTGTTGCCATTTCTATGTAGAGCCTTTTACTACAGCTGACGCATTAAACTTTATCTAATGCTGCACAGATAGTTATCTAACCAGATCTCCCAGCATGAACAAAAAAAAAAAAGATTCTGTCAAACTTGTCCATATGATAAATTGTCTTTTAGTAGTCCTGGCTTGTAATCACATCTTTATTATTATAAAAAAGAATATGCATGTTATCCAGTCTAACGCAGTAATATAATGCACTGATTCTGTTTAGTTACCAATTTAGAGAAGCAAAGACTCCAAAACTACAACATTATGGTAAATATTTTAAATCAGTCAGATGGGTTTAAATAAACATAGGGCTGTATGGTAATTGCACAAAGATAATAGTGCTAATTTGTGTATTCTCAGATGCTTTTGTTGTCTCCCCGGCACAAATGATTTTCTCAGTGTGAGACTTATTAATGCACTGGCAAAAAAAGGCACAAAAATAGACATTGTTAAAGAGAATGTGTAAGTCCCCCAATTAGCACAGTTAGATTGGAACTGTTAGCATGATAATAAGAGAATAATAGAGCAGGGAGATGATAATGTGTGTGTGAGTGTGTGTGCGTGTGTGTGTGTGCTGCTGTGTGCACACGCGTCTCTGTGTAGATGCTGTGCTGCCAGTTCTCTCCCTTGTGTTGAAGAGCTCCGTGTTACCCTGCTAGTAGGATTATGTGGGGGCATTAACAGCCTAGTCAGACGGGCTTGGCTCTCGCCCAGGGAGGCTCAGTCCAGCATGTTCATCCTCCATTTAAGGAGACTGTTAGCTGATGAAGATGTGCACATGCAAGACTGAAGATAAAAGAAAGCGGTGACCCGACTCATTAGCCCCTGTGATTTAATATATTGACACTTGGATACAAATAATTCCATTTAGTGGACTCTATCGGTGGGGAGGGGGGGGGGATCAATTCAATTAGTTATGAAATGTGACTACTTGTCAGGAAGCAGAAGAAATACTGATGTTAAATAAAGTCATGTGCAATTTAAACAATAAAGCCATCGCGGCCCTGTTAAAACTTAATGATGCACAAAAAGGTGTAATAGATACAACCTCAGCTCAGCAATGGCAGTGACAGTTTGCAAATGAAGCTAAGTGGATGTATGTAATGCCATTTGTCTGTTAAAACAAATTTTTGCTTTCGGAATATAAACAGTAGACGCTGTTAGAAGAGTCTGGGGTCTGTGGGTTTTGTCCCCTTAGCCTTTTTTCTGGATAAATTGCACCATCTATTCACTTAATTGTGAAACTTTAAGTTATATTACACAGGCAGGGTTACTCAGCTGTATTGCTTTAAACTAAAAAGATGAGTAGACTGTGTGAATTTTTTTTTTTTGTTATTTAAAAATAACAAAAGGAGGACAGATGCATCCGTCTTTGTTTAACTGTAACAACTGATCACTGACCTCATTAAGTCTCTTTAAACACAGCCAAATGAAACATATGCTTGCTTGTACTGTCTCTGCCAGTCAGGAAGGAATGTAGACAAACATAGATCAATTATTGCTGTAAATGACACAATAAAGCCATGTCTTTGTGTAATTGGCCTTTGTATTCAGACACCTAAGCAGTTTAAGCAGCAATAATTAAGAGGCTCCATATGAGAGGTGCCACATGAGCGGCTGTAATGTGTGAAATCACACCTGAGGGTCTACTTAAAATTAGTCACCTGAGGGTTTTGTTAAGGAGCCCTGGGACGGGTTCATTTGTGATGCAAACTTCCAGTCGTCTATCAGCCTTCACAAGTGACAAGAATAATCAACACAAGACAGGAGGTTGCCAGGCATACGGCAATGTGAATCTGTCTTGTAAATGAACCACGGTGCTAAATAATCCTGATAACTGAACGTCTATTCTTAACTTACTTGCAGGATGAATGAACTACTTTTATGTTGCATCTGAATATCACAATAAAGCACCTGTTTGGAGCTCTGCAAACCTTCCGTGGATGAAGGCAGAACGCATACACTTAACACCCATTGTAACCCAACCCTTGAAAGGAAAATATCAGTTGAGGGAGAACACATCCTCCAGTGTGATGTTGATTTAGTTTCCTCTCCCTCTCTGCATAGACTATGTTTTCTCTGCTAATGTTGTGCAAACTGTTTTGTCTTTGCGTTGGCTTTGCGTGGCCATCGTCCTCAGCAGTGGGCACACTCACAGGGAGAAGGAGCTGCATTAATGGGCTCTACTGTGTACAGGCAACCGGCAGGGAGAAAGGGGCGCGTGTTTTCTTAGGGCTGGGGTGGCAAAGCAAAGCATTCAGCCCATGTCCAACGTAAAAAAGGAGCTTTTTGTTTTTGGGGAGTCCAAGCATTCCTCACCAGAACACAATGAATGAGCCATTTTGTCCTGTGCACTTTTTCCTAGAAACTGAATTTTTGTTTGTTTTTTCAATAACTTAGTTCTCGGATATTTTTTTTTTTCTTTTAGAAATTTCTTTAATTTTATTGCTACTTAAAAATAAATAAATAAATAAAATCCTATCTTAAGTATTTTTCCAAACATTTTGTCACATTACCTCTCCTGTTTGACCTCTTACAAAATGCTCTTGCCCATCATCAGGTGATGATGTTTGAGCATGGTTGAAGTCTCAACAACACGCTTATGTCTCTGATGAAGTTGCCCCTTCTGTCAAGCCTGTTTTCTGCTGAACAGCAGAACGGGCTCTGTTGTTTTCTGTGGCCCCAGCAGCTGGGAGGTAATAGTGAAGACAGAACCTCAGTCTATGATGGAGGGGTGGAACAGGCAGGACTGAGGGGGAAGCCCGGCCACAGTGTGGACAATCCTGTCACAAACATTAGGGGTGGTCCACTGTTTCCCAATCAGACAAAATACTCAAAATACTTTTTCTCATTAACTTTCCAACTGCAAAAGAGGTTTGTTTCCTCAGATTACATGTTGAATTAAGGGATTGTCCATGCTTAATACTGAAATATAACAGAGACACTGCCGAGTCAACAGCGGGCACGCAGAGCATTTATGCCTCTCTGCTTGGTACAAAGTGTTGAATATGTGCCACATTATTTCATAAGCCTCACATACTTAAATCTGTCTATTTCCCACTCCCCCTTCCCTGTTCACATCACATGGATGTAGCTGGCTATCTGACTAGCCTGTGTCCAATGTTCTTTAGAAACTCACTCTCCCCGGTGCATTGAAGGTCAGGAGCATTTCACTTATTCCCATTTCCATACAGCGAGGATGTATATGCCGGATAATAAAACCAGCCCTAAACCCACTTGTGGGTTTGTTTATGTCTGTTCTCTTCTTCCCCATCTTTACACATGCTGTTTGAGGGAGTCCCCATGGATTTGTCCAGTTTACTGCAAACCTTAATTTTATGGCCAGACCTTGAAAAGAAATATTCATTCTTCCTTCCATGTACGCTGCTACCATCAAAAAAGGGCTAATATTATTTGGAAATATAACACTGAATTTGCTGTTGAAAAGAATCTGTATTTTAAAGGTGTAGTGCAGGCCTCATGACATGCATTGTGCCAGCATGTAGGAATGTTTTTTTTTCTTTTATTACTAGATCTAATATCTAAAGGTTTGCTTTTTGTGTGTCCACAATCAAGCACAGAAAATTTAACATAATAGAGACCTGTGACATAAAAACTCTCATTGGTCACTTAAACATACACCAATGAAAAAGCTTTAAACACGAGGCACCTGAGAGCTTGATATTTAATTTCTACTGATAAACTTAAAGAATTAACACAATTTGCTTTTTATACACAGTTTCTAATAATCACATTTCATAGCTAGAAATTCATTTTTGCATTGTTTTTTGTTTTAGTTTTTTTTTGTATCAGTGCATGATTAAAGTGCCTTTGCACACAAATGGATTTCTTTTACTTATTTTTGTCTGTTTTACCATTTTCCATCAAACTTGATTTCAAGCTTTTATTATTTTTCCTAGAACATTTAATAGTAAATCTATATTAAATTAGAGCAGTGTGCAGAAATCCTGTAAATGCCAGGCAGTGTATTTAAGCAAACAGTAGCCTGCAGTTCTATCCAGAGTTCCAACCAAGTCGGGAGGAGCGATGAGATGGAGGAGGGCTGGAGTGGAGGGATTTGGGGTGGGGTGTGTTAGGCGGGTCAGAGGGTTGGACTACCCTGCTTTCAAGCTCCCGTCTTAATATAGACATATTGGAATGGCTGTTTTCCAAGAAGGCTTGTTTTACTGTGTAAGGAATTAGTGGAACAAGAAGTCATCTATTGGTTATTCCCTCTGCATAGCCTGACCTCACTCGAGTGTCTGGATTTGCAGCACTTTATCCTCAACAGCTCTCAGTGTAACACACACACAAGCATGATTGATGTGCAGTGTCACACTCAAACCTGAGCAAACAGCGCCTGCTGTCACTACTTTTTTTTTCAGGCTAGTGCTTATAAACTATTTATCTTTGGCTTTAGATTTCTGTCATTGAATTTTGTAGGAAAGGATGCTTTACACAGATTTCAGATGGAGGAAGGAAGTGGGGAGAAAATGGTCAGAGACTTGACAAGGACAAGGGCCCTTTGTTAGTGACCTGAACCTCTCCCGTGTATTTGCCCTCCCCATTCCAGTGCGCTCAATTCCAGAGCAGACAAGCAGGAATAATATGCTTCAGTCTAGTGGGTGGTAATATGAAGACCTTCATTCAAAGGCAGAGGTCTGGAGCATCAAAGTCTAGTTCAAATCTATTGATCTATTTGTCTGATTACCATTAGCTACAGACAAATCCAAACACATCGCATCTCTGTTCAATCAATGTGTGTGTCTGCCATCTAATGTAACTGTTCAGTGTATAGCATTAGTATAACCAGCAGATAAATGACCTGTAGTAAAGGAGTAATATGTGTTTAAAGAACCGCTGATTGTTTCATTGGAGTGGGGGTGGGGGTGGAGGGGTCCCGAAGCAACACAGTCCATTCAGCAGCAGAGAAGTGCTTCCACTGAGTGATTTTCCTCCTGGTTAGGCTCCAGTATAGTGTACACCCAGCGGGCTGTGTACACAGGGGCGGGTGTTAAACATATCCTGCTGTCTGGTGTCAGTTTTACTGTGTGTGCTGCTGTTGAGGTGTAGCCAGACTTGCCAGCTTCCTCAAGATCACTTTCCCTTTAAATGGATCACAAAAGGTGATTTCTACTCGCAGACGTTTGGTGTGCAGCTCAGTGGAGAGCAGGGGGGAGCGAAGTGTGAACTATCATTTCTTACAGCAACAGCTGGAGTCTATCCTCTCTGGGTGAAATTACAGAACCCCACCTATAGAAAATGTGAAAAAGAAGGTTAGCGAGAGCTGCGGATCTGACAGCTACTAAAGTGTGGAAGTAATTTTATTAAAATGAGATGTCAGTGGAACATGAGTCCTCCTCTAATTACAAGCTACTGGTGATTGTGATCTTTTCCTAATGGGAAAGGCACCTATCATAATCTAAATTATTGTACAGACTTAAGAACATCATCACCATGAGCGCCTCTGAATTTTTTGGCTACTTGCAGTCGTACTGTTTTCAGAAATTTCCGAAAACACTTGAAGTCTCTCCAAGGTAAATGAATGCAGATTATATCAAAGATAAGCATCTGTGTGAGAGGTGTGTTAAAAGGTGTCAAGCAGCAGATAATCAGGATATTAGAGCCAGGATCTCACAGGTCATTTCAAGCTAATAACCATGAAACAAGGTGAGAATGAGTTAGATGTTTGTCTTTTTTGCCCCTCTTGTTTTTTAATCTTGTTAATACTCACTGATTCTGACAGTTAAAACAAAAACCTGTTTCCTTCATGTAGAGGATTGCGGCCTATAACAAATAGCAAAGCATGGAAGTGTAATGGGGTTTAGAGGGAACGCCCAGCAGGGGGTCTTCAGGCCTCCTTGGTGCTTTGTAGAGGCTATAACAGACAGTGAGGAACATGGGTGTTGACAGGGGCCCAAGTGAGAGCTGTAATGCGCTGTACATCTCCATTTGCACTCAGTGTTTTTGGAGCTGCTTGCTCGTGTGCTGTAGGTGGATGCTTACACGTTTATAAAAACATCACTCACTTTTTTCATTGGCAGAAATATTTTATAGCATTTTCTAAGGTTTAATGCAGGTCTGTAGAAGTATTTTTAAAATATCAGCTTGTTAAAGATAAAAGTTCATCTGAAACATGTTAGTAAGCATTGGTTGTAAGCAACTAGATGTA
This sequence comes from Trachinotus anak, assembly GCF_046630095.1. Taxonomy (NCBI): domain Eukaryota; kingdom Metazoa; phylum Chordata; class Actinopteri; order Carangiformes; family Carangidae; genus Trachinotus; species Trachinotus anak. The sequence continues at coordinate 17,741,962 of NW_027273862.1, read as the reverse complement.
CATGTTGAAGTACATCATTCATGGGTTAATGCAGTATTAAAATGAATTTTGGTGTGAATATGTGTGTGTGTGTGTGTGTGTGTGTGTGTGTGTGTGTAAGTTGCTGCTAGGAGAAATAAAGGGAGCTCTTTCAAGTCTACCCTGTCTTTTACACCTTGTGTATTTACACTTCAGAGATGAGAGTCTATGTGAGCAATCTGACTCACCCTCTGCAGTCTGACCCCAGGATGAGCTGCTGTTGTAAACTCCTGTACAGTCAGTCGAGTTATAGTGTACATGATTTCTTGTTTAACTTGGTTAACTTACATTCTGAGTTTTATTTGCTCACATGAATGATAACTGAAAATAAATTTAAAAAGATGAAAACAGCCTTTCTCAATGACACACAATGAAGCAAAACTAAAAGAATCGAAATTTGGCGTTAAGACATTTGCCAAACTATACATTACAGTAGGACAAAAGCATGACTGAACTACAGTTTGTAAAAATAACATGAGTAGTCTTGAATTTTTTTCTTATTTAAAAAAACAAAGATTAAAATAAACCTGATTAGCTCCTCAACAATATGGTATCTGTATCTGCATTCGAGCTGCAAGTAGGTTCTATTTATCAAACACCAGCATCTCCTTGAGAGGGAAACAGATTGCATGCTGGCCTGCTACAGACTTCATCAGGTCATATGAATTGATGATACATGTTGCAAGGCGGCTGAGTTCCCCCAGAAACCTCTGCTGGAGCGAGTGCTGGCAGAGACGGGGGCCTCAGCCAAGTCTGTCTGACTGATCACTACAGATGCTCCTCTTCAAGTATTCCGAGTCAGATCCTTAGTGCCGGGTCTTGAGGGACAAACAATAGCACCTGTTCCTCATAAGATAGCCCATTCATGTATCTTTAATGAAGCCTGGGGGCAGATGGTGTGAAATGACATTATCCAGTACTTAGCAGTGCTAAGACAAAGGAAGAGCAGTGCCAGCACAACAATGCCGCTGTATTTACGAGGAGAAGGGAGGACGCTGCCCAAGTGCCCCGCTCACATCTGCTCCACTTCATTCTCTGACTCCTCAAGATCATCTTGGCAATAGAAATATCCTGGGCACGCAGCCCACACATAGATGAACTTGAGGGAGAGTAGAAGGCACACGTATACACATGCACTTTTTCTGTCTCTGTTTAAATAAACTTCTTTATTTTTTCTTCTAATTTGCTTTAACCATCAGCTTTTTCTTAAAAAGCCCTCGTGAAAATGTTAGAATCTGCTCAGCCAGTGTGCCAGCTGTTAATTGACAGCTCAACTAACCTCCACTATTTGTTGCCACCTTGAAGCTCCTCAAAATTTGATTTGCCTTTCTCTGACATTAGTTGCTGTAAATTAAACTTTAATGCGTGGAGCTCATTACTGCAAATCACAGCAATTCAAACTCAATGCATTTATTTCCCCTTCAACACACATTTACACTCTGTCTTGCCTCGATGAATCCTGTATGAACTGCTCCATATTTTAAAATAATAATAGTAATAAAAGCTGATATCCCAGATGAAATGATATCATTTACATTTAGTGTTGCTGGAGGAAAAAATGTCCAAGTATCTGCTGCCTTTTGCTTTTGTCTCTATAGATATATTGTCTTTAATCTCTTCAGTTCTTTTAATAAATGTACTCACAATTGTATTTTAAAATAATTACAAGCAAATAAATTCTAGAATTGTGTGAAAGATATAAAATATTTGAGTACTTATTTCATTGTGTATCATCATGCTGTCGCTCCCTCGTGTGAAGCAGCTGTTCTCCTGGTTGTTCCTCAGTTTGTTTTGCTGCTATGATTTGAAAAAGGATTAGCATAATTATGTTCATGAGTGTCCTTAACATTAGACCATTACACTTTAGGTTGCATGTACAGCAGTCTCGCAAAGGCTTAGGAGTCTGTTTGGAGCCCTATGAATTTCCCAGCAAGAGCAAGAACTGATTTAAAAGTCAAGAATCATCAGTCCTGGAAATAGAGTGAGACGTGTTTTTGTTTTCTATATTTAGCTAAAATGTCTGACAGTCAATAATTTCATTTAGAAAAAAAAAAGAAATTGACGCAATGTTTAATTTACTATGACTGTATGTTAGTGAATTCATGAAAATGGATGAACTACCACGCAGCACATTTGTAACACACATGGAGGGATGTGGACTTGAGGGAGCCCTTTTCTGTCCTGTGACTACCACACATTCAGCTACAGACTCCATCTGGTTTTACAGTCCAAATACACAGACAGAGAAAAGCTGTGTTCCCCAGTGTAACCCCCCGCCTGTCACTGGCCCTACCTCATGTTGTGACATTAATTATTGTGTTTTTCCATATGTTCCATACATGCAAGGCCAAGATCCATCTTTCATCCATTCAGCCTGGAAACTTGGAACACAAACCCCTATAAAGCAATGTTTTATTTAAGGTCATTTGTCGCAGTCTCCTTGGACATTTATTTTTCTTCAGCAACAGCACATTTTACAGAATTACTTCTAGAAGAATTACATACTTTTCTATTCTTCTATATTGCACTTTCTGCACTTGCACTTCTGTAAAAGCTCAGTAGACATAAAATGGTTCTATTTATTTAGTTTTCAGTTTAGCTCTGCACCTCTGGACAGATCAATAAAGTAGTTTTAAGTAGGTTTAGCGTGCTAGCTGTGAGAGAAACTGCATGCGACTACTCCGGTAAAGGGTCTACAGGGGGAGCAGCACAGGCTGAAAAAGTGGAGATCATAGCAGACCTCAGCCAGAACATGGGGGAAAAGCCGTTGCTCAGAGCAGGTTGATTTCATGCCCCAATGCAGCGGCAGTAATTGCACCCAGACCCGTTTTATTGCGAGTTGATTTTAAGGAGGGATGAATGGAGAAACATTCTGTAAAGTGTTTATTTTGGGGGATGACCTTTATTAACCCATTTTCCAGGCAGGTTCCCCTGAGGTGGCCTGGCTCAGTACTAGATTAACTCTTGCAGGCCCATGGTAGCCGGGCTGCTCCCCATCATAAAGTTTCAGGAAGCAGAGAATGACAGTGAGATTGGACCTTGCCACATGTGTGCAAAACCCCCACACGCCACTTTTGAGACATAAGCTACTCACCCACCCTTGACACACACATGCAGGGAGTTTGTGTTGATTTCCCCAGTAGGCAAGTCAGCAACAGGCTGGATGGTGAAGGTTAATATGTGAGTGGAGCAGACAGTCACAGAATGACATTAAAATGAAATACGGCAAGCACCAAGTACTTTTCAACTGCCTGCTATTTTTCCTTTGCTGAAAACAGTTGTAGTAAATTGCTGGGTCGTCTTTAGGCTTTTATCATCGAAATAAATGATCCTCCATGATTATGTGAGTAGTTAATTTTCCCTTGAGGTGAGTGTGTGTGTTCATGCATGTAGATGCTGATCAGTCTCTGCACCTGTGTAATACTTTCAACAGTCCTCTTGCTGACATGTTGTATTTACTGCAACAGCCAGGGTGTTGGTGAATACTTCTTTCAACACATATGGTACTTCTCTACAGAAGCCGTACAGACCTACTGAGCCTCTCTGCTCTCCGTCCTGCATGTCGCTTCCTCTAACTGATGCTTGAACAATGTACGTGTGCGGGGCCTTTGATGTACCGAGGTGAAATTGTGGTTTGGATTAAGAGCAAGCGTAGCTCGGCTAGGTATTGTGTGTGCACACGAGGGCCGTCATTGCCGCAGAGCCCCCTGTCAGCACGCGTTAGGGAGACCTGTGATCTGGCCTCCCCCTGAGTGAGCTCTGTGTTTCTGTGTACCATACCTATGCTTAGGCCTCTCTCTGATCTCTGCTCCCTATCTGTTCAGCAGGTCCAGGGTCACATGCCTCCGCTCATGATCCCCATTTTTCCACACGACCAACGCGCTCTGGCAGCAGCCGCCGCCGCCCAGCAAGGCTTTCTCTTCCCTCCGGGAATGTCTTATAAGCCAGGTATGCTTGCAACTTGAGTCTTCATTTTTGTCCTGTCCCCTTTCCCTCTCTGCTCGCTATGTTTTTTATTTATAATCATAATATGTAGTCATAAAGTTGTTACAGGACCTAGTATATAACAAATATATAGCAACAAACATATGCTTGATTCACATTCGAGGCCACTGACATGCTCTGCTCTGTCTGAACTTACCTTGGGACCAATGCCTGGGAATACTCTAGTCCATGTGGAACAATAGATATGGGTAGAGAAGCAGAGGAATGTAAACATGTCTTCAACATGAAAGTATCTTTCAGGAGTGTGCTGGCTGTAATCGTTTTTCAAGTATCCACTGTTTGAGGTCCAATAACACAGGGGAGGAATCCTGCATGAAAGCGCGTGCTATTGTCTGCAACTCCTCTGTTATAGTTTCACACAATTATGCCTCCTGAAAGTGTAATTAAGTAATTAAAACACAATTATATGGTGGATCAATTTTGGATGATGCAGGGAACAGGTTTTCCTGCACATAAGTTTTCATTGCTTGTAACAGCATGCCTCTCTCTCTCCCTTTGCCTTTCGAATTGACTTAAGACAAGCTCCACAGCTGTCAAAAAAAACCCCAAAAAGTTTTGAAAAATTGTTGCAACATGTTTGGCTGATGCTTTGCCCAAACAGTAACCTCATACACCCTCATATTCTCATGAAAATTAAAAATGTGCCACTACATACGACAGTGCTCATATTAAATATAAAAATACAAAAAAGGTTCCATGGCATAAATTTCTCCCTTGGTTTAAGCTTTTTTTCTCTCATGGTCTACTTGGTCCCAGGGCCAGGCATTTTTTAAACAAATCTATAAGAGGTTTAATCAAATTAAAGAGAATTTGTGCATTTGAAAAAAAAAAAGTTTTCCTGTTTTCCCACACATGTAAATAGAAGTAGAGTGCTTTGTTGACAGTGAGATAAAAACCTCACTGTGAAAAAGAAAAGGATTTATGAATGTGCTAGAAAAACGAAAGTTGTAAGACAGTACCAGAACAAGTAGGAGGGCTGAAAATGGAAAAAGAAACACTAGGAAGTCAGCAGGTTCACAGCAGAACATTAAAAAGGTGTGGTAGTGCAGTTAATGAATTAACTATAAAACCACAGGATGAAAAAGAAAGTCAGCTATTTTGGAACTATGGAGCCATGACAGCTTAAACAAAGTGCCTGAGGGGGAGTCTTTTACCAGTGTGTTGTCTGCAATAGGTTTGACACGGAAAATGTTTTAGTTCAAATAACAGGAGCTATTATGGAATCATGGTCAGGGGTCGTCATGTGTATGGTTCTTCCATAATTCATGAGTTCATGAAGAAATAGCAAAGGGGGTCTGAAAATGACTCTCTAGTCAGGAGAGGTATTTTTAAACCTCTATTATTTCCCCCCCATCCAACACAATATATCCAGAGAGTACAATGTTATCACCACCACCTGCAGGGTATACAGGATGCTTTCGTGTCCTTTCTCCATGAAGTGAGTGGCCAGGCATTCACTTCCAAGACTAAGGCACACTAATCTGATGTTATCATTATGAGACAGCCCCCAGGGACTACTGCTTATGACCCTCAGCCCTGTGGCGCTCACATGGCAACAGAGTCATTCTAGCACCATAGTGGTAAGTCATCACTCCATTCACTGGCTGTGCTCAATGGCCTGGTGTTGCATGGTAGACAAGCACAGTCATAGAAACACCGACTCATCTTTTAAACAAATAGATACAAGTCGGACTTCCCAGTCTGGTTGCACTGTTTACACAGACATGGCAGCATTCAGTCTGATGTGTTTCTAATGGTTGTGCAGAATGACCCCATAGTCTTTGGCTTCCTCTGCCAGTCCTTCCCATAAGCGTCCTGCTGACAGTTGGTAGCTTCGTAATGCTATTTTATTTTAAATTTTAAATCTTAGCTGTCACTTTTAAACCCATTCTCCAATATTGTGGTTTCTGTTATGCAAGTTACTCAAGTTGCACAACATGGTTTCGCTTTTGATATACAGCAACTTAAATAAATTAAATTAAGTCTGGTAATTTAAGGGATTTTCGTCTACTGTATGGCCTCAACAGATCTACTGGAGAATGAAATCTTAACAATATAAAATGATATACTTGTATATTCATTTGTATGTATTTCAGTGAACAGCTCTTGTAATTCAAAGAAACAACAGTGAAAGAAAAGATAAAGTATAAGTAGCACAGTCATATAGCTTATACATCATCATCTGATCTGTTCTAAGAAAGGTTTCAGCTGCGAGTGTCAACCCTCAGCAGATATATGACTTATATTTCATGGCATCACATGAGCAGGGAAATATAGCCTGTTGTGACCATGGCGTCACCTGAACTACTTCCCCCATTTAGCATTCAGGGTCCAGGCTCTGGGAATGGGACCAGCCATGGCCAGTTAGAAAAACAAATAAACAAACAAAAAAAAAAACAACACAGATTTAAACGCAATTCACTTTCAGCAGTGACGCTAACCTGGCACAGTCCCCATTCTGCTGGAGTCTGGTGCCTCGACACAGACTCTGCGCACCCAAGACCCAGACCTTGGAGCCCGAGACCCCCAAGCAGTGGTGGTGTGCTCGGTTAACACATGACCCTCCCCAGGTTTCACATGACATCTAAAGACATCCAGCCATTTATTATTCCAAAGTCCTACGTCACAGACAGCACAGAGGGAGAGAGGCAGAAAGAAAGCCATACCAAAAAGAGGAGGTGTGGAAATAACCACAGTGCACCCCCCAGCACATCCAACCCAGCACTATTTGAAACCACTTCTGCTGTGTGATTTTATTTGCTTCTAAATGGGGATTGAATTTCCATGGCCTGTATCACATTGTGCTGTGCTGTACAAGATTGCAAAGAGAGGCGAGCGGGCGAGGGCAAAGTGAAAGAGAAGGTATATACATTTACCTTGTCTGTGGCTTAATGGCTCCATATGTTTGTGAGGGGAAGTGACAGGCAGAAGTGGGGTCTGAGCGAAGGCCAACTACCCCTCCCCACTCCCCACTGTGCAGCCCACCTCCATTCCTCCAGACACATGCTTCAACCCGACCTCCCCTCTATGAACACTGTGCTGCCCCGTCGCACTGGGGCTGTTCTGTCTGTCTCAACAGATGAGGCTGAATGTGTGAAAGCTTCTGCACCCCCATGGATATCACTCATACTGCAGCCGTTTTTATATCCCTGTCTGGTCTGACAAACATGCTGATGGCAGGCCAACAGTAGTGAATGGTAATGAATAGTGCTGCTATTTGGAGACCAATTCTTCCGTGCTTGATCACAGTGATATGTGAGATAAGAAAGTGTGTTTTTTTTTGTTATTGTGACTGCACACTTGTTCGAACCAGTTCACATACAAATGCTTTCACTCTGCTGCCAAAGCTATCACTTAAACACAAACAATGTGGGGTTGAACAATAGCCAGACAAGTCTACAGCTGTATGAACTGCCTGAGAGAACATGCTGGTCCTTTTACATAATCACTAATTGAATACAACGTGAGATATTTAACATTTATTGTGAATGCACACATACACGCGCACACACACACACACACACACACACACACACACACACACACACACACACACACACACACTCACACTCACCTTAAAAAAAGTTCCTAACTTGTTAAAGTATGTAGTAGTGTTTGTTGTCATGGTATTTTCCAGGCGGAGTAGTGTGCAGGTGGAGGAAGGAGGGAATGATGTGGAACGTTCCTAAGTAATCCTGCTCCAGTCAAACCAGCTTAGCCTTTTGTTAATGCAGATGTTTGGGCTTGAAGCCGAGGGCTCGTTGCAATGTGCCACATTGCTGTGGCAAAGCAGTGGAGGGCCCAGACTCCGTGTTGGCACTTGCCTGGACGCTGTGGGCCGGCTCATTGTCTGAACCTGTATGCATTGTTGTCTCTCTCTCCCTCTCTGACAGGTGATAACTACCCGGTGCAGTTCATTCCATCCACAATGGCAGCTGCAGCAGCGTCAGGACTCAGCCCCCTTCAGCTTCAGGTATGTACAGTACTATGACAAAGAATGCTAGGGAAGCCCGCCAAGCCCAGGGCAGAAAGGATGGCTAAGCAGCTGTACGCTAAGTAATGAGCTGCACACTAAATAATCCTGGAGGCCCCCCGCTCACACACGCTTATCACCTTACATATGTAATTTATCCCGTTTTATAGAGGATTTATCCCCACTAGCTCTGCCAGACAGAGGAGTAAGGAAGATAATAGTTATTAGAGGGAATGAGAATCACTTTGGTTGCTTTAATCACCTGCCAGTGAATTTATCAGAAGACAATTGACTGTGTAAGCAAAGAATCTCCTTCTTATTGCTTTTATCTAGTAAAACCACTGTAGTATTTCTTTTATCTCTGTGAGGAAAACAAAGAAGAAGAGAGAATGGATGAAAATCTGAGTTATTCTAATATGTATGTCGTAAAAGCAAGCTCATAGTATGTAATACAAAGTGAGGGTGAGAAGGGGTTTTGCGTCACAGAAAATGTTGGGATAGGCTTCAAGCCCTACAGGCTCCTCTAAGACCTTTCGCAAACAGCATTTAAAAGAGCTGAACCCAAGTCAGACCTTAACCTGGGGTCATTATGTTTAATATAGATAATTATCTGTGTTCTATCCTTCACATTACTATTAGAAATAGCACGGCTCTCTGAGCATGTACATGATCTTTGTTCACAAATTGGTGATCATGATTCTTTTCACTTTTTACTGGCTTTTTATTTCCATAAAGAACATACAATAGGAATAACAACCATATTTTTTCAGTGCTGCTTGTGTCTTTTGTAGTTCTGAGTAACTGCAGATTTTAAGTCTAGTTTAAACCAGAAATTAGCGCTCTTCTTTGGAAACAAAAGAAGGAAACAAAGGATTTAGAAGCATTTCTCCCAACATATGGTTAAGTCGTCACTGCTGCTTTGTCAGCAACAGCAAAAACATAGGCTATTGATAGCTGCAACATGTGATGCTCAACAGCAGAAAAAAGTGTGACAAGATTAAACAAGAGAGCTCAAGACTGTGGGGGAAAAAACTTTGCACAGGTGTCCCTGAGAATAAAAGATGGAGGCTGCATAGGTCAGTATGTGTATACATGTTCCTTAGTTTGTGTATCATAGCAAAGTCCATTGGAGAGGAGTGGTTGTTCAGACAGGCATGCAGAGTCTATTTATAGTGGTGTATGAGGTCAGATGAGACAGTCATATATCTGAAGGTTGGGGTGAGGAGGGGAGACGGGTCTACAGTCATTAATTCTGATTATGTATCTAACCCTGGGAATGGGCAAAAACAGTGCCTCCAAGACCATGACTTGGCTGACCTTTATAGAACACAGTAAACAAAAAGAGGTGCATTTTCCATTAATTGAAGTCTGTCAGCCTGTCACATATTCCGCCTGCTGGCTGCTATTTACCCTGCATAGAGACTCCCATTAAAATAGCAAGGCAAGTCAAACATGCCCTTTTCTACATAGCTGGGATCAACAAACCATGTGACTGCCACCACTTCCTCTACAAAGCACTGAGAGCCTGCTATGATTAAAAACATCATATCAACCCAGACATGGAATTAAGTCATAGCCATCTCCTCCCTTTTAGAGCAATAACAGCACCAGCACTCTCCCTCTTCATCAAAATCTAACTATTGAAAAGCATGCTAGAATACACTCATGAGTACAAAAGAAACAGAAGAAAATCTCATAAACAAAGCCAAATCACAACACAATGAGAAAAAGGGGGTTATTGAATCTGAGCTGAAACAAAATAAGGAGACACTTTGTCTGGGAAGTAGTGCAGTGAAGTACCTGTGTCTGCACTCTAGATGTGTCTTAGCGTTACGGTAAAACACTGTTGAAATTAAATGAAATATTATAAAATAAGCTGATGAAGAGCCCTGAAAATATTACTTACCTATCATGTTATTGAGTTTATTATTCATGCATCATCAAGCACAAGGCTACGCTAACCCTTTAAACTGCCCTAAACTTTTCTAGTTCCACCTCCAAGCCCATTCTTCAACATTCCTCACACAACACACACACAGAAGCAAAATCCCATGCACATATAGCTGAATAGGTTGCTCCCGCCTCCCAGTTAAAATATCTTTTCCTGTCAGCTGCATGGCAAGGTATAATTTTCACCAATTTACTTAGTTTAGATTGTGCAATATATGAACCTTAAAAATGATCTTATTGGAAGAATTAATTCCCACAATGCTGCAGAGGTAATGTGATCAGCCATCCAGTCAGAAAGGCTAGCCGCTCCGTCAGTCTTAATGTTGGCCACGCAGCCACTTCACAATCTCCTCTGTCATAACAGTCTGGGATCCTCGCCCCCATCCCCTGCCCTTTCTCTCTAAGAGAAGAAAACCCAACAAGGTAACAAAGGCTTAAAGCTGATGGATGTAAATGAATCTTCCAGGAAGCGTTTGAGTGTTGGAGACTGTAATTTGCTTGTCAATACCGGGTGGTAGCATCACTCCGGCTGGCAGTCTGCAAGTGGCTGTCACCGGGCATTGCTGTACCACAGGGCAATTTCACTCAATGTTTTCCTGACAGATTGGCTCTCGTTCTCAACTCACAGGAGAGGAGGCGGGTAAACTATCCCTGCGCGACATGCCCCTCTTCATTAGTGCCCACACAGAGCCGGGATGAGCCCGGGACCAGCAGAAAACAATGGCACCATCCCTGCCTGTCCTTCCCTGATTACAACTGACACCTCTCACCTAACAGAGGAAATTGTGTTCAGATTGTCCCCCAATCTGTCCGGACACCTACTATATTCAATTGAATGAAGAGACAAGAAGAGAATTTCCCTAATTCCACAAAAGAATTTTCTATTTGGGGTAGCACTTAATTTGCTGTTTGTACACTATACCTTGCATCAGTTGCCAAGCACAAAACAATTTACTAAAGGCCAATATGAACTTAATATATGTGACCCATCCTTTTTTTTTACAGAGCCTGTAAACAGGAGGACCTTTGAGAAAGTCCTGTTTTTTATCATTGGAGGTAGATTTTGTGGTTTAAGCTATTTTAAAGAAAGCATTAACACAACATATGGGTTCTCTGTACGCACTGTGGACCAAATAAAAAGAAATCCACTGTTTTCACTCCATCAAAGCTGCATTTTCTGTCTCTTCCTGTCTCTGTCTCACTGTCTTGCTTTTTCAATTTCCCATCCACATCTTGAATGTTCTCTAAGTGTCTTAGTTTGTGTATCTCTCTCTCTGTTACTCCCATCCTCTTTTCTTTTCTCTTTCTGTCTGAGTGTTACACTTGTTCTCCCCCCCTCCACCTGAATTGTCTAGGCCCATCACACCCTTATTTTTTAACTGTACTGGAAATCAAGCCACTTGAATGGAGTGAAGTAACGCTGCAATTACCAACCACCGCATTTGCTGTGGCATCTCTAGGCCCATGATAAACCTAGGCCAAGCCTCAGCTCCCACTCCCACTGTAAAGATGAAAAGCAGCCCACATGCTCAGCAACAACTTGGACCAGATCTCAAGCAGACAGACATATCTGAAGGAGTCCTCAGTGGCTTAGACGACTGGAGTGATAAGAAAGAGTGTTACACAGTCAGGGACAAACAGGAAGAAAGTGGGAGTACAGAAAACTGCACATTATCTTTTGTTTGGATGTAAACGTCTATGTAGTACAGATGTGAAGAAACGGCTTCCATCATTAACAAGTGAAGCACTTTTGACTTTGAAAGAGAGAGAGAGGGAGAGAGAGGAGGAGGAGGGGGAAAAAAGAGAGAAGAGACATACTGTAGCGAGCAGCTGTTTCTGTGTTTATGAGCAGAGGAGCTCGGTCTTTGAAGGTAACCCAGAGCAGTGCAGCAATGCTATCTGTGTGTGGAAGGCTGGCTAATAGGACAGCTAGGTGAGCAGCTGGATAGAGGCAGTGGTGAACAGAGGGACAGATGGACAGATAGAGTGGATAATGCAGTGAGCAACTTTGAATGGTAGGGCTGGCTCTGGGGCCCCTGGGCTTGGAGAAACCCACACGCACACACTTACACAAGGCGGACTGTGTTTGTGTGTGTATGTGCCAGAGAGAGAAACTGATAGAAGGACTTAAATATATATACTGTAGATGTAAGATAGAGAAAGCCAAGAGGAGGGAGGAGGGGTGAGGGCAGAGCAGGTTGGGTGCCAGCAGATGAGACAGATGTTGGGCCATACTGGAAAGCATCGGCACAGTGCACCAGGATGCCTTCCTCCACTCCAGACATCTGGGCATAGCCTGGGTCAGCCTGCCTGGTCGCCATGGGCAATGAGCCTGTACAAGCCTTGTGGCAAACGGGGCTGGCGCTGTGCTGCCTTTTAAATGGTGTGGTGCACTGAAGCACAGTTAATGCCCTCATATCCAGCCCAGTGCTCAGCGCCCAGGCCAGACAGAGGTGAAAAAGACATCGACAGACAGACAGACTCACTTGCAAAACAAAGAGACAAGCGTACGATTAATAACGAGTGCGGCAGTCATCAGATAATGCTTATCTCATGTAAAATGCAATTGGTATTAGGAATTGTTTGGATTTTAGGCAAATATTTTTCTCTTTATTTTTTATGTTTTTGCATGCTACAGTTCTAAATGTGCAATACACCGTCATTGCTGGCAGCCACAAATCTGACAAATATCTGCCACTGTGTTTTCCAGCACATATTGCCATGCAGTGACTGCGAAAAACAAGATGCACATTTGTTTTTCCACTGAAAGTTTTTCTTAACCTTAATACTGCGAGGCATATGCTCCAGTGTTTGCGGAAAGAAGAAAAAGCAGATAGAAGTTATGTTTTTCTCATAATTCATTATATTGTACATTGAGCCATAGTAACTGTTTTGTTTAAATAAACAATTGAGGCTGCCCGTCTTAATTGCACATCATACATGTGAGATATCTAACATCATCAGCAGAGTGTGTAATCTCAGTTTAATGTCACAGGCAGGAAAGTGAACCTCCCTGTTTAACCTCTGCTGCCTCCAGAGGGCTTGTTTTTAATTACCAGGGGCTAACAGGCTGACCTTGGGCATGCTGCACTCACTTTGAATCCATGCTTGCTGAGATCCCCTCTGTTCTACTGGGAAACAGGGAACGATGGGGTCAGAAGTAAAACCTTAGACTTGCTGTGTTTGTGTGTTCCCTCATGTATGTTTGTTTTTTTTTCTGTTTTATAAGATAGCGCTGTTTTTAGGAAAAAGGCAAATCCTTTCAAGGTGAAAAAAAATTTACACATGCTGTATTGTAATACTAGTTATACAAGTATAATTTTAACAATGGAACATAGCATGAACTTGCTCCTGCCTTCAAGCTGAAAGAACACATGTAATATGCAGGCACATATTTCTTTTTTGTCAGATTGCTTTTAAGACCTTCATTGCAAGCTCATTAGCTATTATTTCCTTTTGCTATTTTCTACCTTCATACAAGCTGTGCCTCAGTGTGCTGCTCTGTGGCTTTTCATGAACAGAAGTATAATGTGTCCTAGAAGATGAAAAAAAGCAAAACAACTAGTGTTAAGAGTAGATGGGAGAAAAGCAAGAGAAAATGGAAACAGAAGGGCCCCGAGCTCCACTCAGGCTTTTGCCTACTCCTCTAATACCCCAGAGTTGGAGCATTGACTTTCAGCTTGACCCTCATTACCATGAACCTTTTGCTGCCCCCACCTGGCAAGTAGATATGAAGAAGGGGCCATTAGATGTGAGAGAATCAACTGGGGGAAGCAGGCAGATGTCTTCTGCTTAGGGAGACCAGCCTTGGCAGGACGCATCATCCTTCAGCCTTCGACAACACATTGGCCTTTAGACTGACCCCTTCCTGTAATGTTTCATGAGGTTTTGTTTCGAAGTGAAGTAAATGCTGGGTGTCAAACCATTCGATGGTAAAAGCATCCAGACAACACATGATCAACACTGACATATTTCATATCTGTCCTCGAGCAGTGTATGGTGGGTTGACACGCCTTTCATCTGTCTTTCCCTCTGATTGTATTTATTGTTCTACGGCTCTTGGAGGTGGACTGTTCCTGGTTAGAAGACTAGCTATTGCTTCTCACTCCATGGCACTGACCTGCTAATCAGTGCTGAAAAGGGGCATCCTGACTGCGTCTAATTTGAGGCAAAGTCTAATTACGCCCTTTTTCCGGGACAATAAAGTTCTTCCCACTCAAGGTCAGGGGCATGCCAGAGCGACAGGCCTGTTAGCAAACATCTGTCCAACAGACTCAGCTTCCGCCCTTCTACTAAGACTCATGTGTAGCCTGGAGTGACAGGCAGTGAATGGAGTATCCCCTCTCTCCATCCTCTCTCTGTCACTGTCCCCACCCCCCCCCACATACACACACACATACACAGGCACACACAGAGTGCCTTTACCATTGACATTAACTCAGTCTAGCTCAGATGTGGAGAAAACAGAGTTGGGTCCACTCCTGTGTCCATTCCTGTTGGAGACAAAAGGCTGTTTGTGAAGGAGGTGGGGGCAGTGCTATCATTGTGGGAACATAATCAGTCTGTCATTTCCGCTGCCCATGTGCTGTTGTTATCCCCAGGTCCCCTGGAAGAATGGACCTTTTGTACTGCCGCTTATATGGCAGTGATAAAGTTTCTTACAGGAGCACGTATGTGTTTATTATCTGGAGATATGTGCGTGGACATAAAGTGCTTTGTTTGGCTTTAGCCTGCATCTACACCGTAGGTGAGGCCAACGGGGCCATGTCACTTTTTCCATCCACACAAATGCGGTCTGTATATGGCCAGTCGGACCAGGAAATGAGAAAGGGTTTGCTGATTGGCCAGAGGAAGAGAAATTAGATTCTTCCTGACAGCACCATCTGACTGAATAACACAACAAACTATAAGGTTTACCTAGTCTGAAGAAAGCAGGCCAGTGGGGGAGTTAAGGGGTGCTATCTGTCTGATGAAGTGAGGTCTAAGATTACATGGAGTAACACTCTTTCCCAGACAGTAGCTCTATTTGACAGACCCCTGCCATTTGCAGCAGGAGACAAAAGCCAATTTCATCACCTACCTGGTGGCCAATCAATGCAGACCTGGGGTGGAAAGAAATCTCAGCCGTGCGGGAGCGCTGGGCTCTGTGGGCACAGAAAAACAAGCACAAAAATAATCATTAAATCAAATCAGTCTTGTATTATTTGTTTCGGATTTTAATGGTATAAAAAATAGGCACACAATTTAGCGTCAAGACATTAAACTGTAACTTTATCCAGGATGAAAGATGAATTACTGTGTCAAAAATCTGATCCAACAGACAATTAACAGTCTGTGGCTGACCAGATATTTTTTTAAAATACTTCCAAACCTTCATATCAACGTCTTTAACCACCCTTTCTAGTATATGCCACGTAATTAGTCCAGTGGTGGAAATGTAAATTGAGCTTTCAGAGTTCAACCCTGTTACAAGCAGAAGTGTTATTGAGTGCTTCGCCAGTCATTTGAACCACCCACTTGTGTGGTAATGTCACCAACAGTTGGACATCTTACTGATTTACCGCCAAGGAAAATAATGGTGATTACATCAGTGTTCTTTGTGTAGGTTTCTAAGCCTTAATAATGCTTGTGTTTAAAATATTCTGTGATGGCAATCCAACTGAGGTTGGGTTTCTAACATTATGGAATGGGACTGTCTCACATGGCAGTGTGGAGACAAATCACAGGCTAGAAACTTCAATAAGAAGCTGTGTAGATCTAGAGAAATGAGAGATCTTTGCTAACACACTTGCATCCAGTCGGCAAACTTTTCTCTGTGATGAGTGGAAAATAGGGGCTCCAAGTATTTTGAATGAAAGCCATCTCTGTGTGGTTTTTAAGACTGCTGTCTCTCTCTGGGTTCAGCCTTTGAAATACAGTTAAGACCTTTGATGGAGGTTCTCTGCCAGCCTCATGGAAAGAGAGGAAAGACGTAAAAGAGAGAGAGGGGGAGATGAAGGCAGACACAGAAGCAGAGAGTTCTAGGGAGAGGAAAAGACAGAATATAAAACTTTGAATGTTTGCTGGATTTGGATGTTAACGCCTTGCGGGTTTCTCCACCTCCCTACAGCAACTGTATGCCGCCCAGCTTGCCAGCATGCAGGTCTCTCCTGGAGCCAAGATGCCTCCACTCCCCCAGCCACTCAATGCAAGTGGGCCCATTTCTCCCTCCTCCCTGAAGAATGACAAGAGTTCCTCCAGCCCCATCACTCAAGTCAAGGTACAACCCTCCGTTCCATCAATCTGCCCACCCACCAGTCCAGGCCTTGAGTGCTACTTGACCTAGCCTAGCCTAGTTGGTGTTGTCTCAATAAAGTAGCATCTACACTGTTCACTACTTCAGTCAGTACTTACAGCTGGCCGGTGCTGAGCCCAACATCTAACAGGCCATCAATCTGTGGTGCTTTAACAAGGCCCTCTCTCTCTTAACCAGAACTCTGTGGACATGGTTGCTATGGCTATGGCTGCTCCAAGCCAGTAATTTGTGGAACACATGGCTTCTATTTTTTTATTTTTATTTATTTTTTACACAACGTTAAGTTTTTTTTTCTTCTTCTTTTTTTGCAGCTGAAATTGACTAAAATCATTACAACAGTGCTGTACAAATGCTGACAAGACTGAAGTAGGATTGATGACTTTTTTGGCCTTGTAAACAAACCAAATGTAGGATGTGTGTTTTCTGCTGCTGTATGGCAGGACTCCACTAGACCTCCTCGCCGAGGGAAGGCCATATACATCATCCCCACTCACTAAGGTCATAATCAGAAACATGTGGCCATTTGGAGTAGTTTAGCTTAATAATATCACAATGAAGAAAGACCATATATCATCTCCTTGAAATGGTTGCAAGGCACTCTGGCTTTCTCTTCACACACACACAGTCCTTGAGGTCTTCCGCCTCTTGGGATTTACACTGAAAGATTGCCCTCAAACTGACTCAAAACTGTCATTTCATAACATGAGTACAATCCTCTATTTACTACTTCAGTTGGTTACATTGATGCCAAATAGACCATTGTATACAACAGCTCTAGTCAGAATATTATAAATGTGGCCAAATTTTACAAAATGAAGTACTTTAAATGAAATGATTCACATACAAATGGAGAGCATGCATACACTGTCATCCTCTTATGTGTATACACAGTCCAGTGGAATCAGATTGCCTTTAGTTTTGTTTGTATGCTTTCAACTTCACTACATGACAAACTGTTATTGGCACAGCAATAACAAGGCCTTGGGGCAGTTTATGCTTGAGCCATATGTTTGGACAAGGAGACACTTTGGCTTTGAAAAATACTGTTAACGACAGCATGAGCCCTAATCTGATTCAAAAGACTGCTGTATACACACAGCTTTTACACTGTGCAAAGTGACATTTCTCTTCTGCGACACAAATGTTTGAGTTGTTTCAATTCAAAATGCAGCATGTGTGTCTCTTAGTTTACAGGCCACTTGTTGTTAAGGTGTCCATCACCTTGGTATTTATTTATTTTTATAAAGCTTAAATATCTAATTATGAACTGATGATATTTTTAATTGATTCAATTCTGACTATTGTTTATTATATTATATTATATTATATTATATTATATTATATTATATTATATTATATTATATTATATTATATTATATTATATTATATTATATTATATTATATTATATTATATTATATTATATTATATTATATTATATTATATTGTAGTTTATTATATTGTAGTTTATCATATTTAATATTTAGTCTAATGTTAGGTACAAATTAAAACATATGAGTAATATATCTGGTCAATTTTGCACAGATTTTCACATAGCTCATATAGAGTTACCTAAGTAAATAAGCAAGCTCTGAAATGCCTGCCCTCTGCCCCCATTTTCTATTTGCAGGTACCCACAGATAAAACATTTTAGGTCCTAGTGCACAAACTCCTGAGGATGACACCTTGGAAAACAGTGCTCTTCATCTCACATCAGTAACTACTCTAAAAGGCTGTAACCAGCCCAGAAAATACAGCACCAAACACATGCACCGTGCTCTGACCTCATCTCAGAGCTACACTATTGAGGGGTTTTTTTTCACATCATATTTTTTTTTAGGAATTGGCATATCAAAGCATATGATAAAACCAAGTATGCACAAATGAGGAATGAAATTAGAAAACAAGTTAATGAAGTAGATAATGTAAGTCGACATCTGATGAATGGAACAGCTGTCTTTGATCACTGGCACCGCCGTTATCTGGTCATTATTTATTCTTCGAACCAGAGTGCAGACACAGAGAGCAGGGAGGAGGAGAGGGAGAACAGATGAAGATGTACAGAGAGACAGAATCTGCTTTAATTAGTGTGAACAAAGGCGCTGGGCAACTGTGAGGAAGATCGCAGTGGCACAGCTCCTAAGGAAAGATGGACGAGGAGAGGAAAGAAGAGGATAGGAGAGAAGAGGCGAGGAGAGGAGAGAAAGAAGCAAGGAAAGGGAAGAATCAGGGAGGAGGTGTGGGTCAGGATAGGGATCCTATAATTAACCAGGAACAGAGGAGAACTGTGCTGTCTGGGAATTCGGAGCTCCTTCAAAAGGGGGGGGAGGGGGGAGGCCACCTATTCACATCTGTCTTCTCTCATACTCCTCTGCTGCCGTAGGAGGAAGGAACACAGCCGCTCAACCTGTCTGCTCGGCCGAAGACGACAGAACTGGTCAAATCCCCTACATCCCCAACACAAAACCTGTTCCCCGGCAGTAAAAACAGCCCTAACAGTCTCCTCGGCAAGGGCTGTCTCCCCAGCCCACTCGGAGGAGGCCTGGGACGGGGCTCATCTCTGGGTAAGAGCTCAGAGATTCTCCACTTCACCAACAACAGAGCACACATACACACTGTTCAAACACACATTTAGAGTATGCACTCACATCTGAGGAAACCACATTGCAAAGCCTTAATCCTGTTTGGTACTCAATATTTCACAAATAAATGCCATTCTCAAGTTGTTATTGTTTGGTTTTTTTTTTTGTGTGTGTGTTTTAGCAGACTAATACTGCTTTCCAAACTCCACTGTGTGCGTGTTTGTGTGTGTATAGATATTCTGTCCAGCCTAAACTCTACCGCGCTGTTTGGGGACCAGGACACAGTGATGAAGGCCATCCAGGAGGCTAGGAAAATGAAGGAGCAGATCCAGAGGGAACAGCTGCAACATCACCAGCATGGCATGGAGGCGAAGCTGTCCGCCCTCAGTTCAGTGGGCCTTAACAACTGCAGAGTTGACAAGGTTAGGACTACTATTATATAGTCTGCCGCTCTTTTATTCCTGATTCAGGTCTTCTCCACTGCAAGCTTTTTCCGTAAAGCAAATGACCACCGAGAGTGTTCAGCTCTTCCTGAAAGTAGTGTAGGAAAGAAACTATTAAAGAAAGTGGAACATGGTCATTTTAATACAGCAGTCATTCTTAAGACTTATATTTTTCTTTAATCCATGTCCAGGGTGGTCATATTGATAAAAGCTGGCATACTTCAGTATGTACATGTCCGATTACTGAAATTAGTATGAATATGTTTGTGTGTGTGTGTTCAGAGGGCTCAGTGTTGTTGATGTTGGTGTGAGGGCCGTGACAGGCCATGGCAGTGCCCGGTGTGGGTTAAGAAGACTCAGAAGTCTCTGCCCAATTAAAGCAGACTTGCAGCCCTCTCCGTCCCCTGACACGGGATGGGGCTGCTTTGTACCAGGAGCACACACTCCCAGGGATTCCCTTTAAAAATATCTTCAATCGATGAGTCAATCAAGGAGAGAAAAAAGCTGTCCTCCTCTCCTCAGCTTGATGCCATGTTGCCAGTTGGCTGTGAGGAGCAGGCAGGAACTGGGAGCGATGCTCATTAATATTTCAGTATCTGACACTTTCAACCAACAGCCTCAACTAGGTCAATGTATATGTAAAAAAGTCAATGAATATCTATTTTGATTTCCCCCTAATTTGGTGTTTGGAAGAGATCACTGTCTATGCAGGTGGCAATCAGCTATGCTCTTACTGAAGTGAAGCAAATAAATTAGTGCAGCCCACAGAGAGGACAGAGACGCAGCCTCTCCTGCACTTACCACTTACTAACCAGAAGAGATAAGGTTGTTACACTAATGAATCAATAAATTATATATATATATATATATATATATATATATATACATATATATTTTACCATGTTACAAGTTCTCCCTAAATTTAAACAAACAAATAGGCATATAATCTTGCACAAAATAAAATTTTAAGTTGTTTTCCCCTTATTTTTAGCTTTCTTTGTTTAGTTAAAGTTTGGTATGTGAAGCATTTAGCATTAGTATGTAAGCACCGTATTTTCAGTCTCAGCCACGTTAGCTGGTGTTCAACCAAGCAGCGGAATCTGCCACGACATGAAAGCGGTAAATGAACAATGCCTGTAAAGAGCCATTTTCAACAGGCTGCACACAACTACTACTACATTGTCCTCAGCAGGTAGAGCTTAATGGCTTTTTTACTCCCTGTTTTTGTAGGGTTTAGTTGCGTTTCCTCTGAATTTGGGACTTTAACCTATGTTAAAGCAATCATCACAGAGGAGGAGGGTGCTTTTCTTTTTTGTTGTTTTTTTTCTTTTTTTCCTAAAGGGATCTTCTGCTTGAAATAGTCACTCCTCACCTCTAATCTACCTTTTGTCTGTGTTTGCCACCTGAGGAGCAAAAGGGATAGAAAAACAGAGAGTGTGTGAGTGTGCATGTGTGTGTGTGTGTATTTGGGGGGAAGGGTAGGTAAAGGTGAAGTCGTAACAAAGGGGCCATACTAGTTGCATCATAGTACTGACAACACCGAAATGAAATACCAAATAATGATTAGACTACATTCAGGTGGAAAACGTGATTGTTGCATTGCTATAACCCCTCATTTGAAGTCATTGAGGCCTTACATACCTATGTGTTTCTTGCAAAGACCAACTAATATCAATAATTGAAAACATCACCTCAGGTAATATGCTTCTGTTTTCATTGCAACGTCTTTTATATGTCTTGTTGAATGACACCTTAACCGGGCTCATGCTTGACTCTCTGGCTTGTGCAAATCACAGTGAGATATTGTCACCTTTTAGTTTCAGTGACACTGGTCCTATTAGGATGGTGTGAAATTAGAGGCACGCTTTATCAAGTCAGCTAAAAGAATTGCCCCATCATCTTTATCCTTCGGCTGCAATAAAGAACAGCAGGTTGTAATTCAGCCGTGCAACGAGAGAGAAGGAGAGAGAGTCTTTTGCTGATACAAGCCAACGGACTAGAAAGGTTTGAATGCCCCAGATAAAAGCTTTCACTTTGGTCAGTTTCAGAATATTAATATTTCAAGAAAGCGCCTCACCTGACATAAATATGGTGTGGTCTTTAATAGCTTTCCTCCCAGTCTCTTGTTTGGAAGTTTATCATAGTGAGAGCTTACATGAAGAAGATTCTAGAAAGGTAACATAAATGGGATTAAGGAGAGGTTAAGATCATCCAGTGTGGCTGTTAGAGGGGGATATTAAATATTGATTTATCCCACTGTAATGACCGGACAGAGGAGTGGGTCTAAGTGCTGCTTACAGATGGATCAATTCATCTTTTCATACAAAGTGTGTCTGAACAGTACAATGCATTCCTCCCTAACCTTTATCACTATGGCTCTAGCTCTGTCTCTCCCTCCCTCCCTGGCCATTGACCTAGGAGAACATGGTGTAGATCAGACTCTCTGTTCTACAGTATACAAGCCTTTAACCTGAGGACATGTAAAATATTCATGCTTTACTGGAGCAGATTTTCTTGCTTGTCTTTTTATTTGTCTGTTTTTACTATATCCCATCAGTACAATAAAACCTTTTACAACCCTTCTGCAATTTACCTTTTTGAAATATTTATCTAAAGATATTATTGTCTGCAGAGGGCAATTACTTTGTTCCATTATTTACCATCTCCTCCTCACCCGGTGGAAGCTTTTACCTAGAATGCACCAGTGTGCCTACAGTCAAATACGGTACATCTCAATCCATTTGTAACCATTTGAATTGTTTCCCTCTATTATGCACTGTAGCTATAACTGGCCATGCTGTTTTTCAGGGTCATGGGTGAAGGTGAACAAGTAAGTTCCCCCATGTGGATCTCATTGTATTCAGACAGCATATAGAGCTTACATAATTAAGTGATACAAATGTGAACATATGTAAACTGTAAATTATAAATTGCTTGTTTATGAGTAGCTGAATTCCTCATACTCAGATACTGCAGACAAATTAAAGTGATAATTCAATTTTCAGCCTCAGCACAAAAGAAAACAGAATCTATTTCAAGCCCCTGACTTAAAAACTGCAGAGATGAAAGTCGGCCACTGGCCAACCAGAGAAAAAGAGATAAAAGTTTTTTAGGCAAATGACACGCCAGTCATGTGGCCCAAATCTGCAGTTTACTGGCCCTGTGGCAATGGTCAAGCCCTGTTGTTGAACCCTGTATAGTCAGGTATGACTGATTTCCCGTGCTTTACTTCACATAGATGTTGTATATCTGACAACCTGGAGGTTGTGTAGGATAAAATATATTCCTCTGCTGACATGTCCCTAACTGGAATCAAAAGGTGAAAGGCCACTGTATTAACCTATTGAACTGCCCTTTTCTGCCCTGCAGCATCTCCTCTCCTCAGTATTGATGACTACAATTGTCCATTTCCCGTATCCCAAAGCTCAGCCTGTAAATATTCAAATGGAGCTTACACTGGTGCTCCACAAAATCCAGACTCCTAACCTATTGGTTATAGTGGTTATACTGTTCCTTTCTGCATGTGTATGTGTGTGATTTTGTGTGTGTGTGTGTGTGCATACATGTGCATGCACGTGTGTGTGTGTATTTGATGCCAGGACCCTATTCAGGCAAAGCCCTCACAAAGACTTTGAATATAATCTTGTCTGGTCTGCAGCCCTGGAAGCAATTTTCTGCTCCTTTTCGACTGCTGTCTTGGAAATTGCAAACCAAGGCGTTTTGGCTGCAATGTAAATCCTTGGCATACAAGGGTTTGCCCATCCAAATTAGATTATGCTCAGCTCCCAGACACTGGCTGTAGCCAGCAAGTGCTATTGTGAAGATTGCTTACATTAATGCTTTGTCCAATTGTTCATGTTTGCCAAAAGAATAAAAATAATGTATGACTCTGTATAATATGTGCCTGTGCTAGTGTATGTGTCTGCAGGCTCCTGTTCCAGGTCAGGTCTTTTGCTCTGTCTCTTCTCTTCCCCAGAAAGACATCAAACCCGCATCTTGGTAGGGTCATTTGGCTGTGGTAGCTCCATTATTTTCTACAGTTGTCATTTTACATAGTGAATTTCTGGCCTGCTACTGTCGCTCAGAAAAGCTGCTGGCCTCAGTGGCAAAGACCTGTGATGCCGCGTTCGCCACAAGGCACATACAACAAAGAGCGAGGAAAAGAATAGACCACAAAGAACCATTTATAGTCTATGGTATTGTTGCAGTAGAAACATAATGGCTCCAGTGTCCAACAAGTCTTGGGGTTTTGTCCATGTGTGAAAGGGCTTTGGTAATGCTGCAGTCTCTAATATCCTGCTGTTTGCAACCTGGACAGTTTGATAAGACAGGAGATTTCAGCCCAACTTCAAATCCCCTGGAGGACCCAGAGAACAGTTCTGGATCATTGAGGACTGGAAAGCCGTAAAAGTACATGATGTCAACACAAATGATCTCAGCAGTGTGGAGAAGAACATAAACACATACTCTTAAAATTATGACATTTTCAGCACATCGGCACACAGTTGAAACATCCTTCCTGCAATAAAATATGTACAATGCATTTAAAAATATCACAGAACGTCCCAAAGTAGACACCAGGACATGCAGAAGAAATCCAGTAGTTTGACAACATGTGCATTTTAAATTTACACTGAAGGGTCACATTTTCTGGGTTTGACTTGTTTTCTCTCCAGGGTAAAATAACTCATCCTGAATAATGATAGCATATCCTCTTAATAAAAACAAACAATAAACATTAAACTGGCACAAAGCCCAGAGTGGGGTTAGCTCACTGTTTTCTTACATAGTTTAAGCTGCTTAATTTAATTAAAGGCCTTTCTTCCCTCAGTTTTAAACAAATGAGGTGATGCCCTGGCAGTACAAATGGGACTGGAATAGCTGGCCATCTCTGCTCTGTGTGATGTTGAGGATGACTACTATAGAACAGATGCCAGCCTTTTGTGGCTGCTACTGTTGATTCTCCGGCTGCCTGCATTAGCCTTAGCAAAGGGAGAGCTCAGGGTAAAAAGAGTGCAACAGTCTGAATGAAAGGAACTGTGGGTTTACCGCATGGCTGGATGTACTTAACATTTAAATGGTTCAAAACTAGCAAAAACTACTGGAAAGCTGCAGACTTATAAATAACATTGCAACTGGTTACAATAAAGATACAAAACAGATGAGGCGCTGAGTTGTGAGGAGCTGTAGCCATGTTAAAGTGCAGTCTTTGTCTCCATCAGGGCTGGGACAGATTGTTGAGGGGCTTAGCCTGAGAGCGTCAGAGAGAAGACTCTGAGGGCTGCAGACCACAGTGATGACTGACACTTGATACACAAAGCCCTGTATTGTGGTCTGAGAGCCACTGCCTTCAACTTGCCACATACCAGGTGTGTGATATAACCAGAGCCAGTTCAGCACATTATCAAACATAAGTGGCTGCTTAAGGTCCTGCAGTTGTTAAAGGTTCCAATCATGAAAATTTTAAACACATGTGATCATATACGTTCCTATGTGAAGGAAACATGGATGAGATTTTACCAATACCTTAGAGATCTCAGAAAATACAGTAGTTATTGCTGTCAGATTTCACAGAAACATCTCATTTACTGTATATACACACACATATTGGGCCAAAAAAATATGCAGACTATTATATGACTTTAAGTTGGCAACTGGTGATTTTTGGAAGGACTAAAATATGCCATGCCTGCCAGCTGCCTGAAAGAAATGAAGCAGTTTTCTCTTTAAATAATCATTTCGATGTCAAAATGTTTTGGCGAGCAAACGTGCCAGCTTAATCTGCGCCTGTGGCATCTGGTTTACCTTATTCCTTTTCAACATGGAGTCAGGTCATTTTGAAAATCACACAAAGTGGAAAAAAAAAAAAAGTTACTATCGGTGATGATGAGTCAGACAACTGTGTATTTAATAATGACTTAAAATAAAACAAAATGAACTAAAGGTTGTTTTGGATCTGGTCCAGAGGTGTGTAATAAAACATGCACCAAGGTCTGGTTTATCTATTTTCATCAAGGTATCGACAACACTTGGGACTGATTAGACGTAAGTGTCCAATCCCCTCGCCACAACCACTGCCTGGCACAGTTAAGCATCTCTTCACCTTGGCTGAGCTCTTTCATCAGTGCAACAGCATAGTCGGGTTTAAAAAAAAATCTTCTAGACAAACTGACACCCGGTGAACTGAGCTGACAACTGCACGCTGATCTGCACCACAGTCTACCTTACTACTGAGTGTGTTTTTCTTTCATCTGTATTTGAACAATCTCAGGCCATATGGCTTTGCCTATAGCCTGGAGCTATTTACAAAGGAGAGAGTGAAGGAGTGTCAGAGTTGGCAGTGTGTTTCTTAAATATAGGGCAGGAGTAGGCACAATACACAGGGCCGTCCGCCACCCGCCTCTGCCCAGAATACACCCTGTGGGCAGAGCAGCAGGCCTCCGGCACATGTTCTGTGGCCGGCCAGATTAAAGCTCTCTTTACAGCACTGACAAGGGCTCTTCTGGGCTCCCTCACCCAAGAAGTTTACACTCCGACTCTGCTATCTATCCTCTTTATACTTCTCTCTCTCTTCCTGTGTGTCTCACAACTTCACTGGACTGGCTCATGACTTCACTGGGCAACCATGAGCAACCGAACAAAATGCATCTGTTAACTGAACTTTAAAGACTAAAGACTGCACAGACAGGGCAGATGAGATTATTGTGGGTGGCAGTTTTCCACTACAGCTCAGAGTGCGCTGCTATAATTTTAGTTGTGGGGTGGAGAGCTCCATGCTGAAGTCATTTGAGGGAGGGACAAGTTGCTTGCCAGCAGTCGTGGTCAGAGTGGGAGGGGAATAATGTGCACTGTTACATCTTTTGTTTCCTGTCTCTTTATCTTTACCTCTTTTCATCATCCTTGATTTGTTCTTTCATTCCACTTTGTTTATGTACTCTTCCTTTCAAAGGCCTTTCAGCATTTAGCAGCACTCATTTTGTGTATTTTTTGTGTTCAAAGTTTTTCATCATTCCTTTGCACCGCACATTATAAATACCTTTTTTATATCAGCCATATACTGATGGGCTCCCTCCCTTTCACTCTCTCACTCTCGTTTCCTGGGAGGAAGGCCAGCTTCCCCAGATACTGCATGTCCTTTGCTACTTCTCTTTGTCAGAGTGATCAGTAAAAATTTAATGACACTATAAAATAATAAAAGTGCCATTAATTTATCACAGCACTTGATGCGTGGGCAGTAAAGAAGCATTGGTTCACTGAATATTTTCCAGCCTTAAAACAAAACCCTGATGCTGTGCAGATAATTTATGGCCCTAATTTCAACTATAATTCTAATTCACAGATATAAATTACCAAACTTATAACCAATAAGTATATTAAACTCAGTATATAAAATTTTATGAAAATGTGTGGTGCCATATTGCACACATAGTCTAATATTAATTAGCATAGATAACAGAGAGAAGGGAGGGATACTTACTGTAACCACATCTTCATACTATAGTATGTAAAATGCTGCCTCACATAAAGTGTACATGTTCTCTATATGACCAAAAGAACCCCCCCGATACTTTTTATGTCAACTGAAGTGAAGCTACCTCAAAGAATGCTCAAACAAGAGCCTCATTCAGTGGCGTTCCCAGCTGTCTAATGTGCTGATGTTCACTAATCATATGACAGCAGTGCAGTGAAGAAAGAAGTTCAACACTGAGCTAGTTATTAATGAAATTCATTGATTGATGGCCCCCGTTCTCGCTCCTTCTCAGCCCAACATGATGCTTAATGATCATGAGTTTATAAAAGGACTTGATTGATCAGGAGGGACCAACGAAGCGCAAATGAGGGACGAGATGACTACTTTATTACAGATATACAGTACCCGTGAACGCTGTGTCTTCCTAGTGGACTGTCCAAGTAGCATCTAAAGCAGCACCATTGCCCATCCAGCTAATAGCACATAAGTCACTTTGTCATCGGGCTGCTAGCTTCTTTCATTAAGAGCAATAATGTGGCTGGGTGATGAATACAGCTCTGTGTGCGTGCATGCTCGTGCATGTGTTGCTTTACACAGACTTTGACACGGAGAAAGGCACCGCACTCCATCTTCTCTTTACAAAGCATCCTCTTGCCCAGCAGGGACCACCACATATGTCATAATTAGAAAACACTTAAGTAAGCAAAGGGCCGTCAGATAGACAGGCTCTAATCACAGGCCATAAGCAGGTAGTGGTTAATTGTATATCAGAATCACTCAGCTGGCTATAAATAATGACTGCTCCTTCAAGTATGATGGTAAATTGCAGTGCTCTTTCTGTCTCTCTCACTCCTTTCTTTTGAGGAATAGTTCTTGAATAAATAAAAGCATGAGGAAAATCAAAATACTGTGAAAGGCCACAAATGGACTTGAACTATCTCCATCCTTCATCTTGTCATCTTTTTTAGCCCTCGGGGGAAAAAAAGGTTATCCAAAGAAAAAAAAACATTTCAAAAAGATTTCTTAATTAGATTTTTTTTCTAAAATGTGCTTATGTCTATTGTTGGTGACATGATTTTATTTGTCAGCGGAAAACAACTATATAAATTCAGTGCACCCAAAAAATAAATATTTTCACTTACAAGAGTTACATCTGCTTAATTTTTTAGCACCTTCTCCTAGGAGGAGGGGGAAAAAATCCCTGTGGGGGGAAAAGTGAAAAAAAACAACAAAACGGTGCAATGCACTACAAAGACGGGGTAAAAGATTAATGTGTGTGCTGGTGTCGGTGTGTGTGGCAAGGGAGCTGTTAGTATTGTGTGAGGACTCTACCTGAGTATCTGTTCAGACTGCATGTGATAGGCATGTTTGAAAAAGAAAGAGGCAGAGGTCAGTGCAGACATTACATCTTTGGCAGAGACTGAACGCTCACCCTGAGAGTAAAACAAATGCTTTTTTTCTGAATGGTGGCAACATGCCTGCTTTTAGTGTCATCCAGGCAAAACCTAGGGGGGGGAGAGATTATTTGTATCATGCAGAGTCAAAGTGTCCATCTCCTAGTTGAGTCTTTAGAGAGGAAGACAGCCCTTTGCTAATGCCCTGTGTATTCACTGAGGAAGTAGGTCATTCAACAATGGAGCCAGCAGCAGTCGGCACTCTCCCCTTGCATAATACATTAAGTGTAATGTGCAGCAACTATTCAGAGGCCCCCCGAAAGCTGTTATTTTATTCTGTAAATGCACACGGACATGACATTTAATATTGTCACGGAGCGCTGAATGACAGGGTTTCATTGTGTGTCAAGTACAACATGATGCCAAGTTTAATCTGAGCACAAAGCGACATGACAAACGGGAAAACACGGTGTGTTCTCCAAAGCATGAACTCTGAATAAATGATGGGCGCTGAGCTCTGGGCGCTGTAGACTGGAAGGGAGGATGTAAGGAGAAGATTACAGAGGAAAATCTGAGCACTGCAAAGAGGGCCACGGCCCCATTGTGTGCTTGGGATCACAAAGTATCCTTCTGTAAATCTATTTACAGCACCCCTGGCCCTCACTGTCTCTCTGCCTCCTGTCATCCATTATAGCAGCTGCTGAATAGAGAGATGAGAGAGGAAAAAACTACATCTAGCTCATGTCAAAAGAGCAGCTCTTCAAAAGAACATCCATTTATCAAAGACACTTTTACTCTTTTCGAAATTTCAGATTCCTGATGGGGTTGTTTTTTTTTGGTTTGTTTTTTTTTTTACAATTGTATCACTGTAAAAATGTGCATATATGTGTTTGTTTGTGTACCTGACTGTTTGTATTTTCCTGCAGGAGAGGGCACATTTTGAGAGCATTGGGCACCACCTTGGCAAGCTGGGTGAGGAAGGAAAGATCGGACACAGAGTTATTGACCTCACCAGGCCAGAGGATCTAGATGGTAAGGCCATATGAGCTGCTCTCTGACTGCTTCTACATCCGATGAGGTTATGTTTCCAGATAATCCATACCATTTCACAAAAACTAACTGGGCTAAAGTTTTAAAAATGTTGAACACTCCAGACTAACCCTAAATTTTGGAACCATGGGGAGTTTTGATGGCTGATAAAGTCCACTACTCCATGTGCTTCAGAATTAGGCTGGTGGATTGGTTTGTGTGGGTGTGTGCAGAAACATGTGCATGTGTGTAAGAGAGATGTGGGGGTTGGGGTGAATGCCGTTTGAAATGAGCCGTGGCTCCAAGGTTTTCACAGGTAGGTGAGCGGAGGACAAGGGTGTCTGAGGACAAAGCTGGCTTTTTTCCAAGCTCGGCTCCTGTTGCCGTTGTGCTTGTTTGAGGTCCTGGGCACAGGGGTGTAAATTCGGGTTGCACCAGTGTGACAAAGCGTCATCTCCTTTTGTGACGCTGGCTCCTACACAGGAGCAAGGAGTACCTCGGTGCACCAATGTTTGTCCGACATAAATATTTGTGGCAGTTTCCATGGCACTTCAGAGCCAGAGCAAAGAGGAAAATGGTTCTGACTCATCTTTGATGCCTCAAAGAGTCTGAAGGCAGAAGGAAAGATATTTCTCAGGACAATGTAACCCATCAACAACTTTAAATAGAATTTTAGACACATTTCCCGTCAGTTTTTAGGAGTAAATGCTCCTGCATAATTGGTTCACACAGACTTTTATAAAAAATAAAAAATAAAAAACTTTTTTTTAACTCCCCATAAAAAATTTTGTTTACCAACTCCAAAGCAAACATCTTTTTTTACTTGTCTAGTTTCACATCACACCCAATCCTGTAGATGAGAATTAGAGGTGTATTTAGAGGATTCATTGACATTTTTCCCATGTGAGCCACAGGAGCAGATCCCATCCCACCCGTCTGACTCCTCGGACAGATGTGCATACAGTGCTCATTCTGCCAGTGGGAACCTTCTTTCTGTGGCTGCTGTGGAGTCAGGACCAAAACAGAGCACACACCAGGGCAGTTGTGTCCTTTTAAGTCCTGCTCAGGGCCGAGGGAAAGGCTCTCGCCAGACGCCTCACATCAGTGTTCCCAGTGGGCTATGGATTAGGAGCAAGCAGAGGTTAGAGGA
Organism: Trachinotus anak; assembly: GCF_046630095.1. Lineage (NCBI taxonomy): Eukaryota > Metazoa > Chordata > Actinopteri > Carangiformes > Carangidae > Trachinotus > Trachinotus anak. The sequence goes on along the minus strand of NW_027273862.1, from coordinate 17,711,654 downwards.
GAGGAGAGGTCCTCTTCCCAGGGGGAAATGGCTGGGAGCCACAGCAGTACACATAACTCAGAACACACAGTTAACATTTCTCCTCTTATGCCACAAATATATCTGTCTGTCTTCTTCAGCTTCACCAACAGGAAAACACATACGGTCAAATGATGTGAACCACAAAGTGTTTACTCTTCTGAGAAGATGTTTACTTTGAAATCCTTATTGTGAGGATTTTCTTCTGCTTGAACCAATGGTGGCTCGGCTCCCGGGCATGCCTTGATGTATAGTGTAGAAACATACAGTAACTATCTAATTGCCGGTTATTTGTGCTTTCTTTAATAACCTAGAAAGCACTGATTTGCTGATTTGCAGGTCAAAGGTCATGCATATGTCAGGGTTAAAACAGGGTTACATTTGTTTTTTAGCCTTACATATTATAGTTGTTTAAATAGCATTTGAAACCCTATTTTTCAACAAGTAGTTAGGATACAAAAATATAGTCCATTTTTATTTTATTTTTATTTTAATTTTCTACTAAAGCAATACATATATGACCAATACGTCATAAAAGTATTTATAGTTTTATCCCAGCCATCTGTGTGTCTTTGATCTGCAAAATCCTTACTGAACATTTTTGCAATTCATGATTAAAGTCTTAAATGTAATTATTTTTGGGAGCTTTTTGGTACAGAAGGAGGGAAATTAATTTGGAATCTCGTTTGTATTTCAACACACTTTTCCTCTGTAATTCAGAACACACTGTATATACGTTGGTGTTTCCTGAAAAAGGAAAATTACTGGGTGTAACTCCCAACCCTTACATAGGGTGTGAAAGCCCCTTGGTGTGAAGCAGCTTTCCCTCTAGAACAGAGCAGCCACACTGAGCAGGCCCTGTGCACAGCGCACCTCTGTCATCACAGCAGTTCACAGAAAGCTTTAGGTTGCTTAAGCTAATATTTGCAAAGCATGCATCAACCAAAGTCCTAACGAATAAGACTGGAAAAAAGTGGCAAAGGAATGGAAATAGATAGGATTTCCTTCATTTTACGAAGCCACGAGCCAAACGCACGATCCCACCGCAAATTTCATTAGGTCTTTTTAAGCTCTCATGAAAATATTACCAAGTACCACAAAGGCCTCAGCCCAGCCAGGCCCTTTGTTCATTCACATATGGCAGTATGGAGTTGCTGTGTAGCTGAGGCTGTATGTTTGTCTAAACCACCCCCACCACTGAGGGTCCGCAGAGAACAAAGAGGTTGTTGAGAGATATGTGGAGACAGGAAACAGAATTAATCTAAACGCTCAGTGCGATAATATCAACCAGAGAGTGAGAAAAGATGAGGCTTCAGCCAAACAGTGTCTCTAACAGAGTCCTCGTGGAATAGGATGAGAAGAACAGTAGTGTTGCATTGTTGTTATAGATCACTGTTGATGGGTTTCGTGCTGTTCCAAAGTTTTATGAGTTGATTGTTTGAAGAGGTCTTTGTTGCTGTTTCCCTTGCACTGTGAGGCTGTGGGAATCAAGCTCTGGCTTTTATTGCTGAGGACTTTTCCTTAGAGAAGGCTGAGATGAGGAGGCTCAGACATGATTGATCCAGTCGCAACAACAATAGTTGAATAGGTCAACACAATCAATAAGAAAGTTTTGTTTTGAAGTTGGCTATTTGAAATTTAAATTTAGCCCCGAAAGAAGATATTTCTGTGTGATCCTGTTTTTCTGTGTGTGCACGCATCTCTTTTTGTGAGTGCAAAGCTTGGATGTTGTGAAAGATTAGACACCACTTTTAGGCTAAATGCACAAGAGAGGGGATAGAGCAGGCAAAAGTGAAAGCCATTGCCTGCATGTTGAAACAGGTTGGCTGTTTGTTCCCAAGTTAACATGTACACACAGACACACACACACACACACACACACACACACACACACACAGGCTCCAGAAAACTCAAATCATCCTGACTGTAAAAGAAAAAAAAGGATTGGCATGTTATAATAGGGCTTATATCACTTGTAATTTGTAATGGTTTAATTGCTATGAGCTCAGGCTAGAGCAGGGGCACTGAGCGCCGTGTCCTGTCTGTCCATACACATTAATCTAGCCTGATCCTGCTCTGAGGGAGAGGCTCTATTGTCAGCAGTAAATGCCTTCAGTCAGAGGTGTTAGATTTGATCCCAACAGGGAGGGCTTGGCAGGTTCGCGTGATTGTTGCCTGCTCACTGAGGCTCATCCTCTTATGCGGATTCCTGGGTGACATTATGTGTCTGCCCGCAGAACAAAGATGAGTAAGGAGGAGGAAAGGGGGAGGAGAGGGGACGGCCGGGGCAGTGCTACCCTCTGGCTTGGTACATGGTCGAGTCTGAGCCTGCAGCTCACAGGTGTGATAGGCGTTTGGGCCTCACTAGATTCTCTCTCTATTTCTCTCTTTTTTTTTCCTACTTCCTCGTTATTTGCTCTCCTTTCTTCATTTTTTATCCCTCACCCCACACCCCCCCACGCTCCGTGCACACACACAATCATTCTTTCTCACTGTAATTCATGCTGCTCATCTGTAGTGTTTCCAGGAGAGACAAATTAAAAGGGGATTCTCATATCGCTCTGTCACACTTGAGCTGCAGGCCTCATGAATCACAATAAATTCTATTAAGCAGCTCTCCCTCTGTTTCGCTCCCTCCCCAGCTACCACCCAGGGGGCCTGCCCCTGTCACTGCTAAACATCTGTGTTTATTTACACAATCACACACCTAACTAACTGATTCCTAAATGTCCTGCCCCTCCTGGAAAAAAATAGTTAGTGCTCATTTGCAAAATGTCAGAGCAGTGTCATGATTTTCAATGAAAAGACAGAAACAATGTTGAGGCAAATTGCATGTTGCAGTTTCTAGGGATTTTCTAAGACTGGCTGCTAATACACAGGATGCATCTGATTAAGTCATATATATTACGGCGGCTGGATGGGGGGCGGCAATTTTTTCCACACATTAAGTCTTGGATGTTTTTCTGCAACGTTTGCACTGTCCTCAGTAATTTTGCAGTGAAGACTTAGATATTATTTCAGGTCAAAGGTCAAACTCTGTGTTAGGCTGTTGGGTTCCCAGGGGCAGTCTTAGGCCTGGGTCAGCTTGAAACTTTCATCACTTTGCTCTTTACACATCCAGGACCAAAGCACCTGCCTCAGTGCAGATGAAAGTAAGTGATGTAACACTGCTGTTGTGCATTTCAGTGTCTTTATGTAGCGTCAGGCAGAGCAGGTAGGCTCTTTACCATGTGCCATACCTCATCTGGCTACCCTCCAATGAACCAAGTCACGTGGCTGGTTTCCTGGCTAACTATGGATGTGGCACTAGCTGATGGCAGGCAGTTGTTTTGTCCCCCTCCCTGTAAGAAGCTCACCTCTGCCCGTATGCATGCACACCAGTATATAAATTGCTGAATCAGTGTCAGTGATAGAGTAATGGCACGGGAAGCATCGTAAATTACAGCAAGCGATCCCGGGGTGCAGACACTGGCTGTCGTGTCTGAGTGAGCGCTGCGCTCCTGAGCTAATGAATACCTTCATCTGGCCCCGGCAGTCAGCAGATTGCCCCGCGTTGATGGATACTGTCAGCCCTCCGCCACACCACATTTCATTGCACAATAAACATGGTTGTCAAAACCAAACAAAGTGAAATCAATTCATCCTGTACAGTGAGTGCATGCTAAATGAAATTAACGTACTGTGGGCCGCGGTGGCAGCAAAGGTAGTGTATTATTTTTGAATTCATGATGGCTTTAGGGCCTATAGCATTCTGGGAGGCAAAAGCAAACAGACAGAATATGACACAGCACCTGCACAGTTTGAGAAAGTGTTTACAAAAGTGACACAAAACACCTTTTAAATGATCTGATTTACTATTTCTGTGCATGCTGTCCATGTGTACGTACATATACTTCTATTCATGTTTCATTTTGGGACCATTCCATGTATAATTAAAATGAGAGACTTAGAAAAGGCAGAGGTTTAGAATACTAGGCTTTCTCTGTCAGCTCCATGATGAAGAAGAAAAAAGAAAAAAGAAAAACTTCAAACTTCAGTCAAAATATATCATTCAGTATAAGGTAACAGAAGTTAAATGTAACATTTGAAAACAAATGATCTACGGCTTTTTTAAATAAAGGTTATATATTCATTAACCTATATTTCAGAGATACTAACATTAAGAGGTTTTCTATTTGCCCCCAAAAATGTTATCTTACGCATAATTTTCTCCATATTTTCTCTTAATGTGCATTTGCTGAAGACAGAAATGTGATTTTAAGACGAGACGAGCAAATGCGCTTAATTATGATGATTATGACTTGATTGAGATTGTTACTTCCATTGGCCAGAACTATATGTCAATAAGAGCAGAATTATGTGGGCAGCTTCAAGTGCATGTGAAAATATATTTTTCACCGGCCTCCCAGATGAAGGCAAGCTTCTGTCCATCACAAATGTGGCTGTTTGACTGTTAAACATGAGCTGGTGAAAACTGATTTGAGGTGCCTTTGTACTGGGAGAAACAGGTCTCCCAGTGGGCAGCTGGACTTCAAACACACTGTGCATGTAATCCAACTTCCACCACAGCCCCATCTCAATTATAGGTGATGGTTCTGTGATTACATATATTGCCTTTTCAGCACTTGTCTTCTATAACAGTTTTGAAAAGAAGACTTGTTTTTCCGAAGTGAAGACACTCTTCGGCGTCTTCAGTGATTAGAGCAGAGCGAGGTTTCTGTGGATTTGGAATTAATGCCTCTGCACAGCCCTCCATTACTCATTAAGAGTTTGATTTTGTTTATCAGCTGAAATAATAATAGAAATCAAACCCCAGGTAACATGTGCCAAGGCTGCTAGTGGAATGGTTTAATGAGAAAGATTCACATGTGGATGATGAAATATGCATGAGTCATCCCAAGCTTTCTTTTCCAGATTTGAGATCATTAAAGATGTATCGTAGCATATGGAAGGCTTTTTTTGTCTTATTTTTCAAGCCTTGTTTATCAACATGTTTTTGTTTGTTTAAATATTCATACTGCTTTTATTTAATTCTTTCACATCTTACATATAAAAGGAAGCAAATGCGCATGCAAACAGAAATCATTATCAGTCTGATGTACAGTTTAATACTGAGAGAAACTCTCTTATGCTGATTGTGAATGCCCTGATTGAGAAACAGCACTTTGCAGAAACGGCACACTCTCTCATCGCAAATGTGAGCCTGGTTTGTTTGTTTGTGTGTGTGTGCGTGTGTGTGTGTGTCTACAAGGAGAGTGAGAGGGAATGAAGAAAAAGCCTGTCTGAATTTATTTGTGCATATATATTTTAAAATGTTGGAAGAATGCTTTATTAAGATTTTCCAGCTTCCCTCTGATTTTTTCAAAGACTGCCTCAAGTATCAAATTGAAATGTATGTAGCAGAGAAGAGAAGTGTGAATTCTTGCAGTCAAAATATTTAAGTGCCATTTAAGTCCAAGGTCTTCCTCTTTTGGTTTTGGATAGACCCTCTTAAACTGACATTGTATTCACTTGTATTGCACTGTCAAGTCAGATTTTCCACTCAATAGAAAGTCTAGACCCTCTAGGAGGGTCTGTAGCCCTGCACTCATCTGAAACTGTGTTCATGATGATGCTGGCAGCGATAATAGTAGATTAAGAGAGTTTGAAGATGGCTCGTCATTTAATCAATGTCTTGCCTCGCTCTCTCTTCTTGTTCCTGCTCTGGCTATTCCAGGGTCCAAGGAAGTCAATGGCTCTGCAGATAAACCCCAACCCTATTATTGTTGGCCAACAGGAGGCGCTGGATCTACTGAGGCACGAGTCTTCAGGGAATCTCGAGGAAGGAACAACAACGAACCCCATATTAAAAGGCCGATGAATGCATTCATGGTGTGGGCCAAGGATGAGCGGCGCAAGATTCTCCAGGCCTTCCCTGACATGCACAACTCCAACATAAGCAAGATTTTGGGTAAGACCTTCTAAATCAGGTCCAGTGAATATTTATAGGCTGATAAAAGTGATAAATATGCAGTGTTTACAGCTTCCTTCATGACGCACTGTAGAGGTGGAGAACTACTTTTCTGTGTAAGAGAGCAGATATTTTATGAGATTTCCTTAATCACTCTGAGTTTTGGTAATACCTTACAGACTTAGCAAGCATTTTGTACATTTAAATGTGGGTTTATTCTGCACTGGTAAGTAAAGCTGACCTGAAAAAGCAGCCAGTAACTAAAGGAGCGAAGGTGTGTTATCTTGTAGGCCACTGTGAATCAGTTCACCTCACCATACAGATGGATTTATAGCCCATCGCTACCATAAGTGTTTGTCATGAAAAATGACAGAGGCTAAATGGGTCTTGTCCCCTCAGCATTGGAGTCCATACATCAGAGCTGTTAAAAGTGCTGTCATCCAGTACCTGGTAGCACACTTCACAGAGCTGTAGTATTTACTACACTAGTTTGTTGTTTCTTACTATGTGATATCGAAGTATGTCTCGTCTCAGATGATGTGCATAGGCAGGGCTATCAAGGGGTTGGTGTGGAATGGACAATAAATCTTGGCACATGACTGTGCTAGAAAACTACCCTTGTTAAGGAGAGTTCAGTTTTAAATTAAGCTCTGAGCCAATGCGGTAAAATGTGACTGGATTGTGAATCTTAAAATAAAATTGGTTCTTTTGACTGGAAGGTCTCTGACTCCCCAGTTTTAGTATAATAAAAAGCTATTACTTAAATTGTTTTTTTTTCTGCTTGTGTTCAAATTCTGAAATCTCACTCTACTGCATTGTGTAGGTTCTCGGTGGAAGGGCATGTCTAACCAGGACAAGCAGCCATACTATGAGGAGCAGGCCCGTCTGAGTAAGCTCCACCTAGAGAAGTACCCTAACTATAAGTACAAGCCGCGGCCTAAGAGGACCTGCATTATTGACGGGAAGAAACTCCGCATTGGAGAGTACAAGCAGATGATGCGCTCACGGAGACAAGAGATGAGGCAATTCTTCACTGTGGGGTAGGCATGCAGTCACAAATTCCACCATCTAATCACACTAACACACAAACAACTGGACTGTAGCTTTTCACTTCCCTGCAGCCTGTGCTTCTACAATAGAAACACCCTTTCCAAAAGCAAGTGTTGAGTTACCCTCTACTGTATTGGTTTTGACCAATTAAACATGACCATTAAAACAGTGTTTTTCAATAGCTGTGATTCCATAATTCAAGACAATAGCAGTCTACAAATGGAGCATAAAGTGCAGACATTATTGCAGGATATAAGCTCTAAGTGTAGACTTACAGAAGCCTGGAGGGCAGCAGTCTGAGCTTAACACTTTAATTTACTGTGTGTGGTTAGCAGGAGAGCCCTTCTCCAGGTGTTCCCATGTCAGTCATAAGCTTCAGTGGCTGGAGTATCAATCATCCAGCACAACAGCAGACAAGAGCAGCACTAACCACGTATTGGTTTTATGTCACCAATAAACTGGGTCGTGTTTCTGAACAGCTCAAAACGGGAGCTGTCAGGAGAACCTCTCTTTTCCCAAATCATTTTCACAGAGCTTCTGGCTTCAAGCAGACTGCTGTGGGAAACCCCTAATCCAGCCATCTCAGTTTAAGTCCTGCAACAAAAAAATACATATAGTTTTTTCACCCTACTACCTTAAGCAGCTCCCTGTCTTTCAGCAACACTTTAAGCTTTCTTTCCATCCGTTCTCTGATCATTTTTGAAGGTCAAATTTCTGTCAAAAGTAAGTTGTGAAAGTATGATTAATGTATATTGTATCTTTCTCCTACATCCAGACAGCCACCACAGATTCCCATCACTACCAGCGCCAGTATGGTCTATCCTGGGGCCATCACCATGGCGACCACCACACCCTCACCTCAGATGACATCAGAGTGCTCGAGTGCCTCCGCGAGTCCTGAGCCATCCATTCCTGTCATTCAGAGCACCTACAACATGAAGCTAGAGCCCAACACAATGGCAAACAACAGTGAGCCGGTCAATGGCGAGGATGAGATGGACATGTACGAGGATTTTGAGGATGAGCCCAAATCAGACTATAGCAGTGAAAATGACACACAAGAGCCAGTCAGCGCCAACTGAGACCTCTTTGATCAAAGAGGCCAATGGAGACACAACACTCATACAGGAGGACGCCCAGAGGGCTAGCCTGATCTGAGGGAATGAGCAAAAGAAAACAAAAACTACACCACAAAGGTTTAAAAATGTTTTTAAAAAAATAATAATAATGTATCATTTAGGAGCCAGCATGCAGATGTGGCTTCATCAGAATCGAAAGCTATTTGGTCTTAAGTGTTTCTTCAAGTGTGTGAAGCAGTTTGGTTGAGGTAAATTTTTTTTTTTTGTTTGTTTCTCATTGTTTATTTTTTTCATTGTGATCATGGACATGTACACGATTAGTTTATTGCCTAGAACAAAAGACGGAACTTGAAATTGAACATTTGATATTTGATACATACATCAAATATTAGTATTTGATATAAGATTTGAATCTTACAGTAATTTACCTTGTTTTCCTCTTCAATTAGATAATTTTGATATATTATAGAACTGTTCAAGATGGGAATAATATACTCACTCAGGTATAGTGTGCCAGCCAACAGCTTGTGAATGTTTAAAATCAAGAGTAAAATATTAACAGTAAAAAATATCTCAAAATTCATAAGGGGTGATTCCAACTTAATATGGAGGGAAATTACACATTATTATTATTATTATTATTATTATTATTATTATTATTATTATTCATGTTTTTGTTGTTGATTGTTCTTATAAAAGATTTAGTGCAGAAGTGCCAAACATTTCAAGTTGTTTCTAAAATCTTCAAAGTCTTTTGGGAGAGGCTTCATGAGTCTTAGACAATCTCTTGATCTCTTAATGCAGCTTCATTATCCAGTCTTTCTTTAATTTACCCTAAGAGAATAAACAAATGAAACTCAGGAACTTGGAGGCAGCAGGCTCTGCAGGAGGTTACAGTATGTGACATCTTGGGTTGGTAGCCTCTGATGCTAGCTGTTCTCCAGGGAGTCCAATGCAGTGATCATCAATGAAACCGGCCAGCCCTTTCATTTCCTCATCCCAGTCCACACAGAGCACTGTGGCATCCTTCACTCATTTCCAGCTCTGCAACCCAGTCTGACTCACCAAGTTCTTAATCAGAGTGATTGTAATCAGGCCAGAATGCTAAAAGGCCAAAGGCCTCCAATCTGTGGGATTGGAACAGCAGTGAAAGGCAGCTTTGGGGGCATTACAACCTCAAATTGATGTTGTACAATGTGTTGCTACAGTATGTTCTCTTAAACACTTTAGCCCCATTTGGACGGCAAGTTTAAAGTCTTAGGTCTTAGAACTTCATGTTTTTTCAATCTTAATTCTTTTTAGACATTGTAAATCTTGAACTGACACTAAGAAGTCTTAAAGCAGAGCACAGTCATGGGGTTGATGCAATGAGTTGATTACTGAAGCAGTCTTAAAAGAAGTGCCAGTTTGTGTGGATATTTCTAAACCAAGAGGAAAGACTAAAATCATATTTTTCTTAAATAACCTTGTCATATACATTTGACAAAGGTGACTTAAAAACACAGATTTTGCACAAATGCACTTACATATTCACTTCTTTATTTACTTACATCTTTCTGCCACCTTGAGCCTTATTTTATTGTTCCTAATAATCTCAGCTTTTAGAATGCACTTATCTCTTGCATTTAAAGAAGACATCATGCAATGACTCAGAAACAACAAGAACAAAGTCTCTCTCCTAAAAAAAGCTGACAAGCAGTGACCTTCTGAAGACTGCAGCTAGATAAAGCTCCTCTAGCGGTCAAGGCCTTGATGTTGCCAATCAGATCCTCTTTACAGGGCAGAAGGTCTAAGTGGCTCCCCTCCCTGCCATGCCCTGCTCTGACCCCTGCCTGTGGCAACCTCAGAACCCAGGGGGCGCCATCTGGCTCAGAGAAGGAGAAAACACCAGGGAGGGGTGGGAAACAATAAAGATGGGGTGTGTGTCCCTCATTGTGCTCTCCATCAAAGTGCTGGAAGTAAGGCCTCAACAGGGCTCCCACCCTGGCCCAATCACCAGGCGCTGGCGAGCAGATGGAACAAGTACATCAAGCTGTGGGGGATTATTAAAATGACTGACGACTGGGTATCATCTGAAATACAGCATTATTAATGCATGAGTCCAGCTATTCCCCTCCCTTGCCCTTGAACCTGTCCATTTCAGAATGAGAGCAGAGCTTTTGGAAGGATCTGAATGGCTGATCACTGTATTTAACTTTTAAGATCCCCACTGCTGGTCACTGCATTTTTCTCCCAGCTCTAATTGGTACAGATGGCTCTTTATATCTCTTTAGCACTGTTATCTTCTGTACTCGCATTGTCAATACCCATTCAGTGCTGACTTGCATTGTTTCTACTTCTTGGAAGCATTTATATTAAGTCTTGTAGGTTTTTTTAACCACCACTCATTAATAATTCCTATTTTTTTTCCCATCACATCTTTTCTACATTGTTCTCATTTTGAGGTACAAAAAATTTTAAGGATGCTCTCCTACAAACAAACCCAAGTGGATTTCCTTCCAAGTCAACCTGTTTGGTATTTTTAAGCTGTTTGCTCCTGTTTGCTGGTGGTTAGATTGATTTGTATGTGACTGTAAATATTTTCATGACCATGCCACATTGCTTTAGTTGGCTGGTAGTTAAAAAGGACTCTTCACAGAACTGAAACTTGACTGTGCTTATATAGTGAAAAAAAAAAAAAAAGACAAAAAAAAAAGGAAAAAAATGACAAGAACTCATGAGGAGACGATGTTTCATAAGTGTTATAAGCACTGGATATAAATTGTATTTTTATCAATTCTGATTAATGTGAAGCTGTTTGAGGAAAAACACCATGAATGAACAAAATTACCCAGTTGGACTCAAGTGGGTTTGCTCTCACAGTTGCCAAATTTGAGTCTTTTTTTTTTTTGTCTACTTATTTTGTTTATTTATGCAAAGACACATGATGATGAATGAACACTTTCTTTAAGCTTCAGGGCTGCCTAGGGGAGACACTCAGCACAAGAAAGTGAGTAGAAAATTCAACAGCAGGCTCGGTTAGACGTGAAACACCAGACTTCAGACTTCAGTGCATTGTATATTGTATTTGAAACTGTAGAGTATCAACATATTGTATTTATTATTAGCCACTGCTGGCTCTAAAATTGTCAGTAAAACAACAACATGGACAATCAACGAAAAAAAAAAAACAGATTCGAAGAATTGGAGCTAATATGGTTTTCAGTGAATTCACCATCTCATTTAGATTTTATTGTAAATATAACATAGGAAATATATTTTTGTTCATTAGTGAAGTATAAGTTATGTATTTGGCTGTTCTATTTTATTTTCTTTTTTATGTTTTATTTTTGTACATGGTTTCATGTTTTTAAAACCTGACAAGTCACTGTACCTCATGTAGATGCTGAATTTTTCTGCTTATTGGAAGAGAGCAGTATTGGACCTGAGACAGAGAGAAGCACCTCACTTGCTTATGTTTTGATAACCTTCCCCGGACTATTCAAAGAACCAATCAAAATAAAAAGCTATACTCATTAGACTTGTTAACATAGAGGAGTCATTTCAAGTAAGGTACTCATTTAAACAGAAAGCACTTGATGTATAAGAATTATTCAGTGTTTTTTCCCAATCATGATACAATCTAAGTGGTATGCTGTATATCCTCACTTGTGTTTTGTGTTTATTACAGCACTCATTATGTGGCAAATTTCTTCTGAGGAGCTGATATCATCCGAAAAAACCTGCATGCATCTTGCTTGCATTAACATTATCACAATAAAACAAAGGTGTTTTTGTGAATGACTATTTCAAACACAAGTGATGTTTTTAGATTTTTTTGCTTTTTTTTTTTTTTTCTTTAAGGTGGGAGCGTGCAAATATTTATTTGTTTTAATGTGGCAAAACGCACCGACATAGTGCAGCCTTCTTAGTTAATTCTCTCCTTGCCATGTTTTTTTATGTTGCTGATTCTTGATGAACATGTTCATGATTATCCAGCCATCTGCAAAGGTAGCCCTCACAAATGTTTTCTCCTAATCCACTTGTTAGACATGCAAATGGTTTGAATGAACAACTGAAGACAAAAGCTTGTATGCTGTTTCAACATTACTTACTGTAATTTGATTTTTTTTTTTTTTCTGTCTGAACTTTGTGATGTATATGGTGGGAATGTTCTCTGTGTTAATTTAATCAGCACAATTCACTGACATGCTGGACTGACATGCTAGCTGCTGTTCAGAAGTGTAAAATTTGATGTTCAGGGCAACATTTATAGTTGTCTTTGGTACTTTGCTTTTTAGAGTTGTCTCTCAAGCAACACTGTGTGTGGCTCTTCTATCACTGGAGCCATTGTTTTGAAATTGCTGGCAGCCTGATACAATTTTCTGCGTAGAAATCTTTTTTTTTCTTTTTTTTTTCCCTGGCAGGTACCTAGGCCCATGGCAAGTATTGTTTGGGTGTTATTAGAGAAATGAAATACATAGTGTCTGTTGCTGCTTTGAAAAAAGTTTATGTCTGAATATGTAAATAGTTTATCATAATATCTTGTACAGTCCAATGTAAAGTTTTTAATTCAACTTAAAAAAAAATGTTGCCATCACATTTGTGTTCACATTCTTCTTTATACAGTACAAAAGATCAATTATTTGCTAGGGGTATTATTGCTAAAATGAAAAAAAAAGTGAAAATGTTACTAAATTTTTTTTATGTTTGTTTTGTTTTGCTTGGCTTCAAAGTGTACACCAGCAAGTCTTTAGTTTCCATGTGCAGTATTGACGTGAGGTAAACTTAAGGTGAATAATTTTACAGTGGTGTGTGTGGAGAGAAATCTCCTCAGCTTTGGTAGTATTAATACACTATATCAAGTAAAAACAAACCAATGAGTGATGCATTTGGGTGCATCTAGGCACCACAGAAATGTGGATACTGTATATGATTAAATTATCCCCACAGGATCAATTCAGGCATATTATAATGTAACACCATTTTCTGTATGTCTCAGTCCATTGTAACAATGCAACAGTGGGCTGAATAACTGCCTGTTTAAGCTCATTTACCTCAAGAATTTCCTCCTTTTCTGTAAAAGAGACAGAAATTGTGTTACAGAAAGCTTCTCACATCACTCCATCTTTTGTACTGCTGTTGACACCTACAAATTAAAGAGACATTTTGTTTTAAGATTTGAGTAATTATCTTTATTGTGGAGGCATTCATCATATCATTTCAATCCATTCAGGTGTATGCAATGTAAGAAAACAGAGGCGTCAGAACATACAAGTTTCTGAATAATAAGGACAGTGAAAAAGTCCTAAAATTCTCATGAGAATACAATAAACCTTTGTCATACTTTCCTTCTCTTTTAGCTTTCTCCTAAAGGCAGAATGACCCCCACTTTATAAATCAAAATTACCAGCTAATAATTTCCTGTTGTTGATGCTCATTATTCCCAAGTATTTACACTGACCTCACATCAAGGTAATAGTAAATAAAGCTCAGAAACATTTCCTGAACATTGAATATGAATAGCTTCATTGTGCTTATCCTAATTATAATGTATTTATTTGTAAAGAGGTTTGAAATGGTATCTAAAAGCTTATTGCTTAATATTGGACATCTTTACTGTTGTCCTTAATCTGTCAACCTGTCATTACTAACAGTTGTTAATAGCACTATTAGTACTATGACATTATTATTAAAAACTTTTAAATTATGATATTACAATAGGTTATTGATATATTTACAGGTCAGTAATGCCTATAATTATTAATATCTGTAATTGTCTAAAAGCAAAAAAAAGGAGAAAAAATAATAATAACAATAACTTAGCATGTAATGAATAGAGTTAAAAGCATGTTTAGAGTTTTGTGTTTCCTATATTGTACCATAATATCCAAATACAATTGTGCAACTTTTGCTACAGGGCTGTACACACCCAATTTAAGTCTGAATAGAAAGTTGTTGCTTCTATCATTAAGTCTCTTTGCCCCATTTATGATGTCATTGCAGCAAAGTGGACACAACCTAGGTGAGACTTTTTGTGCCACGTTCCCAAGGGCTGATATTCTAGCACTGATGCATGATGAATATTTTACTTTGACATTTGAGAAACAAAACTTAACACGTTTGATTAATATGTGGACATGTATGTATGAAGCCATGTGCACTGTTTTCTCTCTACATTTTTGGACCATATCCATACACAACGTTCTCTCTCCATTCACTGGCCATTTCTGACATCAATGCATGTCAAAACAACTAAAGGTAGATTATGACTGACATTAGATTATGTTTGCCTATTTCAAACTATGAGGAGCAGAAGCCTCAGCTTCAGTGGTTATTGGGCGTCATACAAAAATGGCGCTGGATTGAAAAAAAATTTCAGGCACTGGTGGAAAGATGAAATATGATTCAGGAAGGCCAGTTTCAGTTTTTCTAACTGTATAAAGTTATCAAAGCAAGTATACAGAGTAAAGTATACAAATACTTTATCCTGATTATGCATTTATACATATACATACACTTGACTGGTCATTACACAGTATTGTTAGACAAAGTTCATTTTCATTGCAGCAAAAGTTAAACCTGTGTTTTTTTGCCAGAACCTTATGCACTGGGATCCGCACTGAGCCAGCACAGTGATGTGATTTATATAAACTAGTGGGCTGCATATTTTAACAACATGGTAATGTCATGTGAACATGGCATAAGTGCTGTCTCCCAAATAGTGGTTAACCCCTTGACAACACAGACACAGGTATACAAACATCACAGAGTGATAATGGCATCCCATGGAGGTGGGATACTGCAATTTTTTACATCAAGAAAATGCACAGCAGAGCCAGGCCCTGCACTACCAGCCTCTGACCTCATGTCAGCTGCAGGTGCAATGGGGGAAGTAATGGAAACATTACTGTTATTTGCCTGCTTGCCAGCCAACAAGCCTAACATTGCAAGGCACCACAATTTCCATCTTGCCAGGCTCCAAACTATTTACTTGGAATGAAACAATACCATCTTTTCTTTTCCAATCCAATGGTTTAGGCAGGATCAGAGGTATTTCAGATACAAGTAGTTCAGACCAATCAGCTTCACATGGGGAAAGAACTACCGGAAGTCACACAGGTAGCACAGGAGTAAAGGTCTGTGTGTGTGTGTGTGTGTGTGTGTGTGTGTGTGTGCATGTGTGATAACAGGGGAGCAGAACAATAATATATTTTATAATTCAACTTTTACCGATTATTGTTGACGTCTTAAAGATAGCCACTTGATTGAATGACGGGATGCTCACTTGTTTCACCTAATCACTCCAGAACAATATTCACTGTTCAAAGAAAAAGTCACTGTCCAGTCACCGTTCGATATTTTAATGCCATGTGCCGTTGTCACATAAGCAGAAACTCTATGAAGACTTAAACATAAAACTAAACTTTTTGATGTGTCCAGTGTGAGCATGACATAATGCATCACAAATAGAAACACATGAAACACATGCACAAACCAATAAAAAGGTAAACATGGTAATGTTTACCTTTTGGTAGCTAATTTAGCTAATGTAGCTAATTTAATCTTGAAAATGTAACGCGGAAACCACCTCTGTATTTCCTTCAGATATTACACAACATGCAGTTTGGCAGATTCAACCTGCAAAGGGACATTTACTCAGCAGCTGATCACTGAGGTTTGATTTCAAGAATGATCTGTGCAAGCTGATGTCCTAAGGATCCTTGACCTCCTGAAAGCAGACATTGAGGGGTAAAAGCTCAGTGTGTGTGTGTGTGTGTGTGTGTGTGTGTGTGCGTGTCTGCCAGAGCCAGAGGTCATCTTGAGAGTTGTAAGCCCAGACTATGTCCATCACTCTTCTCTGGATCTCTGCCATCTATTGCTCATTATCATCATAATTATTATGAGTTCTACACCCTGCTTCCTTTTTAAATAATGTCTTGCTTGATGCAAGGGGTAAAACATCTCAAATAAATTCTGAGTCTGTGTTATTACAAGTCAGCATACACTGATTTACAGTTCTTGTAGCTCTGTGTTAGCCGTACTTATCACCAGAAAAGAAAAAGAGAGTCTCTGGAACTAAAGTCTTTTAAGCATTTGGGGAAACTGTTTCATTTGTTGTTTGAATCAATCACTTTGTCTTTTATCATTGTTCTGTTTGCAGCCTTCCCTCAGGCATATGAAAGCTACAGTTTAACTGCAGTGTCTGTAATAGATGTCTGTGTAAGCGCGCTCCAGCAGTAGATGGAAAACTAGACATACACCTCTGCACAATAAATCTTATAGTAATTTTCCAAGCCTGCATGACAACTAATGGCATGGAGAAAAGCTCTGTGCTTTGTGTATTTGTCTTTGCATTATTGTGCGAGTGAGTGTGCACCATTAAAACACTGCTGAGTTGGTGATATTTTAATTGTGAATATGAGACATTTTTTAAATCTTTGAGCTGTTTTTGCTTTGCATTGTGCTATTAGATTTCTGTGTGAACCAAATAAGAGGTTGGAGGGAATAACTGGGAGCCTGCTGAGCTGTTTGGAGTAATGCTGCAGTTTGTAAGTGGCCTGTTTGGATGAACTGTCACTGTTGTACAAAGATGTGTATGTTTGAACAGCGCATATTAATTAATACAGCAATGCTGTCGTGTAGCGGCAGGACTGCTATTTCACAACTCTGATGACTAAACACCGGAGGGAAGGGGAGCAGTGAGGGGCGCCTGGAACAATATTTTACTCATTTGGATCTGCTCAATGCTACAGCCGTTGCACCCAGTGAATCTGTCAGACAACACCATTTCCCCGAGAACAGCTGCTATTTATCTGATTTTCTCATTAGAGTTGACTCATGACTTCATTGTACTGGCAGTGCAGCGCCTAGGTATGGCTCTTTAGAACAGCTGAGACTTGGTCTCCCTGATGTTACTGGATGTAAGGACATGTAACACCTGTCTATGTTCTCTTTTTCCTGATTTTCAGCCATCAGGTAAAATAATGTCAAACATAAAATTTTTACCCATATCTGACTCCAAGCTTGCAGAAAACCAGATGCTTAATATTCTTTACATGCATGTAACTTTCAGCTTATTTCTATCTACTTCCAGCACAGGTGAAAGAAATGATGTTGGGATTCATCTCAAGAGTCATCAAACATGTATACAAGAACAGTATGTAAGAACAGCTCAGACCCTTAGCAATGTTTTAATCCTTGGAGGTGAAGGACTTAGGAAATCTTGCTAATTTCACAGATGGTTTAAAATAGATTAGTGTGGAGTAGCAGCTCCCGGAGAAGGGCTGACCCACCAGGCTCCCTGTGCAGCTGCCAAAACCCTGCGCCTGATGCTCAGAAGTGCCTTCCAAAAGTCCTGCAAGGTTAAACTCAAACTTAAGCATCCTGAAATTCCATTCTTGTTGTTAGCTTTACTGCATCTTCAGTGAACTTCAGCTTTCTTTTGTTCCGTGTCTTGAATAGTTAATTTTCTGTTAATATTCAGTGAAAATTTTTGTTTCAGTTTTGGTTTTCTGGTTAAAGTATCTCAAGTATCATTCTCATTGGCATTTTCACATTTTCTTTTTTCAAGTAAATCAGAAGTCAATAGTCTAGTCATTTTGAACTAGAAATTTGTGGCCTTGGAAAAATAACTTTCTTCTTGTTCTTAGCTAAAACAATAACCTGGAGAACAAAGGATTTTAATTTGAAATCTATGTGCCCACTTGGCCACAGAAACCATTCTTACTTGTTATTCGTGCACATTCTCATTAGACATTTAGTACAATGCATCCCAGAGCCATTTTTTGTAATGGAATAAAGGAGTGAATCAGACTCTGCATGGTATTTTGAATAGGCCAATCCTGCTGCTAGAGCTGGGCTGTGTCCGAGTGGGCCTGACACAACTCTGGCCTGGCTGAAAAGGCCCAGCTTGGAGTTAATGTGGAAAGACAATGGCACAGGGTGAAAAACTCAACATGGTTTTGTTGGACTTGTCATTCTTTGGTGCATAGCTGTGAGGAGAGCCTAGGAACCATCTGAATGTTATTTGTGCTTTTTTGACCCATATTTGGGACAGCTTTCACAAAGCCCTTGTGAGAAGGTTGAAACAATGGAGAGGCGCTTTCAGAAGAAGGACAGGCCTTGACTTCAGCCAAACCATCTTGGACCTGCTTCACCGAAATGTGTTTGTCTGCAAAAGGCTGACATCACGGCACAGCTATTGGTTGATTTCAACTATCCTGGATATAAATTAATGATGGCTAATCCCTATTGTTCAATTATTATTTCAAGCATCTTAAAGACTTCAGATTACAATTTAAAACTAAAAAACAACAGCTGAAAGTAATGTCTATGCCCCTGTTTTTTAAAAAACATGGATGTTATGTGTTTGTCTAGAGTGTATTGCATGTCTTCTTGCGGAACTGAGATGATACTGAAAATGTATTTCTATCTATGTAAATCAATCAGATTTCTGAGCACAGTTGTTAGGAACACTGGGTTGCTAAATGAACTTTTGAAAATCCACATGGGACAATATTTCAGAAAATGTAATTTTGCATACTGTTTCACATCATTGCATCTCCTCGGTGCATTTGTCTCCCAAAGCATTTGACTGCATTTCTGTGGGGAAGAATAAATGCGTAATGTTTTTTAAAAGCATCTCTGCTCCCTCGGCTTTTTCAAGAATTTAACAAAATAAAGGTTTCTTGCAATATGTGTTATTCTCTCATAGCTACCACTCAGATCTCTCATGCATATGTGAATTACACACCTTTATGAATATGTAAATGTTGCGAGAATGCCTCATTAATTAGTAATTCATGCATTTTTCACAAGCCCAATACTTTGCCACTGTAGTCTGATGAATTATCAGCCAGAAGTTAAAAAAAGGGATTCATCATCACGTTTTCAGAGGTTTTGAGCTACATCTGTAATTTGTGTAATTCAATGAATATAATTTGCATTGCTTTTTATGGCGATATCGTTGCAGCTGTCTTGTAATATGATCTATGGATTTCTACTTGGATTCTCCAAGTGCACTTACAATCTTAACAGAAATATTTCACTATGTAGATGTTTGCTTACACCATTATATTCTGGTTGGAAAATTAAAATACAAGACATCAAAAGAATATATCATGCAACACATAGTGTATTAAACTGAAACCTACCTGTACAAGTGCTACAAATTCAAGAAGCCTCACAGATGCATCTTGCCCACGTGCACTAAGGTTTCCACCAGTGAAAATGTTATAGTACCTGAGTATTAGAGATGAGGGACAAAGTGTTGAAAATTATTCTGGTAAAAAAAATGTCATATTCTTAGGTTTTAAACATAAACAAGTACACAGAAATCAGGATTGTTTGTGTGTGTGTGTGTGTGTGTGTGTGTGTGTTTTTCTTGTAGGGATTAATATCTGGATAAAAGATGAGTCAGTCCCAATTCAGAAAATGTTATTGCCGACTATTTGAACACCTTGCAATAGTTCCTTGTTCACAGTTTTATTACACTGGCACAAACTAAAGTAGACTCACACCTCCACATAATTTCCAGATAATTACTCAGTATTCCCTGTAGGCTTTGTGTAAAATGTTCTTGTGTAATTTTTTACAAATTGATTGCCTAACTACCATTAAATTAATTTGGTTGCTTACACATAGAGCGAACAAATGACTTAGCTAAACACTACATCTCTGTGAGCTTACTTATTGTCTCTGTGCGTGTCCATGTAGGTGTGTGCTTCTTGCCTTATCTTGATATTCTCTTGAATTAAAGATACTACCTGTGTACAGCAGTGCTGTCTTGGGGTTTTCCTGGACATGTGGCTTTTAAATGAGCCCTCTTGTTAAATCATTACCACATTCAGGAGAGTTGCACACCCACCAAGAGCGAGTGCAAATACAGTATAATAGTGTGTGTGTATTGCTGGACCATGAATTTAACATGAAGGTATAGAGGCAGAAATACTTGGGGATGTTGCCTTTTCTGTTGGGGATTGAAGTTGAAGTCTGCTACCTTACGGATGCAGCCACTTTGTTCCTGCCTCCCTATTGGTTCAGGAATATTTTTATGTAAATGTGCAAGGGTGGAGGGGCTTTGTTGTAAACATGAGTGTACTCTGAGGAAAGGGTGCCAGGGGACTCTCAAGCAGTAAATGTGTGATGGCAGGGGGGGTTAAAAGAAACAAACAAATGTGTCATCATAATAATGTATACCACTTTACAATTCAAAAAGTGCAACATTAAATCATTCATCTGGATTATTTTAATGAAACTGTATTAGTTTTGAATAATGGGTTGTGTGGTGGGAGGGGTGAAGGGGTGAAGCGGTGGGGGGGTGATTTAGTGTCTTGCTCTCACTCAAGGCGCTCTCTGAGGTATGACAGTGAATCAACTTAGCTGGACATATGGATTGTGTGTACTGAAAGAGCCACTGGCTCATTCGCCCCCAGTTATTTTTTTACAAATATTGTATGTTCTCCACTCAAGTGAAGCAATAAACTTTTTTTTCAATTATTAATCTAAATATATCCTTTCACCTATGTCATCAAACAGCTGAAACAAAAATTACCGGGGAACTTTTTTGCAATTACTTATTATCCAGTTTCCTGTTAGTTTGCTCAGATGAGAAATGATGACAAATAAGCAGCACGATTTTGTCAAATTACTGAATGCAATGGTTATCTTTCCATATTCACTCAAAAAACCCACACAAACTTTAACATCCTATCATTATATTTGAGGGTAAGACTTAATGCAATGATAGGTGTGTAACACACAGATAATACGACAAATTGTGTCACAGATTTGCTTTCAGCAAGTAATAAGTAAAGCAATCACTTTTAAAATGAGTCATGAATAATGATTAATTTATTACTACGTGACTGAGTAATGAGTCTAACAGTGGCAGGTAGCAGCAGGACCCAGTCTTTGCACATGCCTACTGGCGTGTCCACATTGTTGCTGCTGTTGATCGCCAGTCAAGCAGTCAATGCAGCTTCTTGCATCTCAATGTGATTTCAATTATGATTTCATGGATGAATTTTCTACAGTACTCAAGTATGTTATGAAACATGTGGCTGACTGTGCAAATGACTTAATGCCCAGAACATAAGTTGATGCAGGATCCCTATGCTTCATGCCACCATGGCTGTGCTGCCATCACACCTCAGGATAAAAAGGTCACACTAAGTTGCCAAAACAATCCAGCAGTCTGCTGGAAAAACAAGACTGGATAAACCCCAATGTTAAAATGAGAGCTTTTATGAAAACACAGTTAAAGTGTAGACATGTACTGACTAAAGAGGCCAAAGATGGGGGAATGACACAGGATCTCTGAGCAGACGTCTGCTGACGAGTCTTGTGATGTTGATGGATCGCCAACTTGCCTTCTGCATCCAAAAACACATATTTGGTTATTGTATAATTTAACAGTGTGTGTATGTTTAGGAATATATTTTTTGCATGCCGCTGCATATTTGTGTTTGTGCAGTATTTGTTTGCTCCAATTTGGTTCCTGGATCTTACACAATGCTTAATAAAGCCACCAATAAAGGTCATCAGGTCTATATATCTATTTATTGAACTGAACAAATTATAAATAAGATCATACCACAGTAAATTGTTCAGTCTAAAAGGTGAGAATTTTATTGACTCTTTGCTACATTTTTTTAATCCCTATGCCAACTGACCTGTTGCAACTGTCTCAGAGAAGTTTGTTCATATTTTAAACCTTAATAGGACCAAGAAAGACAAATAACACAGTGTACGAAAAACCGTTCTGTTTTCTTAGATTAGATGAGACGTGTTTATTGCTCCTGTTGCGCGATGATTTTACTCATGACTCTTTAGGATTTGCTCCCTTCTGTTGGGGACATGTCTTGTCTCTGTAGACACAGTGGTGGTGATGAAAAACCAACATAAGATTAAAACATGGTGTCTGAGGATTTCAACATTGTCTCCTCTGCAAATTTAACATATTACAAATTATATTACACCAAGCTTGTCAAGCATTTGGATTCTGATAATTACTATGCAATCATATAGATGCAAATGATATTAAATATTCATTTACTCGTTCCTTGAGGAATAATGGTGATGGAAAAATCTTGGAAGTTGTTTTCTATTTTTAATGATTTTTTTAAACAAAGTTAAGCTTAGCTGTGATGAGATTCAGATTTTGTCTGGCTGTGACAGGGTAGAAACATGCAAAAGGATTTTTCTCTCTGTGAAGGCTGGGAGAAGACTTTTATATTAACCTAAGGAGTTAAGTGTTAGTCCATATATTGAAGCGAAGCAGTTCTACATTTCTAAACCCTCCCCTCATTCATGCTCTTGCCAAAGAGATTGACATAGTAATAAACTGATGTTAATTAGACACACTTTGAAATTCTCCATTCTGCTCCTCTCCATGCCCTTGTGGAGCTGGTGGCTTATTAAATCATTTGCTGCTCTTGGGTGATCTTCTTTTGAATCTTGGCCTGACCCTCCGGGCACAATTTATTTTTATTTCAAAAAAATTTTAGCAGCAAATTTTGCATTAGTTCAAGAGAATTATAAATCATTATTACACAGGCCGACACTTCAAACATTTTGTTTAAGAGCTTTCTGCTCAATGAGGCATCAAAGGAGATGTTCACACTGATGACTGTTACACTGGCACATATCCATTCATTAGCACACTTAAGTTGGCATGATGATGTTTGGTACATGGTACACGGAATTGTATCTACAGCTGCCATCTTTGTAAGCTTTTGTTATAGAAAAGAGGAGGTTCTGAATTACTTCCATAGCACAGAATGTTGCCAACAATTTGCCAACATAGAGTGGACGCCTAATATTGGCAGTGAGAATATGTTATCTTTAAAAGATAAGCAAAACCACTCTGGTGCAAAACAACATAAGCTGACATAGGTGGTAGTCTAGGATACCCAAATGCGGTAGCTACGGTAAATTCAGATCGGTGCACTCTCAGTTTGGAGAAGCAGACATGAGTAGAGGCACAGAAGCTGAGCAATGTACTGCTGTGGACTGGGTCAGCAGAAAGCACGTGTTTCATCAACTTCAAAAAATGCCCACCAAAAAAAGCCAATATCAGTTGAAATGTACGCTTTATTTTGAATATTTTCACAACTTCATCTTGCCATCAAACAGCTCTTTTCCTTTAGCACTACATTTTCTCAACTGTTGAACTCCTGTATTACCACACACAAGTGCATTGTATTATGCTGCAGCCACAGATCAGCAGTTTGAGTCGGAAAGAGCTATGTGTAGGTGCGCTTGTGCATGGGGATACAATAGTAGAGGGCATGCAATCTTCATGCAGTCTAACTGGCCCAAGAATTCCTCAAAACTATGTTCAAAGCTATGCAATTAAGTCTAACATACTAAACACTTTTTGTTGAGCAAAAAAAGAGTTATACTATGCTTATGACTCACTGAAAAAGGTCTACAGTACATATAATACATGAACTGGGAACAAATATTTTTTCATATTTTTCAGCACGGGTACTTACTACTTGGCACATGCAAACAATTTAAAGATGTGCATGTACATCTTGGGCAATGCCTCTTTTGGGAAGGTAACAAGACTCCTGGTAGTTAGCAGAATGTCTATGATAAGATGTTGAAATATAAAATGGATTTATAAATTAGCTTAAAAAAGCTTAATTACTGCACAGTAAGGCTAACTGAGAATATCCACTTGCTCCCCAAACAGCTGATTAGAGTTTAAGTCTCGGGAAGTCAGTGCATGATCTTTATTATTCTCATCTCAATTAGATGACACATTCAACATGCACTGAACCAGTGTAATTGTAAGACTTAAGAGGCGTTGTGAATAATGCCATTGTTAAGGTTTCAGCAATGCCCATGGCACCACCAGTAGACAAGAAAGTAGTCTTAGAATCAATTATAGTGGCATGATTAGCACGGTTTTGTCTCGCAGTCCCACAGAGCTACAAAATACTAGCTAAATTACCCTCCACCCAGAGGTGGAAAGCCTTTTGATTTGCCCTGCCTTTTAAATATCTACTGTAATTCTAATATGTCTCATTATGGACCACTGCCTCAGAATTGGCCAGCACACACTTCAACACTGAGAAAGATCACAGGAATGTCCAGAATACTCAGCCTTAATGCTCTATGTGCAATCACAATTAATTCAAATACATGTGTGCTGAAAAACACATCATTTCAACATCCAGTATGTGATTATTACTCTTACAATAACGCAGTTCCACCATTACATTCAGCTGATCCTCAATAATGAGAAACATAGATAAAATATTTATAGTAACATGTGAATATTCATGGATATTATGCAAAGAATAGATACATCAGAAGAAAGGTTTAAGGAGTAGCCACAGAAGATTCTGGATTCTTTGTTATTAGATGTTTATGGCAGCAGATAGTGCAAAGTAATGCACAACAAAATAAGAAGATGAATGAGAGGAAAAAGGAAGAGGAGGAGAAGGACATGCGGCGCCAATTAAATGCCCCTGGAAAATATCTTAATAATGAAGATCAGAGTAAAGTTTCACATTCATTTAAACTTTTGGCATGCTCAAATATAATGTGCATTACTCACAAAAAGAGAAAGAGGGAATTGAGATCATATTGAAAAGTATTAATTTATCAGTTTATTGGTTTTGCAGTTAAGTACAGTGTATTTCATTTGAGGATTTGGCAGTTATCTCCACTGTGGTTTTGTGCTTAAAAGATGTAAAAGCCCTTGTCTGAAAAAATCATCTGACTCGCTTTTTTAAAAATTACTCTCCTCTGGAAAAAAGTCTTGAATGAATTATTGCAGTCCATTTATGTTGTTAATTCGGGGGATAAATGGTGTTGGAAGACTGAATATCTAAGATGTCAGAAATTTGGCACATTGTTGAGACACATGTTCACTCCTGGAATCACTGCAACCAAATCAAACTTTGACATCTGTTTCATATTAAGACTCTGGTTTTAAAAGCTTTCAACTAGTCCACTAAATTGTAATACAATTTTTCCAGAGCCCGTGTTCTCAGTGCAACTCCTACAGCTAAGGATGTAATGGTGTGTGGTTTGAAATATAACGTTGGCTCCCTGGGACAGTTGTCATCTGGTTTCTTGTGACTCGCTCTCCCATCCAAGGCCTCAAATATAGGTATGATTATGACTGAACATGCAGGAAGTGAGATGTGGAAAAGAAATGGAAGTTGTAAGCTGCAGATTTTACCCCTGCAAAACAGACTCAGTTTGGGCCGAGGTTTTGTTGCCATTAGACAACTATGGTGGTTATATTCGCATACATATTTTTCTCTTAAATTTCAAGGATTGATTGATGTATACGTCACAATAAAAAGATCACAATTTGTCTTAAGAATATTTAAGCAAACCTCCTAAAACTCTGCTAGATGATATACTGGAAATCAATGACCTCTCACCAAAAATCATTCCCCTCTCTAACTCCCAAAAAGATGCCCTGGTATATGCCACCCTAATCGCCAGATAGGTGATCCTCATGGTCTGGTCTCTCTTCTCTCAGCGCTGAGGAGCTCATTCTTCTACTTACTCCTGAAGTCTAACTCACAAACATCCAAAGATATCACCTGACCCATTTTTTGTTTAATTAATTAATGTATTTATTTATGTGGAAGTTTTGTTTTGCATTCAGTGTGTGTACTTTTCTGCCGTGGTGGTGTCTAATTCAGTTGTTGCTGTCTGGGTAGCGTGAGAGGGGAGGGGATTGTTCTATATCAAATCTTTGTTAACTTTTGATATCTCTTGTCTTCATTTTCTTGAGAAAAAAACAGAATGTTCAAAAAGACAATCAGATTGGGGCGCCTAGTGGCTCACCTGGTAGAGCGTGTACTGTTAGGGCTTGGTCCTAACTGCAGTGGCCCGGGGTTCTAGTCTGACCCGCGGCCCTTTGCTGCATGTCATCCCCTCTCTCTCATCCCCACTCTCTCACTGTACCTATCTAATAAAGGCATTAAAAAGGCCCAAAAAAAAGACAATCTGATAGAGACACACATGATGTTACAACTTGCAAAGTGAGAGCATTCCCACAACCAGTGACACTTAAATGAAAGAAAAATAAATGTATGCTGCAATGGAAACTGTGCGCTGTAATGCATGTCTCAGAGCCACACAGAAGCATATGTTGCCTATCTGACCCAGTGGGTTAGTACTGTATAAACCCTGTACTTAGAAAAGAAGAAGCATAAACCATGAGCTCCACTCAACCACAGGATTTACTCTGACAAAGTATACCGTCAAAGAGTGACGTTAACGTTGGGAAGGCAAAGGACGGTAGTGGATGGTAGCACAGTGCAGGAATCAGATTTCGGACATGAATGTCTCCTGAAATCACTGAAAGTCAATGTCAAATTTACCAGATGACACCAGCTATTACAAGATTATGCTGTAAACAGTGTTTCACATGGTGGCCAAGTCAAATTTCAGATGCAACATTAGTGACTTTCCTCCTGAACAACAAAGGACCATACTGAGGTTATTTAGGGGGTACATTTTTTACATGCTGTGAACATTAATCAAACATTAATAAACAAATGTGTATGTCCCTTTTCTGTGATTTAAATTACATAGTCTAAGCCATAAGTTGGACAGGTTAAAGCATGTCTACACAGGGGACGTTTGAGCCATGTCATCTGTCTCATGTGCATCTGAAAGAACAGTCAGGCCCCAACTTTAATTAATCTAGCTGTCTGCACAGGCTGCATAACAACTCACTTTTTACTCATGCTACACAAATGTAACCACAACCTCAGTCGTTTCATGTCTATTTCCATCCATATACCATACATACAGTGATTGTGTGTTGGGCTCTGAGCACTGCTAGAATGCGGGTGCCCAACACTCAAGACCTTCCACTTGGGACATAAGAGGTTGTGTTTTTACAAAGATAGCTGAATAAAGTTGGTTTAATTTGCAATCACATCTTTTTCTCTCCGATCAGCCCCTCTGAGCTGAGCTTTTCTAAAGTGATCTCCTGAGTAAATATGTAGTAAAAATTAAAAATAAAATTAAGTCAATGCTGCTGATCACACAGCTGTCGTTACCATGTATTTATGTCGCAACCACAAAATAATGATTTGGTCAGCCAGGCTGTCTATTCTTCAAGATGTTGGCTGTGACATGCAGTGTTATTATTTGCGAAATGAAGATAGGACATAGATAGATTTAGGTCTCACAAACACTACCTGGAAAGGCTGTCCTTTTTTACAAAGAAATGGAGTCTTAAAAATTAGAAAGCATAGTCTAGATCGATAGTCACAAGACACAACAAATCTTAGTTTAGCAGGAATCCATTCCTTATAGTAGCATAAAAATATCTATAGAGATAAATAGGAATAAATTGTTGTACAAATGGTCATTATATATTGACATTAAAATATTCATGGTTTATTTATTTAATATATAAATGCAACAGTTTGTCCACAGCTTGTGGGTAGTTCTGAGCCTGCCTGATGGAAAGGTGGTGACCAGGGGGTGTCCAGGAGGGTGGACATATACAACTGTGATAAAAACTGCTGAGAATTTACTCAGCAAGTAAAAATGTCTGCATTTTAGTATTGAAAACTCCATGTCCAGGCAGCAGTGCCTCTTAATAAAAGTGGTGTCTCTGCACCAACTGTCGTTTACACACACACGCGCGCACACACACACGGTCTGCATGATAGAGGGTGTGGCCTACAGGGTCGAGGGTGTGGCCTGCTAGCTCCACAGCTAAGTCAGGGATGTTTTCATGCAGCCAGGTCTCGTTATCACCATAATGCAGCTATCCATGAGGTGGGTAGTAATCTGCAGTCTCAAGTCATCCAGCTTGTTGACAAGAGAGTGGGTGTTGGCAAGAAAGATGCTGGGTACTATGTGTTTATGTGGTGTTGCTCTCAGCCTGGCACGGATCCCTGTTTGCTTGCCTCGCTTTGTGTTAGTCAGAGTAGCGACAGGTTTTCAAAGCCTGTTGCATGTGCCTCTGTTCTCTGGTTTTAGCCTCAGCGTTTGATATTTTCAAATTACGCCCAAATCAAAAAAGAAGTGCTGCTCTGTGTGTGTAGGTTTTCTATATACCTCAATTTTAAGACTCCCTCCTCTTCTTTCAGGGAGACCGCACAGTCCAGGAATGTCAAATTTGCTGATGTGCGTCTCCCCTTGCGTTAATCTTGAAATTAATGAATGTGTCGTAAGAGAAAGCAAATACCTTACAGGTTTGATTATTGTTCATATGTTATCAACATATTTAAATCTCTCTCTCCAATTCATCCATTTATGAAAAGATAAGATAGAAAGACAAGATAAGAGACACAGGTGAACCCACAGCACAACTAACATATTTGCACATAATGTTCCAGCACATCTCAGTCATTGAGCATATTTGGTTTGACTTGAGCTACAGTATATTCCATTACTAGCAGTGGTCTGCTAGCTACAGGTGTTAAACATGTAATACATAAACATGTACAGACTTCCCCAGGGTAAGGGCGATGTTACAGGTTACATCGATTACTTTCTGTTTCTCCAGTGACCGTAAACAATCAATAACACTGTTGGTACACATGGGTGAGATCCCCTTTGAGGTATTTATACTATGTGTGTTGGTGTCAGCAAAGAGTACATATAATCAATTTCAGTATTCTTCTTTGTTTGACGCCACTGTGCATCTCAACTAGTCTGCCAGTAGGATGGTTATGTTCGTGTCATTCGTGAGTGAAAATCGGGGGGCTTTTTTCTTCTGTTTCTTCCTCTCTTCTTCTTATGTTTAAGATTTGATGCAGGTGGTTTGACCTGCCAAATATTATTTATAAAGTAAGGCTACATGAGCTGTTGTATCTCAGCATTGGGGTGTTGCTTTTTCCAGAAGGCCAAATCAGTGGAGGTGCTCAGTGCTCTGACCATGTTGTGTCAGACTCCAAAAGAGAGGTTTTCTGCACTAGTCTAAGGCATGGTACACAGCCTGTCCAAAAGGTCGTTCACCCTGTTTTCTTCTTCTCTTAGTGGTTCCTCAGAAATAAGAGAGTTGTTTTTGTACATTTGAGAGTAAAGTTACTCCAAACTCTGCCATAGGCATGTTTGTAGAGCTGAGCAATAAAATGATCTTGATACTTAGCACAAAAAAAATCCCACAATAACAACAATTAACTGATGAGTAACTTTTGATAAAAGTGTCTGTTCTTCATTTGAGTCAACCATCATCTGCACAATTAGTCTTCTGGGCTACAGAAACAGGCTTATGTAGCTGACATGCCTAGGGACAAAACAAGAGTCGAAAACAACACAAAACTTAGCAACCAATGAGAAGAGTCAGACGTCCACACAAGAACAGGAAATTATGGTGAAGAAACCTGACCTCTAAAAGTGAGTTAACAGCAGAGCGATACCCTTTATAATAATGATAAAGCAATAATAAAATATGCAGGTGAGCTGTGCAGATGAAGTCAAGACATGCAACAGATCTTTTCCACTGCTTGAAAAGGTACCATCCCATCAATTGTACAGAAAGCCGAAGTCTGCAGTCCCAAAGAGACAGCACTAGCAGCCAAACTCACAGACAAGCCTCTTGTGGCAAAGTTACTTAGTTTGTTAGTACAAAATGTGCAGATTGATTTGAAATGTCGGCACTGCATCAACATACAACAGCTTTGGAATAGTGAAGATAAAACCAGTGGCTGCCTGGACTTAGATTACTGATGGCAGTCAAATATGCAAGTCCATACTTTTGAAATACTGTAGCCTAAATGGCCTCTAAATGGCCAGTAAGATAGGGAATGTCCTGATGACTGCAATGACTTATACACACAATCTTTAGTTTCTTATAAACATTTGATATGGAATGAAGTGTTCACCCGGTGAATGATGAAGTGGTTGTTAAACTATAAGGTCTGTCAGACGACTTGTAGCAAGTTGTTTCCTCGCCCACTGGAACATGCTGCATCTCATTACAAACCTTTATGCATCAAACGGACAAAGAAAATAAATTAGCACGCTATGATTTTTAAATGCTGCGAACCTGCAAAGTGCAAAACTACTAATGACCAGCAGATTTTCTTTTGAACTGGTAGCGTATTCACGTTTTACTGTAAAGTTGAAAATCACTGAAGAATCCTGTGGAATACACATTTTCCACTAAGACTTTTTCTTTTAGTGAAACATAGAGGGTGGACTGCAGTGACTCAACATTTCGTCGTATCAATAAGGGCCTCTCTCTTTTCTCTGTCTGGTGTCACTAGCAGTGACTCTGAGTGGCTCCCCAGCCAAAGACCTGCTTTATCAAGCAGCCAATTTAACAAGACAGCTCCTTTCATGCTTGTTGGCTTCTCCAGTGGTAATGGATTTCCTCAATGAGTGTCTCTCTTTCTCCAGGTTTCACACTTTTCTCTCTGTACCGCTGGGCCCCAATCCAGATCAGATCTTTTGCCATTGACTTTGATTTCTTAAGGTAAGTGATCCATCGCTCCAGGCCTGACCAGCATTGCCTGAAATCTGGCCTCACTTTGGCTCGTCATGCCTGATATTGTACACTCTAATGCAAAGTGAAGTAGCACGTCTAAATAGTCTGTCACTCCACCCCTTGCACCCCCATCCCACCCACCTATGCCCACCCCACCTCCAAATCTCTCTCGTTACCTTTGCTTTCTAAGCTGCCCAGCTGGGACTCATTTCCAGTGTACGTGTTTTTTTGTTTAGTTTTTTGTTCTTTTGTTGGGGGGGTGGGGTAAACGATACAGTGATATTAAGGGGCATTAAACAAGTTAATGACATTCTGGTCTGATTAATGAGGACTGGCAATTCAAACAGGGAGAAGGGAGAGTGAGCGACTGAACAGACGGCTTCTACTGTACAGTGCATAATGTCATTCACCCAAGTTCCACCATTCATTTAAATTCTACAACCTGAAAACCGTTGGCAGATTCTTCATGATGAATTCTATTTGCACTTTGTTTCTGGCTCTTAACTAGTATCCTACATCAGTGTGTGGTTTCCTGCCCAAATTTGGATTGTTTTCAGAGCCTCCATTCCTCCTGTTAGGAAATGCAACCCAAGATGTGTGAAAACAGTGTGTATATTGTTGTTTAATTGGCCATCACTGTTGCTCATCATGGGCCTAGTGCACATGCTGCTAGGGTGTGTTCTTTCTACATGAAAGAATAAGCTCAGGCTCAAATCATAGGAAACACAGACGATCTGGTTCTTCAAGAGTCAGTGGTCTGTGATATGATCTCTTTAAACCAAATCACTGCTGGCTGCCTTACAGGCCAGCAGATGCCTTTGCTCATACTGTAATCAAAGCCAAAAGCAGAGAGACAATGTACGAAATAATGGCATTTTTGTATGTTGCTTTTCTTCATTTATCTTTGTGTCTATTCATGGTACAGACACTGTTGTTTAATGTGCTGACATACAGTGTGTGTGCTGATGTTCAATTTTAAAATCCTCTCAATGGCCATGCAGCTTTATTCATTCTACCAGAGACGTTATGAGAGAATAATAATCCTGAATAAAAAAGTCTGACATATGTCCCGCCCCTCCCCCCAATAAGCCAATCATCTGTTTTATAACAGGCAAACAGAAAACACATCAAGCCAATTGTGTTGTTGCAGTGATGCATGAAAAATCTTTAGCAAGCATAGATGAAGTTAAACCTGTGGAGAAAAAAAAGACATTTAAACCTAATTTTGGGGCAAAGTTACCAAACATTTTAAGTGTTTTTTATCAGATTTGACATCCATCCATCCATTTTCTATACCACTTATCGGAAACTGAGTCGTGGGGGGGGGGGGCTGACACTGGGCAAAGGTGGGGTACACCCTGGACAGGTCGCCATTTCATCGCAGGGCTGACATATAGAGACATACAACTGCACACACACACTCACTCACACACCTTTGGGCGATTTAGAGTCACCATCAACCTAACGTGCATGTCTTTGGACTGTGGGAGCCAGAGGGAACCTACACAGACACGGGGAGAACATGAAACCTCCACACAGAAAGGGGGTTCAAACCCAGAACCTTCTTGCTGTGAGGCAACAGCGCTAACCACTACACCACCATGCCGCCCCTCAGATTTGACATATGATTCTATATATGCAGTTTTTATTTCCCTGTGACCATTCATTAAGGTAAGAGCCTGGGCATGTTAGTCCAAAATAACTGCCCAAGTTGCCAAGATATCTGCCGAGTGGCGAGACTTGCCTATAAGGACTATGATGATACCCTGCAACTAGCATGGGCACCTGGTATATACTATATATTTCTTCTTACTTTATGTTTTTCCTAACAATGGTTATAAAAGTAAAATCAAAATTCTTAAAAAGCAAAGATCTACAACAAGAATTTTATACATTTTTCCATAATGATTGATATTGATCAATTTATATATACATTTAATACCATTAATGAAGAAGGAAATGCATTAAATTTGTTTGTTAGACCTCAAAGATACAGTAACACCCTAATCAGTTTATGATTGAATTCTAAATATATTAAATGAAGGTTTGTTATGGTTCTAAACTATCATTTTATCTAAACTATCATTTTTTTCTTATCAGTAACTTGATGCTCTCCACATTGACGGTATTAGTTCACTACAATAAAAATAAGCAGTAAAAGCAGTAAAAGTTTCTTGTTTTGTGAAGGATTGCCCAATTCTACCATATTTCAAGGTCTATTTCCTTAGTGAAGTAAATTGAAACTAATAGCTGGCCAGGAGTTAGGAAAAACTATTCAGAAATCTACTATAATCCAGAAGACTTGTGCAGTAAGAAAGACTGAACAGGCCAAGAGATCGGTTGAGATAGTTGTCATTATCTACTGTAACTTTGTATTCACCTTCACAGTGTCTCCTGTGTATGTTCTTGATTTTGAGAGATTGGTTTTGGCAACGCCTCTTGTGGACCAGGGTGAGTGGCATCAGGTACGTTCAACCTGCAGTCTATGACCACTGACCCTTTAATCGTCTTGGCTCACTTAAGCTGCTGGTGGATCCCCCAGTAGATTTGTTTTTAATGCGCTGTGATTTTTTTTCTCTTCCTCCAAAGCCCCCCTTTTTATCTTCTCCCTGCTGTGTGGCTGAAACCCCAATGAAGCCATGGCAAGCCTCAAATCCCTCACATCAGGGCAAGCAGGAAAATTCAGCTCCATCAAATCCTGAAAACATATTAACCACTGAATTGATAAAGGAAACTATTGTCTGTATGTGCTCCACAATATAAAAATATGTTTGTGTAATTCTTACTTCCTTCTCTTTGTGGTTAAGTGTTGAAAAGTACATTTTCTATTTCTGCACATATAACTTTTAAGCCAAAAAATGTATTGGTTTTGGCCATACAGAACATGGATCTTTTCAAAAGAAAATGTTTCATCCTAATTTACTTAAACAAAATGCCTCACTGCCGTGAAACCTGCACAACTGTTTTGACTGACTGATGTAATTCAAGTTCCCAAAGAACGAAGACTGCTTTTCAAACCCCATGCAACTTGGCAGAGTGTCACACTTACTGACCTCTACTCTAAACCTCTTGACTGTAAATCCAGAGAAGTCAAATAAAATAACTTCAGAGTTGAATAAGATAACACATTCAGTGCAACAACTACCTTCTACTACAACCCAGTATTAAGTTATTCACTGATCACAAAGACTACATCTGAAAACAATGACATTTGAAAATATAATTTGGTTAAAAACAAAATTGTGTATTTACCTATTATTAGTGTTGACAATACAATGAGGGAAATGGGTAAATATTAGGCCAGCTAAAAGGTGAAATGTTGTTTTTAAGGCATGCAGATGAGTTTTAAAATTGACTGGTCAGGAAATTTAAACATTCTTCATAATGAAGATTATACAATTTCCATAGAGCAGCAAAAAATTGTCCCAGCTTACTGGAAATGTTATTCAGTTATACTTAAGGATCCAAAATTCAGTGACACTTGTCTGTACTCTAAATAGATGCCTACAACTCTTTATTTTGCTGCAGTTTTTTTTCTCCTGTTTTTATTGGTCCACCAATCAAACTCTACATTTGATCAACTTACTTGAGAGTTGGCATGAGCTGTAGCATGCTGTTCTTGTAAATCCCTGTATAGAGAGAATTGTGTCATTCCCATGAGCGCTCTGATTTGTGCTAAAGAACACTGACTTCATTTCTTTTAATTATGCCTGTTGAAAAAAAAAAAAAAGCATGTATATTGCAGAGCACCACACCTGCATTTGAGAGGGGAGCTGAGATTTTGAGGGAAAGGCAGGACAAAAAGAGGTATTGTTGTAGGGTGTAGGTCAGTGCTGCTAGGCTGCTGCTCCCTAGAACATTCCATGGTGTCACATAATACTGTCAGTTTCCTGTTCAAAGTGCCAGCCCAGAAAGATTGAGTGTGCTAGCAAAGTCAGAGAAGTGTGTATGTGTGTGTGTGTGTGTGTGTGTGTGTGTGTGTGTCTGTACTTTACATGTTAGTATATACATGTGTGTGTAACTCTGCTGTTTTTTTGGCATCTCCTTTTACAAAATTTCTCTTATACAAGATCCGTTAGTGCTATAGAAACACTACTGGTCAGAAGTTGTGGAACACCTGCATTTTCCCAGCTGTTGTTTACATAATTCAGTGTCTCGGTGTTTCTGAAATTAAAGCATTAGGGGTAAAAAAAAAAAAACAATTGGAGATTTTAGGAATCATTGTTCATTATAGTTATAATTATACTTAATTTAAATTTTAGACTCATTCAGCAGCTGAACAGACTCATGACGTTCTTTCTACAACGGAAATGAAACATTGTTTGGAAAGTTCATCCCAACATTGTTACAGAAGTAACCACAAATGTGTTGCACATGTAGTTTGCTTTGCTTTCACCTTCTGTTCAGTTCACCCCAAAGCAGCTTCATGGGTCTAAATACTGGTACTGGTACTGGTACTGGTCTTTCATCATGACAGGCCACTGTCCTGTTGGGTCATTATTTTGCTGTAGGACAAACCCTGGACCAACCAGTCTGTCGTCCTTCGTTACCTTTTTCTCTTACTCCCTGCAGTACAGTATTGTCCTAATAATGCATCAGATTGTGTAGTAACACAGTGGGTTTGTAAATAATCAATCGTTGCATTAACTTTCAAAGCTTCATTAGCTTCCATTGCTGCAGGAAAGCTGTAAATTAACCAATTTCTTAATCCCTGAAAAAGGCCTGTTTTCTATTAAATTTACATGATTTTTCAGTTTTTGGTGACCTAAACTTTTTTCTTACCTTGCACAGTTTACTGCTTTCCTTTGTACCATTTACGGTTATTCACTGGACTTGAGCGCTTAAATTTCAATAAAAACTGGAAACATTGGGGTGTTCTAAAACTTTACACCGGTAGTGTATACTGCTCCAGAAACAGAGAGAAAGAGAAGTATTTCCCTCCGCTGTGAATTACCAAAAATGTCCATTTATATGTCAGAACATTTGGAACAAAGTATGATACATCTCCTGTGCAGGGAAGTAGGTCTGCACTTAAAATTTTTTATAGGGTGCTCTATAATATGCATGAACACAGTCATGTGTATAGACACAGCCAAAGAAATAACTCACCTGCCCTCTACTTGGAATTGTAAAAAGAATTGCTCCCTCTGGACACCACCAATAGAAAGGCCTGGGATACAGCGTACAATTGGTTTTGCTTGATGCTTAGGTAAATATAAAACTGAATGCTGAAGAGAGAAGTATAAATATGAAACATACATTACAAATTATAATGTTGAATATGATATGCCACAGCCACAGCAAAATGATATGCTGAGGCAATTGCAACTACACAAAAAGTACTGATAAGTGAAATAATATTTGAATAGGTTGGTAGGTTAGGTTGTTTTGTTTTCTGTTATTGTTCACACTAATTTGCATTGTTCATTATTCCAATATATAGGAAAAATCTAGTGTATTTTAAAGCATCATAAGAAGAAATATAAACCAAATCCAAAAATTCAATCCAAAAAAAAAACAATGAGCCAAACTGAGAACTCTACATCGACCTACATCTGTGTTTAACCCTCAGATGAGTGTCTCTACAACCTCACAATTTTCCAACACACACACAGATACACTCACAAATGCTTAATCTGCAATGTAGTCAGTAGGTGGAAAACTTAATAATTAAATATTATGCCAGTGAAAATGTGTAAATTAGACTTGGCTCTGTGCAGCTTTGGAGCTCAGTATGCGGCCTGTGGAGATGTTATCAAGGTAGGGGAGTGATTTAGAAGAGAGGCAGCCCCAGATCACACAAGGAAAATATACAAAAAATAATAGATCTCACAGATGTAATTAAGAGAATTGTGATTCAACAATGAGGTAACTATAAAGTCATTCAGCCAGGACAGCCAGCTAAAAGTCACATTTTAATGTGTGATGACATCATTTATGTTAAATAGAGTTTTCCCTCTTTGGCTCAAGTGTAATGGCTCTAAAGAAACCTGTGATATTAGAAGGTGTCATAAAACAGTCCCATATGTAAAACAAAGAACGGTCAAAACTCCAATTAAGGATTTTGGACCGTGCAATTTATAGGTAAATTTGTGCAAAGTAAAATTCACTCCTGATAAGTCTTGGTGGGGGAAAAAAAATCAAAGAGTACAAACATATAAATAATTTTATTTATTTACTTAATTACCAGTCATTTATTCTGGGGTTGAATTTAAAATATCTCCAACCCATTGTGTTAAAAATTAACTCAGATGTTGGGGTAAACTTGTGCCACAAGTTAAATATTTTCTGCTGCTAACCTGGTGTGAGTGACGGTTCAGGAAACATGTGAAGCACTTCACCCGAGACATTGGAGGTGTTAGTCTGATATGCATCTGCTCATAAAATCACAAAAGAGCAGGCCACTCGCTTAAACTTCACCGTGTTGCCTGATTAACTGAAAATCATAACATTGTCCCTAAGCGTGCCATGGGTAAATAAGGGGTGCGCCAAGCAACAAACATTTATTTTCTTGTGCGCCTGCTTCAGAATTTAATTAGCCTTTTTTTTTTAACCTATGAACCCAAAGCTTCACCTCGGCTGTACACAGACGCAGAATTCATTAAGCCGTTTTCTGCCCTCAGATTTTCACACCACGGCTTTGAACATCTGCACCCTGTCATGTATCATCCCATTCATTTCTACTTAATTTGATCCTAATAAGTGCCTACATGAGGAGCCAGATGTTGCTGCTTCGACTGTGGCACTGAAAGTTTTGTTTGAGGGGAGTTGCGCTCGGTGCCTGGTGGGCAGGGAGGTGCATCCAGTGCAGGCATAGACTGTTTGAAATCACTCATTAATATGTGGAATAGTTTTGTGATTTCTTATTTTCTAGATATTAGATTTTACTTGTCAGTGCACACAGAAATCCATCAACATTTGACAAGGTCCCTCAGGGTAAGCCTGAACTTGTTTTTCATTTTCATTAATTCCAAAAGACCTGTTTACAAGAAAATCATCAAACACATTTTTGTATCAGCCAAGTAGGACCCAGTTAAAAAGACATAACTTCAGTGTCTCCTTTTTTGAGACAAAAGTTTACAATAATGAAATGCAAATTATTTTTCAGAGGGATCAGTGGCATCTTGGATAAATTGATGTGTGTGAGATGATGTTCAGTGGGCAGGATGCTGGGCGTAGGTCTGATTATGTTCTGTGGATGGAGAACCCCTGTAAACTTGACTGCTAATCAGCACCATATGTCAGCCCCTGGCCCTCATTCTCATCTTGTCATTTCAAGTGGCTCCTAGACATGGCTCCTGACATGCCCTGGATTCAGCCACAGCAACTAGCAGGCTGGCGTGTGCTAATGAGAGAAGTGGTGGCTGCCGAAGAGGCTCATGTACTGCAGAGATGCACAGGATGATGGCCAGAAAAGCCAAAGGCTGAGCCATATGACCCTTTTGAGTGGGCCTCTTTACCTGTAGAGGGGGCAGTGGTGGTGCTGCCTGCACACCCATGAGACAGTGTGTGTGTGTGTGTGTGTGTGTGTGTGTGTGTCTGTTTGTTTGACAACTTGGAGAATATGCTTAGACTTGTGAAAATTGATTCCTTGAATTGTGTCAAAGCTGATTGTCAGAGCTCTATTTTCTCCACACTTTAGTGCCTTTCTTCTTGGTAACCAAAGAAGAAGACTGCATCCTTGAGGAAGTTTCTTTTCAAAAGGTGGGAACTTGTTCTTATTTCTGAGCACAGGGTGGCCTTTTGAATCTCAATCATACTCAATTGCTTCTTTGGCAGTAACTTAAATCCAAAGCTGAGGGTAAACAGGAAAGGGTCAACTTGACATTGACGCAAAGCAGTGGAGCACTTCCATCAGCTGAGCATCAAATCAGGTCTATCTAAATAACTCCCTTGATTATAATTTCTATAGCCTTTGGGGTCATGGGGGTCAAACGTGTCTGCTTGCCATGGATCATTATTACATGGGAGAAAAACTGAGAAGAGTATAGAGCTGAGAAGAGTCACCCACCCTCCTGTCTAAGTAGGCATCTGCTCCTATTTAACCTCAGGCCACAACAGCACTCTAGGTAATCAAATGACCACTGTGCTTTACTTACTGCCTTTGCAATGAAGGAGAACACATCACAGTCACACAGGCAGGCAGCTATTCCCTTCAGACTGTTGTTATTCAGAGCTAAATATTACAGTCTAAAGCACTCCAACACTCCAAGCTACAACAGTGCCATCTCAGCAGCCCTGACTGATAGCTCTGATAGAGTACTTCTGTCTATTCGCACAGCTGTTTGTACTGAGTCCCAGACCAGGGCCAGCTGCACTGTTGTCATTCAAAGTGACTGCAGCTTAGTGTATCTGTCAGCTGACTGGTTTCTCATTGTTTTACATGCTCACAGACTATGCCTGTGAGAGTGAGTGCAGGCCCCTCAGGCAAATATCATGTCAGCTAGCTTTGTTCTACAGGATGCTGAGGCTCCCTGAGCTGCTGCTTGGCTCCTCCGCTAACTGGGGAAGTCAAGGAGATTAAATGGAACATCCTGAATCTCATACTTCCTAATGCTTTGTGACATCCACACTCTGCTGAGACTGTAGGCGTGCCTATACAAAGGAGCAGCGACAAAACAAATAGTGCCTCTTTGAAAGAGATTCTGTGTCACAAGACATGTGTACATCGTTTGCACTGATGTAGTCTGACAGAAGTGGGAATTTTCACAATGCCACCTTCAATAAATTATGGAGTGTTTTGAGTGGTATTATGAGATTTAGTCTAACAAAAGCACTCAATAAAATGTGTTCTCAGTGCAGAGTTAGGTTTTAAAATCAATTCAAACACAATTCAATTGAAAATGCTGCTTTTATATGATACACAGTCTTGTTTTTTACATGGAATGTAATAGTTTATTAATAAAGCACTTGATAGTGTTGTATGAATTATTGAAGACAAGACAGTAGTCCCAAGTCAGTCAGTCAGTCCAGTGAACCCAGGATTTCTGACATCAGGGAGCATGTCCCGAGAGAGGAGGTCCAAAGCCCAGCTTTGTTGGGGCTGTGGTTGTTGATTTTAGTTAGCAAGTAATTATGAATCAGACCAGTGTTGAGAAGTGAGGTGTTCTGGATAAAGCTGTCACTCATTCCCCAACACTGCACACCACCATGTGTACCTAAAAACAACCACACTTTAAGCCTTAAAACAACAACAACCAAAGAAGTAATAATTTATGGAAAAGTAAATAAACAAAATTATAATGGAGATAGGGGGTTTGGGATATTGTGCTGGACACAAAGAGGGAAAAGGAAAGATGACAGTCAGATGCAGAAAATACAAATGTCTCAAATGGTCATTATTATTTCATACAAATGCCTTTTCTTTGCTTGAAAAATTTAAGCTGCAATGGCAGCACCAACGCTGCACATGTCAAAAGAAAGCCCAGGGACCGCAAGATGATTTAAGTGGGAGAGGAG
The DNA here is from genome assembly GCF_046630095.1 of Trachinotus anak. Taxonomy (NCBI): domain Eukaryota; kingdom Metazoa; phylum Chordata; class Actinopteri; order Carangiformes; family Carangidae; genus Trachinotus; species Trachinotus anak. The sequence goes on along the minus strand of NW_027273862.1, from coordinate 17,671,681 downwards.
AGCATATGCAAAAACCACATGTGTAACAGCCATCAGTAAACAGTGAATATGTGGTAAACTTGGCAGAACACTGACATTTTTTAGAGCGCAGCCAGTGTGTTAAATAAAGAGAGGGCCCAGCTAGCTCCTTTCTTATGTCAGGCTGAGGATGGGCCAACGTGTGTGCACTGCTGTGAATATTATGAACCATAACAAGATGTCACAGGAACTTAACAGTGCTGGTTTGGGTCCTTCATAGGGTCAGTTATGACTTATTTTATTCACTTGTCAGTGTATTAAATGTTCGAGTGAGAAACACTAATTAAAACAAAATATAACTATAATAAATGCTATCACTAAACAAATGGAAACTAGAAATAACAGTCATGATCACTGAATTTATCATTGCCACCCTCAATAAATTTATTCTGTCCCTGTGGTAAAGCTTCTCACAGGAGTGAGACTTCATCATTTTATTCATAGAGCAGGCAACTGTTAATTGTCCTCTTTACTGATCTTTTCATTTCATATTTCCCTGAGCTATAGACCAGCACAAACAATCAATTTATTACCAGCTTTGAGTGTTAAATAAAAAGTTTTTAAATGCCGAGCTTCCTAGCTAAATATTGATCAGATCCCAGTTTACATATTGATCATAACCAGCTCAACTACAACTGGTAGTTTAAGTCAAAGCACACACTTTAGATCATACATTATGCTAATGACAGAATTATGTTTTTCTAAACAGGGAATTTCAACAAGCCTTAAAATTTCAGCGTTGATGTTTGAAACCCACTGCCTAATTACACATGCTTATTGGTGGACCAGCTACGCTGCATCATTCGGTCAACAACCAATAAACAAATTTTCGTATATTGCTGTATTCTTTAGTCATTAGTTCACAGGCCATCTGTACATAGAAATAAACAAGAAACCTTCTTCTTGCCTGTGTAGGATTCTAACAGTGGTGGTGCCTTTGATCTGTGGTCCTTGATCTATTGGGCTCATGGTGTCATATCCCCCTGTGATGTGGTGGATTAATTAGGTGGAACGGGTATTTATCCCTTAAAATCATAATACTAATTTACCCAATGCAATGTGGTGTCTCTGTGGGTGGCAGCAGTGGGTCCAACTTCTATTAAAAACGCTTAGCCCTCACATCATCTGATGAGCTCCAACACTGAATGGATCGCAAATCAGCGGAGACATTCAGCACACAGAAATGCCAATTATTAACAAGAAGCAATTATATCAATATCAACAATAATGTTTTGCTGCTTGTTTCAGATCATGTGCTGCACAAATGTTTATTTGTACAACTCAACAATCTCAAAAAAACCGAGGCAGAAATGCCTTTCATAGCCTCGCTTTTTCTTTAAGAAACATTATGAAGATTTCACTTTGTGCAAGATTTTCACAAATCTGGTAAGAGAGATTGAAAACATGGTTGGTGGGGAGTGTGTCAGTAAAAAGTGAGAAAATCGAGGAAAAAAGTGTGTGTGTGTGTGTGTGTGTGTGTGTGTGTGTGTGTGTGTGTGTGTGTAAAAAAAAATATATATATATATATATATATATATATATATATTATTATTTTTTTTAATTTTAAGAGAGAGGGTAGTAGATGCCAGTCTATTTGTCATTTGCAAACTAGTCATAAAATGTAACAGAATACACATGTAATGAAATTGCTGCAACAACAAGGCAGCAAAGGGGAGACAGAGAGAGAGACATAGCGAGAGAGAGAGACAGAGAGAGAGAGAGAGAGAGAGACATAGAGAGAGAGAGGAGAGAGAGAAGAAAGAGAGAGTGAGTGAGTGAGTGAGTGAGTGAGTGAGTGAGTGAGTGAGAAAGAGAGCGAGAGAGAGAGAGAGAGAGAGAGAGAGAGAGAGAGAGAGAGAGAGAGAGCATCTGCAAACAAGACCTGCCAAACCTTACAATAAAATCTTTCCTTGGTTCTTTGTGTTCAAACCAAAGATAGTGTACATTGTCCATCCCTGTGTACAATTCTGGAGTGTAGGGCCCCTGGTTCCCCAGGCTGAATGCAGCCTGCTCTTGTGCTCTGGTCTGTGAATGCTATCTCAGAGCAGCAGTGCCCAAAATGCTGCCTATTCCCACACCCAGCAAACGTCACCAGGGGATAAGGAAAACACAATAGATAGAAAGTGTATTCTTTTCCATAGGTTCCCAGCAGCATGTCGCTAACTGTTTCCGGTACCTTATCAAAGAACAAATGCCTTTGAAAATGGGGAAACAAAGCACCAGGCTGCATTGTTGCCTGCTCCTTGACAGGAATAATCTGGCTTTCCCATCACCCACCAAAGTAACCTCCACCTAACATTCTTGCTGACAGGGCCATGCAGGGATCCAGCCACGTGCTATGTGCTGTTGTCTGTTAACAGACAACACTGGACAGGCACGGGCCAATAAACCCACAATTACCTCTACATAAACTGGCTTTCAACTTCAATTTGTGTTTTTTGCAAAGCTTTCCAGTGCCCATAATATAAACATAATATCAGAATATTCTTTAACAATCACAAATAATGCACTGTGGAGAACTGAGGCAGTTCTTCATGAATCCCCTTAAAGATGCTTTATCTAATGACCTTGTGAGAGTTAATACAACTCTGAATCTCTTATCCTTTTTTCACACCAACAGTGAACTCTACCATTTTCTTGCTTAGCCCCACAGTAGAGTACCATCTACTGGTTATCTGTGGTACTGGATACACAACCAGCAGTCCCAACTTAGCAACTTGTGTACAGTCAGATCACAGGAGATGCTCGTAAAAGTTAAGATAGAAGCCTCTTAAACAAACAGAACTTTGACTTATATACAGCTCAAATTACATGCACCTTCATAAATCAAAGGTACTTGAACTTTAAAAAAAAAAACATTAATTTTTGATAATTATTTTTGCTTTTCAAGCATCACACCAGTGTTTAGAAACAGTTTAAATCATGTCATTCAGTGAAGTTAGACTACGAAGCACAAAAAGTATGCTTTTGACAGGAAAGCTGCTGTATTGTGAGTTAGTTGCGTCATTTATAACTGTGCCCTTGCTGGGTCAAAAAAAGGAAGCTCACTACATTTATTCTCTTGTACAAGAGGATTCCAAGGTCCAAAAGATGATGAAAATACATTGCAAATGCTCATTGAAAAAAATCTCTACTAAAGTGAGTAAAATACCCCCCCTAAAATACTTCACACTTTAACTGGAACATTGTTTTCATGCAAGTGTATACAAGTAGTTTATCCCTGAAATACCAAAAAATGTTGTTTATCATCAAGATTGTCCTTACAATAAATACTGCCATCAAGAGGTTACTATGCCTAGTAAAGCAGTAAAGCCTGTTTTCACTTTCACCCATTTTGCTGAATATGGAACACATACTAATAACACTTGTGTTGTCTGTCTGTTGGATTGAGGAGGTGACAACCTGTTTCCAAAGCCGGGAAGGAGATGTCATCGGCACTAAAAGATGAATAGATCAGTGGAAGTGTCACTATCTTTCCTGGCTTATGACACCCAGACCATTGATAATTACTCACTAGATGACAGCCACTGTGAAAAAAAAGAAAAAAGCAAAAACCTTGTCTGGTGATTTTCAGAACTAAATGGATTGCAAATCAGATGAGAAATGAAGCATTACGACCACTAATTAATTATATTATCACTCATATTTCACTTTATTTCACCCCCTTGCCTTTAAAAAAAAAACGCCACACAAATTTGCTAATTTCTGAAAATTAATGATGCAAATAAACAAAATCTACTTAAAACTTGTAGAAATGTCCCTGATTTCCAGCCTTGAAGGTGATATGGCACAGGCTTCTCAACATGTAAGATATTAGTGAATCTTATGAAAAAGAATGGCTTGGCGAGTGAGTGGGCCGCTTATGGAGAGAGAGCGGGAGAGAGACAGAGAGTCAGACAGAGCAATATTTGGCAAACACAAAGGACAAAACAAATCAAACAATGCTGTTCACAAAACAAAATGATGAACAAAATCAATAAACCTTCTAAAATATGAGAGATCTCAGAATGTCAAAATGTTGCAAACTGCTACTTGCAGTTATTAAATTTCACAACAGACAAGCAAACATCAGCCAATTATGCCTTTGAAGGAATAAAATCTCACTCTGGGTCATGATCACAGAAATATGTTTTTTTTTTCTTTTTTGTAAAAAAATATTTATACATTCTGCTCAGATTTGTTGATTTGCAAAAGGAGGGCCATGAAAAATGCACTGACACTCTGCCATTGTGCCGCTGTACTGTTGTTGGTATCCACTGAGCCTCGGTGTGGGCTGCTCTGCATCCTCACTGCCCGAAGGCTGTTTTCCTAATCATATTAATGAGGGAGCGATGCTCCAACCTGTGCTGCAGAGCCGCTGCCTATGCTCAAGGAGCAGTGCTATTTACACTGTACCTATACTAATCTGACAGCCTTGATCAAGGAACAGAAAATAAAACCCCTAAGGCCTCTATTGATCAACCTTGAGTCTTACTCTAACACCGTTGTGAGGGGCTGGTTAGCTATTACAAATGTTAGTGTGTTCAATGAATTATTTCATCAGAAAAAGCACACTGCATTAAGTATTTATTTTGAAGTAAACTATTTCAAAGGGGTGTCCGTACTATATCATCCCTGTTGAGATCAGGGTCCAACAGTGCAGCCTATTCTTTGTGTATACCTACAGTCTGGGGCTGAGAGAGTGGAATCACAGTTAAGGAGGACATCAATAGCAGGAAGCGTCTACCAGTATTTTTGGCTCTGAGGTGGGCTCCTCAATAGAGCAGTCTCAATCCTCAGACTGCGTGATCATATAATTGCAATCTCTGGAAAATCAACAGGCTTTCATTATTTATGTCATTCAAAAAAGCAGAGACAAGAATCCCGCGTCTCAGCTAAAATTGTCTGTAGGCTCAGGAGCTCATACACCAGCATTCTCAAGGCAACAAACTTGTATTTATGACCACCAGGTTCGTTAATGTGAACCCACAAATGGTAAAAGAACAAAGTCGAAAACATCATAAAGAAGATGAAGGAATAAAACACAATAAGGCAGAGTGTATTTGTTGTAAATAATCAGTAATATAATTACCCGTGGAGACCTGCCTTCTCACTGATTTCCTAAATGTTTACTAATGGACTCTCTCTCTCTCAGCCATTCTATTACAGAGAATTGTTGAGTGTTGCCCTGGAGGCTTATATCTCTCCCAGGGCCATGGGCCTGGTTAATGGATGACCCACTTGTTAGCTAATTGCTGTGGTGTCCCTGAACACAAAGGAAATGTTAAATTATGTTATGTGGCTGTTAGATAATGAGCTGGAGCAGGCATAGTGCTTTCTTCCATGCTGTGAGCACAGGCCATACATGCAGAATTACTGTTGTTAACACCTTAGAAAGGGAGGAGACTTTTTTTTTTCCCCCATTATTTTTACACCCAGGAGCGTATTTAAAAAGATTGTTGTCCTAAATTGAACATCATCTTTTTGTCTTTGTGTACCTATTTCTCTTATGAATTGTGGGTTATTTTTTGTATCCATTATGGGTTTGTATCTGAAGCCATGGCAGCAATTTCAGATGTCTGTACTCCACTTTTTCTCTTAAACACAGAATCCAGGCCACATGTCATGCTGTGAGTTATCAAAACAGGGAAGCTGACTTTACCAACAGCCAGTTATTAGATCCGTGCTCTGACGGCGCACACATGTAAATGGTGACCTCATAAAGAAGTGGGGTCACAGAAATCTTTAACAAGAACCTATCACACTGTCTCTAATGTCTCTACTCTCCAGTAAAACCTCAGCATCTCACAAAGCCAGGCAGCAGAGGAGGAGGAGCGCATAAGTTAAGACTTACAGTCACCTAACCCAGAGGCAGTATGATTCAAACCAAATGGACAGCCAGCTACTTACTTGCACCCCTGCAAGAAAAACTGTTTGCGAAAAAAATCTTAAAAAAAAAAGTTTTGTGAAGGATTAATGCATCAAAGAAATATTTTGGATTTTCAACGATTTGTTTCCTTTTTTTTTTTGGTTGTTTTGTTTATTTTGGTTGATATTTCTGTTGATTACCAAATTATTTCTCCATCTTTATCTGCCAAGTTTGCTGCGTCTGTGAATCAAAATTTAAATTTTTCAGTAGAAGACAGACGAAAATCAGTCAGGGAGCCCTGTGTGACTATATTTCAGGATCCCTCAAGTACACACAGCCTCCTCACCTCTTGGACCTGAAGCCAGGAGTGGAGAGGCCAAGCCTGGCCAAAGAGTCTCTTTCACCCTCCTCTGAGGATTTGTTTTCACTGGAGGACATGCTGGAACACAGTGCCATGTTTGAATTCTACTGGCACTTTTTTCAAATACTAGTCACAGCCAATTGGAAAGGCTGGCTGATGATTTTATTCAATATTTAACGTCCTAAGGCAGAATCTCTGGCAGCACGGGATAAACAGCCAGGACTGCGCTGGGTATGAAATGAAATAAATAAATAAACCTCGCTTTCTTTAGATATTCTACAATTGAGACTTACTCAAACCCCAGAAATTACACTTTTCAAGCCCTTTTCATGCCCATGGTTTTGTTACGGCTTTATCATCAGTATCAGCAGCCTGTGTTTATTCAACCCTCAATTACCAAAGGCTCAGCCGGCAGGCCTTTAATTGATTACTTTAATTGATTGGTTGGGGGGGTAACCATGGCTGAAAAGCAGTTTATCTTAATCAGTTGAGAGGAAATTTAAAGAGGGTCTTGATTTCCTCCAGCTGATCACCCCTGTGTGGCATGAAAGTGCATATGGGGAGGAGGTGTGTGAAAATTTCTAGTTACACATCTAACATTAAGGACAGGGTGAAAATTTAACAAATCTTTCTTCCCTCTATGCAAATGGAAATCCTATGACATCAAACCAGGTGATCCAGATGTATAAATGATGGGTGTGTACAGAAACAATAGTTATACCTCCTCTCAGAGAAAATTACCCCTGAACACTGACATTTTTTTGTGTGTACACCTATATAAGGCTAGTACCAACAATATTTTAAATAACTGCATTTGTGTGTTCAGTTTATTGTTGGCATTTTATTTCCCTACATCTTGTTTTTTTTTTTTTTTTTTTGGCTCTACATTTTAACAAATGTATAGAGCAAACACACAAATTCTCTTACTGCATTTTTGCTTTTATTAAATTAATAGCACTCCACCTACAGTGGACACGAAGTTGGTTTGTAGGCATTAATAAAACAAAAAGAACTACTTCAGAAGATTTGTGAGTACTTGCTCAATGGTTGTGAATTCCATTAATCTTTGCTCCTGAATGTTAGAACCTTATTTTACTTTCATGAGATTTAATATAGCAAGTACCACCCATTCCTTTCACTATTGTCTTTTTTATCATTTCTTGTGACCCATTCTAGAAACTGTTCTAAAAGAGTGCTATAAATGATTTTTTAAAGTGCATGTGCAGCAAATGGATGAAATGATGAAGGCTAAGATGCCACAGTCATTTGTAATGTTCTTGTGTGAGGATGATTGCTCTGGGGTTGTTGGAGGTTCATAATTTTTCTATTGACAGGTCTACACAGAGCTATGTACTATGCAAAGAACTTATCAACAGTGTGCCTGAGTCTATTCATGGATAACTGTGGGAGTGGAAATCAAACTTGTGCGCATGTGAAAGATTTATTAATTAACATCATTTATAAATCGTAGGCAAAGAGTGCATGCTGCTTTAAATACAGAGTTTTAGTCTTAAACTTACACAGACTTAAACTGTATCATTCCCAGTCTTTTGTCTTCTGAGCAATATGGACACAGTGTCAGCAGAATATGCAAGCAGGTGGACTAGATGTCTAATCAGATTGTTCATAATTACACCTCTTCTTTTTCACTGTGACTGCACAGTAGCAAAGGCCTGGGGAATATCCTGCAAACCCAACAACCTGTCAGTGACAACATATCGCTGTTGAAAGGATTAGAGTTGTGAAACAGCAAGGGATTAACTGGAGTCTTTCCTGTGGATGTGAATGAGGTAGAGATTTTTTTTTCTCACTTCAGGATATTTAAGAAGAGGAGGAGTGGTGATGAGCACTATCGTTATCGTTTTTTTTTTTATTCTGTGGTTCATCACAGCCAAGAGCAAGGATCCTTATGTGTATTAAAAACAATAAAATAAAATCCACGTATTGATATTTACCGTCTCAGCGATCTTAAGTGCTGCATGTCATATAGTATGTGTTTTCATTTTATCTTCAAAGCTGCAAGAGAACAAGTGCACTTGTACATGACATGAGAAATCTTTTGAGAGTTGTGAGTGCTACATACAAAAAGTGCATATTGTACAGAGGATCTGGAGAACTTCCTGTGTCTCACCATGCCCTGGGGAAGAACAGATATAGATGTGTTAGCAGTGGTGACTGGTGGTATCACTTTGCGGTAAAGGACATTTTTGAGTAATTCGGAATATTTACTAGAGATAACCTATGACCCTTTTGTGAATTCAATGAGTATATCAACCTTATCCTAGTACTAAAAGCCCCTACTGATCTACAACTCAGTGTATGATAAATTACTAATGCAAATGATTTTTGTAAAGAGATTAGAGAAAGACAATTCAGATAATGACAATAATGCTCTTCTGCAGCAGTAAAGATCCCTAATGGACAGCATTTATTGCACTCAGGGAATGTGTACCTAATCTAACCCTTCTTGCTCATGTATTTATCTGGGGAGCTATTTACAACTTTAACTTGTGTGAAATTATGACAACACTGACCTTTGCTATGTATGACCACTTTGACCTGTCTGGCTTCATTCATGTCCGCTTACTGTTTGCCCTTTGCCTGGTAGTAATTGGTCTCTGCCTGGCACTAATGGCCACTGGTAAGGAATGCTTTTCCCGTGTCTGCTCAGAGGATAATGACAAGAGGCCAGAATGACCTTGTCGGGGTGGGAGCAGCTTTTCTTCTTCTGAGAGAGGCCACTCCACCAGGCTCCCACTAGGCTCTGGTGTCTGTCAGCATCTGAAGGTCCAGCACTGAAGCCCCACAGCAGGCCAGCCAAGCACAACCAAGGGTTGCTGGGAGCAGAGAGTAAGACGAGCAATCTTTCCCATGGTCCTTTGCCCGCAGTACTTTATTTCAAGGTCCTGGTCTACACAGGATAAGTACTAACACAAGTCAAGTTGAAATAAAGATAAGATGAAGAAAAGAGAAAATTATTTTTAACCTCAGGACAGATGCAATTAATCTTTTTTTTTTTCCACAATCAAATATGTTTTCATATTTAATTTTTTCCAGTTAATCTATCTGAAATGTCTGAAAAAGAGTGATATCATTGCAAGTTTTGCGAGCCAAAGGTGACAATCTAAAACCCAAAAAATTTAGCAAATTCTCACATTTGAGAAGCAAACATTTTGTATTTGTTTATAATTAAATGACTTAAACTATTTATCAATCATCAAAATTATTGCCAAGGGGGATTCATATTGTTGTTCATCATTGCAAATGACCCAACAGTTACCAGCCAGCTGAGATGATTTTGATCATCATAACTGTATATTCAACATCTAGTTCCATGTTGGACAATAAAGTCTGGAGCACAATTAAACAGGATTTTAGTTTTTAACTAAGGAACTGAGATTCTTGGTATATTGCATTATAACACATTTAGAGATCTCCACTTACAGACTAAGACTTAAATAAGTGACTGTAAAACAAAATAGCCCAGAGCTGCATTTGCTGCTCAGTGATGTAGTAAAGTTCGACCACTGGAACACTTGGGTAGATTATAAGCTTTGTGCCAGAGCTCAGCCTCGGGGTTTTTGTTGAGAGTTATCACGCTCAAAGCCTCTCTAAGCTCTCAGAGCATGTTTAAAACTCTGTGTGTGTGTGCGCACATGTATGTGTGTGATGTGTATATGTGTGTATTCTCTGTTGATGTATATACTAGCCCACTGGTTAAGGGATGGTTCATTTTCAATGTAAATTAGGTTTGCAGTGGCAAAAATATGTATGTTTTCCATAGTATCTCTTCCTTTATCCAGCAAATGAAATGACTGAGAGACAGAAATATGGACAGACGTACATACAAACGCTTTTCTGGTTATTCTCCACTCTCTATCTCATTCCATTCTGTCACTCCATCTCCCTGCCATCGCTGTGCTACTCTTCCCAGATAAATGTTTCATGAGGCAGCCCCCATATCCTCTCCTGGCATAACGTCCTCTAGATGTGTCCAAGAGATTATATGACACATCACTCAGTCACATTTACCTCAGACTGCACATCTCATGGCCTAACACAAGCGCATCCTCAACAGAACTAAGACAGGAGGGGGAAAAACAGAGGAGAAGCATATTTTATTACCCAAAACTGACTGTCAAATAGTGTCTGCAGTCAAAGAATTATCAAAGGGTTTATCCTTTTCAGATGTGAAAGTCTAAAGTGGGTCACACGCTACATTCACTGTAATATCACAGTAAATATTCACAAGCTCATCATTATTTAATCATCCCCTAATGGAAAAGATCCCCACCCCAAATATAGACCCACCTCCAAACTTAATAATTTTCAAATATGTTAACAGCTGTAACTGTAAACTTCATGCAGTTAGTCTGCCGGTCCTGCCTTTCACCTCAGTGATTGCACACGGAGCAGTGGAAACTTATTTTAATTTGTCTAATACTGTGCATGTTTACATATCAAAATAATCTTTTGTAAAAAGAAAAACGTTAGCAAAGGCACTTACATACAAATTACCATTACAGATATATATCAAAGAGTTTCTAAAACAGTAAATGGTTATAATCAAAATGCAGTTAAACTCTGATTCAAATTAAGTTACTGAAGAAGACAGATAAATTTGATATTTCTATTACACATTATCACATTTACCATGATCACAATTATTCAGCTCACAAACCATCACAGTGTAATATGTTAAGTCTAAGATATAAATATTTGATTTTTTTTTTTTTTTTTTCATTTGGTCACAATTGGATATCTAGTTTCATACTATCCATGGTATCGTCACTTCCACTGCTGATTTCCTCACTGTGTTTTGTTAGCATCATTGCAATATATGCTACATCACTTTGACAGAACAAGGAGCTGTATATACTCCTGTGTGCAGCTGGGGCATGCCACCCATGTAAGGTAATAATATATGCCTGCATAAAGATGAGTTGTGTTGACCATATGAACCTTGGCTCTCTGTTAAGAGCCCTGCTGTTTAATCAGTGGTAAATTATACTGTCTTGCCTGCCATGGTCATTTGTCAGCACATATTGATGCCTGCTGGAAACAGCGGAGGTAAGAACATTGTTGCTTCTATAGCTGCTGTGGATGTTTTCATATAAAAAAGGTCCAACCACTGTTCATTTTGTTGTCTGCTACACTTGAAAGTGCATGAGAAAAAAATGTTAATTAGCCCTGTAGACCAATGAAACAATTACCAAACTGCAACACATAATTATAATCTCCATCAGTCCAATGACATGCTGAAGCACACCTTTATCAACAGTTGGACCCACCTCACCTCTCAGGACCTTGGGGCGAATCTGTCATCAGTTTATCATCTAAAGATACAGGGGTTTTATTGAAGCTTGCCTTCTCCAAAAGTACTGAATAATATTCTTTTCAATACACAGGTCTCTTTACTACACAGGTTTCTCTACAGTATTCTATTTTCAAGTCCAGTTCTTAAAATTTAATGCACTGTAACTTCATTGCATTCAGAGCGAGATCAAAGTGTTCTGGTTCTCTGTTTGATGTATCCTCTATTTGAAGTTTTTTCCAAAGACAGAGAGTGTAAAACAAAAGTTTACATATTCTTGTCTTTGTGGGAGCAACCTCTGCTGTACAATATATTGATCCTACATTCATAAAAAAAGAAAGTAGAAAGACCTGGGGTTTTTGTTTGAATCATGTTGTTGCATTGTCAATACAAGGCCAGCAGCCCATTGCTGGCTAGTCTGGTGGAGCTGAACTGAAGCAAGGAAAAAAAGGAGAGTCAGGTTTGTATGGCATCAATCTAAAAGAGGTGGATGGGCCACATGTGAACACGGTGACCAGCCCTGTCCTGATGGACAACCACACCCCAGGGAAAGTATCACCCACTGACAGTGATTGACAGGTAGAAGAAGCAGTGTTGTTGCAATGCTGAATGGCTAGATCCCACCACACAAGAGATGTGATTAGGAGCTGTCGAAGCAACATGAGGTAGTTGACAATGACATCACTCACAGCCAAAGAGGGAGCAAGACTGCTGATGTGTATCCATTGACAAACTGGAACCGCCTTCAGAAAGCACTATGTGTGCACATGTTTGTGTGGTGTTCTATGTAAAGAGGCTCAGAGCTTACTCTACTTCCAAAAAAGGTAAAATGCACTTTTGTTTTCTCTTAGATTGTCAAAGTGCCAACTTTCGGAACATAGCCTGTGGAGATGTCTTAGGTTAATCCAAACTCAGACCTTTTTTGCAACACACACAGTGTGTTCCCGTGCGACACTGTGGCTGAATTACTACTGCAGTGTCATAATGTCAGATTTTGTTGATCTCAGTCAAACATCCATATGTGCCATTTACTACTTTACAGCCGTGTAAATAACATTGCAGTAATTTGTAGCAGTAATATGTCACATAGTAATTAATCTTAAAATATGTCTTTAGCTATATGTAGGCAATACCATATTTCAACCCTGTTGCAGCAATGAACCACCAGTGTTTTAGGTCTGTGGCATGTAAGACATATGGAGGGTGAATAAATAAATCAGTATGTCAGAGAAAGTAGTGCAGTACAAAATGATAATGCGTTACAAAGGCCATACAAAACTTTGAAGTACACACTAAGTTAGGGTTAGAAAAAAAGAGAAGTCTGTGTGTGTGTGTGTGTGTGTGTGTGTGTGTGTGTGTGTGTGTGTGTGTGTGTGTGTGTGTGTGTTCAATAAAAGTCCAAGATTACTTAATGCAATTTAGAATGTGCGATACTGTGTCAGTCAGCTTGATACTAAAACAGCTAGAAGTCCCAAAACTGGGCAGACAATCTGTAAATTATCACTCAATTATATCTTGTATACTTAACCATCCATCTGATTAAATCTTCTTACTTTACACTTTATTTTGCTTTGCTGAAGTTTTCCTCTACACAACTACAGGCAGAGAGCAGCATAACTATAATGGATAAATTGTATCAGCTGTGCCAACTAAAACATGTGAGAAGGCCAGGCAGGGGCAGGTACAGCGGGAAAGGGCTGACTTGTTCTCTGTGCTTAGATCTCTCAAGGCAGACGCAGATGGAAAGATCTCTGCGCTCTGTAATGCTCTGTTGCACAGGAACATGCACAAATACAAAGCCCATCTCTTTGGAAGAATACTGCCCTGTTTGCTGACATGAACAAAACTGTCACCTGTTCAAAGCTGGAACCAACAGACAGATCTCACCCACAACCACCAGTTGCAGAAATATCAGCCAGTAATTGACAGCAGTAAAGATGGGAGTTATAGATATTTTAAATGCCAGGAAAAAAGGGAGAAAAAAGATCACGTGTTCAGTGACATCTTTTCAATAAGTCACAAGAAGGCTATTCAGATTACTCATAACAACAAAATACTTCTGAATGTTCTGGCCTGTGCCTGGGACCTTCCTCGTCCATGGACTCTGTTTCTGATCTTCAGTTCCTCTCTGTGTGCATGCTTGTGTGCGTGCATGTGTTGTGAAAAAGAATCATAAATAAAATACACTTCTGAACAACAGGGAAAAGGTTCATGGAACAAAATAAACATACAACAGCTGCTAGAAACATATATAACTGTATTTGGTACTGGCAAGTTATAGTCTGAAAATGTTCTGGTGTAACTATAAATGCTGCAGAATAGATAAACCTTTTTATATTGTGGTTAAACTGAGCATGATGCTCATATTTAGTAGAAGAAACAGTGCACTGTACAGTGCACAGACTGTATGTTGTTATGAAATCAGTTCCATGACCTGCATCCAATACAAACAGTCCCATACATGCTTGGCAGACTTAGGTCTAAGGACGTTATTCACTGTTTCAGTTTGGTCAGGGTGTTAACTCCTGACACGCAGCATACAGTACATTAGATCTGACTGGTAAACTGTATGAATGTACAGACGGGTGGAGAAATTAAAGAAAAACCTGAATAAATGAGTGGAGACACATAACGAATGCAGATGCTTCAGTACAGTACATGTGTAAAAATTGTGAGCAGGCCCAGCTGATTCAGATTTTGTACCAAGATGTCAGACGAAAAGATCTAAGTGATTTTGAAATAGGGTTCATTGTTGGGGCATGGATGGCAGGAGCTTCAGTCACAACAACCACTCACCTGACTATTGTTTCAATAAGAACAGTCACTAAACTGACATCTGCATTTACATCTATGGGAAAGACATCAGTAAATAACATTGTGGTTTACAGCACACATTTGATGACCATGATGCTGGTGTATTAGAGTGATATGCATGTAAAAACAGAGGTGCGGCTCTTCCTCAGGTGACCGAGAATGTCAAGACAGGATGTGATTAGACTGTGTCAGCAAGAACAATCTGTCAACAAGTGCATAGAGAGTGATATTACGGTAGAGTTGCAGTACGTTAACCCCTCATGACATAGAGATGAATGGACATTTAAGAGTTCAGTGGTGCAGAAACAACAGGCACTGGTCTACAGAGATGTAGGAAAAAAGTGACATGGTCAGATGAGTCATCCTTTACCATATTCTCCACGGCTGGTGAGTGCATGTGTGGCTTACAGAACAGCACAGGTCTGAATGCTTGACCGCTACAGTCAGGGGGTCTGGTGGCTCTGTTATGGTGTGCGGGGCATTTTGCTGGCATGGTTTGGGTCCACTTGTGCCCCCAGAGGGAAGAGTCACTGCAAATCAATACAAAGTTGCTCAGAGTGTTTACCTTTATCCTATGATGAAACAGTTCTATCATGATGGGAGTGGTGAATCATATACAGTGGCTTTAGCAGTCACCAGATCTTAACCCAGCTGAACACCTGTGGGAGATGTAAGACCACTGTGTTAAACAGCGCTCTCCTCCACCATCATCCAAACACTAAATGAGGGAATATCTTTTAGAAGAATGGTGTTCACCCCTCCAGTAGAGTTCAGAGACTTGAGGAATCAATGCCAAGGTGCATCGAACCTGTTCTGGCAGCACCTGATGGCCCTACATTTATACCTTTCTACAATTTATGTTGGTTTTTCTTTTAATTGGTCGCCTGTCTGTATATATGTACATATATATATATATATATATATATATATATATATATATATATATATATATATATATATATATATATATATATATACATACATAAAATAAAAACTATTAAAAGTATTCCTACTGGGGCGGCCCAGTAGTCGAGTGGTTAGGGCGCTTACCATGTGAGTGCAAGACGCTCTTAGCAGGCAGTCACCGGTTTGACTCCTGATCGGTCCGACTCTTTCCTGCATGTCATTCCCCTCTCTCTACCCCCTTTCCTGTCAGTCTCCACTGTACTATCATAAAGGCACAAAAAGCCCCAAAAAATAATTTAAAAAAGTACTCCTACTAACAAAAGCTTGTTTTATTTATATTTAACTATAGTTTGCTAAGAAAAATTCATTTCGACAACTAAATTTCAGTAATTGCACTGACACCCCTGAGAATGATTAAATGATAATACTTAATTATCGACCAGCCCTATGCTTACTGTGTTGCAGTTAGTGAATAACAGAGGCTGAGCCAATCAGGTACACTCTACTCACTGTAGTGATCTGACAGCACTTGCCTACAATGCAGTAGCATATATAGCAAATGTTGGTTCAGTGTTCTTCTGTTCAGTTAGCAGGTTTTGGTTTTGATAGTCTCTTTCATTTTGTTCCTCTTTCCCTATCAGTTAAATATAGGAATATTTTTCATGATTCCATGATCATGGAAGCTTTCCTTTCAGTATTCCTTTTTAGTGCTTCCGAAATTCCTTCAGTCACCAACGTCCACATTCAGTAAGGCTTTCCTGTAAATTAAGGGTTATTTGTTTGATTTAAGTACAACTTGGTACTATATTGGAGATTTGAGGATATAGATATGTAAATTTCTATCAATTTCACATCTATTTTAATTAATAATAGCAATTATTATTATAGTAGCAATAATTAGTGCAGCATATATGTATGTATGCCTGATGAGGAGAACTGATGCCTGGTCCTTATCACAAGTCCCAGCGAGGTTGTTCCCAGATATCATATAGTGTAAATGTCTGTGAAACGGTAAACTGGTGCACTCCTTCCAGTCTCTCTTCTCGCTCGCATTTGCAAACATTATGGGTACCAAAAAAAAAAGAAAAAGAAAAAAAAACAACAACTCTGGTATGTTCTCAACGAGCAGCAGAAAAACTCCATTCTTGTTGAACCACATGCAAATGTCGGTATTATGAGCCATTCTTTCTCGTTCCTGCAATTCTGTACAGAAAGGTTCAGGATGATAACTCCTCCGTAATAATTAAGCTGATGGCCTATTATGCTGTATTGCAAATCAAATATGTGTAGTATTTGGCGGTAGCTGAAGTGGGGAGTGTTGGCATGAGGCCAACCTGTATTGCTGTACAGATGAACAGATGCAGGTGCATCACAACTTCCTGTGCCTGTCAGGGTAATAAAATGGATCAGAAACAATGGCAGGCATCTACTTCAGAGTAATTGTACAAGATGGCTCGCTCTAAGCCCCTTTGTGAAGCAGGTGTTTTGAGTCTATACTTACATGTTTTAAAGTTTATGTACATCTAGTTTTTGGTCTTTTTTTGCTTGAATTCTGATAGTGCTGGAACATCCATGACCTTTTCTTGTTAGTAATTTCTGAAAAACTAAAACAACATTTTTTTTTTATCTCTTGTGAAGGTATTTGTTGTCTGTTCTCTGACATATTGTGACTCATCCCATTTGATTAGCTGCATTCAGACTTGTTTATAACTAAGATAAAATACTGCTGGTACTTTTATGTTACTGAGATATTGTCAGCTTTTGCAGTGTTTACCATTACTGTAGTTGTTTGTTTGCCACAGTTTTGTTTATCCCTTGAATTCCAGTATATTTCCAGGCTATTGGATGTTGTTTAGTTGTCATCAAAAGGAGCTTATCTATGAAAGTTCTTCTGTTTTGAAGGAGAACTGAATTCCAGCATTAAAAATTAAATGGTATATTGCAAAACATCACTTCTTAGATTTGGGGCAAGTGTTGGAGCAGATGTTCCTCCAGTGATCTGTAAATAAGTGGAATTGTAGATAAAGACACTGAGGAGGCTGTAAGATATTCAGGAAGCAGCCCAGCCCTGCTTCAAATCCACTCTGAGAAAATAGTGCAAAAGCAGTCAAAAACTGTTAAAGTGTATTTGATTCTAGCATCTTGTTTTAGTTCTTCTTTCTCTCCCTTTCTCCTCAGACCCTCTCTCATTTCTGCTTGAACTGGGAGTGGGGGGATAGAAAAAAAGACCTTGAAGAAGTCTGCAAGATTAAATTAATCGTTGGTGGGAGGAAAAAAATATCACTAAAGTATGCACAAGTGTAAAAGAAATGAAAACAAACAAACATATATTAAATAATATCTTGAATTGCCAATGGAACATGTTGGAGTAAAAAATGCTTTGTGGTTTATATCTCCCCTAGCTGTAATGCATGTTTGGAGGGAGTGTGCTGCCCTCTGCATGGCTCACATTTAATGAAATTTATAACAATTGTTCCTCAATCAGACCAAGTGCTTGTTTAAAATGCAAATCCGCTCTTGTCTGTGACATGCTGTAATTAGACAGAACAATGGGGTATTATTTCTGTGATCTTTCTCAGTGCTCATCAAGGGCTTTGAGAATGGGACAATGATTGACCACCTGGTCCTGCTACTGTAGCTAAATTTATTAAACAAGCACGCTTTAGAAAATCAATGCATGATTGTATGAGTTGTACAGGGTCAGACTTATTTTTCATGAGAAGACATAATTAGCCTGACCTGTGACTTGCAAATGCTTAGGATTGTTCTGCGCTGTTACTTGAACCATTTTCTTAAGCTGTATGAAATATTTTAGAAGTACTTAATAAGCCTATAGTGTGATGATATTACTGTATATTAAAATAACATTTTTGAAACTTTATCAGCATCTTTACTAAATCATAGGTATTAATACACAGCTTGTTTTATTCAGTAGGATTTATTCTTGCAACATCTAAATCCCTTATGTTTGTAATGTCTGTTATAAATATCTTGCCAAAATTCAAATAAAAATCCCTCCTGCTATTGTGTGATGAAATCTGTGTGTCTACAAGGCTTCTGAGGATTAGAGTAGCACACAAGAAACAGAGCAGGGTTTGTAAAATATTAGACTGTGTAATTTGATACTTGCCTGCTTCTGCGTTATCTCAAGTTACCGTGCTGAGGTGAACGTTTTGTGGCGCTGAAGAACATTTTAAAAAGGAACCAGTGCATTTACCTTCCAGAGGCCAGTGGGCAAAGCTGCAGGCAAACCTCTCTGCCTACTTATCCAATAAGTTGTGATTAACAAAACAGGCTCTTTCACAGAAGAATTGCGCTTGGAGAAATGAACCCTGCCTTGTCTCTTGAGTCAGTTTATAATTATTATATTGTGTCTTAATTGAACTTCATCGTAGTGCTCTCAACAGCACAGCTCCATGACCAGAGCCGCCTGATATATTCAGCTCATTATGCTGCTTGGATAAATTAATTGGATTAAAGATTTGATTATCAGTTCCTTTGTGCATCCATGCTTGAATCTTTGCCGTAAACACATCAGTATAAATAGAAACATATGTTACCAACTCCCTACCCACAATAAACAGACACACATGTCACAGTAGACTAAATAAAAGACAAAGGACACTCACAAGCTCTTGTGTGTGCCTGTGGTATTCTCACCATGTACCAGAGCCTACTGACGGTTGTCAAGAAAGTTTTATTCATGTAACTGATCAGTTTTAATTCTAAATATTCAAATAGGTTACGCACATTGTATATGTGTGCCAGAGAGTGCACCAGTTTACACTGTTGTACCGTGAGTTTCTTCTTTCTCACACTACAAAGAGAGGGGACAAGTTGCAAATGATGATAGTCGCTTTAGTGTGTGTGTGTCTGTGTGTGTGTGTGTGTGTGTGTGTGTGTGTGTGTGTGTGTTTGTGTGTGTGGAGGGGCTGCTTGTGACTGGTACAAGGGTGTCAGGAGCAGATGCAAATGAGTAGAGTGCAGCAGTGTAAAACCAAATCAGAGAAAATAAGTGGGAGAGGAAGTGAGAGAGGATGAGGGAGTGTGTGGAGTTCACAGCCTGGGCTACTTTCACACCTGCAGCCACTGAGCTTGTTTTACACTCAAATACGCACACACACACGCATGCACACACACACACACACACACACACACACACACACACATACACATACAGTACACATTTTCCCTCTCTCTCTTTCTCTCCCTCTCTGTCACACACACACACACACACCAGATGACAACCTCATGACACGGCAACAACACACCACAGCATGCCACTTCTGTATCCACTCAATCACAGTCTTGCTAATCACATGCAAATTAATATCCCGTTGTCCTCAGGTCACATCCATCACGTTAACAACAACATCCACCACTTTGCTTGACTTCCTCACTATTCCTATGATAATCCAGAGCAAGTACGACGGCTTTTATGCTGTCATACATGGAATCCAGCACCTACTTCTGTCCGGCCTTGAAAGGCTTTCTTTTGGCACCTCTTGATCAAACGCCGTAACAAATGACCGAAATTGGTGAATATTTTTTAATTTGAAATTATTCATCAGAGCCTATATTTCCTACTTCTCATATAACATACCCGGTTTTAATCATGGTGTTTTGGTTTTATGTCCTGTGGGGTGGAAACTTTGTGCATCTTTTTAATGAAATGAGTGCAGAAAAACGAACTGCCATCTGCTTTTCTATTTACTAAACATTCTGGGAAAATCTGTCCTCAAACTCGGGGATTGGATTGCTCCTGAGCATAATGCAAACATATCTTTTTGATCCTAGATTGAAATTTGATTGAAATTGTAAGTATAAAGTGTACCTTTGAATTAAAGCAATTATTATTCCTTTGTGTCTGACATCAAAAGTACCTCCGAGTGAATTGACAGTGTTCCTGTAAGCTTCAGGAAAATGATTGATGCGCTTGAGTTAGTCACAGTGACTTGCATCACAGTCTTTGAGATTTAATTTCATTTGAATACATCCATAATCATTATCACCATTTTGAAAGGAAGCTATTACAACCATTTGCTGAGACTTCAAAATGTTTTACAACAGGCCCGAAACATCAAATATGAGCATAGCTGAATACTCTTTAAATGCACTCATTAAGGCAATTGAATAATGTTGTGGTGTAGTGATCAGAAAGCAGCTTGTGTTCAACGACGGGTTAAATTATGAGGTGTGCTACCTTGAATACAGATTCCTTTTTAGTTTCTTGTATGTTTTGTCGTTGGTTTTGCTACATGTAACACATATTACTTCCCACACACTATTAAAAACACTTGAAAAAGGTTTCTCCAGGAACTTTATCAAAGAAGGCTGTCTGAGGGTTATTGACAGTAAAAAGAGTAAAATGAATAGCATTGTGCTCTTTATCCCGAGAGACTCAGATTTGTATCCGAACCAATCAGTTTTGTTAAAATGGTAGATTAATGTCTGACTGATTGGAGATGAAATACATATTCAGATAGGAATCACATATTTCCCTACCCATCAGCAAAATCTAAAAGCTAAAAACTTTGATGACCCCCCCTGGACTCTGTTATAGGACTATTTTATTGCCAGACTCACCCCTTGCTTCACCACCTTGTACGTATAGCATATGTTGTAATGCCAACCTCGAATTTGAAATATAGCTTATAAAAAAGCACTCCCTCACCATATACTGATTGATGCTCACTCACCTAATGTTCCTAATAAAACATTTTTCTAACTGCAATAGGCAAACATATTTTTTCCCTTTTGTAATTTATGTTTTATTTCAGCAATTTTAGCAACTTTTAAAATGCTGTGCTAATTAGAAGTTTTTGTTCCTAAAGATAAATACACACAAGACATCGACATTAAGCAATGGTCTTCACCCTGCTATACTGTATAATCAAAGTTGGATGTTAAATAAATATAAACAAAAATGTGACAAAAGAGAGAATAAATTATCTGATATTTTTACATTTGCCTTTGCCTTCAAGTGATTGCAAATACATTGATAAGCTTGCTCTGTATTCTCAATCCTTTAACTTAATCACATGCAAGTCATGACAAAGGTTAATTCTTAAAAATTTGGCTTTAATAACAGTACTTTTTGTGTCAGGAATTTTTCCCCCCTGTTGGAATAATGCCATGTTTCGGAGCTGAAACAATTAGCCAAATAATTGAATAGTAAAATATTTTTACAACCAATAAATAGCAGTCATTTTTCAAACAAAAATTCTGGTTCCATCTTTTTTAAGTATTTATATTTTACTTTGGCCTATTTACATTTTGTACAGCTAAAGAGATAAAACAAGCAATGTGAATATGTCCCCTGAGGCTGTGGAAAATTATCATGAGCACATTACCCATTTTCTTGCATACTATAGACAAAGTTATTAATCATCAATCAAAATAATCATTAGTGGCTAAATAATTTTGTGACATAATACATGGAAGACCGCAGTCATGCCTAATGTAAAATATCCCGACTCAGAGGAAAATATCAGTGTAGGGAAGTGAATAAATAACACTCACAGCTCACCTTAATCCCCACCTTTGGGAGGTTCCTGAGCAAGAAACTCAATCCCCAGCTGCTGTAGTGGAGCTGCTCAGTGGTCAGCAGTATAAGACTGCAGTTGTACGGGGCACCTCCCTGTATAGAATAGGTTATTGCCAAAATGGGATACTAGGTGAACCTCCTCTTGGTAAATAAATTGATCTGTAACCTAATGTAAAAAAGTCCAGTTTACATCTTAATATTCAGTGCATGAGTTAAAGGCTGTAACTGACGGGTATTTTCTGAATAACCCTTCCAATGGCTCTATTTTACTGTGTATTACAGAAAAAAAAGAGAAAGAAAAAAAAACATCCCTTATATCCTAACACTACCTGTCACCCTCAAGGATTATTTCAGTTTGAAATTATTTCTCAGGTACTAAATGTTGAGTTAACCCATCCCACCTATGAACCTTTTCTGACCTCCAACAGTATACCTCACCATATAAAAGAGACAGAGAGATTCTCATAACTTTAGCAGTAAACTGTAGAGGCTATTCATTAGAGCATAAGAAATATATGACCATTAACCTTTTTTCACACATATAGTTTAGTAATTTTAGCCCTTCAGCCCAGTGAAAAATCATGTAGTTTTGGAGTTGTTCTCGAATGTATACACTATATTGATATTCAGGCAGGAATAGAATTCAATATGTCATTCCCAAACATTTCCTCCCGAGAATCACTCCTTTCTCTATAATTTCCATAGAAATTTTGTGTGCAAATGCGGTAATAGACACATTTATAACATCAAAAGGATTCAATTTTCTTTTCAATCACATAACAGTATGAATAGCTTTTTCCATTGAATCTAACAACGAGAGGCCATTACCACATGCTAAAGGATGGGTTGCCGCCACTTGCTTTTATGAAAGTGTGTCAAACTATTTTTCATGTCTCACATTTGTTCTAACCAAACGGGGCCTGTCAAACAGGTTTATTTCTAATTTGTCAGCCAGAGGTCATTTTTATTTTCAACTGGTATGTGCAATCATCAGTGATGCATATATAGATTGTATGTACATAATACATCTTTTAATTCAGACTTTTCTTTTAGTCTCTTTAATACATTAACTCCTCTCCTAAAGAGTTCAAAAAGTACTGTGATGACAACTAGAATCTGTTAATTGCAGCTGATAAATTATTTGGAAATGATGACATGCAAAGCAAGACTGTGATTGCTACACACTGAGCATTTTTCTGGCTGGGGATGTGGCCAGTGTGTTCAAATAGATGGGTGATAAAAGCAAATATTTTCACCTCAATCGTGTAATGGCTCCGTTTGGAGCACTTTGTAGAAAAGGTTTGCAGTAAATGGCTGGAAAGGGGCGAGTTCCTCATCTTTCAAGCATATTGTAGCTGGACCATTCCGCTCAGGCTTTTTGTGCTGTTGCACTAGAATCATTTCACATGAAGCAATTCAACTGTATGATCAACATATAAAAAAGAAATGACAGGAAAAAAAAATATAACCTGCCAACTCAACTGTCTCACTATAAACTACTAACGTTACTACTTTAGTAATTATGGTAAATTATTTGGCAAATTCTACAATTATATCTTTTTCCCCTTTTTTTCTTATATTTAGTATATTGATAAACTTCTGTAAAATTACCATTCATTCTCATGCGAACTACAATGATTTATGCAGCAGAGGAGATAGATATCAGTAAATATCTCCTCTTCATTAATTTAGTGATTCATGCTTTGCCAGTTGTTCTT
The DNA here is from genome assembly GCF_046630095.1 of Trachinotus anak. Classification (NCBI taxonomy): domain Eukaryota; kingdom Metazoa; phylum Chordata; class Actinopteri; order Carangiformes; family Carangidae; genus Trachinotus; species Trachinotus anak. The sequence continues at coordinate 17,648,155 of NW_027273862.1, read as the reverse complement.
TTGTTGCCACCATCTCCAATTAAATATTTTCTTTTGCCATTTTTATTCAGTTAAAAAAATGTAACCAAACATTCAAAGATAATCATACACGTCCTCTACAGGCTTCCATTTACATTCCTACAATTAACCAGAAGTTAAATTCTCAACATTTAACATTATTTCATTTGGATGATAGTGTGAGCATCATAGCAGATATGATCACACCTACATGTTTTTCTAAAAGTTTTTTAAGTATTTACCGATGGCACACAATCCGATCCGTGATGTGACAGTTCAAGCCAATCAATCAAACACATCTTAAACTGAATCATGTTTTCACTGATTTTATTCCACCTGCAAGAAAAGAAAAATGTACTGACTATTTAGTGTATTATGGAACGCCAGCCGTCATTTAACAGCATCCCCACCTCCACAGCAAGTGCCCTCAAAGTGTTTGTTACAGGGTGCATGGGTGGCACAGTGGCAAGGACTAACCCACCACCACAAAGACCCAAGTTTCCAGCAGCAGTAACTTGAAATGAACACACTGTCTGCAGGTGGGAACCTTTTTTTTTCCTTCTCTTTTCAAAGTTTTTAATTTTACAAGGACAATGTATATCGACCAACATTACTATAAATGAGCCAGTGTAAGCCAAGTGGCTAAGTTTCAACCGCTGTCCCTCTGCCATGACCTTGTTGCTGCACTAGCAGCTCCTACTGGCTGCCCTCCGGGTGAAGCTCCTTAACGGCAGGTGAAAACAAGCAGCTAGCACCGTGTGTACTAAAGGCACATGCCAATCTCTCTCTGCCAAGGTCAACAATAGATTTGGTGAGTCGAGTGGAGTGTAATTAGCCACATTTTCTCCCTCTTGTTCCAAGACTTTTCAATAGTACAGTATAGGGTGTCGGTCACATTTTGATACTACACATTGTATTGCCAAGAATATTAAAGGGACAACCGCACTGACTGCAAATAACGTGGCAGTGTGAAGATTACCTTCTAGTTAATAAGTTGAGCTCTTGACAAGACGGCATCAGTGAAAATACAATTCTTTAGAATCACAATCATTTTATCTGTTTGCACAAGGACTAAAAAAGTGGAGGGAGTATACATGAATCATCGGTTCTGTGTATATTCAATGCTTTGTGTCTGTGAGCATTAACCTGGGGACAATGTCGGCCTCTGTCAAGTTACTCCTCCTCAAGCTGATGTAACAGTTGTAGATTTAAAAATCTAACTTTGATTTAAAGATAAGCACGTATATATATAGATTTTTTTTCTTCATATTTCTTCTGTTTAAATTGGCATATTTATTCAATGTGCCTATTTATTCCATGGCTCAAAACAAGTCCATATCCATGAGTATGGATTCTATGAATTCTACAGAGAATTGGTTGGATAAGGGAATATCATTGTATCCCAATTATACAGTTGGAGCCAATTTACTCATTTATTTATGCGTCCCAGTGTGGCTCAGATATGAAGTCTCCTTTATCCCCTGTGGATGTGTCTGCTTAGATATTATTCTTGACTATTCTTTTTTCGATCAAACAACTCATTGAATAAGAAAAAATGTCTCAGTGCATTGATGTAGTGCAACACAACCTAAAGACAGACTGTGATTGAATTTATGGATGTTTTATGTGAGCAATGAGGTTTTCATAATTGCATGAAACATCTCAATATCTAGACGCAATGCTAAGGGACTTGAGCCTTCCAACTGAAGCATGGAACCACGATCTGCTGCGAGCCAATCTGAGAAACAGCTGCACTTGTCAGATATACTTAAAAGTGACTATATCCTTTGTGAAAGATAAAGCTTGCAGATGGTAATGAATTATGAGTGTGACAGAGGGAAATACCAACAGCGCAGCCAACTCAGTGCTCCAAGTTGTTGTATGTATCTAATTAAATGTCACTTTAATGGCAGTGAAATCATGACTGCAATAAAAAATGCAAGCTAATGAGTGCTGAAATGTGTGACATTGTTCTACCTGTTATTGAATACTGTTAGTATGTTGACATTTGTTTAGCATTAAGTTATAGTAGATGTTTTTACAACACACCCAGGGCCTTCATACAAGTTTTTTTTTTCTCCATTTTCCAAGACAAGGTTTATGATTTAGCAATAGGAAAAGTGTCATTTCTAAGCTGCTCTGGTTTGTTCTGCCCCATGAGAGAGGCTTACTGGAGCTGAGGGGAAACATGAATGCCATTGCACCCGACAGCATGTTGACTTTAATTCTCATTGTAGTGACAGGGAAGGTACTTCAGAGTGGATAATTGTATCTTAGGCCTCCTGCATGCTGCTTATTATTCATTCATAGAGAACAGAATGAACTCCTAATAAAAGTATAAAAATGCATTTAAGTGTCCATTCTCCCTTCCTAAAATCGCAGCTGCAGCTATCTGCTTTTGTCACTTCCAGTCCTGCGCTCTGCCAGCTCAGCTTTTAAGGCTCTGGCAGGCAGGATGGAGCTTATATTTAACAAAGCTGACAGGCTGGACAGTAATGCAGTTGTCTGGGCTTTTATTTCTTACTTGGGATTGAATTTTGAAAAGCCACAGCATACTAGAATGAAGTGCTTTCCGACAGGCCCCACATGAAAGTTGAACTGTAGCAGTGCAAACCCGCTACAACAAGACACATACAGATATAGTAAAAGCCTGTCTTCTTAGTCAGAAAGAGGTCGCTAGGTAAAAACTAAATGTGGACAAACTTTCAGAAAGTTTACTCAGCTGATTTTGTGTATTTGAAGTATTATCTTATGAAAACTTATTTTAAACATTACACTAGTTGTAATATAATAATATCTTATAACTGTATAGACCATTCTAACGGGCCAAAGAAAGAGGAATTTTATTTATTACACTGCACAGTACAAAAGGTCTTGCACAGAACAAACAACACACAATAGTAGTAATGATTTTAATATTTTTAGAGCTTAACATTCGAAGGGCTAAAAAAACAAACAAAGTTCATGGTGCATTCAAAAGAGAAGATAGAGAAGATATTCTCGTAGACAGTATGTATGTGCTGACAACATTTTTTGGTAAATTTCCATTAGACTTTAATATTTTATGTCTACAAATGCAAATTTTGACCTGATGGCAGTGATAGAGAAAAGGTCAGGAGATGTCTTAAGTCAAACTTCAGGGACTGTAGATTTCCATAGTAAATGTCATTAGATTGCAGCCAATAATTGTGTCACAAACTTTGCCTTGTGCTGAAGTGTTTGTGTTCTGATGGTGATGATAGACAAAAGGCCAGCTCACTACTAAGACACTGAGAATCCTCCACATCCATTCATATAAACTTTTATCACAATGCAATTTAGTTGTAGAGATATCTTACTCTTGACCCAACTGACAGACAGGCTGACCTACAACCAACCAACAGGATCGTCTTTTAGCCCTGAAACCAAACAATGAGCGAGCGTGTGTTTATTCTGGACTCTGTTCTAATTCTGTTAACTGGAAAGATTATTTTTGCTAAAAGAACTTCAGTTATACTGTAGTCTGTTCACCTTTTTCTGCCGCTCTGCGCTAGGTCACAGATTTTATTGCTATGATTGGTTGGTCTGTGGCTACTGATAACTCCCCTTGGAAATCGAAAATGAACTGCAAGCTTACAAGACCTGTTTGCAATTGCGAACTGGTCTGGCAATGCCAGTCTAGTCATCTTTAGGCCCTACAAATGATATTTAATTTAATCACAAATATGTGCCCAAAATAGTCATGCTTTTTGTATATTGACAGTAAAGTCTGTGTTCTTTTAACAAGCAGCATAGCACAGAACTTTAATTTTAATGAAGACATGGTCCTGAATTTCATGGCTTAATCACCACTTGGCTTTTGTCTGTACCTGCAGTGTTAGAATTTGGCCTTATCTGTAAACATCCTGCATTCATTAGGGAAATGCTGGAGCTTCCTTTCCACTTTCCCTCAAGTGAGACATCAGCCAAACTAATTAGTGATTATCCAGATAACATTAAAATGGTAATACACAGTACTCTAAAAAATAAACAATCAAGATAGGTAACCTTTTTTAGTGTTTTAGGAATTATGTCTGTGACATCTGTGATAGTTGTTCAAAACAAAAATATTTTTAAATACAAAGATATAATTATGCCATTTGTTGATACCATTCCCTGTAACTTCTGGTCAGCATTAAATTTTCTTGTATGTGAGCTAATGGAGCCAAACAGCAGGCTTTGAGCTTTACCTCAAAGGGAACCCGGCTGCCAGGCAGCTGGTCCTCATCACATTCACTTATGGGGACACCCGCAAAAGCAAGCCCCAAAAAGATGACAATATACCACACTACAGCTGGAAACCATCACGATAAAAAGTTGAGACTATGGGTCTTCTCTCCATAGCTGAACCCCGTCTGTGCCCAAAGACTGTTTGGCACAGTCTTTTATTTGCTCATGTAAATGTGTCATTCCCAATTTATGTGTCAATTTCATTTTCAATGGATAAAGGAATTAAACAAATTTTCTCTAACTGAAAGCCCGGTTTATTTGATTTAGCCTTTTGATTGATCAGTCATGAGAATACATGTGTCATTAGATTGATCTTATCCACAAGACAATTTCACTTGCTTGGATTATTTGATTTGACCTGAGGCTAGAGTACATCACAGCCTGTTTTTGTGACAAACGTTAAGACTCCATCACAAAGGAGAAATTCATATATCATAGAGTTTGCTGTTTTTAAGACGTTGAACAAAAGAAAACACCTTGAAGATGCAAAGTGCTAGATTTCTTGGGTGAATGACTGAATTTGAGAGAAAATCAATACAAAAACAAGAAACAGATAATGATCTAATTTTTTTTTCTTTTTTTTGGGGGGGGGTGCAATGATGAATGAGAATAGCCAACAACAATTGCTTCAATAGGGAAATAGGAAATTACTAAGTATCCTCTGCCTAGTCCATTAATGTGGCTGGGACATGAACCAAGACTTCCTGAATTGACAGGAAGCCATACACATGTTGCCACTGAGTGATGGAGTGTGTACAGGAAAAGGGCGGGGCTGGTGGAGGCTTGTGGACCTGGCATGCCCAGACAAAAACATTGTGTGATGAGCGCTACTAAGTGTGTTTAGAGCCTGGGATGGCCATTCATCCACACCAGTCAGGCCTCCATGGCAGTGATTAGCATTGTCATCCTCATTTCCAGGCCCTCTATGCAGATGGCCCGCATGCTGGAGGTGCCAACATAAGAGTGGCTGTTCTCTCTCACATAATCACTCTCTGGCCTCTGCTCTCATCTGTCCTCTTTATTTCCACAAAAAGTATTCTAGGAGAATTTGTATGGCCGTTTTATGTTCCTTCATTATAGCTCTGGATTATCAAGAATAGACTTGCCAGTGCTTGTGCAATGATGAATGTTTCTGTGATACTAGTGACGCAATTGTGGTGTTTCTTTTGAGATACTCATATTGGCATGGCCAACATTTGATCTTTTTAATCAAGTAAAATCAGTTTTATGCTGCAATGTAAAAACACATAGCTGTAGAAGATGACAGTTTAGCGCAGCAGAGGGAGAGGTCTGATCAGCACACTGCCTGGGGCACTACAGGGCTGCCGTGGGCTCTTCACAGCCTCTGTAGATATACACAGCAATTAGACCCCACTATAAGGCCTGTGGAGAAGAAAGTACTGCAGACAAACAGGAAATGGCATGTCAGTTTGATACCACATCACCACGCACAAATGTCTGATAAGCTGTTTTTGAACCTTTGACAACAACCTTTAACTTGTCTTGCATGGCCATGTTTTGCTCATCTATACTTTTACTCTCTTCCTCTTCTCTGCTCTCCTCACCCCTCCTCTCATCTCAGGGCCGAGATTATAGGCCTAATAATTAAAGCAATTCTGTATGGGCTGGAGAGCTCCAGATCATCTGTGTGTGTCAGACTCCTGACATGATACAGAGGGACAGCACAACTATTAAATATCCATCATGCCACGCCACATCAGTTCTAATGCAATCAGAAACACATGAGTACGTCAGCTAAGTCCCCTTCCATCCACAATGATTAAAGAAGTCTTTAATTTCAAAGACAAGTAAAAAATGCAGGATCATTTTATCAAAAATGTAAATGACCTGTCTCTTTACATGACATTTACCAACGACAGAGCTGGAGCTAATACGAAAGTCTGTACACTACTGTGAACAGCAACACAGGGACTATTCCGTTCTCTTGATGGCCATTATTCTAATAAGATGTTAAGAGTCCCATGCTGTATGCTCTTTTCTTATCCTTCATTTTCATCCTGCACATTTGAACGATAAAGGTTTTACAGATGGCACACTAGGATATTGGAAGACGAGACTGTCATCTTGCCACTAAAAGACACTTATGTAATGCAACAGAGGACACTGTCTCCCAGTGATATTAACTGGACTGCACTGATTTTAGTTTATAAATTGGACACCAGATGTGTATGTTATGTGTGTGGAATATGGTTTCTGTTAAAACAAATGAGGAAAAATTATTTACATATCTTTATTTGACCATCATAAAGTTGAAATATTATTTCAATCTTTTATTAGAGCACTTTACACTGTGGAACTACAAGCTATGGAGAGTACTTCCTTTTGAGAAACAGTTTAAGCGTCTTTCTCCATTATCCATTATAGACTAATTATTTTACTTGTCACTGCTTAGATGAAAATTCTGTAATGTTTTTTTTTATATGCAAATTCATAATTTGTGAATGACAATTAGTTCAATTCTGATACTCCCAATTACATTTAACATTCATACTGAGTCTCCTCTTCCTTAGCACCATGCCATAACTAGGAAAAACATTTTCCATCTCAAAAAATACTCTGAAAAAAAATCAGACGGTTGCAAAAGGAGATTTAATATTGTGAAGTCAAAATTGAAATTTTGAGCAATATTTCAACAATGTGTCCTATTTGGATTCATCTTAGGGATAAAGTGCATAACAGTAATTTTCCTTGGCATAAAATGACATTTGAATTTGACAGCAAAGGCGGAAGGATATACGACAACACAGTTAGTGTGAAGGAACCACTGGGGGGATGTCAGAACTGGCTCACATTCAGCGCAGCCCACCATCTCCATTGCTCTCATGTTTATGCAGAGAAAGACTCTTTTGATTCTACAGTGAAGCTTTTGATTTGGTGCTGAGTGTCTGCTGGCAGCCTTTCAACACTGTACTTCAGGTTCAGGCATTTACTAATCAAGCTCAGGTGGGGCAGGGCATGGGCATGAGTGTGGATGACACAAATGTATGGAGCTGGTAAAAAGATTATTTGGGAAGCTGCATCACCCTTTTCATTTAAGACAGTTTTTCATGGTCCCTTCGCTTGTCCCTGTGTTACCCCACACCACAACCCTTTGCTTAATGTACATGTAAGTGCTGTCTCTGCTAAACAGAGGCACTGGGAGCATTTTCGAAGGCTGATGAATACATTACTTATTCACACAAACTTGATTCAGACATAAACAACTTTAAAGTGCATCTTTTTGTACAAGAAGATCAGGAAGTGCCTTGTCAACAACTCAAAGCTGTCCTTGATGCAAGTTTCTCCAAAGTTTCCTGTGAGTTTTAAAAAATCATGTTTTTGACAAAGGCTTTACCCAAGATAATGTCAAGAGCAGAGCTGCAAATATCAACGATGAAGTATTCTCCCTTTTATTCTGAGGGTTTTATCGAGTCATTAGGGAAGAATGCTTGCACTTTATTAAGGAGTGAGAGTACATATGGATATGATCAAGATTTGATTTTAACCTTTTGACAACTTCTGGTTTTCTTGTACAAAGAACCATAAAGTGCGTGGTTGTTATTTACAGTGGCAATACACAATAGGGAATGTAGAATGTAGAAATGTGCTTTTTAAAATTGGTATGCTACGATAGACAGTGATCCTTGTAGCTTGCTATCACTTAGGTATGTGGTTGTGCTTGTCGCTAGTGCAGCCAAGTGGCTAATGCAGCTTTCCAGGCTATTTTAAACAATAAAGCTCCTAAACCTTTTTAAAGTTTAAAGTTTTATTTTATTTCCCTTTTCTTCTTTTCCTTGTTTCTTTGTTTCCTGTTCCTCCACTTTCAACTTGTGAGGCCAATGAACAGAGACAGTTTGCGTATGTTTGTTGTGTAATAGTTCTGTGGATCAAACAAAGCTCTGATACTGAGAATATGAACTGACCATTTTCTCAATTCTGTACGGTCTCATTCCTACTCATGAGATACTGTGTCTTCATTTACAATAATCTAATCACAAAGTACCATGCAGGCAGGTTGTATTGTTTTGAAGCTGCTCTCCCCCCACTCACAAAAGCATAAAGAAGCGAACATTAGCCGTGTATTTAAAGGTGGGGGTGTCAAACATTATTGATTAGGGTTATGTAGAAATAAATGGAAACAGTTCCACATAGGAGGGGCATCTGGGGTCAAACACAGGGGTACTGTTATTCAGGGGGGGTCTCAGACTACATTAGCCAGCGCCTCACCTAGAGATCCCCCCCAAATGATCTACTGAGCCTGTCAACTACAGGGTGGGGGTGAGGGGTGGCGGGTAGCAAGTCAGTTAACATGACGAGGGAGCCCCACAGATAAATCACAATTCACTCAGGGAGCAGTCACACTCAATGACATATTCACTGGCTGGCTCTACAGCTCATTTGATAACGCTCTTGCCACGCCATTCATTTCTCTGAAGGATGAAAGGGAGGCTGAAAATGTCATCAGCTCACTGAAGCAGGGACGCCAGTGACTCAGAATAAAGAGGGAGGGAGGTGCCTCATAATTAATTAAGTTTTTTAACCCTGCTACAGCCAGAGAGACATCACACTATTTTCCAGTGGTCTTTCAATTAGACATGGGTTGTAATTAAATGCTGTGTCACAGCGCTGTCCCAGGATAAGTTACTGCCATTCATAATCATGATGGATAGCGCAGTGTAAAAGGAATATTGTTAGGGTCCCTTTAGGAAAGCGGTAGCAATTGTATAATAATAGAAATATCTCTTGTTCTTGTCTCCTCTCCCATTCACCATACTGAAACTGCTGTATTTCGAATCTTGGTCTGCAACTTTCTTGCTCAGAGGATCAGTTACCTTAATCTTAAACAGTCTGACACAAATTTCCAAAACTTCACACATAAGATATCTACTGCATCAAGTGAATTAGTTTTATAAATTATAACTTTGTACAGATTTCTTCATCTACAGATCCAGAAATGAACAGTGGTTATCTCCAGCATTTTTCACAAAGTAATTAAAAGCTCGAGTGGTACATAAAGTAGATGGTTGAAATTCACAATGGTTGCTCCTTAGATGCACTACAGTACCAAACACAGCACACTCTTCTTATCCATCCTCTTCTTAAGAGTAAAAAAAAGTGGGCGAGAGACACCAAATGAGTGGCTCCCAGGTACCCTTGCCTTACTATGTGGCTCACTGTGAAGTCAAAGAAGCCTGAAAATTTGCCTGTACAACAGAAGCAAGCCCAAGACACTCATCTTTAGACATGCCTTCAGGACATGTTGTTGTCGTCTTAACACAACACAACTTTTGTGCCAGATGTACTTTCAAGTCTCGAATGCCTCCACACTTCAGAAAATCCCATGGCCTCTATCAGTGTCTCTCTGTGTAGCCTGAGATCACACAAGCTGTGCTGTTTCACCTTGTCTAGATCTCATAGATCACATCAACACTGTACAGTTTTTACAAGTAGTTTATTGTAGCTTATATTTATCCTTTTCATAACAGTGCATCTAGTCTTCATTGCTTCTTCTATTCAGTTATTTAGTCAAACAAACATTTGTTAACGCTTTTTGTATAGACAATAAAACCTGTGATGTATTTGTATATATTTTATTTGAAATACATAGCCAATACAAATTCTCAGGAAAAACATAGTTGTTTGAAGACAACATTTTAAATATTTCTTTATAAGAATTTCCTTTATTTCAGTTTAATCAGTTTAATTAGATTTTTTGTTTTCCCAACATTAAAAACACTGGCAACTGGACAGAACTACATATTTTGTGCTATCATATAGCTGGTGGCAATGCTTTGACTACCAGCCTGATGATCTTAATTTTTTGCAGTTTAAGCGAACCAAATCCAGTGATTACTTTTTCTGTAATGCCTCTTTTATGTTTGTCTATAATTTTGACTTGGCCAGTGGAGGTAAGGATAAGCCTCAGAGCAATCAACAGACACCATGAGTAAGGCAGACTTGGATAATTTATTCTGTGTTCCTCTTAAGTAGGTCAAAGGAAATTTATATCATAACATAAACATTTGATGTGGCATTAGTAATGGAGACAAAATCCTCCCTAGTCAGCCTTTTCTGCCTTTTTTGTATTAGTGAGGGCACCTGCCAAACTGTCACTCTAATGCTGTAATAATAGGTTTACTGCTTTAAAGGTTCAACTGGACTATGACTGTAATCAAAACATGTTGTATGGGTCCTTAAAGGGACAATTCACCCATATTACTATGGAGATAGTTTTGGTTTTGTGTCCAGGTTTTGAGGTATCTGTGTCCAAAATGTCTATCTAATAAACATTTTAATGTCTTTTCCGCCTGAAGACATTTGCGCTGAAAGTTTAAAATGGAAATTCTGTGAACATTTTAACAAGAATGCACCCCTGGCACCAACCCAAGCTGACATTCAGGGAGGGCGGGGTACTCCACGGACAGATTGGCAATCCATCGCAGGGCTGACATATAGACGCACTCACACCAATCACCTAGCATGCATGTCTTTGGACAGTGGGAGGAAGCTAGAGTATCCGGAGGGAACCCACGCAGACATGCAAACTCCATACAGAAATTCCTGCTTTCTGGGGTTTGAACCAAGAACCTTCTTGCTGTGAGGCAACAGTGCTAACCACTGCACAAGCCGCCCCAAGAATGCACCCACACAAGTAAATTTATCATTCTAGCCCAGTAAAAACAATTGCAAGCTCTTTATAAATATAAAATCCTAGCTAGCTTGCCTAGTTTTAAGTTTTGTCCACCAAGTTTCCACATGTTTCCACATCATGTTTTTGATTTCTCCATTCATTTCTCTAGCTTTCTTGCTCCTGCTGCCTCCAACACTTAAGTGTTCTGTCACTCTGCCATTCTGCTGCCCTTCGCACCGATGAGGTCCGCCAAAAAACTCCACACTAAACAATGGAAAATATTCTGTTTTCCTCTACTGCCGGCTAGTGCACCTCAGGAGACAGTGCTTCTGAGGGGCACTGGTTGAAGTCAGAAAGAGCCATCCACAGAGGATTTAAACCACCATGCTCTATTTTGTTTGACAATTCAATGTTTTTCATTTCATAGCAGTGAGATTCAGCAGAACACATAAAAGCATAAGTCTGATAGGTTGATGTGAAAGGTAAGCTTCTACGCTCAGGAGAAAGAACCACAAAACTACTCCCCATGCAAACAATTTGGAGACCAGTTCATCGAAACATTGCTATACAGCACAACTAAAAATTCCACTGGGTACCTTTGATGCCATGTGCTATGCCTCAGAAAAGCACATATAGTACTTCACCTCAAAAATTGATGTAACACTAGCCCTGGCCCCTATTTTTCCTTTATTTTTCTTCTGCTTGGTTAAAACGTACTGCGTGAGTGTTTTCTGTCATTGCTCTTTCTTGCTGTCCATCTCCCCGGTTTGATTCTCAGTGAAACTGCTGTACACCATAATAGACTTGGCCATTTGGGGCTCCACACAATGAATGTTGTTGTAATTCCTGCTGTCATGAGGGCAATGAATGTTCCATGTTTTCTTTTTTTCCCCCTTTGCTTGTTTCCTACATGTAGACAGCAATTTACATGGAGACATTAATGTAACTGTCATGTTCTATCCAAGAGCGCTGAAGCAGAACTGCTAAAAGACAGCCAAGCCACAGCACTGATGCTCAGGGCACCAAAGATTGAACAGCAATACAGAGTTAATGGAATTAAGTAAAGAATTCCCCCATCCACCAAAGTAGAGACAAGAAGAAAAAAAAGAGCAACATTTAAATAAGCCTCAGCTTGGAAATAAATGATAAAAATAAGGAACTCATAAAGCAATGTGAATTTAATGCGTTGGCTGTGAGATGGTGGAGGGGCTACAACAGCAAGTGAAAAAATATAGTGTATCGTATTAACCTTGATTATACTGCAGCATCAGCTTTTTGTATGATTTCTCTCCTTGGCTTATTGTTGTCTAAATAAGTGAGTGGGCAGTAATTACACCAAAGAAATTGCTCGATTAAGTGCAAGCCTTCCAGCAACACTGCTACTGCAGTAAGTTGCCATCAGGCTACGCATAATGCTGTTATGCTGTATTGCTACTGAAGCATTCACTTCATCTGTGGATTATTTCATGTCTGAGAACGAGCAGTGGCAGGGGAGCTTGACAGACTGTAAAAGGGCTTTGGGAGACAGTAGAGAAACAAGGTCTTGTACCTCTGTATAACATGTTCAAAATCTGCCTTATTTTCACCAGGGATCCTGCAAGCACAAGCCAACAATAAATGGAAGGTCAGTGTCGTCTTTTTTTCACAACAGTTTATTTCTAGAGTCAACAACCCGACAAGAGAAAAAAATGATGCCATGCAGTTAGATATACTGAGATACTGCAGACATTACCCAAAAGGTAAAAAAAAAAAAAAAAAAAAAAAAGCTTACTAAGTTTATATGTTGAAAATGTGTTTGCATCCCAGTCGACAAAACCCTATATACTCATTTCAGGGATCTAATCATGACTGTAAACTGGTGTAATTTAAAGAGGGAATTTTTAATCAGCAAGATTTATCCCTCAAACCCAATGACACTAGAATATAGTCACGCACAAATAAAATCTGAAATGTCAAATAAAAAAAAATCAGCAGTAAAATAACAAAATAAATTGCTCATTCATACATGAGTTAAGATGTTTAATGGATCTTGCACTGTAAAAACTTTTTAAAGGGGCAACATACTTTTAAAAGCTTATTCTTATTTTAGGGGATCCATCAAATGTACTCTTTTTTTTTTTAGCTGAAGCCAGTTGTTACAGAGGAAGATTATAAGAGGGAAATTATCGCTTATGGTTGAACTCAATTAATTCTTCTGCACATCCATCTATCAACAACACACGTGTCAGGCCGGTAATTCTTTTGTCATTAATAATTCATTAATGCCTTCTTCATTAATTCATAATCGTTTTTGAGGTTTGATCCTAATTGCTTGCTATGATTTTGATTTGGTTCACAGCCTGTGATCAATTAACTCATTTCTGCAAGCGACCAGTAGCTAGTACTTTATGAAGCAGTGCAAACTGTTTACACTTTCTTTCAAAGACAGACAATAAGGGCTTGATCTACAATACACTGAAAATTAGATATGAGGTTGGAGAGCATACAGTAAGAGGAAAATTTTGAAAAGCAGAATAAAACATAAATGAAAAAACAGATGACCATCACATGACTCTTGCAACAACAACAACATTATTGCTTGTGTTAGTAGGAAGTGTGCCACTAGTATTTTTTGAGTCAAGGTTGACCACATTAATGCTCAGATCCAGTCAGTGTATTGTATACACTCTTTTTGGGTCATTTTCTTACATCAGTTTAAAGTTAAAGGGATTTTTTTTCTCATTTCTACATGACCAATAGCACAATCATCAAAAACATAAAACTAGCAGCAACTGCATCACCCCCTTTGCAACAGGCCAGGCAAAGTATCACATTTAGCTGTGGCGGTAAATAGCAACATGCTGTGGTAGAGCAGGATCAGGTTTGTTTTTCAGATTAACCTTGGGAGTGGTGAGAAGGGGAAAATTACATTAAGAAAAAAAATCTATTCTTTGTGGATTATAAAATAATAATAGAATTATTTGGGGGAATCAGCCAGTTTATGCAGTCATGCCAAGGCTTACACATACTGTTGCTACCTTTTTTAGTTGTTGCGCTACAAATATGTAAACATAACCAAATCCTACTGAATGCAATTTTAATAATCACTTACACACGTGAAAACAACCTGCAAAACAACAAAATATGTTAAATTTTTTACGTACTTATATTTGGTCGTTGCAGCTTGTTGTATCAGAGAATATACTGTGGGTTGATAATCTGGGTTAGATCAACAGTAACTGGTCTAAAGCAGAAATTGCGATGACACAAGGTGTAAATGTTCTTATCCAGTAAAAAATGTTTAAAGATGGGCCTCAGTTTACATGAAAGGAATAGAAATATCACATTGCAACAACTGCATTGTTTCAGCTTTGTAAAACTCACTGATGTTACTCACTGATCAAACAGTGTTGACATGTCTTACAAGGATTTTTGCACTCGCTCAGAAATGTAGACAACATACACACGTGTACTTAAAGTATTGTACTAATGTCATCATACATTTTTTCTTTATTACTGAGTATTTCTGTGGTGTAATCACAACAGTGTGCGGCATTTTACCATGAACAAAAAAAACTGGAGATGTACAGTCTAGTCTGTTGTGAATCAAATACTGGTACCAGGATTTTTTGTTGTGTAATTTCTTCTGAGCTGTAAGTAGTCAACCATTATGACTTCTGAGAAACAACACATCTATATTAAAGTTATAAATTCCTAATTACTGATTAAACTTTCAGTATAGAACACCCAGTCATCTGTAACCATAGAAACAGTTTTTATTTTACAAGTGTCACTGTATAGGACATGCATTCCTTTACCATAAAGAGAAAAAAACAAAGGAAAAAGAAGCATCCATCTTCATCCAATTTAAAGTGAGCTTCTTTGAACACATCACTTAAATGTAATTTAGTGTTTTATATGAGATTTATTCAAAATCAACCATAATAAACAAAGCATACTTTCTCCATGAAATCCAATAAAACTGAGTACATGTCACAGAGCTCCTGACAGCCATGACTTCAAAAGCATATGGTTTGAGATGAATGCAGGAGTAAGGGGGTGGAGGGCATGATTAGCAGCCCACTTGGCTTCTCTCCCTGTCGTGTGTGCAGTATATACATAGCATCAGTCACCTCCTCATCACCTAATTAACTCCTTCACCTTTACACAACAAAGTAGCATCTACTTCAAACTGCTCTGTCTGACTGATTTGACACAAATGCTTTATGAGTATTTTGGAATGAAAGGTGATTTTGAAGATGCAACACACATTGCTAATAGCCATCAAATGCCTCAACGGCCATTTCTTTTTTAAGATGATTAAAGCTGTTGGTGGATTTGGGAGGCTTACCTGACCCAAATGTTGGCAATTTTCTATGAAAGTGCCATGTGTAGAGTTGTGAATTGTGCACACATATGTATCCACACACACACACTTGCTAAGCTTTGTCTTCACACTCAGTCCAGCAGCAGGTAAAACTTCTGCAAATTATAGCCTGAGGGCAGCCTTTGCTGCTCAGTGCTCGATGCTGTTTGATACTGTCTGACTGCAGTTTGTGAAATTCCAAGTTACTCTTATTGAGGGTTTTTTATCCTTTATTCAAGTGGTACTATGTGCTTTCCACTAGCATTTACATAAAACAATGATTCGTCTTGACAATTTACATGTGGTAGACATTAACATTTGCACAGCATTTTGTTCATTTTCCAAGTTCTGTGTTCCTTGTCATATACTGTATTTTAATTTCTCTTCAAAAATACTTTATCTTGATACTATAATAACCATGGATTTAATTCAATAATACAGCTAATATCAAGGTGCTGGCCATCTGCATAGTTTTTGCAAATAAAGCATAGTGCATTCTAGGGCTGCCGAATTAATCAAAAATATAATCCAAAACACACATTGGCCAAGTGCAATATCTAAATCACAGGGGCTGCAATAAATAAATAAATAAATTTTAAAAAGCTGCAATTTTCTTGATAAAGGTAAAATGTGTCACACCATTGTTAGAAGCATAAGTGTTGTGGTGCTACAGAGATGCCCCGGCCTACACATCATATTCTCCAGACGTAAGGGAAAATGCTTGTTTGCTACCCTATCTGCCAATATCTGCCAAAATGATCACAGTTATTTCATTATTTCATTATTTGTTTTGGGTTTTGTTTTTTTTTTTTTGGGGGGGGGGGGGGTTGGATATCATTCAGCCCTAGTATATTCTGTGCATCAGTTTCAAAACAAATACAAAAACTTATGTCTTCCCTGTGAAAGTATTTCATGCACATTCAGGGAGGTGACCTCATAACCCACCTGCTTCAGGACCACCTACAAAGAGTTACAAGATGTGGCAGGGCATCTGGACTAACTTGCTTGGCCTGCCACTGTGATACAGACACGTGAGTGAAATTGACAAATACATAGAAATATGAATGGATGACATGCACTGAAAAATAAATAAATAAAAGTAACAAAAATAATAATAAAAATTAATTATTGCAATTGATCATTTAATATGTCTGAGCAATACTTTTTTGACACTCAGGTGCAAGCTGCTCTTTTAGAGGTTATCGTCTTGCAATGTTAAGGAGTACTGCTTTCAAACAGAGCTAGCAGCTCAGACTATCATGAGCCCAAGCTGTTGATGCTGGTTTCAGATCAGTACATGACACTGAGCTGACAGAGGGCAAGAAAGTAAGTTAATCCTGCTTGATGTCAAAATGTGAATATCCATTGCTACTCATTCAATTTCATTCCTATAGCCTAAAATCACATTTTTATCAAAGTGTGATGAGTATTGACTTGGTCACAGTCACACATTTATCTGTGTAGCCTGTATAATCAAGAGAAAGAAACTGATCAGTGGTGATAATATTAAGTGGCAGACTTCCCCATGAGCTGGGCATTACTAATATAGTAAAATGACGGCTTACATCCCCTAAAAGTATTCAGGCGCAGCCCTGAGCTACATCCATGATGTCATGCTAACTCAGTACCGCAAAGATGCACAAAAAAGGGAGACTAACTAACCCTACAAGTCCCAAACAAAAAGTCAGCATCCTCACTAGTTGGTGATTCATAAAAGACAGGGATATTAAACAGCATTGCTATTGCAGTGTAGGGCGAACAGTTCAAAGGAGGTGACTCTATACTATAGGATACAGACAATGTTGATCTAATGCTGCTAGTTTACAGCAAGTAAAAGACATTTGCTATGTACAATAAAAATGCTGTGCATTTTATATACAGGATTCGTATGTGTGTACATAGTGCATGCATTACATCTATGTGAGCATGTCTGTGTGTTTTGGGTAGAGGGTGGGGGGTCTTTGGGTTATGTTGGTGATCTAGAGCTGATTTCTTTCTCTAAGTGTGCAGGATCTGCTTGGCATGCTCTGCGTCTCCTTTCTCCCTGCTATAGGCTCTGCTGGCTATAGCTTGTGGCGCTCCCGGTGGAGTAAGCTCTTTCCACTAACAAAATGCAAAATACAAAATTAATAAAAACACCCTTTGAAACTGACAAATATGCCTCAGGCAAACTATCGGCCCGCCGGCTGCTTAAAATTTAATCAGTATTTTTTCTTTATTTATTTATTTTCCACGGCCATGCTCATCTTTTTAATAACATGTTGCTGAGACTGTCTGTATACAAAGTTTTCCTCTGTCAAGAATTACATAGGGCCTGTCAGTTCATGGTCTCTCTCCCTCAGGGGGTTTCCAGAAAATAAGCTAAGCAGATTTATTTTATCTTATAGCCTTAGTCCTTGTCCTCTTCTAAACTGGTTTTCTCTTTAGTCTTTGTGGCTCTCACCTCCATCCTTAATGGGGCTATATGCATATAGTACATATAATGGAGATCAACTCACATTCACATTATTCAAATATGCTGGAATTCCCTTGCATTGTGTTTTAGCAGAGGATGAAGATGAACAGGGTTGGTTAAAATGGCAGAATTGTTGATGTTGGAAAGCAACACTAAATTCCCTGATAGCTCCCCCATACTGATATAATATTCATGTGCTCATTTATAATTTAATTATATTAACACACGGTTTTCAGTGTGACTGATGACAGACCGTCAAACCCTCATCTAAGTGTCAGTCATGCTCCCCAGCTGAATCCTAATCTTGGTAGTAACAGAACAAAGAGATAAAAGACAGAGAGCAGCAAAATATTTACAAGTTAGTATCCAGTTTATTGTCTCTTGTGGTATTTCTAATGTGGCAAGTCATGAACTTACTAACCCTGCTGGGGCCATTTTTTGCACTGGAGCTAATACAGAGATGAAGGTGACACACTGAAGACCCATTGATCTTGTTAAACATTAAGGACCTATGTGTAGAGTTTATGTGTGATTATATTGTTTTTGTTTTTGGAAAAAAAACAGACCTATGTACCTGTGAAAACTGGTGCAGTCTAGTGTTACTTAGCTTGGGAACATGTATTTCTATTGTCACATGGCCTTTTTGACACTACCACTTGGAGTTGGGAATAACTTTCAGCTCATTTAATGCCTGGCACATTTACACACATCTTTTGAAGTTAAGAGAAACTTGTGTGTGTTCATTTAGTTTTGTGCATCTCTTATACAATCTAGTGACAGCCAGCTGGTGCCCTATGCAGGTCATTTTCAGATTTCTGCACCTGTGAAACCTATCCTATCTTCAATCTCTTCACTTTACACTATGTGTAGCAACCACTACATTTTTTTTTTACCTTGCACTTACAACTGGAAAAAATAACATCAGAAAGACTATATTCCTAACACATGAAAACAGCCTGAGAAACTCTTACATACTGTATGTTTAACGAACTATCATATGACCTATACAACTCATTTATGCTTGATAAGAAAAATCTGTTTTCACACAAATACAAATGCAGACTTTTATTTCAGTCCAGAGGTTAAGGGTCTTCTATATTGGATTTAACATTTATTTAACAAATAATGTCTCTTTTCAAACCTATCATTTATAAAGATTTTTTTCCAGTGAGCTTTCTTGAATTATACCCTGAAGGACGCCAGTCTCTTGTTCTTACACATAAGCGAATCTGAATCTGAGATAAATTCCCCTTGGCAGTTTTTTCTCCACTGTGTAAAAAGCTTCCAGTTTTGTGCTGCTTCTTCCTTTTCTTACTTTCCTAGTTATTAATTGAGATCATGAGAGTCAACGCTTTCAGCAGAGGACTAGCTCAAGACAAGAAATGCTTGAACTTCTTAGCCATAAATATTAACAAGCAATATATTATGCATATTATTCTTTAAATACCACATAAAATGTGTTTTTGTGACTAAATCTTAATTTTGCATATGCTTTTAAGTAATATACATTAAATAATAATTGCCATTAAATTGATGGCAGAGGCAGCTTTGGTACTGTCAATCAAATTTGTGCAAACCCCCTCTGACACTTTCTGTCTCTCATCACTTCCAGCTGCCAAGCCATCATTGTTCACACCAGCGTCTCAGAGTGCAGCAGAATCAGCACATACTCTACTCTCCAGCACTTTGCCATCCATACACTTACTGCAGGTCATTAAGGTCATTAAAT